>NC_053489.1:209377292-210828999 GCF_905171775.1 Rana temporaria | reverse complement strand
GGAGGTGGGCAACACTGTTGCCCTCCCTCTTAAGCCGGATCCTGGCCAACCAAGCCCCGGTCCAGACCCCGCGCTCATCGAGGTTCTTTCTCAGGGGGGTTTGCAACTGCCCGTACCTCCCAAGCCAGGTGGCAATGTCCTCCGGAGGGAGCGACTCATTCCTCACCAGGATGGTGATGTTCTTTACCTCCTCCTGCCTGGAGATGGGAATGAGCCTGTACTTCTTCCAAGGGTCAACGCCCCTCACCAGCCCAAAGCTGGTGATGAAGCGTTCCATACACACGGGAGTGACAAAACTGATGTCAAACTCCCGTGTGTTGGTGGGGTGGATGACAGCAAAAAGGTCACCCACCCCAAAACCCAAGGAGAGTACCAGGTCCACCACCTCCCCTCGGGCGGGGCAGGGGTCCGGACCCTCGTACCGAAGCTGGACAACATTCCTACGCCTCCTCTCTGGACCACCTGTACCCCTCGTCCACGCCGACCCCTGCGTCCTCTCCTGGTCAGCAGGGGGGGCGCGGAAATTCTGGGCGCCAAACCGGCTGTACAGGTGGTCCAGAGGGGCACGAGAGCCCGCCACCTGGGCGAAAGAGCGACCCCCCTTTAGGGCAGATAATAAGTTGGCCTCCGGAGACCCCCGAAAGATGTTCTCCGGAAGCGGGGCACCCCCCTCAGCACCCCCAGAAGTGGGGGGGAACGGGGGGGCCCCCATCCCTGCCGGTGGTGTTGCACCCACCCCCACTGAACTACCCTGACCCCCCTGACCCACCACCCTTGGCCTGACTACAGGCCCCTCCCCCCCTGGGGCCACAGCAGAGGGGGGTACCTCCCCCACCAAACTCCCCCAACCAGACCCCTCTGCGACCTCACCAGCCCCTTGGGACTCAACCCGTATTGGGGGGATGCCCCCCTGGGACCCCTCCAACTGCCGGATAAAGTCATAAGCTGCACAGTCCACCGGGAGGGGTCCCACCTGACATTCCCCCCACCCCGCCTGTCCTGCAGGGAGCCCCTCGGGGCTTGTGGTAATGTCCATGGGGACCTGGGGGGGTGGCAGCTTACCGTCCATGTTACCGTCCATATTACCGTCCATGCTGTCCATTACTTGCCGGGGGTGCCTGGAGGTGCCTGCTGCAGCATCCGGGACTAGGCACCCCCGCACCCCCGGCCTCTCATCCCCCAGGTCCTCCAAGCCGGTGACACCAGCCGCAGATTCGCAGGGGGGCAGTTCTGATCGTGGGGGGTCACTTCCGGTCGCGGGGGGTGTACTTCCGGTCGCGGGGGGTGTACTTCCGGTCGCGGGGGGTGCACTTCCGGTCGCGGGGGGTGCACTTCCGGTCGCGGGGGGTGCACTTCCGGTTCGCGGGGGGGTGCACTTCCGGTTCGCGGGCGGTCACTTCCGGGTCCCGAGCACTGGATGGGAGCTGGCCACATCCCCCTTCCCTGATATTAGTAAGGTTTTACCCTCACTTCCTGTTTGGCTATGTGACAGGAAGTGAATGAATTAGAAAGGGTGAAGACACCTCACAAATGTTGTCACTATCAGGGGTGCAGACATCCCCAAAAAAATGAGCAGATAATACTTATTTGCAAATTAATAATTTTTTAGTTAACATTGGGTGGGGTGCTCTAACACACACATTCATACATATTAGCCACGCTGTATCCTGGCCTATTGGCATGGTTATATTTTCTTAGGCCTCTCAATAAAACTCTATGAAATTTGTGCTTAAACTAGAACCAGGGGCGGACTGACAACTCATGGGGCCCCCGGGCAATAGAAGATTATGGGGCCCCTCTGGCTTACAGATGGCCACCACGCCAGGAGGCAGTGCAGAGGCAGGGCAGCTAAAATCTTGGGATATTCACATTAAAAGCATGTCAGTTTCGGACATATCAGGGACAGATCTAAAAAAATAAAAGATTTTTACATACTGTCCCTGGTTTTACTGAGCCTGGCAACCCTGATGGGGGCCCCCTAGTGGCATGTGGCCCTTGGGCAGTGCCCGAGTGACTCAATGGTCAGTCCGCCCCTGACTAGAACTATAATCAACACTTTTTATTTTCTTTAATTTTGGATAGAGTGAGGGAGGGTTATAGGCCCTGTCAGTTTATTTTGTATTATCTGTGTCCAATTGGGGAGATTTGCCTTCACTTCCTGCCCCATAGCCAAACAGGAAGTGAGAGAAAAACTATGCAAATTAAGGGAGTCCAGTAACCCCCTCCCCCCCCCAGAACTAGTGTGTGTGTGTGCACTGAAAATTCCTGGGCGGGTGATACAAAAACAGGGTGTGGCTTTGACAGGAAGGGGTGGGTCATTTTTCTATTAGGAGGTGCAGAAATGTAGTCAGGCCTAGGGCAGCACAAAACCTAAATATATTACTGCATATTAGGGCTTATTTAGACCGGATCCGATTTACAGCATGTTTTTATAGTGTGGGAGGAAACCCACGCAGGCACAGGGAGAACATGCAAACTCCATGCAGATGGTGTCACGGGCAGGATTCGAACCAGCGACCCTTTTGCTGCTAGGTCAAAGTGCTATACACTACACCACTGTGCTCAACAAACATGATTGCAGCTGAAAGCATGAGATCTTTTTTTTATTTCCAATACCATGCTTTCCAGCCTTATTGACCCCGCCTCTCTCCATAAAGAGGACCTGTCACACACTAGTCCTATTACAAGGGATGTTTACATTCCTTGTAATAGGAAGAAAAGTGATCCAAAATAAAAAAAATGACAAAAAAGTGCAAGCAGAAAAATATGAGGTAAAAAAGGCCTAGGGCAGCACAAAACCTAAATATACTACTGCATATTAGGGCTTATTTAGACTGGATCCGATGTACAGCATGTTTTTATAGTGTGGGAGGAAACCCACACAGGCACAGTGAGAACATGCAAACTCCATGCAGATGCTGTCACGGGCAGGATTCGAACCAGCGACCCTTTTGCTGCTAGGTCAAAGTGCTATACACTACACCACTGTGCTGAACAAACATGATTGCAGCTGAAAGCATGAGATCTTTTTTTTATTTCCAATACCATGCTTTCCAGCCTTATTGACCCCGCCTCTCTCCATAAAGAGGACCTGTCACACACTAGTCCTATTACAAAGGATGTTTACATTCCTTGTAATAGGAAGAAAAGTAATCCGAAATCAAAAAAAGTGACAAAAAAGTGAAAGAAGAAAAATATGAGCTAAAAAACACAAAAAAATAAACGGCCCTGTCCCTAGAAGCTCGCACTCAGAAGCGAATATGCATGTAAGTCCCCACATATGTAAACACCATTCAAACCACACATGTGAGGTATTGACGCATGCGTTAGAGCGAGAGCAATAATTCTAGCCCTAGACCTCCTCTGTAACTCCTCTGTAACTCTGAACTGGTCACCTGTAAAAAAAAAAAACAAGCATCGCCTATGGATATTTTTATGTCCCGAAGTTTGGCGCCATTCCATGATTGTGTGACAAGTCGGTATATATTTACTCGGTGTAACATCATCTTTCACATTATCCCTAAAAATTGGGCTAACTTTACTGTTTGGTTATTTTTAAATTCATGGACCGTGGGTTTTTTTTGGGCAAAAAAAAAATGGCGTTAGAATAATTATTGCGCAAATGCCGTTGGAAATCAAATAAAAAATGTCCGCCACTTTATTCCCTAGGGTGTCTGCTAAAAAATTATATATAAGTTTGGGGGTCCTGAGTAATTTCCCAGGAACAAAATATAATTTTTACATGAAGGAGAGAAGTGCCAGAATAGGCGCGGTATGGAAGTGGTTAAAGTGAAATAATAAAAGTGAAATATTCCTTTAAATTTCATACAGGGGGGGAGGGGGTTTACACGCATGTTTCCCATGCTTAGAACTGTCCCTGTACAAGATGTCATTTCTGAAGTGAAAAAAAAAGTAATTTTAAAGTACTCATGGATATAAAGAATAGTCATTGCTTATTAAAACTAAAAAAAAATAAAAAAATGTATGGGGGTCCCCCCAAATTAAATTACCAGGCCCTTCAGGTCTGGAATGGATATTAAGGGGAACCCCGCCGTAAAAAACAAAAAAAAATGGCGTGGGGTCCCCCCAAATATCCATACCAGGCCCTTCAGGTCTGGTGTGGATTTTAAGGGGAACTCCACCCCAAATTTAAAAAAAATGGCGTGGAGTCCCCCTAAAAATCCACACCAGACCCTTATCCGAGCACGTTAACCTGGCCAGCCGCAGAAAAGAGGGGGGGACAGAGTACGGCCCCCCCCCTCTCCTGAACCGTACCAGGCCACATGCCCTCAACATGGTGAGGATGTCCCCATGTTGATGGGGACAAGGGCCTCATCCCCACAACCCTTGCCCGGTGGTTGTGGGGGTCTGCGGGCGGGGGGGCTTATCAGAATCTGGAAGACCCCTTTAACAAAGGGGACCCCCAGATCCTGGCCCCCCCCTGTGTGAAATGGTAATGGGGTACATTGTACCCCTACCATTTTACAAAAAAAAAAGTGACAAAAGTGTGAAAAATGACAGTAGCCGGTTTTTGACAATTCCTTTAATAAAATCTTCTTTCCACAGTTCCTTCTTCTTCTTTCATTCGGGTTTCTTCCTCTGCTTCTTTCTTGGGTCTTCTCGTCACATCTTGCCGTCTTGCCGTCTTCTCCATCTTCTTCTCTGTCCGTCGACCTTCTCGTCCCGCATCTTCTTCATCTTCTGGGTGCTGCGCTTGAAATTGTAGATCCCACCGTGTTCCCTCTCCTGGGACCCGCCCCCCTCTGACGCCACAGGTTAAATCATCTGCAAGTCCGCGTGTGGCATATGTGCGTCAGAGGGGGGCGGGGGTCACATGAGTGTGACACGGCGGGAACTTCAATTGGAAGCTGCGGCGGCTTTCTTCTCCGGACGGCGCGCTTGAAATTGAATTCCCCCGCCGTGTGACGCTCTGTGACCCCGCCCCCCTCTGACGCACATGACCTTCTAAGGAGTTTACTTGTGGCGTCAGAGGGGGGCGGGTCCCAGGAGCGGAACACGGCGGCCAATTCAAATTCAAGCGCTGGGTCCGGGGAAGAAAAAGATGTGGAGGAGAAGGCTGGCAGACCGAGAAGAAGACCGGAGAAGACACAAGATGCGGACGAGGAGGCCAACGGAAGGAGAAGAAGATAGGAGAAGACTCCGGGCAGACGACAAGGCTGAAGGACGGACGGAGAAGATAGAAGAACACGTCGGGCAAGATGTGGACGAGAAGACCCAAGAAAGAAGAAGCGGAAGAAACCCGAAAGGAAGAAGAAAATAAGATTTTAATAAAAGATTTGTCAAAAACCGGCTACTGTCATTTTTAACACTTTGACATTTTTTTTGGGGTGAAATGGTAGAGGTACAATGTACCCCATTACCAATTCACATAGGGGGGGGCCAGGATCTGGGGGTCCCCTTTGTTAAAGGGGTCTTCCAGATTCTGATAAGCCCCCCGCCCGCAGACCCCCACAACCACCGGGCAAGGGTTGTGGGGATGAGGCCCTTGTCCCCATCAACATGGGACATCCTCCCCATGTTGAGGGCATGTGGCCTGGTGCGGTTCAGGAGAGGGGGGGGGGCCGCACTCTGTCCCCCCCTCTTTTCTGCGGCCGGCCAGGTCAACGTGCTCGGATAAGGGTCTGGTGTGGATTTTTAGGGGGACTCCACGCCATTTTTTTTTTAAATTTGGGGTGGAGTTCCCCTTAAAATCCACACCAGACCTGAAGGGCCTGGTATGGATATTTGCCGGGAACCGCACGTCTTTTTTTTTTTTTTTTTTTTACGGCGGGGTTCCCCTTAATATCCATATCAGACCTGAAGGGCCTGGTAATTTAATTTGGGGGAACCCCTACACATTTTTTTTTTGTTTTATGAATTAATCCTGTCAGAATTGTCAGAGCCGACAATTCATTATAGCCACGTGTGAATTTTAAATGGCTTTTTTTCCTTCTGAATGTCACTTTGTGCAGGGGCAGTTCTAAGTGCGGGAAAAAATGCGCTATTTCACATGCTGACATTACACCCCCCCTAGGTACGAAATTTAAAGGAATATTTCACTTTTATTGTTTCACTTTAAGAATTATTAATTTCACTGCTCCCGAAAAAACGTCCGTTTTAAAAAAAAAAAAAAACATTGATACATGTCCCCTGGGGCAGGACTGAAGTCCCCAAACACTTTTAGGACAACACTTGCAGATTAGCCTTTAATAATAACACTTTGATTTCTCCCATAGACTTCTATAGGGAGATCGGCGCGGCTTTACATATTACTTTCAATGCGCCGGCTGCTACGCTGGTTCATGCGCCTAATTAAGGCTTCACCCGGCGCACTAATTAAGGCATGAACCAGCGCAGCGTACAGAGCATAGTAAATCAGCCCCAATGTGTCTTTAAATGTTTTTAGTCAAATAGAAAAAAGGATGCATTATTATTATATTACCAATCTATTAAGGTCTATCTTTAACCAAAGTTGTCACTAACAGAGCTGTGACAAAAAAAAAATGTAACTTTAAGAGTCCCTCACAGATCTCATTTTTTTTTATAAATCTTGTTTTACAAAGGTGGACATGGTCTACTTAGATGATCTTAGCTTAGGTCTTAAAGCGGTGGTTCACCCATAAAAACGACTTCCCCCTATTACACTGCCCCCCCGCATTACAATACGATTATGCCTTTAATTTTTTTTTGGCTGCTGTACATACCTGGGTACAGCTATTCACCCGTGTCCTCCGGGTTGCGAGTCCCGCGGGAGTGGGCGTTCCTAACATGGCGGTGATTGACGTTTTGACTAAAAAATGAGCTCCCCCCGTCGCGTAAGCCGCGTCACGACTGGCGAAAGGAGCCGAACTGCGATGCGCAGGCGCATTATAGCGCCGACTCGCCGTTCGGCTCCTTCCGCCAATCGTGACGCTGCTTACGCGACGGGGGGAGCTAGTTTTTTAGTCAAAACGTCAATCACCGCCATGTTAGGAACGCCCACTCCCGCGGGACTCGCAACCCGGAGGACACGGGTGAATAGCTGTACCCAGGTATGTACAGCAGCCAAAAAAAAATTAAAGGCATAATCGTATTGTAATGCGGGGGGGGCAGTGTAATAGTGGAAAGTCGTTTTTATGGGTGAACCACCGCTTTAAGTTGTCTTAAAGTAATTGCAAAGTCTAGTTTTTTAAGTTAAAAATATAAAACATGAACAATTGTGTCAACCCATGTCTTACTTCACCAATGACAATTCAATCAATAAGCAATTAGATCAATTAATGCAATGTATACTAATCAGGAAGTACCTTTTGAGGCTCAGTTTTAGAAATGACACATCCATCCAGTGCTCACATAATTATCTCATGGGCTTACAGTGCACTCTAGTGGCTAACCTTCAAATAACTCTTCAATCACCACAAGATATTTTTTTTTTCTTTGGTAATAAAATGATAATATTATTAACCACTTCCATACAGGGCACTTACGCACCTTCCCGCCCAAGCAATTTGAATGGAAATTGCGCGGTCATGCTACACTGTACCCAAACAAAATTGGTGTCCTTTTTTCCCCACAAATAGAGCTTTCTTTTGGTGGTATTTGATCACCTCTGCGATTTTTTTTTTGCGCAACAACTAAAAAAAGACTGAAAATTTTGAAAAAAAATTACGTTTTTATTTTTTTCTGTTAATTTTTTTGTAAATAAGTACGTTTTCTCTTTCAATTACGGGCACTGATATGGCGGCACTGATGGGATGGCACTGATGGACATCGATGAGGTAGTACTGACGGGCACAGATGAGGTGGCACTGATTGGCGGCGCTGGTATGCGGCACTGATGGGCACACATAGGCGGCACTGATGGGCACACATAGGCGGCACTGATGGGCACTCATGGGCGGCAGTGATGGGCATTTATGGGCGGCACTGATGGGCACTCATGGGCGGCACTGGGCACACATAGGTGGCACTGATGGGCACTCATGGGCGGCAGTGATGGGCATTTATGGGCGGCACTGATGGGCACTCATGGGCGGCACTGATGGATACTTATGGGTGGCACAGATGGGCACTGATAGGTGGGCACTGGGCATGGATGGGCACTGTGGGGTGGCACTGATGGACACTGTGGGGTGGCACTGATGGACACTGTGGGGCAGCACTGATTTACCCATGTGTGCCAATCAGTGCCCATTTGTGGGCACTGATTGGCATCTTTTTTTTTTAATGCTTTTTTTTTGCCCAGACTTTTTCTTTTTCTTTTTTGACTCTTTTTTTTTTTTTTTGCCCTTCCCTGGTCCAGGGTGGGCTTCCCTGGTGGTCCAGTGTGGCGATCCGAGGGGGGGCTGCGCTGATAAACAATCAGCGCGAACCCCCCCTGTCAGGAGAGCCGCCGATCGGCTCTCGTCTACTCGCGTCTGTCAGACGCGAATGAGGAAGAGCCATCAACGGCTCTTCCTGTTTACATCGTGATCAGCCGTGGTTGGACACGGCTGATCACGTGGTAAAGAGTCTCCGTGAGAGACTCTTTACCGAGATCGGTGTTGCGGGGTGTCAGACCGGAGGCGCGCAGCGGCTCAGAATCCTGAGGACATCATATGACGTCCAGTCAGGATTCTACAACCACTTTGCCGCCGTCAATCTGTGCAAGTGGTTAAAGAAAACATGTAAATCATTTTTTTTTTTTTTTTTTTATTGAGGCAAATATTTGTGACATATTGGGCCAGATCCACAAAGCAGATGCGCCGACTTAACTGGAGATACGTGGCGTAATTGAAATTTACACGTAGCGTATATTTGCGCCTGATCCTCAAAACGAGATACGCCTTAAAATCCGTTTTTTTCCATCCTACCTAAAATAATTACACCGGCGCTTTTCTGTGAGCAAATTACGCTAGACACGACGCTGTTTTGATAGGCAAAGATGCAAAGGAGGGAGATAGGGCAATCCACAAAATTAAGTGTGTGCACCGTAGATTACGCCCTGTGCGCTTCTGTTAGTTTCAATGTGTAAATTTACACATTATAAAAGGTGCCCTAATTTTACACATGCCGTGTAAAGGTCAGCTAAAGCAACACCATTAAGGAAGAGCTGAGCACACACACTTGCTGGACTACAATCTGTATGCCAACATGCCAGGGGCATCCATGCGCATAGCTAGACTAGTGACTTCAGTGACCGAGGGTACCCCCTCTTCTGAGGGAACAGCAGTCAGGAGACGCCTCGCAGAATGCATCTTTGCACAGTAAACACACACATTAATTATGTCACAATGAGAATGCATGCATGCACACCCACTGTTGTTCCCAGCACAGACATATCACATGCACATCTAATTGGATTAGATCCAAGTACCCCCCCCCCCCATTGGTACTTGGGAGCAGTAACGCCATGCCACGGCTCCAATTCTGTTACTGTGCATTCATACACCATTCAGGAACCTGGGATCACTTCTCCCTGGTCCTGGGGATCCCTACTCCACCAAAACTGAGGGTGACACCCTTATTTAATCAGGAATGCCACCCCCCCCCCACATTCACACATCATTCACACACATAAACCAAATCATAAGTACAGTATACCAAACAAAATCCTAAAAAAATAAATAAAAAAAAATCAAAAGTACCCCTGCAAATTCATTTCGGCGGCGTTTGCTCCGTCTGGGCTGCCCACGGGCACGGCCACGGCCAACTGGAGAATCTTCATGGGGGGGGTGTTAGCAGGGGAAGGAGTATCTTCATGGGGGGGTGAGTGAGCAGGGGAAGGAGGAGCCTCCCCTGGTGTCTGTCCTCCTGCTGGCCTGCCCTCCAAGGCCACTGCTATCCTTGTGAGACAGACAGTGACGGCAGCCGTATTGGCCTGGCCAGCCCGGGTATTGTCCTGGACAGCCCGGGTATTGTCCTGCACAGCCTGGGTCAGGGCAGTCACCTCCTGGGCCACGCCTGTTGTGGCGGTCTGCAGCTCACACAAACATGTGATGACCGCCAATGAGTTGGTGGCCACATCACCGAGTGACTCCTTCATTACACCCAGGCTGTGCTCCATCTGGGTCAGAGTGACTTTTATCTGACCCAGAGTGCGTGTCTGCCGGGCATTGTCCTTCTGCAGACTGGCCGGCAGACGCTCGGCCACCCCCCTGGTCTCCTGGGTCGCCATCCTGCCTGCCCCTGAGGCTTGTGGCCTGGGAGGAGGGGGGAGAGTGACCCTTGTGGGTTGCGGCCTGTTGGGGGAGGAGTGGGAGGGGCTACCCCTGATGGTGGCCTGACTGCTGCCAGCCTCTGGGGTAGGCTCTGGGGTAGCCTCAGGGGTAGCCTCAAGTGTAGCCTCAAGGGTATCCTCAAAGGTCATCATATCAGAGGCCAAAAGGACTTCCCGGCCAATTTGAAGATCTTCTTCCTCCACCCCCTCATCCTCCTCCCCCTCATCCTCCTCCCCCTCAACCTCCTCATGAGGGGAGGTTTGGCCACTCCCCTCCCCTGGGGAATCCTCAGCAGCCTCTTGTCCTTGGGGTGGTGCAGCAGCCTGGCCTGATGGGCCAGCAACCTCCTGGCCTGATGGGCCTGCAATCTCCTGGTCATCTGTGGAGGACACAAAACAATCACAGGTTTGAGGATCCACACACTTGGCACATCTTCCCTTCCCCCACCCACACATGCTAATCACCACATAGAAAAAACAAAAACTTACCTGGCCCCACAGGAACACCTGTCTGATATCCACGCAGGCCCACCACCTGCTCTGGCTGGAAACACCGGGCCACTGCCCATTCCTCCTCACTCAGACGCATGGGGCAGGGTCCCCCTCCTCCAGTGCCCCTGGCATGGGCATTGATCTTAGCCACCTTGTTCCGGACCACGCTCTTAAGATCTTTATCTTTTTTTGGATGCCAGCGGGGGTCCTCGTCTCCCCCCCCCCCGCCGCATTAATCTGATCCGTAACCTTCTTTAGAATCACCTTTCTTTGGGCCGGGGAGGTGTTCCGGCTCTCAGGCCCATGTAAATAGCGCCCATATAGGACGATGGACCTAGCAAGGATTTGCTTCTCAACCTGATTAAAATTGAGCTTCCTGCGCTTGGGTGCCATCACAGACACCACTCAGCAACAAGAAGAAACTCACAGGACAAACAAACAAAAATACACACACAACAAACAAACAAAAACAAACAGAAAATACACTTAGCAGAAACAAACACCAACTACAATCTAATACTCCTCCAAAACTTCTCTATCACACACAACTCACCAACAAACACCGACAAACATTCAGAGCAGAAGCAACTTGCTCTAGGAAGGGGAACACAGGGAAATACTTTTGCAAGGGAAGTGTGTTTGACTGGGGCTATTTATACACAGGGCGATCCTCAAACTAAGATGAACAAAGTATCAATCAAAATAAAACCAGTGTATATAGGTTTAAAAAATGATAAAACAGCGCTATGCATAAACATGTAGATAAAAGGTGTTGGAAAGAAAGTCCATAAATCAGTGAATCAAAAATAAAGTTCAAGGTGCTGATTTGAAATGTTTCTTCAAGGAATGGTAGTAAACCCTCCACCGATTTCCAATTTTCACCAAACGTGAGACACACTTCCCCTCTGGGGTTTAAACTCACCAGAAGATCAATATAAAATAGCCTTGACACATATCATCATGATTGGACCTCCAACCTCATTCCAGAAGCAGCAAAGGATTTTAAAACAACTCCAAGCAGGGGTTCATGGAAGAAAACAGATGGCACCAAAATAGTGTAATATCGCTTTAATAAAGTAAAATCCCGTATGATAACACACCCCGCTTCCTATCTACGTACAATGTATATACTTGTAAATGAGCATAAGAATCAAGAGTCAACTTCACCGCTCTCCTCCACACACAGGGGGTCGCGCTTGTGCTGGATGCACGCTGCTGAGAACGCCTGGTCTGATAGGGAAGGTACAGCGGTGGAACGCACTCTTCTCAACTTCCTGGATACGCCGTCGTAGCCACGCCCTGACGCGTTTCGTCACATCCGAACTTCAACAGAGGGCGTGGCTACTCGGCGTACATTACGTGTCTATGTAGTTCCCGGTCAGCGGCTATTGGATATGACGCGCACACACCTCCGTTCTCATTGGTGTACCGAGAGACGGAAGGAGGAGCAGACGTCAGCCGAGGACAGATCATGGGGAACTCAAACGCAGACACGAAGTAATTATAGGACCCTGCACATATGATCGCAACAATAGCGCGATCGAAAGTATATGATTTAACACCACCAAATGTTGCGATTACGCAAACTAGCAGGTATTCATAAACAAAAGGTCAAATTCAATGTTATATATCTTAGAATTAAAAATAATCCACATATGCTTATAGTCCATGAGTGCTGAGGAGAAGAATAATCAAAGTGACAGATAGGTCAATGAAGAATCTAAAACATCCTATCGATTCCATTAACCCTTCATACAGCCATCAACTATTGGATGTGATCTCTGAATGCACATTCAATCTTATAAGGCAAAGCGTGATATTAGCATATATCATTGTGCATTACAATACAGCAAAGCAAGAATGCACAGACCAGAATGTATATATAACACATTGATACATAATTCAATATATAAGGAAGAGGAAAAAAATTAAAAAATATATAAAAAAATATAGGATATTATATCAGTATATATATGAAGGAAACACACCTCAGAACATATAAAAATGATATATAAATCTCAAAAATAATAATAATAATGATAGGAATTTACTTTTAAAAAATTACTTTTAAAAGCTAATAATACTAATAAAGGTTGGAGAAATCACTATACAGTGAAAATTAAAATTGACATTAAAATAGCAAATTTTAGAGATAAAATCAAAACAAAAATCTCAAAGAAAATATGTAAACATAGCATATGAATATTTGTGTATAATCTTCCAAAAAGAAATAGGGACCACTTTTTGGGGAAAATGCTAAGCACAAATATAAATATATTTTAGGAACTATACTGAGGTTAGTAGTCGCTAATAAAGCAGTTAATGTCTAACTCGACATTTAACCCTTTCGGCACCAATGTGTCAACAGAAAAGATCCACTCAGTTTCAAGCTTTGACAGCTCCCTTACACGATTCGAACCCCTCCAAGCGGGTTTTAGGTGACGAACTCCCCAAAATTTTAAACCTGCTGGGTTTTCATCATGGAAAATTTTAAAATGTAAGGAAACATTATGGTCTACATAACCGGCTTTAATATTAGCTATATGTTCCCCAATCCTGACTTTCAATTTTCTTTTTGTACGTCCTACATACATTAACTTGCATGGACATTGTAAGATATACACTACATATGAAGTGTTACATGTAATGAATTCCTTAATGGGGAATATCATGTTGTTAGATGTCGAAGTGATACTTTCGATAGCTCTCATCGGTCTATCAACTTCCCTACAAGGTAAACATTTTCGACATGCAAAAAAGCCATCTTTATCCCAAAAAGTGGGAAGTTTTTTTGGGGGGTCTATTACCTTCTTTACAACCCTGTCTCCAAAGCATTGTGCTTTTTTGTAGATAAAATTCGGTTTGATGGGGATGACTGTTCTTAAAATCTTGTCCAGAAAGAGCACATGCCAATGTGATGAAAAGATAGTTTCCACTTCTTTGTACTGAGAGTGGTAGCCTGATACGAAACTCCACTCATGAGTGTTCACTTTAGTGGTTGGTGGTTTTATTCGAAGACACTCAATTCTAGGTATCAAAGCCAGATCTTCGATGGTTTTGGACAATTGATTTTCATGGTATCCCTTTTCTAGGAATTTATCTTTTAATATGCTAGTTTGGGCTAGGAAATCTTCATCGTTGGTACAATTGCGCCGTACTCTGGTGAATTGTCCTTTTGGGATATTCCGTAGCCAGCTTGGGTGGTGCCCACTGATAGTGGGTAAATAACTGTTTGAATCCGTGGGTTTGAAATATACCCTAGTACCCAGTTTATCACCACTACGATAAATATTTAAATCTAAAAAATGGATACTGTCCTGATTGTACTCGCTTGTCAGATTTATATTACACTTATTATCATTCAGTTCTTTTAAAAAAGCCTCAAGTGATAAAATGGGTCCAGCCCAGATAAAAAATAAATCGTCGATATATCTTCGGTATAAAATCAAATGGTCACGTTTAATGTTAAAAATCGTTTTTATCTTCCCATTCTGACATGAATAAATTCGCCACACTGGGCGCGAACTTAGCCCCCATAGCAACACCTGTTTTTTGTAAATAAAAATGTCCATCGTACCAAAAATAATTGTGGCCAAGGCAAAAATCTAAAGAATCACGTAGAAAAACTTTCAAGGTATGAGATAGGTCGTCTCTCTGTGAAAGTGCCCAATTAAGGGCCAAAAGGGCATCGTCATGCTGAATCACAGTGTAAAGTGAGGATACGTCAGCAGTTACAAGAAAAACTTCATCTTTACCTGACAGATCTATATCTTGTAAGAGTATAAGGAGATCTTTTGTGTCTTTTAGGTAGGCCTTAGTTCGGACCACACTTTTTTGTAAAAAGACATCTAAGAATTGGCCCAAACGTGATGAGAGAGATCCAATACTATTAACTATGGGTCTGCCAGGAGGAAATTGAAGATCCTTATGGATCTTTGGTAGAGTATATATCGTAGGGATCCTACTACTACTAGGTACCAAAAATCTCCGTTCCTTGGCCGAAATGGCCAATTTTCGATAGCCCATTTCTACCAAGGATTTCAATTGTTCTTCATACTGTGCAGTTGGATCTCTGCTTAATCTGCTGTAAGTGGCTTCATTTGTCAGCATTTCCATCATCTGAGTGTGGTAAAAATCTTTTGACAATATAACGACTCCTCCACCCTTGTCTGCTGGCCTGATGATGATATCTTTCCTCTCTTCTAGTGATTCTATTCCTTCCTTAATATGCCTTGGATTTACGCTTCTTTTTGGTTTTATATGTTCAAGGTCGCGCAGTACTAACCCTTTGAACACCTCCAATGGTTGATTGCTGCCCACTAAGGGGTTGAATAAAGATTTATTTCTAAGACCACTGTCTGTGGGTACTGAAGACGAACCCACTGACGGATTCAAATTTTTATTCAAGAAATATTTTTTAATATTTAACTTTCTTACGTACTTGTGTACGTCAATGAACACGTCAAACTTATTAATTGGACGATGGAGGCCACATTTCAGGCCCAAATTGAGAATGTTGTTTTCCTTGGTTGTCAGGATCGTGTCAGTCAGGTTGAAAATTCCACTTATTCGTGTTCTCTCTTTCTTCTTTTTCTGTTGTTGGGTCCTTCTCCTGGCCCTGCATCCCCTCTTTCTTCTCTCCATGGGACAGACTGGGAAGGTCTCTCTCGGTCCCAATTGGTCTGGTCCTTCCATTGAGGTTCCCTGTGTCCTATCTCCGCTTGGGTATCTCTGTAATATGGTGTTTGCTGTGGATATGCAGGTGGTCTCCCCCTCTGGGTTGGAGCCCCTCTGCCCCTCTTTTGCCAACCCCTGCCTCTCCCTAAAAAAGGACGGGGTGACTGGTATCCAGAAGCATTATTCATTTCCCGAAGCGGTTCATAACTATTATGTACAGGTACATTGTAATAACCTTCAGGTGGTGGTGGACGATAATAGACGGAAGAGTTCGTCGATCCTCTATTTCTTGGTCGTCCCCTTGTATGATTAGTTTCATGCCTTACTGGTGTTAGATAATTTGTTGGTGCCTGTTGTTGACCCAAATCTCTTCTATCACCCTGGAGTGGTACAGGGACAGTATCTGATTGGGTTCCACCATCAGTAGCTACTTGATGGGTGTCCATACTGTTGGCATCATTATCTCTTGTGGTAATCATATTGGTCTGTTGCCATAGATATATGCAATTTGTTCTAAAATCACCTACATCTCTATGAAATTTTTTAATTTTCTTTTTTTGAGTTTCTTTGTCAATTTTCTCCAACCTTTTCTTAATGCGTATATTAAAATCAACTAATTGCTGGCTATCCTTGATAGGGTCAAGCATTACTTGCAACTCTTTGATTTTTGTTTCTAAAAGAAGCATTTTCTTCTTCTTCCTTTTAAGGACTAAGTCCTGTAATTTAAAACCGACCCCATTGAAGAACTCAAGCCATTCTCCCATGGAGTCGGGATCATCCAGACCGTCCTGGGGAAAATATTTCTTGAATAAAAATTTGAATCCGTCAGTGGGTTCGTCTTCAGTACCCACAGACAGTGGTCTTAGAAATAAATCTTTATTCAACCCCTTAGTGGGCAGCAATCAACCATTGGAGGTGTTCAAAGGGTTAGTACTGCGCGACCTTGAACATATAAAACCAAAAAGAAGCGTAAATCCAAGGCATATTAAGGAAGGAATAGAATCACTAGAAGAGAGGAAAGATATCATCATCAGGCCAGCAGACAAGGGTGGAGGAGTCGTTATATTGTCAAAAGATTTTTACCACACTCAGATGATGGAAATGCTGACAAATGAAGCCACTTACAGCAGATTAAGCAGAGATCCAACTGCACAGTATGAAGAACAATTGAAATCCTTGGTAGAAATGGGCTATCGAAAATTGGCCATTTCGGCCAAGGAACGGAGATTTTTGGTACCTAGTAGTAGTAGGATCCCTACGATATATACTCTACCAAAGATCCATAAGGATCTTCAATTTCCTCCTGGCAGACCCATAGTTAATAGTATTGGATCTCTCTCATCACGTTTGGGCCAATTCTTAGATGTCTTTTTACAAAAAAGTGTGGTCCGAACTAAGGCCTACCTAAAAGACACAAAAGATCTCCTTATACTCTTACAAGATATAGATCTGTCAGGTAAAGATGAAGTTTTTCTTGTAACTGCTGACGTATCCTCACTTTACACTGTGATTCAGCATGACGATGCCCTTTTGGCCCTTAATTGGGCACTTTCACAGAGAGACGACCTATCTCATACCTTGAAAGTTTTTCTACGTGATTCTTTAGATTTTTGCCTTGGCCACAATTATTTTTGGTACGATGGACATTTTTATTTACAAAAAACAGGTGTTGCTATGGGGGCTAAGTTCGCGCCCAGTGTGGCGAATTTATTCATGTCAGAATGGGAAGATAAAACGATTTTTAACATTAAACGTGACCATTTGATTTTATACCGAAGATATATCGACGATTTATTTTTTATCTGGGCTGGACCCATTTTATCACTTGAGGCTTTTTTAAAAGAACTGAATGATAATAAGTGTAATATAAATCTGACAAGCGAGTACAATCAGGACAGTATCCATTTTTTAGATTTAAATATTTATCGTAGTGGTGATAAACTGGGTACTAGGGTATATTTCAAACCCACGGATTCAAACAGTTATTTACCCACTATCAGTGGGCACCACCCAAGCTGGCTACGGAATATCCCAAAAGGACAATTCACCAGAGTACGGCGCAATTGTACCAACGATGAAGATTTCCTAGCCCAAACTAGCATATTAAAAGATAAATTCCTAGAAAAGGGATACCATGAAAATCAATTGTCCAAAACCATCGAAGATCTGGCTTTGATACCTAGAATTGAGTGTCTTCGAATAAAACCACCAACCACTAAAGTGAACACTCATGAGTGGAGTTTCGTATCAGGCTACCACTCTCAGTACAAAGAAGTGGAAACTATCTTTTCATCACATTGGCATGTGCTCTTTCTGGACAAGATTTTAAGAACAGTCATCCCCATCAAACCGAATTTTATCTACAAAAAAGCACAATGCTTTGGAGACAGGGTTGTAAAGAAGGTAATAGACCCCCCAAAAAAACTTCCCACTTTTTGGGATAAAGATGGCTTTTTTGCATGTCGAAAATGTTTACCTTGTAGGGAAGTTGATAGACCGATGAGAGCTATCGAAAGTATCACTTCGACATCTAACAACATGATATTCCCCATTAAGGAATTCATTACATGTAACACTTCATATGTAGTGTATATCTTACAATGTCCATGCAAGTTAATGTATGTAGGACGTACAAAAAGAAAATTGAAAGTCAGGATTGGGGAACATATAGCTAATATTAAAGCCGGTTATGTAGACCATAATGTTTCCTTACATTTTAAAATTTTCCATGATGAAAACCCAGCAGGTTTAAAATTTTGGGGAGTTCGTCACCTAAAACCCGCTTGGAGGGGTTCGAATCGTGTAAGGGAGCTGTCAAAGCTTGAAACTGAGTGGATCTTTTCTGTTGACACATTGGTGCCGAAAGGGTTAAATGTCGAGTTAGACATTAACTGCTTTATTAGCGACTACTAACCTCAGTATAGTTCCTAAAATATATTTATATTTGTGCTTAGCATTTTCCCCAAAAAGTGGTCCCTATTTCTTTTTGGAAGATTATACACAAATATTCATATGCTATGTTTACATATTTTCTTTGAGATTTTTGTTTTGATTTTATCTCTAAAATATGCTATTTTAATGTCAATTTTAATTTTCACTGTATAGTGATTTCTCCAACCTTTATTAGTATTATTAGCTTTTAAAAGTAATTTTTTAAAAGTAAATTCCTATCATTATTATTATTATTTTTGAGATTTATATATCATTTTTATATGTTCTGAGGTGTGTTTCCTTCATATATATACTGATATAATATCCTATATTTTTTTATATATTTTTTAATTTTTTTCCTCTTCCTTATATATTGAATTATGTATCAATGTGTTATATATACATTCTGGTCTGTGCATTCTTGCTTTGCTGTATTGTAATGCACAATGATATATGCTAATATCACGCTTTGCCTTATAAGATTGAATGTGCATTCAGAGATCACATCCAATAGTTGATGGCTGTATGAAGGGTTAATGGAATCGATAGGATGTTTTAGATTCTTCATTGACCTATCTGTCACTTTGATTATTCTTCTCCTCAGCACTCATGGACTATAAGCATATGTGGATTATTTTTAATTCTAAGATATATAACATTGAATTTGACCTTTTGTTTATGAATACCTGCTAGTTTGCGTAATCGCAACATTTGGTGGTGTTAAATCATATACTTTCGATCGCGCTATTGTTGCGATCATATGTGCAGGGTCCTATAATTACTTCGTGTCTGCGTTTGAGTTCCCCATGATCTGTCCTCGGCTGACGTCTGCTCCTCCTTCCGTCTCTCGGTACACCAATGAGAACGGAGGTGTGTGCGCGTCATATCCAATAGCCGCTGACCGGGAACTACATAGACACGTAATGTACGCCGTCGTAGCCACGCCCTCTGTTGAAGTTCGGATGTGACGAAACGCGTCAGGGCGTGGCTACGACGGCGTATCCAGGAAGTTGAGAAGAGTGCGTTCCACCGCTGTACCTTCCCTATCAGACCAGGCGTTCTCAGCAGCGTGCATCCAGCACAAGCGCGACCCCCTGTGTGTGGAGGAGAGCGGTGAAGTTGACTCTTGATTCTTATGCTCATTTACAAGTATATACATTGTACGTAGATAGGAAGCGGGGTGTGTTATCATACGGGATTTTACTTTATTAAAGCGATATTACACTATTTTGGTGCCATCTGTTTTCTTCCATGAACCCCTGCTTGGAGTTGTTTTAAAATCCTTTGCTGCTTCTGGAATGAGGTTGGAGGTCCAATCATGATGATATGTGTCAAGGCTATTTTATATTGATCTTCTGGTGAGTTTAAACCCCAGAGGGGAAGTGTGTCTCACGTTTGGTGAAAATTGGAAATCGGTGGAGGGTTTACTACCATTCCTTGAAGAAACATTTCAAATCAGCACCTTGAACTTTATTTTTGATTCACTGATTTATGGACTTTCTTTCCAACACCTTTTATCTACATGTTTATGCATAGCGCTGTTTTATCATTTTTTAAACCTATATACACTGGTTTTATTTTGATTGATACTTTGTTTATATTTTTAGATGTTTTATCTATTTTAGATAGCTGCTGCAATATATATATTACTTCTGGTTTTTAACAGAGATTTTATTTCTGTTGAATTTTTATATATATAATTTTAACTTTATACTTGATCTTATCCTGTACATTTGAGTTGATAGCCTGTCCTTAGCGCCGGGAAGTGCAATACGTAGGTTCCCTTTGAGCAGTTTTTTTGCACTCATTTTTTAGATCCTCAAACTAAGTACGCTTGGCCTTTTACCTATCTCACTGATTGCGCCGAGCAAAGTTCTGCACATGCCCAGTGAGAAGCAGATTCGTGCGCGCATGCGCAGTACGGCCAGCCCTTCATTTGCATGGGGTCACGGCTCATTACAATGAAGCACGCCCACTTCCTTCCCACTTGAAATAACCCCTCCTTACGCCTCAGAATTTAAGTTACGCAAGCGCAATTTTGTGCGCAAATGCGCTGTGGATACGGCAATTACAACACTAACTTAGGGCGCCGTAACTTAAATGACATAAGTTTTGAGTAACTTAATTTGCGGCGCTGGCTGTGGATCTGGCCCATTGAAACAAATAACAAAGCCCAAAAGTGGTCAGACAAGAGATTTTGACATTCACTGGTAACAAGAGATTAAAAAGATGACCAAAAAACACTGTCATATACCAGGTAAAACAGGGGTATTGAAAGATACTTATTCCCGGAGGTATAGGAATAAAAATGTCAATTAGTAGAAAATAGCTGACACTGTGGTACTGGCAAGGCTGTTTTCATATGTGGGCTGGAAATCCACAATCTGTAAAATAGGAAAGGAAGTGAAGAAAGCGCAAAACCAACATAGTGTAGCACAATTTATTAGGTAAAATACCATATAGGTGATACCTGATAGGCTCACACAACAGTGAACAGACATAAATAAGATCTTCATTTACAACAGGGGTGCCCAACATGTTGCCCGCGGAGCCTTCTGATGTGGCCCGCGACCTCCTGTTAGAGGATAGAATAGAATACTGTTACTAAAGATACGTTTATTACAAAGATCACAGTGTATATATGGGCTTATCTGTTCTGCAGTGGTTAATGGGCTGCTTTCAAACTGATCCACAGGTGCAGAGCAGTTTACCTGCAGGGTACCTGCACTGAGCCATAGACTTCTATTATTACCTGCGAGTTTGGTGAGCTTTCTGAAAGTGCACCAAACCTGCAGAATATAATAGAAGTCTATTGCAAAGTGCAGGAAAGCCAAAGGGTACACTGTGTTTCATCCGCAGTGTCGGTAAACCGCAGCGCATCAGTGTGAAAGCAGCCTTGGGGCCCCTTTTTACATGGTCAGTCTGACAGTCCGACCAATTGGACCCTCCATTCACCTCTAAGTAGTGGCAGACATAAACCGACTTCTGTCCTATCTCTAATCCGATCCCCTAAAAAGTATAGTGAGCTGTGTCAGTGTCCGCTCTGCATATGCAGAGCGGACAAGGACATGCCACCCACCCGCTCCGCTCACTGCGGCCCGCGACCGGTTACCAAGTCGCTTAAGTGGCCATCGCTTTTCAAAAGGTTGGGCACCCCTGATTTACAATGTGCCATCAGCTAAAGGTGACATATCAATAGATATAATGGTGTACTATATAATGTAAGTGCTCCTTTGGCCTAAGTTGGCATCACTTATTTTAACAGAAATTACTTGTAGGCGTTTTGCTTTACTGCTCACCAAATCCCCGCATGCTGGAAAAAGGGCCTTGAATGTGTAGCGATAAGAGCTGCTTTTATATGATCAGTATGTTACCCTGTCTCTCAACCTTAATAAAAGCCTCAGCCCCCTCTGGCACACCTGGCAATAGTGTAAGTGCAATACCCAATGAGAAACACACACGTTATGATAAAACACAGAAATTGTAATAGTAAACAAAATATAAAAAATAAACTACTGACACCAATCTCTGCCCTTTTGACACCATCCACTGCTCTACTGACCCCAACCTCTGCCCTACTGACATCATCTACTGCTCTACCGACACTTTCCATTTCCCTACTGCCCTAGATATACACGCACACATGTGTGTTTGAGCTTTGGGGTGCACACCCTAATGCAATAGGCTGTGCATTGGTGGCCGCGTGAGTTCGTGCCTGTGGTCTGGTGTATGCCTGTCCAGTTTAGGTGTGATTCAGGTCCGAATTGTTGCCTGAATTTGCACCTGAACCGGACCCAAACACAGACCAGACCTTTTTTCAATCGGGAACATGGCCCCCTTGGACATCAACCGGTGTCAACCAGTTCCACTGAGAAACTTACCTGTCATGTGAATTGAATGTGGGGAAACCTGCATCCAATTTGCATATGTTTGAACCCAGCCTCAATCTGACACGTGTGAAATGGTCAATCTCAGCATCCTTTAAATGTCTAGATTGCACCTACACATCTTTGTTAGTAAACTTCTAGCAGTATGATAATGAAAAAAGGGAACATTTATCAGTTGTTAATATAATACATGGTATCATTTCAAACACTAAATATTTGTAGATAGATAATTATTTTCCCAAAAGGAAATACAGTACATATCTTTCATAACTGTTGTAGGAGCAAGCAAATGATCTTAAGCTTAGGTCAGAAGTAGTGAACCATTTAACTATTTGATGTCATAAAAAACTACATACAGATACAACACCATGGGATGGAGACATGGTGATGAAAGGGTTATTCCAGGTGGCATTCTTCTTATGTTGTTAGAACAGGTAAAGTGAGCCTCCTTTGAGTCAGGTGCAGATCTGTAATCGCCTGCAGCAAAAACATTTACTTCTCATCAGCCTCTTAGTAAAACTAATTAGCAGTTCCATCTTAATTGCTTGTTTAATGTGTTTGTCATCCTGGTGCTGGATTCTTGCTTGGTCATATTAAAATATAGTGCACAGACACATTTTTTGTCTGTAGTTTGTAAAACATCTGATATAGCCCACTGTACATTACTCTGGAATAAAGTATGTCTAACCAAAGATTGCTGGGTATAACAAGGGCCAACCGGTGCTCTATCTACAGTCCTACAAGGGTGCCCAATCAGCCCTTTCATTGAATAACTGACTGGACTCAAAAAGTGCTGAAGGTAAAGAGATAAGGGATTCCATTTATTCTATGCCAGACTCCACAGCTATATTAAATATAAACTTTGGGCAAATTATTTGGTACTACCGATACTAGGGCAAAAGACTTGTAATGTGGACTGTAGCTGATAACTGCTGTGGAACTTCTTTCTTTGCTGTTCCTTTATTATCCTTCTGCAGTGTGGACAGGGTTAAACTGAATATTCATTAATGCACAACTGCAGCAGCCATCTTTATGTAGACCAATTTGCAAACTTTGTCTATGGCATGTCTCCCGTGCAGTGGGCAGCCATCTTGGCTGGGTCTGATTTAATCCCGGAGATGACTTCTGATGCAACAGAGCAAACAGAGGTGGGTCTGCTGGTTGGTGAAGAAAGGGGAGATTACTTGAAGCAAACAGGTGTTTGAAGAAGATCTGCTGCTGCTGCTGGCTGAGAGGATCCCTCCCATAGCTGACCACAATTGGTGAGAACTCAGAGAAGCATAGAGACTGAGAAAAACCCTCCTTTGGAGGGTTTAAGGTGTAATTTGGATGCCTAATTGGATCAGACTGTGCTTGAGAGTACTCCCACAGCTTGTAAAGAAGGGGGGACTGCCTCAGCAGGACTGAAAGAGAGACATCAAAGCAATTCATATTCCTGTCTGAGGACATGACCTGAGCCAGCACAGGTATCCAGAGACCCAGAGGAGGAGAGGAGACTAACATTGCACAAGTTAATATGTTGTCTGCTGGAAAGACAACAATGGCTTTGCTCAAGGGCCCCAACTTTGCCACCCAATAGTTTTGTTTTGTTTTTTTTGGGTTTTTTTTAGCAATCACTGGTCAGTCAGATAAAACTTGGACTGTTATGCCGCGTACACACGATCATTTTTCGGCATGAAAAAAAAAGACGTGTTTCGGCATGTAGAAAAAACAAAGTTTTTCCAACTTCATCATTAAACCGACGTTGCCCACACACCATCGTTTTTAAAAAATGCTCTAGCAAAGCGCGGTGACATTCGACACGTACGACGGCACTATAAAGGGGAAGTTACATGCCGATGACGCCACCCTTCGGGCTGCTTTAGCTGATTCCGTGTTAGTAAAAGACGGTTCGCGCTTTTCTGTCTGTTACAGCGTGATGAATGTGCTTACTCCATTATGAATGGTAGTTTTACCAGAACAAGCGCTCCCATCTCATAACTTGCTTCTGAACATGCGCGGGTTTTTAACGTCGTTTTAGCCCCCACACGATTATTTTTTACCACCTGAAAAACGACATTGTTTAAAACGTCGTTAAAAAATGCAGCATGTTCGAAAAAAATGATGTGAAGCCCACAAACGATCATTTTTAATGAAATTTTTTTAAAACTACGTTTTTTTCATGCCAAAAAATGATCGTGTGTACGCGGCTTTATAGTAAGTTAGGACTGTCTTTATATGCTGTTGCTAGGTAAATGCAGGTCAGTTCTGTTAATTACTGTTAGTCAGAATACTGCAGGTGTTTAACCATATATCTCAGAGTAACATTACTGTCTTATTGATTGCATTGGAAGTACACTTCCAATCCTTTCTTCTTTTAGGCTATGCTTGGCCTAATAAGTTCTTTGAAATACCTCAATATGTATCGGTAAGTGCTGGGTGAGCAAGGTGTGTCATCTTTAGGTGTGCAGAGAAATAACACAACAAAGACTTTATGGCAAAAAAAGCATGAAAAAGTAAATTTAAAAAAAAATGAAGATTAAACTTGAACACAAATGACAATTACTAAACAATGTTATTAAAGATAAGTGTGGCATTAAAAGAGCTAATGGCATTGTAGCTAGGGGAAAAAAACGGTGGTGTTCCCCTTTTTTAATCAAATGTTGGGTATTAATGAAACACGTTTGTGGGGGATTGGGCCAATTTACTCAAGGTAAATGCTTATGGACAATAAGTGACCCAACTTCCCCTTTGACCAATGAAACAGCTTTCCTACAGGAGCAGAGGTAAAATGCAATGTCACTCCATATAAAGGCCTCAGCATGCAATAGGTAGGCTGTCATTAAATGTGATGTGTAAAGAGGGAGAAGGATGGAAGGGAATAGGAGTGTACCATAGCTATGAGTACTAACTGCAATTTCTATTTTTAAAAGTGGTGGTGATATTTTTTAGTCTGCACCAGCATCTACAACTGAGTGGCACATTAAAAATGCAGGTGAGAATCCAATCACCGACCATTTACATTGTGGGTTTTTCTTATTTATGTCAATAGTCAAACTTCTGTTACAAGTGCAAGGAAAATATGCAAATTAGGTATTATGGGAAGCTACAGTTAAACAGACAGAACACAGGAACAATTACCTAATAGTCTGTGTGACAGACTCACCCGGGACATCTCCGTACCCTCTTATGTCTAAAATCATCCTATGTCCACTAGGGGCATAGGATGACTGAGAAATTATATATTGGACTACCTGAGATGGGATTATTATGTAATTATTATCCACAATATATTCCAGGATATCTGTAAATAACCATTTACTGTTTGTTGATTCTGAACTCAACGGGTTAATAGTAAGAGTGACTCATTCTTAATGTTGGGACACATACTGTTATATTCTAATGTCCTCACCTCCAGCCATCTGTCTGTTCTCTGTGCTAATTGACCCTGCTATTGTGTGAAGATGTCCTGTGTTTACACTTATGATAATGTGTATTGTATAGCAGGTGAGCGAGGAGACGGGACGTCTACCATGAAAAGATTATATCTCTGAGTCGCCTAGTCTGGGTAAATAATTAGTTAATTAGCTCATGTTAATTTATGTTCTGTTTACCTCCTCTAACTGTATATAAGGTTGTATTCTTGGTTCTATTAAACACTCCATGTTCAGCAGACAAACAAGTCTCGTCTCGTTGTGTGCTTGTGAGCAGCTGGAATATCTGATATCTATATCCAGACTGATAGGAAGCGGTATATGATGGAAGTGTGGGACGTTCCGTTACATTGGTGATCAGCAGTGGGATACTTCCTGCAGTTGGGGACATCCAACCTCCACCTGGATCCAAGTTCCGGATAGCAGGAGAAAAAAGAAGAGGTACAGATACCAGCCGCCATGGAAGAGGAATTCGGAAGGAGGTTGCGAGAGAAGCAGATACAGCACAGAGGACCAGTATCAGAGCAGGTCCTGCTGGGATGGTTTGATTCTATTCGCTGCGAACTCTGGAAGGAAGCGCTAGCCCATGAGCAGCGACACCAGGAAAAAGTTCTCCCCTCCAACCGGGAAAGGTACTGGTCGAGGTATGGATTGCAGGTGCTGTTGTTGGGAGAAAAACCGCACAAGGAACAGACAGCTGAATAAAGCAGGCTGGTCTGGGCAGAGATGTGGCTGGATGAGAACTACAGAGCCCTTCGGTGGCATGTATCCCAAGCATGTCCCTGGATAGCGGATGACAGCCTAACGGAAGGCTTAAGCTATGGCGACCTGGGACTCTTGTATGTGAAGCTGACAGGGAACTCTAACTTTGGGAGTGATTTGGAGTGGCGGTTGGACGAAATCATGGATTTCAGAGAAGGGCTACTGAATGTCTCGGAAGTGCACTGGGCACGGGAAGATATGGAGTTTCTGGTCGTTCAGGAATGGGAGCTGGAAATCGCTTACAGACGGCTGCTAGACTCTGCTCAGCGCCAGGGCTGGGCTCCCTTTGCCTGGGACTATCAGAAAATACCAGTGGACAACTCTGAAATCCTGGCTGAAGAACCGGCAATGTGGCAGAGTACCAGTGTGCTTTGCCCACAGCTATGGACGCAGAGGTCTTATGGCAGATGCAACAAGTGCTGACTGACCTTGATGATCCTGTTTCTGTATGGGATGATCTTGGATGGAGGAATGTGCCTGTTCAGCAGTATGCCAGAGAATCGGCAGTGAAAAATCTGGATATTGCCATCCCCAAAGATGAAGTGCTGACAGCAGGGCAGAGTACTGCTAACCTCTGCCCAGCACTGATAGCATCTTCTGGGTCCCACGGACAGGAGATGGTAAACCTCTATCCCCAGACACCAGTTGCAGAGACAGGGGATTTGATAAACTTTTCTGCTATGGAAGAACAACTTGACGAGCCTCCAGCAGAAGAGCTCGTATCAGGGCCACACTTCACTATGCTCTGCCCATCACCAACAGCAGTATCTGTGGAGTTGCAAAGAACTTCCCCAGATAAAGCACTGGTCACCAGACAGAGGGTTCAAGACCTCTGCCCCAGCCCTGTGGCAGTTCCCGGAGGCGAGGGTGAGAAGTTGGCGATCACTTCCCAGCAGCCGATACAGGGGGAGAAGGGAGAGGAGGTGTTCATCATCCCTCCCCAACAGTTGGCCAGGGTGGAGAATGTGGTCTTTCCTCCCCAGCAAAAATTCGTGCATCTGGGAGACAGTACCACAGACATGTTGTCCCAGCAGCCAGATGAGGGAACGGAAAAGGAAGCAGCCAGCTCACCTTCCCAATGGCAGCTACACTACGGTTAGCCGGGGCAGATGATGTTGAGTCCCCAGCAGAAGTTCTGGCAAAAGGGCAGAGCACCGCTGGCCCCTGCCTAGCACATACAGTGTCTCTACAGCTTCAGGAAGCTGGGGCGGTCGGCCCCTCTGCCCAGCAGCAGACCAAGCCCCGGAAGGTAAAAACCACCCAGCTGAAGCGCTGGCAGCCGGACAGAGAGTCAGTGACCTCTGCCCCACACCTACTGGTGTCAACTACTCCTTGCAGCCAATATTGGAGGTCATGCGGACAGACTAACGCATGTCCAGACCAGGTGGAGGTCTGGGACCTTGTTAGTTGACTTTTGATGGGGGAGAAATGTGACAGACTCACCCGGGACATCCCCGGACCCTCTTATGTCTAAAATCATCCTATGTCCACTAGGGGCATAGGATGACTGAGAAATTATATATTGGACTACCTGAGATGGGATTATTATGTAATTATAATGCAAAATATATTCCAGGATATCTGTAAAGAACCATTTACTGTTTGTTGATTCTGAACTCAATGGGTTAATTGTAAGAGTGACTCATTCATAATTTTGGGACACATACTGTTAGATGCTAATGTCCTCATCTCCAGCCATCTGTCTGTTCTCTGTGCTAATTGACCCTGCTATTGTGTGAAGATGTCCTGTGTTTACACTTATGATAATGTGTATTGTATAGCAGGTGAGCGAGGAGACGGGACGTCTACCATGAAAAGGTCATATCTCTGAGTCGCCTAGTCTGGGTAAATAATTAGTCAATTAGCTCTTGTTAATTTATGTTCTGGTTACCTCCTCTAACACTGTTCTGGATTAAATACAGTGGGCCAGATTCAGATAGGTCAGCAGATCTTTAGATCCGCGTAACCTATCTGATTTACATTACGGCGCTGCAAGTTTTTGAGGCAAGTGCTTTATTCAGAAAGCACTTGCCTCTAAAGTTGCGGCGGCGTATCGAAAATCCCCCGGCGGAATTCAAATTTCGCGGCTAGGGGGCGTCTAAAATTTAAATCAGGCGCGTCCCCGCGCAGATCGAACAGCGCATGCGCCGTCCGCAAATTTTCCCAGCGTGCATTGCTCCAAATGACGTCGCAAGGACGTCATTGGTTTCAACGTTAATGTAAATTACGTCCGGCCGTATTCGCGAACGACTTACGCAAACGACGTAAAAAATTCAAAACTCGGCGCGGGAACGACGGCCATACTTAACATAGGATACGCCGGAAAAAGCCGAACGCAAACGACGTAAAAAAAAAACGCCGGGCGGTCGTTCGTTTCTGAATCGGCGTAAATGCTCATTTGCATATTCAACGCGTAAAAGATATGGAAGAGCCACCTAGCGGCCGGCCTGGAATTGCAGCCTAAGATCCGACGGTGTTAGTCACTTACACCTGTCGGATCTTAGGCATATCTATGCGTAACCTGATTCTATGAATCAGGCACATAGATACGACGGCCGGACTCAGAGATACGACGGCGTATCAGGAGATACGCCGTCGTATCTTCTTTCTGAATCCGGGCCAGTATTGCAGTAATGCTCCTCCTGTATGTGGACCTGTGCTGTCAGCACCGCTCTCTCCCCACTTATTCCTTCAGGAGTTTCAAAGCCAACCTCCCAGAGACAGCAAATACATAACATAACACTGTGATATTAGCAGTTAACAGTAGAGGGCAGCAGATCAATACAAAAAAAATACCCTGGGAACCTCAAAACCAGAGTGCTCTAGTTTTAGTAGGAAGTTGGAGCTTAGTCCAGTCCCATCTTGCCATGTTTGCCTCACTTTTGGTTAGTGAAGCCACCCATCACATTTCGGCATGGGGTGGGAGGGTGAAGCTAAATAGTGACTTCCTATCGGATGCTGAATTTTGTTTCTTATGTTTGGGGCTCCTGGAGCATCCTAAAAGAAAACTAAGGAGGTGTGCATTCACAGCTGGATACTATCTCTCAATGGCAATCTTCGGAGAGAATGGGGACATGGTCCACACTGGGTACCACCACTTGCCCTGGTGTGGCTGTTCTACCAATGCAGAGTGGCAGCAAGGTGCCAAGTTCTGGAGAACTTTCTGTGTTCCAGCACTTAGCACTGAAATAAGCAGGAGCCGTCAGGTGGAGAGATCCACACCCAACAGTAGAAGTGTATTCCTGGCCAATAGGTAGAGGCAGCAGCAGTGTGTGCTCAGTAAGTAAGTCACTGAACACCATTGCTGGAGAAGGGTTTCTTATTATAGCCTGCCACTGACCACCAATGCCAGGGGTTTCGTAATACATCCTAAGCTGGCCACTGGCCTCCAGTGTTAAGAAGAGTTTCCTTTATACAGCACATGCTTACCACTGAGCCCCAGTGCTAGGGATGGGAGATATTATTACTGCCTTCCACCAACCACCCTTGATGAGGGATTTAACCATAATTCCACTTACCATCAATAAAAGGAGAAATGAATGCAGCCACGTACACCAATACCGGAGATTGACATTATTGCCACTGACACCAATAGTTAAATAAATTGAGCTCCACATAAAAAGTTTATAAAGCAAGAAATAAAATTGTAAATAGGCCGGGGTACCTATTACTAAGCCTGTAGTTTAGGAGCCACTAAAATGCAATATATATATATATATATATATATATATATATATATATATATATATATATATATATATAGGTGAATTGTTATAACTGATGTCATGTGCCACAGCTATTAATATTCTCACAGAAGAAGTGGAATTTTATTGCTTCTTATGATTTCCCCTGGCTGAATACCTGAGTGCATCGTCAGCAGTTCACTGATGCTGCTCAACTGTTGTGATCTACCAGCAAATATCTTTTACATAGCTCCCAACTGTCCCGCATTTTGAGGGACTGTCCCTGATTTGGAGAAATGTCCCTCTGTCCCTCAATTACTCCTCATTTGTCCCTCATTTTGGTCTGATCTGTATAGATGTATATAGAATACACTTTTTATCTATCAAAAAGTGTTTTCCAAGCTTTGATCTGATTTCTAAATTGCTACATTTGTAAATTCCAAAAGCCAATATAAAGAAATAGTAGTGGTAAAAAAAAGCAGGTTTAACCAATTTTGTTTTTTTTTGTACAATTCTCCTTTAAGGGGGCGTGACAAGGGGTGTGTCCTATGCCTGCATACTTTTGCTGATAGGTGTCCCTCATTCCAATCTCAAAAAGTTGGGAGGTATGCTTTTATTACGTGAAAATTGTATGTGTGATTCACCTTATTGAGGTAGATGGCACATGGATCACTCACCATGACCTTACCAGCTGAACAGGAAATTAATGCAGAGTTTAGGCAAGATGAGATCTGCAATAAAATCAAGTGAGCACTTTCTGGGATTAAAGCAGACCTTTGCTTTTTCAATCTGCATTACCTTTATTTTCACCTGTTGATCCTGCCAGTAACACACAGATCTTACTGTATTCATAGATGACAGAGGTGTCACCCAAGGCCCCTCACTCCTGATTTGGACAACAGAATAAATCCCCCTCCCCTCATCTCCATAAAAGTTAGGTGGTAGGTTCTGTTAGCTTTCCTTTAAGAAAAACGCAAAATTGAACCATTTAAACTGGAGATATATATTTCCAAGATTCACTGGAAATTGAAGCTTTCAGAATTTACATATTAATTTCCTATGATAATACACAAATTATAGAGCTGTCCTATACTTATAAACTGAACATTTTTATTAAAACAAAATAGTGAAAATAACTTTTAAAGCTTGATTTGACCCCTAATATCAGGTGTGGAACAAAATTTGGCAAGCCATTATTGACAAAAATGTCCAATCCAAACCGTATCGAACGTGTGTGTAGGCATAGTCCAGGTCTTAGGGAGGTAGGACTGTATTGAGATGGTGAACTATTTCTTGTTTCACTACAGTATTGTTTTTTTTATTTGCATTTCTTTTAAAAGTTTTTAGGGATAAATACAATAAGAATGTAATTTTTAACATGTATTTATATAGCTGGAAATATATACTATGGGCCAGATTCACAAAGAGTTACGCCGGCGTATCAGTAGATACGGCGACGTAACTCCGAATCTAAGCCCCTCATATGTTTAAGTGTATTCTCAAACTGAGATACACTTAAACATGCCTGCGCCATCGTATCTTAGGGTGCAATATTTACGCTGGCCGTTAGGTGGCGCTTCCATTGAGGTCGGCGTAGAATATGCAAATGAATCGTTACGCCGATTCACGAACGTACGCAGTAAAGATACGCCGTTTCCGTAAGAGATACGCGGCGTAAAGATAAACATGCCCCCTAGGTGGCGTATCCAATGTTAAGTATGGCCGTCGTTCCCGTGTCGTAATTTGAAAATTTTACGTCGTTTGCGTAACTCGTCCGTGAATGGGGCTGGACGCCATTTACGTTCACGTCGAAACCAATAACGTCCTTGCGATGCACGTCGGGAAATTTTAGGGATGGCGCATGCGCAGTACGTTCGGCGCGGGAACGCGCCTAATTTAAATGCTCTACGCCCCCTACCCGGCAAGTAGGCAAGTTCTTTGAGAATAAAGCACTTGCCTGTAAAACTTGCGGCGGCGTAACGTAAATGACATACGTTACGCCGCTGCAGTTTTTCACGATTCTACGAGAATCTGGCCCTATATTACCAAAAGTTTTGGGACACCTGCCTTTACACACACATGAACATTAATTGCATTCCAGTCTTAGTCTGTAAGGTTTAATATTGAGTTGGCCCACCCTTTGCAGCTATAACAGCCTAGACTCTTCTAGGAAGGCTGTCCACAGGGTTTAGGAGTGTGTCTATGGGAATGTAAGACCATTCTTCCAGAAGCGCATTTGTGAGGTCAGGCACTAATGTTGGGCAAAAAGGCCTGGCTCACAGTCCCCGCCTTAATTCATCCCAAAGGCGTTGAGGTCAGGACTGTCATGTTCCCCCACCCCAAACTCGCTCATCCATGTCTTTATGGACCTTGCTTTGAGCACTGGTGCACAGTCATGTTGGAACAGGAAAGGGGCCATCCCCAAATGGTTCCCACAAAGTTGGGAGCATGAAATTGTCTGAAATGTCTTGGTATGTTGACGCTTTAAGAGTTCTCTTCACTGGAACTTCGGGGCCAAGCCCAACACCTGGAAAAACAACCCCACACCATAATCCCCCCTCCACCAAATGATTTGGACCAGTGCACAAAGCAAGATCCATAAAGACATGGATGAGTGAGTTTGGGGTGGAGGAACTTGACCTCAGCCCAAATAGAATATCTTTGGGATGAATTAAAGCGTAGACTGCGAGCCAGACCTTCTTGTCCACATCAGTACCTGACCTCACAAATGCACTTATGGAAGAATGGTCAAACATTCCCATAGACACACTCCTAAACTTTGAGGACAGCTTTCTCAGAAGAGTTGAAGCTGTTATAGCTGCAAAGGGTGGGCTAAATCAATATTGAACCCTATAGACTAGGGCTGGGATGCCTATAAAATTAATGTACGTGGAAAGGCAGGTGTCCCAATACTTTTGGTAATATAGTGTATGTAGCATCATAGATGGTAGCTAATTGAATGTGTCCTAGGGAGTACATTATAGTATTCTAGCCCTGTATCAGCTCATGCCTGGTCTTACGTTATTACCTACCTTGATTAACATAACTTGCTATATTTCCAAAATATCTTTGGTTTTAAACTGAACAGCCAAGTTAAACCTGTACAAATAGGCTTTCCTGTTCTAGAGGCTACAATTACCTAAGGTGTCACTCGTCGTCAATGTTTATAAAACTTTTGAAGAGATCAGGATTAAATGGTCTACTAGTTATGGGGGGAAAGAGATGTCATTTGAAACTAATCTTTCTTGGCCTTTCTCTTAAATTTGATACTAAAGCTGAATTAGGTCCATGAAAGTATTTAAAGGGCACCAGTCACCTTTCTGTAACTTATTCAGAAGCTGTCGGCCTTTTTATCTGCACTTATATCAGCAGTCATCCCTATGAATGCCATGACTCTTGTCTGCACAATAGAGATAGAGCTGGGGGAAGGGGTCATGTGCTAGCTAACAAATGATTTACAATTGAGGCATAAGTGCAATTTAAAGGGAAGTGATAGAATATTGTTTTTAAAGATGAAGCAGTTACTATTACCCAGTTTACCCATATACCCAGTAAAGTGATTGGCTTCAGGTGATATACAGAGATAACACAAAACCTCCTACATAAGTTGTAGCTGTTTATCTGTAGTATTCTCTTCTCTACATCTGTTAAAAGTGAAGAATTCCGTTTGTCTGAGCTTCCAGAAAGCAGGGGGTTTGGAGCTGAAGTTACACTCTGCAGATATCTGCAAAAGCTGATTAGAGGGAAGGGACATACCCCCTTCATACAGGAACAGATCTGAGGCTGCAAATCACAGTCTGTGTGCTGGTGCTCTCTCCCCATCGCCTTTTTTCTCTTGGTGTCAGTATAACCTGTCACATCACATGGGAACAGGGAACATTACATGTGAGCAGAGAACATCACATGGGAACAGGGAACATTACATTATAGCAGGGAACATTACAGGGGAGCAGATGACATTACATAGGGGCAGGGCATATTACATGGGGGAAGGGCACATTACATGAGAGCAAGGAACATTATATGGGATCAATGAAAATTACACGAGAACTGGGCACATTACATGGGAGCAGAGACCTTGTAGTCCAGTGATACTTATACAGTATAATATGGCATTGCAAGTGACTGAGTCTGCCCGACTAACACAGCCCTGTTGAGCATTAATTATACTCTGAATATCCTTCTAAAGGTGACATTTTCATGAAAGTTCAATTACTATGAACCTGTTCTACTGAAGTAATTACACAGAATTGTCTCAGGGTTATTGCTTCTGCTTGTAATTAGCAAATTATTAAAAAGACATGCAAGGCAGAACCTAATGCATGGTCATTTCACGGTTAGTTGGGATTCAGATTAATCTTTTACCACATAAATGCTGTGCTTAGAATGCTAAAGTGGCCAATCCAATGAAAAACTATACATAGTGTGAATGACTGGTAACTACAAAAGGGAATGTTGACCTTCTGACTGGCCCTGATAAAATAGTTGGTGTATAGATCTCTAATAAAACAAAAAAATATTAAAAATAATTGTATTATTACAATTATTAGTTGTGTATTGTAAAGTCCATACCAATACTTTAATCAGTAATATTAAACAATAACTTAAATCTTATTATGTTCTGAATAATATAAATATACTTTTTATTTCCCTTTTGCAGCTCTCATATGGTAACCAAAATATAGAATTCAGTCAACAAATTCATATTTAGTTCTTTCTAAACTCTTATTTTGTCCTACATTTTGGAGAAAGCAGCATAACTAATCGTTGGTCATAATTAGGGTTGTCCCGATACCACTTTTTTAGGACCGAGTACAAGTACCGATACTTTTTTCCATGTACTTGCCGATACCGAATACCGATACTTTTTTTTAAATGTGTCCCCAAATGCAGCCATGTCCCCACAAATGCAGCCATGTCCCCACAAATGCAGCCACGTCCCCACAAATGCAGCTATGTCCACACAAATGCAGCAATGTCCCCACAAATGCAGAAATGTCCCCACAAATGCAGCCATGTCCCCACAAATGCAGCAATGTCCCCGACAAATGCAGCAATGTCCCCCACAAATGCAGCCATGTCCCCCACAAATGCAGCCATGTCCCCCAAAAATGCAGCCATGTCCCCAAAGAGAAAGCCAAGCCCGACCCCCCCCCCCCGCACCGCTGTCGCCTAGTTGATCAACACGGGGAACATTACAGCTTTCATTTGAATAGCTGTGTGTTCCCCCGCCGTGCCTCGTCATATATAGCCCCTCCCCCTTGTCCAGGCACTTTGATAGACAGATCACCCATCCAATCCTGGGACGGGTGATCTGTCTATCAAAGTGCCTGGACAAGGGGGAGGGGCTATATATGACGAGGCGCGGCGGGGAACACACAGCTATTCAAATGAAAGCTGTATTGTTCCCCCGCGCTGATCAATTAGACGGCAGCAGGGGAGGAGGTCTTGGATTTCTCATTGAGGACTGCTCTGCTCTGCTCTCCGCCCCCTCGCCGCCCCCTCGCTGCCTGCTCTCTCTCTGAAAAAAAAGTATCGGGTGAAGCATCGGGAGCATTTGCGCGAGTATCGGTCCATATCGGTACATTTGCTCAGTATCGGTCCCGATACCGATACTAGTATCGGTATCGAGACAACCCTAGTCATAATCATTCAGTCAAATGTGAAAGCCGGCATTCATGTTAGATTTGCATTACTGCAGCCTGGGAGAAAACAGAGAATTTTACCATGTAGATTAAGAGATGAGAATGGCGGCACTCCAAGATACATGATAATAACATTTTAAAACGCGTTTCACACGTCAGGGCTTGTTCTGTTACTCAGTAGGTTATAAGCATTGGCGTGTGAAATGCATTTACTGGCTGTCCTGGGAGTTATTTCCTGTGATGTTTAACTGAATTTTCCAATAAAGAAATTGTTATTCTCATCTATCTTGGAGTACCTCCATTCTCATCTTTTAGGCTACATTGAACATGACTGCAGATCTGGCTGGCACGGTGGCACCCAGGTTATCCTTAGTATATGTGGCTGTGCATGCAGCCACGGGTTGTTTGTCTTTCTAGAGATTTGTACCATGGTTCATGTAAAATTTAAATTAAGTTTTCTATTAAAAAAAAAATGTAACTGAAGTAAAGGGTAGTGGAGGTGTTACATTCTATACAATATAAATTCCCCTAGTGAAGGAAGGCCAGGATCTATCTGGATATGAGGCTATTCCTCCACCAGGAAAGGGACTTTAAATGTGCCAGTGAGAAACCAAATAATATATACAAAAAACCCTAACATCATAAAAACATCAGTTTTATTGTATCTTGTTAAAAGATTCCATCTAGATTAAAATCAACAGCACAAAACAAGCAGACAAATGTACATGTATAGCAAGCGTGTGACAACTGACGTGTTTCGCTACATATGCTTCTTCAGGGTACACGCTCTAAAGATGGCAGTCAAGTGAAGTGTCTTAAACAATTAAAAAGACAAAATCCTATGCATAACCCTCCATCTCCATACCATTTCAAACATCTGCTATAAACTGTGTTTGCCTCATAGACTGAGGCGTATGAGGTAAACACAGTCTATGGCAGAAGTTTGAAGTGAAGTGGGTTCAGCCACACATTTGTGTTGGATGTCCATCCCTGCCTTTTTCTTCTCAGGAGTCTTTATAACTATCCATGTTTTGGAATGGTGTCATCCTGGATATAAAGTGTTTGAGACACTTCACTTGGTTGCCATCTTTAGAGCGTGTACCCTGAAGAAGCATATGTAGCAAAATGCATCGGATGTCACACGCTTGCTATACCTATGTACATTTGTTTGATTGTTTTGTACTGTTGACTTTAGATGGCATCTTTTAACAAAATACTGTGTAGCGGACTGCTCCTGTTGGGCAGACGCTGCTTTAAATTTAGAGGGGGTCTGAGTGTTAGTTGTCTCGAACATGTGTAATTTTGACTACATTTTGCCTCTGTTTCAGCCATGGCTGTGCTGGGAGTAACCACCAATGTTCGCATGGGGGTGTTATTACCACTCCAGGCCAAGGGTGGCAGCAGCAGAGTCAGGGTGTATTAGGCATGTGCATTTAGTTTCGTTCTGAATCGAAATTCGGACGAATTTTTCATTATTCGGATGCATACGAATTCTCGAATTGCAATATTAACGAATTTACCAAATCCGAACAAACGTTTTCGATTCCGAATCGAAAACCCGCGGACGAAATTGGAACGGAATTCGAAAAAAAAAATTATATTCAAATTGAATTCGAAAAAAAATTATATTCGAAAAGAGACTATTTGTTATCGAATCCGGTCGAAATATTTTCGATTTCGACCGGATTTTTCGAAATTCGGTCGAAAATGAACGAATTCCGAAAACGGTCGAAATATTTTCGAATTCGACCGGATTTTTCGAAATTCGGTCGAAAACAAACAAATTCCGAAAACGAATTTAACACATGTAACAAATCTAACTTAACGAAATTAATTAAATAACTAATTAAAACTAAACGAAACAAAACAAATTTTCCCTTTTGCACATGCCTAGGGTGTATTGGGTGTCCCCCTTGGCAGCCAATCAGTGGGGGTGATCATCCCGCTGTGCATGCTGGGGAGGGGTACTTAAGGAACAGATGCCACTGGACCGAGGTCATCGGTCTGTCGTCCCACCACCTTGTGGCCCACCTGGCCGGGGGTGTGTGTTCCTGAAATCCTGGCCCTGGGACCACGTTGGTCCGGGGTTGTGATCTGTCTAAGTAGGCCCAGTAGTCAGACTGGGGCCTGCAGTTCCAAGGTGATCCTGTGCTGTCTGTCCTAGAGGGAGGAAGCCGCTTGATGAAGGAAGCCAGGGGAGGACCTATCCTGGAGAGGACCATGTAAGAGGCTGGTATGTCGGGAGGAGGCCTGGAAACTTGATCAAAGGATGCACCATAGACTGAGAGGCTTGATAGTGATCGCCTGACAAGATCTGAGTTCTACAGAAGTGAATCTGGAGAGATCCGGGTGCTGAATCCTGTGTTAAGGGGATTCGGGACCAACAGTGTCTCGTTGTAAAGGAAGGTCTGTGGCAGAGACTGTACTTTATTCTGTGCGCCATTCAGCCTGATTAGCCAGTGAGAGGGACTTATCCGGGTGAGCAATACCCACTCTGGCAAGAGTGGCGACGAGAACTGTTTGTTGGAAGCAGGAGTGTTTCCAAATTGAGATTATACACCTGAACCTTGTTTACCCTTCCACCCCTTCAACCACTTCTTCTTTCCTTACCAAGTTCTGCAAATAAATCTTAGAAAAAGAAGTGTAAAGTGTGGACATTGAACTTTTTCAACTCTCTTCTACTACCCTGGACGACGAAGATATAGAGGTAACATGCTGCCCGAAATACTCAGCAGCTTCTTCGGGGGTTAGTGCTACACGTAGAGGGTCATCCGGGATGTTAGCTGTTGCCTCTAACAACGGTATCGGAAATGTTTTTCGCCATTGAGAGTCTGAATTTGTTGGGGTGTTGAACTGTACTCGCAAAGAAGGGGTTAAGGTCAGGTTGCTTGGCTGGGAGTTGGCTGCATGTGCAACAGAGTAAGGTGCGTGGAGCGAAGTGCCAAGAAAAGAGATGAAAGTAGGAGGAGTTACCAACCCCTGCGTGAGACATGAGTGTGTCTGGCGCAGAAAAAAAGTATTGATTGCTAGATCGTGAGAGAAGATTGTGTGCAGTCATGTTGGAGTATCCAATGCCAGCGGAAAAAATGAGACCTACCATGATCCAAGCTGGAGCTAGAGCGAGTCCTGCACTAACGGGCGCCTCGTTGACGGATACAGGTAGCCACGGAGACGGTTCGTGCTGTACACAAGTGGCAACGTGGAAGCGCTTGGTATGTCATGCCCACGATGTGACGGATTAGCGGTTCAGATCCGACCCTTCGGCCGATGTCTCCATTGCGGAGAATATTTGTTTGTAGTAGACTAGCCTACCAGTACACCCTGTGCTTATCGGGTGGACTGGGTTACAGGTGCCGTTACTTTGGAGGAAGCTACTCCTTGGCCTACCTCTCCTTCTACCTCTACACCTGCTGTGCCCGCTGTGGTGAGTGACTTTAACAAAAATCCCGGGGTTAAATTTGGAAGTTGTGATGGATGCTGGTATCATTACGGGTGGAGAAGATGTGCCTCCAATTATGACGCCTATCTTGAAAATGTCTCCATAGGCTTGTGTAATGCCAGGACTAGGACATTCCCGTACACTACCTAAACTTGCTTGATTGCAGCAGATCCTAATGAAAAGGGTAGCTCGTGACTATGGGTGGGAGTTCCCTTATGTGCCAGAATCCACCATGAAGGAGATTGAGGAGAGCCATGAAAAATGGCATCAGGAAGCCATCTTAACCACTTGCCCACCGGGCCTATTGTGGCACTTCTCTCCTTCATGTAAAAATCACAATTATTTTGCTAGAAAATTAATCAGAACCCCCAAACATTATATATTTTTTTTAGCAGACATCCTAGGGAATAAAATAGCAGTCATTGCAACTTTTTTTCTCGCACGGTATTTGCACAATAATTTTTCAAACACCTTTTTTTGGGGAAAAAAAACGGTTTCATGAATTAAAAAATAACAAAACAGTAAAGTTAGCCCAATTTTTTTGTATAATGTGAAAGATGATGTTACGCCGAGTAAATAGATACCTAACATGTCACACTTTAAAATTGCGCACACTCATGGAATGGCACCAAACTTCGGTACTTCAAAATCTCCATAGGCGACGCTTTAAATTTTTTTACAAGTTACTATTTTCGAGTTACAGATTGTTGCACACGCTCTAACGCACGCAACGATACCTCATATGTGGGGTTTGAACGGCGTTTACATATGTGGGCGGGACTTGCATGCACGTTCGCTTCTGCGCGTGAGCTACCGGGGATAGGGGCGTTTTAAAAAAAAAATATTTAATTTAATTTTTATTTTACTTAATTTTTTTATTTTTACACTTTTATTTTTTATTTTTATTTTTTTTATCACTTTTATTCCTATTACAAGGAATGTAAACATCCCTTGTAATAGGAATCAATGTGACAGGTTCTCTTTATGGAGAGATGTGGGGTCAATAAGACCCCACATCTCTCCTCCAGGCTTACAAGCATGAAATCGGTGAAAAAAGATTCACCGATCTCACACCGAAAGCCGCAATGGCGGCTTTGTTTACTTCCGGGTACCGGGCCTAACATCATAACGTCGCGCCCGGGCCTCCGACGGTCATAGAGATGACTGTGACCGTCTGGTCACCAGTCATCTCTATGGTTCTGCAGCGAGCGCCGGCCGATTCGCTCTCCGGCCCCCGATGGCACGGGAGAGCCCGGATAAGCACCGGATGGCGGCGGGAGGGGGGCGTCCCCTCCCGCTGCCTATAAGAACGATCAAGCGGTGGAACTGCCGCTTTGATCGTTCTTATTGTGCACAGAAACGCCGGCTGAAGACGGTGATATCTGAATGATGCCTGTAGCTGCAGGCATCATTCAGATTTCACCGCACAAAGTGAAGGACGTCTTATGACGTCCTGCGGTGGGCAAGTGGTTAAAGTGCCCAAGCCATCCCAGAACTTAAGTTTTTATTTTATTATGGCTCACCGCTTTGAGGGATGTCGGCAGTCCTGGAGCTACGGCCGGCATATCTATTCAGATCGGATGGTTATCCAAAGGCCTGGAAAGGATGACAGGGTCTATTTCATCACCACTCTTGATGACCAGGGAAGATCCCTTACTTTGCCAGATCTCCGGTTCTATTTGTAGAAAAAAATAACTGCCAGAACTTGTTCGATTCTTTTTTACCTTTCTCTGAGAAGTCTATGAGGAATTACATTTTTTTTCTCTTTGCTGCTGAGAACTTGAACTCTGGGGGGAGGAACTTAGTCAGTTAGGACAGGGACTCTGAGGACTCCGTGATCAACAGATGTGTTTTTTTTTTCTCACAAATGTGCAGCACTTTTGTATTGTAATTTTCTGCCACCAGGCGACAGTGGTCGGTTATGCTAGGACTTTGGGTTATGCTAGGACTTTCTTTTAAGCCTAGCCATTGCACTTTGAATGTTTTGCTAGGACTTTCTTTTAAGCCTAGCCATTGCACTTTGAATGTTTTTTTAGAAGGAAAAGGAAGGCTCCACCTTTGCAGAAGGTGCAGTTTTGCTCTTCCTTAAACTGTATATGATCTCATGCCGCGTACACAAGATCAGTTAAACCGATGAGAATGGTCTGATGGACCGTTTTCATCGGTCAAAACCGATCGTGTGTGGGCGCCATCGGTTAGCTAACCATCGGTTAAAAAAAAGGCAACTTGTTTTAAAATTAACCGATGGATTCCTAATCGATAGGACAAAACCGATCGTTAGTAGGAACAACCATCGGTTAAAAATCCATGCATGCTCAGAATCAAGTCGACGCATGCTTGGAAGCATTGAGCTTCGTTTTTTTCAGCACGTCGTTGTGTTTTACGTCACCGCGTTCTGACACGATCGGTTTTTTAACCGATGGTGTGTAGGCGCAACGGACCATCAGTCAGCTTTATCGGTTAACCGATGAAAGCGGTCCATCGGTCCGTTCTCATCGGATGGACTGATCATGTGTAAGCGGCATTAGGCATAGGATTGTTGTGTGTGTTTTTTTGTTTTTCAGGTCCAGTTGATCTTCGATTAAGACTGCGGGAGAATAGGGCAAGCTAGATAGACAGGAATAAAAATGTACATTGTAAATTTTATGATGTGATAATACTTGTTGTGTTCCTATTTTCTTTCTTCCACTTCCCATCTTTTTCCTTTTTGGGTTCAGGTGATGGAACTCAGGCTTGAGACGCCATGGTTCTCGACACTGGGGACAGTGTCTAGTTTAGCAAGGGGAGTGTGTAGCGGACTGCTCATGTTGGGCAGGCGCTGCTTTAAATTTAGAGGGGGTCTGAGTGTTGGTTGACTCGGACATTTGTAATTTTGACTACATTTTTTCAGCCATGGCTGTGCTGGCAGTAACCACCAATGTTCACCTGGGGGTGTTATTACCACTCCAGGCCAAGGGTGGCAGCAGCAGAGTCAGGGTGTATTGGGTGTCCCCCTCGGCAGCCAATCAGTGGGGGTGATTGTCCTGCTGTGCATGCTGGGGAGGAGTACTTAAGGAACAGACGCCACTGGACCGAGGTCATCAGTCTGTCGTCCCACCACCTCGTGGCCCACCTGGCTGGGTGTGTGTGTTCCTGAAATCCTGGCTCCGGGACCATGTTGGTCCGGGGTTGTGTCTAAGTAGGCCCAGTAGTCAGACTGGGGCCTGCGCTTTCAAGGTGATCCTGTGCTGTCTGTCCTAGAGGGAGGAAGCCGCTTGATGAAGGAAGCCAGGGGAGGACCTATCCTGGAGAGGACCATGTAAGAGGCTGGTTATTTCGGGAGGAGGCCTGGAAACTTCATCGAAGGATACACCATACACTGAGAGGCTTGATAGTGATCACCTGTCAGATCTGAGTTCTACAGAAGTGAATCTGGAGAGATCCAGGGGCTGAATCCTGTGTTAAGGGGATTCGGGACCGAAAGATCTGTGGTAGAGACTGTACTTTATTCCATGGGCCATTCTGGCTGCTAGGCCAGTGAGAGGGACCTATCCGGGTGAGCAATACCCACTCTGGCTAGAGTGGCGACTAGAACTGTTTGTTGGAAGCAGAAGTGTTTCCGAATTGAGATTATACACTTGAACTACTTGTTTACCCTTCCACCCCTTCAACCACTTCTTCTTTCCTTACCAAGTTCTGCAAATAAATCTTAGAAAAAGAAGTGTAAAGTGTGGACATTGAACTTTTTCAACTCTCTTCTACTACACTGGACGGCAAAGATATAGAGGTAACATGCTGCCCGAAATACTTAGCAGCTCCTTCGGGGGTTAGTGCTACACAATAAAACGGATGTTTTTATGACGTGAGGGTTTTTCTCACTTGCTTGGCACATTTAAAGTCCCTTCCTCAGTGGAGGAATAGCCTCATATCCAGGTGGATCCCGGCCTTCCTTAACTAGGGGAATTTACATTGTATGGAATTTGAAACCAATGGGATAGTGCCACCGTGAGACTCTCTTTTTCTTTGTTTGAGTTTGCCGGGTCCACCTTTTCCTTTATTCAGTAGTGGAGGTGTTAACCATAGCAGTGATCATTGCAGTGGTAATTGTCCTTCTGCATAAAAAAAAGTAGAAATTAAGCACCCAGCCAATTAGCTTCCTATGACCAAATTTACAAGAAGTGTCAACCCTAAATCTATTTTTCTATTTTGGCATCATAGGATGTGCCAAAGTGTCCTGCGCTCAGTATTGACTGTCAAAAAAATAAAAAATAATAAAATAGGAGTTAGAAGAATGGTAATAGCAGCACTCACTGGCACCCATATTCAATACCATCAACATAAAACTAAAGACAAAAGTGTTGCACTATTTGCTAAAATAAAATTGTGCCTCAAACCGGTGTCTTATTCTGTAAACATCATGACCAATATCACAGTATATATTTCTTTAAGTGCACAAATACTCCAAATATTAACAGAATACTTACATCAAGTTATTAGTGGCTTTATTGATGCAAAAAATATCCCAAAAGTGAATTTTGTGCATTGTGCCATCACCTTTAGGAAAAAAGAGCCCCTTACCAGAACCTCATACCACAATATATTGGAGGTTAGTTCACGTTTTGTTATGTACCCAAAGGACCACTCATTTACACAGATCTTTCTGATGTCATAGTAACAATAATCTGTGTTTTGAAACTCTTCCAACAAATAAGAAAGATAATAGGAATGGAAAAGCCCATACTGTAGTATTTAAAATCTCTGATTTATTAACAAAAGACTGATATTCACAAGCATAGACCAAAAACAAGCATGGACAGCTCCAGTCCACCAGCGTTCATGATGATTCCACCGATATTGCTCATCCCTACGCGTTTTGTCCATTAAGACGTCTTCCAGTGGCATTATAGACCAATGTAGTTAGTTAAAGTAAAATTGCATTGATTTCAACTTCTGTGTCTTATTGAAGAGTTAAGTTGCCAAGGCCAAGTCAGCAGGTGACCATACGGTCCAGGCAGACTGGGTCTAAGGTGGTATGTCAAAGCATAAAGCGGCATTTGAAACAGAACACAATATTATTGCAGTAGCTGTTGTCCTTGAACAAAAAGTGTTGTTACTGGCATCATCAATAGATAAGTTTACAATAGATCCACAATAGATTATCTGCCTCAGAAAACCGTATCTACAGTAGTAAAATATTATGCCATACATACTGAAAATAGACACTTAATATAAACTTTAATGGAGACATATCATCAAATATATTTCTTCCTGTTAAAGGGGTTGTTAAGGCAGTGCACACAATCACCAGCCCCTCTGCTAGGATAACATGTAGTATACAGTGTATGCCGTTTTGTAAAAAAAAAATTTTTGTTTTCTGTAATTTTGAAAGTGTAAATGATGGAAATAAAATATAACTTTTTTTGACATGTTATAAGAATGTCTAATCTGTAATTTGATGCCCTTTGGAGATTTTTCTTTCTTTCCTTGGCTTCGTTATGCACATTAATACAAATTTTTACCTGGGGTGCCCAAACTTTAGATCCCCACTATATAAGCTTTTTGCAATCTGCTAGAACACTAACAGAGCTATTGACAGGGCGATTTTTAATCATTTATGCATGTATAGCCGTTTCACTGAAAAGCTTTTACCTGCTAACAATAGTTCTCCTGCCCTTTCCCTAAACATGAAACTCAATTGTAGAGGGGTGAGAAGCACTGTTAGGTTTATAATGCTGCCGGAATCCTTGCTGGGGAGATTCACCCTCTTTATTTTTTCTGTAACCATTGTAAAATGCAAAAATATTATGGTTGCCACTGAAAGAGGAATAATATATCAGAGGAAATCTTCCAATGGGGGCACCTGTTGGAGTGACAACTGTCTAAGCGGGGATTTCCTTTTGCCTTTGAGAACTTTCCTCTCTCTTGCTGTTTTGTCTCAGGAACTTGAACAGCAAAAAACTGACAGGGGTTTTCACAATTCACTACCTATCCCAACAGCTCTGGCTTTACTTTAAAGCGTAATTCCACTTTTGTCAAGAAAAAAACATTCCCCTCTGGTTGATCTATGTACATTGCAAGATTATAACAAACTTTGTTGCAGATTCCTACCTTTTGTTATTCTGAAGAAATCCCTGTGTGTTACTCTGTGCTTCTGTTCTGAGTGGGACTAATGGGAGTGGTTTCATAATTAACTGTTAGGTGTGCAGATGCAGAGCACTAATGAGGACATCTGCTGGGCCTGCATCCCTTTAGGCGTGTCCCTATTGAAAGTATCTCTCCCAAAATGACATTTTTGTTGCAGGGGATGCCTAAAATCTGACTTGTATCTTAGGCAGACTTTTGTGAGCCAATCACACAAGCAGGAAATTATGTTTCTGAGGGGTGGTCGTACACACTCTGTGTACAGAACAACTCCAGGTAGCCATATTGCAATGCATTCTCAGAAATTTACAGCGGCTGCAGATTGAAAAGGAAAGGTCATTTTTAATAACTTTCAATTACAATATGATTAGTGTCGCAATTATATGCGCTATATTATTTTTTTTTTTTTGCTATTTTTTTTCCCACAAAAGTGGAGTTACCCTTTAAACATGTAGCCTTAAAAAACAAAGCAGAGGAGAGCTTCTATAATGTCCCTGTAGCACCACAGCTGACGTTTTTGTTCTGTTTGTCCCCACACTTTGCAGTGCTTGTTGGCTAGTCATTATTGTTTTCTGTTCCAAGCGTATGGTATCTGCATGCAAATGTTAAGTCCTTTGGGTGTTTCTGATAGATGAGCAGCAGCATGCATAATAAGGCCTCAGAGATCATTAATGTTTCTTATTACCCGTCTGTTCTAAACACAAAAAATAAACAGGTATAATTCAGAGTAGATGACAGAATATTACAATATTGCTCAAATCCAACCATACTGTAGTATAAATTCACTTCATTGTAATGTATATGGCAGTACATTTAAGACGCTCATTCAAAGATATTTTGGTTAAATTTGACATCCATTATGTGTCCTTTTAATGCATTGTTCATCATTGCTAATTTGCATCCATATGATATAATGCTATAAAATAATTCCTGGCTTGATAGCTGTGTACTTTCTGCACTATAGGGCCTGCATAGAACAACAAGTAATCAGAGGCTCTCTAGGGATCACGCTTGTTCTTGAATTTGGTAGCGTGCTTGTTAGTTGCCACAATAGCTGTGACTAATTCCCCCTGGAGATTCATGGCTTGCTGTGTGAGATTCAGACACTAGCAGACTTAGCTCAGTCTCTTTGAAAGGATGACTACGCACGGTACTATTGGGTTACTCTACACAATCTCAGAGGGGTCACAGAGTGAGAGTCCATCCATCTCCCCCCAGAGCACCGGAAGCAATGCCACCATAAATGATATAGACCAAGAAAAAAAAGCACCACAATCTGGCAAGCAAGATGATGAAAAACCAATAAGGAATGGAACGTATAATAAAGGTAAAAGTCATCCACGACTGGCACAACTCAGGGGACAGATTCGTGCACAATTAAGGGAACACAGCCCACGCAACCAAATGATAGAACTGGTAGATAAGGTGTCTTATGCACAGCTGGCTTCCAAAACTCCTGTAGAGGGAGGAAAACGCAATGGACCACAAGAAGGCAGCAAATGTTGCCATTGTTCCAGCCCAGCCTGCTTTGCTTCTGACCTTGAGAGTCAGTTACATCTTGAGCTCAATGCACTCCGCTTGGAAATGAAGTCTTCCTTTGAGTCATTAAAAACAGAGCTTACACAGGAGCTGCAAGCTTTGCAAAAAGAGGTTAAAGTTTGCTGTCATCACTGCCCTTCGAAGGATTTCGAATCTTCACCAGGATCTGAGAAACGGCCGGAATGGAAAAGTGTCTTTAAAAAAGTAAGTCGCAAAGAAGGCCAAGCAGCGCAGACACCTTTGAAACTAGATGGACAAATTAAGGCAAGGTCTGTGCCATCACTTCTTCCTCAGTCAATTCCAAATAGGAATCAAGTCCTTCTAAGGGCTATGACCACCATTGCAGCTAAAAATGCTCTTGTGTCTGGTCTTGGAGCAAGATCAGACTCTGATCCTACGTCCCAAACAATTGGGAAGCACAACACCAAACATGTACTGAAGACTGAAGAGTCACCCAATCATCTGCAAAGCAACGGGAACTGGGGAAAAAAGATTGTAAATCGGACTGTAGCACCTCTTCCACAAAATGGGATTCCACCGACTAAAGCTCACTAAGGGACATCTGCATCACTGTCTAAAAAAAATGATATGGATAAAAAACTCTGTATACAGTAAGCTTTATTATAAGGGTCCTATTAAGTCGCTGACAGCTTCCCGATATATGTGACGTGAAAGGTTTACTTAGAAGCAAACTTACCCAGAGAAAGTGTAAAGTATTTTATTATCAAATTTATAACTACATACAAAAAAGTTTAAGAAGTTTTCCCCCAAATGTGAAAAAGAAGTAACTCTGTTTAAGTGCAAAGCGCAGGGGTGGGGATGGGGGGTAGTGAAGCCATAGATGCCAATTTATTTATTGTAGTTATACTGCAGAAATATACTACATGGAACCTTATAAAGGGCATAAGGCTATTTACATCAGTTGAAATCATTGATGGAGCTTAAAGTGCATGTGCAGCCAAAACTTTTTTCTTAGTTTGGGATATTGTGGATAAAGAATTAGAACCCTTGTTGGATTTTACTGCTGTGTGGGAATTTTTTATTTATTTTTTGTCTGTGTCCCTGTTGCTAATTTCTTTTCTCATTTCCTGTCTGGTGATACATTTCCTGTACTGTCAGTAGGACAGTACGTTGGAGAATTCTCTTTAACAGAGGGCTGGATATATGAAAAAACAGACAGGGAAACAAATCCTTTCCCATGCTATCCAAAACAAAAAAGGTTTTTGGCTGCTTGATACACTTTAAATCTAATGTGTGTTTATACACAAACTTGTTAACTTGTTAACTTTTTAACTTTTTAACTTGATCAGACATTGGCTATCATACCAGTATGTTTAAGGAGGAAACCAGAGCACTGAAAACAAGCCAAGGACCCTATGTTAAGATATATACAGGGTGGGCCATTTATATGGATACACCTTAATAAAATGGGAATGGTTGGTGATATTAACTTCCTGTTTGTGGCACATTAGTATATGTGAGGAGGGAAACTTTTCAAGATGGGTGGTGACCATGGTGGCCATTTTGAAGTTGGACATTTTGAATCCAACTTTTGTTTTTTCAATAGGAAGAGGGTCATGTGACACATCAAACCTATTGGGAATTTCACAAGAAAAACAATGGTGTGCTTGGTTTTAACGTAACTTTATTCTTTCATGAGTTATTTACAAGTTTCTGACCACTTATAAAATGTGTTCAATGTGCTCTCCAGTGACATGCAGCGAGTGCTACGCTGTGGGCTCTTGCTGAATGAAGCTAGGACAGCCAATGATGTTTCTTCATTAGACCCCTTTCACACTGGATACGCCTATAGCGGAGCCTTAAAATCGTGGTAAAACACTGCTATTTTACCGCGTTTTTACCGCGATTTTAAGGCTCCGCTATAGGCGTATCCAGTGTGAAAGGGGTCTAATGAAGAAACATCAGTGGCTGTCCTAGCTTCATTCAGCAAGAGCCCACAGCGTAGCATTCGCCGCATGTCACTGGAGAGCACATTGAACCCATTTTAGAAGTGGTCAGAAACTTGTAAATAGCTCATAAAAGAATAAAGTTATGTTAAAACCAAGCACACCATTGTTTTTCTTGTGAAATTCCCAATAAGTTTGATGTGTCACATGACCCTCTTCCTATTGAAAAAACAAAAGTTGGATTCAAAATGTCCGACTTCAAAATGGCCGCCATGGTAACCACCCATCTTAAAAAGTTTCCCCCCTCACATATACTAATGTGCCACAAACAGGAAGTTAATATCACCAACCATTCCCATTTTATTAAGGTGTATCCATATAAATGGCCCACCCTGTATTTTAAAATGAATGGCACCGCTACACACCAAAATTTGCATGCTATGCCGCGTACACACGATCATTGTTCGGCATGAAAAAAAGAGACGTTTTTAAAAACGTAATTTAAAATGATTGTGTGTGGGCTACACATCATTTTTCGGCTTCTGAAAACCGACAAAAAAAAAATTCAAACATGCTGCATTTTTTAACGTCGTTTTAAAAAATGTCACTTTTCGGGTTGTAAAAAATGATCGTGTGTGGGCTAAAATTACGTTTTAAACCTGCGCATGCTCAGAAGCAAGTTATGAGACGGGAGCGCTCGTTCTGGTAAAACTACCGTTCGGAATGGAGTAAGCACATTCATCACGCTGTAACAGACAGAAAAGCGCAAATCGTCTTTTACTAGCACGGAATCAGCTAAAGCAGCCCAAAGGCGAATGGAACTTCCCCTTTATGGTGCCGTCGTACGTGTTGTACGTCACCACACTTTGTTCATAATTTTTTTAAAACAATGGTGTGCGGGCAACGTAGTTTTTAATGATGAAGTTGGAAAAACTTTGTTTTTTTGGCATGCTGAAAAACTAAGTTTTTTTTCATGCCGAAAAATGATCATGTGTACGCGGCATTACTGTGTGTTGTGGTAATACAACACACCACATTGAGCCCAATTAGCCCAACACAGAGTGTGAATCTGGCCTAAAGAGTCTATGAATGCAATATTATGATTTGAGCTCCTATACCAATAAGACTTATGCCGCATACACACGACGAGAAAAATGCAATTTTTTTAATTGGTCGCGAAAAATGGTCGTGTGTAGGCTCCAGAGCATTTTTCTCGACGAGAAAAATGTCCGTTAAAAATTTAGAATCTGCTATATTTTTTCTCGCCATTTTTCACGTCGTGAAAAACGGTTGTGTGTACACTGTAACAAGGGGTAAAAAACGTGCATGCTCAGAAGCAAGTTATGAGACGGGGAAAATTAGCATAAGCTGCCCAAAGGGTGGCGCCATTCGAATGGAATTTCCCCTTTATAGTGCCGTTGTACGTGTTGTACGTCACCGCGCTTTGCTCGAGCATTTTTTTTCACGATCGTGTGTATGCAAGGCAGGCTTGAGAGGGATTACATAGAGAAAAAATATGTTTTTTTCCATGACATGAATAACGGTCGTGTGTACGTGGCATTAATGTCAGTGGTTTTATATGCTCTGTAACATGCTGCGTAATGTATTGCAGAATATGCTGTCACATAAAATATCACTATTCATTCGTTCTGTAATACCATTCGTACTATTCATCGTTATGGATTACTGCACTTTGAATATTGCACTTTGCATTATTACATTTTCTACAGCCTGAAATCCAGCATTGATTTCAAAAGAGAATGGGAGGCGGTATGAATGGTATGAACTTAAAAAAATGCATCACCACTATATGTATGGAGTCTATCTGAACCATAGAGGCCAGACTGTCAACCCCCTATTGTCATACAGTAAATGTTTATTAGTGCACCTCTACTGTTTTTTTTATAGAATAATTACCACGTCTTATGAAATATCTTTATTCCATTGTGATATATAACAATGTTCTTTCATGTAATTTAAATAATAAATATCAAATTTGTTTCTTAAATTCTAAATATGTATTCTGTTTTACTTATCAGGCAGTAGGACAAAAGTAGGGAAATAATTGCCAATAAAATAAAGATCCCTATACAATTATTACCTTAAAACTGCGGAGTACATCATTTTCACTTTCCAAAGTAAAATTTGTGAAACAGATATGTTTATTGAAGCATTCAATCATGTAAGCAGAAATTCAGTTTTTCTTACTTTACTTTGACTATACCTAGGTACCCAGATAGCAAGCAATTGTGCTGCAAATTTTAAAATGACTTGCTAAGCTGTTGCTAGACTTAAGCCCTGTACACACGACTGGGATTCCCGGCGGTAAAAAGTTCCGGGGGCGAAAACCGAGAACCTGTTCGGTAACTTTCCCCCTGTACACACCAGAGGTTTTCCTGTTGGGAAAATTGCGGTGAGAGCTTTGGCCGGGAATCCCGGCCGTGTGTATGCTCCACCGCAGTGTTTCCCATAGAAAAACTCCCGGGTTAAAAAACGCCGATAATCCCGGTGGAAAAAAGCTCTCTTTTTTCCTGCCACAATTCGGGACAGTTTTCCTGGCGGGAAAACTGCCATGGAGCATACACACAGACAGTTTTCCTAGCAAAAAGCTGTCGTGGCAGTTTTCCCAACAGGAAAACTGGTCGTGTGTACGAGGCATCACTTACATCGATAGTTACATAGCAGTCCATCAAGTCCAACCTATGTGTGTGATTTTATGTCAGTACTACATTGTATATCCCTGTATGTTGTGGTCATTCAGGTGCTTATCTAATAGTTTTTTTTTAATTATCGATGCTCCTCACTGAAACCACTGCCTGTGGAAGAGAATTTCACATCCTAATAGCTTTTACAGTAAAGAACCCTCTACGCAGTTTAAGGTTATACAAAGAAACTCCCACTGGAAGCGCTACACCATAGAAACGGTAATCCACAGTGTTCTGTGTGATTAAAAAGTTTCACAAAAAAACACACCCGTGCGGCTGTCAACCACTAAGGAGACATGGGCAAAAAGCAAAAGAACAAAAAAATACAGCGCACAAGGGTTTAGTGAATGTCACTTTATAGTCTAAAATATAATGTAGAAAAACATATGTTTTTCTACATTATATTTTAGACTATAAAGTGACATTCACTAAACCCTTGTGCGCTGTATTTTTTTGTTCTTTTGCAGTTTAAGGTTAAACCGCTTTTCTTCTAGTTTTAGTGAATGGCCACGTGTCTTATTAAATTCCCTTTCACTGAAAAGTTTTATCCCTTCTGTGGGGTCACCAGTATGGTATTTGTACATTGAAATCAAATCCCTTCTCAAGCGTCTCTTCTCCAGAGAGAACAAGTTCAGTGCTTGTAACCTTTCCTCATAACTAAGGTCCTCCATTATTAGTTTATTAGTTTTGTTGCCAGGCTTCACAAGTTTGTTGCACATCTGCAGCTAGTCCGCATTGCATGACTCCTAATAAACTTTCTTTGCAAACATTCTGCAAGTCGGATACAAGGTCTGGTTCAGGTGTTTTGTGCAATAGTCATCCCACCACAGGGGTCACTGTGGCAGAATTCTCATGCTATAAACTTGCAGAGCTCTTGCTGTAGACTCACCACTGCAACTTTGTTCTTGTTGGTGACTGCAACAAACTGGAAAAGTGTCAACTAGAACTTGTGCTTCAAAGTGCTCTGCAAGTGTACAATTTGCCAATGAAAATGTGCAGCAAGTTAACTTACAATTCAACACTGCCACAAATGTGTGGCAAGTTAACTTTGCTATCTGGGTATGTACAGTGAGTATAGAAAATACACCCCCCCCCCCTTTTAAAATAATCACATTTTGTTGCTTTGCAGCCTGAAATGAAGATAGACACAGTTTTTGTTTTAATAAGCTGTTTTTACTCAGTGCAACATCAAAGTAAGACCCCTTTCACACTGGGGAGCTTTTCAGGCATGTTAGCGCTAAAATTAGTGCCTGTAAAGCGCCTGAAAAGCTCTCAAGCCACCCCAGTGTGAGATCCTGAGTGTGCTTGCAGGACTGGAAAAAAAGTCCTGCAACCAGCATCTTTGGTGCGGTGCACACCGCTCCCAATACGCCCTGCCCATTGAAATAATTGGGCAGAGCTGCCGAAGCACCTGCAAAGCGCTTCGGCAGCGCCACAACACGGGCGCTATTAACCCTTTCTTTGGTCGCTAGCGGGTTTTAAAAGTGCCCCACTAGCGGCCGAAAAGCGGCACTATAACAGCGGTATATATCCTTTGTGGGCACTAATACAAAAGCAGCAGCAGACAGAGCGAGACTGCAGCTGCTCCTCACCAGGTAAGTACACAAGGAATATCTTGGGGATAAGGAAGGACATTTTCTCCCCTTTACCTGGCCGTTGGAGCATTATCTCCCCCCACTTTCGGCAACAGTGGGGCATAGATTTTACCTCATTTAAAGTCCCAATCCTAGTTTTCATTATACTACAGGGATGGAGATGCGTTTTGTGATACCCTTATACATTTATGCGTTTTTTTCCAGTGCTCTTTACTACTATACCAATCATAGGTAGGGGCCGTGACACACCCCCAGTCACCTGCCCTCTATCTACTCATCAGTATTTATATGTTTGCTTAAAACGCATCTCATTCAAAGTCCCAAAAACTCCCCTCTCTTTTAACCAACAGGGATGGAGGCGTATGTTTTTCATATGGCTCATTTAAAGTCCCAATCCTAGTTTTCTTTATAGATTTTACCACAGACACTCTTCCTTCCACTGCCACCAATGATGTGGCACTGTTCCGGTCCCTGCCACCAATGATGAGGCACTTTTCCTGCCAGTGCCACCAATGATGAGGCACTGTTCCTGCCCCTCCCACAAATAATGGGGCACCGTTCTTGCCCATGCCACTAATGATGGGGCACTGTTCCTGCCCCTGCCACTGATGGGGCACAGTTTTTGCCCCTGCCACCAACAATCGGGCGCTATTCCTGCCCCTGTCAGCAATGATAGGGTACTATTTCTCCCACTACCACCAATGATGGGGCATTGTTTACTGCCGCAGACACCTGGACATATTCTACTCCCGCTGGCCACAATCCTGCCCCCCCCCCTAAAGTTTGAACAACAGTAAACTAACCTTTTGTTTAGAAAGTTTGAAGACCCCCTGATATAGGCACTTGTTGCCCAGTGCCTAGGGCAGCAGATTAAGGGAGGGTAACTGTTTTCCTTCCTCCCCTGGCCACCTCTGTGTACTATTCAGCAAGTTACAGTAGGGGGGGAAGGGGGTGGAGGAAATGTTGGGAGAAGTCAGAAGGCTTCTAAAAGAAAAAGAAAAAGAAAACCATCTTTCAAATTTTTCATTTATTGTGCTTTGTACATTTGAAACATAATTATGTATATAAATCACATAACACCCTGTCTCCAATAATACTTCCTAGCTTTAGTTATTAGTAAAATAATCACATGATACAAGGTAAGGGACAGAGATTGTACAATAGAGTGTCATTATTCAGAAGTACCAAAGCAGCATGGTGTCAATATACCCAAAAAAAAGAAATTGTGTCTGGAATTGGGATTTAAGGAATTAAATAAAGTTACCAGGCATTAGTAATAAGGTCGCTAGAAACTCTATTTGATTGAGCTTGCAGAAGAAACCAGTCCTTGTGATATAATAAGTGAGACTAATAAGACGTTCTAGTTGTGTTGCAGTAAAGGATTAAATGAAATGTAATCCTGTGTCTCATCTGTTACTGAAAAGATGTCTTAGCCTACTATATTGTTCAGTTCATTTCTATAGCTCAGCATTCACAGTGAAAGGCGGCTTCCTTCAACACAACAAAATAATGAAACTAGACCGGACTATGAAACTACGGTTATGAAACCAAACCAGACAGATTTGTTAAGTAATCAAAGAAAAGGAAATTTCCCATTATGTCTCATTCTAGGAAAAGCAGATATGAGTGTACAGCAAAGCCAAGCAATTGTTAAATACATGAGTTGCATAACTGCGTTGGTTTGTTATACAAGGGTCTACAGTTGATGGAACAACAAGTAGGGAGCCAAGTTAGGGAGCCATCCTTGAAGTAGATCTAAAGGCGGAAGTTTTTTTTACCTACTTAGAAAACCTTAAGTATTCAGTTCCCCTCCGCAGTCGCCCCCCCCCCCTCCCAATACTTACCCAAGCCAGAACACGTTCCAGTAAAGTGCATGAGAGTGGCTTCTCTCCTGGGTCTCTGCCTCCTGATTAGCTGTCAAACGCAGCTTTCAGCCAGTGAGGAGGGAGCAGGGGTGGGGCCGAGCCCCGTTCTGCATGTCTTATGGACACACCGAGTGTATCTCGAGAGCGAGCATGTACGAGTGCCCCTATTGCAAGGGGCTTGAGGGGAACTCAGAGAAGAGGTGGAGCCAGGAGCACCAGCGAGGGCCCCAAGTAGAGAAGGATCTTTGCTGCTCTGTGCAAAATTATTGTAAGTATGGCATGTTTGTTATTTTTTTTAAAACAAAATACCTTTAAAGTGGATGTAAACCCGAAATTTTTATTTATTTATTTTGATGTCACAATGTACAGTATAAGATTTCCTATCATCTGTGCCCAGTCTTGCCACACAGAGTTAATCCAGCTCTGAGAAATCCTCTTTTCTTGTTCAGTGAAATAAAACGGACTTACAGAGAAAAACCTTAGTCCGTTCCGCCCCCTTGCTGTGAGTGACAGGTTATTTACATATCGCATGCACTAACAGGCAATATTTTTCAATTCCCACCCCCACTCCTTTTCTGAAGTCATGTGGTTACTTTTCTGGATTTTGACTGGATGTTAGTGATCATAGCAGAATTTAGTGTAAGGAATACATAGTAAAAAATGCATGTTGACAAGGGGAGTGTAGAGGAGGGCGGGGATTCTACTGACATCACGACTCCACCCACAGAGCTCCAGACAACAGATCCACCCACAGAATCTGCAGTTTTTCAGTTCTTATAACAGACATTTGACAGGTAAGGATACATGCAGGAGACATGTATATCCTTATAGATCAGCACTATGGCAGTAGTTTAGAAAGGATGAGAGTGGGTTTACATCCACTTTAATATCACTTTAAAGTCCAGTTAAATCTTTTTTGGTTTTGGATAGAGCAAGGAAGGGTTAAAGCATTAGAGTCTCCATCAGTTGTATATTGCCATATGTCTTCCTTTTGGGGAGATTTCTCTAACAGGAACACATTGAGGGCCGATTCACACGATTCAGTGCAGTGCGATTTCAGCCTATTTTTTTTATGTGTTTTGAACGTGGTGCTGGAAACGTAGGTTGCCCGCACCACGCTCTAGTGTGAATGTGTCCTAAAACAAAAGCATATTTTAATATTATATGGAAGAGTTTTTATTGCTTCCCTGTTCCAGTGGCAGTTACATCATCATTCCTTGTCCTTTGTCACCAATATTATTTCCAATGGGGCTCAAGGATAAAATACATTTTAACTCAAAAACTAAAAACAAAAAAACAATTGTCTGGAGTTAAGCTTTAGTAAATGTGCAAAAAAACAAACACCACTCCTAAAGCCACATTCATATAGGATCGAGTTTGTGAAAAAATGATGGACGAGAGTATAATAAAAAATTGTATTTTATTAATAACGAATCGCTCACAAACAGATCAAGTATAGAAAGAGTTAAAAAAAACATACAATAAACACAGAAAGATACATAAAACTATGACGTGAACAGAAGGTTGACACCAAATGAACAGCAGTAAGGCCCTGTGAGTCAACGCGTTTCGCTATTTCGCTTTGTCAGGATGCCTTAATCAATGGGAAGGTCTCAAAAGCGCATCGAAAACTGAACAAAAGCACATAAAAAACTGATCAGTGTGAAAGCAGCCAAAAGGCAAAGTTTTAAACTGAATTACTGCACATATCTGGAAGAAATACAAAAGTACACCAATATTCCAGTAAGAATATACACAAATCTCGTAGTCAGACAATATTTCTTAATCCCAGAGTTTAGTTGTAAGTCTATGAAGAGTGTAATTGAGAGAATTATCTTCCCCCATGGCCTCGCAGGCTTCCTTATTGCTAGTTTTGCAGAAAAAAGCTTCTCTTCTTTAGTCGCGTCTTCTCCCAGCTCACCGACGTCATCATGTACAATGCAGGATCAGCAGCCACAGATGTGAGGATGTTGAGGGCACAAGATTGAGGAATATATATTTCTCTCGATTGCATCCCCCCATATAAAACAAGCAATCACCCTGATGATATAGGGCGAGGACACCAATATGTCATTGTTTTAAGCTGAGCAAATTTTACCCTTAAAGCAAATCGATAGCGAGATCCAATGCTGTAATCGATGTGGAGGCAACTCCAGCTGCCTCCTCCTCCTCCTAAAAGATGAGCAATACCACATCAATATCAATGGGCCACCTGGGAAGTGTAGGGGTTGGTAGGGGTGTTACAAAAGTCAGTATTTGCATACTGAAGGATTCTGGTACTCTAGGGGAACCTAGATATTATGTAAAGAATGGTAGAAGTGGCCTTCTGGTCTGAAATGACAGATACTGTATATGACAGGCTTTACAACAAATATAGGTGTGGGCAGCCTATTTCAATAGGATGTGCACCCCAAAGCGCAAACACACATGCCTTTCTCTGCAGCCTCAGCTGCACGAGACAGTGAATGAATAAGAAGTGCTCTGTGCTAAGTGGCTCCTTGTTCATTCACAAACTGAAGCATAGTAAACAGTTTACTGTGCTTCAGTTATGAATGAACACAGTGAGTGTGTTCACTGTGTTCATTTAGAAAAGGAAGGCACTGATAAATGACATATTTACTAGCCCCTTCCCCGCTCTCCATCCTAAAATCAGCAGCTGGGGGAGGAGGAGAGGAGGTAAGCCAGAAGCACTGTGGGACGGGGGGGCAACACAGGGAAAGCCCAGGCAGTAGGGTGAGTTGGCACAGCATGTAGTGATTAGGGTATCCCCAGGCACATCTGGCACACCCCCTGCGCACGCCTATGACTAAAAATGAAGCAGGCTTGAAAATATTACCTCCTCCTAATCAAGGTTATGAAAACTAGGAATTTATTTTGTTTAATTAAAGTGATTTCTAAAGTCTTGTTTTAAAAAAAAAATAATAATAACAAACATGTTATACTTACCTCCTCTGTGCAGTAGTTTTGCAAAGGGCAGCCTGGATCTTCCTCTTCTCGGGTCCCACTTCGGCTCTCCTGGCCCCTTTCTGTTGTCGAGTGCCCCCACAGAAAGCAGTTTGCTATGGGGGCACCTGAGAGCCGAGTCACAGCTTCCTGTGTCCATTTAGACACAGAGCCTTGACCTGGCTCCACCCCCTCTCTCCCCTGATTGGCTAGCTGACCTTGATTGATAGCCGTGGGAACCAATGGCCCTGCTGTGTCTCAGCCAATCAGGAGGACAGTCCCAGATGACTAAGACACACGTGGAAATTTCTGGAGAGAGATGGGGCTCAGGTAAGTAATTAGGGGGTGCTGGGGAGGCTGCTACACACAGAGGGGTTTTCATCCTAATGCATAGAATGCATTAAGATAAAAAAAAAAAAACTTCTGCTTTACAATTTCTTTAACCTGTAAAAAATTGCAGTAGACTCTGAGATGTGTGTACACCTGCTGGATATCAGAAGAGACATTTCTCTAGCCTTAGCTACAGGGGATAATTCATGATTGGTTGCTAGCATAGCAGACCATGAATAGCTAAAGTAATACAAGAGATGCTTTCCTTCTGCAGCTTCATTTTTCAAATGCTTGCTGACACTGGGGAGAAGTGCATTTGCCGATTTGAAAACATGATTCCATGGCTGCTGACGGTGCTGGGGGGATTTACCAAAGGCAAATAAACTGTACATTTTACAAGTGCAGTTGCACTGTCATTTTTCCCAGAGCTTAGTAAATGAGGTAAAGCTTCACTGTAAAGAATACCCAATCAGGTGCAAGGAAAAAATGGATGGAAATCAGCAGAACTGTACCGCATTTACTAAGCTCGAGGAATAATAAGTGCAACTGCACTTTCAAAGTGCACAGTCTATTTGGCTTTAGTAAATCCACCCCAATAAAGCAGTTGTATGGCCGCAAACAAAAGAAAAACAACCTGTAAGACAAAGGCATAATGAGCTAGTATCCGACCGTGTGTACACTCCATCAGACAATTATTGGCTGAATTAACGACAACAAAAGTTGGCTCTTTATGCTCACCAATTGTTGGGCCATAAGACCCCATACACACTATTAGATTTTCTGCAGATTTTTGTCTTAAGATTTACCAAAACTATATAATATGAGGTCAAACCTACAGTGTTTCAATTTGTATGCAATCAGGCAGCCCCTTGCACTACAAAGTTTTGGTAAATCTGAAGACAAAAATCTGCAGAAATTCTAATAGTGTGTATGGGGCTTTAGTCTTCAAATTTATCCCTGTGGAGCCCCTTGAATTGTAAGCTGTGGGGTTTGCACGTCTGTCCAGGTCTAGATTAAAGTGGATTTAAATGCCTAGATCCACAAAGATTGCCGCAACTTTGCGGCGGCGTTGCTTAAGGCATTTTAGTTACGCCGCTGTAAGTTAGCGAGGCAAGTACATGATTCACAATGTACTTGCCTGCTATGTTACGGCGGCGTAGCCTAAAGCGGGCGGGCGTAAGGGCACCAAATTCAAATGTGTGTAAGGGGGGCGTGTTTTATGTTAATAAGGCTTGACCTTACGTTTTTGACGTTTTTTTGTACTACACCGGGCGCCTACATTTCCCAGTGTGCATTGCGGCTAAGTACGCCGCACGGGCCTATTGATTTTGACGTGGACGTAAACGACGTAAATCCCGATTCACGGCCGACTTACGCAAACGGCGTAAAAATTTCGAATTTCGACGTGGGAACGTCGGCCATACTTAACATTACTATTCCAACTAGTGCCTAGCTCTAACTTTAGGCGGCCTATCTCTAACGTAAACGGCGTAAAAGTACTGCGTCGGCCGGGCGTACATTCGTGAATCGGCGTATCTACTCATTTACATATTCTACGCCGACCGCAATGGAAGCGCCACCTAGCGGCCATCCGAAATATTGCAATCTAAGATAGGGCAGCGCAAGCCGTCGTATCTTAGATATGTTTAAGCGTATCTCTGTTTGAGCATACACTTAACCTCCCTGGCGGTATAATTCTGTCTGGAATTACGTACCAAAAGCGGTACAATTATTTTGCAAGGAAATTTGGCGTTTTATACTGTAGGCCTGTAATTTTTAGAAATAACTCACTTAAATCTGACCAAGCAAGAGTCTTGTAGGCATCCCGGGTATGATTTTTTTTTAAAACAAAATTATAAATTATAATATAATAAATAATTATAAATAATTATAACAAATAATAATTTAATTATAATAAAAATTATTCAATAATGTAATCAACTCAAAATCACTGAAATTTGCTCAGTTGCAGAATTATCGCTGTCATTATTTTATTTTTTTATGACGGATTTCCCCACAAATCGCTATCGCACATTTCTGCAAGTGATTATAATTTATTATCGCTGTTTTCTAGCTGATCTAAAACCATTTTTGACATAAAGGGACACTTTTGGACAATCTACAGTTTTCAGGGAGAAAGAACATTTTTTATTATATAAAAGTACATGCAGGGCACTGGGCAGACCACTAGGGACAGGGGGGGTGTGTATTTTTTACATACAGTACTGTAATCTATAAGATTACAGTATACTGTATGTAAAGTGTTTGTTTACTTTTTTTAATTTGGCGCCGTTCTCCGCCCCCCGTGCGTCGTAACGTCGCAGGGAACGGAGATCGGCGGCACACGGGGACACTGTGAATCGAGCGAGGAGGTCCCGCTCGCTCACACAGCGGGGTGGCATCGCTGGATCCAGGGACAAGGTAAGTAACTTGCCTGTGGATCCAGCGAGAAGGTAAGCCGCGCCGCTGCACACTCTGCACGTCCACCCCGAGCGTGACTCGGGGATACCGATCCTAACATTGGAAACCTACCCCGAGTCACGCTCGGGTTTACCGCCAAGGGGGTTAAACATAAGTCGGCGTAGATTCTGAGTTAGGTCGGCTTATCTACTGATAAGCCGGCCTAACTCTTACTTAATCTACCTAAAAGTTTTTTTTTTGTTTTAGACAGAGTAAATCCGTCATCTGGTTTTATTGTTGTCCTGGTTCTTCCTGTGGAGGTTCACCCTCTCTATTTGTCCTGGTGATCCTCTCTCTATTTGTCCTGGTGATCCTCTCTCTATTTGTCCTGGTGATCCTCTCTCTATTTGTCCTGGTGATCCTAGTCACCAAGACAGAAAGTGAATGTAATACCAGAAATTTTCCGTTGCTGTCCGAACAATAAATCAGAGTATCCTACAACGAAGACACCTATTCTTGTCTAGGATGGGAATTCTGTTGACTTTGGAAAATGTCCTACCATTTCCTGTTGCGTCCTCAGTAAAGTGCCCCAACTGGACACAGACAGTAAAAAATATTTTGATAGCGATTTTAACTCTTTCCAAATTATACATTTTCCAAAACCGAAAATAGATTTTGGATTTACATACACTTTAAAAACCTTTCTTTGAGATGTCAAATGGCAGAATGTTAAGAAGAGGGGGTGAGTCAAAGATCTATATAGAGCCTAGGATCCAAAGGAGCTCCACAGGGATCAATTTCTACTAGAGATACTTGCAAATACTACAAGTTTCAGCAGGCTCTGCACAGCTGTCAATTCAGAAATGTTTGAGGACAGTTTGGGTTCACTTTAATGCATTAGACCTACTGTTCTGAATAGTTAACTTTACAAATTGACATGACTTATAAACGAGTGCGAGTGGTCAGCATGGCACGATTTATTTCATAGAACCAGACACTCATTCACAGTGGCTTAGTGAATTGCCCCAACTGGGCTCAGACAATAAAAAATTACTTTGATAGTGGTTTTAACCCTTTTCAACATTATCTTAAAACTAAAATAGGTTTTGGCTGTACATACACTTTAAAACCTGGTCATTGAAGCGTCAAATGGCAGAATGTTAGGAAGAGGGGGTGAGTCAAAGATCCATACAGAGCTTGGACCTAGGATCCAAAGGAGCTCCATAGGGACCTACTGTTCTAAATAGTTAACTTTACAAATCAACATGGTTTATGGTGGTCAGCATGGCACGTTTTATTTCATGGAACCAGACACTTATTCACGGTGGCTCAGTGGCAGTCAGTTTTGAAAATTATAAAGTAATTGCGGAGACATAGATAGCTGGTTTTCAAGGAGATAATATCTGTGATCATGCCAGCCTAATCATGTTCTATTGTGCGATTCAACGATTCAATCAGTGCTTGTTTGTATTTCCAAGTTCACAAATTCAGTAAGTCTTCTCTGTGAAATTCTTTAGATGATAGCATATTATTCTAATTCAGCAATATCCTGACTGCCAGGCAAATCATACACAAGGTTAATACTGGAGCACACAGGCCAGGTGAGCAGCTCACAGTGGCATCTTTGGAAGCCAATACTTGACGTCCCTTAAGTGGCTGAGGTGGTCGGAAATTCTCCCACATTTTCACTGGGGTCTCTCCCTGAGATGAGAAATGAGCTGTGTCCGTCAGGATTCGATGCTGTAAACACATTAAAATATACAGTGTCTGAGACCTATAATTACCATGAAACGGGAAAAGAGACCACTGATCTCTGGGAGAATAAACTGTAAATTCTTTGCAAAGTCAAGGTAATTTATCATCATATGCAAAACATTAACCTGCACTATATATTAAAAAATGAATAGAAAAATATCATGTGAAACTCCAAACCTCCAGTGTGAGTGAATTAAAAATAAATGATAAACACCATTGCTTGAATGAGCTTAAAGTCCTATAAGAGGATCATCTAGATTTGTTTGGAAAGTTGTTTGGATTTATCACACAAGTACAGTATATGAGCACCTGCAGCAAGGAGAAAAGATGTCTCCCATTTTCTTGATTATGGCATTACTGGTTCAGCAACTGACTGCAAATATTCCCTAACTGCAGTCCTATCCGTAGAAAATCTTGGTTCAAGGGAACCAATACTCATGAAGAAATCTGATCTCTCTGGAACCCCCTGAAGTCAAGAGCAGTCAATAGGAAAATGTCATTTTAACACCGATTAGGCCTCGTACACACGACCGAGTTTCTCGGCAAAAACCAGCAAGATACTTGCTGGGAGAAATTTTTTTTGCCGATGAAATCGGTCGTGTGTACATTTCCGTCAAGGAAACTGTCGAGAAACTCGACGAGCCAAAAAGAGAGCATGTTCTCTATTTCCTTGACGGAAATGGAGAAAATTGGATTGTCGAGTTTCTTGACGGCTTTCATCAGTCTTGCCTACACACCATCAGTTAAAAAAACGTTCGTGTCAGAACGCAGTGACGTAAAACACAACGACGTGCTGAGAAAAATGAAGTTCAATGCTTCCGAGCATGCGTCGACTTGATTCTGAGCATGCATGGATTTTTAACCGATGGACGTGCCCACAGACGATCGTTTTTTTCTATCGTTTTTTTAACCATCAGATAATTTTAGAACAAGTTCCTAGTTTTTTCACCGATGAATAAAAAACCGATGGGGCCCACACATGATCAGTTCGTCTGATGAAAACGATCAGACCGTTTTCATCAGACAAACCGATCGTGTGTACGCGGCATAAGGGTTATTTACGAAAGGCAAATACACTTTGCACTACAAGTGCAAAGTGCACTTGAAATTGCACTGGAAGTACACTTGGAAGTGCAGTCGCTGTAAATCTGAGAGGTAGATCTGAAATGAGGGGAAGCTCTGCTGATTTTATTATCCAGTCATGTGCAAGTTAAAATGCAGTTTTTTTATTTTCCTTGCATGTCCCCCTCGGATCTACAGAAACTGCACCTCCAAGTGCACTTTTAGTGCAAAGTGGATTTGCCTTTGGTAAATAGCCCCGAATGTGTGATTTTGTAATAAGATAAAATGGATAATGATATGCACCATTAAACCTTATGTCTAGTACACACGATTAGAAAATCAGATGAAAAATACCCCTTTCAAATCGATTGTACGATAATTGGATCGTTAGTGCGTGGCTTTCAAGAGCCGACCACGACAATTCATCCAAAATTATCTAAAGGGCCGAACACAAAAAAAAAGTACGATACCATATCTTACAATTTTCTTTTAGTCAGTACAGTATTCGAAAAAAATCTGAAGAGCAAAGTCACGCATGCTCGGAAATGAAAGAATACATTACAATACAATACAACACATTACATCACTTCCAAAGTTGTATTCCATCATACGAGAATTAATGTAACTTTAGTAACTGCTTCATTTTTTAAATGAGGCTAGCATAAAATAAACGGGTGCTCATTTGTCAAATATTTTCATTGTGTGTACAAGACTTTAGCAATCAGTCCAATGTTAACTTTTCTAAGCCTTAAGAAAACAGAACTAGTAAAGAGGCTTTGATATTGATTGTTAGAGGTTACTACATGCTTTTCCTTATTAACCCATAACCCATGTTTGTTAGGCCTAAAAAAACAACAAAAGAAAACAATCATTCTGGTTGTACCTGAGTCCCACTGATGGTCACCGGATCCTCAAACACTGTCCAAATGACAGCCTGTGAGCAATCAGGAGTTGTAAGGGAACCTTGATATCTGTAGTATCTTGACAATTTCCCATGAGCTGGGAGGAGGCTTTCCAGGGGAAATGTTGGTGTTATCTGTACATAGTCCCCTGTGAAATGAAAACTTTGTGTTAGCACAAGTGTTTATGATGAGACATTAGGGCAATGCCAGTGTTAAAGTTAATGGCTCCTTTTAAATAAACTAAATCATAGACTGTATGGAAACCAGGAGCGGCCAGTCCATTAGGGGCGCAGGAAAAGGCTTAGGCTCGGGGCGCGCAAAGCATTGCTCGCTGAATCCACCCACTTGTGACAATAGTGAATTAATATTCGCTATTGTCTTCCGGCTTCTCCTCCCTGCCAATCAGGACAGCAGGCCGATCGGGTTGGGATGGAGAAGAAGTCAAAGAAGCAGAGGATGCCGTAGAGGGGCGAGTGCGGGGAGACCGTCACCGTGGAGGGGTAAGCGTGCAGGGGGTGACAGTCACCATGGAGAGGCAGAGTGCGGGTGGACCTGGGGGGTTATTTGCCGCCCCCCCCCAAAAAAAAAAGTATAGCACCAGCTGTCACTGATGGAAACCCTTCAAAATGACCTCTGATCGAAGTCAACCACATCTGACTCACTGACTGTTTGTTAAACCTATGCAAAGAACAATGGCATTTATGTTCTGTTACAGCAGTAAGAAGTCCAGCAACCAATCAGATTCCAGTACATTGAGGTCAAATAACTGAATTCTGTAGTGGAAAACCAATTAAATCCCTACTTATATGAAGATAACCAAACTCTGCAGACTTCTCTATGTTTTACTGAATAAGCCCGATAGAAAGTACAACCGAATTGTTTTTATATAATAGTACAGGTAACATCATGGCGATTCAACAAATATACTGGTTAAAAGTTATATATAAAGTTATATATACACTGACCTTCCAATGATATATTCTTCATAGAGGACACTAAGGGACTATAACTTGGATTATCTGCTTCTCCCACCTAAAGACAAATCAGCAGTAGCATACATTATCCAGATTTCCTAAAAATGTGGGAACATTTTTATACTTGTTAAAAAAAAAATGTTGGAACATGATAGCTGAACGCGTCTTACCATTATCAGTATGCCTAGCACAGCCAAGCCTTGAGGGTCTTTCTTAGCTTCGGTGACACTACTGTACCTGGCATTCATGTGAACGATATGCAGCTGAAGACAAATAAACAGTTATTTGGCACCTCTGAACTTTTCCAAAACTTTACAATATACAAATGTGCCTCTGTTTGTACTGGTGCAGTCATCTAAAACCTTAACAATGTTTCAGTGTACCGCCGTATTTTAATATTCTTCAAATATCCATCATGACATGTAATGACAATCTACTACACTGATTTAAAAAAAATATAACATAACATACTTTGTCCCAGTGAATGCCATTGATAGCATAAATTAATTCATGACTATGCTTTATTCTGCTCAACTTACATTCTATAGTGGAAAACCAATTGTATTGTTTCCAATGTGAATATTTGCATGTGTAATGAAATGTTTACAGTATATGTAATGAGTACAGTGGTTAATAAACCCAGAATTTTTTTCGGCAAAAACCAGCAAGAAACTTGCTGGGAGATATTTTTTTGCAGAGGAAACCGGTCGTGTGTACATTTTCATTGAGGAAACTGTCGAGAAACTCGACAAGCCAAAAAGAGAGCATGTTCTCTATTTCCTTGACGGGAATGGAGAAAATTGGCTTGTCGAGTTCCTCGACAGCCTAACAAGGAACTCGACGAGGAAAACGATGTGTTTCGCCCCTTGGACGAGTTCTTCGGTCGTGTGTACGAGGCTTGAGACTATGCAAAGTAGAGTATAGGTCGATTACCTCAAGTGGGAACTGCTTGCCATCCACTGTATGTTCTGATCCATCTTTGGTTGGGCTTCCCCAGTGAAAATGGAACTGTAAGGCCTTGTATGTGTTGGGTAAACCCGCACCACCGATACTTATATCTCCAGATAGGCTCAGCAGAACTGCAAAGAGCAGCACATAATGTCAAAGTACAGTTATATCATAAAAACATAACAACAGACATGGCAAAAGTACCAGCAGAGTCTTAATAAAGCATTTGTGCAGCAACCTGCATCTTGAAAATAGACTGTATGGTTCACCATGGAGCAAATAAAAAGACTAGTATGCCAGTAAAATTACCTCACCTGAGTGTCCATCATTCATAAGCTTCCATTCAGCAGATAGGGCGTGATCATAACCGTTAAAGGTGATGTCACCCAAGTGGCTGTCTCTCTTTACTTTGGCTTTTTCAATATTAATAGGTGATTGATGATCCCCTCCACAGTTGTGATTAATGTCCTTCCAATGGTCAGGGCCTGACCCAAACAAAAATGCATAAAACAATCACGTTATTTTGTTACTGCATCTACATCTTGAGAAATTGCACTCATATTAAAGTTCTTCCTCCCCATTTACTAGAAGTTATATACTATTCTGTTACTAATGGGTGAATTAAGTCGTACATATACCCAACATTCTTTATAGTGTATGGGAGATAAAGAGGAACTCCAGTCATATTTTATTCGTTTTTGATAGAGTGGTGAATGATAAGACCTTCTTGTGTGTGTGCCCATTAGAGATAACACACACACACACACAGACAAAACAGATGGTAAAAATGTGGGCAGATGCAGTTAGCCTGTAGGTGGCTCTGTGACGTTATTACATGGGAGGGGAAGTCTCATAAGGGAATTGAGCCCTTAGAGGTGTTTGATTGGACACTAAACTCTCAAGAGACTTTGGGTGAGAGAACCTTTAAAATAAGGGAGTCCACTTCACTTTGGCACAGGGTGAATGGTTAGGGAAAGTAGAAGGAAAGGATCTTGTGGAGGAAGGACAGCTTAGGGTAGGGTCCTCGATCATTGCTGATGGGGCGGGTGTGAGACACTATTCAAATACATCTTCTTAAAGTGAAGTTCCACACAAAAATGAAACTTCCACCGGTGTCACATGTGGCACCTTTCAGGGGAGGAGGGAGCAGATATCTGTGTAATACAGGTATTTGCTGCCACTTCCTGGCATAGATCACCTCGGTGATCGCGTTGACCTATGCCACGTCCGGCGCCTACTCTGTTCCCCCACTGTCTTCTGGGAGACACACAGGTCCCAGAAGAAAGCAGGGACCAGTGAGGACGCACAGCGCGACTCGCGCATATGCATTAGGGAACCAGGAAGTGAAGCCGCAAGGCTTCACTTCTTGATTCCCTTACCGAAGATGGTGGCGGCAGCACCCGAGAGCCCTGGACAGGTAAGTGTCCATATAGTAAAAGTCAGCAGCTGCAGTATTTTTTTTTTCAGCGGAACACTGCTTTTTGAAATGTTCCCCCATCCAGCAGAAGCCATCCCCTGGTAATGCAATTGGGGAATACATTACTATACTATTTTGCATCTGTGCATACACTAAATACACCGATCAGCCTTATAACATCATGACCACCCACCTAATATTGAATATGGCCCCCTTTTGCTAAAACAGCCCTGACCCATTGAGGCATGGACACCAAAGTACCATCCACATGAATGGCAGGACCCAAGGTTTCCAAGCAGAACATTGCCCAAAGCATCACACTGCCTCTGCCAGCTTGCCTTCTTATACCGCATCCTAGTGCCATCTCTTCCCCAGGTAAGTGACGCACCCGGTCATCCACATGATGTAAAAGAAAAAACGTTATTCATCAGACCAGGTCACCTTCTTCCATTGCTCTGTAGTCCAGTTCTGATGTTCATGTGACCATTGTAAAAGCTTTTGGCTGTGGACATGGGTCACCATTGGCTTCACAGTCCCATACAAAACAAACTGCGATGCCAATTTTCTTTCTGCTTTCACCACATCAACTTCATGGACAACATGTTTACTTGTTTTCTTATATATCCCACCAATTATCAGATGCCATTGTAATGAGATATTCCCTTTACCTGCAAGTGTCATAATGTTATGGCTGATCAGTGTATATCTATATACTAATGCCCAAAACTGTGTCCTTGTTTGTACTGCACTATAACCTGGACTCATAAATGATACAGTGCATTACACAAAGTATGTGACTAACTACTTCCAACCTAAGGTACCTAACATAGGCCCCCTCTACAAGGACATCTCACCAACAGGGACATACACCACAACAAAAACCTTACACAGATTAAGGGCCAGTTCACACTGCTGCAATGCGGGAACCCTGCAAATACACTGCGGGTTCCCGCATTGCATTTTTCCTGACGGCAGTTCACACTGCCCTATGCAAACTGCTGGGAGTGTCATCTAAAAGTGAATGACACCCCCAAATCAGTTTGCATATATCGCAGTGCGATCTGCAAACTCGGACAGGAATCAGATCGCATAGGTGTGAACACCCATGCGATTCGATTCTGCTGTGGACAAAGAAAGGGTCCCGTGCGAGTTTGATGCAAATTCAGCCATACAATCTTTATGGCTGAAATCGCATTCGATCTCTAATATCGCGCCAGTGTGAACCGGCCCTTATAAATACGATTTACTGGTGTCTGTGTCCCCATCGCAATATTGTTCTTATGCTGGCCATACACAGGTCGAATTTCAAACTTTCTTTTGAAAATCTTATCTAATAATTTTTGCTCGTATTTCACACATTAGTGGGCTGCAGCAACAGCCGGTTTTCGTGCGGCCATTGAATTTTAATAATCCAACATGTTGGATATTTTTTTAAAAAACAAACAATTTTCTAATCAATGATGGGAGAGTCGTGCGAGAAATGTAATCAAAAAAGAAATGCGCATGAGCAAAAAAAGAAAATTTCCGGAAAGAAAAGAAAATTCCCAGACACGATTTTTTTTTTCTGTAGGAACATGAGGTGAAATTGAAGGTTTGGTCCATTGAATTTTGAAATCAATGGTGGCACGACGAGGAAATTGAGACTCCCGTCGAGGAAAAAGAGAACTTGTTCTCTTTTTTTCTCGTCGAGTTCCTTGACAGTTTTCTCGATGAAAAACATACACACGACCGCTTTCCTTGGCAAAAAAGCTCTGCCACCAAGTTTCTTGATGGATTCTGTCGAGGAAAACGGTCGTGTGTACGAGGCCTACTTCTAACATTTTTTAACTACTTGCTGACCGCGCACCGTCATTATACGGCGGCAGGTCGGTTCTCCTGGGCGAGAGGCCGTAGCTATACGGCGGCTCTTTGAGCGGCCACTAGGGGCGCGTGCGCGCCCCCGACTCCGTGCGTGTGCCCGGCTCGATCACCGCCGGGCACACGCGATTGCTCGTTACAGAGCGGGGAACGGGAGCTGTGTGTGTAAACACACAGCTCCCGGTCCTGTCAGGGGGGGAAATGCTGATCTTCTGTTCATACAATGTATGAACAGAGGATCAGTGTTTCCCCTAGTGAGGCCCCCCCCCCCACAGTAAGAACACACCCAGCGACATACTTAACCCCTTCCCCGCCCCCTAGTGTTAACCCCTTAACTGCCAGTGGCATTTTTATAGTAATCCAATGCATTTTTATAGCACTGATCGCTATAAAAATGCCAATGGTCCCAAAAATGTGTCAAAAGTGTCCGAAGTGTCCGCCATAATGTCGCAGTACCGAAAAAAAATGCTGATCGCCGCCATTACTAGTAAAAAAAATATATTAATAAAAATGCCATAAAAATACCCCCTATTTTGTAAACGCTATAACTTTTGCGCAAACCAATCAATAAACGCTTATTGCGATTTTTTTTACGAAAAATATGTAGAAGAATACGTATCGGCCTAAACTGAGGAAAAAAAAGTTTTTTTATATATTTTTGGGGGACATTTATTACAGCAAAAAGTAAAAAATATTCATTTTTTTCAAAATTGTCGCTCTATTTTTGTTTATAGCGCAAAAAATAAAAACCGCAGAGGTGATCAAATACCACCAAAAGAAAGCTCTATTTGTGGGAAAAAAAGGACGCCAATTTTGTTTGGGAGCCACGTCGCACGACCGCGCAATTGTCAGTTAAAGCGGCGCAGTCCCGAATCGCAAAAAGTGCTCTGGTCTTTGGGCAGCAATATGGTCCGGGGGTTAAGTGGTTAAAGAATGGATTTTATGAATATGTAAGACTGGCCAGCTTTTCAAACCTTATCAAACTTTGTTATTTGCTAATTTACTCACCACATGCAGGGTTCTGAGAAGAGTAGCACCACTGCCCTGAATAAAGAGACAGTTAAAGTAAAACTTCCTGAATAAGTTTAACATTCATCTAATTAAATTGAATATTTCAGCTATGTTGAATATTTATAAAACTAAAAAAAAACTATCCAAGACAAATCAAAATGCTTGGCTATTAACCTTATGGAAAGAAAACCCAACTTTATGTGCATTTTCAATGTTGGTTTCACTTTTTTACTTTTCTTACTTTAATGCTAAGCCATACTCCAACTGTCCAGAGAACCCTTATTGACCATTATTGCTAGCTTGCATCCTACAAGTGCTGCTGCTTCCCAATAGCAATTGTGTCAACACCAGTGAAATATTGGACATAGTTCTCTAATATCAGTGGTGAAACTTAGATGACATTAAAATAAGCAAGAAAACATGCCTAGGTATTCTGGGGGTGTCTTCTTATACATTCTTTTTATTGGGTTTTCAACAAATAAAATATTACAAGAAAACAATATGCAGGGCAGCCAGTGTCAATGTACAGATATTCTGGTAACAATAGTCAGATAACATTGTTAGTAGATCAGCTAGACCAGTATTAAATGTAGACATCCCTTGTACGTTGCCTAGAGCAGCCAAACAGTCTGACATAAAACTTTGAAAACTGAGTATGTTCAAAAAAGAATGAGAACAGATTAAGCATAGAAAAAAAAAAGAAAGAAAACAATGCAGGTCTGTGCAGTACTTCATACGGTAATAAGACTAATAGGAAACATGACACGTAATCATACTAACGTAATCGTTTAGCATTATTCCAGTGGGCCACAGTTCCTAAAGGTTTTCAAACACAATGGCCCAGATTCACAGAGAGCGGGCGCACATTACGCCGTCATAGCGCAAATAATATACGCTACGCCGAGGCAAGCATGGAATTCACAAAGCCAGTGCTGCCAAAACTGCCAAAACTGCACTGGATTTCGAAGGCGTAAGTTGGCGTAGGTGGAAGTGGGCGTGAGCCATGCAAATGAGGCGTGATCCCATGCAAATGATGGGCCGAGCACCAGACAGATACGTATCACCAACTGCGCATGCGCCGAGACGAGGACGCATCCCTCTGCGCATGTTCATAACCACGTCGGAACAACTGCCTAAAATACGCCGGATCACTGCCTACGACGTGAACGTAACCTACGCCCAGCCACACACATGTCAAATGTAAACACCGTAAAATACGCCGGCTTGTGTTCCCTGGTGCAGACCTTTGCATGTCTGCTGCTGGGTTACACCTCCTTTATGGGGCTTAACTTTACGCCGGATGTACAACTTACGCGCACATCGCGTAGTTTTTAGGCGTATCTTAGTTTGTGGGTCCGGCGCACAGATTCGACGGCGCACATTTGCACGTATCTTGAGATACGTCAGCGCAAGTGCTCTGTGAATCCGGGCCAATAAGTTTATCTTTTCGGAAGCCTAGCATCCACTTTTTGACTAACACGATAACCCCCATTAGATTAATTATATAATACCTTTTTTGCAATGTCTAGTGGTATTTAATCTTGCTATATTTAAATAATTATGTCTATTTAAACACAATATCAGAATCTGCCAAAGAATAAAACATAACATGTTACTTGTATGTGTTATCTAAGTGTAAATATTCTGGAAGAAACTAAGAATACCAAAAAAAAATATTTTCTCTAGATGCATAGGGGGGGGGGGGGGGTATGATATACTTAAAGCGGGGGTTCACCCTTAGAGGGCACTTTTTCCCCTTAGATTCCTGCTCGTTTTCTCTAGGGGAATCGGCTATTTGTTTTAAAATATGTGCAGTACTTACCCGTTTACGAGATGCATCCTCTCCGTCGCTTCCGGGTATGGGCTGCGGGAATGGGCGTTCCTTCTTGATTGACAGGTTTCCGAGAGGCTTCCGACGGTCGCATCCATCGCGTCACGATTTTCCGAAAGAAGCCGAACGTCGGTGCGCAGGCGCAGTATAGAGCCGCACCGACGTTCGGCTTCTTTCGGCTACGAGTGACGCGATGGATGTGACCGTCGGAAGCCTCTCGGAAGACTGTCAATCAAGAAGGAACGCCCGCTCCCGAAGACCCATACCCGGAAGCGACGGAAGAAGATGCATCTCGAAAACGGGTAAGTACGGATCATATTTTAATACAAATAGCCGATTCCCCTAGACCGAACAAGCAGGAATCTAAGGGGAGAAAAAAAAAATTTAATAAATGGGTGAACTCCCGCTTTAAAGAAAAGTAAATTGTTATGCCCTAACACATTGTAGTAAAAATATATTTGAACTACACTATATTAAAGGAACACTAAAGCTTTTTTTTGTTTGTTTTTTTTAAATAACAAACATGTTACATTTATTGGTTTTATACACATTCACTGTATACACTATGCAAGCGCTGGAGATTCACTTTCCATTTCACTATGTTATACTTACCTCCACTGTGCAGCTCGTGGAGGTAAGTATAACCCTGTCTTCTGGGGTCCCTCGGCAGCTGTCTCGGCTCCCCCGTGCAAGAACTTTCCACCTTCATGCTTACATGGTGGAAAGTCCTTGCGGGTGCGCTCCTGTGATACAGCCAGCGGCCATAGCCGCTCACTGTATCATTCGGCCCGCCCGTCGGCGCGCTGCGTCATTAGATATGATTGACAGAAGCGCTAGCCAATGGCTGCGCTGCTTTCAATCAACCAATGAATGAGCCGAGAAGCTGGCCCAGAAACCTGCACGTTCACGGCGCGGGACTTTCGAGGGGTCAGGTAAGTAAAGGGGGGCTCGGGGGGCTGCTAATGCTCGGATGTTTTTTCACCTTAATGCATAGACCTTTACAACCCCTTCAACAAAAGTAATAGGGTTCAATATTGAGTTGGCCCACCCTTTGCAGCTATAACAGCTTCAACTCTTCTGGGAAGGCGGTCCAGTATGTTTAGGAGTGTTTCTATGGGAATGTTTGACCATTCTTCCAGAAGCGCATTTGTGAGGTCAGGCACTGATGTTGGACAAGAAGGCCTGGCTCGCAGTCTCCGCTCTAATTCATGTCAAAGGTGTTCTATCGGGTTGAGGTCAAGAGTCTGTGCAAGCCAGTCAAGTTCCTCCACTCCAACTCGCTCATCCATGTCTATATGGACCTTGCTTTGTGTACAGGTGCACAGTCAAGATGGAACTGGAAGGGGCCATCCCCAAACTGTTCCAACAATGTTGGGAGCATGAAATTGTCCAAAATGTTTTGGTATGCTGATGCCTTGAGAATTTTCTTCACTCAAATTAAAGGGCCAAGCCCAACCCCTGAGAATCAACCTCACACTATAATCCCCCAAGGTCCATAAAGACATGGATGAGCAAGTTTGGGGTGGAGGAACTTGACTGGCCTGCACAGAGTCCTGACTTCAACCCGATGGAACACCTTTGGGATGAATTAGAGCAGAGACTGAGAGCCAGGTCTTCATCAGTCCAACATCAGTGCCTAACCTCACAAATGCGCTTCTGGAAGAATGGTCACACATTCCCATAGACACACTCCTAAACCTTGTGGACAGCCTTCCCAGAAGAGTTGGAGCTGTTAAAGCTGCAAAGGATGGGTCAACTCAATATTGAATTCCACGGACTAAGACTGGGATGCGATTAAAGTTCATGTGTGTGTAAAGGCAGTTACTATTACTTTTGGTAATATAGTGTATATTGTATAAATAAACAGTCATGTAGATACTTAAATTATTATTATATAGTGCTATAATTCAGAATCCGATTATGAAACTTACAAATCTATTAAACTGTTCAGAAAGATAGGGGAGATATTGCTTGACTTTCCCCAATCCCCCAAACAGATATATTAACAACAGCAAGGCTGTTATTCTGAACTATATGAAATTCATGGATGGCCCTAACCCCATGAATTGACTAAATTAACTTTGCATAAAAATTCCATAATAAGCCATTGATAACTCTGCCCCCAGCTACATCACTAACCTAGTCCCAAAATACCAACCAAGCGGCTCTCTTTGGTCCGCCCGCAACCTCCTGCTCTCTAGCTTTCTTGTCACTTCCTCCCATGCTCGCCTCCAGGATTTCTCCAGAGCTTCTCCCATCCTTTGGAACTCCCTACCCCAATCTGTCCGACTGCCCCCTAATCTATCCATCTTCAGACGATCCCTGAAAGCCCTTCTCTTTAAAGAAGCCTATTCTGCTTATAACTAATACACTGTTTTACTTTCTCCATCAGCTCATCCTCCACAGCTATTATCTTTTGTATCAATTGACCCTCCCTTTTTAGATTGTAAACTCTAATGAGCTGGGCCCTCTGATTCCTCTTGTACCAAACTGTAATGTAACTGTAATGTCTGCCTTTATTTTGTGAAACGCTGTGCAAACTGTTGGCGCTAATAAATCCTGTATAATAATAATAATAATATCGCCCGTTCCAGAATTAAATTGAATTGTGCTAAAGCACTGCATGTTATATCTTGTATCAAGCCAATTTAACAGAGCTTCTATGATTTTTATTTATCAACACAGGTGGACAGGACTTTATTCCCTTACATCTCACAGCTACAGTAGTAAGCCAGTATTGTATAAATATATAAATATAAAATAAAATGAATTAATTTAATTAATTAAAATTAAATATACATTGTATAAATAGCTAAGGCTCAGCTAATTTGGGTGTAAAACTGCTGACATCAATATATTATTAATTTATTCAATACTAAAAATACAGCCAAAGTAACGAGAATTTTTTTTTATATTATCAGACCTAAAATAGCGATTTATCAAATCTGAAAAATATAAGTAATGGATAAAACCAGTTGTGCCCTGACCTCAGAACCTAACCCTAACATTAAACTCTACAAAACTGATACCTGTAACATATCCAGAATATGTCTCTAAATGTAACCTAACCTCTACACCTACAGACATAGAAGAGGAAACTAAAGATGAAAAGAAAATGATTTTGTTACCATAATGATATTTTGTTACAATAATGATATTCATGATTGTGGTCTTACCTTCTCCAGACACCTGCACCAGTAAAATGATCAATGTTATACCGAGCTGCAGCATCTTCACGCTGTCCTCCAGAATGTCCTAGGAGCTGAGCAGAAGCTGTCGCACACCCAGGTGGACTGACCATTGTCCCATTCTCTTCATACCTCAATATTTATAAAGAATAGGGCTGTGTTTTATGTTAACTTTTTTCTATGCATGCTATGGGCAGTCCGTTTAACTCCACCTGGAGTGTTAGCTCTTCCCCTTCTTCATAAGAATGAACCAAATTCCTTTAGACAATAAGTAACAAGTAGCCTGCCTTGCCTGAATAGCTCAGTGATGTTGTTTGCAGGATCTGGTCCCTACCACAAATGAACATTCAAAAAAGGTCATGGTAGGTTTAGACGTTTTTACATAGTGTATGGTGGTCAACTATACACCATCAACCCATGACTCGAAAAGCCGGGAGTTAAAGAAAAGCAAAATCTAAAGGGAATAACCAGTGGTATAAGAATTTTCCTTGTTATGGAGAACTTTATGAAATAGAATATGACATGAATAGGAGTGCTTTAAAGACAGGGTGTGGTATATCAGATGTTGGCCTATTTTGGTCAAAAGGGGTGTTGTTTTGCATAGCAATTTGTTAAATTTGCTAAAAAAACAAAAACAAAAAAAAAACACCCTATTTATAAAATATACATTTCATGAATGAGAAAGTACTAGACTATAAAACTCATTAGTTCCCAGTCACACCTGAATGTTTTGTGGTGCTTTTGCCTACAAAGATAGGATAAGATAAGACTTTTTACCTCATTTACTAAGCTCTGCAGCAAGTGCACTTGCGATGCACAGTATATTTGCCTTTAGTAAATCAACCCCAATGGCTTTTAGCAGAGTTTAGGAGCTGCCTCATTTAGGTGAGTTTTAAATCTCAGGCCCCGTACACACGTCCGAGGAACTCGACGGGCAAAACTCATCGATCGGTGAGCCAACCTTCCTCATTGAACAACGAGGAAATAGAGAACATGTTCTCTATTTGGCTCGACGAGGAACTCGTCGGCTTCCCCGGCCGAAAGTGTACACACGGCCGGGTTTCTCGGCAGAATTCAGCTCCGATCGAGTTTCTGGCTGAATTCTGCCGAGAAACTCGGTCGTGTGTACGGGGGCCTCACTCTTCTGAACGCAGAAGAATCTCGTTAAGGATAAAACCGATTTGACCGCCGGCCACGGGAAAATACAAAAAGCTGCAAAATTGTGGCAAAACCGCATTTTGCATTTTCCCACGGCCGCTGTCAGGATAGGCTAGTGTACATGCAGATGTGAATAATTAATTGCGCTTACCCTAAAAAAACAAAAAAAAACAAAGAGAAGGGAAGCTGCTACACAAGACTGTGAGTATGTAGCGCTAAAATGTGAAATATGAATAAATCACTAAACAGTGTACACCCAACTGGGTGAAAAGGTGGAAAAAATTAGAATAATAAAAAGTCCACAGATAAAACAAATAAAGTGGAAATGTCCATCATAAATGGATGAAGAATATCACGGTTGAAGATGTCAAGAAGCCTTATGAACCATCCCATGGAAATTTCCTTCATACAAATGGTATGACTTAAACACGCTTACTGGAAATGTTAAACTCGACTGTCAACGACAACGGATCAATCAGGCATGGATATTCCCAATCGGCAGATGGACCGAGCTGTCAAAGGAATCCCGAAGACTTTGGGGTACGCCTCACTGGTATCCAGATGGTGTTAACCACGAATAGAGCCAATGGACCCGGTAATTCCCAGCTGAAGATCGATCAAGTGTTGGAATCCCAATCGTGTAGATAGATCGAACAACCAAGGGGATCCACGAGAAATCCAAGGCTACTGAATGGGTTCTGGTAAACGGTACCCCATAAGGGGTGGTAAAGACCCAATGGAGAAACCCAAAAAACTTTCATCCACAGAACATGGAAAGAAAAGAAAAAAAGTTTGCCCCCCTTCCCCCCACAGCAGACCCATTCACAAAGTGCTGCATGATTCACAAAGCGCTGCATGATTCACAAATCGCTGCATGATTCACGCATGCGCAGTAAGAAACTAGCTGTGAAGCCACAAGGCTTTACTGCCAGTTTCCCTTAGCCAAGATGGCAGCATCAGCACCTAAGAGCCGGCTCATGTGAGGACACCGCTGGATTTCAGGACACGTAAGTGCCCTAATAGTAATTTTTTGTAGCAGCTGACTTTTAATGTTTTTTGGGGAGGGGCTGGAACTCCTCTTTAGCCTAGGTTCTCACTGAATGCGGGCTTGAAATCATGCAAGTTTAGCTGAACTCGTACAATTTCAAACCCGCATTTCAGTCCGACTTCAGGGGTAGTGATGTACAGAACTGTTCGCCGGCAAATAGTTCCCGACAAACATCGCTTGTTCGCCTTCGCCGCCGCGGGCGAACATATGCGATGTTCGATCCGCCCCCTATTCATCATCATTGAGCAAACCTTGACCCTGTACCTCACAGTCAGCAGACACATTCCAGCCAATCAGCAGCATACCCTCCCTCCCTGACCCTCCCACCTCCTGGACAGCATCCATTTTAGATTCATTCTGAAGCTGCAGTCTTAGTGAGAGGAGGGACAGTGTAGCTGCTGCTGATTTAATAGGGAAAGCGATAGCTAGGCCAGTGTATTCAGTGTCCACTCCAGTCCTGAAAGACTCATCTGATCTCTGCTGTAAGGACAGCGTCCTGACAGCACCCCAAACAGCCCTTTTTAGGGCTAGTCCATCAGTCTGCTTTTTTTTTTTTTATTCTCTGTAATGTAATTGCAGTTGCCTGCCAGGCAGCGTGTGTCTGTCTCAGGCTCACAGCGTATACTACTGTGCCCACTTGTCCAGTGCCACATCTCATATTTTGTTGGCATTTTAAAAAAAATATATATTTTGACTGCAATAGAGAACAGTAGTTACTTGTCTGCCAGCGTGTCTCAGGCTCACAGCGTATACTGTGCCCAATTGTCGAGTGCCACATCGCATATATATTTTGTTGGCACAGTAGATAACATTTAAAAAAAAAAACACAATTTTGACTGCAATAGAGAATAGTAGTCACTTGTCTGCCAGCGTGTCTCAGGCTAACAGAGTATACTGTGCTCACTTGCCCAGTGCCACATCTCATATATATTTTGTTGGCACAGTAGATAACATTTAAAAAAAAATTTGACTGCAATAGAGAATAGTAGTCACTTTTCTGCCAGCGTGTCTCAGGCTCACAGCGTATACTGTGCCTACTTGTCGAGTGCAACATTGAATATATATTTTGTTGGCACAGTAGATAATATTAAAAAAAAAAAAAAAAATTGACTGCAATAGAGAATAGTAGTCACTTGTCTGCCAGTGTGTCTCAGGCTCACAGCGTATACCGTGCCCACTTGCCCAGTGCCACCACTCATATCTGGTGGCACAGTAGATTACATTTAAAAAAATAATAATAACTTTTACTGCAATAGAATAGCAGTTAGTTGTCTGCAGGCGAGTGTGTCAGGCCTACAGCGTCTACTCTGCCAACTTCTGCCAGTGCACAGTGCCACTCATATCTGGTGTCACAGTAGCTTGCACGCATAGTACAACTAAACAAATCTAAAAAAATTACAGGCAGAGGCAGGCCACCCCGCAGGGGCTGTCGTGGTGCTGTGATTCCCTTTGGCCCTAGAATAATGCCCAGTGTTCAGAGGCCACATACCCTGAACTTGAAAAGTTCTGAGGACATGGTTGACTGGCTAACACAGGACACCCAATCTTCTACAGCTTCCGCTCGGAACCTTGACGCACCATCCTCCTCCAGCTCAGCTTCGGGCACCTCTCAAGTTACCACTCGCCCGCCTGCCGCCACCACCAACACTAGCACCACAGCTGCTTCACTTGATCTGTCAGAGGAGTTATTTACACATCAGTTGGAAGAAATGAGTGATGCACAACCATTATTGCCATTGATGTAGATAAAAGGGATATGTCTCAGTCAGGCAGCATTACACACATGGACATATGGTGTGATGATGATGTACCCGCTGCTGCTTCCTTTGCTACAAGTGAAGTGGCTGATGATGACGATGTGTCCGGGGATGTCGCGTGGGTGCCTGCTCGAAGAGAAGAAGAACAGGGGGAAAGTTCAGATGGGGAGACAGAGAGGAGGAGACGAGTTGGAAGCAGGGGGAGGTCGTCGCAAGGAGCTAGTGGCACAGTCAGACAGCATGTATCGGCATCCGGGGTCAGCCAGACAGCACGCCAATCAACGCATGCTGTTGCCCCCACCAGAATGCCGTCATTGCAAAGCTCAGCAGTGTGGCATTTTTTTGTGTGTCTGCCTCTGATAACAGCGATGCCATTTGCAACCTGTGCCAATCTTCTACAGCTTCCGCTCGGAACCTTGACGCACCATCCTCCTCCAGCTCAGCTTCGGGCACCTCTCAAGTTACCACTCGCCCGCCTGCCGCCACCACCAACACTAGCACCACAGCTGCTTCACTTGATCTGTCAGAGGAGTTATTTACACATCAGTTGGAAGAAATGAGTGATGCACAACCATTATTGCCAGAGGATTTAGATAAAAGGGATATGTCTCAGTCAGGCAGCATTACACACATGGACATATGGTGTGATGATGATGTACCCGCTGCTGCTTCCTTTGCTACAAGTGAAGTGGCTGATGATGACGATGTGTCCGGGGATGTCGCGTGGGTGCCTGCTCGAAGAGAAGAAGAACAGGGGGAAAGTTCAGATGGGGAGACAGAGAGGAGGAGACGAGTTGGAAGCAGGGGGAGGTCGTCGCAAGGAGCTAGTGGCACAGTCAGACAGCATGTATCGGCATCCGGGGTCAGCCAGACAGCACGCCAATCAACGCATGCTGTTGCCCCCACCAGAATGCCGTCATTGCAAAGCTCAGCAGTGTGGCATTTTTTTTGTGTGTCTGCCTCTGATAACAGCGATGCCATTTGCAACCTGTGCCAATCGTCTACAGCTTCCGCTCGGAACCTTGACGCACCATCCTCCTCCAGCTCAGCTTCGGGCACCTCTCAAGTTACCACTCGCCCGCCTGCTGCCACCACCAACACTAGCACCACAGCTGCTTCACTTGATCTGTCAGAGGAGTTATTTACACATCAGTTGGAAGAAATGAGTGATGCACAACCATTATTGCCAGAGGATGTAGATAAAAGGGATATGTCTCAGTCAGGCAGCATTACACACATGGACGTATGGTGTGATGATGATGTACCCGCTGCTGCTTCCTTTGCTACAAGTGAAGTGGCTGATGATAACGATGTGTCCGGGGATGTCACGTGGGTGCCTGCTCGAAGAGAAGAAGAACAGGGGGAGAGTTCAGATGGGGAGACAGAGAGGAGTAGGAGACGAGTTGGAAGCAGGGGGAGGTCGTCGCAAGGAGCTAGTGGCACAGTCAGACAGCATGTATCGGCATCCGGGGTCAGCCAGACAGCACGCCAATCAACGCATGCTGTTGCCCCCACCAGAATGCCGTCATTGCAAAGCTCAGCAGTGTGGCATTTTTTTGTGTGTGTCTGCCTCTGATAACAGCGATGCCATTTGCAACCTGTGCCAAAAGAAACGGAGTCGTGGGAAATCCAACACCCACCTAGGTACAACTGCTTTGCGAAGGCACATGATCGCACATCACAAACGCCTATGGGATCAACACATGATGACGAGTACAAGCAGCACACAAGCTCAAAGCCACCATCCTCCTCCTGGTGCAGCATCTTCAGCCATGTCAACCACTGCTGTCCTCCTTGCCCCCTCTCAACCATCCGCCACTCCGTCTCTCGCCTTGAGCAGTTCCTGCTCATCTGCCCACAGTCAGGTGTCTGTCAAGGACATGTTTGAGCGTAAGAAGCCAATGTCACAGAGTCACCCCCTTGCCCGGTGTCTGACAGCTGGCTTGTCAGAACTCTTAGCCCGCCAGCTTTTACCATACAAGCTGGTGGAGTCTGAGGCCTTCAAAACATTTGGAGCTATTGGGACACCGCAGTGGAAGGTACCCGGCCGAAATTTATTTTCACAAAAGGCAATCCCCAACCTGTACTCTATTGTGCAAAAGGAAGTCATGGCATCCCTGGCACACAGTGTTGGGGCAGGGGTCCATCTGACCACTGATACCTGGTCTGCAAAGCATGGTCAGGGCAGGTATATCACCTACACTGCATTGGGTAAACCTGCTGATGACTGCCATGCATGTAATGCGTGGCTCTGCAGAGGAGTTGGTGACACCACCACGACTTGCAGGCAGGTCTGCTGCCACCTCCTCTACTCCTCCTACTCCATCCTCTTCGATAACCTCCTCGGCTGAGTCCTCTTCTGCTGCTGCGTCTTGCTCCACATCAACTGCACCCCCCCAGCTCCCCAGGGGCTATTCCACATTCCGGATACGACAGTGTCACGACGTCTTGGGGTTGACTTGCCTGAAAGCAGAGAGTCATACCGGACCAGCACTCCTGTCTGCCCTGAACGCACGGGTGGATCAGTGGCTGACTCCGCACCAACTGGAGACCGGCAAAGTGGTGTGTGACAACGGAAGCAATTTGTTGGCAGCATTGAATTTGGGCAAGTTGACACATGTCCCGTGCATGGCACATGTGTTGAATCTGATTGTACAACGCTTTGTGCATAAGTACCCAGACTTACAGGACGTCCTCAAGCAGGCCAGGAAGGTGTGTGGCCATTTCAGGCGTTCCTACACGGCCATGGCGCACTTTTCAGATATCCAGCGGCGAAACAACATGCCAGTGAGGCGATTGATTTGCGACAGCCCGACACGTTGGAATTCAACACTCCTAATGTTCGACCGCCTGCTCCAACAAGAAAAAGCCGCCAACGAGTATTTGTATGACCGGGGTGCTAGGACAGCCTCTGCGCAGCTGGGAATTTTTTTGCCACGTTACTGGACGCTCATGCGCAATGCCTGTAGGCTCATGCGTCCTTTTGAGGAGGTGACAAATCTAGTCAGTCACACTGAAGGCACCTTCAGCGACATCGTGTGGAAAATAACTATACTGGAAGTATAGATATACACCGCGCTACTATAAAAAACTTATAAAATGCAGCCAACACCACAGAATAGATCAATTCCGAAAAACAAACAAAATAAAACATAAGGTGTAGCGCTAATTATAAGTGAAATGAAGGATTGGGTATATTGATAATTAACCAATCATAAAAAAGTGTCCATATGAAAACACGTTAAAGTAGTCCATAAACATAAACTGTGAAAAAATTAATATTAAATAAATCCTCAAAATTCAGTTTACAGTGGATAAATGTGCAAAAAACTTCAATAAAGAAATGATGATAAATCTTCATAGGTAAAAAAGATGTATAAATCCAGTACCGAAGTAAATGGAGGCTTACCAGAAGCTGTGGACCCAGAATAGGCATATACCTAATGGGTCAATTGCACTTAAAGTTGGTGATACCAGCGAGGAGGTGAAGTCCAACACAGGATCAGGTGAAAGTCGGGTTCAGAAGCACCTTGTATTAAGTTGTAGAATAATAACACAGCACATAACCAATCCGAATTTCAGCAGCGACTACCAACAAAACCTGCTTTCAAAAGTTTTCCTCGAGGAAAACTTTTGAAAGCAGGTTTTGTTGGTAGTCGCTGCTGAAATTCGGATTGGTTATGTGCTGTGTTATTATTCTACAACTTAATACAAGGTGCTTCTGAACCGACTTTCACCTGATCATGTGTTGGACTTCACCTCCTCGCTGGTATCACCAACTTTAAGCGCAATTGACCCATTAGGTATATGCCTATTCTGGGTCCACAGCTTCTGGTAAGCCTCCATTTACTTCGGTACTGGATTTATACATCTTTTTTACCTATGAAGATTTATCATCATTTCTTTATTGAAGTTTTTTGCACATTTATCCACTGTGAACTGAATTTTGAGGATTTATTTAATATTAATTTTTTTTCACAGTTTATGTTTATGGACTACTTTAACGTGTTTTCATATGGACACTTTTTTATGATTGGTTAATTATCAATATACCCAATCCTTCATTTCACTTATATTTAGCGCTACACCTTATGTTTTACCATCAGCGACATCATCCCCTTTGTTTTCTTCCTGGAACGTGCCCTGTGAAGAGTGCTGGATCAGGCCGTAGATGAGCGTGAAGAGGAAGAGGAAGAGTTGTGGTCACCATCACCACCAGAAACAGCCTTATCAGCATCGCTTGCTGGACCTGCAGCAACGCTGTAAGAGGAGTGTGAGGAAGAGGAGTCAGAGGAGGAATGTGGCTTTGAGGAGGAGGAGGAGGAAGACCAACCACAGCAGGCATCCCATGGTGCTCATTGTCACCTATCTGGTACCCCTGGTGTTGTGCGTGGCTTGGGGGAAGAACTGACCTTCAGTGAGATCAGTGAGGACGAGGAACGGGACATAGTAGCTCGGCATGCAACCTTGTGCAAATGGGGTCTTTCATGCTGTCGTGCCTGTTGAGGGACCTTCATATATAAAGGGTGAAGGAGAATGACCTGTACTGGGTGGCCACGCTACTAGACCCCCGGTATAAGCAGAAAGTGCCTGAAATGTTACCAAATTACCGGAAGTCGGAAAGGATGCAGCAGTTCCAAAATAAATTAAAAAGTATGCTTTACACAGTGTACAAGGGTGATGTCACAGCACAACGGGAATCTAACAGTGGAAGAGGTGAAATAATTCCTCCTCCTACCACGACTACGCCGGCAAGGACAGGACACTTTACAGACGTGTTGTTGATGGAGGACATGCAGAGCTTTTTAAGTCCTACGCATCGCCACAGCACTTCGGGGTCCACCCTCAGAGAACGACTCGACTGACAGGTAGCAGACTACCTCGCCTTAACTGCAGATATCGAAACTCTGAGGAGCGATGAACCCCTTGACTATTGGGTGTGCAGGCTTGACCTGTGGCCTGAGCTATCCCAATTTGCGATAGAACTTCTGGCCTGCCCCGCTTCAAGTGTCCTTTCAGAAAGGACCTTCAGTGCAGCAGGAGGTATTGTCACTGAGAAGAGAAGTCGCCTAGGTCAAAAAAGTCTAGATTACCTCACCTTTATTAAGATGAATGAGGCATGGATCCCGAAGGGACTGACAGTGGTCGATACATTTGACTAAAGGCCTGATGAGATGAGCTGCCTTCGGCTAAACGCGTCCACACGCTGCTGTATTTTATCTCTGCATGCCGGATGACTTGTGTGACTTATCCGCTACCAACTAGGGTTCAAGCCGCAATGTTTTAGTGCACTTTCTGCCTGGAAAACATAAATTTTTCTGGCCGCTGCTACAGCAGCGGCTGCAACAATACCTACTTTTTCAGGCATGTGTACATGCCTAATTTTTCTGGCCTCTGGTGCTGCACTGTGGCTGCAAAAACAAAACAACAAAAAAGGCACATACATGTGTCAATTCCCCTTCGTGATCGTTACCTTGTTGTGGTGAAGGGGGTTGCGTATCACAATGAAGCGACCACCTCTATGAGTGTGCTGGCAATGACAATGTTGGCACACCCCAGATGATAAGGTCGTTGCTTCATTGTGAACAGACCAAAAGCGATCGGCTGGATAATTTTGCATAGAAAAAACATAAATTTTCTTTGTGATCATCTAAGGTGATCATTAAAGTCTACTAGGCCAACAATAGGCCCACACTGCAGAATCATTGTTTTCTGGGTCACTTAACTGTCACTGAACTACCTCAGCATGACCATAGGCTTTGAAAAACCCCCATTGCCTGCAATCTCCCAAACGTGCGCACGAGCACAGTCATCATTACACCAAGATTGAAGCATAGAGGAATAAAATTTATGTCATGAGTGTGTCAACTATTGAGAACTCTTTGCGGTTGTCTAAATTCTATTCCATACACGTCCCCTGATAGGGGACATAACAGGGATTAAAGTGATAAGAATAGTACTACTTAACATACCACTCATATTGGGATTGCACAGTACATCACACGGCGCACGCGCAGTGCCCCAAATTGGCAGTAAGAGGACCGACCAAGCATCTTTTTCCATCTCCCGGTTCCTAAAATCTATTCGATACACCAGCCCCTGATAGGGGACAAAACAGAGAAGACTGTTAAGAACAGATTTTTGTTAATTTAAAAAAAAGAGCACAGCCTCTGCGGAGCTGGGTATTTTTTGGCCGCATTACTGAACGCTCATGCACAATGGCTATAGGCTCATGCGTCCTTTTGCGGAGGTGACAAACCTGGTCAGTCAAACCCAAGGCAACATTATCGACCTTATCCCATATGCGTTTTTTCTGGAGCGTGCCCTGCGAAGAGTGCTGGATCAGGCCGTAGATGAACATGAAGAGGAAGAGTTGTGGTCACCATCACCACCAGAAGCAGCCTTGTTGTCGTCGATTGCTGGACCTGCGGCAATGCAGAGAGAGGAGTCTGAAGAAGAGGAGTCAGAGGAGGAAGGTGGCTTTGAGGAGGTGGAAGACCAACCACAGCAGGTGTGCCAGGGGGCTTGTTGTCACCTTTCAGGGACCCTTGGTGTTGTACGTGGCTGGGTGGAGGAAGAGACATTCAATGACGTCAGTGAGGACAAGGAACGGGACATGGCTAGCTTGGAATCCAACCTTGTGTAAATGGGGAGTTTGCGGTTGTGCAAATGGACTGTTTGTGGTTGTTTGTGGTGTGTTAAACGCGGAGTTTGGTCTGTCAGAGTTTGGTCTGTCACTGTGAACCCTAACCCTGTCTGTAACCCTAACCCTAACCCTATCTGTAACCCTAACCCTATCTGTAACCCTAACCCTGTCCGGAAGCTACAGACAGGGTTAGGGTTACAAATAGGGTTAGGGTTACAGATAGGGTTAGGGTTAGGGGTTACAGACATGGTTAGGGTTAGGGCTACAGATAGGGTTAGGGTTACAGATAGGGTTACAGACAGGGTTAGGGTTAGGGTTAGAGTTAGGGTTACAGATAGGGTTAGGGTTACAGACAGGGTTAGGGTTACAGACTGTAACCCTAACCCTAACCCTATCTGTAACCCTAACCCTGTCTGTAACCCTAACCCTATCTGTAACCCTAACCCTAACCCTGTCTGTAACCCTATCTGTAACCCTAACCCTAACCCTATCTGTAACCCTAACCCTGTCTGTAACCCTAACCCTTACACTACCTGATCGATACAACATCATACCTGATGTTTTAAAGCACGTTATTCCAAACAATTTATGAATGTTAGGTGATTTATGCCCTTTATGGATTAAAAACGCACTCTGCGACAACTACGTAATTTTCCATGGGATCCCATGGATCCCCCTCCGGCATGCCACAGTCCAGGTGTTAGTCCCCTTGAAACAACTTTTCCATCACTATTGTGGCCAGAAAGAGTCCCTGTGGGTTTTAAAATTCGCCTGCCTATTGAAGTCTATGGCGGTTCGCCCGTTCGCGAACATTTGCGGAAGTTCACGTTCGCTGTTCGCGAACGGAAAATTTTAGGTTCGCGACATCACTATTCAGGGGGCGATTAAAGGACATCTGTGCAGGTTCATGTACAGATGTCTATTGAAATCGCCCCAGAAGTCACCAAAAGTAGCGCAGGATCTACTTGGGAATCAGTGTGGCGCCGTTCCGGCAATAGGCTTCCATTTCGCATGTCAAATCAGATTAGATTCCATCAGATATCCGATCGTGTGTACAGGGCTTTAGGGTAGAAAGGATGTGGAACTACCTTCTACAGTCGTTAGTGTCAGCAGGGAATGTAGATAAATAAAAAAATTGAGTTGTGTTTCATAGCAAATGCAATACACAGGAATATGAAAAGTGGTAGTGAGAAAAACACACACATACATTGAACTGGATGGACTGGTGTCTTTATTCAACCTTACCAACTAAGTAACCAGGTGATGCCATACATTTAGTACAGATATAAACACACACGAGGTATAAGGTGACCGTGTGCATTGTGTATTATTGCTTGTAAAGCTTTCACATAAAAGGCTATTCATAAATCATTCAACAGCACTCATTACCCATTTTGCTGCACAGGGATTAGCTATTTGTCAATCAAATCAGTACACCTCTGAAGCTGTGGAAATGCTTCCCTGCATAATGCGTTCAGCTCCCCTGACAAACTCTCACGCACACATTAACTAAATCTGGTACAGCCCTGATCTGTCCTGCATGAAGAGTGCATATCACAGCACAGAACAAAGAATTGTAACTATATATTTGGGCCCGGATTCACATACAGCGGCGCATATTTATGCCGCCGTAGCGTATCTCCTTTACGCTTAGCCGACGCAGCGCAGAGAGCAAGCATGGAATTCAGCAAGCCAATGCTCCCAACGTTGCACCAGCGTGGCGTATATTTCGTAGGCGTAAGCCGCGTAGGTGGAAGTGGGTGTGACCCCATGCAAATGATGGTCCGAGCCTGGTGTAGTGTTTTACGCCCAGCGTATCATGAACGGCGCATGCTCCGTGATGCGGACGTATGGTCAGTACCCCTATGCGCATGCTCACAATTACGCCGGCGCAACTTCCTTAGATACGCCGACCCACCGGCTTACGCCGAGCACATAAATACGCCCAGCCATACGCCCGTCCAGCGCAAAAGTAAACCAGCTTTCTTCTCTTCCCCCTGGAGCAGAGTACTTTTGCGGAGCCATGTCTGATGCTGAGACTGACAGGGACAGGAGAAAAAAAATCTCTACAGATGAGAGGGCTATCCTCACATCAGCCATCTCTAAGTTTGATGTGTACCTCCATACAGGGACGGACTGACCATTGAGTCACTCGGGCACTGCCCGAGGGCCCCATGTCACTAGGGGGCCCCATCAGGGTTGCCAGGCTCAGTAAAACCAGGGACAGTATGTAAAAATCTATGTTTTTTTTACATCTGTCCCTGATATGTCTGAAACCAACATGCTTCTGATGTGAAAATCCCGAGATTTTAGCTGCCCCGCCTCTGCACTGCCTCCTGGCGTGGTGACCATCTGTAAGCTCAGGGGCCCCATAGTCTTCTATTGCCCGGGGGCCCCATGAGTTGTCAGTCCGCCCCTGCCTCCATGACACACAGAGGGCCAGGACCAGCAGGGCCAGGAAGCAAGAGATCCTGGAGAAGATCACCCTGGAGGTCAATGCCCTTGGGCATGAATCCAGGACCTCTAAGGACATTGGCAAGAAAATTAACAACATGCGTCGGCGTGTCCGGGATAAACTGGCCAGCATTAGAAGGCACCTCAGGGGCACGGGGGGTGGACCAGCTTCTGCTGTGAAGTTGACACCGGAGGAGGAGGTCATTGCCATGTGCCTGAAACAGGAGCAGGTGGAGGGCCTGGAGGGCTTTGACTCCAGTGATCAGGACTTGAGGACAGGTAAGTGTGTTTTATCCCCCATCCAGTGTGTAGCATGTGAGGGGGTGGAAGGGAATATGTGACAAGTGTGTGAGTCCACCAACATGTGAATGCTTTGTGTCCTCCACAGATGTGCTGGAGGGAGCTGGGCGGTCGTCTGCCGGTGTCCGACCCACGCCATCCCCGGAACATCTGCCTCAGCCTGACCCCCTGGGAAGCCATGATCCATCGGTGGAGGGGAGTGCCCACACCTCTGCTCTAGAGGTAGTTGAGGAGGAGACGGCGGATCTCCATCTAGAGCAATGCCTCTACTTTGATGAGGCTTCCATTTTCCCCGGACCCTCAGAGATCTCCACACCCATCAGGGGAACCCCCTCCAGGGCTACCCCTTCCAGGGCTACCCCCTCCAGGGGAACCCCATCCAGGGCTACCCCCTCCAGGGCTTTTCAGTCCAGACGGACTTAGCCGGCTACTTCCCCTAGGAAGGCTCTGGCCAAGACTAGGGGTGTAGCCGGTTCCCTCCAAGAAGGGCTTGAGAGGGAGCAGGCAAGGCACACGCGCCACATGGCCGATATTGCCGGCGACCTGCATAGAGTGGCTGACAGCCTGGCCTCTTTTGCTGGGTCCTCGGACATGCAGCAGTATGTCAGCCAGCAGGCTGCCCATACCCAGGCCATAACGGATTGCCTGCATGACATCAATGCCAACTGTGCAGCCATGGCCACACGCCTGTGTGACCAAAGTCATACCCTGGATGCCATGCATCAGCATATGTCAGCAGGGGCTCCCTCGTCATCTGGGGATGTGCAGGCCACCCAGGCCCGGCCCACTGTGGCAATTGTGGAGCTGCAGGCCACAGCATCTGGGATCCTGGCGGAGGTGAAGAGCCTGGGAGAGGTTGTCCAGGCCAACACTGCTGCCATCCAGGCAGAGGTTCAGCAGAACAGGCGCCTCCAGCGGCAGACCAACGCCCGCCAGCTGCGGATGCAGGCGGATACTAACACTGTTCTCACCCGCATTGCCATTGCGTTGGAGGGAATGCAGGCTACATCTGCCATCAGAGCCAGGAGTGACAGACCAGGGGGATGAACCTCCTCATGATGCCCCACCCCCCCCCACCCAAGTCTCCCCCCAGACAATTGAGGAGCCGTACCCGTGGCACCAGGCCTGGACCACGAGGGGGCAAATGACTGTTCTCTGCTTTTTTTTTGCTCGGAGTATGAGCTTTATTTTTATTTTTTTTGGACGTGCACAGAAGTATGTGCTGTCCTCCTGTAAGGGCATGATACCTTTATATTTTTTGTTTGGACGTGCACAGAGGTATGTGCCGTCCTTCTGTAAGGGCATGATCCCTATTTTATTTTTATTTTTTGTCACTGCACACAGTGAGGAGTGCAGAAGTGGTGCCCGGACACCCGTTTGCAGGGGCAGGGTTTGCCCGGTGCTGCTACAGTGTGACTGGTGTGTGAATGTGTGTGTGACATTCCTGCCAGCAAGGCAGGATCGTCAGGGAGAGATTATCCCCACGACCGTGTGAATGTGGTATGAATGGACAGCAACATCATTGGGGCCTTGGCGTGGCGTTGCTGCTCCCAAGTCCTGCACGGTGGACTTGGGCTAAACCAATGTGAGGTGGATGTGGTGTGTGTGAGCTAGGGACCACAGTGGTGTGCATGCGTGCATTGTCCCTGTGCCATGATGAATGTGTGTGTTTAACGTGCAAAGATGCGTTCCACGAGGCAACTCCTGACTGCTGTTCCTTCAGCAGACGGGGTAGCCTCGGGCAGGGGGGGACTGTGTGGTTCGGGGGTCAGGTCATCACATATGTCAATCTCCAGGCCCTTTCTCATGGCGTAGTTGTGCAGCATGCAACATGCACCGATGATCTGGCACACAAAGTTTGGGGAATACAACAGGGTCCCCCCGGACTTATCCAGGCATCGGAAACGGGACTTCAGGATGCCAAATGTGCGCTCCACCACTGCACGGGTGCGTATGTGTGCAGCATTGTATCTTCTTTCTCCTCTGGTTTAGGGATTCCGGTATGAAGTCAGGAGATGGGGCCCAAGTTCATATGCCCAGTCACCTGGAAGGGAAGACAGGAGGATGTTAGTCGTGCATGTGCCCCTCGTGATGTCTGCATCATGGGGTCGGACAGTCATGCCTGACTCCCATGTCACTCACCAACCAGCCAGCTGTCCCTGTACACGTTCTGCTCGAATTCTGGCCCCTGGGTGTTTGGCACGGACGTGCCATATGAGGCATTGGGCATCGGCTATCACCTGTACGTTGATGGAATGCCACTGCTTACGATTGCTGTATATGTGCTCTGTGGCACGGGGGGGGGGCGTAGTGCCACATGTGTGCAATCAATGGCCCCCACGGTGCGTGGGAATCCGGCAATTCTGTAGAAATCCTGCATTGCCTTCTGCCGCAGATGCTCATGGGTGGGTTTGATGATGTGGTGGGACATGCGTGTGAGGATTGCGGGGATAACCTGGTGCACACATCTGCTCATGGTGGATTGTGACATCCCAGACACGACTCCACTTGTACGTTGGAAAGATCCACTGGCGAGGAACTGGAGTGTTGCCAGTACCTTGACCAGTGGCTGCGCTGCATGTGAGCATTCTGTCTGGCTGGTGATTTCATCATGCAGGGCTGTGGCTAATTCCAGGATGGCATCAGGGCTGAATCTGAAGATGCGGTGCACCTCCGATTCCCCCATGCCAAAGACGTTCATGCGCATTCGGTACATCCTCTCCCGCAGGGCTGGTGCAAGGATTTTTGAAACCCTAGGCGAAACCTAATTTTGTCGCCCCCTGGCTCTACCCCTGACTCCACCCCCTTTGCCCTGCCCATGCATACCCCACCTATTGAATGAAGCACCCATCAAATGCAGCCCATCAGTGCCCATCAAATGCAGCCTCACCAGCACCCATCAAATGTAGCCTCACCAGCACCCATCAATGCAGCCTCACCAGCGCCCATCAATGCAGCCTCACCAGCGCCCAAGAAATGCAGCCTCACCAGCGCCCATGAAATGCAGCCTCACCAGCGCCCAACAAATGCAGCCTACCAGCGCCCATCAATGCGGCCTCCACAGCACTCATCAATGCACCCTACCAGTGCTCATCAATGAATGTTTGCTTGTTTCCATTCATTGGGTAGTCGGGACACAGACACAGTCCTCCGCTGCCGCTGCGACTTTGACACTATGTGTGAGCGGAGCGGCGGCTGCCTGCTGATGCTCAGACTTAGTTGCTTGCTGCAGAGAGAAGAGAGTAGGAACACCAGTGACCGGGCGCCCTAGGCAGCAGTGCACCCTAGGCGGCTGCCTAGTTTGCCTAGTGGTAGCACCGGCCCTGCTCTCCCGTGCCCTCCTCCGTGCCTGTGGATGCAGTAGTGCTATGACCATGGCTGCCCCTGGCATGTTGGCATACAGATGTGTTGTCCTGCAAGTGTGGTTGCTTAGATCGTCCGTAACGGTGCTGCTGCAGCTGCTCTCCAGCTGACCGTCTGTTGCTGAGTTACACCTGCTTTATGAGGAATAACTTTAGGCCGGACGTACAACTTACGCACACCGCGCGTAGCCTGCGCCAGACGCATGTGAATCACCGTATCTCCCTCATTTGCATATTTGAATACAAAATTAATGGGAGCGCCACATACGTCCAGCGTAAATATGCGCCCACGCTACGCCGGCATAGACAAGTTACGTCAGTGGGATGAAGCCTGTTTTTAGGCGTATCTTAGTTTGTGGGTCAGGCGCATAGATACGACGGCCCATATTTGCACTTACGCGGCGTATCTGGAGATACAGCGGCGCAAGTGCTTTGTGAATCCGGGCCTTTATGTTTAAAAGATCAATATATCAATGGGCAGTACATTATTCATAGAAAAAGTACAATGTTATTTCATTTTAACTTAATTATCAAATTTTGCATATCTGTTGCTGATTAATTTTTAACTCATGAAATGACAGTGATACTGCTGTGAAAGTGGGGTTTTAACCACTTCAAAACCGGGCACTTTTACCCCCTTCCTGTCCAGGCCAATTTTTAGCTTTCAGCGCTGTCACACTTTGAATGACACTTGCGTGGTTATGCAACACTCTACCTATATGACATTTTTAGCAATTTTTTCACACAAATAGAGTGTTCTTTTGGTGGTATTTAATCGCCACTATTTATTTTTTATTTTTTGCTAAATAAATGAAAAAAAAGCCCAAAATTATGAAAAAAAAATGTTTTTCTTCGTCTCTGTTATAAAACGTTGCAAATAAATATGTGAAAAAGGGGGGAACTAATGCGCAAAACCACACTAACCAGGGCAATAAGAGCTAAAAAATATTAACCTAGTATTAAGTCTAAGCAGCAGCCACAACTAAATAGTGCTCACAAACTGATAACAATTTGAAAGAGAAGGTGTAATGGCACTTGCTAATAGTTAAAAAATGAATAATATAATAAAAATGATATAAAACTGACAATTCCTACAAGTCAGATAATGTGTTCCATTCCAAAGTGTAATAAATAAAAATAAAAATAAAAGGGAGGGTGAGAATGATAGCTGCAACCCAAAGTGCAAAAATAATAAATCCGACAATCCCAATATGTCAGAAAAAATGTGTCAAAGAAAGAAATAAATGTTTCACTTCTGATCGATAATGACCCACCAGACATCAACAAAATGATGCGGGGGGTGAGAAAGTGATTTTGGTGATAAAAAATCAATGGTGTGAATAAATACCATTAAGATAAAGCAATATCACACTAACCATATAAAAACAATGTGATAAATAATGATAATAAAACAAACCAAAAATAGTTTGAATGTGTAAGTGGAACTTCAAGATCCACAATCAGATTAAATATAGGGTGAAATAGATGAATAGAACATGCATGATATATTACAATAAAAAGATGTGTCTTCGTGCAAATGAATAATAAATCAAGTGTTCAAAAACAAATGATGACAGAAAGCTTCAATCAGTGGCCCGGATTCAAAGAGATTTGCGCATTATTTACGGAGGCGCAGGGCAACGATTTTGCCCTGCGCCCCCGCAAATTTGCTCTGCTGCCCTTGATTCACGGAGCAGAAGCTCCGTGAATTGTGCGGGCGCGCCGGCAAAATTGCCCGGCGCTAGAGCACGCAATTTAAATGATCCCGTAGGGGGCGGGAATCATTTAAATTAGGCGCGCTCCCGCGCCGAGCGTAGAGCGCATGCTCCGTCGGGAAACTTTCCCGACGTGCATTGCGGCAAATGACGTCGCAAGGACGTCATTTGCTTCCAAGTGAACGTGAATGGCGTCCAGCGCCATTCACGAATCACTTACGCAAACGACGTGAAATTCAAATTTCGCGACGCGGGAACGACGGGTATACTTTAGCATTGGCTGCCCCTACTATTAGAAGGGGCAGCCTTACGCTAAACACGCCGTACGGAAACGACGTAACTTGCGTACGCAGGGCTCGCGCAACATTGTGAATCGGCCCCTAGTGGTCATCGCAAGAATGCAGCCTAAAATATGCGTGGCAGAAGAGCCTTATGCCACGCAGATTTTAGGCTGCAGTCGGCGTTACGATGTTCCTGAATCAGGAGCATTCGTAACGCCGGGGCAAGTAAGCAATTGCGCTGTGTAACCTATGGTTACACAGGCGCAATTGCTACTTGAATCCGGGCCAATGTTTTCCGAAGTGCATAGGTGCTCCACTGTAAACAAAAGTCCACGATAATGCTTCAGTCCATGATTTTCAAAAGTGCATAAGTGCTTGTAACCAAGGAAAAAATAAAAACAGCCAAGATTCCCACAGTGTGGATGTGCAGAAATGTGTTTCCACAAGCCTCTTACCTTAAAAAGGCTTAAATAAGCCTATAATAATGCTGGCTTGACAAGCACAGCAGATACCGCTGGGGATAAGTGTCTCACAGCCAGCCTGCTGCTCCAGTCCCCCAGGTACAGGCTCCAAGATCACAGCGATTACAATCCCAAAGTGGATGGCACTCAAACAAAGGACAAGGAATGCTCCATAGCGTAAAAATGTATTGACAATTTAATGAATGAATACATAAATACACTTACAGAACGATCTGTATAAACCGACAAATTTTTTCTGACATATTGGGATTGTCGGATTTATTATTTTTGCACTTTGGGTTGCAGCTAGCATTCTCACCCTCCCTTTTATTTTAATTTTTATTTATTACACTTTGGAATGGAACACATTATCTGACTTGTAGGAATTGTCAGTTTTATATAATTTGTATTATATTATACATTTTTTAAGCGCAAGCGCAAGCGCCATTACACCTCCTCTTTCAAATTGCAAATAAATAACCTTTCTTCATATAGTTAGGCCAAACTGTATTCTGCTACATTTTTGGTGAAAATAACCCAAATCAGTGTATATCATTTAGTCTGTAGGTAAGTTAGAGTCCACAAACTATGGAATATACAGTGGGTAAGAAAAAAAAAGAACCACCCCCCTTTAAAATAATCACATTTTGTTGCATTGCAGTCTGAATTTAAGACAGACACAGTTTTTGTTTTATCCAGCTGCATTTACATTCAAGTAAAAGATATAACACCAACATGTCAGAAAAAAATTAAATACATTTAAAAACAGAAATGAAAAAGGATCACCCCCTTGTCAGTATTTTGTTGAACCAACTTTTGCTTTAATTACAGCCTTTAGTCTGTTGGGATATGTCTCAACTAACTTTGCACATCTAGGCCTAGATTCACGTACGGCTGTTCTACGTTGCGAGGGCGTAGCGTATCGTATTTAAGCTACGCCGTCGCAACTTAGAGAGGCAAGTGCTGTATTCACAAAGCACTTGCGCCCTAAGTTACGGCGGCGTAGCGTAAATGGGCCGGCGTAAGCGCGCGTAATTCAAAGTAGGCTGGTAGGGGCGTGTTGTATTTAAATGAGGCTTGACCCCATGTCGATGCATGGCCGAACAAACGGCGCATACGCGCGCATGCTCAGTATCACGTCGTATTTACCCCTAAATATACGTCGGCTCAATGCCTGTGACCTGAACGTAACTTACGCATAGCCCTATTCGCGTAAGACTTACGCAAACAACGTAAAAAAATACGCTTGTTCCGACGTCCATACTTTGCATGGGCTGCGCCACCTAGAGACCAGCTTTATCGTTACGCCGGCGTATGTCTTACATAAACGGCGTAACTAATTACGACGGGCGTACGTACATTCGTGAATCGGCGTATCTTGCTCATTTACATATTCGACGCGGAAATCAAGGAAGCGCCACCTAGCGGCCAGCGTAATTATTGCAACCCAAGATACGACGGCGTAGGAGACTTACGCCGCTCGTATCGTCGCCAAATCTATGCGTAACTGATTCTATGAATCAGGCGCATAGATACGACGGCTTTGTTAATCTGGGCCCTAGACTTTGCAACCCAGAACAATAAGGTTTCCCGCCTGCCCGTCAATTTACAATGATGCGTGCGCGAAGCAGTAAAACATGAGTGAATTAATAATTTGTCATGATTGTATACAGGTAGATTGATTCATATTACTTCTGAAATTCATATGTAAAAAACACAGTTGCAATTCATTATTTGTCTACCCGCTATTCTGTGAAGCTGGGCTTGATCATTAACCACTTCCCGCCCGGTCAATAGTCAATTGACGTCCGGGAAGTGGTTGTGAAATCCTGACTGGATTTCATGCCGGCGCGCGCCCATCGGGTCGTCAGTCTGACACCCTGCATCTCCGATCTCGGTAAAGAGCCTCCAGTGGAGGCTCTTTACCTAGTGATCAGCCATGTCCAACCACGGCTGATCACGATGTAAACAGGAAGAGCCGTCTGACAGAAGCGAGTAGAGGAGAGATGATCAGCGGCTCTCCTGACCGGGGGGGTTCGCGCTGAATGTTTATAAGCGCAGCCCCCCTTGGATGCCAACACTGGACCACCAGGGAGTGCCCCCCGGTGCTCAATAGAGCAAAAAAAAACACCAATAAAAAAAAAATTAACACAATCGATGCCAATCAGTGCCCACAAATGGGCACTGACTGACAACATGGGCACTGGCTGAAATGATGCCCAGCAATGCCATCAGTACCACCCCTCAGTGTCCATCAGTGCCACCCAGTGTCCATCAGTGCCACCTCTTAGTGCCCATCTATTCCCAGTGCCCACCTATCAGTGCCCATCTGTGCCACCCATAAGTACCCATCAGTGCCACCCATGAGTGCCCATCAGTGCCGCCAAAAAGGGTCCAGTGCCGCCTATGAGTGCCCATCAGTGCCGCCTATGAATGCCCATCTGTGCAGCATACCAGCGCCGCCTATGAGTGCCCATCAGTGCCACCTATCGGTGCCCATCAGTGCCACCTCATCGGTGCCCACCAGTGCCGCCATATCAGTGCCCATAATTGAAGATGAAAACGTACTTATTTACAAAAAAAATTTACAGAAAAAAATAAAAACGTAATTTCTTTCAAAAATTTCGGTCTTTTTTTAGTTGTTGCGCAAAAAAAAATCACAGAGGTGATCAAATACCACCAAAAGAAAGCTCTATTTGTGGGAACAAAATGAATATAATGTCATTTGGGTACAGTGTAGCATGACCGCGCAATAAATTGCGACAGTGCTGAAAGCTGAAAATTGGCTTGGGCAGGAAGGTGCGTAAGTGCCTGGTATGGAAGTGGTTAAAGTAGTGCATAGAGCAATGGTGAAGGTCCACCAACATGACTCATGCCAAGTTACAGAATACTCTGATCCTGAGTTTCTCTATACCTTTTTCATCTATTCACTGACAGTTAAATGGACCCATTTCAGTAGCTTTATTGAGTTCAAAAAGTATCTTGTACCCAGAGCCGGCCCTACCATGGGACCAGATGGTACCAATGTACCAGGCAGCACTTTCGGGGGGGGCGGCAAATTGCCGCCAGCCCACCCGCCATCATTGTTACCGGGGTAGCGAGAGCAGCCGATCCCCCCCCCCCTGTGCTTCCAAACAGTGGCCACATTATAACAGGAGAGCGGGACAGCTGCGGGCTTCATGTGCTTAAGCCCGCTCGTCCCGCTTCTCCCTCTGTCAGAAGCTGCAGACCGGAGACAGGGAATGAAGCAGAGCAGCGCAGCACAGCCGAGTGAAGTGTTGTGGCTGTGTACTGGGTCTGATAGCTGAAGATTGCACTATGATGTACCGCCAGGAACAGGTGCGCCGTGATGAATAAGTTCTGTGACTTCTGTCATCAGGTGAGAAAGAACCGTGAAGAGATTTAAAGAGAATTGGGGGTACAAAAGGTAAATGTGTATGGGGGGTACATGGCATGCAGGGGAGGGACAGAGACTGATATGCTCTGTCCACCATTATATAACTTCTACTCCACATCAACAGTATGCTGTCCTCCTCCTGAGCTGTTCTGACCTGTGGAGAGGTGAAAGGGGCACAGGAGGAAGACACAGCATACTGATGATGTGGAGGAGAAGTTATATGATGGTGGACGGAGGAGGAGGCCACTGTGAGGAGGATACTATCATATTCGCAGCCTCTGTCCCCCTCATCTGTTATGTCCGCCTCTGTCCCCCCCCCGTATCATGTCCGCAGCCTCTATCCCCCCCCTGTTATGTCCGCAGCCTCTGTCCCCCCCCCCCGTGTCATGTCCGCAGCCTCTGTCCCTCTCCTGTGTCATGTCCGCAGCCTCTGTCCCCCTCATGTGTTATGTCTGCAGCCTCTGTCCCCCTCATGTGTCATGTCCGCAGCCTCTGTCCCCCTCATGTGTCATGTCCGCAGCCTCTGTCCCCCCCTTGTTATGTCCGCGGCCTCTGTCCCCCCCCCCCCGTGTCATGTGAGCAGCCTCTGTCCAACTCTAGTGTCATGTCCGCAGCCTCTGTCCCTCTCCTGTGTCATGTCCGCAGCCTCTGTCCCTCTCCTGTGTCATGTTCGCAGCCTCTGTCCCCCTCATGTGTTATGTCCGCAGCCTCTGTCCCCCTCATGTGTCATGTCCGCAGCCTCTGTCCCACTCATGTGTCATGTCCGCAGCCTCTGTCCCTCTCCTGTGTCATGTCCGCAGCCTCTGTCCCCCTCATGTGTCATGTCCGCAGCCTCTGTCCCCCTCATGTGTTATGTCCGCAGCCTCTGTTCCCCTCATGTGTCATGTCCGCAGCCTCTGTCCCCCCCCCCTGTTATGTCCGCAGCCTCTGTCCCCCCCCGTGTCATGTCAGCAGCCTCTGTCCAACTCTAGTGTCATGTCCGCAGCCTCTGTCCCTCTCCTGTGTCATGTCCGCAGCCTCTGTCCCTCTCGTGTGTCATGTCCGCAGCCTCTGTCCCCCTCATGTGTTATGTCCGCAGCCTCTGTCCCCCTCATTTGTCATGTCCGCAGCCTCTGTCCCACTCATGTGTCATGTCCGCAGCCTCTGTCCCTCTCCTGTGTCATGTCCGCAGCCTCTGTCCCCCTCATGTGTCATGTCCGCAGCCTCTGTCCCCCTCATGTGTTATGTCCGCAGCCTCTGTCCCCCTCATGTGTCATGTCCGCAGCCTCTGTCCCCCTCATGTGTCATCTCCTCAGCCTCTGTCCCCCTCATGTGTCATGTCCGCAGCCTCTGTCCCCCTCATGTGTTATGTCTGCAGCCTCTGTCCCTCTCCTGTGTCATGTACGCAGCCTTATCTGGAGTTATATACCAGCGAGTTAGGCATTTATAATTTAATTCCATTGTTTCACTGATTTTCTCTAGGGGGGTAGATTTTCTACACCTTTGCTAGGCTGAGGGAGTGCCTCAAAGAAGTGTTTTAGCTGTACATACCGCCACTCATTTATCTCGACCACTTCCCCTCTATTTTTTAGTTCCTGGTAAGTACTTAATTTATCTTGCGTCATAACATCTTTCAACTGTGCATTTTCTTTTATGATCCATTTCCCAAATAACTTCTCTATACCTGGTGTGAAATATTTTGAATCTGTTAGTGGAATTAAAGGGGAGTTAAAATCCCATTTTTCATTTTTATGAACTTTATCCCAGATTTTAATTGCGTGCCGTGTGATACTATGTGAATCCCTACTTAATTCTCTATATTGTTCTGGAATCCATATGATACTCCCCAGTGATACCTTACTCATTTGATATTCCATGCTTACCCACCTCTTTTGTTTAGTGTTTCTTATCCAGTCTATAACTTGTGTAAGAATAACTACGTTATAATAATTTCTTATATCGGGTGCACCCCATCCCCCTTGTGCCTTTTTTTTCTTCAGTGTTGCCCAGCTGATACAAGCTCTTTTTACTTGCCACACAAATTTTAATAACATCGTTTGTAGGTTTTTAAAGTACTTCTGGGGTAATGCGATCGGGAGCATCTGTATTTTGTACATAATTTTAGGTAGGATTACCATTTTAAATATATTCATTCTATCCCCCCATGATATTTGGCCTGAGGTCAGTCTATTAAATTCTGCCTTGATGTCCTCTAACAGAGGCAGATAATTTACTTCATATACCCTCTCATTAGTAATTGCTATTTTAACTCCTAGTTATTTTATTTCTTTTTTGCCCCAAACAAATGGGAACTCATTTTGATATATATTTTGGTCTCTCTTAACTATATTAATGCTTAGGGTTTTGGACTTGGTCGGGTTCATTCTGAAATTAGACATTTCTCCATATACTTTCATTGCTTTCATTAAATTTGGTAACGTTATTTTTGGACTGGTTAAATAGAATAATATATCATCAGCGTAAGCCGCGAGTTTGTGTTCTTCCTGTCCCACTTCTATCCCCCTTATGTCTGGGTTCTTTCTTATCCCTCTTAGTAAGGGTTCTAATGCTAGCACGAACAACAATGAAGACAGAGGACATCCCTGTCTTGTACCATTGTGGAGTTCAAATATTTCCGAAAGGGTCCCGTTAACTTTTACTCTAGCCGTTGGTTGGTTGTAAAGTACCTTAATCCGAGTTAACATTTTTGGTCCTATTCCCATTACCTCTAAAGTATTATATATGAAGCCCCAGTCTACTCTGTCAAACGCTTTTTCGGCATCCAGTGACAAGAGTAGACCTCGGGCTCCACTGTTTTTAATTTTCTGTATGGCTAGTAAAGTTCTAATTCCGTTGTCCCTCCCTTCCCGACCAGGCACGAAACCAACCTGGTCGGTATGTATCATGTCGTTCATAATTGTTTTCATCCTCCCTGCCAGTATTTTAGAGAATATCTTGGCATCACAGTTCAATAGAGAGATTGGTCTATAGCTAGAGCAGAGTGTACTGTCCTTACCCTCCTTCAGGATTAAGGTAATAGTGGCTTATATCGCTTCTCTACGCATATCCCATTTTTCCCCTAAACCGTTCATGTACAAGCACATTCTGGGGGCTAAGATGTCTAAAAAAAAATTATAGCAGAGGATCGTTAGGCCATCCGGTCCTGGACTCTTCCCACAAGGTGAGTTTTTTTATAATTTCTCTTATTTCATCTTCTAAGATCGGAGCTTCTAGGCAGTTAAAGTTATCTTCTGATATTGTATCCCAATCTATTTCCTTTAAGAAAGATTTTATTTTCTCCTCTTTTTGTTTCGCCTCTTCTCTTGTTTCCTGTTTCTTAATTGAGTAGAGTCTCCCGTATTATTCTTTAAATATCTCCGCTATTTCACCTGTTTTATGCACTAGTTCTCCCCGGATCATTTGTATTTTCTCAATATAGTTAATATTTTTTTTCTTTTTTAATAGATTCGCTAAATGTTTCCCTGGCTTATTACCCCATTGATACCTCTCTTTCTTTACTTGATTATATATTATTCTGGTTTCTTGTTCTATTTGATCCCTCAACGCTTCTCTTTTAGTGTTTAATTTTAGTAGTGTTTCTTTTACTCTAGTTTGTTTATGTTGTTGTTCCAGTTCATATATTTCTTTTATTAGCATTGATTTGTTCTCATTATTTCTTCTTTTTTTCTCCGCTCCCTCCTTAATTAGTAACTCCCGTACATAAGCCTTATGGATATCCCATACTGTTGCCTCAGACATGTCCGCTGTCAGATTTGTCTTAAAAAATTCTTCTAATTACTTTTTTTATTCTCATCTCTATAGCTTTATCCTGTAGGACAGGGATATGCAATTAGCGGACCTCCAGCTGTTGCAAAACTACAAGTCCCATCTTGCCTCTGCCTCTGTGTTTCATGCTTGTGGCTGTTAGAGTCTTGCTTTGCCTCATGGGACTTGTAGTTCTGCAACAGCTGGAGGTCCGCTAATTGAATATATCTGCTGTAGGAGTTCTTCATTAAGTCTCCACTTCATATTTTTATGTTGAGTCTCCCCTATTTTCAGTTGTAATGATACTGGCGCATGATCAGAGAAGGTCACTATTCCTATATTGGTATTGCTTACAGTTTCTAATAGCCTATGTTCAGTAAGAAATAAATCTATCCTAGAGTACGTCTCGTGAACAAGGGAGCGGAATGTGTAATCCTGCTGCTTGTTATGTTGTATCCTCCATACATCTACTAACTGATGTTGGTGCAGTTTCTTTTTGAGTTTATTCCTCCAAGTCATTTCAGTTCCCTGAGCACGAGACGTACTATCTATCTCAGGATCCATACAGAAATTAAAATCCCCTGCTATTATGGCTCCTCCCCTTTTAAACTCCATAAACTCGGTTATGATCCTCATTAGGTATCTAATAGAGTTTTTATTTGGGCCATATATGTTTGCCAGTGAGATTTCGAAACCGTTCATTTTACCTCTCAGGAACAGGTATCTCCCTTCTGGGTCTGCCCTTCTCTCATCTAATATGAACCCAATCTCCTTGGCAAACCCTATGGCCACCCCCTTAGCTCGACTAATGGGCGAATCTCCATAGTACCATTGGGGATAGAGCTGTGTAATATTTTTGCGATTTGCGCCTACGGTGAAGTGTGTCTCCTGCAACATGACCACATCCCCCTTCAGTATGTTAAGTTCTTTCATTATATTTGCACGCTTAATAGGAGCATTTAATCCTCTAACATTGTAAGAAATTAAATTTATATCTGACATTTTTTTCTAAAGGTCCTTTCTATAACTTTTAAGGTATCCTGGGGTTCTCCTGGCCCAACTAATCTTCTCCCCCCCTCCCTTTCCACCCTTTCACCTCCTCAATTTTGTACATCATATATCTCTGTTCTTTCCGTATATCCTCCACCTGTTTCTTTAGTCCTTTTATTTCTGAACCATGATTGTCCAATCTTTCTTCCACTTCCTCCACTCTTTTTAACATATGTTTCATGTCCTCTCCTTTTATTGATGTTTCTAGTATTGATTCCATTTTTGCAAGCATTTCGGCCATTTCACCTTTGGTAAGAGGTTGCTTTTTTTGTCTCGTTTCCATATCTCCTTCGTCCTCTGTCTCCTCAGTTATCAGACAAGCTGAATCCGTGTTGATTTTAGATCCTGTTTTTGTTCCGGGGCTGTCTTTTACCCCCTTGTGTGACATATATTTTCTAATCGATCCGGGACTTGCACTGGTTCTAGGAAGATTTACTACTGCCCCTCTCCCTGACCATCCCCTCATCATTTTGTGAAAGAAAGCGATTACACACTTTGACCGGATTGCCGGATTATTTCTCAACAATGCAACTTAGAGGGGCGGAATCAGACAAGGGTTAGTTCCCTTTTTCTACTTCTCTTTCACCCTTTTTAATTATTTCTCACACAGTTTAACATTATGACAAATAACCCTGAGACAGTTTAGCCTTGTTTTGGAGGTTAAGAGGTAATAATTTCACCTCTTCAGATAGTTCAGGACAATTAGCAACTAATCAGCAACCTACCATGCTTTGAAAAATATTTTACATCAGGTCCCCCCCAAAAAAAAAAAAAAACGACAAGCCCTACCAGGTAATCTACATGGCCAATATATTGGTTCAAGCAGGCAGAGTATATAGTGTACACTTTCAGTATACTGAACTAGAGATGGTTAAGCAGATACAAGCACCTATTTCAGAAAGCCTAACAATTTTGTTTTCCAACCATATTAACGTGCTATCACTAGTTTAGCCAGTTCTGAACAGCAGAGGTCCCTTTTTCACTAATTTCATTGACTTATGCACTTTAAACATTTAGAACACAAATAGCATCCTATTATGGTCTGCCCGATAGATGTTTGATCTTTTACACCGGATAAGCAGCTTATACTGGTTTAGTTGCCATTCCCTTTATGGAGGTCAGGCGTTTTCATTCAAACAGTAGGCTTACCTCACCTAATGAGATAGACCTGCTATAACATTTAGTGCAGTCTGATCCAAAAAAAGCCCAAATTAGTGCAGTAGATTGGTGCTTAGGTTAGTCACATTAGTTAGTCAAATTAGTCAGGTTAAAACAGTTTGTTCGTTTTTCCAGGCTCCAGTGGGTTATATATGTTTAACAGTATTGGAACGATTAACGATTAAAAGCTTGAGCAACTTAGGTTATTTAAATAATTGGGTAGTTTTAGTAAAAGGTAAAAGGTAAGTAATAGGTAGGATCGTGGGTAAGATTCAAGGTATTCTCATATATATGCCACTCTATTGCTGACCGTCTCCTCCATGTTCTATATGTCTGGTAACAGCTGCTGGTATAGTATAGTAATGTAACATAGTAAGAATAATGTGGTAGCGACAGTTGTAATGGTAGTAGCAATGGTAGTAGCAATGGTAGTAATGATAATGGTAGTAATATCTCCTCTGAACATCAGTATCACCCACTCAATCTCCACGTGCCTGCTACCCTGTCTTGCCGTTGTTGTCTGTTGTTGTCTGCTGTTTGCGATTCTTTCCAGACACAACTATGGGGGATGTGCTGCGAGCTGCTCACACCAGCCGCACGGTACCTCGTGGATGCGGACAGGTGGTTTCACTTTGCTTCCTCACTTACCTCTGTTCTGCTCGGCCCCCCCCCCTCACGGGGGAAGAGACCACACTGGACCCTGCCATAGAAATACCTGTCCCGCGGCTCCCTGGATCACGGCTCTCGGCTCCCGGTTCGGCTCACCCTTCAGTAGACCGCAAACAACAGGTTAGCGCCGGCACAGCATCAGCTTAGACGGCTTACTCCGAGACCCAGGATATACAGGTACGAGGCAGCAGAATGTAGCGAGCGCACGTGGGCAGGTCGTCGGCATTAGACTCCCATGCCGTCGGAGGTTGGATCAGCGAGCCTCAGCATTCGCTCCGTCCCTGCGCCCTCATCAGGCTCCTCCCTACAATCACTTTAAGCACAGTGTCCCCCTCATGTGTTATGTCCGCAGCCTCTGTCCCCCTCATGTGTCATGTCCGCAGCCTCTGTCCCTCTTCTGTGTCATATCCGCAGCCTCTGTCCCTCTCCTGTGTCATGTCCGCAGCCTCTGTCCCCCTCATGTGTTATGTCCGCAGCCTCTGTCCCCCTCATTTGTCATGTCCGCAGCCTCTGTCCCTCTCCTGTGTCATGTCCGCAGCCTCTGTCCCCCCTGCTGTGTCATGTCCACAGACCGCAGCCTCTGTCCACCTCCTGTATCGTGTCCGCAGCCTCTGACCATCTCCTGTCTTTTATCATGTCTGCAGTCTCTAAAGGGGATACTAGAAATGAGTCAAGAGTGGGAGCGTCAGGATGGGGGTTACGGGAAGAAACAGATGTGTGGACTGGTCCTCTTTATACTCCTACATACATGAATAGAGCTATAACAGGTCTTTTTTATACTCCCATACATGTAAACAACCGTAACAGGTCCTCTTTATACTCCTATATACATGTATAGAGCCATGACAGGTCCACTTTAGTTATCATGATATAAAATAATGGATGTGGGGGCATTTTGGTGGGCGTGATTTCTTTTTGGGGGGGGGGGCAGCATTTCCTTCTTGGTACCAGGCAGCACAATGTCTTGGGTCGGCACTGTTTGTACCTAATGTAGTAAGTCATGTTGGAAGGTATCCCAACATTACAGTCATTATAATTCCACAGCCTGAACCAGCTCTGTGATGTCAGCCTACAGCTGGCTTTGCCACTTCTGTGACTCAGAGGAGAAGTCTTGGCTTAGCTAAAAGGGAAGGCTGACAGAAGCTGGGCTTCATGTACACATGACGTTTTTACTACCTCTCCTGAACAGTTTAACTTAAAGGGGTTGTAAAGGTCTTCTCGTCCGCATCTTGCCCGGCGTCTTCTCCCATCTTCTTCTCCTTCCGTCAGCCTTCTCGTCCCGCATCTTCTTCTTCCCCGGACACTGCACTTCAAATTGGAGTCCCCGCCGTGTGCCGCTCCCGTGACCCCGCCCCCTCTGACACCACGGGTAAACTCATAAGAAAGTCCGCGTGTGGTATATGTGTGCGTCAGACGGGGGCGGGGTCACAGAGAGTCACACAGCGGGAACTTCAAATGGAAGCTTGTCCGCATCTTGCGCGGCTTCTTCTTCCCCGGACGCTGCGCTTGGATATTGTGTGACGCTCTGTGACCCATGTTGGAAGGTATCCCAACATTACAGTCATTATAATTCCACAGCCTGAACCAGCTCTGTGATGTCAGCCTACAGCTGGCTTTGCCACTTCTGTGACTCAGAGGAGAAGTCTTGGCTTAGCTAAAAGGGAAGGCTGACAGAAGCTGGGCTTCATGTACACATGACGTTTTTACTACCTCTCCTGAACAGTTTAACTTAAAGGGGTTGTAAAGGTAAAGAAACATTTTCCAAAATAGCTTCCTTTACCTTAGTGCAGTCCTCCTTCACTTACCTCATCCTTCGATTTTGCTTTTAAATGTCCTTATTTCTTCTGAGAAATCCTCACTTTCTGTTCTTCTGTCTGTAACTCCACACAGTAATGCAAGGCTTTCTCCCTGGTGTGGAGTGTCGCGCTCGCACCCTCCTTTGAGGGGGGAGGGGGCGAGCAGGAGAGTCAGGACGCTCTCTACTTGCAGATAGAGAAAGGAGCTGTGTGGGTTTTTTTTATCTTTACAACCCCCTTAACAGATAGTAACCCACATTTAAAATGTCTGTTTTAAGATGCTGAAGTTCACAGGCTGCCAATGAGAAAGGAGAGATCATTTTAGGGGCGATAAGTAAGACACTATCCTTGTAAGTTTAACTCTTTTGCCGCGTACACACGATCATTTTTCGGCATGAAAAGAAAACGTTGTTTTTCGGCATGTAGAAAAAAAACAAAGTTTTTCCAACTTCGTCATTATAACGACATTGCCCACACACGGTCGTTTTAAAAAAATGCTCTAGCAAAGCGCGGTGACGTACAACACGTACGACGGTACTATAAAGGGGAAGTTCCATGCGGATGACGCCACCCTTTGGGCTGCTTTATCTGAATTCCTGTTAGTAAAAGACGTTTTGCGCTTTTCTGTCTGTTACAGCGTGATGAATGTGCTTACTCCATTACGAATGGTAGTTTTACCAGAACAAGCGCTCCCATCTCATAACTTGCTTCTGAGCATGCGTGGTTTTTTAACATCGTTTTAGTGTACACACGATCATTTTTTACAACCCGGAAAAAAAAATAACGAACCCAAAAAAATTAAAAAGCCCCTGTCCCTAGTAGCTCGCACTCAGAAGCGAACACGCATTTAAGTCCCGCCCACATATGTAAACACCGTTCAAACCACACATGTGAGGTATTGACACGTGCATTAGAGCGAGAAAAATAATTTTAGCACTAGACCTCCTCTGTAACTCTGAACTGGTAACCTGTAAAAAAAATTCAATCGTCGCCTATGGAGATTGTTAAGTCCCGAAGTTTGGCGCCATTCCATGAGTGTGCGCAATATTAAAGCGTGACAAGTTAGGTATCTATTTACTCGGTATAACATCATCTTTCACATTATCCCTAAAAATTGGGCTAACTTTACTGCTTTGTTATTTTTAAATTCATGAAACCGTTTTTTTTTTTTTTGTGGGCAAAAAAAAAAGGCGTTTGAAAAATTATTGCGCAAATACCGTTGTAAAAAAAAACTTTATTCCCTAGGGTGTCTGCTAAAAAAATATATATAATGTTTGGGGGTCCTGAGTAATTTCCCAGGAACTAAATATCATTTTACATGAAGGAGAGAAGTGCCAGAATAGGCGCGGTATGGAAGTGGTTAAAGTGAAACAATAAAAGTGAAATATTCCTTTAAATTTCTTACAGAGGGGGGAGGGGGGTATAACATGCCTGTGAAGTAGTCCATGTTTCCCGTGCTTAGAACTGTCCCCGTACAAGATGTCATTTCTGAAGTGAAAAAAAAAAAGTAATTTAAAAGTAATCATGGCTATAAAGAATACAGTCATTGCTCATTAAAAAAAAATGCGTGGGGGTCCCCCCAAATTCAATTACCAGGCCCTTCAGGTCTGGTATGGATATTAAGGGGAACTCCACCCCAAATTGAAAAAAAATGGCGTGGAGTTCCCCCAAAAATCCACACCAGACCCTTATCCGAGCACGTTAACCTGGCCAGCCGCAGAAAAGAGGGGGGGACAGAGTCCGGCACCCATCTCTCCTGAACCGTACCAGGCCACATGCCCTCAACATGGGGAGGATATCCCCATGTTGATGGGGACAAGGGCCTCATCCCCACAACCCTGGCCGGTGGTTGCGGGGGTCTGCGGGGGCAGGGGGCTTATCAGAATCTGGAAGACCCCTTTAACAAAGGGGACCCCCAGATCCTGCCCCCCCCCTGTGTGAAATGGTAATGGGGTACATTGTACCTCTACCATTTCACCAAAAAAAGTGTCAACAATGTTAAAAATGACAGTAGCCGGTTTTTGACAATTCCTTTATTAATGTCTTCTTTCCACGATTCTTCTTCTTCTTCTTTTCTTCTTTCATTCGGGTTTCTTCCTCCATTTTCCTCTGCTTCTTTCTTGGGTCTTCTCGTCCGCATCTTGCCCGGCGTCTTCTCCCATCTTCTTCTCCTTCCGTCAGCCTTCTCGTCCCGCATCTTCTTCTTCCCCGGACGCTGCACTTCAAATTGGAGTCCCCGCCGTGTGCCGCTCCCGTGACCCCGCCCCCTCTGACACCACGGGTAAACTCATAAGAAAGTCCGCGTGTGGTATATGTGTGCGTCAGACGGGGGCGGGGTCACAGAGAGTCACACAGCGGGAACTTCAAATGGAAGCTTGTCCGCATCTTGCGCGGCTTCTTCTTCCCCGGACGCTGCGCTTGGATATTGTGTGACGCTCTGTGACCCCGCCCCCCTCTGACGCACATGACTTTCTTATGAGTTTACCTGTAACGTCAGAGGGGGGCGGGGTCCCAGGAGCGGCACACGGCGGGGCATTCAATTTCAATCGCTGCATCCGGGGAAGAAGAAGAAGATGTGGGAAGAGAAGGCCGACGGAAGGAGAAGAAGATGGAAGAAGACGCCGGGCAAGATGCGGACGAGAAGACCCAAGAAAGAAGCAGAGGAAGATGGAGGAAGAAACCCGAATGAAAGAAGAAAAGAAGAAGAAGAAGCGCGGCAAGAAGATATTAATAAAGGAATTGTCAAAAACCGTCTACTGTCATTTTTAAAATTGTTGACACTTTTTTTGGTGAAATGGTAGAGGTATAATGTACCCCATTACCATTTCACCCAGGGGGGGGGTGGGATCTGGGGGTCCCCTTTGTTAAAGGGGTCTTCCAGATTTCGATAAGCCCCCTGCCCGCAGACCCCCACAACCACTGGGCAAGGGTTGTGGGGATGAGGCCCTTGTCCCCATCAACATGGGGACATCCTCCCCATGTTGAGGGCATGTGGCCTGGTACGGTTCAGGAGAGGGGGGGGCCGCACTCTGTCCCCCCCTCTTTTCTGCGGCCGGCCAGGTTAACGTGCTCGGATAAGGGTCTGGTGTGGATTTTTGGGGGAACTCCACGCCATTTTTTTTTTATTTGGGGTGGAGTTCCCCTTAAAATCCACACCAGACCTGAAGGGCCTGGTATGGATATTTGGGGGGAACCCCACGTCATTTTTTTTTTACGGCAGGGTTCCCCTTAATATTCATACCAGACCTGAAGGGCCTGGTAATTGAATTTGGGGGGACCCCCACGCATTTTTTTTTTATGAATGAATCCTCTCAGAATTGCCGAGAGCTGACAATTCATTATAGCCGCGAGTGAATTTTAAATGTATTTTTTTCCTTCAGAATGTCATTTTGTGCGAGGACAGTTCTAAGTACGGGAAACATGCAATATTTCACATGCTAACTTTACACCCTCCCCCCCCAGGTACGAAATGTAAAGGAATATTTCACTTTTATTGTTTCACTTTAAGAATTATTAAATTCACTGCTCCCGAAAAAACGGCCATTTTAAAAAATAAAAAAAGCATTGATACATGTCCCCTGGGGCAGGACTGAGGTCCCCAAACACTTTTTAGGACAAAACTTGCATATTAGCCTTTAAAATTAACACTTTTGATTTCTCCCATAGACTTCTATAGGGAGTTCGGCGGCGGCTTTACATATCAATTGCATTGCGCCCGCTGCTACGCCGGTTCATGCGCCTAATTAAGGATTCATCTGGAGTACTAATTAAGCCATGAACCGGCGCAGCGCATTGACATTAGTAAATCAGCCCCTTTGTGTCATTCCTGTTGCTTTCTTCCACTTTCAGAAACAGTAAATCTTGAAGCTGTCAGCTGATTGGTCTCTAGTGGCTCTGATTTAAGGCATAGAGCTGAGAATAGAGAACAACTGAGCATGGGCAGAGCAGTGTGAGAGTGCATTTCTGGATTTTAAACAGTATAGGCACCTATTGTTAATGTTTTACATAGCTATACCTGCAAAGGGGCCAGCATGAAGTGTTCTATTAGGACTTACATTTTCTGGCTAAAGTTCCGCTTTAACTACTACGTTTCAGGAAAAAAAATTCCACTGCTCTTGATCAAATGTAACGATCTCCAGAAATTACACGTGTCCTCTCAAACATGGTTCGGCAAGAATACTATCTTACAAAAGAACGTGATTCCTCATCTACTTTACCTTTTCCAGACCCTCGCAGTAGCCATCTCTCTGAACTTTTTGCGCCACCTCAAAAGAAAGTTCACGCAGTTTCTCTGGGCAGACTGACCCCCCCCCCCCCCGAATAAAAATAGACACTCTTAGTCTGTCTAAACAATCCTGGGGCATAGGCTTCCCTGACCCTGTACACTACTATCAAGCCACTCACTTGGCTAGAGTGCTGGATTGGTGTAAATAGGCCTCAACCAAAAGACGAGTGACTCTAGAACAGGTCATGTCCGCCTTCCTCAGTAGGTGTTCCCTTAGCTAATGGGCCCTTGTCCATCCTATTCTAGGTATTACCCACAAAATTGTTCTTAAGGCTGGTCCCAAAGCAATAAGTTCAGCCATAGATTTCCCTACTTCTCCCATGATAGGTAATCTGGATTTTCCATCTGAGCTTGATGATGCAAGGTTCCATCTGTTCTTGCTGGCAAACAAATTCAAGTTCCGTGACTTTTGGGATGATGGTGGCTGGAAATCTGTCACGGCTGTCCAATCAGTGCTACTTAAAGGGGTGGCCTACCAAATCAGAGATGACCTTTTCTCCATTCCACCTCAATGGGCCACTCTTTCAGCACCCACCTCTTTTGAAAACAGCTGGGCTAGCGCCTCTTCCCATAGGCACGGTCTTCCAATTGCCTATGCAATGTTATTTGACCCCCCCCCCCTCTCTTTTCTCATGGATTGGGAGAAAGAACTGGCACAGTAATTATCCCCTGACCAGAGAGAGTTAATCCTCTTTTTCACACCCAAATTCTCTATCTATTCAAAACTGCAGGAATCCAGTTACCTGGTGGTGCAGAGGTTCTAACAGGTTCCATATGTTCCCAGAATTTGATCCCAACTGTTGGAGGCGTGGAGTGTTCAGGGGTACAATGCTGCATATTTTTAGGACCTGTCCACCGCTCCACCCCTTCTGGCAAAGAGTTTGTACCTTGATCTGAGATCTTACTGGTCTTTCTCATGACCTAGCTACCTGTCTACTGCACCTTAGCTCGCTATCTAAGTTCAAATATGGCCATTCTATGAAGAAACAAGAGGCCCACTTCCATAAGTTGTTGTTTTAATGGATCCAGTTTACTTTCTAGAATTATGAAAAACTACATGTTGGAGATATGTAGGACCAGCAGAGAAGGGTCTCCAGCTCCCTTTCCCCTGACCTGTCTTCCACCCCTCTCTTCACCACCGCCCCCCTTCTTTTTTTCCTTCTCCTTTCCCTCTCTCTCCTTTTTTTGCCTCTACTATTTAGTCTGTTTTCTCTTTCCTCAAAAAAAAAAATCTTTGTGTTGGTGTGCTCAATCTTCTCCTGCAAGTGCCTGTACCATTGCTTTTGGCAGCCCTTCACCAATCTTGGATTTGAATATTTGACTCTTGAGTTACAATCATAGGCGTGCGCACGGGGTGTGCCGGGTGTGCCTGGGCACACCCTAATGCCCAGGCACATCCATCACACCCCAGGACTTTTTTGCCAGCAGAATCTCTATTTCGGCACCTCTGGTTAATAACAAAGGCTGAGCTGCTACTCTGCAATTGGGACCATCATTTCATTGGCTGTGTAACTCTTGTGAATGCAGCCGCTGATCGCGGATTGAGCAAACAGGATGTCCGCATTTTCCGATGCTACTTCTATAGTTCTGGCTACAGCATCCCTGATAGCTGAATATCACTCCGCTGCCTGCTGTCAGGGATGTTGTAGCTGAAACTGTAGAAGTAGCATCAGCGCTGGATTAACCCCCTGATTTTGTCATCTGATCTTTCTAATCTAAAGCAGTCCTGCCCGCTCCCACCATGGGGCTTCCGCAGCCCAGCACTGTCCTTTGTCTGGAGCCGAGAAAACCATCCCAGGATCGTCCCAGGCAGAGGCAGGGGATGTAACGTTTTCCTCCCTGCTCTGCCTCCGAGTGCCCCGCCTCCCAGCTTCCTCCCTGCAGTGAGGTTCGAGTCTGCCAACAATGAAGGAGACCTGCCAGGACATGGGACTTAGGAGATGTTACTGGTAAGGAGAGAGGGGGGAACAGACTCTGGCAGTGTGTGTGCGGATGGCACTACAGCAGGCAGGGAGGGAGAGAGGATGTCCTCTCCTGCAGTGCAAGTCACACTGTGTGTGTGTGTGTGTGTAGGACCAGGAAAACTGCTGAGAAATGGGAGTCCAGCCTACCATTCTGGGATTTGTAGTTCCATTGAGGGGAGGGCAATATACACACATAGAAAGTGTATCGTGGACTAATGGGACTTGCAGCAAACGTTGTTTATTGTCTCTATATCTGTGGCACGCATTTTGCACCATTATGTGTATTTGTCCAATCTAACTGGTTGATTTTTATTCACACAGTTCACTATCAATACTGTTTGTTTCAACTGTTTTATTTTTGTCTGTGAAGTATTAGAAATAGGTACCATTGTGCACTAGGTTTTTTCCTTTAGCACTGATCACCAATACATTCAGCCCACTGCTGGCCTGCACAGGATCCTGACCTTGCACATAGCAGCACACCAGAAAACTTATACATTTATCACTTTTATGTTTTTTCTTTTCTCATGTGGCACACGATACCTGGAAACCAGCGGAGGCTGTTCATCCAGATGTAGCCACCACTTCCTGGCACATATAAATATTTTTTCACCTTATTATTAATAGGGTATCCACACACCCATTTTTACCCAGTGGGTGCGTATAGGGAATCCATAACCTATTGGATTGGGCCCTACTATAGGATACCCGACACAGGCACTTCTGTCCTTGGGACCCGCCCCTTTCTCTCTGCACTTGGCATCCCTTCCGCCACCAGCAGCGCCAACTACCCCTTATTTTCAGTGTTATCTTATTCAGTTTCGTTATTGGAATTGCTCAGGTAGGCAGCAGCTTTGTTCTAGCGCGGATTGACCTAACTTTTCTTTTTTCAATATACACACATACTGGGGAAGGGGGCTGGTCATATAGAGTAAAATAATCTGTGTTGTGAGGGGCTGCTATGGCTGACCTGACCTTAAAGGGCGCACGGGCGCCGCCCCCTCTCTCCTGCCACCTGTCTATCACCATAGATAGATTCATGCATTGCATGAATCTATCTATGGTCGCCGCTGCTGCCCCCTATTCAGGTGCCCGGCCCCTCTTTGGGCGCCAGGCACCTGAATTACAGCAGGAGGGTATTTTTTGGAAGCACCGGATTAGAGCCAAAGGCTCTAATAGGCGTCCAAAAGGGTGAATAGCGGGTGCCATGCTGGGCTCTTGCTGTTCACTTAGCGTTGTGTTAGGAAAGCGAATGAATTTTCGCTTTCCTAACACTGAACCGCCTCTCAGTCAATCAGGTGCTCAGGTCTGTTACCTGTCACCTGATTGGCTGAAACGACAGGCGCTGTGATTGGATGCCTATCAGGCATCCAATCATAGCAGAGGACAGGAGAAGACATCGAGGAGCGTGGAGGACACCTCTGCCCCACGAGACAAGGTAAGTGCTGGGTGGGGGATGCAGACTGGCAGCATTTGATGGGCACAGTAGCGGCAATTGATGGGTACAGTGGCTGTGTTTGATGGGCACAGTGGCGGCAATTGATGGGCACAGTAGCTACGTTTGATGGGCACAGTGGCTGCATTTGATGGCACCGTGATGGCAATTGATGGGCACACTAGCTGCTTTGATGGGCACAGTGGCTTCAATTTGATGGGTTTTCTTTTCAGTTTGTTCGCGCCCCCCAAAAATTTTGAGCACCAGCCGTCACTGCCCCCTTCTAGAAATACTTTATGTCTGGTTTAAAGGGGAACTCTGCAGACTCTGGGGTAAAAAGGAAATCTGATGTAAGTGGGATCTCAGTGGACTCTGTGGTAACCAGAGACCCCCTCACACCAGAGCCCCCCCCCCTTTACATCACAGTCTGAAGAGCTCCCTTTTGTGTCAGAGCCCCACCCCCCTTACAGTGTATATAAAGGGGGAATTTGATGAAAGAGGGGAAATCCTGATATAAGAGGAAATGCTGGGGACTCTAGTGACCTAAGACCCCCTTATATGACAGTTCCCCTTTGCACCACAGTCCACAGCATTCTTTACATCAGGTTTCCCAGTTTAAAGGGGAACGCTGGGGACTCTGATGTAAAAGGGGAAACTGTGAGATAAGATGTAACACTATTGAACTGCTGCTATATTTTGTACTGACCTTTTATGAAAATAAAAAACTGTTATTTGAAAAAAAAAAAAAAAAAGATGTAACACTATTGATTCTGGTGTAAGGAGGAATGCTGTGGACTCTGATGTAATGGAGGACTCAGATTTGAGGGGGGAACTGTAACATATGTAGCGATACGCAAACAAATCGCTCTTCATAGAGCATTTTAGAGGTGGCAAGGAGGTGTTGTATCGCCTCCACACCACCTGATTTAACCCCCTTGAACTCCACACTGCACACAGTTGCGGGGAGCTTGCAAAGTGCCGTCATTCACTTGACTGGGTCAAAGTCAACGGGTGCTACACCTGCTGAAAGCAAAAAGGGGTAAAATTGCAGCTGCTGCATTTGCCTCTACAGCTAAAAGGTGGTAGCGGTTGAGGGGTGGTAAAAGAATGGCTCAGCTGCAGAGTTTTCCTGCCCCTCAACCACTAGTGTAAACAATTAAATGTTTTAATAAGTAAAAAATGAATAAAGTGTTTTATTTTAATTTTTTAACATTGATAAGTGATAACATTGATAAAAATGCTTTAATGCATTTTAAAATGTTTGTTCACATTTATTTATAAAGTTGTGTGTGTGTGTGTGTGTACATATATTTAAAAAAATATATACACACACGTGTGTTTGAGCTTTGGGGTGCACACCCTAATGCAATAGGCTGCGCACGCCTATGGTTACAATCCTTACACTGTTAGTCATTGCATGTAATGTGTTGATATTGCTACATTAGGGTCAGAGGGTTGGTTTCCTGAATTTCTAATATTTGTAATGTTTGTTCATACTGTCATTATAAAGGAAAAAAAAATTAAATAAAACATTTAAAAAAAAGGGCAAACTCAATCAACCACTTGGTCTGTTTCTGTCGTCACTCTGTTTCTTTCTGTTTCCTTGTTTCTAATGCCCCGAAACAGACATTCATATTCAACCCTACAAAGTCTAAACATGGAAGGTAAATATGGTAAAGGGAACATAGTTTATGCTAAAGACATGATTTAAAAAAATATTTTTTGGAAATTGACATTGAAAAAAAAAAACAATAGGTATTCTGGTCTTATTTTACTATGCAGTGATAGCTCAGTTCACAAACTTAATTCGTGAAATGACTCTGGTCTTGAAACAAATTGGTTGTGAACCGAGGCAAATTTTCCAATAGGGTTCAATGTAAATCAGATTAATCCGTTCTGAACTTTTTTTTGTTTTTAAACCACAAAAAGATAAAACAAAGTACAGTACAGTACAGTATGAAGAGAGAGAGAACACTAACCTTATGACCGCCAAATTTGCAGGCCATGTCATTCCCCTGTTCAAGTTCTTCCAACTACCCCGTCACCTTCGAATTGGCACAGGAATCTGTCACCTTTTGAACATATATGCTGCCACACAGAACCGCAGAAAGATTTAATTTCGGCCTTGTACTCTCTCCTCATGTCTAAAGCGCAACCCAACACCGATATCCACCGTCTATGGGACGTGGACCTTGCCTTCTCTCTCTCCAATGCCGAGTGGGAATCGGTCTGGACACATGTACACAAGGGCTCAATAAATGTCTCTGCCCAAGAGAACAGATTTAAGATCTATTCTCGATGGTACAGAACACCCGATAAGTTGCATAAAATCTTTCCCAACGTCCCCTCCACCTGCTGGAGATGCCAATCGAACACGGGTTCCCTCCTTCACGTGTGGTGGGACTGCCCTCTCATTAGACCATTTTGGGTGGCGGTGCACGACCTCATCTCCCGCATCACCACTTGCTCGCCTGAATTCACTCCCGCCCAATACCTCCTACACCACTCCTCCGGGGCCGCCTCAAAGTACCGTAAATCACTCACTCTTCACCTCATAAACGCCGCCACCCAATGTATTCCCCTGCACTGGAAATCGGCTCCCCCCCCCCCCCACTGTGGCCGAATGGGAGTTCAGAGTCGACAGAATAGAGGAAATGGAACGTGTCATACATCAGGCCAGGGACACGCATGACAAATTCAGGCTTACCTGGGCGTGCTGGTCTCATTACAGAGACCCCTTTCGCCAGTCGTCTCCCACCGCTGTCTCCCCCCCCCCCATACTTTACCGGTTGAGCCCGACCGGGGCCTTGCACACTGATTCATCTCTGCCTCCCCCTCAACTTTAGTCCCCCCCCCTCAACTCCTGCCTCCGTCTTTCCACTCTCCTCTCCCTGGGTAAGTGGATGTCACAGATAATGAACCACACCAAGACCTTACACGCCTCTAGTAATCCTAGATGACCTTTTAAGAGACAGAACGATTTCCAATCCCTCTACCCATTTACAACATCCACGCAGCGAATGCTTTCTATGGGCCCCTCCCCGCCCACAGCATGATCCCCGACAGGGGTGGGCGGTGGTTGGGTTGACCCCCCAAAGGTCTCAGGCTCTACCATGCATGACGTAGACTTCGTTTCTCCTCTCGTTCTATAGTATATGTTAACTGACCAGAGAGGAATGCATCCTCAGCCCTTTTCCATTCCCCTCCCCCCCCTTTTTAGCGTTGTAATGTAACGTCACCTTTTATTCTCTGATACTGTCTGTTGCTTATGCGATTTGTCATGTACTTTTGACTATGTACCTACTGACGACATTCTGCGTACTGTCGATTCAGCTGTATGTACACATATTGTAACTCAATAAAACGTTTATTAAAAAAAAAAAATAAAACTAACCTTACTTGAGATGATTTCTGGCGTGGAGGAAGGTGGGTGGGATGCAGTTATTGTTCGGGGGGAGAGTCCCCTTCTATAAGGACATTGGGGAGATCTCTTTCAGGGGTTTGCTCTCTTCTTTGTCTCTTAGCCACAGGCTCAGTTTTGGTGAAAAATCTGTCTAATGTCACTTGTCTTTTCCTGCGCAGCAAAACCCTCCAGAAATGAGAGACCATGTTATCATTCATCAGATTTAACACTCTGTTTGTTACAGTTATGTTGGGGTGGTGCTTCTCAAAAAAAATCATGGCACTCATTCCATTTTTCAATAATGGATTTAATGGCATCACTGCTAACCTCCTCCCTGTCTTCCTCTTCTTCAGTGGAATGCTCCTCAAGTGCCTTTTGCTGCTCACTGTGGAACTTAGAAAGTTCTTCCGTGGTCAGCTTTTTCTTATGTTCCTTAACAAGCACTTCTATGTCTGCACCATCGACGTCCAGACTCATACCGTTGCCCATGGACACAATCTCCTCCACTTCCTCTGCATCAGACCCTTCAAAGTCACGTTCAGTGACACATTCTGGTCACAGTTTCCTCCAGGCTGAGTTTAAGGTTCGGTGAGTGACATCTTCCCAGGCTTTGTCAATGTGGTTAATGCAGTGGAGAACATTAAAATGTTTCTTCCAGAATTCTTTCAGACTCAAGGACCTCTCTTCAGTGTCATTAAAACAACTAGTGAAGAGCGCAGGGCATTGTCCATCAGAAAAAGGCACCTTTTAGGCAGTTGGTTATCAGAAAGATATTTTCTTATGGTGGGTGCGAAACACCTTGTGCAGCCATTCCATGAACAATTGCCTTGTGACCCAAGCTTTTGCATTGGCCCTCCACCTGACTGGCAGTATGGCCTTGTTCAAATTCTGTTCCCTGAATGTACGAGGGGTCTGGGAATGGTACACCAGTAGTGGCTTAATCCTCAGATCGGGGCTTGTGTTCGCACACAACAAAAGGGTCAATCTGTTCTTCATGGGCTTGTGCCCCGGCCAGGGGAGGGCTGGCAGCCTTAGGCCTGGGGGGCAAGTCCAGTCAAGTGGCCCTTTGAACCACCGAATCAGCTCACCTTCCATCTACACCACATTCCCCACAGAGAGAGAGAGGGCGAGACTGTTCCATATTCCCCCAGAGAGAGAGAGACTGCTTGACACTGTCTGCACAGAGTGAGAGGGACCGCTTGACACTGCCTGCACAGAGTGAGAGAGACTGCTCCATATTGCCCTCAGTGCAAAGCGGTCACCCTCTGTGGGGGCAGTGCGAATCGGTCACTCTCTGTGGGGGCAGTGCGAAGCGATCACCCTCTGTGGGGGCAGTGCGAAGCGGTCACTCTCTGTGGGGGCAGTGCGAAGCGGTCACTCTCTGTGGGGTTGAAAGTTTTCCAGCCATCAGAATACAGTGATCACTGCTGGCAACTATAGCAGCCAGCAGTGATCGCCAAAAAAAAAAAAAAAAGACACGCTGGTTGTACTGAAATCAGCTGATTGAATTCTGCACAACCAGTCTGCACATAGATTAAAATTTTGCGGGGAGCATGCGCGACAGCCTGAGGCGACGGTAATGCCGCTTTAGAGCTCCGCTCCACGGAAGACAGCACCGGAGGACTACAGGTCACAGCGGACCTGAAAACGATTAAAAATAAGGTATAAACTTACCTAAACACCTCCCGCCGCTGATAGAATGGTCCTGAGGGGCTCAAAGGCTAAAAATAAAGCAAACCCATTGAAGGAAGCGTCACATAAACTGACAGCCAAGATGGCGGCGGCTTCCTCTTCCTCCTCACAGCTCTGCACTCCACTCTCTATGATTCCTATTCCTCTCAGCCAGATAACTCAGCCACCCAGTGGTGAGTTAACATATAGCATTGGTGATACACAGTCAGTAATGCAGCCAGATATATTCAAACAATTTGAATGTATGCTGCAAAAAGCCCTTAAACAGACTTCTGACCACATAACAGATAAACTGACTAAAGAAATAAGAGAGTTGGGTCAGAGAACTGCAGATTTGGAATTGAGAGTCGACGATATTGATACGCATACACAGAACATTATGTCAGAATTCATGGCTATTAAAGATGAAAACCTCACATTGCAGTCACGTTTAGAAGACCAGGAGAATAGGGATCGCCGCTCGAATCTGCGCATCAGAGGAATCCCTGAATCTATCCTAGACTTACAGTCTACCATCACGGCGCTCTTTCAGGAATTAATACCTGGTATAACCATAGAAAGGCTTGAAATAGACAGAGTGCATAGAGCTCTAAGGCCACGCAAAAATGATGGTCCCCCCAGGGACATAATAGCCAAATTGCACTATTATAAAACTAAGGAACAGCTGTTAACTGCTGCCAGAGGAAAAGACTCCCTCAGCTTCCAGGGCCATGTTTATCAGCTTTTCACTGATTTGTCCCCTATCACAGTGGCAAAGAGGCGAGCGCTTAAACCTCATCTGCAGATACTTCAGAAAAATCAAATTACCTACCATTGGGGGTTTCCTTTTTCTCTCCGATTTACCCACCTGGAGACAAAATACGTCTGTCGCTCCTCAGAAGACTTGCAGTCAGCCCTAATTGAACTAGGTTTGGTAGCCGCAGCCTTACCTAGGGACCGGTCTCACAGGCGTTCAGGCTCTCAATCCTCACAGCAAAATAAAGACGCAGGCTCTAGCTATGCCACCTCTTCATACCAAAACCTTCATAAGCGTGGACGTTATGAACGCTCTACACCCAACACCGTCGACTCAATGGAGTAAAATATTATAGTCAACCAGTTTGTTTTCTCTCTTTACAGGTTTCGGACGCCGAATGAGTCCATTAATCGGCCATACTCATGACTGAAATGAATTTTGGCGATGAGGCCCATATTCTTATTTATTCTTCCCTCAGCCTTCTATTTTTTTTCCAATTAACTTTAAAAAGATATATACTTTTTTGATAATTTTTAGATAATTCCTGGGGTTCTCCGGTGTTGTTCTTCCCGTTGGAACTTCTTGCTGCCCTCTCTACCACCTGTAGACTCCTGCCATTACAATGGGGGACTCTGCGTGTGGACCCGGATCCTCTCGGGGAGTTTTGATTACTTCCCTGAGACGCTCCCACACCCTATCGTCTTATCTCAATATTTTGATACACTATTTGTATAAAGGGTTTGCTCAATTGTTTTTTTCTTCTCTTATTTTTTCTGTCTTCTTCTACCCCTTCCTGACCCTCCCGTTGATGGTTCTGGCTCTCGGTAAGTACTGTATGTGTTATGTTATAATGATCACCCTAGTTGGTTTATGGCTCCTATAAATGTCATGTCTCTAAATGTGCAAGGGTTAAACATTCCGCATAAACGCACCAAAGCACTTCGATCCTTTACAGCGAAGAAAGCTCATATCATTTGTTTACAGGAAACCCATTTCACAGACAAATCTTCTCCTAAATTTCTTTCTCCCTCATATCCACAATTCTATACGGCCTCTGCCTCGGTTAAACAGCGTGGAACTCTCATCGGTTTTCACTGTTCCACTCCGTTTAATCTGGTTTCACAAGTAACAGATCCTGAGGGAAGATACATACTTCTAACAGGTTATATCTCTGATAATCCTATTACCATTGTTTCTTACTATGCCCCCAACAAACGTCCAATTGCCTTCTTGTCTCACCTTTTCAAAGTCATAGAAGCTCATAAGTTTGGTACAGTCGTTATATGTGGTGACTCTAATGCTACTATTTACCCTTTTTTGGACAAATCTCCTACAGGGCCAACTACAGGCACAATCAATCTATCTTTTCAACACCTGCTTACAACGCATGGCCTGGTAGATACTTGGCGAGAACTTAATCCCACCAGTAGACGTTTTACTCACTATTCATACCCACACAACTCATTCTCACGAATAGACCATATTCTAATTCCTTCTAGTATGTTGCCAGAAATCATCTCATCCAAAATTATACCTATCCCGTGGACAGACCACTGTGCAATATTTACCACTATTAAATCCACAGTACCTAGATCCCAAGACACCACTTGGTGTAACATTGACTCTATACTGACCCATCCTTCTCACCGTGCTGAGATTGAAAAAATATTATCTGACTATCTTGAAACCAACGATACGGATGACGTCTCAGCCCTCACGTTATGGGAGGCCCATAAAACAGTCATTAGGGGTAGACTGATTCAACTAGCCACTGCACTTAAGAAGGAACGCAAACTCATGTTTACAATGCTTGAAGCTACCTTTAATGACTGTCATCAAACCTTTCAATCTTCCCCGACTAATATTAATAATGCTAAACTGGAGAAAGCCCGCCTAGATTTAGATCTATTTCTCACTGACTCGGCAGATAAACTCATACGCAAACGCCAACATATCCAATATCTTAAGGCTAATAAACCCGACACGCCCATGGCCAGAATTTTAAAAAATACATTACACCCTCAAACCTATCCGACTGAAAATATCCCGAGCAGCGTACACTAGCAACCCAGTTAAGATTCTCGAAGTTTTTCGCTCCAATCTAGCCAAGCTATACTCCCCTGCCCCGAATTTCGATAGAACAAAAGCTGACAAGCTATTTTCTAACATCACGCTTCCAAATATTGACCAAAAACAAAGCGATTTTCTTGAAAGCCCTATTACTGATACCGAAGTCCTGAATGCTATAAAATCTCTAAAACTGCATAAGAGACCTGGACCAGACGGATTCTCTGCAATATACTACAAACAGTTTACACAACTCTTAACACCAGTTTTAACTAGAGCTTTCAATTCAATCCTTAAAGGACACTCATTTAGGTCAGAGACACTCACTTCTATCATTGCAATGATCCCCAAACCTCATTCTGATTCTACTTCCTGGACCAACTATCGCCCTATATCCCTCCTTAATTTAGATATAAAGTTGATAGCCAAAATCCTAGCCACTAGACTGAATAATATCATTGGCCACCTAATCCACAAAGATCAAACAGGTTTTATGCCTAAACGCCAGGCGGGTGATAATATAAGGAGAACACTCTTACTCATCCATGCCGCTAAAAATAGACGCATCCCAGCTTGTCTCGTTTCTTTAGACATAAGGAAAGCATTTGACTCTGTCACTTGGCCATATATGGAGTATACACTTCAAAAATGGGGTTTTGGTAACCATTTTTTAACCTGGGTGTCCTCTCTCTATAACAATCCGAAAGCATACATCAAATACTCTGGTTATAAGTCAACAACGTTTGACATCAGGAGAGGAACCAGACAAGGTTGTCCCCTCTCTCCGTTACTTTTTGCCTTACTAATAGAACCCCTGGCACAATTAATCAGATCTAATCCCGATATCAAAGGTATTGAATTAGGTGGTCACCAACACAAACTATGTCTTTTCGCGGATGATATCCTTATCTTCTTATCAAATCCTCATATATCCACCCCAAATCTACTTGCTACATTAGATAACTTTGCCCACATTTCTGGACTTCATGTTAACCCAACAAAATCAAATGCGTTAAATATTTCTTTATCCCCATCAGAACTCCAAAGAGCACAAGACTCTTTACCATTTAATTGGGTCCCTAAACAACTCCCATACTTAGGTATACAACTCACTATCTCCCTTAAAGATCTTTTTGCGGCCAACTACTTACCTCTCTTGAAACAAACTACTAGTTTTATGAAGCAATGGACCTCTCTAACACTATCATGGATGGGTAGGATCAATGCAATAAAGATGTCCATTCTGCCAAAATTTCTATATTTATTTAGAGTCCTTCCTGTCTCGATACCATCTTATTTTTTAAGGCTCACCCAACAGAGAGTTATGTCCTTTATTTGGGGTAACACTAAGCCTCGCATTTCCAAATCCACACTATACCTACACAAATTGAGAGGTGGTCTAGGATTACCTAATTTCTCCTCCTATTTTAATGCTGCACAAATCGCACTTCTTCCCAAATATCATGCTACAGTTGAAACACCCTTATGGGTAGCTATCGAATCGGTAGATATAGACCCAATTTCAGTGGCCAACATACTATGGCTTAGTACTGCCGACAGACTATGTATCACCAACCCTATAACAAAACAATCCTTAGCTACTTGGGACAAATTTAAGAGTTCATATAACCTTCAATCCCCACATAATCCCAATCCCCTACTCTCATTTTTGAGGAATCCAGCTTTCTACCCTGCTTGGAAATTCCCAAGATCATTCTCTGCTTGGTCTTCCAGTAACCTGACTTGTTTATACAGACTAACCTCTGCTACTACTATACATGCCTTCCCTGTATTATGTGAAACCTTTGGCCTTCCTAATAGTGAAATCTTCCGTTATTTGCAAATCAAAAATTTCTACGAACCGTTACTTCGTACAGGCTCACCTCTTAACCAAATGACGCAATTTGAGCGGATCTGTATGAGTGACCCACACATTAGAGGTCTAATATCTATAATATACCAACGTCTTAATGAGCCCACTGATGATATGTTACCCTTGTACGCTACTAAATGGGCGCAAGACATGGGCCGAGTGTTTAATACCAAGGAATGGTCTAAGATCTGGTTAGCCACTAAATCTTCCTCTCTTAATTGTTTTGCCGTAGAAACAAATTATAAAGTCTTAGCACGTTGGTATATGGTACCTGCTAGAATAGCCAAATTTATCCCCACATATCCAACTAATTGCTTCAGAGGTTGTCCAACACCAGGTACATATTTCCACATTTGGTGGCAATGTCCAGTAGCCCAGGATTTCTGGGCGAATGTCTTTTTAATGGCATCTACAGCCTTAGAAACCTCAATTCACCCTGATCCTGCTACAGCACTTCTTAACCTAAAGCCTGATACGCTCACCCATGCACAATTTCAACTCTTCATTCAACTTACCACAGCAGCTAAACAAACTATTGCCAAAGCATGGAAATCCCAATCTCTAATTCTAGCAGAGACTAAACACAGAATGAATAGAGCGCTCATATTTGCTAAGACGGCAGCCATAGAAGATAATAGAATGAATACATTTCGTAAGGTTTGGCAACCATGGGTCAAACATTACCTCCCCACTGATTTTGACCACTCTTTGCTATTACCACACTAGGTTACTTACACTATTTGCTAATTATTTGTCTTTCTTCAATCGTGAGCCAGACCACCACCTCGGGAAATTCCTCCCCCTACCCTTTCCTCTCTCTCACTAATGTTTTGCTTTTATATTATTTTTATTTTTTTTATTTTTTGTTAGGTTGGTATGATATAATCAAACCTGTCAGTGAATCTCTTATTTTTTTTCTTTCTCCTCTCCCTCCTTCCCTATATGCTACATTCAATATAGGGATACCTATTTCTCTCTTTTTTTTTAGAAGCATATCCTACCACTGAAATAATATATTTAGACGGTTTGATAATTCAATACTCTTACGTTTGTATTTCCACTTTCAATTTATTGTTCACACAAGTCAGTGGTATGATAGCTATAAACTTTCCACTATAGAAATTATAATTTGTTAGGGGAACATTTTATCCCTTCTCCATAACGCATGGTTTACTACACATTTAAGTTAACCACTCGTACATTTACTGAGCGTGCCCCCACTCATCCACAGTTTGAACCCATTTGGGGTGGTTGAGTGGTCAGGAGGCATGCTCTACAGAAATTCACCGAAATATCTGACTCATTACTGGGTCCTCTTATTTGTTGTTTAACTATGTGCTACTCATGAAGTTCTCCTCATACTCCCCTGTTAGTTCTAAATTTCAGGGAGTTACTGAAGCATTGACAAGTTTTTTACTTACTGTATATGTATCTCATAATTTGTTGCTTATTACATTTGGTTTGCTTTTTTTATTTTATTTTTTTTCTTCATGTAAAACTCAATAAATATATTGAACAAGATTAAAATTTTGCTGATATCACCTCCTCTGCCTGTCACTTTTCAGTGGAGCGGCGGTTCCCGCTGCAAGTGAATACAACCTTTGGGCTCACACAGGTGTACTGTCAGTTTTCCACAGTCATAGTCCCTCAGACTTCTTTTAGGTTGCACATTTTTGCTGCATTATCTGGAATTGCACCAAAGATGCAGCATGCAGGACGTTTTGTGCACTTTCAGAACATGCAGTAAAAGTGTGCAACCTCTATGGGAATAGGGGTAACATGCAGGAAGAGTGCCAGTACACCAGCACTGCAGACAAACCACGGCATGCCAGTGTGAGCCCCCATCATAACACCTAGGAGGGCAAGGTAGTGTCACAGGCTGCTAGAAAAACAAAAAAACGTTTTAGCTGCAGAGAGCTGGAGAGAGGAGGAGGGGCTCACTTACTTGTATGATCGTCCCAGCCTCCCAGGAGACTCACTGGATTACAGCCGACTGCCCAGATTTAACTTTCCCGCCCACACATCCTTCACAGACAACAGCACAGTAGGCTGCTTGGAGTGTGGGTGGGGAAAGAGAGAGAGAGAGCAGGTCCAGCCTTTGCCAGCCAATCGTGTGGGGGAGGGAGGGGCTGGACTCTGTGTAAGACTGTCGGCACTGAGACAGAGACGCTGGCTCACTATACTGGATTTAGCTGCTGCAGTCGGCCAGCTCAAAAACTGCTCATGTGCGGTTCTGAGCTGGCAGCCCTTGTAGAGCATATTAGAGCAGCCCAGGGGGCAAATGCATGCCTTCCCCACAGCCCAGCACGCCCCTGGCCCCGGCGATGCTATAGATATTGTTCGGCATTTTTTTCCAGAAGAGCCCTGTTTCATCACAGGTGAACTCTTATTGAGCGACGTATCCTTCTGTCTTCATGAATTCCGCAAATTCTTCCTTGTAGGCTTCTGCACGGGCCTAGTCAGAGCTGGAAGCCTCGCCATGTCTTGTCACACTGTGGATGCCACTTCTCTTGCGGAATTTTTCAAACCACCCTCTACTGGCTTTAAATTCTTTACTTGCTGCACTTGTAGAGGGTTGTTTTTTCAGTAAGCCCTGGTTCACACTGGGTACGATTTGGAACGATTTGAGATGCGATTTGACATGTCAAATCGCATCTCAAATCGGCGGCAATTGTCGGCAATGGCACTGTCCTAATCAGTGCGACGCCGCATCTGCAATTTCAAAAAGTAGTTCCTGTACTACTTTTTGCGATTTCGGGCCGCGATTTACATTAAATTGCGGCCGAAATCGAGGCAAAATCGCGGTAAAATCGCGCATTTTACCGCGATTTTGAATTCGCAGCAGTGTGAACCTAGGCTCAATGACGATGCAATTTATTTTTCACAGATCATATCTTCACTAACGCAATCACCTGTCAGCTGTTTCTCATTCGACCACACTAACAAAAGTTTTTCCACCTCTACCAGCACTTGGTTTACATCGTTACTCCTTTTGCCACATCAGCTCTTTTGATGGCAGCTTTCTTCTTCAAAATAGTGGAGATTGTCGACTTTGCCATCTTGTACTCTGAGGCTCACACAATCAGTCACACAAATATTACGGTCATGCTTTTCTACAATTTCCTTCTTCAGCTCAATGTTTATTTTTTTCACAACCTTGGGCCAGATTCACAGTTGTAATACGCCGGCGTATCTACTGATACTCCGGCGTATTTTCAAATTTGCCGCGTCGTAGCGTTGTTTTGAATCCTCAAAACAAGTTACGACGGCTTTAGGCATCGATCCGACAGGCGTACGGCTTCGTACGCCTTCGGATCGTAGGTGTAATACTCCGGCGCCCGCTGGGTGGAGTTTGCGTCATTTTCCGCGTCGGGTATGCAAATTAGCTGTTTACGGCGATCCACGAAGGTACGCACGTTCGTCGCATTCTCTTACGTCGTTGCTAGTCGGCTTTTCCCGTCGCAAACTTACGCCTGCTATTTCATGGCTTAGATTTAGACAAGCCATGTTAAAGTATGGTCGTCGTTCCCGCGTCGAATTTCAAAAAAAAATTTGCGTAAGAAAAACAATGTTTTTCTCGACTTGATTCTTGTCAAGTCTGCCTTGCATACACACAACCGTGAAAAAAAATTCTCAAGCAAAGCGCGGTGACGTACAACACGAATGACAGCACTATAAAGGGGAAGTTCCATTCAGATGGCGCCACCCTTGGGGCTGCTTTTGCTGATTTTGTGTTACCGCGTGTTAGTAAAAGTTTGGTGAGAGACGATTCGCGCTTTTCAGTCTGTTACAGCGTGACGAATTTGCAATCTCCATTACAAACGCTAGTTTTACCAGAACGAGTGCTCCTGTCTCATAACTTGCTTCTGAGCATGCACGTTTTTTTCCCGTCGTTAAAGCCTACACACAACCATTTTTTCACGACGTGAAAAACGACGAGAAAAATTAGAGCATGTTCTAAATTTTTAATGCCCATTTTTCACGTTGAGAAAAATGCTCTGGAGCCTACACACGATCGTCATGAAAAACGGTCGTGTGTACGCGGCATTACAATTCCTGCTCTGAACAGTCTTGTCACCTCCATTACCGTTCTGCACTTTCTTTTTACCACCATGCTTGCTCTGTACATTCTTGTCACCTGTATTACCCCTCTGCACATTCTTGTCACCTGCATTTCCGCTTTTCACATTCTTGTCACCTGCATTTCCACTCTGCACATTCTTGTCACCTGCATTTCTGCTCTCCGCATTCTTGTCATCTGCATTTCCACTCTGCATATTCTTGTCACCTGCATTACCGCTATGCACTTTCTTGTCACCTTCATTACCGCTCTGCACTTTCTTGTCACCTTATTACCGCTATGCACATTCTTGTGACCTTCATTACCACTCTGCCCTTTCTTCTTACCACCATGCTCTGAAGAGTCTTGTTACCTTCATTAAAGTTCCGCACTTTCTGATTACCAACACTTCTCAACACTGTAAGTGTCTTCACAGTACACTTTCAGTGTCTCTCTGTGACCGCCAACATCCCCTACAGGAAGTTGCGACCACGTGTCAGAGTAGGGAAGATGGCCACGGCTCGTGTTTGAGAACCGAAGCAGAGTTTGCGTACCAAAGCAAATTTTTGTGAACTCTTCTGTTAGCAAACCAAGTTGTTTGTGAACAGAAGCGTTTGGGAACTGAGGTATCTCTGCATCTCAAATATATATAGGGTACCTGAAATACAGTTTCAACTACCAACCACATTAGAGGTAAAAGTGTCAGTTGCGTAACAGTAAATAATCCCTTTCACCATCTACTGGAAAAAAAGGGAACAGCATTTGCTGTCCAAGGTGCTAATGATTTTACTAAGGTAACTTTACTGAAAGAATTTGTTGTAGTTTTCTGGATCTGTTTAAAATGACCAGAGGCAAATCCAGGAGCTTCTTTAGGGAGAATATGTCACCAACAATTAAAGAAAAAAATCCCTACTTGGACATATAGGTGGGCCTAACCAGTGTACCCAAGATTTGAGTAAAACATGTAGATAATTAAAGATTGTTTAAACTGTAGAAATAAAATGACTGCAGAAATAAGGCAGTTTACAGCTCCAGCTGCTCCCTTCTCCCTGCCTCTCACTAACAGGAGTGACTGCAGTGTCACTCCTGTCAGCAGGGATATTTTTTCATCCAAAGCGCAGTGGTATTTACTATGGTCACCTTCAGCACTAGCCTTGCACCTAAGGCCTGTCCCCAGTTGTAGGTAGGTTTCTCCCTAAACTCTCTAAGTTCGGATGCCTTCCTGGTAGGGGTGGGGCTTCACTGGTCTGGTTGAAGGCCGGGACCTGAAGGAAGCCTGTGGTGTATGTGCCCTTGGAGTGGCAGTCTAGGGGTGCCTTAATTCTCACTGTTGGTCCGGGCAGTTTGAGTTTTGGCACCAAGGTCACTGTACCATCACACTTTTTTCGCACCTGCCTCTGGGGCAGAGCCTTTTGGCTAGGATCTGAGGAATTTTTTATTCCTGGCCATAAGGCCAGCCACTGTACTGCACAATGGCACCTTTTTACCTTCTCCACTATCCTTCCCCCCACTTTATTTGTGTGTTTATCACTTTTGTCTTTATTTTGCTGTACACGTTTGTATTCATGTTTGACTGGTAGGGCCTGTCCTGAAAGTCTTGGGAGGGGGTGGACATGGCCTTCTGGCTTAGTTCACCCTCTCTCATGGGGTCTCCCTTCGGGGGAGCCCCACCTAGGCTCCTTAAGGTTATAATGGTAACCTCTGAATTTACGTGCCTGGACGTGTTTTTCTCCAAACTGTACTTAGTGGATGATTCTAACAGATGATTAATGTGAAATGTGATAATGTGATAATCTGACATTTTCACTTAGGGGTGTACTCACTTTTGTTGCCAGCGGTTTAGACATTAATGGCTGTGTGTTGAGTTATTTTGAGGGGACAGAACATTTACACTGTTATACAAGCTGTACACTCACTACTTTACATTGTAGCAAAGTGTCATTTCTTCAGTGTTCTGACATGAAAAGATATAATAAAATATTTACAAAAATGTGAGGGGTGAACTCACTTTTGGAAGATACTGTAAGAGCTCTGTACTGGGGTGGAGTGGCATTGGGGGAAAGTTTTGTATTAAGGGGCTGTAGCGCTACCTCCTCAAGAGCCGCTGGTTAGATTTGGGACGGCATAATTATGTTACCTCTGCGATGTGTCTATGGTCAGATGGTGGTGAGAGCAGTGACGGAATGTCTAGACAGTTGGTTGAAGTTTTCAATGCTTTATTACTGGTCCAACATGACCAACAATCCAACTGAGGTAGATAGAAATAGGTTGGTGAAAGGAGAACATGCGGGGGGCGTGGCCTGGACATGGCTGAGTGAGGACGCAGGAACTTGGAGCTCCCGGCCCTGTCCCCTCTTTAACCGGCCAAACTCAGCGAATTTAGGCATGCAATCTGCCAAAAAGTCCAAAAGACGATCTGCAGCCCGCACCACCCGCTCCACCACGAAATCGGGAGATTTACACCGTTTTTTTGGCTCCTCTACGGCGATTCCTCCGGGCGCGAGGGTGGCGGCGCCAAGAGCAAGCCCACGTGGCGGACCAGCGGAGGAGCTAGAACAAGACCTCTGGACCTTTCGACCGGAGGAAGCAGCAGTACACCCCGCTACTCCGGGCACACCCGAGGACCGATACCCAACTATGGCGGCCCTCTCCCCTCCGGCCGGAGGCTCCTCAGCGGAACAGGAGATAAGGGCGCTGCTGCAGGCCCTCCCCACAAGGCAAGACATAGAGTCTCTCATCCTCAAGCTGGAGGAGACTCATAGGAGAGACGTCCAGGAGGTACGAGCGGAGATATCCACGCTGTCAGACAGAGTGACCACCGGGGAGGGATCGCTGTCGACCCTGGAGCGGAGAGTGGCGGATCTGGAGCGGGACCGTGACCACCATAGAGAAGCGGCTACTACGCTTCAACTGCACCTGGAAGAGGTCGAAGACAGGAGCCGCCGCAACAATCTTCGGTTGCGGGGGATCCCTGAGACGGTAGAACCCGAGGCCCTGGATGATGTTCTGCTGGGCCTGTTCCGCGACTTGCTAGACAACCCGGCGGAGATCGTGGAGGTGGACCGTGCACACCGCGCCCTGGGCCCAAGGTCGGCCGATCCAGACAGACCGCGGGATGTAGTGTGTCGGCTGCTGCGTTATACACAGAAGGAGCGCATCATCCGCGGCGCGTGGGACAGAGGGGAGATCCTCCTGGAGGGGGCAGTGGTGAAGGTGCTCCCGGACCTTTCAAGAGCGACACTGCGCAGAAGGGCGATGCTGAAGCCCGTCCTGGACCTAGCTAGACAGCGGGAGTTTACCTACTGTTGGGGCTACCCGCTGGCGGTGACCTTCAGGAAGGATGGAGCAGCTTTCACGGTCCAGTCACCAGCGGACCTACCGGCCCTCTTCCGTTTTCTGGATGCGGACCAGATACCGATCCCCGACTGGCTGCAGATACTACCCCGCGCGGCAGGAAGATCAGGTCCCTCACACTACAGACCGGGAATGGAGAACCGACAGAGGGGACGTGGACGGCGGAGACAGCGAGCCCCCTCAGGAGAGGAACGCCGTGAGTAGGCCTTGGGCCACGATTCCCTGACCCCCCCCAGACTCCCACCTAATCCGTTCTCCCGGTCCCTCCGGTACCCTTCAGTAGATGTCCCGGTAACTCTCCCACGATGGTGTGATGCGAGCTCCAGAACACTGGACACCGCTCTTTGCGGCTCCCCCGGGACTAGGCAACCACTAGCCACTCAGATCCCTGTTGAGGCCCCCCCGGCCCGTACCCTGCCCCGAGCACTCTAAACTATGTCACCTACACTACTGGGGACCCATGGTTTATATCCGGGCCTTGGGGGTATACTGCAATAATGGGGCTCCCGCGCTGTTAGAGCGCGCCCCGATCTACCCTATAGATGCATAAGTGCCCCCCACGAGAGAGAGAACCCCCCTGCACCAATGAAGACTTTGCCATGCCAAGGATATTCACACGGGACAAACGGGGCTCGTCTACCCTCCTTTGACTGTGTTCTTAAATCACCTGATCTGTTTTTCACTTTTTATTTTCTTTGCTCTGCCCGGGCATGATCTTTTTGTTCCCCCTTTTTTTTTATTATGCCTACCCAACCGTTGGCAAGGCGGACCACTGGGGGAAACTTTGAAATCGGGGGAGGGAGACTGCCCCACTGGCCATTGCTCATGTTGAGAACGAGAGACCATTGCTGGGATATGAGCACGTGTGTTGTGATGAGATGCAGGAGGGGAGGTGATGCGGCTTCCCCGGGGGGAGGCGGGTAGGGGGGAGAGGAGACTGGCCCTTTACCATCCTGAGGAGAGATATGAAGTTGGGAGACGCCATGAGTTATTGGGGCGTTATGAGGGAGAGGACGGGAGGAGGGATCTGACATTACGCGGGAGGGGTGCCAGGGGAGATGGGTCATATATATCCCTTACTGAGCCCACTGATCGGTCCCCCTACCGGTTGTGCCCCCTCGATGTTGAGTGGGGTCCCCCGGAAGGGTGCCTTACGGGATACGGGCTCCTTATGTTATATGTCACTGTTTGCCACTTAAATGCTGTTATATGTATATATGGTTTAAGATTGATTGCATTGCCATACTTATGTTATCTTATTTACGTTGGCCGGGGGGGGGGGGGTTGGATAGAGTCGGGAGCTCGCAGTGCTGGCTCTGTCCAACCACCGACCCACATAGGCCTGCGCTCGAACTCCGGACTAGCTCTGGTGAGCGCTCTAGCTAGTTAAGCTAATTTAGATTTCTCTACCAGCCGCACTCTCTGGTGTCGGCCTTTCTTACTACACTCTATATCTTCTCTATTCTCTTCTTTTTCTGTTCCCTATAACTTTTCCATCCCTGGACTCATCCGGGACACCTCCCACTACCTTCCCTTGACCCTCCCTGACTGCCCTAACCCCCCCCCCCCCCTAACCCCCCCCCCCCCCCCCCCGCCCGCCCACGAGCATGGAGGCACTGACAATTGTTTCGTTGAACACTAAGGGCCTAAACACCCCCGAGAAACGCAGGATGCTGCTACAGGAGATGCGCAGCCTGAGAGCAGACGTGGTAATGCTACAGGAGACGCACTTCAGGGAAGACAGGCTTCCAATCTTAAAAAATAGATATTATCCGACGGTTTACCACTCCTCCTTCTCCGAGGCAAAATCCCGAGGTGTCTCTATTCTGATTGCGGCCGGTGTACCTTGGACACTAGACGACATACAGAGAGACACCGGGGGACGCTTCCTGTTTCTAAAAGGACGGATAGGGTCGACAGGCGTTACCCTGGCGAGCTTCTACGTTCCTAATGACAACCAAGACACCTTCCTGACGAAACACCTAGACCGACTGACGAGATTTGCCACCGGGCAGGTGATAGTAGGGGGCGATTTTAATGTTCCACTATCTCCCTTGGAGGACACATCCTCGGGGACATCCTCCACCTCGGGGAAAATGCGCGGACGCATACAAGCAGCACTTCATGCATGCCAACTGGTGGACACATGGCGTCTATTGCACCCGGGGGAGAAAGATTTTACCTTTTTCTCTAGACCCCACCAGGTATACTCCCGGATAGACTATTTTTTGGTCCATCATAGGAACCTGATGGCGGTCAAAGAGGCTAAGATAGGCTCGATAACATGGTCAGACCACGCCCCGGTAATATTAGTATATGCCCTGACAGATAGAGAGACGGAGAGAAGACACCCATGGCGGCTAAACGAATCCCTTTTGCAGGACCCCGAAACACTAGCAGACGTGGTTAAAGAATTGGGACACTATTTTTCCGCCAACACAGTCCCAGACAGTAGTCCGGAGGTGGTCTGGGAGGCCCACAAGGCGGTCGTCCGCGGTATTTTTATTAAGCACGGGGCCAGACGGAAAAGACTTAGGACAGAACAACTAACAACATTAATGGCTAAACTAACATCCTTAGAGACGCAACACAAAAAATCACCGACGAAACAACTGGGCTTGGACCTGGACACAGTACGACGACAGGTGACGGACGTCCTTACGTACAAGGCCAAGGCGACCATCCAGATCTGTAGACGCAAGGTTTATGAGTCAGGGGACAAATGTGGGAAGATGTTAGCCCGCTCACTGAGGACACAAACTAGTGCAGCATATATACCCCACATTGCTACAGCCGGCGGGCAGAGGGTGTCGATGCCACAAGAGATCGCCAGAGAATTCAGGGACTTCTATGACACGTTATATAATATACCCTCAGCGACTCGGAACCCCGACGGAGACCCTTCCCGAGACTATTTGACCACTTCAACCATGCCAACACTCCCAGTCGAAGCCAGAGAGGTATTAGAGGAACCCATTACCCTGCAGGAGCTTCAAGCCGCCCTTGGTAACACCAAACCAGGCAAGGCTCCGGGCCCTGACGGCCTGACAGTGGCGTACTACAAAGCATTGCTCCCTACCCTGGGCACGCATCTGGTTGAGTTATTTAACGGTCTAGGCCTAGGGGGGAGGCTACATGTATCCACCCTACAGGCGCAGATAGCTATCATCCCTAAAGAAGGGAAAGACCCCAGTCAGTGCGGTAGCTACCGCCCTATCTCGCTCCTTAATGTGGACCTTAAACTCCTTACCAAAATCGTGGCGACTAGAATCCAACAACACCTGACGAGCCTTATCCACCTGGACCAAGTGGGATTTGTTCCTACTAGGGAAGCTAGGGACAACACTGTCAAAGTCCTCAATCTATTGCACGCGGTGAACACCTCAAAGACGCCATGCGTCTTGGTGAGTACGGACGCCGAAAAGGCGTTCGATCGTGTTAACTGGCGATTCATGTTTGACACTCTAAGACACATCGGCCTGGGACATAGGATGATGAACTGGATTTCGGCGATGTACACAGAACCGACGGCGCGGGTCAGGGCCAACGGGGTGGTGTCAGAGTCCTTCCAGATTAGGAACGGAACGAGACAGGGATGTCCCCTGTCGCCACTATTATTTGCGTTGACCCTCGAGCCATTCCTGAGACATGTGAGACTGAACACGGACATATCAGGGGTCAAGGTGGGAGAGGGAGAATATAAAGTGTCTGCCTATGCAGACGACCTAATGTTCACACTGACTGACCCTGAGGTATCCCTACCGAGCCTGATGAAAGAGTTCGAGACTTATGGGAGACTGTCCAATATGAAAATCAATATAGGAAAGTCGGTAGCAATGGGAGTGGGAATCTCGAGCCCCCGCCTAGATCGACTGCGCCACGGCTTCAGTCTACAGTGGACGGATACAGCCATAAGCTACCTGGGAACCCGTATCCCTCCGTCACTGCCTCAACTTTTTAAGCTCAACTTCCCGCCACTATTGAAAACCACTCAGAAGCTGCTAGACCAATGGACAACCGGGCTGCACTCCTGGTTCGGGAGGTGCGGTATACTTAAGATGTCCATTCTACCTAAATTCACCTACCTCCTTCAAGCCCTGCCTATACGCATACCGACGGAATACTTCAAACAGGTGCAATCCATGTTTAAAAACTTCCTGTGGGCTGGGAAACATCCCAGGATTCACAAAACAGTGTTGTCCCTACCCAAGGCATATGGTGGATTGGCTATGCCCAATATCCGCACGTACTACCACGCGGCACACTTAAACAGACTAGTGGACTGGTGTAGACACGGGAACACTAAACTATGGCCCCACATAGAGCAAGCTCAAAGCGACATCCCCTTGCGGAGAGCCCCGTGGTGTGTTACGGGGCTGCCCAAACCTCTACGATCTCACCCGCTGATAGGTGCCACGACCAGTATCTGCGAGAAGCTGCTTACTCAACTGGGGTCACCGCCGGCGAATTCGTCCCTAAGACCAGTGCTAGGTAACCCGAATTTTGAACCAGGGCTACGAGACGGTAGGTTCCGAGCGCTAAGAGAGTCGGGTGTGTGTCAGGTCTCCCACTTTAGCATAGCAGGACGCTGGAGGACACCAGCAGAACTAACGGATCAGGGAGGGGGATTCCAACTAGACTTTATGAGGGCAAACCAGCTGAGCCACTTCCTACATACCATGAGACCCCCACAGACAGGGACCCTACCTCTCACACCAATAGAGGAGATATGCTCGGAGACGGGCACATTACCCCACGCGCTATCCATCTTACACAACATACTAGTAACACCGCAAGAGGGATATCAACTCCCCTGTATCACGAAATGGGAACAGGAACTCCAATGCACGTTTTCGACCAAGGTGAGACAGCAGATTCTGACTTTCACACACAAATCCTCTATCTGTACCAAAATACAGGAAACAAACTACAAAATCCTGACTAGGTGGTACCGCACCCCGGCTTTGCTTCACAAACTCTTCAGGTCTACCTCAGAGACATGCTGGCGCTGCCAGGGGGACGTAGGTACACTGACCCACATTTTCTGGTCATGCCCACTGCTGAAGCCCTTCTGGGCGGAGGTCAGGAGAATATCACAGAAATTTACTGAACGCCAGATCCCTGATGACCCAGCATACCTCTTGCTACACGCTAACACATATCCTACACGCGTATACAAGAAATCGGTTATCCGACACCTTCTAGACGCAGCCAAGGCATGCATTCCAGCCTGTTGGAAATCTCCACACCCACCGACGGTGACGATGTGGCTCCGGAGGGTAGATGATATCAATAGAATGGAGGATCTTATCCTCACAGATCAGGATAGACAGGAGTCATATAAAAAGACTTGGCAGCTATGGAATGTGTTCACCTACTCAGATGAAGGACAAGCACTTAGGGGACAGACCTAGATTCCTTGACACGGCTCCCCCCCTCTTCAGGGGGGAGTTGGCTTGGATACTCGGCGGAACGTTGACAGGCCGGATGGCTGACATGCTCCATGCCCGTGGGCAAATCCCTTCACTTCCCCCCCCCCCTCTCTCTTTTCTCTTTCTCTTCCCTTCCTTCCATGATGCTGTCGGGAACCCGGCTCCCGAGGCGACAACTTTTCTCTAATCTTTGGATGGGTGGCGGGAGGGGTTACTCCCTGCCGCTCCATTCTCTCCCTGTTTTCTGCTCTCCCGATAATGGAAAAGAGAGGGCGTGTCCGCGGATCCTTGACTTCACACCGCACTCCGTTGCTGGAAGCTCCCTAGGAGCAGGGTTATCACGAGGAAAGATGGTGAGCCCGATGCCACGAGTACGGAACAGACGGACCACGGACTAGGTCATACTCACTACCCTGCCACACTGTACTGGTATACTCTTAAACGTCTGAAAATGTTACTGTTTATATGCTGTTAATGTGATCTACGTGGACATGCTCTTTGGTGTGAGTAAATAAAGAATTTTGAAAAAGAAAGGAGAACATGCAGATTTAGGCTTATGGATAAACGGAAGCAGTCCTGCTTCTAATAGCAAGTCTTACTTCGTCGCCACTTCAGCCGAAGTGGGTAAAGTGCCCCTGGACAGGTCCCTCTCACAGGCCTGGAAGCCAGAGTGTCACTTAGAACTTCTGGGAAGGAACAAGTCTCTGTCACCGACTTGGCTCCAATAGGATCGGATTAAGATTTAGTGATGAGACCTCTGCCACAGGCCTAGTACTTGAGAACATGAGTAGTGAAGCGAATCCTCCCAGTCTGCAACTTGCCTGAATCAACCTCAGGTAGACTTCTCAGCTTTGGGGTCACCGACTGACAGTTTGCAACATACAACCTGTCAGTGTCCGGCCACCCAGATCTCCGATGGTTCGTCTAAGCCCTATTGGATCACCTGCCTCCGGGTTCACCTCAGGCCGACTCCCCACCGAACAGCACAACTCATTCGGGATCCTCTTGATAAGGGATGGGGAACCCAGTAAGTCACTGGGGCCCCTTTGCAGCATCAGATGCTCCGGACCATAAGGGCCCAGAGTCAGGAACTCTGCGTAGCACGTGCGCCCCGGCCTGGTAGGCCATATCGCCGGGGCCCGTGATGTGCGCACACCCTAAAGGTGGGTTCCGCACCTGGAACCAGGAACCCGCGAAGAACCCAGAGCAATGGCCTTCGCCACAGAAATACCCCTCCCCAGCATGCCCTGCGAGGGAAAACTCCTCTAATTGGACGCTGGGGAGAAGCGGCTCCACCTGGACCCCTCTAGCGCCACCTGCCATCCAGAGATGAAACTGCATCTCTGGAGCATAGAATGACCCACAGGACAGTTCAGGACTGGCGACAACCGAATTTAAATAAATCAAACATGAATGAGAGAAAATAAGTCTCTCATCCCACTAAATTTAACATAGCACCTGTACTGACAAGTACACAGGCGCTACAGGGGGATGAATGGTGTTGAGCTCAGGTGTGTTTGAATACAAGTCAGAACCCACCTGCGCTATCTCACTGGGAAGCTGTCAAAGCTGACAGCCAACCACAGGTGGCAGAGGCTTTCCTTTCCCCCTGCAGCTGCATGTAGGCAAGAGGCATGTATACGTGTGGCTGCAAGGAAGGGTATGCCTCTGTGCCACCTGTGATTGGCTGTAGAAATTCAAGAGAAGAGCCAACCTTGGAAGCACACTGACTGTGTCCTGGGTCGGTCGGAGTCTCTATATATACAGTATGTAACCACTCAGATGAGCAGTTACATGTAAACAGTAGTGGTGCTGGCCACTGATTTGTAAAGATTAGTGGCAGCTGTACATACACAGTGAACACAAGCAGAACTTAGACCTGCCTGCAGTGGCCGCCCCTGGCAGCATCTCGATTGCAGTGTGAATGTAGCCTTTAAAGCAGTGTTTCCCAACTCCAGTCCTCAAGGCACACCAACAGGTCATGTTTTCAGGATTTCCCTCAGATGAAACGGCTGTGGTAATTACTAAGGCAGTGAAACTGATCAAATCACCTGTGCAAAATAATGGAAAGCCTGAAAACATGACCTGTTGGTGTGCCTTGAGGAATGGAGTTGGGAAACACTGCTTTAAAGAAGGCCTGCTAGAAAATGTTTTTATTAGCAAAACAAGTGCACAGGAGAGCTAAATATACAAGAGCTATATAGATATCCATAGAAGACTCCATTGGTGCCATCTAGTGGTCATCTAAGAATACTTTATAGACAGGTTAGATAGATAGGAATGCCATTTCAGGTACCCCAAATAGGGTTTTAAAAAAGAAAAGGATGTCTTCTAGATATATTGTTTGATTATGCTGGGCAGACATGACATCTGTCACCACCTAGGTATCGGAGAGAGAAGTAAAATAGAGCTTGCCAGAATGGTTTTGTTATTTCCTGGAATCAAGTAGTAATACTGGAAATTAATTCCATCTTTTAATCTAATAAAAAAAAAAGTTGAGCTGACTAAGCAATTTATCCATCTGGCTGAATTAAGTTTCTGTTTCATATTTTAAAGTAGGTAAAATTGTAATAAAAATACATTTTAAATTGAGAACAAAATTACAAAATCATGAGAAGAAAGTGGGCAGGACCAAGCTTGACTTTAGAGGAAAAGTCGATATTTTCATATCAGCTGTTACAATATGCAGTGATCTGTCTACTAATTTGGAGTTTATTATAGTAACAATAAAGATCTTCAACAGTGATAAGTGCTGGATCTATTTTTGCATATGTGGATTATGTGCCTTTAAATCTTAGGCCTTGTACTCACGGCAGGACATGTCCGATGAAAACGGTCTGCAGACCGTTTCCATCGGACATGTCTGGCCGGGGACTGCCCGGGGACTTCTGTTCGATGGCTATACACACCATCGAACAGAAGTCCGCGCGTAAACAATACGCGGGGCGTGTCCGCGGTGTCGCCGCGTCGATGACGCGGTGTCGCCGCGACAATGACGCGGCGACGTGGGCGGCCCGCCTTTAAAATGCTTCCACGCATGCGTCAAAGTCATTCGACGCATGCGAGGGATGGCGGGCGGCAGGACATGTACGGTAGGTCTGTACAGACGACCGTACATGTCCGGCCGGACAGGTTTCCAGCGGACTGTTTTAAAGCAAGTCCAGGAAACAGTTGTCCGCTGGAAACCTGTCCGATCCGCCCGAAAATGGTCCGCTCGGGCCAACACACGGCCAAACATGTCTGCTGAAACTGGTCTGCGGACCAGTTTCAGCAGACATGTTTGGTCGTGAGTACGGGGCTTTAGGGTGACTACATGGCAAACAAAAGGCAAATGCATCACAGCCTCCCATGTATATTAGCCCTTTGATATACAGTAGGTGTACAGTACCTGGGTCCCACTAGTTTCTGCCAGTTCTGTGCTGATGGCACTACTGGACATCTTCTGATGTCAAAAGGAAGTATGCATGATGTGTCTTTTCATCTCCTGCATTACGTTTTCTTGGCTTACCACTGCGTCTACAGTGCTCAATGTTTCCCGTTTATTTGTGCTTATTCAAAAGGTTGAAACCCCAATCTGCTTTGAAATCTTTGCCTGACAGAAACCTTTCTGATGCAGTATAACTACCTTGTGCCTTGTTGCGGTGTTCAGACTTGCCATGGTATAAGACCAGGGCTGGCCCAAGACATTGTGCTGCCTGGGCCCAGGACAGAAATGCTGCCTGCCCCCCCCCCCCAAAAAAAAATCACGCCCACCAAAAGGCCCACACATTCATTATTTTATATCATACCAAAATTGAATTCATCAGAAAATCAGATTAAAAATGCCATAAATCTATTCCCTATTTTGTAGATGCTATAACTTTTAAGCAAACCAAATCAATATAAAGTTGTGCCCCACCAGGTCAGCTCCCCATGGACAATGTGCCTGGCTGCTGAGTTCATCGCCCCATCCCTGCACTTAGATTGGCACTGACAGGCAGCAAATATTGGCACTGACAGGCGGCACTGGCACTCATTTTCACTAACATGTAGCACTGTTTGGCAGCATTTAGTGGCACTGATGGGCATTAATTGGCAGCACTGATGGGCATTGATTTGCGGCACTGATTGGAAGCACTGGTACTGATAGGTGGCACAGATTGGAAACACTGGCACCGATAGGTGGCATTGGTTGGCACTGATATTAGGCGGCACTGATTGGAAACACTGACTGGCACTGATTGGAAACACTGAATGGCACTGACAGGTGGCACTGATTAAAAAAGAAAAAGTGCAGCGCTAAATATTCAGTGAAGTGAATCAAAAAATATGGTAAATGATCAAAATTCAGTGAAAAATCAATAGAATTTTAGAAAAAAAGGGGGGGAAGGAGGACACACCCCCAAGTAGTGTAACAGGTAAAACACAGAGGGTGATGACCGTGTGGTAACCTAAAGGACAGCTAGAGGGTGAGATCTAGCTGGATACTATGTAGTAAAAACACACCGTGATAAGTGATGTGACACAAAAATAAATGGTAATGTGAACCTCAAATGAAGTCCATAAAAATTATACGTGTAAATGTAAGTGTGATAGTCCAAGGTCAAACTGGCCTGTACAATCCAAAAAAATATATATATACTGTATTTTCTTTTTGGAGTTGGTCAGAAGTTCTTTGTGGAAAGACCAAACGACTGTAGAGGGATGGAAGATGATGTGATCTTCTCAGGTGTGGAATTCAGATATTCTTAGTAAGTAGTGGGAACCTCATCAGCAATCCATAATGGTATCCAAATAAACAAATATAAAGATGGGTACTCTTACCGGAATATGTGGACATACACGTCAGCGACGGTATGTCAAACAAGCATGTACGAGCTCCTAGGCAGCAGTGGTGTCAGTAGGGAAGCCGTTTGATGTGCCAGCCTTTGATCCACCAGGGCGGGTCCGATCCAATGAAAGGAGACAGCTCATGCAGGTGAGGTTCTCAGATGAAGGAGTATAATATGCAGGCCAAACGTAGAAACCATGTAAGGGAAAACGTAACTCACATAGGTGGCACTGATTAGCACTGACAGAGGAGAGGGAGTTTCACACTGAGCCGATATTGACCCTTAGTGAAACTGTGTGCGACACCTTCATGTAACCAGGGCTGCTGTTAGAAATCACAGGGTCCCGTACAGTCTGCCTGACACAAACACAACAGAATTCCTACTAAATCTAAAAGCTAAGAAAGCGTATTGAGAAATAAAGCTTTATGTGTGAATGAGGTATTGGGGGTCAGTCACAAGTGTACTGTGGCTTGTACAATGTTAATCAGTGGTTTGTTTATGTGGCTGGAGCCACCTGGAGCTGTGTGCAGGCAGCAAATGTTACACTATGGGTGACAGGTGTGTGAGTGTACAGCCCCAAAGTGTGACCACTCCCATACAATTGCACACCTGTCAAATTTGGACCTGTGGCTGTGTTCATACAACCACTGCGTCCCTAACAGGCAGCTTCAGCTGTGTAAACAATTTACTCATTCACAAGGCCAGAATACATGGATGAATGAGTCCTTAGGGCTCATTTACACACGAGTTTGGGGGGTGGTAACAGCTTGTTGACCGGCTCACAGTGATATACGTCAGCAGAATGACTCTGCTGGGTGAAACAACGTATTGGTACGTTGTTCCCTTTAAGAGCCGCCAGAGGCGCATGCCCACTGCATGGCAGGGGGACCCGATGCGTGTGGCCGGCGAGCGCGATCGCTGGCGGGAACGAGAGCCAGCACAGGGATTTGTGTGTGTAAACATACAAATCCTTGTTCTGACGGGGAAGAGGAGACATATCATTTGTTTCTAGTAAGTAGAAACATTGATATGTTTCCTCCCCCAGTCAGTCCTATCCCCATACAGTTAGCACACACATTTAACCCTTGATCGCCCCCTAGTGTTAACCCCTTCCCTACCAGTGTCATATACACAGTAATCAGTGCATTTTTATAGTACTGATTGCTGTATAGATGTCAATGGTCCCAAAAATGTGTCAAAGGTGTCCAATCTGTCCGCTGCAATATCACAGTACCACTAAAAATTGCAGATCACCGCCAAAATACTAGTAAAAAATTTAATAATAATAAAAATGCCATAAATCTTCCCCATAGTTTGTAAACCCCACAACTTTTGCGCAAACCAATCAATATACCCTTATTACAATTTTTTCACCAAAAATATGTAGAAGAATATACATTGGCCTAAACTGATGAAGAAAGATTTTTAAAAACATTTTTGGGGATATTTATTATAGCAAAAAATATTAGTATTAGTATTAGTTAAAAATATTGTATTATTTTTCAAAATTGTCACACTTTTTTTTTATCGCGCAAAAAATAAAAACCACAGAGGTGTTCAAATACCACCAAAATAAAGCTCTATTTGTGGGGGGAAAAAGGGACACAAATTTTGTTTGGGTGCAGTCTTCCATGACCACACAATGTCAGTTAAAGTGCAAAATTGTAAAAAGAGCTCTGGTCAGAAAGGGGGTAATCTTCTGGGGCTGAAGTGGTTAAGCCACTTTAAGTATGTACTCTTGCTTCAATTTAAACACTCATGTTGCTTCTTTAATCTAGCTGAACTGCAAACCCATTAGAAAGTCACTGTAGCTGTAAAATGCAGTGCTGGAAGAAGAATGACAGTATTCCTGCCAGAAATAAGACAAAAGTTTCTGCATATGGAGAACCACAATCAACTGTGATCCTCAAGGCTTGGGACTGGCTTACCTTACCAGTCTTTAGTCTCCTCTACCACTGTAACCCACTGCCTACATCCACATTCCTTCCATCTGAAAAAGGTCAACAATTGGCACCTGTAAGAATTCTCTTTTGCATTCTTGAAGTGGGTTTCCAGGCAAATTTTTTATTTCTTGCATAGGAGTGTGGAAAGGTTAAAACTACTGTCAGGTTTCTACTGCTGCCATTTGGCAGCGTTCACCTCATTTTCTGTCAAAGACATAACATGAAGTAAATAGAATTTTGCCATAAATGAGAGAAAAAAACAATCTGACAGCTTCAACTAGAAGTTATTTTCCCCCAAAATATAGTCACTTACAGATATTTGTAGAATTCCTCTCATTTTCTATCACCATAATTTACTAATAAAAGCAGGTTTTGGGTGAAGTTCTACTAAATTGTTAGTGCAGCCTTATCTTTTAGGGGGAGACCTGTGTGTTGTGTATTTCCAATATATTGAAATAATCAAACATTTGATCTATATTTAAGCATTTATTTAGACCAGGTGGGGAAACAGCATTAAGAACTCTATCCACATAGTCTCTTTTTGAAAGTTGCGCTGATTCCAGTTGCCTCCACCTGGATGCCTCCTCACCACCTCAAGCATAAGAAATCACACAAGCGGTGCATCAAGGGACATCTTTTTTGCTTCCCAATGGGGAACGGTTTACATCCAATTTTTTTGCTGACTGCAGTACTCAGGGAGTTGTATACTTGATGGTGTACCAGTGCAGAGTGTTCCATGTGGGGAAAACTATACAGCAATTCAGACAATGTATTAATGATCATGTTTACTATTCATTTAATGAGAAGCTGGTGGCTCTGGTTAACCGCCACTTGGACCTTTGCCGTCGGTTCGATGTCATGTTTGTGTGGTTTCTTATCCTTGAGGTGGTGAGGAGGGACCCATGAGGGAGCAACTGGGATTGACGCATACTTCAAAAAGAGACTATGGGCCAGATTCAGGTAGGACTTACGCCAACGTATCTCGAGATACGCGGCGTAAGTGTAAATGTGCGCCGTCGTATCTATGCGCCAAACCCACAGAACTAGATACGCCTGAAAATAGGCTTCTCCCGACCGACGTAACTTTTCTCCGACAGTGTATCGTAGGCGCATATTTACGCCGAACGTATCTGGTGCACCCATTGATTTCAGATGCAAATATGCAAATGAGGGAGATACGCCGATTCACGAACATACGCGCGTCCGGCGCAGGCTACACGCGGTGCGCGGAAGTTGTACGCCCGGCCTAAAGTTACCCCTCATAAAGCAGGGGTAACTTTGCACCAGACTTGCACAAGTCAGCTGGAGAGTAGCTTCAGCAGCACCGTTACGGACAAGCTGAGCAACCACACTTGCAGGACAACACATGGCAGCCGTGGTCTTAGCACTACTAATGGGCCCACCGCCACGTAGGAGGGCACGGGAGAGGATATACCGAACGCGCATGAACATCTTTGGCATGGGGGAATCGGAGGTGTATCGCATCTTCAGATTCAGCCCTGATGCCATCCTGGAATTAGCCACAGCCCTGCATGATGACATCACCAGCAAGACACACCACTCACATGCAGTGCAGCCACTGGTCAAGGTACTGGCAACACTCCATTTCCTTGCAAGTGGATCTTTTCAGCGTAAAAGTGGAGTCGTGGCTGGGATGTCACAATCCACCATGAGCAGATGCGTGCACCAGGTTGTCCCCGCAATCCTCACACGCATGTCCCACCACATCATCAAACCCACCCATGAGCATCTGCGGCAAAAGGCAATGGCGGATTTCTTCAGAATTGCCGGATTCCCATGCACCGTGGGGGCCATTGATTGCACACATGTGGCACTACGGCCCCCCCGTGACACAGAGCATATATTCCGCAATCGTAAGCAGTGGCATTCCATCAACGTACAGGTGATAGCCGATGCCCAATGCCTCATATGGCACGTCCGTGCCAAACACCCAGAGTCCAGTCACGACAGCTACATATACCGTCAAAGCAACATCCCTATGGAATTTGAACAGAACGTGTACGGGGACAGCTGGCTGGTTGGTGAGTGACATGGGTGTCAGGCATGACTGTCCGACCCCATGATGCAGACATCACGAGGGGCACATGCACAACTAACATCCTCCAGTCTTTTCCCTTCCAGGTGACGCGGCATATGCACTTGGGCCCCATCTCATGACTCCATTCTGGAATCCAGAAACCAGAGGAGAGAGAAGATGATGCACACATACGTACCCGTGCAGTGGTGGAACGCACATTTGGCCTCCTGAAGTCCCGTTTCCGATGCCTGGATAATTCCGGGGGTACCCTGTTGTATTCCTTAAACTTTGTGTGTCAGATCATCGGTGCATGTTGCGTGCTGCACAACTACGCCATGAGAAAGGGCCTGGAGATTGACATACGTGATGACCTGACCCCCGAACCACACAGTCCCCCCCTGCCCAAAGCTACCCCATCTGCTGAGGGAACAGCAGTCAGGAGATGCCTGGTGGTAGGCATGTTTGCACGTTAAACACACACATTCATCATGGCACAAGGAGAATGCACGCATGCACACCACTGTGGTCTCTAGCTCACACACACCACGTCTACATCACATTGGATTAGCCCAAGTCCACCATGCAGGACTTGGGAGCAGCAACACCGCGCCAAGGCTCCAATTATGTCGCTGACCATTCATACCACATTCACACGGTCGTGGGGATAACTTCTCCCCGACGACCGAGGGTGACACCCCTTACTGGCAGGAGTGTCACCCCCACATTCACACACCAGTCACACTGTAGGCTGCACTACTGATCGTGTGCAGTATTCCAAAAAAAAAAAAACGCTCCTCACCGGAGCTGAAATAAAAATAAAACTCCTCACCGGAGCCTAAAAAAAAAACAATAAACCACTCAATTGCCCCGTCATGGGCTCCGTCTGGTGCCACGTCTCTGGCTCCTCACTTGCCTGGGGGCAACTTCAGGTGGGGGTGGGGCATCATCAGGAGACTCCTCCTCAAGACTGCCACTCCTGGCAGGTTCTGGCTGCCTGCCCTCCAACGCCACCGCTATGCGGGTGAGCACCATGGTGGTCTCTGCGTGCATCCGCAGCTGGCGGGTGGTGGTATGATTTTGCTGCCGCCTCATGTGCCTCGCCTCCGCCGTATTGACCTTTACAGCCACTGTGAGGCTCTTGACCTCAGTCACCAGGCGGGAGGTCGTGGCCTGCAGCTCCCCAACACATGTGGCAACTGTTGCACAATTGGCACTGATATCCTGCAGACAATCTTGTATCTGTGCCGAGGAGGCTAGGCTGTCTGTGAGACGCTTCATGTCCCGGGCAACAGCACGCACATGCTGGGTCTGGCGGGCCTGATCCCTCGCAAGGGTTTCCTTAATGGCCTCTGGAACACCTCTGGTCTTTTTGGTGGCCTTCCTGGGGGCAGGAGAGGCTTGGGGCCGTGCATATGGGGAGGCCCGTGAGGAGCTTCCCCTGATGGAGGAGGAGGGTGAGGATGGTACCCTAATGGTGGAGGAGGGTTGGGAGGGTTCACTGATGGGGGAGGAGGGTTGTAAGGGTCACATGATGGGAGGAGGGTTGTGAGGGTCCCATGATGGGGGAGGAGGGTTGGGAGGATCCAGGGTTGCTGGGATTTTCATCCAGGATATAGAACGCGTCCTCCAGGTCCCCATGCTCCTCCTCTCATTCCTCCAGGGGAGAGGTATGGGCACTCTCATCCCTGGATGGCGTGGGTCGCCCTGCAGCTGACGACGGCCCAGCTCCCTCCAGCACATCTGTGGATGACACAAACCATTCACATGTTGGTGGACCCACACACTTGTCACATGTTCCCTTCCACCCCCTCACATGCTACACACCGTATAGGAGATAAAACACACTTACCTGTCCTCAAGGCCTGGTCTCCAGAGTCGAACCCCTCCATGCCCTCCACCTGCTCACGCTGCAGGCATTGGGCGATCAACTCATCCTCCGGGGTCAACTGCACAGTACAGGCTGGTCCACCTCCCGTGCCCCTGGCATGCTTCCTTATCGCACCCAGCTTTTCATGGACCTTACGTTTAGATCATTGATCTTTTTTTGGACCGCTGGGGGGTCCTGGTCGCATTGCCCACGGCACTGACCTGCAAGCTGAGCTCCATCAGGATCTCCTTTTTTCTCGCCTTGCTGGTCTGGTGACTGAGGGCACCATGGAGGTACTTGTCATGTGCCACTATGCCTGCAACAATAATAGCCCTCTCCTCCGGGCAAAAGTTTTTCTTCCTCCGACCCCTCTTCTCTGTATTTGCAGCAGCCGCCATTGCTTTGCACAAGTACTTTCCCTAAGGGGGGAAAAAAACAGGATGTACTTTTGCGCCGGACGGGCACATGTCTGGGCGTATTTATAGGCTTGGCGTATCCCAGGAAGTTGGGCCGGCGTAGTTGTGAGCATGCGTACAGGGGAGCGATCATACGTCCACTTCACTGCGCATGCTCCGTTCAGGATACGCTGGGCGTATATCACTACTCCACGTTCCGACCATCATTTGTATAAGGTCACACCCACTTACACTTACGCTGGCTTACGCTGACGAAATTAAGTTACGCCGGCGCAACGTTAGGAGCAAGTGCTTTGTGAATACTGTACTTGCCTCTCTGAGTTATGTTGGCGTATCGCAAATGACATGCGCTACGCCGGTATAAAGATGCGCCAATCTACCTGAATCTACCCCTATGTGGATAGAGCACCTTAATGTGGTGTGCCCACACCCGCCCCAGTCTAAATGAGGTATGTTCTTATAGGCCATTTCTAGGCTAAATATATGAAACTGAGTAACGGGGGGGGGGGGGGGCTCCACACTGAACACCCAAATTCTTACATCCAAAAAATGTGTCTGGTTACGTTATGGAATCATTTCTCTATCAGTCTGTGTTTCATCCCTGTGCCAATCTGCATTCTATAGAGTTCAGATGACACATGTAACCAAAAAAATGTTTGGGTTAGCTAATCCATTACGTGCACACTAATGTCCATGTGCTCCTAATATTAATGGAATGTTGTTTGTAATCTAAAATGTATAATCATTTCCCTAAATATCATTGCACTTGGTGTGGGCAGGGTTGTCCCATGGTGGTATGTCTTACAATGTGTGTGGGGACTAAACTGTTTCTAAAGGCTGTCTCTCCCTTAGAGAATGAGGCTGGAATACCTGTTGGTGGTTTCTGATTCCTTTAAAGCGGCAGTTCACCCGCAAAAAAAAATTCAACATTAGATTGAGGCTCATTTTGTCAAGGGGAATCGGGTGTTTTTTTTTAAATCGAAGCAGTACTTACCGTTTTAGAGATAGATCTTCTCCGCCGCTTCCGGGTATGGTCTTCGGGACTGGGGGCTTCTATTTGATTGACAGGCTTCCGACGGTCGCATACATCGCGTCACGAGTAGCCGAACGTCGGTGCGACTCTATACGGCGCCTGCGCACCGACGTTCGGCTACTTTCGGAAAATCGTGACGTGACCGTCGGAAGCTTGTCTGAAGCCTGTCAATCAAATAGGAACGCCCAGTCCCGCAGTCCATACCCGGAAGCGGCGGAGAAGATTGCTCTCTAAAACGGTAAGTACTGCTTTGATTTAAAAAAAACACCTGATTCCCCTTGACAAACTGAGCCTTAATCTAATGTTAAAAATTAACTTTTTGGGTGAACCTCCACTTTAAGGAAGTTGTGGCTGGAAATGTACAGTATGTCTACTGCTCTTATTTTGAGAATTTTGTTGCCAACATAAATTTTTGTTACGTGTATTCCCTTTTTTTTCTCTGTTTCCCTCTGTTCTCACTTTTTTTTTGATGTGCAGCCGATTGGAGAGGGTGCCTAATTAGGCACCCTCTCCAATTGGCTGCACATACAAACTACTACAGCGATCTTCACCAGCTTCTGGGGCCCATGCTACACGGCTGCCTTGCGAACATAAGAATTGAGTGTGCTCTCAATGAATGCAAAGCATTCTCAGATTGAACACAGTGGACCGATGTGAAAAAAAATGCAAAACACAAATTTCAGCATTAACCACTTAAGGACCCATTCACGCCGATATACGTCGGCAGAATGGCACGGTTGGGCACATCCACGTACATGTACGTGGCTCTTTAAGCCCAGCCGTGGGGTCACGGGCTCGTGCACACGACCCGGTCCGAAGCTCCGTGACCGCGGGACTCGCGGACCCGATCGCCGCTGGAGTCCCGCCATCGGTCCCCGGAGCTGAAGAACGGGGAGAGCTGTGTGTAAACACAGCTTCCCCGTTCTTCACTGTGGCGCTGTCATCGATCGTGTGTTCCCTTTTATAGGGAACCATAATCGATGACGTCACACCTACAGCCACACCCCCCTACAGTTAGAAACCCAAATGTGGTCACACATAACCCCTTCAGCACCCCTTTGTGGTTAACTCCCAAACTGCAATTTTAAATGCATTTTTTGCTGTGAAAATGACAATGGTCCCAAAAAAAATTCAAAATTGTCCGAAGTGTCCGCCATAATGTCGCAGTCACGAAAAAAATCGCTGATCGCCGCCGTTAGTAGTAAAAATTTTTTTTTATAAAAATACAATAAAACTATCCCCTTTTTTGTAAACGCTATAAATTTTGCGCAAACCAATCGATAAACGCTTATTGCAATTTTTTTTTACCAAATATAGGTAGAAGAATACGTATCGGCCTAAACTGAGGAAAAAAAATAATGTTTTATATATTTTTGGGGGATATTTATTATAGAAAAAAGTAAAAAATATAGCATTTTTTTCAAAATTGTCGCTATATTTTTGTTTATAGCGCAACAAATAAAAACCGCAGAGGTGATCAAATACCACCAAAAGAAAGCTCTATTTGTGGGGAAAAAAGGACGCCAATTTAGTTTGGGAGCCACGTCGCACGACCGCGCAATTGTCAGTTAAAGCGACACAGTGCCGAATCGCAAAAACTGGCCGGGTCCTTAAGCTGCCTAAAGGTCTGGGTCTTAAGTGGTTAAAGTGGAACTACAGTCTGTAGAATATTTACCTCTATGTCAGCGATTTGACAGCTGGACCCCTCGCTGACTTCTTCCTGGGTGCTGTATTTTTAGCCTCTTGCTTGGCTAGCGAAGAAAACGTGAATCCTTTTTTTTTTGCGGTTTAGTGCCACTTTAAGTAAGTTTATTTAATATGTTGTACCCACCAGCATTTTCAATATACTCTATACTCACCTACAACTCCACTGTTCCAATATTTTCAAAAGGTGGCAATCTTCAGTAACCTTTTTAGTTGCTTGCACACATGTGAGCCTTTGTCTCCACTTTAAAGTGTCCCTAAAGCCACATCATAAAATGCTGTATTGCATGCTGTTCATACTCGCGCTGTAGTTCTGTATTCTGCAAAAAAAAACTGGTTGATGCTGCTGTTTTCTATTTCCACTTTATGTTTATGTCCCCAATTCAGCTAGGGATTTGCAGATGTGGTGACAACGCTGCACTTGTTCAGCTTTCAGTGAGTTTCTATGCTGAGCATTTTGTCCCGATCACATCTGAGCAGCCCATGTGACTATAGTGGGCGTATACAGTGTACAGTGTGACAACACCATTTTCTATCAAGTCATGTGGTGTGGAGATGTGTGGACACTGACTAGGTTTAGAGTAGCCAATTTCCACAATCAGGCAGTTCAGTGTTCCGCATTGTATGGGCAGTTGCCCCACTCTAAAATAGCGGTTTTCAGGGGCGTGACCGGATGGAGAAGTGGAGGTGTGAGAGATGTGAAGGATGACAGGTGTGAACCTCCCTCTGCTCCCTTTGCTCTATGCCAGATAACACAGGCTACACACAGAGGCTGAGGCTAATGTTGGAACAGTGGCTGAGAAGTCTTGCCTCCACCCATTGATACGGCTAAAGAGCTACAGGCCACCTTATCATGCAGATGCCGCTGCTAGGGGGGGGGGATCTGGTCCTTGTTACTGAATGGTTGTCGGCTCGTCTGAGTCTCTGTGTAGCGTAGCTACAAGCCTGCTCCCGGCGGCGCATGATTGGATGACCAAGCTCCGTGGCCAAACTCCCGGAGTCACGTGACTGAGATCGGCGAATACCAGAGCTCTTGGTGTTGAAGGCTGGAGGCTGGAGGTGGATCTTTCCGGTGACTTGTCCTCAATGTTACCCTATGGGGGAAGTTCCTTCACTGACTGCGCAGGAGCAAACTTCCCGACGGAAATCTCCGAACCTCGCCCGGCATCCAGGCTCATTCTTTAACATCCCCGTGGATTGGAGGATGTTAAAAAAGGAGCCAGGAGGCCGAGCGAGCAAAGCGAGCCGTCCGCGCGCAGTGAGGCCGACTGGCCACTTACCTCAAAATCCACGTCGCCCTGGATGCCAGCCGCCGTTCGGGGATTTCCGTCAGCAAGTTTTCACCTGCGCAGTGCTTGAAGGAACTTTCCCGATAGCTGGAACCATCTCAGCGCATCAGTTTGCGCATGCGCTGGAACTTCCATGATACCTGGAACCAGCACAGCAGATCACCGGCCAGCTCAGATTGTTATACCAGAGACTAAAGGTAATAATAAGGGAGACAGTGAGCTACGGGGAGCCTGGCATACAGAGGACTGCGTGAGTAAACAAAGTGCATACAGTATATGCTATAGTGCTGGAGATAAGTGATATAACTGTGCATAATGAGCTGGGCATTACAAACAGCAGGTGGCACATAATACACAAGATATGGATGTTTGCACAGGCAGTAAAAGCTAAGAAAGATCCATCTGGAGACTGTGCTTTAATTATACAGAGTATCCTGCATAATAAAACCCAGCAGTGAGTGCCTACCTAAAGTGGCTATAAAGCGGATGAGATGGAGTACACTACATGACAGAGAGTGATCTCTTTGGGGTACACTCAGTATAACGGGCTGTGCGCTGTGTGCTATAAGAGGCGGACAGTGGACTGTATACAATATATGGACATAGCACGGTAGATGCTAAAGAGAGATCTAAATGGTCAGAAATCTGTGATTTAAGTGATATATAAAACAGAGTACACTATAGGACAAATAGTGATTCTCCAGATATCCATGCTCCCCCTTTTTTTCTTTTTGGTCTCCCTGCCACTGTATAAGGGAAGGAAAGGTGTTTTTTCCCTTCTTTTCCTCGCCCCTCCTAAAAGGGAGTTGGTGTGGTCAGTTGCGACCTGTGACTACTGGGAATACCCTTGTCTTCCTATCTTGGCCTAGCTAAATATTCTACCCCTCCAGTCGCCTTGTTTTCTGACACAGGCTAAGAGAGGGAAGGCTATTGGAAGCCATTGGAAGTGACCCAAACTTAAAGCAAACTCAAAGCAAAGAATGGCAGCAGCAGCAAAAAAAAAAGGGCGGCAATCTAATATGGAGAGCCGGGGACCTCAAATAATGCGGTCCGCAAAAGAAAAAACAACACAGGCAGCGGCAGCAGCCGCAGCCGAATTGGGGCAGTTTTCACATACCTCAGCAAATTCGCCAGGCAGGGGGATTCAGCACTAGCTGGAACAGGCAAAAAACCAAGTAGGGACATTAGCGGATAGGAAAAGCTCTGGTCTGGGTGCGTCAGCTTAAATAACAACATGCAAAAAAGGCCCCACGGGAGAACCCCCGGGTGATAGTACCTGCAATTTTTTTTACTGAAATCCCTGTGGCAGTTATGGTAGATGATTCACTGAGGGAGGAGGAGCCGATATTGAAAGAAATACTATGCACCATAAACGCATGTAGGGGGTCACTGAATAGTTTATCTGACCAGATAAAAGAAATAAAGGAAGAACTAGTGACAATGGGACAGGAACTGCAGAGAACTGTGCAAAGGATAACAGTAGTAGAGGAAAGAGTGAGTCAAGTGGAGGACGAGGTGTACCCCTTAAAACAACAGATACAAGTAATGAAGGAACAAACGGGATGGCAGGCTTCCAAACTCGATGAAATCGAGAATAGGCTACGTAGAAATAACATCCGGGTAGTAGGCCTCCCGGAACGAAGTGAGGGTACCCACCCCATAAGCTTTCTATAGAACTGGCTTAAGGATATTTTTTGGGAAAATGTTTTTTCACCACTTTTTGCGATAGAAAGGGCCCATAGAGTTCCATTCAGAGCTCACCTGAAGGATGGACATACTCGGCCCCTACTTCTGAAACTTCTTAATTATAATGATAAAGTAACAGTATTGCAAAAAGCAAAAAAAAGCAAGAGAGAAGGGGGAAATTTTTTACAATGGGGCAAGAATTTCTCTGTATCCAGATTTTTCTCCAGAACTAAGTAAACGCAGATCTGAGTTTACATCAATTAAACGTAGCCTTTTAAAAAACAAAATCACATATGCATTACTGTACCCTGCATGTTTACGGATAATGACTACAGAGGGACCCCAGTTCTTTGACTCACCAGGAAAAGCAGCACAGTAGCTGGAAGAGAACAAAGCGCAACTACAGACTATGGGCTCATTGAATACCCACGGAGTAGAAGGATAAGGGTTAAATTCTAAAAGGACATTTGGACTTTTTTTTTTATCTTCCATCTCTCTTTCTTGTAAAGGGGGTGAGGGGAGGGAGGGATGTGGTTAAAAGGGGGAAAGAAAAAGGGAGGAACAATAAATATATATTTTTTTGGGGGGGGGGGGGGTTGAAGTCCCCCCCTTGATAGGTTTTTGCCTTTTTTTATTTTAGCCTTACCAATGTTATTAGGTAAATAAGGGGATAGAATAATGAGACATATTTAAGCACTAAAAAGTATACACTGAATAAGCAGTTTGTTTTTTTTGTACACAAAATTGCAGAAAAGCATGAATACCACATTTCAAGCACAAGAGAGTGGGAAGTTTGAATTTCTGAAGTTTGGGGGACACATATGTTTCTTGAAACATACAGTTGTGGCCAAAAGTTTTGAGAATGACACAAATATTAGTTTTCACAAAGTTTGCTGCTAAACTGCTTTTAGATCTTTGTTTCAGTTGTTTCTGTGATGTAGTGAAATATAATTACACGCACTTCATACGTTTCAAAGGCTTTTATCGACAATTACGTGACATTTATGCAAAGAGTCAGTATTTGCAGTGTTGGCCCTTCTTTTTCAGGACCTCTGCAATTCGACAGGGCATGCTCTCAATCAACTTCTGGGCCAATTCCTGACTGATAGCAACCCATTCTTTTATAATCACTTCTTGGAGTTTGTCAGAATTAGTGGGTTTTTGTTTGTTCACCCGCCTCTTGAGGATTGACCACAAGTTCTCAATGGGATTAAGATCTGGGAAGTTTCCAGGCCATGGACCCAAAATGTCAACGTTTTGGTCCCCGAGCCACTTAGTTATCACTTTTTCCTTATGGCACGGTGCTCCATCGTGCTGGAAAATGCATTGTTCTTCACCAAACTGTTGTTGGATTGTTGGAAGAAGTTGCTGTTGGAGGGTGTTTTGGTACCATTCTTTATTCATGGCTGTGTTTTTGGGCAAAATTGTGAGTGAGCCCACTCCCTTGGATGAGAAGCAACCCCACACATGAATGGTCTCAGGATGCTTTACTGTTGGCATGACACAGGACTGATGGTAGCGCTCACCTTTTCTTCTCCGGACAAGCCTTTTTCCTGATGCCCCAAACAATCGGAAAGAGGCTTCATCGGAGAATATGACTTTGCCCCAGTCCTCAGCAGTCCATTCACCATATTTTCTGCAGAAGATCAATCTGTCCCTGATGTTTTTTTGGAAAAAAGTGGCTTCTTTGCTGCCCTTCTTGACACCAGGCCATCTTCCAAAAGTCTTCGCCTCAATGTGCGTGCAGATGCGCTCACACCTGCCTGCTGCCATTCCTGAGCAAGCTCTGCACTGGTGGCACTCCGATCACGCAGCTGAATCCTCTTTAGGAGACCGTCATGGCGCTTGCTGGACTTTCTTGGGCACCCTGAAGCCTTCTTCACAAATGCAGTGGAAATTTTTTTTATGGGATTAAGTTAATTTTCATGGCAAAGAGGAACTTTGCAATTAATTGCAATTCGTCTGATCACTCTTCATAACATTCTGAAGTATATGCAATTTCCCATCTCAAAAACTGAGGCAGCAGACTTTGTGAAAATTAGTATTTGTGTCATTCTTAAAACTTTTAGCCATGGCTGTACATTTAACCACTTGCTGCCAGCCGTACAACGTACAATTGGATCCCAATTGCCGGGAGGCCATCTATATACGGCCTCCAGCCACTGGGGGGCACGCGAGCACTGCCGTTGGCGGCGTGCGGGTGCCCGCCGCATCACTGAAATGCCGATGCGCGATGTCCGCCAGGCACCCACGATCGGCGGTTACACAGGCAAGGACGTGGATCTGTGTGTGTAAACACACAGATCCACGTCCTGTCAGGGAGAGAGGAGACCGATGCTGTGTCCCTTGTACATAGGGACACAGATCGGTCACCTCCCCCAGTCAGTCCCCTTCCCCCACAGTTAGAAACACTATGCAGGGTACACATTTAACCCCTTCCTTGCCCCCTAGTGTTAACTCCTTCCCTGCCAGTCACATTTATACAGTAATTAGCGCATATTTATAGCACTGATCGCAGTATAAATGTGAATGGTGCCAAAAGTGTCCAATGTGTCTGCCATAATGTCGCAGTCCCAATAAAAACTGTCCCCTATTTTGTAGGCACTATAACTTTTGCGCAAACCAGTCGCTTATTGAGATTTTTTTTTTTTTTTACCAAAAATATGTAGAAGAATACGTATCGGCCTAGACTGAGGAATTATTATTTTTTTTTTTTAATTGGGCTATTTATAAGTAAAAAATATTGTTGTTTTTTTTTCAAAACTGTCGCTCTTTTTTTGTTTATAGCGCAAAAAATAAAAACCGCAGAGGTGATCAAATACCACCAAAAGAAAGCTCTATTTGTGGGGGAAAAAAAAAGACGTAAATTTTGTTTGGGAGCCACGTCGCACGATCGTGCAATTGTCAGTTAAAGCGACGCAGTGCCGGAAGCTGTAATTTCACCTGGGCAGGAGGGGGGTATATGTGCCCAGTAAGCAAGTGGTTAAAAAAGTTTTCTTTTTGATGGTTCAAGGGCAACAACAGAGGAGAATAGGTACAAGGCGAAGGATTACATTTTTTTTTTTTTCTTCTTCCCTTGGCCTCCTTTTTTTTTCTAGGTATTAAGGATTTGACACCTGTCTGTATAGTATTGCGCTTTCTTTGTTATGATTGGATACAGTACTCTCCCCCACCGATTTGATAATTCTCCTAGGTGGGCTTCTCTATCTTATGGGGTGTTTTTTTTGTTTCCCTCTCTGTACTTCTTTACTTTTTTTTTGGTCAGATGCAGCACTCTTTTACACGTGATTCTCAAGTTGCTGGAGTTCAAGTGGGCCTTCCCTTGTTGGGTGCTCCTCTTTTTATAGGTTTTCTTTTTTAGGATGCGGCCTAAAACACTTAACATAGGCTCTTGGAATGTCCGAGGGATGGGAGACCCAGTTAAAAGAGCCACAATCTTTTCCACGCTTGAGTGGTACGGGGTGGTATTAATTTGTTTACAAGAGACTCATTTAATAAAGGAAAAAAAGTCAAAATTATCTAAAAGAAAATATCAATGTCAGTACCATTCGGTTAACTCCTCCTATTCTAGAGGGGTGAGCATAATGGTTAAAAGGGGGGTGGCTTCTGTATGCAAAGAGGTTTGACCACAAGTTCTCAATGGGATTAAGATCTGGGGAGTTTCCAGGCCATGGACCCAAAATGTCAACCCAAAATGACTTTCGGGCCTGGTGATAAACTGGGAAAAGTCGGTACTTCTGCCTGTGGATTCAGCAGGCGAGGCCGTTAGTGTAAAAATACCTCAACTTGTATTAATGCCCAGACGCTGGGGGTTGCCTGCACCATCCGGCATACACTAGGATAGCCTCATAAGACACTGCCCCCCCCCCCCCTGTTGTGAGTATGAGTCGCAAGGTTCATGATAATCTGTTTGGAATTTTCTTTTGAGTATGTCACTGTTATTTTTTTCTCCTGCCAATGATTGTAATGCTGTGCCAGTCCTTGTGGGCCCATTTCCCTGTTTATAAATAAAGAATAAAAAAATAAATACCTCAACTAAAAATAGTGAAGAAAATTGATTATTTGGGGATAGTGGTAACACGAGACCCAGAACAATACGTTAGAAATAACTTAGAGCCACTTTTAGCTAAGTTTAAGCGTAAAGCGAATATCTGGGGATGATTCCCTTATCGGTGGCTGGCCGCAATAACCTTATTAAGATGATTTGGATGCCACAACTGCTCTACGTGCTCCATAACTCTCCAGTGTGGATAGGTGGAATATGGTTTAAAAAAAATAGAGACCGTTTTTAGGGATCTAATTTGGAAGAAGGGAAAGGCGAGGATTAGACTTCAAACACTACAATTGCCAACAAACAAGGGAGGTTTGGCTGTCCCACACCCTCGCAGCTAATTTTTAGCGGCGCAATTACAGCATCTGGGGGAGAGCATTATAGAAGGAGGAGGGAGTGTCAGTGGTAAAATGATGTTAATGGGGGCCCCACATAAAACTATAATAGAAACCTTAGAGGCGGATTCTTTCCCGTACAGAAATCCAACATTAAGGATGGTTAAAAAAAATATGGCAGGCAGGAAAGTTAGCTTTAGGGTATAAGGGGCCAACGGAATACTCCCCGCTTTGGGAAAACAAATATTTGCAAGAAATTTTAGTTATGGGGAAGTTAACAGAATGGGAAAAGCTAGGCATAACTAGATTGGCACAACTATATGTAGGTAATTCATTGAAATCTTTTGCAGAATTAAGTAGAGAATATACCATTCCAAATTCTTTGTTCTATACCTACCTACAGATTAGGCATGCCCTTCAAACCCAATTTAAGGTGCACCCATTGAGATGGCAAAGAATCCCTCACCTTCAACGGTTAATTAAGTCAGGAACTTCTAAAGGCCTTATTTCAGAATTTTATTCAGATTAGCGATGGGTCGATAGGGGATAAGAGACGGGGAAATAAAATAAACATAGATGGGAGGAGGATGTAGGCCCTATAACAACGGAGCAATGGGAACGGATTTTGAAGAAAGGTACATTGGTGTCACTCTCCCCGTCACAAAGAGTATCCCATCTATTTTTAGTTCACAGTCTACTACACTCCAAAGAGATTATACATGTTTGGAAGGAAATTAGATGACAAATGCCCTAGGCGCCAAAATACAGGAGACCTCATTCACATGATGTGGAAATGCCCAAAACTATATAGATACTGGGTTGAGGTATTAGATATTATAAACACAACCTTTGGGACTGCCCTGGAACTGGAGGCCAGGGTATGCCTATGGGGTTGTATAGAGGAGAGGTATGAACAAAGGGGCATCACAGTAGCAGTTATAAAGGTGCCTGTTCCAGGCCAGATAGCACAAACCTGTCAATCACAAAAAGCGCCTACGTCAGTGGAATGGGTTAATGTAATAAACTCCACTGTGTGGAAGGAAAAAGTAGCCCTAACCAGACAAGGTAATTTAAAAAAATGTAAAACGTTGTGAGAGCCCTGGTTAAGTAGAACGGGATGCCCACCTTAGAGAGGGGAGAAGAAGCAAGACTAGTAGTTAGAGATTAGCCTGGTAAGGGAGAGAGAGTAAAGAGAGAAAGAGAGATGCACCTAATAGGTAAAATGGATAAATTCACCTGACGTAAGAGAAGGAAAAAGCTTAAACAACAGTAGAGATCAAGCTTGTGTGAGAGGTATTTATAAGATGGAGGGGGGAAAGGGGGAGGGGAGGGCAGGGAAATGGGTATAATGAACATTTTAAGATTTATATGATGTACTTTTTTGTATAAAGATGTATGCAAGTTAAACAGATCTTTTGTATTAAAGAAAATAAAGAATAATTAAATTAAAAAATAAAATGGCGGTTCCCTCACTTGATGTAGAGTATAATTGGCGGTGAGTCAGCACGCCGCCCATACCCCAGGACGATGTCATCTGTGACAAAACGGCGTAGGGAGGAGCGGCGTGCTGACGTCACCGCGATTAACACAAGGTGCCGGAAGGAATGGGCAGTTATTTTATTTACCATACATTGTAAGTGCAATTCTGATTTTAGATTTATAAAAATGTTTATTGAATTACACTACAGAAGCCTTCTTTCACTCCAACATGGGGAACTACTGACCGTGTGCAATACAAAGGATACCTTGAGCAGAGGAGCTGGGACATCTTTCTGGCAAGCACAGAGACCCAGGCTGGGGTAAAAGAGATCAACACAGCTAGTAAGCGGCAGTGGTTTTGAAGGTGGAGGAACCGGTAAATTACCGTTCCCAGCCGCCTACTATTGTTTCGATATATAATCTCAACTCATCATTTTTTCTTGGGTGTTTTTGCCGTTTTAAGTCACCGATGATCAGTGAGCTGAGGATCTCCCATATGAACTGACCCTGGGAGTGTTGCATGATTGTGGAACTTTCTTCTCATTAACATTTGTGTTGTGGACTTTTACAGGGCACTCAGCCCTTAGGAATTTGTGATTCACATTCATTATTATTCGAGTTTATTAATTTTATTTGTGATTCATATGCACAACTTTGGAGCATTATAGTTAATTGTTTATTATTATCATCAGTAGACTGGGAGCCATTATAGCCCCAATTGATGTTGATGCATGGTATATGGGAACATATGTCACTACACGTTTCTCTTACACAGCGCAGCTTATTTTTTTTTTTTTAGTATACACAGTGGTAAATGACAGCCTCTCTCCTCCTCCATGCCCACTAACCAGCTAAATACAATCAGGGGTGGCATAATACATGTAGATTAACGGTGGCCTCACCTCCCTGTTATTCTAAAACATAGGATGGAGGGACATGACACAGCATGTGACTGACAGAAATTCACCCACACCATGTTATTGCCACAAAATAAAAACGATCTGATTTCAAATATATATTTCATGCCAATTTAAAACCGTTTATTCATAATATTTTTTTGTACTCTGTATTCCAAAGGTTGTTTTCTTATTTTGAACATGTGACCAGTAGCAGGGGACTAAAAACTCCTGCTAGTTATGTTTCCCTGCAGACAGGCTGAGAAAGATCTGGGTCACGTGACAGCTATATATCAAGTAGGAAAAGGGTACTTAGATTTTTTAAATAAATGTAAATAACTAGTCACATCATCCACATAGAGAAATAGAAGGGATAATATAAATTAAACCATGTGTTTAGTATCCCTTTAATGGAAAGCCATTCTGCCAGCTTCAGACAGGCAAACCAATGAAGTTAATGATGGGCAAATAGTGCAAGTACAGCTCACAGGAATTCTAAAGATTTCAGCAACAGGCAAGCATCATCAAGAAGTTCTCAGAGAAGCAAGTGTGCGTCTCCTTCAGTAGTGGACACACCATTTGGGGGTTATCGATTTACCGCTTAAAGATAATTCAGTTCCACTATAAATAGCCCAATTAGCCGTTCTCTTTGAACATAACATTTTTTTTTTAAATGGTGACAAAACCTACATAATCCAGGGGTTAGTATGAAAGAGAGAGGTTTTAAAAGAGCCAAGGCTCGATTAACTTCGTTAAGGTATAATGATCATTATTTGCTATACTAAACCTCATTTTAAAACAACAATATCAAAGCTGAAAATGGCAATCGGTACAGCAAACAACACATTGCTATCACTTAGCAATTTGTAGTATTAGAAATGTGCCTTCATGGTAAGAAGCAGAAAACATTACATCTGTTTTCAACAGTAAATGACAAGCACATGCTACTTTAAAAGAGAAGTACGGCCAAAGGTTTTTTTGGCCATGCTTCTGGGTCACAGGAGTTCACCTACTTTTGTTCTCCTGTGACCCAGTCAGCCAATATTAGGCTATTGCCTGCGATCAGCTGACATCACAGAGCCGCTCCAGGCATCTGAAAGATCCCGATCATATTTTTCAATATGCACACAACTGCCTGATTGACAGATGGCTCCAGAGCCCTCAGCTCGCAGTTAAAAGCCAGACCCAGTCACGCCTGTCCCCTCTCCTGCCCAGCACCCTAGCGAGTGCTGGAGGCAGAGAGCAGTGATTGACAGTCACTGCTCTCCACTCTGAGCTGACTGAGGAAATAGGTTGAGAACCGAGTGATTACTTGACCACCTTAGAGGCGACACCGATGCTGCAGCATAGAGGTAAGTGTGAAGGTTCCCCCCCCCCTTTTTTTTTTATGTACGCAAAACTGCTCCTTTAAGTAGATTTTTCTTTTGTAATAACAGTTGATGGAAGAAACCACATTTTAAATGCAACTTTTTTTTCCCAAAACAGACCACATATTTAATTGTTAGGACTGTAAAAGTGAAATGAAAATGAAAAGTTCTAGGACAATCTCTCCTGTAACCAATTGGCAGTGTTTCCAAACTGAAATGCTCGCACCAATCCAGTAGGTCAGACATAACATCTCATGTCATCATGCAGTGATATGGTAATGATCCACTTTGTTTGGAGATAGCGGAGTATCGCTTCAACTAAGGCAAAAGGGACACTAAATGTAGACATCTATAATATTTTCAAAGCAGGAGTGAAAAGGAGTCTTTATCTTTAATGGAACAAAAAAAAAAAAAAATAGCTCCTGGTCCCAACTGTAGATATCATCTACTCCTTGGAAGTCTACAAATAGATGCAAGTTTTGTCACACATACAAAAGGTCTCACAAATATATTGTTGCGTGCTTGGGAGGGATAAGGGAAAAGTATTCCATCCATAACAAATCCATTAATGCCAAAGACTTCATGGCAATGAAACACCTCAAAGTGAACGCCAAACAAGTCGCTTGTCCTGAAATTCATCGAGCACTTCTTTGCAACTTCCATCGTGCTGGAGCTCAATTTACAGCATGTTCAAGGGTCCCATGACTGCAGTTCTTGCTTGATTATTGCAAGTTGTTCAAGTGTCCAAAAGAAGCAAAATACAATCCCAAAATATGTATAAAAACTCTACAGAAGATACCGTCGTTCTCACTCTCTCACACACACACACATACACTCTAGGGTGGGAATGGAGAAAGTGCAGCACTTGAAATGTAATATTTACATGATAAACCAACCAAATTGAAAGACAAGATGTAAACCGCCTATTTATCAAATGATCTGCCTGGGGAGCTTTGTGAAATGGCAGAAACATTTTAGGTAGCAAAAGGGTTAAAGGGGAGGCAAAAAAAAAACATTCTAAGGTAAAAAAAATTGTTCTGAAAGCATCCTGAAATAAGTACTAAAAAGTTCCCAGCAGTTCTTCAGGTCGGCACTCCAACAGCATTGATCATACATCATTCCCAGGATCGCATGTTCTTTCTTCTTCCTCCTTCAAACAACAGTGTTCAGAGAACAGTTACTGGGCGAGGGTCCTGTTTGACCAGGGCCGGAGAAGGCTTCGCTTTGCAAAATACTGGGGGCCACAAGGAGTGAACTGCCTTCAGCATCTTCTCTTTCTTCTTGTGGTTGTGGCAGTTGCAGGCCTGATGGTGGCAGTGGTTCTTCTGTAGTTTGAGGTGAAGAGGCATTGCTGCTGCTAGCAGTTGAGAGCTGACCCAAAACAGTAGACTGACGAGTCACTTGATCTGTTTTTTTTCCAGGTTCACAAAAAAAAAAAAAAAATTGTATTACATAATCATAATAGATAAAAACAAACATCCAAAGAAATTAAAAGCACCAAGTTGTTTCCCCAAATAGTTTTTTTTTTATGGGCTTCTCGACCACCATTACATCTTTTTTTTTTTAAAGGTTCTACATGCCCCCTTCATGCTCCGATGCAATGCCCAAATTCCCTTCAGTCAAGTGCTGCCAGTCCACTTCAGGCATGATGACAACACACCCTCTGTGGGTTAGAATAGCTGGAGGCAGGGCTGTCTTAATGAGAGGGCACACCTGGGCACTGCCCAGGGGCCCCAGCTGCATGAGGGGCCCCTGCCCTTTCCCCAAAGCAGATGGTCCTTGACCCCTGGCTGCCCCTCAAATTGGGGCAGCCCGGGCTGCCCCTCTACATCCCAGATATCCCCCCAGCATTCTGACCCCTTTACATCCCAGATATCCCCCCAGCACTCCGACCCCTCTACACCCCAGATATCCCCCCAGCACTCTGACCCCTCTACACCCCAGATATCCCCCCAGCACTCTGACCCCCTCTACACCCCAGATATCCCCCCAGCACTCTGACCCCCTCTACACCCCAGATATCCCCCCAGCACTCTGACCCCCTCTACACCCCAGATATCCCCCCAGCACTCTGACCCCCTCTACACCCCAGATATCCCCCCAGCACTCTGACCCCCTCTACACCCCAGATATCCCCCCAGCACTCTGACCCCTCTACACCCCAGATATCCCCCCAGCACTCTGACCCCTCTACACCCCAGATATCCCCCCAGCACTCTGACCCCTCTACACCCCAGATATCCCCTACCTTCTACCTTTTTGATTTCTGTTTACCCGCACGGTCTCCATTGTAGGGGCCCCAGAGCATTACTTTGACCAGGGGCCTATGATGCTATTAAGATGGCCCTGGCTGGAGCTCCGCTTTAACCCTCTCCCGACTGTTTTTTTTTTTAACTACCCTACAGATTATGTATAGTGCCAACATTGTAATGGAGATAATGTAAAATTGAGCCTTTTGCTTCGGAGTTGACTGCAGTTCTTGGGGATGTGCGGGCCATTGGTCTGCCCCATGATACTGCAGGTGAACTAAAAGTAATATAGACTGTGCTATCATATCCTTGTACCCGTAGCTCTTTTACTTTGTTGCTTGCCATCTGTATGGAAATATTAAGCAACAAAATGAATGCCAAGCTCCTGACTACACAAGCATGTTGAGTTTCGATCCAATATATATATATATATAAGGAAAATAAGTATTTGAACACCCTGCTATTTTGCAAGTTCTCCCACTTGGAAATCATGGAGGGGTCTGAAATTGTTATCGTAGGTGCATGTCCACTGTGAGAGACATAATCAAAAAAAAAATCCAGAAATCACAATTTATGATTTTTTAACTATTTATTTGTATGATACAGCTGCAAATAAGTATTTGAACACCTGTCTATCAGCTAGAATTCTGACCCTCAAAGACCTGTTAGTCTGCCTTTAAAATGTCCACCTCCACTCCATTTATTATCCTAAATTAGATGCACCTGTTTGAGGTCATTAGCTGCATAAAGACACCTGTCCACCCCATACAATCAGTAAGAATCCAACTACTAACATGGCCAAGACCAAAGAGCTGTCCAAAGACACTAGAGACAAAATTGTACACCTCCACAAGGCTGGAAAGGGCTACGGGGAAATTGCCAAGCAGCTTGGTGAAAAAAGGTCCACTGTTGGAGCAATCATTAGAAAATGGAAGAAGCTAAACATGACTGTCAATCTCCCTCGGACTGGGGCTCCATGCAAAATCTCACCTCGTGGGGTCTCAATGATCCTAAGAAAGGTGAGAAATCAGCCCAGGACTACACGGGAGGAGCTGGTCAATGACCTGAAAAGAGCTGGGACCACCGTTTCCAAGGTTACTGTTGGTAATACACTAAGACGTCATGGTTTGAAATCATGCATGGCACGGAAGGTTCCCCTGCTTAAACCAGCACATGTCAAGGCCCGTCTTAAGTTTGCCAATGACCATTTGGATGATCCAGAGGAGTCATGGGAGAAAGTCATGTGGTCAGATGAGACCAAAATAGAACTTTTTGGTCATAATTCCACTAACCGTGTTTGGAGGAAGAAGAATGATGAGTACCATCCCAAGAACACCATCCCTACTGTGAAGCATGGGGGTGGTAGCATCATGCTTTGGGGGTGTTTTTCTGCGCATTGGACAGGGCGACTGCACTGTATTAAGGAGAGGATGACCGGGGCCATGTATTGCGAGATTTTGGGCAACAACCTCCTTCCCTCAGTTAGAGCTTTGAAGATGGGTCGAGGCTGGGTCTTCCAACATGACATGACCCGAAGCACACAGCCAGGATAACCAAGGAGTGGCTCTGTAAGAAGCATATCAAGGTTCTGGCGTGGCCTAGCCAGTCTCCAGACCTAAACCCAATAGAGAATCTTTGGAGGGAGCTCAAACTCTGTGTTTCTCAGCGACAGCCCAGAAACCTGACTGATCTAGAGAAGATCTGTGTGGAGGAGTGGGCCAAAATCCCTCCTCCAGTGTGTGCAAACCTGGTGAAAAACTACAAGAAACGTTTGACCTCTGTAATTGCAAACAAAGGCTACTGTACCAAATATTAACACTGATTTTCTCAGGTGTTCAAATACTTATTTGCAGCTGTATCATACAAATAAATAGTTAAAATCATACATTGTGATTTCTGGATTTTTTTTTTTGATTATGTCTCTCACAGTGGACATGCACCTACGATAACAATTTTAGACCCCTCCATGATTTCCAAGTGGGAGAACTTGCAAAATAGCAGGGTGTTCAAATACTTATTTTCTTCACTGTATATATATATATATATATATATATATATATATATATATATATATATATATATATATATATATATATATATATATATAAAAAAATATATATATATATATAAAGTCACGTCCGTTTTCCAAGTGAATAATAGAATCAGATGCACTCTCACCTGTTGTTGAGCACAGTATGATGTCTGGACATATCGATGCTTCATATGGTGGTGGAGGATCATCAGGGTGTTGGATGTCGGAGTATTTGTAGGCTGTATAAGGGGGAGGAGGTTCATGGAAGTGGAAAGCTCCACCTTCTCCATCATCAGACAAGTGAAGGGGGGTGAGACCAGTACCAAATCCATCAGGTCCATAATCAAAGCCAGGCATTCTGCGACCCAGGTTAAAGTGATGCACTATGACAGATAAAACATAATCAATTGAGACTCCTCCACTGTTATAGAAAAGCCTACTATATGCAGTAACAAACAGGTGCTTTCATTTGAGTCTATTTAACAAGAACAAATGACCCAGTGAGGACAGAAATACAGACTGCTATAGCTGGGCCTATTTATTTACAGGGCTGTCACCTATCCTAGAGAGCTACAGACACAAAATAAGTTTAAAATCTTTGAACCTGTGTTCTGTCAGATGAGCAAACCCGTCAGATCAGCTAACAGAAGCGACGATCCATCAGCTGTGCATGCGGCCCACCGCTACCAGGTTTGTTAATCTGACAGAACACCTGCAGTCAGAAGGTAGCAGCGGACATCCTACTACATGCAGCTATGTCTTCATTTTAGCAATAAACTGAGCGTATATAAAAAAATATAGCATATGGACATCTGTGATGCTGTTTGGACGTTTCATTTTGAAAGCCTAAAAGGTTTAGCGCTGAGCAGTGTGGGGTGTACCAACATGGCCTCCGCCACCTTCCTACCTCTGGCGTCCAGCTTCTTAAAAAATGTAACTTCAAAACAGCATCACAGATGTCAATATACTATATTTATTTATATACGCTCACTTTTTTGCTAAAACTCTGAATTTCAAGACGTAAATGGGTGTAGCAAGATGTCCGCTGCCGCCTTCTTACTGCAGGCGTTCTGTCAGATTTAATTAATTTAAGTATTTTTTCCCAAAAAAATTACGTTTGAAAGATCACTGTGCAAATAGAGGGCGACATAAAATATTGCAACAACCGCCATTTTATTCTCTAGGGTCTCTGCTTAAAAATATTTTATAATTAATTAATATATATATATATATATATATATATATATATATATATATATATATATATATATATATATATATATATATATATATATATATATATATATATATATATATATATATATATATACATATACATACATATATATACACATATATACACACATTTTTACTTTATTTAGCAATTAGCAATTTAGCAAAAAATAAAAACAGATTTTCATTAAAAAAAAAAAAAAAGTCAGAAAAAAGGCCTGGTCTTAAAGAGGTTAACTTTTTAATAAAACTACTGCACTATGGAAGCGTTTGCTTTGTCTATTTGAGCTGATTATATAATAATACCGGAGGATTGGAGTGGATTCGCCTAACCCCGGGCCAAGCAGAGTGGGCAGCATTGGAGTTGATTGTAAAGTGCCATTATTTAGTGAGCAGCGCAGCATCATTTACTCTTTATGCACAATTATATGTGCGTTCCCCAACAGGCAGTAATGTGAACCAAACCTTAGACTGGGGTACCTGGAGACAAAAAAAAATACTTTTCAAGGGCGCCCTTACTGGAAAAGGGTTGAGAAACGCTGGTCTAATGCCGCATACAGACGGTCTTTTTTGTGATGAAAAAAAAAACTACGTTTTAAATCATGAAATAAAACGACGTTTTTGAAACATCATTTTCAAAGACGAAGTTGCCTACACACCATCGTTTTTTCACAATGCTCTAGCAAAGCGAGGTTACGTTTCACCACTTTTTTCCATTGAAGCTTGCTTTATAACTAGCTTCTGGGCATGCGCGGGTGTAAAAACGTCGTTTTAAACGTCGTTTTTTGCTACACACGGTCAATTTCTGTGAAGTAAAAAACGACGTTTTGAAAAACGACACAAAAAAATCAAGCATGTTCGAATTTTTTTTTGTCGTTTTTTTGAAGACATAAAACAACGTTTTGCCCACACACTATCATTTTAAATGACTTTTATTAAAACGTCGTTTTTTTCATCACAAAAAACGACCGTCTGTATGCGGCATAACTCTCCGGTTCATAGCAACAAGAAGTTGCACTCCCAACACAGACATTACCTTTTCTTTATAGTTTGCATTATAGTTTTCTCATTCACATTAGCAATTATAGAAAAGGCAATGCTCAGATCTACCTATGTATAGATAATTTTGGTCAAAAGCAGGCCAATGGAGGATACAAATGAGGATAATGCAATGGACAAAGTAGAGCTAGAAAGAATTGAGCTTATCCTCAGAACCTCACAATTATGCGTCCTAAGGGTATAAATATTGGGTTTTGGTTTATACTTGTATCCTGGATGCGATTTGAGGGCAAATTTGAAGAGAGCACTTTGTAATGCCTCAATTATTGTTAGCCAAGTTGCACACCTCTGGGCCCATTTAATATAAAATAAATAAAAAAAGTGATGTAACTTTTTCAGATTAACAATTTAAAACAGGACATTCTAATTCTATATTTACTTAAAACCTCTTATTATTCTACCCGTTTCTACACAATTATAACAAAACGATGTTTTAAGGGAAAAAAGTAGTGTTGCAGGGAAACTACTTACAGTTGGCTCCAATTAAAGATTCAATGCGTTCCCTCCGTCTCTGACGCAGCCGATGAACCATAAAAAGCAGCAGAGAGAGGATGAGGAAAGAGGAGATGCAGCTCACAATCAGACGCATACCACTGGCCATTGAATCAAAAAGACTGCTTCCATCTAAAAACAGAGAATAGAAAAGATTTATTAGTGTCTGCTCAAAAGAAAACTATCTGATAAACTGTATTATAACTAGAAAATGCATTCCCTGAGGAAAATGCGATGCGTGGGAATGCTGAATTGCTGAGCCCGCACCAAAGCCATTCACCATAACCACTACACTATCTTTAGGACACACAGCTCCTTTCTCTATCTGCAAAGTAGAGAGTATGCTGACTTCCTGGTCGCCCCTCCCCCCTCAAGAGGTTTCCCCCCCTCCCCCAGGTCAGTGAGGAGGAATATTGCACTGAGGTAAGGAAAGCTATTTATGGAAAGAAATTCCATTACAAACGCCTTTTAATTCACAGACCAATACATTAATTACGCCTCCAAACAAAACGTAATAAATCCACAACCGTACATGCGATCGATACAGCGACTTCACCGTTTGAAAGACACGGCCCTTGTGAACGCATCGATATGAAATTTATGTTGATAAACTTAAAATTGTGGCCATGCCAGCGATTTAGAAAAGAGCGTCTTTGTGTGTTTTGCAGGAAAATTTTAAATTTTTTTAACATGGACGGTCAATGAGAGTGGTTTTGTCGCTCTTGTCCTTTAGAAGCTCCTGGAACTAAAACTAAAATACGTATCACAAAACTGATCACATTGCCTGAAACCAGACAAGCATACCTACGTTTTGATATATAAATTGTGTATGACAAGTAGATCTTGTGGGCGTGAGAGCAATTTGTTCGCCCTTTTTTTAAAGATAATTTTTGTTTTCAAAGATCTCCACTCTAAAGGTCACATGACACACTCTAAATCCCTTCCATAGGGTTACATTATAACCGATTCCATTTTCTGAAAAAATCACTAAACGTAAATTGCGTTTTCACAAAAACCGTAAAAGATATCAATCTGAAAAGTCATGTTTGGATAGCTGAATATTTTGTGACCGCTTTAAAGTTTGTTTGGTGTCTGTAAGTGAAAGTATGAAGGAGCTGAAACTTTTGGCAGAACGTTTTTTTTGAAGCAGGAAAAAGGATGTTCTCATTGACTTCAATGTTAAAAAAAAGTGTCTAAAAGCTTAATATTTTAAAAAGTATAAATAGTACAAAAAAACTTGAAGAAGTCCCATCGTTAGCTGAATGAGACGAACATTTTAAAAGTTAAATGGTCTCAATAGCTGAAAGTATGCAGAAGTTACGCAGAGCCAAAAAACGTACGGAATAAAATTAAAATTAAAATTAAGAAGAAGAACTAGAAAATGCATTCCCTGAGGAAAATGCGAGTGGGAATGCTGAATAGCTGAGCCCCCACCAAAGCCATTCACCATAACCACTACACTATCTTTAGGACACACAGCTCCTTTCTCTATCTGCAAAGTAGAGAGTATGCTGACTTCCTGGTCGCCCCTCCCCCCTCAAGAGGTTTCCCCTCCCCCCAGGTCAGTGAGGAGGAATATTGCACTGAGGTAGAAAGCTATTTATGGAAAGAAATTCCATTACAAACGCCTTTTAATTCACAGACCAATACATTAATTACGCCTCCAAACAAAACGTAATAAATCCACAACCGTACATGCGATCGATACAGCGACTTCACCGTTTGAAAGACGCGGCCCTTGTGAACGCATCGATATGAAATTTATGTTGATAAACTTAAAATTGTGGCCATGCCAGCGATTTAGAAAAGAGCGTCTTTGTGTGTTTTGCAGGAAAATTTTAAATTTTTTTAACATGGACGGTCAATGAGAGTGGTTTTGTCACTCTTGTCCTTTAGAAGCTCCTGGAACTAAAACTAAAATACGTATCACAAAACTGATCACATTGCCTGAAACCAGACAAGCATACCTACGTTTTGATATATAAATTGTGTATGACAAGTAGATCTTGTGGGCGTGAGAGCAATTTGTTCGCCCTTTTTTTAAAGATAATTTTTGTTTTCAAAGATCTCCACTCTAAAGGTCACATGACACACTCTAAATCCCTTCCATAGGGTTACATTATAACCGATTCCATTTTCTGAAAAAATCGCTAAACGTAAATTGCGTTTTCACAAAAACCGTAAAAGATATCAATCTGAAAAGTCATGTTTGGATAGCTGAATATTTTGTGACCGCTTTAAAGTTTGTTTGGTGTCTGTAAGTGAAAGTATGAAGGAGCTGAAACTTTTGGCAGAACGTGTGTTTTGAAGCAGGAAAAAGGATGTTCTCATTGACTTCAATGTTAAAAAAAAGTGTCTAAAAGCTTAATATTTTAAAAAGTATAAATAGTACAAAAAAACTTGAAGAAGTCCCATCGTTAGCTGAATGAGACGAACATTTTAAAAGTTAAATGGTCTCAATAGCTGAAAGTATGCAGAAGTTACGCAGAGCCAAAAAACGTACGGAATAAAATTAAGAAGAAGAATAATAAAAAACGAATATCAATACTGGGAATGCTTATTAAAGCATTCCCACTAATAATAAAAAACGAATATCAATACTGGGAATGCTTATTAAAGCATTCCCACTAATAATAAAAAACGAATATCAATACTGGGAATGCTTATTAAAGCATTCCCACTAATAATAAAAAACGAATAGCAATACTGGGAATGCTTATTAAAGCATTCCCACTAAAAATACAATCTGAAATACAAACTGGTGAAAATAAATGCATAAGACAAGCTTCATGTAAAAATAAAGAATGGTGCAAATAAAATCCATAGAAACATTTAAAATATTCTTTGCCATATAAAGTGTATGTTACCCCAACATTTCATATTCCTGCCATGTGTGAGCGAGTGAAAAACGTATATAGCGCAACACATGCGAACTGAATCGCCTCTGTGTCTGTTGTGCTTGCATTAAAAAATGTATCCTATTCTCTTTGCATCATTTCTTTTGTGTAAAATACCTGGTGATCCTGTCAGTCCCCCTGCTCTCCTATTTCAAACTGACCACGCCAGGCATGGAAGAACATCCCAGCATGGTCAGTTTTCTTTTTGAAATGCTACTTGGGAGCACAGCCTGCCTGTAATAGCTCTTCACTGGGAAGATTCATGTAGTAGTTTCTCTGCCTCCTGCCTACATGCCCCCCTGCAGTCCAGGTTTCAAAGCCCCTTAAGCACTTAAGGACCACCCACCACATATATACTGTGGTAGGGCAAGAGACCTACCCATATGTTTTTTTTGCACGAGTCACTGTGGGCGTGGCTCGCTGCACAGCGGGGGGAAGCCACGATCGCTCCTCAGAGAGGCAGACCGGGGATCTGCCAGTGTAAAAAAAAAAAAAATCCCTGTTCTGACAGGGGAGTACAGTGTGATCGTCTGTTCCTAGTGATCAGGAAGAGCGATCTCTCTGTACTCCCAGTCAGTCCACTCCTCCCCACCCCAAGTAAGAAAGACCTCCCTAGGACACACTTAACCCCTTGATCGCCCCCTAATGTTAACCCCTTCCCCGACAGTGTAATTTATATAGTAATCCATGAGGAAATAAGGGTGCTCTGGTGGAGGTGGATAGCTGGTCAGAGGGATGATAGCGATGAGATGGCATTTCTGGCAGCACTTTGGTTAGAGGAGAAGCAACTCTGAAAATATAAAAAAAGGAAAGGAAAGGCACCTCCAAGTGCAGTATGCAAAATTTAATAAAGTGCACAAAGGGTTAAAAGCACTTACAAGCTTGTTGCGTGTTAAAAGACATGATAAAATCAGGAGTCCTCATCTGTGGGATGTGTCCATCCTCAGCACAGTGATAGAGAGCAGTGTAGAGCCGTCCAGAGTTCTCATACGTGTTGGAGAGAAGAGGCAGCAGGGAAGCCTGTATTCCGGGTTCACTGCGGGGCACACCAGGCCGATGGTGTCAGAGGGTCCGACAAATGAGGCGCACGTGCTCCGAAACGCATTACCGCTTATTTCTCCCCACTTACACCATCAGCCTTGTGTCCCCCGCAGTGAACACTTTACAGCTGCTGGACAACTCTGCACTGCTCTCTATCACCGTGCCGAGGATGGACACATGCCACAGATGAGGACTCCTGAATTTATCGTGTTTAACACTCGATTTTGTAAGTGCTTTTAACCCTTTGTGTACTTTAAAGTTTGCATACTGTACTTGGAGGCGCCTTTTTTTTCCTGTTTTATATAGTGATCAGTGGCTATTTTTAGCTCTGATCACTGCAATAATGTCACTGGTTCTAAAAAAATAAAAATAAAATAAAAAGAAAAGTGTCAGATCTCTCCACCGCAATTGGTCGCAGTCTCGCTAAAACACTGATCACTTCCATTACTAGTAAAAAAAAAAAAAATCAATTAATCTATCGCCTATTCTCTAGACGCCATCACTTTTGCGGAAACCAATCAATATACACTTATTGCGATTTTTGTTACCAAAAATTCAGTGGATTTACAGTTTAGGCACATTCCAGCTGGGCGGATTAAATTTGGATTTACATCTTTTTCTGTGAGAAATTGGGGATTGAATAGTTTTGGTTAGAGCGGCTGACAATTTTATATTTTGTGATGAGTGTTAAATATGAAGATTGTTTGTAGACTTTCTTTTTAGGTGCTAATAAGTATCTTGTGTTTAGGTGTTGCTTATTATTTTGTAGATCAAATTTATTTATTTTGAGTGGTCAATAAATAAGGTTATTTTCGGGATATTGTTCATCTGCCTATGGGGAATGAACTGAACTCATTAGCCTTCACTCTAAAGCCTCGTACACACGATCGGACTGCCATCTGACTTTTCCGTGGATTTTTGTTCGAAGGGTGTTGTCCGTGAACTTGTTCTGCATACACACGGCAGAACTTTTTCAGCCAACATACACCAAACCACGTGGTTTTTCTGCTCTTTAGCGCCACCCTTTGGGCAACTTCTGCTATTGTTGACTTATGGTTAGCATTGGTTTGGAGCATGCGTGTTTGTACTTTGGATTTTAGTTCAGCAGACTTGTGTACACACGATCGGATAATCCAACGTAAAAAGTTTTTTTATTGTCAGACAGTTGGGGAGCATGAACAGCCAACATTTGTTGTCTTTAATTCCGCCAACAATTGTCTGATGAAGCATACACATGGTCGGATTATCCAAACACAACACATCCATCAGACAATTATTGTCGTAAAATTTGATCGTGTGTACAGGACTTTAGAATCCTGATTTAAAAAATGTGATAACTATGTTGCATTAATCATGTCTTAATGATTTAATTGGTTCCTTATTTTTTGTGTATATAATAAATTTGTGCGTGTTAATGCCTGAGTAAGGATGCATCTTAGCCTGAAACTGTAGCAACAGTGAAACTTCCCTTATTGTAACTATTGGATTTTTTTGTATGGATTTTCAATAAATTTTAAGTGCAGCAATACTGGACACATTTTTCTATATACTGCATGTCTGTTGGTAAAGCCTGATTGCATTGCACTAGAAGTTTTGCTGAAGCTATTCACCACACCTGTTTGAGACGGATAGATAGATCGTGTTCAGTTTTGCTTATACAAATAAAACGGTATATGCAATAACCCACTTAAACATGATTAAGCATTATAGTTTACTATAAAAAAATAAAAATAACTGAAAATGTGGTGCTGCAGTCATATACAAATAAACTATACAAGGGTAATTTCAAGCAGCAAAGTTATGTCTTAGCTAAATGTTTACATTAATTTATTGGCACCTAAAAAAAATAAAAAGTATTTGCCAGCAGCAAAGCATCTTCCTTTAACAAGGATACAGGCACTTTACATACCTAGCATATATGTCCTATCATATATACACCTACATGTATCCACATACACTATATCTCAAGTAGCCTCCCTGCCTTGTACAGTTTACTGCTGGTCATTATAGGTCCCCATAGAGGACTTTAATTTAAAAAGAATTGATCAAAATGGAGATGTGGGTGGCCCTGGAAGCTCCTGTCTTAAAAATCGACTAAGTAATCTCACATTTCAGCAGCAGAGATTCCTCCATCCATGATGTTCAGCCCGGACACTGGAGGGGTTTCTGATTGGCTAAATGACTGATGAACCCTTTGATGTTACAATAATTAAAATCAGCCTAGTGACAAGTGATATGTTTATTTGGAAGAACATTGAACATTGTAGCAGAGATACAGCAAATCTACACACCCAGCATATACTGTAGTTCTAGTTACGGTATATCCAATATATTTACACACCTATGTGTCTTCTATGCATGTGCATGGATATATACAATCTACCTCTATATCTGAAGTAGCCATCTCTTCATATAAAGTTTGTTGCCAGGAAATACATTGAAGGGGTTTCTGATTATCCCATTGATGTCACATGAACTAAAATAATCAATTGGGTATATCATCTATCTAGTGGCAGTTAAAGCGGGAGTTCACCCATTTGTAAAAAAAAAAAATTTATCCCCTTAGCTTCCTGCTCGTTCGGTCTAGGGGAATCGGCTATTTGTATTAAAATATGAGCAGTACTTACCCGTTTTCGAGCTGCATCTTCTTCCGTCGCTTCCGGGTATGGGTCTTCGGGAGCGGGCGTTCCTTCTTGAGTGACAGCCTTCCGAGAGGCTTCCGACGGTCGCATCCGTCGCGTCACTCGTAGCCGAAAGAAGCCGAACGTCGGTGCGGCTCTATACTGCGCCTGCGCACCGACGTTCGGCTTCTTTCGGAAAATCGTGACGCGATGGATGCGACCGTCGGAAGCCTCTCGGAAGACTGTCACTCAAGAAGGAACGCCCATTCCCGAAGCCCATACCCGGAAGCGACGGAGAGGATGCAGCTCGAAAACGGGTAAGTACTGCACATATTTTAAAATAAATAGCCGATTCCCCTAGTAAAAACGAGCAGGAATCTAAGGGGGAAAAGTGCCCTCTAAGGGTGAACCCCCGCTTTAACTAAACATGTTTCTTTTGAGGAAAATTCCCTAGTGCCGTTTTCATTGTGTGTAGTCAGACAATGCTTTATAACCCTGGAAACTGTCTCATCACAAGCCCATCTGGTCAGGACCTCTACCACAAAAAGCATCTAGACAATATACAAATGATGTGCCCTTAAATATAAGATATAGCTATCCTTGCCTAAATATAAATCGATACAAAACACTTCTAATCATACAACTACCCCATAACTTACAACATTAAGGAAGTCCCAATTACCTGGGTCAAGACAAGTGAATTTGCAGCACTCTTTGGGATCCTTGCGATATTGCTGGCATCCCTGTGGTTTCTCGCATAGAGCAGCTACGCACATTTCAGGTTCTCCATTGTGGCAAGTGCAGCTCAGACATGGATCATCCCCTTTAGGAGTGAAGTAGTAGCCCTCATCCACAATATTGTCCTTGATATCAACACAAGTCTGACCTAGCAAAGAAACAGCAATATTGAGCATACAATTCTTGTCGCATTGCATTTATTTACAAGTGTTTATCGGCTATGAAAAAAGAAAAAAAATACAGCTTTTACAGGTTTTCTTTCCTACATTTGAAGGCAGCATTCTTTTTGCACAAACCAGTACTTGGTGAAGTAATTAGGCCTCTATCACAAGAAGGGTCCAATCAGGTCCGCCTGTCAGTTTTTAGGCAGACCTGATCGAATGGTGCATTCACTCCTATGGACCGGTGGGTGTAAAACGGACACAAGACCAGCCTCCCTCCGGTCTGATCAGGTTCACAAAACTGACAGGCGGACCCGATTGGACCCTTCATGTGATAGGGGCCCAATTACTTTACCAAGCACTGGTAACGTTACGGAATGTACTCGGGTGTAAACAGACTGGCAGGATCTGGTTACTCCTGGCCACCCACAGAGCGGAGAGGACTCTGGCCATTTCCACTCTGCATTAACTGAGCCAGTGATCAGCAGGGGATAAGTAGACAGAGCCCCTGCTGTTCTCAAAGGGGTCTCCCCATGTAAAAAGGGGCCTTAGTGTTACTTTTCTGCTCTTTAGTGCCTGTGAGCTGGTATGATGGGCATAACACTAATGCAAATGCAAATGCAAGAAAAATTCTTAGGGAAATTTGTATGAAAAGTTTCAGAGAACATGTTGTTTGAAAGAAGTTCAGGGATTTCTTTGCTTTAAAGCCTGACTCCGGGTTTTTCCATGCTGTCAAGCTACAGCTGGATAAAACACAAACTGTGTCTTCATTCAGGCTGCACAGCAACAAAATAGATTTTAAAGGGGGTGATTTTTTTCTATACCCATTTTACATATTAAAGAGTCAACAAAACCTACTTACTGCGCTTGCACAGGAAGGACGACTTTTCGTAACAGTTCTCAGCATACCAGCTGTGCAGGCCATGGTGCCGTAGAGAAGGCAGATGGAAATACTGCAACTGTGCACACAATATGTTCTCATTCTCAGACATTGCTGAACCAAATATGGGCACCGGGGGCAAGAAAACTTCAGAGGAACCTGAGAAATGGATAAGGAAATTAACACCAAGTACCAATCTAGCTATTGTCAAAAGACCAAAAACAAACCTAAAAAGGGATTGTAAAGGAATTTTTTTTCATAATAAGCATCCTTTACATGCAGACATTCCTCTTTTCACTTCCTCATTTTTCGTTTTTGCTCAGAAGTTGCTCTATTTCTTCTCTGTTCACTTCCTGCTTGTCTGATTTTTACTCCCCACCGTGACGGGAGGCTTTACTGCGGTGGTCAGTGATGTGCTCGCCCCCTACTAAGAACTACATCTGTGCGGTAGGACGCTCTCTACATGTTAGAGACTTCAAGGAGGTAGAATGCATACTGAGAAATGTAGTTATTACATGAAAGAGCACCGCAAACCAGGAAGTGAATGAGAGAATAGAAACTAGAACGCCGGAGGCGATATAGATGAAGGAATTTTATAGGTATTTACTCGTTTTTTAACAGAATCATTACACTATTCTGTCTGTCTACCTTGCAGACATTCATTTTAGGCAAAAAAAAATGTTTCCTTTACCAACTAAGTCCAGACTCTTTCACTCCTTCAAGTCCAGGACAATTTTTAGCTTTCAGCGCAGTCACACTTTGAATGACAAATACTCAGGCATGCAACACTGTTCAAAAAAGATATTTTTATCATTTTGTAGAGACAGATAGAGCTTTCTCAAAGCACATTCTGCTGTGTGAAATTTTTTCACAGCCTAGCCGCATAGAGGGTCCCAAAATACAAGGAGCACCTTCAGGTGTTCTAGGCAAATAAATTTTACATCTAACTTCCAGACACCGTCACATTTTTTGGAGGCCCTGGAGCACCAAGACAGTACACACTAATTGGTATAGCGGTGATTAGTGACAATATGACTGGTGTGGCAGTGATCAGGGCCAATATGACTGTGTGGCGGCAATTAGGGACATTGGGGAAACAAAATATTATACACACACACCTCTCTCTCTCTATTTCATTTACATAGTGACACTGTACTGCTCTGAGGGGCTGAGCAGGATTTTTTTTCCCCCAATATAAAAAGAAAAATCAGTAAGGTCCCTTTCACACTCAGGTGCTTTGCAGGCGCTACAATGCCAAAAATAGCACCTGCAAAGCACCCTAAAAGAGCCGCTGCTGTCTCTCCAACGTGAAAGCCCTGAGGGCTTTCACACTGGAACGGTGCGCTAGCAGAACAGTAAAAAAAAAAAGTCCTCCTAGCAGCCTCTTTGGAGCGGGGAAGGAGCGTTGTGTATATCGCTCCTGCCCATTGAAATGAATGGGCACAGCGGCTATAGTGCTGGCCAAGCACTGCTGCAGCGGCACTTTGCACGTGATTTTAACCCTTTTTCGGGTTAACAGCACCCCGCTAGAGGTCGAAAACCCATGCAAATACGACAGTAAAGCACTGCTAAAAATAGCGGCGCTTTACCGACGCCCCAGTGTGAAAGGGGCCTAAAAGACCATGTAGAGGTCTTTTACTGTCATGAAACCTTGTGTACTACCTACTGTGATTGGTCACAGCCATCACATGGTACAGGGCATCTGTGATTAGCCCTAGTATCATGGGATCGCTGTGACCAATAAGAGTTTACACAGTAAACAATCACATCTACTACTGATTGGCCACAGCAATAGCACGATTTCAGGGCTGCTTAAAGCAGTCTGGTAAAATGAACGGTGATCAGCTGTGTCTGGTGGACACAGCAAATCACCAATCCTGCTGCTGCTGCCGCCTGTGTATTGTCACATTCTGCGGCCTATCGTAGAATGCAGCCAAAGTCACGTGGCGGCCAACTGCGCATGCGCGATGCGTTCCAATGGATTCACGACAGTAAACATTAGTGAAACCTCGGTCGGCATCCAGGCTCTTTCCTTAACATCCCCGTGGATTGAAGGATGTTAAAAAAAGAGCCAGGAGGCCGAGCGAGCCACTTTCCTCTACTTCCACGTCGCCCTGAATGCCCTGAATGCCAGGTTCGCTGGTGTGTACTATCGTAAATCCATTGGAACGCATCGCGCATGCGCAGTTGCCCGCCATGTGACTTCCGCAGCATTCTACGATAGGCAGCAGACTGACACTACACCTGCACGAGTGCCCATTGCGGGAGGATATGCAGGTACTTTCACCCGCATCGGCGCTGCTCCCATCTGAGCACAAGACCTGCACCCAAGCCACAGTGTAAAGAACACATTTAAACATTATAAAGACTAACATGTTTAAAGTGAAACTGCAGTAGCCTACACTTACCTTTATAAGCAACCTCCCAGTGTCCCTCCACAGAATGGTTCCTGTTTGTTACCACAAACTGGTAACCCACCCACAACCTGTTGAACAATTAACACAGTAAACAGTTTTGCAGAACATTAATCAGAACAAAACAAACAAACCCAGTTCCCAAAAAAAGAAAAGTCTGAGAACAGCTCAAACCTGTCAGGGTAATAAAGCTACCTGGCCACCTCTATTTATTATGGTCAACTATAATAAAAATGTCAACAGGACTCATAGTTACTATGCAACTATGTAACAGGACTCATAACATTTAAACATGTTAACAGACTAAAATTAGTCACCTTATCAATGCAGGATCAACTGTACAGAAAACCATAAGTTGCATTTGGTTTTGCAATAGTGAACAAAAATATGAACTTGCAGACAGTGTAGAAGTGATCATGTCTACAGGAAAAAGCATAGCTCCTAAAGAGGAAGTAATCCCCCGCCCCCCGAAAAAACATGAAAAAAAAAAATCCTGCAAGAGAAAGGCATAATGAGCTAGTATGCATAGCCGTAGACATCGTTGCAGTGTTTTCTGAAAATATCTCCTTAACCGTGTAGGTTAAGGAAATATTTCTTGCACCTACAGGTCAGCCTTAATCATTCAAATATCACCGCACAAAGTCGAGGACTTCATATGACGTCCTCGGTAGGCAAGTGGTTAAAGTGGTATTAAAAATCACACACACACACACACACACACACGTTAAAATTACCTGCTCTGTGCAGTGGTTTTGCACAGAGCAGCCTCGGTCCCCCGCCGGCGCTGCCAACTCCTCCCTTTTGAACAGTGTCCCAAAAAACAAGTAGAATTCATAAAGGTAAAAAGCTTGCACAGCCTTTACAACCACTTTAAAATTTAAAAACAAGCTTAGAGATGCTATAGCAGCCACGATCTTGTTAACTTCCTCTTACTGTCTCGCAGTAATAATTACAGCTGTGGCAGTAAAAGGTTTGATGGTATAGGACAGATGTGTCTATCCAATGTTAAAAGTAAGCACTTTTTGGTTGCATGATCTGTCATTTTTAAATCTTCCCTCACCGTCGCTGGTCCTTTCTTAAAAATGGCCTTTCTTCCATGTCCCACTCCTGAGCCAAAATGAATTTCAACTCTGAATCTGTGGTAAATGTTGCCAGTGAGCCATTCACTTTCTGACATGTCTGAACGGCATCCCAGTAGTTTTCTCCAGAGGAGTACACCTTATAGCAGCTTGCTGTTCCATCATAGTGGTGCCATCCTGATGGGCATTTTCCTAGGAAACATAAAAAAAACAAGGGGGAAAACCACCCCCCACAATGTGAACATCTTGGACACATCAAGGCAGAAAGCTCTATATAAGTGGTCCTAAAACAATGTCTAATGAGCCCTAAAGTGTACTTGTATAGCTTTGGTTTACTTTGTGCGACACTGTAGCATCACTAGGTCAAGGTCACCAGAAGATTGACAGTTGTTGCCTGTCAATTGCCTGACCTCAAACAATGTAAACTAATAGATGGAATACAGGGCTGATTTATTAAAAATGAAGAGTGCAAAATCTAGTACATCTCTGCATGGAAACCAATCAGCTTCCAGGTTTTAGGTCAAAGCTTTAACAAGCTGAAGTTTGAAGCGGATTAGCTCCTATGCACAGCTGCACCAGATTTTGCCCTCTCCAGCTTTAGTAAATTTACCCCACAGTATACAAGGTCAAGAAGCCGACTAGAAAGGTCAAGGAAATGCCAGTAAAGACCTACTAGAGCAGCTGAAATGTGGGTTAATCAGAGGCACTTTAAATGATGGCAGGTGTGTACTGACTCCTATTTAACATGAGTTTGAATGTGATTGCTTAATTCTGAACACAGCTACATCCCCAGTTATAGGAAGGTGTGCACACTTATGCAACGCCACTATACTAAACTATATAGTTTTTTAAATTTACTTCCTCATCCTTAAAGATTTTAGTTTGTTTTTCAACTGAGCCATACAGTTTAAGCCTAGGTTCACACTGCTGCGAATTCAAAATCGCGGTAAAATGTGCGATTTTACCGCGATTTCGCGGCCGCGGTTTTGCTGCAATTTAATGTAAATCGCGGCCCGAAATCGCAAAAAGTAGTACAGGAACTACTTTTTGAAATCGCAGATGCGGCGTCGCACTGATTAGGACAGTGCCATTGCCGACATGTCAAATCGCATCTCAAATCGTTCCAAATCGTACCCAGTGTGAACCAGGGCTATAGGTCACATTAAAAGGTGGAAAAAGTTCTGAAATTATTTCTCTTTGTCGCATTTTTTTTTTTACAGCACAAACCCGACAGAGGTGTGTAGACTTTGTATATCCACTGTATTGGGGATCACCAAATCAACACCAGGTCACTGCAAAAGGCACTGAGAATTTTTTTCACCCCCTAGTTCACACATGACTGGTGTGATGTGCAGACATACTGCATTTTTCTTCAATACACTGGAGTTCAACGGTCAATGCCGGTCACCGCACTGTAGTAGATAAATATCAGTGAAACTTCACTTTGACATCTCAATTAAAAAGGTAAACCATGTCCGACACAACAACTGATCCCCACCACGGGCACAGAGAGGAGGCCAGTCTACGCACTGAAACAGATTGTTTAGCATGCAGGCATGTGTGAACAAGCCATTACAAGACAGGTATCTGAGAGGTTACATAATACAACTTACTGCTAAAGCGCACAGGCTGGGCAAAGTTCACCGTATGGAATCGTGGCGTTTCCCCATTTCTAACCCGACCATGTCGTGTCTCCACAGCCTCCTTTCCATGATATATTCTCTGGTCTCCAGACACACCTAAAAGCAACATATAAAAATAAATCTGAAAGATCTAGAATAAATAGAAATACCAAAAGCAGTATTGTCTAAAAAAAAATAATGTATATATATATATATATATATATATATATATATATATATATATATATATATATATATATATAATTACACACACACACACACACACACACACACACACATACACATACATATACACATACACACACATATACAAAATATATTATATATAAAAAATAAAAGATAGACAGAAAGTTCAAAGGGTGAGGTGCACGTCGGTCACAGTGGTATGTGCAATAGCAATCATCCCTTCCCAAGGGGTTATATTATAAAATAAATCAAGTTAAAAAAAAAATACAGGATCACGCCCTTCTTCAAAACCTCATGCCTATAAATGACCACATACATGGAACTATATACATATATAGAGCTCATCAGTAATCTATTAAACAATCAAACAATCTGGAATCAATAAATTGGTGGATCATGGTGTGAAACATATAGTGAATACATAATATAATACAATCTTGGAACAAAAGATCAACATGTATGACAAAGTTCCCACACATCGGTAATCCTATATAAAAAAAAAAGTGTAAATCATTAGTAAAAATAAAAATTTGAAATATACTCCAAGAAAAGAATAAAATTTAAAATCAGAAACCCCAAATTTCTATACCTAAAAAGGTCCCAAAAACAAGGGATCCTTCCTTTGTCTTTGCTGTATACAATGTACTATAGCAAAAGTTTTTCACATGCCCAAAACAGTTATGATATATCATTAAAAGACTATTATACTTGCCAATCTTCCTATGTCATATACATAATCAAATGCCTGTGTGGTCTCATCTATGTGGGTGAGACCACTAAAAAAGAAGTAAAAAAAGATTGTACGGCGAGACACAAATATTCCATTAGGGATAAGTTGGACAAATTACCACTAGCCAGACACTTTATAGAAAAGGGCCATACGGTTTCACAACTTAGATTTATGGTCATTGATGGCGTGTCATAAAACAGACAGTGGGGGGGGAATAGGGAATTGGAGTTGAGAAAAAGAGAAGGCTACATCGACTTCATACTCTCCAACCTAAAGGGTTAAAATTCAGATTTTGATCTGTATTTATTTCTTTAAAATGGTATACTTTTGTTATGTTTAATATGAATATACACATTATTAATTAGGTTTACAGATTATAGTTTATTCATGTATTTTTTGTGTATATAAATGTGGGGTTTTTGATTAAATGTTTTATTAAATTATTATTTTCATGGGGTATATACAATTTTTACTATAAATTTGCACATAAAAAATATTATATAATCTGTGAAGCGTGGGAACATTGTCATACCTGTTGATCTTTTGTTCCAATTGTATTATATTATATATTCAGTACTGTTTCACACCATGATCCACCAATTGATTCCAGATTGTTTAATAGATTACTGATAGGATCTACATATGTATATGGGCATAAGGTTTTAAAGAAGGGCATGATCTGTATTCGCCCGAAACTGTTACCATGACTGCCTGAATTTTTTTAGGATGTTTTAAGCTTCTTCATTAAAACATTTTTTTGTGCAGCAATCCCACTTAAGAGATTATTTGATATTATATATTACACACACACACACACACACACACACACACACAAAGATATCCATAAAAAAGTGTTGTTTAACGTTTGCCACAAGCCACCTGGGAGACACACCAAACATGTGGAAGAAGGTGCTCTGGTCAGATGAAACCAAAATCAAACTTTTTGGCAACAATGCAAAACGTTATGTTTGGCGTAGAAGCAACACAGCTCATCACCCTGAACACACCATCCCCACTGTGAAACATGGTGGTGGCAGCATCATGGTTTGGGCCTGCTTTTCTTCAGCAGGGACAGGGAAGATGGTTAAAATTGATGGGAAGATGGATGGAGCCAAATACAGGACCATTCTGGAAGAAAACCTGATGGAGTCTGCAAAAGACCTGAGACTGGGACAGAGATTTGTCTTCCAACAAGACAATGATCCAAAACATAAAGCAAAATCTATAATGGAATGGTTCACAAATAAACATATCCAGGTGTTAGAATGGCCAAGTCAAAATCCAGACCTGAATCCAATCGAGAATCTGTGGAAAGAACTGAAAACTGCTGTTCACAAACGCTCTCCATCCAACCTCACTCAGCTCGAGGTGTTTTGCAAGGAGGAATGGGCAAACATTTCAGTCTCTCGATGTGCAAAACTGATAGAGACCTACCCCAAGCGACTTACAGCTGTAATCGCAGCAAAAGGTGGCGCTACAAAGTATTAACTTAAGGGGGCTGAATAATTTTGCACGCCCAATTTTTCAGTTTTTTATTTGTTAAAAAAGTTTGAAATATCCAATAAATTTCGTTCCACTTCATGATTGTGTCCCACTTGTTGATTCTTCAAAAAAAATATACAGTTTTACATCTTTATGTTTGAAGCCTGAAATGTGGCAAAAGGTCGCAAAGTTCAAGGGGGCCGAATACTTTCGCAAGGCACTAATTATATACATACATACATACATACATACATACATACATACATACATACATACATACATACACACACACACACACACACACACCAGGGCTCGACAATATCCGGGCGCCTGGTCGCAGTTGCAACAAGAAATTGAGACCTGGTGCCCGCCGGCTATTGAGTCCGCGGCTTTGCGGCCTACAAGGCCGCAAACTCAATTACCGGCCGCAGCAGGGGCGCACGGAGGCACAGGATCCTGCGTCTCCGTGCGCCCCCACCGCGCGATTGCGTCAGGCCCACGATGGCCGGTAATTGAGGCCGCGGCTTTGCAGCCTTCTGAAGGCCCAAGTCTACTTCTGTGACCTGGCGCCATCTGGTGGTGGCCGTTGGCATTACAAGTAAAACAGCAGTTCTTAAAGTGTTTTTTCACTGTTTTCACTGCCATCTCCTTCCCTCTAATTAGAACTCCTAAAAAGCATTATATAATTTTTTTTTATACTAACACCCTAGAGAATAAAATGACGATCGTTGCAATACTTTCACACCGTATTTGCGCAGCGGTCTTACAAGCTCACTTTTTTGGGGGGAAAATTCACTTTTTTTAATTAAAAAAAAATAAGACAACAGCAAAGTTATCCCAATTTTTTTTATATTATGAAAGATAATATTACGTCGAGTAAATTGATATCCAACATGTCACGCTTCAAAATTGCATCCGCTCGTGGAATGCCGTCAAACTTTTACCCTTTAAAATCTCCATAGGCGACGTTTAAAAAATTCTACAGGTTGCATGTTTTGAGTTACAGAGGTCTAGGGCTAGAATTATTGCTCTCGCTCCAACGATCGCGGTGATACCTCACATGTGTGGTTTGAATACCGTTTACATATGCGGGCGCTACTCAGGTATGTGTTCGCCTTCTGCACGCAAGCTTGGCGGGACGGGGCAGGTTTTCTGTCTCCTAACTTTTTTAGCTGGCTCCTAGATTCCAAGCAAATTTGTCAAACCCTGATACACACACACACACACAGATTTTATTTTAAAATAAATGTTTCCATGACTTTCCCTGAGATGTGGCCCCCTCTGAACAATAAAGTTGTGTGAAGGGGCCAGCACTAGGATAGGCCGGGAAGGGAGGTACATAAAGTAAGTAAAGCTGAATAGGAAGAAAAGCCTGCTCTGTGGTCTGAGTCACGTGCTTCTCACTCTACTAAACTACCACACGTTGGCCTGGGAGAAAGAACTCCAAACCGATTGAAGACTGGCATAAAAACTATTCTTGCTCGATAACAGGCATTTATAACACTTCACTCAGAGGCCAATGTCAAAAATTTTACGAAACGGTACCCGGTTCCCACAAGATTAGCTGCAATGTACCCCACTAACTCACCTCTATGTTTTAGATGCCATCTGGGATTGGGTTCTATGATTCACATATGGTGGGAGTGTCCCAAAATCTGAGGATTTTGGAATAGGTTCTTTCACATTTTACGAAAAGTTACAGGTTGTACCATACATCAAACTCCAGCGATTGCCTTGCTTAAAGTGGTTGTAAACCCACTATTTGGACTTTTACCTACAGGTAAGCCTACAACATGGCTTACCTGTAGGTAAGGATAATATCTCCTAAACCTGCACGGTTTAGGAGATATTACCCCCGCAATGCGGGCGGCGCATGCGCAGGGGGGACTCCACGGCTGAAGGACCGGCATCGCCGGACCCTGCCGATTTTAAATCTCCCGCGCGCACGCGCGGGAGTGACGTCATCGCCGCTCCAGCCAATCACAGCGCTGGAGCGGCGATACCCGGAAGACACGCCGGAGCAAGATGACATCCTGCTCGGCGTGGACCAGGTAAGTGGTACACACCTCGTTCCGAGGTAAGTATTTCATAATAGGCTAGTATGCGATGCATACTAGCCTATTATGCCTTTTGCATTGCAGGTTTGGGGGGAAAAAAAAAAAGTTTATGCGGTTTACAACCGCTTTAATGGGTTTTTACCGCATATCCCCAAGGTTACCCGTAAACCGATTCTATTTATATTGACGGGAGCCAGGTTGACTATTGCCAAGGCATGGAAAAAGCCGTCGGTATCTCTATTGTCCATAAAAAGTAAAGTTTCAGGGATAATAGAACAGGAAAAAATGGTTAGTTCCTTATTGGACAAGACCACACAATGTGAAGCTATATGGGAACCTTGGGCCCGGTTTTTGGGAATTTCCTTGGTACTGAACATAGATAGCAACACCAAATCACTGAATTTTGCAAATTTCACCGGGCAGGTAGGCATGCCATACTCTTTTCTTTTTTCCCTTTTATGTTTTTATTATTCTTCTCTTTTCATTTTTCTCTCTATTCCTTTCCCCTTACAAAATGTTTTCTTTCCTTAAGAGGACTAGTATAGCTTTTCCTAGTTATATAGGAATTCTCAGGGATATTTACTAGTTTATCGTTCTAGGGTCAGAATGTTGGACTTTACTCTAGTATAATGAGAACAGGTTCTTGTTCTCCTGAAAGATTAGGCAATAACCTATACATTAAAAAGGTTTTCAATAAAATCTCCTCTTATCTCTTGACTGGAAGTCTTTGGAAGAGACTAAACTGAGGGGAAGGAGACTCTCACACCTCCTTGGACACAGTGTGATCCCTTTTAGGGGTGTCTCCCATTTTAGGATAGGTATACAATATGAAATTTACTTGATATTTATTTAACTGAGTGAAAGTGACATATGTATAATTTATTTTTTATATTGATGGTTATAACATTCCACGGGGATAACATAACCAATAGTCTAATCTTCAAAACTTTATGTGAAGTATTTTGTAACGATTTCCCATGTTTATTAAATTGTAGTGACTTTTTTTGATGAAAATAAAAAACTTGAATAAGAAAAAAAGAAAGAAAGAAATGCCTGGAGAAAATGAAGGATGCTGGCCAGGCATTGCACCTCTGCCTGCAGCACGAGCGTCTACCTTCTCAAGGGAGCTCAGAGGTAGATAGGAGATACAATAGGCAAGCATGCTAAGTGTATTTGGATTAATGGTGTAGAGTAGTGTGGTGAATTCTATGAATTGGTCATGCACACTACTAATGTAAACCGTTACATTCAGTGCTTCAGAAAATTACAGTGGATTTACATACCAACACTGTTTCCTCTTGCCATTTTGTGTATGTAGAATTGAGTGAATATAACTGCACATAAATAGTGACCACTGATTCCATACAACTTAAAAAATGCACTCACCATTTACATGTGCAGTTACATTTGCATGTGCCAAAGGGCAAGTTTGATCTACCGTGTGTATGGGTCATCTGGGCAGGAACAGGCTCCATCTCACAAGCAAAAAGTGAGTTTTATTGTGTGTATTTGGCCACAAAATGCAACCCTTTTAGAACCACGCTACTCTATTCACTGTGCTGTACATGACATACTCAAGGCCCACAGTTGTACACTTTATAAACTACTCCCAATACACACTCTAGACCAGTGGTTCTCAACTCCAGTCCTCAAGGCGCCCCAACAGGTCATGTTTTCAGGATTTCTTCAGATGAAATGGCTGTGGTAATTATTAAAGCAGTGAAACTGATTAAATCACCTGTGCAAAATAATGGAAAGCCTGAAAACATGACCTGTTGGGGCGCCTTGAGGACTGAAATTGAGAAACACTGCTCTAGACTGCCCCTTTGGGTACGCAGTGCAGTATACTACATGTTCTGCTCTTAATTACTTAAAGGGTAACCACTTTTGTGGGGAAAACTAAATTGTGAAGAACAAAAAAAAAAAAAAAAAAAATTATATATATATATATATATATATATATATATATATATATATATATATATATATATATATATATATACACACACACACACACACACACTATATATATATATATATATACACAATTGCGAGTCAAGTCATATTGCAATTGGTTGTTCTTAAAAATTACCTTTCCTTTTCAATCTGCAGCGCTGTAATTTTCTGTAAAATGCAATATGGCTACCTGGAGGTGTTCTGTACACAGAGAAATACCGCTTTTGAAGAGAGCGAGACAGAAAACTTCTCTTTAAAACGCAAGACAGAAGATTTTTTTTCCTGCCTCTAAGGCCCCTTTCACACTGGGGCGGTGGGGGCTTCGGCGGTAAAACATCACTATTTTTAGCGCCGCTAGCGGCCAAGAAAGGGTTGAAGCTAAAAAACGGCCTGGGCAGGAAGGGGATGAAAGTGCCCGGTATCGAAGTGGTTAATTATTGGTAAGCTGCAATATATTTTAAACCAATGTTAAAACCAAAAGCAGAAGTTTTATATATTGCAGCTTTCCAATCATCAGATGTGGTGGCTGCATCAGTTTTCTTTTTTGGCTTTTGTCCACTCTGTTTTCACCTGGTGATCTAGCAGTACCCACACTCTGGATGAAGGAGCATAGGGGGCACAGCAGCATTGCCAGTTTTGGGGGAGGGGACTGTAAGGTGGACTAGCAGATCTAGATACAGTAACAAATTTAAACCAAACTCAGCTCACACTTTATAAGCATTTACAGAAAAGGCTTTTTTTTGGGGGGGGGGGGGGGGATAAAGGTTGTACATAAACAAAAGCTGATCACTGTAAGCACCTGTCAGTGCTAAATGGTTTGTCTCTTCTCTGCAACTGATGCATTCTGCTGGAAACTTTTGAAAAACAGACATACTGGCTGGATCCCCAGATGAAAATAGAAGCAAGCAAGGAAGCCTGAAAATGAAAACTAATGCAGCCAGCACAACCAAGAATTGGTAAGCTGCAATATAATAATGGTTTACTTTTGTGTTTAATACGGTTTTACATTTTTGGTTTTGGGTTTAATACTGCTTTAAAACAAATACTTTAGACTCCACCAGAAATTCATGAGATTTCAAAAAGGCTGGGAGACTTTATTTTATATATAAAAAATAAAATCTCCAGACTCTTTGAAATCACACAAATAATTATATTTTTATATTATATATATATTTTTTTAATATTATTATTTTTTGTTTAACAGTTTTGTGATGGCAACAGGGGCGCATCAGCAAAGGTCTCTAACAGTTCTGAGCAACTCGAGATCCACCAAATTCTCATCATAGGATTAGCAGTCAACACATTCCTCGGGGATGCAATCCCAATGCGATCAGATGCAAGAACGTTTACCCATATGCTCTTCCCTACTAATATACTAAACACTTCTAAACCCCATCTGAAGGTCATCCAGTTGGCAGGCACAGCTGTGAGAAGGACCGGCAAAGCAGGTGTCAGTCTGGATTTAGACCACAAGAACGTGTTGTGCTAAGAGATTTTAATACCACTTGCTGCAAAGGATATGAATATTTCAAGCAGAAGGTTTAGGCTTTTACAAAGTTATAATATTCATTGTATACATAGATGTGAAGCATACCACTGCTATCCAAAAAGCATTTTACATTTTACTTCCAGTTTAATGGAGAATTTTCCATTTTAGAATTGCAACTTGCTAAAAAGGACAGCTAAAAAAACAATGATTTACAATATCAATTTTTTTTTCCTGGCACCTGTAAAGGAAAAAGCATAATGAGCTAGTATGCACCGCACACTAGCTCATTATTAAATACTTACCTTGCAACGAGGCGTCGGTACCGCTGCCGGTCCACGCCGAGGGAGATGACATTTCCCCTCATCGTGTCTTCCGTTATCGTGGCTCCAGCCCTGTGAGAGTGGCTGGAGCCGCGATGTTGTCACTCCCGTGCATGCGCGCGGGAGACTTTCCAGCAAGGTCTGGCGGCTGCGGGGCCTTAAGCCGAAAATCCCCAGTGAGCATGCGCCGCTGCATTCAGCGACTCGTTGCGAGGGGAATATCTCCTTCGGGGAAATCAAGGGTTTAAGCGTGTTCCCTGCAGGTGTGTTCTAACTGTATGGGGGATGGGCTGTCTGGGGAAACACACAGATCAATCTTCCTGCATAGCAGAAAGACATGATCTGTGTGATCTCCCGTCAGAATGGAGTTCTGCCTTGTTTACATAGGCATGTTCTGTCACTGCGGGGACCGATGGCGGGTGGCCGGCGAACATAAAGTCCGCCCCACCCGCTGATTGGCTCCCCTGCTGGCCAGTGGGTACGTGCACCCACATCGATTTTGAGCCGACGTACAAGGATGGTGATTCGCAGGAACGAGCTGACCTGCCGCAGTACAATGACGGCAGGTGGTCGGGAAATGGTAAAATTAATGTCTGCAAGGTAGACGGACAGAAAAGTGTAATGATTCTGTTAAAAAACGAGTAAATACCTATTAAATTCCTTCATCTATATCAGTGGTCATCAACCCTGTCCTGCAGGGCCCACTAACAGGCCAGGTTTGCAAGATAACTGAAATACATCACAGCTGATATCATTTGCTCCTCAGTGATTGCAGTATTCTAGACTGCATCTCCCCAAGGTAATACATAAAACCAGGCCTGTTAGTGGGCCCTGCAGGACAGGGTTGATAACCACTGATCTATATCACCTCCGGCGTTCTAGTTTCTGTTCTCTCATTCACTTCCTGGTTTGCGGCGCTCGTTCATGTAAGAACTACATTTCCCAGTATGCATTGCGGCACGCCCAGTAATTCACACCTCCTTGAAGTCTCGAACACGTAGAGAGCGTCCTGCCACACAGATATAGTTCCCAGGAGGGGGTGAGCATGTTACTGACCACCGCAGTAAAGCCTCCCATCACAGTGGTCAGTAAAATCAGACAAGCAGGAAGTGAACAGAACAGAGAAGAAATAGAGCAACTTCTGAGCAAAAACGAACAATGAGGAAGTGAAAAGAGGAATGTCTGCAGGTAAAGGATGCTTATTATGAAAAAAAAAAAAAAAAAAATTCCTTTACAACCCCTTTAACCACTTGCCGACCGCCCACCGCCGTTATACGTCCACAAGGTGGCCCGGCTGGGCGAGAGCACATAGTATGACGTCCTCTCTCCCAGCCGCCACTAGGGGCGCGATCGCCGCCGGGCACACGCGATCGCTCATTACAGAGCGGGGACCGGGAGCTGTGTGTGTAAACACACAGCTCTCGGTCCTGTCAGCAGGGGAAATGCTGATCTTCGGTTCAGACAATGTATGAACAGAGGATCAGTGTTTCCCCTAGTGAGGCCACCCCCCCCCCATACAGTTAGAACACACCCAGGCATACTTAACCCCTTCCCCGCCCCCTAGTGTTAACCCCTTCACTGCCAGTGGCATTTTTATAGTAATCCAATGCATTTTTATAGCACTGATCGCTATAAAAATGCCAATGGTCCCAAAAATGTGTCAAAAGTGTCCGCCATAATGTCGCAATACCGAAAAAAAAAATCGCTGATCGCCGCCATTACTAGTAAAAAAAATATAATAAAAATGACATAAAAATACCCCCTATTTTGTAAACGCTATAACTTTTGCGCAAACCAATCAATAAGCGCTTATTGCGATTTTTTTTTACGAAAAATATGTAGAAGAAAACGTATCGGCCTAAACTGAGGAAAAAAAATGTTTTTTTATATATTTTTGGGGGATATTTATTATAGCAAAATGTAAAAAATATTCATTTTTTTCAAAATTGGCTCTCTATTTTTGTTTATAGCGCAAAAACTAAAAACCGCAGAGGTGATCAAATACCACCAAAAGTAAGCTCTATTTGTGGGAAAAAAAGGACGCCAATTTTGTTTGGGAGCCACGTCGCACGACCGCGCAATTGTCTGTTAAAGCGACGCAGTCCCGAATCGCAAAAAGTACTGTTTTGACCCAAAAAGAACAAAAAGTCAGTTAGCTCTTAATATGTGGCCAAACATTTGAAAGCATGAGACAGGGATATCAGCTCTGTAATAAATCCTCTCTTATGTGTCAGAAATACACCAACTTAAAAAAATAAAATAAAAAAAATGCAAGCCTCCTCCTTGTAAGCTGCTATCTTTGTTTGGCAGCCCTGAAGCCAGTTACTGACTTTCAGCGTGCTTCAATTACTTCCAGAAACATTTGCTCAAAAGATATCCTGCAACAATAGAGCTTTCTGGGAAACTACGGTCCACTAAATTCTCCATCTGGATCCATTTGGATCACAAGCCAAAAAACATTTCAATTCATTTTCCCAATAACATCCTGTAAGTGTAAATATAGCCTCAGGAAAGCAATTGGCAAAGGTTCACAATTCCTGGGATACAAGATACCAAGGACCCGTCTCTATAATAAACTCAGAACACAACTCCAAAGTGGCTTTTACAATCCACCTTTCCAAATGTATTTCACACCGGGGAATGAGTACATCTACACAGCATTGTTAGAATTGTGTTTCTCTGAATTATGATGCAGCTTTTTTAACCATGAAGCGTACACATTGTTTCACTGTTCTTGTTCTCTCACTGTTTGAACAGCCAAGAAGGAATACACATCACTGTAAAACACTCTGGTTTAGTTATTTCATTAGAAATGTCAAATTGTACATTCACATCGGTCCCTACCCTCAAGGAGCTTACAATCTGAGGTCCCTAACTTACATTCATATACTAGGGCCAATTTGGGCAGAAGCCAATTAACCTACCAGCATGTCTTTGGAGTGTTGGAGGAAACCAGAGCACCTGGAGGAAACCCACACAGGCACATGGAGAACATGCAAACTCCAGGCAGGTAGTGTCGTGGTTGGGATTTAAACCAGCGACCCTTTTTACTGCTACTCACTACACCACTGTGCCACCCCATATATACGCTGCTTTGAATCTGCCGCCTAGCCGTGGACTTGATGTCTGCCGGTGTCCCATGATCGTGTCACGGAACGGCAGAACGGGGGGATGTTTTTGTAAACAAGGCATCTCCCCGTTCTGCCTGGTGACAACACTGATCGTCTGCTCCCTCTCATAAGGAGCAGCGATCAGTGATGTGTCACAGTAAGCCACGCCCCCTAACAGTAAGAATCACTACCTAGGACACACTTAACCCCCTTCCTAGCCCCCTAGTGGTTAACCCCTTCCCTGCCAGTCACATTTATACAGTAATCAGGTGCATTTTTTTAGCACCGATCGCTGTATAAATGTGAATGGTCCCAAAACACGTCAAAAGCGTCCAATGTGTCCACCATAATGTCGCAGTCACGATTAAAAAATAAATCAATAAATAAAATAATAAAACGTCGCAGATCGCCAACATAACTAGTAAAAAATAATATTAATGCCATAAAACTACCCCCTATTTTGTAAACGCTATAACTTTTGCGCAAACCAATCAATATACGCTTATTGCGATTCGCATATACACTATATTACTAAAAGTATTGGGACACCTGCCTTTACGCGCACATTAACTTTAATGGCATCCTGGTCTTACTCCATAGGGTTCAATATTGAGTTGGCCCACCCTTTGTAACTATAACAGATTCAACTCTTCTGGGAAGGCTGTCCACAAGGTTTAGGAGTTTGTCCATGGGAATATTTGACCATTCTTCCAGAAGCGCATTTGTGAGGTTAGGCACCAATATTGGAGAAGAATGGCCTGGCTCGCAAATTCCACTCCAATTCATCCCAAAGGTGTTCTATCGGGTTGCGGTCAGGACTCTGTGCAGGTCAATCAAGTTCCTCTACCCTAAACTCGCTCATCCATGTCTTTATGGACCTAGTTTGTGCACTGGTGCGCAACCATATTGGAAAAGGCAGGGGCCATCCCCCAAATTGTTCCCACAAAGTTCGGAGCATGAAATAGTTTTAGCAGCTCTTTACTGCTGTTATAGCAGCACTTTTTGGCCACTAGTGGGGGACTTTTAACCCCCGCTAGTGGCCGAAAAGGGTTAAAAGCGCCAGAGTTGCGTCGCTGCCGAAACGCTTAGCAGCCGTTTCGGCAGTGCTGCCCATTCATATCAATGAGCAGGGCGTTTTGGGAGTGGTGTATACACCGCCCCAAAGATGCTGCCTTGCAGGACTTTTCCCATCCTGCATGCGCACTGCCCCAGTGTGAAAGCACTCGGGCTTTCACACTGGGGAGGCATGAGAATTTTTTTTTTAAGTGCTTTACAGTCGCTATTTCTAGCGCTAAAATGCCTGAAAAGCACCCCAGTGTGAAAGTACCCCAAGAGTTCCCTTCACTGGTGGCCAAAGTCCAACCCTTTAAAAACAACCCCATCACAAAACTTTGGTCGGCGCTCCCAGCCATTGGCTGAGAGAGCCGATTGACAGACCTTTTACTGCCATGACCCTTCAACAGAAGCTGGCCAGCTTCTGTCGGATCGGCTTTCATACACAGGGGTCGAATGTCGGCCGGTTTGTATTAAACTGGTCAATGCCACCCAACATTCGGCTTAAGAAGAAAGACAACAAAAGTTTTATGCAACAAATATACAACAAAAATAAACAAAGGAGTACGCCAGCTATTGCTACACCTTTGACCATAGACTCACCTGGACAGTTAACTTCATCGCTCTCGTCCTCACAGGTTGGCCATCCATCACACTGCCAGTTCAAGGGAATGCACTGGATGGCACCGCTGTGGCAGGCAAACTGCACAGGTGTACAGCGCAGTTCTGTGAAGAGAATGAATACATTTCAAGCACTTAGTCTTAGATTGAAAAATAATCCACTAAAAATTCACATTCAAAGCTGAATTCCTGACCAATCTTCATAGAAGCTGGACTGCTACTGACGGAATGCCACTGGCTTTCGGGTCCCAAGCCGAGTGGCTGCCCTGCTGCCTAATGAACACAGGAGTTTACTCAGTCAGCATGGGAGCCATTCAGAGTACACTTTGCATTTTCTCAATGAACACAAAGTACTCTCCGATTGGACAAGAAGTATTAGTGATGTCACCACACCGCCTCTCCTTGTCCAAAGAGTGAACACTTTGCATTCATTGGTTGAGCGAGTAAGCTTGCATGTTCACTAAGCAGCAGGGCAGTCGCTCAGCATGCAACCCGGAGGTTAGTGGGAATCACTGTAGTAGCAGTGAAATGATTTAAAAACTATAGAAATAAACAGTTTAACAAAGAGTACAGTTTGCACAATATTTGCTGAGAATATCACAGAACAGTTTTACTTTAAATAAGATTCATTTCATACAGGTGTGTAAAATATCGAAATACTTGTATTCTGTAACAATTTTAGCACCTGCGTTAGGGCTCAAGTGAGCATTACCCTCGAAACAAGAAGTTTTCACGCCTACCAAATTCCACAGCATGAACATGTGCACATGTAAACGAAAATGGGAATTTACTCATACAGTAAACATTAAAACTCATAATTTTACACCACTGTGAAAACTAAATTGTAGTAGTCAGCATGGCTACAGTAATTGCCATGATCTTCCAGGTACTGTGCAACCGAATACTGACCAAATGTGGTCGCTCACACCCTTTTTTGTCCGATAGAGGGAGTTAAAAGTGGCCGAATAGCGCCGCAAAAACGACTGTAAAGCGTTAGCAGTGAGGGCGCAATGCCCCAGTGTGAAAGAAGCCCAACTGCACAGCTATGGCAGAAGAGCTCTGAGCTTTATCAGAGAAAGGGACACACCTGTCTCTCACTACAAACAAAACAAGCATAGCTGTGGCTGTCATTCACAGGCCTTGTGCTGGAGCTCCTCTCCCCTGCCACCATTTTTCTCTTAGACCCCTTTCACACTGCAGCGCTTTTCAAGTGTTTTATCGCTAAAAATAGTGCCTGTAAAACGCCTCTCAAGCCATCCCAGTGTGAAAGCCCAAATGCTTTCACACTGGGGCGGTGCGCTTGCAAGGCAGGGGAAAAAAAAAAAAAAAGTCCTGCAAGCAGCATCTATGGGGCGGTGTAAACACTGCTCCTCCACCACCCTTGCCCATCTAAATGAATGGGCAGCGCCGCAAAAAGGGGCGTTATTAACCCTTACCTCCGCTGCTAGCTGGGGTTAAAAGAGCCCAAATAGCGGCCAATATAACTGCGGTAAAACCCGCTCTTTCCCAGTGTGAAAGGGGTCTTAGTGTCAGAAAAAGCTGTCAGAAGTGACTCATGCTGATAAGAGGAACAAAGCAGCAGAGAAAAATCACACTCAGAGCTTTGGGTAGAAACAAGTAAACTGTATAAATAGATGTGCTGTTCAGATTTCAACAACTTGCTTCAAAGTGTTTCCCACATGTCTGCAAGGATTAGTATTAAATGCTGAAAATGTTAGCTGCCTGGCTGCCGCGTTGATAAGCCTTGAATACTTCCTGTGTCAATGACCTAAAACAAAGGCAAACATGAGCATACTGGCTGTATGTTCCAGTTCAGTGACTAACAGTACCGAGGTCAGATGATTGGCATGGTTCACGGTTCATGGATTAGTTTGGATGCAGAAAGAATGATTGGGCTAGCTGTCTATGTAGACTATGCCTGAACTAATACAATTTTATATTGCAACACACTTCAACCACTTTTGGGGACCGTATCCTCACCCCGTAAGTTAGGAACCACTGCCTTATACAGTTCGCTCAGCAAATTAATTCTAGCCCCACCCTTTAACATCCATGGCAGTCCGCCATCAGTTGCTGTTCAAAGTAACTGACTGAACAGCCCGATACACAAGAAGCCACCAAAACCTGTATTAAAAACACAAATTATGAACAAGTATAAATCAGTAAGCAAATAAAAACATGATCTGAAAGTGATAATGTTATAGTTGAAAGTTGCAGTACTAATGCAAAACACAGCAGTTTCTCCTTAACAGCAAAGAAACCCTAGTAACGCTACAATAAGTGAGAGAATGCCAACAGGCTTTCAAAACACAACTACATTGTGTTTTCCAAGTAAAACCAGATTCCTGCAAACAAGCTCTAATTTGGAAAGTGTTTAATGAAGTTCAAATATTAAGTAGAGCACAGCCTGGCTACATACAAAACTAAAGCCATTATGGGCTCTCATCTCCACTGCAACACACAGGTCTTACGCTTCCTACATATAGATATCCTGTGAGGATCACAAAACAAACCAATCACTGCAACCTTTCCCTTTCAGACTGCTAATCAACCGTGGGAAGGATTCTCCGTCCAATGACTGAACACAAAGCACTAAGGCACTATTATCATATTTAGAGCACCACTTCTAATGCTGCTTTAGGTTTCATACAAGTTTAAAGAAAATACATTAAAATAAGCCTTGATAAAATATAAATATAATTTAAAAAATATATCAAACACACAGTATCTCACAAAAGTGAGTACACTCCTCACATTTTTGTAAAAATCTTATTATATCTTTCCATGTCACAACACTGAAGAAATGACACTTTGCTACAATGTAAAGTAGTGAGTGTACAGCTTGTATAACAGTGTACATTTGCTGTCTCCTCAAAATAACTCAACACACAGCTATTAATGTCTAAACCGTTGGCAACAAAAGTGAGTACACCCCCAAGTGTAAATTTCCAAATTGGGCCCAAAGTGTCAATATTTTGTGTGGCCACCATTATTTTCCAGCACTGCCCTAACCCTCTTGGGGATGGAGCGCACCACAGGAGTCATCTTCCACTCCTCCATGATGACATCACAGTGGATGTTAGAGACCTTGCGCTCCTCCACTTTCCATTTTGCCCTACAGATGCTCAATAGGGTTTAGGTCTGGAGAGATGCTTGTCCAGTCCATCACCTTTACCCTCAGCTTCTTTAGCAAGGCAGTGGTCATCTTGGACATGTGTTTGGGGTCATTATGGTGAAATACTGCTCTACGGCCCAGTCTCCAAAAGGAAAGGGTTAACCTCCCTGGCGGTATGATTCTTTCTGATTTTAGGTGCTGAAAGCGGTACAATTATTTTGCATGAAAAGTTGGCGTTTTACATTATAGGCCTGCAATTCTTTGGACAGATTTAATGCGGTGGTTCACCCTAAAAACTACAATTTTCTTATTCCACTGCCCCCCCACATTACAATCCGATTAATGCTCTTATTATTTTTTTCATGCTGTACATACCTTAGTACAGCATATTCACCCGTGCATCCGGGGTGGGGAGTCCCGCGGGAGTGGGCGTTCCTCACATGTGTGTGATTGACATTTTGCCCAAAAACGAGTTCCCCCCCGTCGCGTAAGCCGCGTCACGATTGGCGAAAGGAGCCGAACGGCGATGCGCATGCGCAGTATATCGCCGACTCGCCGTTCGGCTCCTTTCGCCAACCGTGACGCGGCTTACGCGACGGGGGGGGGGGGGAGCTCGTTTTTGGGCAAAACGTCAATCACCGGCATGTGAGGAACGCCCACTCCCAACCCGGATGCACGGGTGAATATGCTGTACTAAGGTATGTACAGCATGAAAAAAATAATAAGAGCCTTAATCGGATTGTAATGTGGGGGGGCAGTGGAATAAGAAAATTTAGTTTTTAGGGTGAACCACCCCTTTAAGTGAGTTATTCCTAACAAGAGTCTAGTAGACATCCCGGGTATGATAAAGTTTGAAACACAAAATCATAAATTATAATATAATAAAATAACAAAAATTAATGTAATTATAATAAAAATTATTCAATAATGTAATCAAATCAAAATCACTGATATTTTCTCAGTTACATAATTGTCGATGTCATTACTTTCAGTGTTTCATGACGAATTTCCCCACAAATCGCTATCGCTCAATTCTGCAAGTGATTCTAATTTATTATCGCTGTTTTCTAGCTGCTCTAAAACCACTTTTGACATAAAGGGACACTTTTTAGTTGCTATGGACAATCTACAGTTTCCAGGCAGAAAACAGTTTTTATTATATAAAAGTGCATGCATGACACTGGGCAGACCACTAGGGACAAGGGGGGTGTGTATTTTTTACATACAGTACTGTAATCTGTAAGATTACAGTATACTGTATGTATTGTGTGTATTTACTTTTTTGAATTTGGTTCAGATCTCCGCCCCCGTGCGTCGCAACGTCACATGGAACGGAGCTCGGCGGCACACGGCACTGTGTGAATCGAGCGAGGAGGACACAGCCCGATCACACAGCGGGGAGGCATTGCAGGATCCAGGGACAAGGTAAGTATCCTCTGCCGGTGGATACTGCGAACGATCCAGAGTCTGGCTCGGGGTTACCGCTTTTGGTGCTGAAATTCCACCCCGAGCCAGACTCTGGAATACCGCCAGGGAGGTTAATGCTCTGCTTCAGTATGTCACATTACATGTTGGCATTCATGGTTCCCTCAATGAGCTTTAGCTCCCCAGTGCCGGCAGCACTCCTGCAGCCCCAGACCATGACACTCCCACCACCATGCTTGACTGTAGGCAAGACACACTTATCGTTGTACTCATCTGGTTGCCGCGACACACACGCCTGACACCATCTGAACCAAATAAGTTTATCTTGGTCTCATCAGACCACAGGACATGGTTCCAGTAATCCATGTCCTTAGTCTGCTTGTCTTCAGCAAACTGTCTGCAGGCTTTCTTGTGCACTCAACCTCTTTGGTCGACCATAGTGAGGCCTGTTCTGAGTGGAACCTGCCCTGTTAAAGCGCTGTATGGTCTTGGCCACTGTGCTGCAGTTCAGTTTCAGGGTCTTTGCAATTATCTTGTATCCTAGGCCATCTTTATGTAGAGCAACAATTCTTGTTTTTTTTAGATCCTCAGAGTTCTTTGCCATGAGATGCCATGTTGAACTTTAAGAGACCAGTATGAGAGAGTGAGAACACCAAATTTAACACACCTGCTCCCCATTCAAACCTAAGACGTTGTAACACTAATGAGTTACATGACATCGGTAAGGGAAAATGGCTAATTGGGCCCGATTTGGACATTTTCATTTAGGGGTGTACTCACTTTTGTTGCCAGCGGTTTAGACATTAATGGTTGTGTGTTAAGTTATTTTGAGAGGACAGCAAATCTACACTCTTATACAAGCTGTACACTCACTACTTTACATTATAGCAAAGTGTCATTTCTTCAGTGTTGTCACATCAAAAGATATAATAAAATATTTCCAAAAGTGTGAGGGGTGTACTTATAGGAGGAAAAGAATATGGATTCTGTAGAAAGGCAAGAAAGCAAGGAGGTGGAAGGATACACCAATAGTACTAATCTATTTTAGCCTATCCCTACAATATAGGTCCTCTCTTATTGACCATTGGTGCGTGGGCATGCACACACTCGTTTCTAGTTTTTTTCTGTGCAATTACTTGCCAGTTTAAGAGAGTTTGTACATTATAGTTGGCAATTTGTTTAGTAGTAAATAGGGTAATGAGTATTTGCAAGAGCACTTGTACTCCTGCAAATGCTCCCGATGCCTAATCCGATATCTGGACACTCAGGAACAATCAGTGCTACGGCGGGGAAGTTATAAATCACTGATCAGGATCAGGGAGATCAGCGATTATAACTTCCCCTGCCACCGCACCGGTTGTTCCCGAGTGTCCCCTGTATCATTCTCCAGCTCCCCTCTGTGTTCCTCTGTGCACTCCTCCGTTCTCAGTCCTCCCCCCCTCTCCGGTCTGCTCCTCCTCTGCATGCTCTCCAGTCCCCTCATCCTCCATCCTCCTCGGGTCCGCTCCCCCTCCTCGCGCTCTCCAGTTCCCCTCCTGCTCCATGCGCTCTCCAGTCGTCCCCTGAGCCCCCCCTTTTCCAAATGTGCTGTCAGTGATCAATGACTTTGTCCATTCATAACTGAGCATTGTAAACGGTGTAGTCCTGGCCAGGAGAACACACAGCGATTGTTCCTAGCGGCAAAAAATCCCAGGAAAAAAAAAATCAGACAGGCTGGTTGGACCCAAGTTGATAGATCAATCAGCTTGGGTACAACCAGCCTGCCCATACATGGTTTGAACTGTCTATGTCCAGCTTTAGGAATGACACAATCATGTAAATTCTGGTGCATGTGTGTGTTTAAATCACTTGATCAGTTCCTTTCATTTGCCTCTTACATTATGACTTGCTACAAATTCAAAGTGATTCCTTGAGAAGAGGGGAAGGTTTTCCGTTTCTGTTGAAGCAGACTAATGGTGTTTCCTCACATATGGCGACCCATCACATTTGGCTACCAGCTGGAGTGCGCATGAGCGACGCCGTCATATTTGTTTCAACACTTTTACGACACACAGCACACTCAAACCATCAGATAGTGTGACGGAAGTGACATCAAACATTTTTTTTTGGTTCCGAGTAAAGCATCCCTTTAAAATGGCAGAATAATGAAATACAGCGCGTTCCGATGACCTGGTGTGGAGCAAGGGGCTGATTTCGTACCATTTTAGGATAAAAAAATATAATGAGGTGAATTACAAGGCTGCCCAATGAACACACAATATGGCTTAAAGTGACTAAACATCATTCTGCTACAAATCCACCAAAGAGACTGTAAAGAGGTATTAATCTCCTTTCTGTAACACTGAGCCTCCATCTGACACACAAGTAAGCCAGACGTCACTTCCATGACATTATCCGACGGCTTAACTACTCCGCATTGTCGCAAAACGTTTGAAGCGCATATCGGCAAGTTACGCATGCGTAGTACGAAATTTCTCAGTGGAACGTCACTTCCGTAGCCAACAGTGATGCGTCGCCGAATGTGACGAAACACCGGCATCATTCTTAAAGATTCTTCTTTTTCAAAGTCACTTATTTTCAATAGTAAGGTACAGACTTGGAAAGTTGCTAATAAGCCCACTTTAAGCACTTGCCACAAAATCACATGTCTGTACATTATTCTGCTTCAAGTGTTTTTTTATTTTTTTTATAGTCGAATTCAGCTTTCTTGTGATAACAATCGATGCGGCTAATCAGCCGCTTGATCATCATCACAAGCAGCGAGAGGGGGCGTTCCTCCCCTCCTGCCGCTCTGCCCGGGCTCTCCCGTTCCACCAGGAGGCCTGAGCAATGAGCCGGGACGGGTTTCTAGATCCGATCAAAGCTGATTCTGGCTTTGTTTGGTCTCGGATCTAGAAACCCGTAAGCGGCATAACGTCATCACTTTCGAGTTACTGGAGCCTTAAAAGGCACCATAATAATTAGGGTTGTCCCGATACCACTTTTTTAGGACCGAGTACAAGTACCGATACTTTTTTTCAAGTAGTCGCCGATACCGAATACCGATACTTTTTTTTAATGTCATGTGACCATTTTCAAACCACAATACAGACCAAAGATATTTTCTTTAGAATTATGAAGAACTGGTACATCATGGTGTGGGGCTGTTTTTTAGCATACGGTACTGGAAAACTACATATCATTGAAGGAGTGATCACTGTCAGTGCAGCTCATCGGTGCCAGTGCCCAAAAGTGCAGCTAGCCAGTGCCACCTATCAGTGCAGATCAGTGCCCATTAGTGCATCAGTGCAGGGAGGCAGCTTATTAGTGCATCTCATCAGTGCCACCCAATCAATGCCAGTGCCACCTATCAGTGCCATCCAATGGTGCCATCCAATTTGTGTTCGATGTCACAAAAAATAAATAAAAAAAAAAGTATTCTATTTTGGTATTGGGGGTATTTGCGCGAGTACGAGTACTAGCGCAAATACTCGGTATCGGTCCCGATACCGATACTGGTATCGGTATCTGGACAACCCTAATAATAATAAAAAATAAAAAAATCAGTATTCAAAAAACAGCCAAACTTGGTGTTTTGAATGCTTTTGACCCCTCCAAAAAAAATACCCGACACGTGACTATTGCTGTCACTTGGGATGATTACATTCCTTGTGACAGCAATAAAAGTGATCTTTAATTTATTTTTTATTTTTTTAAAGGGACGGTGTAAAAAAATAAAATAAATTAAGAAAAAAAAAAGTTTTTAAAGTGCCCCATCCCTCCGTGCTCGCGCGCCAAAGCAAACGCATACGTAAGCTTTGTGTCTTGTGAGGTATCGCAGCGATCATTAGTGGGAGAGCCATTATTCTAGCACCAGACCTCTTCTAACTCTAAACTGGTAACCGTTAAGAATGTTTTAAAAAGTTGCCTATGGAGTTTTTTTTTTTTTTTTTTTAAGTACCGTAGTTTGTCACCATTCTACGACTGTGCGCAATTTTAAAAGCATGACATGTTAGGCATTTACTTAACGTAACATCACCTTTCACATACCAAAAAAAAAAAAACAAACACACACACACACACACACACACACACACAACATTGGGCTAACTTTACTGCTTTGTTTTTTTTAACTTTCATTAAAAGTGTATTTTTTCCCCAAAAAATTGGCTTTTGAAAGACCGCTGCACAAATACAGTGCGACATAAAATATTGCAACGACAGACTTTATTCTCTAGGGTCTCTGCTAAAAGATAGATTGCAAAAAAAAAAAAAAAAATAAGAAATCTATCTTTTAGCAGAGACCCAAATGGCGGTCGTTGCAGTATTTTTATGTTACACTGTATTTGTGCAGCATTCTTTCAAAACGCAATTTTTTTGGAATTACTTGGGGGTTCCAAGTAATTTTCTTGCAAAAAAATACTGATTTTAACCTGCAGCCAACAAATGTCAGAAATAGGCCTGGTCTTGAATTGGTAAAGTGATTTTCAAAGACACTTTACTGTCTGGTGGTGCAAATAACTATGTTACTTATGGGGGTTGATTTACTAAAGGCAAATCCAATTTGGAAATGCAGTCACTGTAGTTTTGAGGGGAAGATCTTGAAATGAGGGGGGGGGGGGGGAATCTCAAACGAGGGGGGGGGGGATCTCAAACGAGGGAAGGATCTCAAACGAGGGGGGGGGATTTCAAACGAGGGGGGGGGGAATCTCAAACGAGGGGGGGGAATCTCAAACGAGGGAAGGATCTCAAACGAGGGGGGGGGATTTCAAACGAGGGGGGGGGGGAATCTCAAACGAGGGGGGGGGAATCTCAAACGAGGGAAGGATCTCAAATGAGGGGGGGGATTTCAAACGAGGGGGGGATCTCAAACGAGGGGGGGGATCTCAAACGAGGGGGGGGATCTCAAACGAGGGGGGGGATCTCAAACGAGGGGGTGGGATCTTAAACGAGGGGGGGGGGGATCTCAAACGAGGGGGGAGGGGGGGATCTCAAACGAGGGAAGGATCTCAAACGAGGGGGGGAGGGAAGGATCTCAAACGAGGGGGGGTGGAAGGATCTGAAACGAGGGGAATCTGACGAATTTATCATCCAATCATGTGCAAGCTAAAATGCTCTTTTTTTTTTCCTTGCATGTCCCCCTCAGATCTACAGCGACTGCACTTTGAGTGTTTTGCCTTTAGTAAATAACCCCCATAGTGTTGTCTTAGACCTCGGGTGTTAAGTGAATCCAGCATTCACCTTAAGTTGCATTCTGCATGAGCAACATTGCATACAAAAGCACGCTCATACCAGGAAGAATATAACCCCAGCACTTACAGCAATGCATGTACACATCCAGCCTCATGTGTACAGGGCCTAAATCAGTAGTTAAATAAAAACCCATCCTATTTATTTAAAAACCATGCTATAAAAGATTTCTACTATAATTTTTTGTATGTGTGAATTTAGTGTAGTAAGTTCCATATTCACGGAAACAAACTGTATACTGTAAAACTAATTCTACCAACTGAATATTGAGCAGTAATTTAGAAAATGAAATGATAAAAATAAAAACATTTCCAGGACAAAGTGTAAACATTTACAAAAATCAACACTTTCCCATAAAAAAATTACCATTACCAACAATGAATAATGACAAAGCCCTGACTGCTCCCTATTAGATTCAAGCTCCCCTCCCTGGGCTGGCATGCCGACATTGATATGAGCATCCAAGCGGTAATAAACCCTAAAAGTAAAACATTATTACATTGCAGCTTACCAATCCTTGGAGTGCGATGGCTGCATTTTTTTTTCCTACCTGGCCGTAACACTTCCTGTCCCAAAGTGTCTCTATCCTTGATGAAGGAGGCATGGCGACCCCTTTGGACAGCAACACTAATTTCAGCGAGGGTAGTGTTGGATCCATTAGCAGATTTACCTACAACAACTTTAACACTGACAGGGGTGCTTACAATGGTCAGCATTTATGTAAAATATTTATCCCCAAAGTAAAAAAAAAAAGAAGAAAAAGAAGAAGTTTGCTGTAACTACTTAAATTGTTAAAAAGTGGTTGTAAACCCTCTTAAACTGCTTGCACCTACAGGAAAGCCTACATCAAGGCTTACCTGTAGGTGCTTGCAATATCTCCTTAAAGCGGGAGTTCACCCATTTATTACATTTTTTTTTTTCTCCCCTTAGACTCCTGCTCGTTGTGTCTAGGGGAATCGGCTATTTGTATTAAAATATGATCCGTACTTACCCGTTTTCGAGCTGCATCTTCTTCCGTCGCTTCCGGGTATGGGTCTTCGGGAGCGGGCGTTCCTTCTTGATTGACAGGCTTCCGACGGTCGCATCCATCGCGTCACTCGTAGCCGAAAGAAGCCGAGCGTCGGTGCGGCTCTATACTGCGCCTGCGCACCGACGTTCGGCTTCTTTCGGAAAATCGTGACGCGATGGATGCGACCGTCGGAAGCCTCTCGGAAGACTGTCAATCAAGAAGGAACGCCCATTCCCGCAGCCCATACCCGGAAGCGACGGAGAGGATGCATCTCGTAAACGGGTAAGTACTGCACATATTTTAAAACAAATAGCCGATTCCCCTAGAGAAAACGAGCAGGAATCTAAGGGGGAAAAGTGCCCTCTAAGGGTGAACCCCCGCTTTAACCTACATGATTAGGGAGAAATTTGCAGAAAATATCTCCTTAACCGTAGACAACGGCGCAGGCACACTGAGCGTGTTCGGTCTTGAATGCGCGGGGATCGTGCCGGTTCCGTGCGCATGCGCGGGAGTGACGTCATCGCTGCTCCGTCCAGTCACAGCGCCGATACCCGGAAGTCACTCCAGGTATCATGGCGGCGACAGAGGAGAGGAACAAGGGTCGCTGTGGGGGCTTCGATCTCAGGTAATTCATAATGAGCTAGTATGCTAGTCATAATAACTCATTATGCCTTTCTCTTGCAGCTTTTTATTTTTTTTATGCGTTTTTGGGTTTACAACCACTTTAACTGGAGTTTGGCTTCAATTTGTCACTGTATTTAAAATCTACCAGTGCATACAACAATCCCCCTTCCCGATTAACAATGCTTGCTGTTTAAAGGGGACTCTGTGCTCATTCCTAGAGATGTGTAACTGGCCAGAAAATCAGGCAAAAAAAAGGAGGAAAAAATTCCTAAAAAAGAAAACCAATACAGCCATCACATCTAAGGTTTGCTACGCTAAAAATCCTTTGTGAAATGCCTAAAATCATAGAGAGCTACTAGGTTCTGTTAATGATCTTTTCCAATTAGGGGGCCGTTACTTCTGCCTACTTATGGTTGCTTTGGCCTCATGCACGCTGGGAGTAAAAAAACATTGCTTTTGAGGGCATTGGGTGTTTAGTGGCTGAAAAAAAGTCCCTCTATGTTAAAAGAGCATTGGGGGGGGGGGGGGGGCAAATCTAAACATTAGGAACATTTAGCGTTTGAGTGTTCATTCATTTCAATGGCCAGAATAAATATTCTGCCCAATGGAATGAATGAACGCCCAAACCCTTGATGCACCTAAGGCACTTTTGGGGCATTTTTAAGCTTCCCGGAGAAAAGGCGTTTAGAGGAGCTGGACAAATAGCCAGTGTGCGCAAAGCCCGTTAGACCTTTTGCTCATCTAATTCTAAAGTTGATGTTTGTAATACCAAAGCCTTGCGATTTGATAACTTTGGAGAAAATTTTTCTTGAAAATTAAAAAACCTTACATAAAAAATAAAACGTTAGTGGGTTACTGCTTACTTTGAACTGTTACTTTGCTTATTCAATCCAAAAAGGGATTTATCTCTTTGAACCTGGAAACAAACTCCAGCTCACACTTTATAATTAGTTAAAAGCAAAAACATTTTTTTTATATTTGGTTTAACCGCTTGCCGACTGCCTCACGTAGATATACGTCGGCAGAATGGCACATGCAGGCAAAGAAACGCATATATACACACACGTTGCTTTAAACCTGCCCCCTAGCGGGCGCCCGGCGCAGTCTCAGTGACCATGCGCGCGAGACCCACAGACTCCATGTCCGCCGTTGTCCGGCGATCGGGTCACGGAAAGGTAGAACAGGTGGATGCCTTTGTAAACAAGGCATTTCCCCGTTCTGCCTGGTGACACCACCGGTTGTCTGCTCCCTCTCATTGGGAGCAGCGATCAGTGACGTGTCACCGTAAGCCACGCACTTTAACAGTTAGAGTGATTAATCCCTTCACTGCCAGTCACATTTATACAGTAATCAGTGCATTTTTATAGCACTGATCGCTGCATAAATGTGAATGGTCCCAAAATAAATGTCAAAAGTGGCCGATGTGTCTGCCATAATGTTGCAGTCATGAAAAAAATAAATTAAAAAAACACAAACGCAGACCACCGCCCATAACAAAGTATAAAAAACGCCATAAAACTACACCCTATTTTGTAGATCCTATAACTTTTGCGAAAACCAATCAATATACGCTTATTGCTAATTTTTTTACCAAAAATATGTAGAAGAATACATATCGGCCTAAACGGAGGAAAAATTTGCTTAAAAAAAAATATGGGATATTCATTATAGCAAAAAAGTACAAAATATTGCTTTTTCTTCAAAATTGTCGCTCCGTTTAGGTTTATAGCGCAAAAAATACCACCAAAAGAAAGCTCCATTTGTGAAAAAAAAAAACGTCATTGTTTGGGAGCCATGTCGCACACGGCCGTGCAATTGTCAGTTAAAGCGATGCAGTGCCGAATCGCAAAAAGTGCTCTGGTCTTTGGCCAGCCAAATGGTTCGGGCTGAAGTAGTTAAAGAGTTTACATCATGAATACATAGAAGCTGATCATTGTAAGCACCCCTATCAATGTTAAATGGTTTCTCTAATCCCTGTAAACTGATGCATCTGTAAAGCCCCATACACACTATCAGTTTTCCGGCAGGTTTTTCTCTTCAGGTTTACCAAAACCATGTAGTACAAGGGAGTGCCTGATTGCATACAAATTGAAACTCTTAAGGTTTGACCTCATATTAGATGGTTTTGGTAAACCTGAAGACAAAAACCTGCAGGAAAACCGATAGTGTGTATGGGGCTTGAAAGTGCTTATTGGCTGCATCATCAGATGAAGAAAGAACGGCTAAAATCAATACAGCCATTACATCCAAGAATTGTTAGATACAATATAATAAAACATGTTTGCTTTTGGGTCTATTACTGCTTGAATGATTTCTAGGACTGCCAACCCATACCACAACCTAGCACATAACTAAAGAGGAACTGCAGTCTGCTCACATAATTTGTAATAAAAACATCTTTGCCATTCTGAAGCTTCCCTCCAACCACTTTGCCTATTTTATATATACTGCAATTCTGTACTTAACAAAAATATGCTGCAGAAATCTCCCTCCATTGAATCTGGCTGCAACCATTTTAACTGTGGGCAGCTGAAGCTGCTGCCTGTTCACTTCCTGGATTTACACAGACACACATCTCCAGCTCTGTAGCCATGATTGGCCCTCTTATGACTCATCCCGCCTCCCTTCCTGGCAAAACGCTCACAAGTGAGAGAGATGTGCATGTCGTCATGCCTAGGCTTTTTTACTAGACAAAAAACGGAGTGGGCTGTATAAGGTATTTACTGGCAGAAAAAAAATGTTTTACTATCCAAAGTTAAAACAACTAAGGGCAGAGGATTTAATGATAGATGAAAAAATAACTGAAAGTCCGCTTAAATACCAAGGAATAAAATGTATGTTGGCTGCTTACTGACATAAGAGGCATTTCTACGCTATCAATCCATTGCCAAAACTAGAAGCATGCTCACCTGATTGCAGTCTTGCGAGAGCTATTCGTTGACCTGAAATTTAAAATTTAAAAAACACTTACCAATCTAGGTACAATCTAATTAGGCACATAATGAAGGAAATATCTACATTTATAAAATTCAAAGGAATATAAGGTAACATACAATTTAAGATTTAATAGTATTTGAATATATCTTGAGACGTGTTTGGAACTTTTGCTCTCTCACCTAACAGTACTTGTGTGTAGAGGTGGTTGGAAGCGCTTTATTACACGCTCTCATGTTACAGCTCTTTAGCAATCCCTAGATACCAGCTGTGAAAACTGCACAGCTGCGTCATTTATTGAACTACAAATCCCATCTTACACTGCGCAGACAGACTTGTAGTCTAAATGTATTGTGAGCACACTGATCGGCATGCCTTTAGTGAATTTACACGGCTTACAACTCTGAAACATAAAACCTGTACAGGAGGAATGGACAACGCTGTAGGTAATGTGTGCAGAAGCCGGACACTGCACTTGCAATCCGCTGATCGTGAGTGCAGTACTTTTCAAGCTCCTATTATAACCACTTAAGGACCCCCTACCGACTATATACGTCGGCAGAATGGCACGGCTGGGGACAGGCACGCCGCCTTTAAGAGCCCAGACGTAGGTTGCGGGTGCACGCACGTGACCGGGTTCGAAGCTCCATGACTGCGGGGACCCGATCGCCGCCGGTGTTCCGCCATCGGTCACAGGAGCTGAAGAACGGGAAGAAGTGAATGTAAACAAACCTTCTCTGTTCTTCACTGTGGCAGTGACACTGATCGTCTGTTCCCTGATATAGGGAATGACGATCAGTGACGTCACGCCTACAGCCACACCCCCCTACAGTAAGAATCACTCCGTAAGGGCACACATAACCCCTTAGCGCCACCTAGTGGTTAACCCCTTCACTGCCATTTTCACAGTAAGCAGTGCATTTTTATAGCACTTTTCGCTGTGAAAAGGACAATGGTCCCAAAAATGTGTTAAAAGTGTCCGATGTGTCCGCCATAATGTCGCAGTCAAGAAAAAAATAAATAAATAAATAAATCGCTGATCACCGCCATTACTAGTAAAAAATAAAACATTTTTTTTAATAAAAATGGCACAAAACTATCCCCTATATTGTAAACGCTATAACTTTTGCACAAACAAATCAATAAATGCTTATTGCGATTTTTTTAACCAAAAATATGTAGAAGAATATGTATCGGCCTAAACTGAGGGAAAAAAAAAAAAGATTTATATATTTTTTGGGGGATATATATTATAGCAAAAAGTTAAAAATAGATTTTTTTCAAAATTGTCACTCTATTTTTGTTTATAGCGCAAAAAAAAAAAAAAAAAGGTGATCAAATACCACCAAAAGAAAACTCTATTAGTGGGAAAAAAAGGACGCCAATTTTGTTTGGGAGCCACGTCGCACGACCGCGCAATTGTCAGTTAAAGCGACGCAGTGCCGAATCGCAAAAAGTGGCCTGGTCCTTTACCTGCATAATGTTCCGGGTCTTAAGTGGTTAAAAGATTAAAAAAAAAAATTGTGCATTTATTATTAAAAGGAGAACTTTAGCCTTTAAGAAAATTACATGTTTTGTCTGTCAATCTTATCAAAAGGAATTATCCATCTATAATGCACTCCCCACAACATAACAAAAAAGAAGTATAAAAAAAAAGGTAGAAGTGATGACTGGTAAAATGTTCATGACAGAAGAGACCTTTCTGGCCTCCTCTGTCAAACCCTCCTCCCTGCCTGTCAGTATTTGTGTACACAGAGCGGCACACATGCGACCCAGCACACAATTACGGCACTTCTAACAGCCAAACCCAAAAAGGAAAATAAATAAATAAATAATAGAGAGGAATTATAAATTCCCATGACAGACAGAAGGGAGGGCTGACATTGCAGCACTGAGGGGGGGTGGGGTTCGCTTGCCAAGTTTGTCTGCCATAATGTGCCAATGTACAATGCATACTAGCACATTATGGCTAAAGCCTGAGCTTTTATCCAATGTATTTTTTGCAAATGTATTTATTTTTTATAATAATTGAAGGGGTTGTGTTTTTTCACCTTAGTGCATCCTATGCATTAAGGTGAAAAAACACCTTGCGGGGACCGCCCTGTCATCTGCCGGCTCAGCGGGGATCAACAGAGCGATGAGCAAGCGCATGAGAAAGGTACGGATCCTCACGGGACCCGTACATGTGAAAGGGCCCTTAATATCAAACTGTTTTGTTTACTACTGCTCACCATGAACTCAGGAGGACCTGCCGAGACATAAAAACAGCCCCATCACAAAAATGATAAAGTTCTTCTTAACCATTTAGTACACGGTCACTACATTTGAGGTGTCTCAACTGAACCCCAGAAGCCCCGAGCAGTTCTATGCAAGCTTTACACAGACATAAGCATTCACAAAGGAATTCTAAACCACAACAGGATGACATTTAGTTTGCTCTTTGCACATGAAAAACAATTGACATTTTTTATTTCCATAATTTGTGTTTTGTTTTCACCTTTTAACCAGTCTCTCTTTTTTCAGGCGCTTTTGGGCTCATGACATGGCACCAGATTCAGCGCTATGAGATTCCTTAGCTGATGCCTCCTGGGACAGATATCCAAGAAGGCTGCAGCATCTATATATTTATTTATTTTTGCTGTGAAGGTCTGCTTTAGGGTACAGCCAAGTGTTAAACTAGCATTCCAAAATGTGGCGTGGATATTTTCCCTTTGAAAGTGACACTAAACTCTGCTTTAAAAAAAAAAAAAAACCTGAACTCAAAAGTACCTTCGATTGCCCTCAGCCTCTTCCAAAACTGCCAATAATTTTTTTTCTACTGCTGCGATTTGACTTCCTGTTAGAGGATGATTACGTTTGTTCTCCAAAATCTCACTGTAGTTATGTAAGCAACCCTCTTGCAAGATGGACTAGGAACTATGGGATTTGTTGTAATGCATAGAGCAATGCACATGACCACAACACGCACTGCTCTTCCAAAAACTAAAAAGAGTGAGGGGGAAAGGAGAGGTTCAGGGGCTCATGGAGGAGTTTACAAGGTGGTAGAAAAGCACAGAAAGGAACACTTCCAGGAAAAACAGCATTACCATAAAGTAATCGATGCGTATTATTATTATTCAGGTTTTATATAGCGCTAACAGTTTTTGCAGCGCATAACAAAATAAAGGCAGACATTACATTACAAATTTGGTACAAGAGGAATGAGAGGGCCCTTCTCAGAGCGTATGGATTATTTCTGGAAACAAGAACATCTGTCATGTCCCCTTTACACTGGGCATCAAAAATAAAAAATGTAAGGGCGTTGGCGACTTGTCTTTTTTTCTGTTTCTAAACGCCCCTCCTTGTTAATCTGTGTTTCCTTGCTAAGGCGTTTACAGACGTGAAGCCCTGGTTCACACTGGTGCGGTCAAATCGGCTGCAATTGCACCGTCCTAATCGGTGCTGCACTGCATTTGTGGCTCCGCTTTTCAAAAATTGGGACTGACATGTGGGAGTGAAATTGTGCGAGTTCAGCTGAACTCCCAGGGCTTCTTCCCCGCAGCTCAGTGCGAACCTGGGCTTAGTGGCAGAAAAAAAAGAAACCATCACTTGCACATTCAGGAAAGGAGCATTCCAGCAGAAAAAGCCGAACGTGCAAAAACAGGTTAAAATGTGCCTTAGAGTTCATTCATTTCAATAAACGAATATTCTGGCCAATGAAATGAAGGAATGCCCAAACACCTAAACGCAGCTTTAGGCACATTTTTAATGCCTTTTTCCTCCTGCCAGGAGAAAAGGTGTTCAAAAGAGCTGGGTAAATGTCCAGTGTGCATGAGACCTTAGTGCCATTTAGTATTTAAAAGGGATTGTAAAGGTAGATGTTTTTTCACCTTAATGCATTCTATGCATGAAGGTGAAAAAACATCCAAGCATTAGCGGCCCCCCCCAGCCCCTCCTTTACTTACCTGACCCCTCGAAAGTCCCACGCCGTGAACGCGCAGGCTTCTGGGCCAGATTCTTGGTTCATTCACTGTATCACTCGGCCCCGCCCCAGGCGCGTCATTGGATATGATTGACAGCAGCGCAGGCTGACAGCAGCACAGCCATTGGCTAGCGCTGCTGTCAATCATATCCAATGACTGGGCGAGCCGGGGGCGGGGCCGAGTGATATGGCTGCCGGCTGTATCACAGGAGTGCGCCCGCAAGGACTTTCCACCATGCAAGCTCGCATGAAGTTGGAAAGTTCCTGCAGGGGGAGCCGAGACAGCCGCCGAGGGATCCCAGAAGACCACGATCGGGGACACTCTGTGCAAAACGAGATGCACAGTGGAGGCAAGTATAATATGTTTGTTATTAAAAAAAAAACAAAGCTTTAGAGTTCCTTTAACTGCAGATTAAAGCGGAACTAAAGTTTCCATACTTACCTGTTCAAGGGTCCTGTTCACTGCTGCCAGCATCATCTTCCTCAGAAGATTCTGGTTTTCAAGCCTCATTGACTACCGGAAGATGACATCACTCCTGCACATGCACAGAAAGCTGTCATCCTGGTACTTTGCAGCTCACTGTATAGCGTCCAAATCAGGGTTCAAGTCCTGGGGAAAAACGTGTGGGAACTCCCACCCAGATCCACTCCCCCACCAAAAATAAAATAAAAAATTATACGCTCATATGCATAATTACTAAACGCATGTTTTTTTTTTTTCCGATCCACTGTACCTTAGTAATCCTTTATGTTACTTTAAGCAAGTTCTTTCTAAATCCCGCGATAACTCGCGGCAGATCTCCGCTCGTGGCATGGCGTCAAACTTTTACCCTTAAAAATCTAGATAGGCGACGTTTAAAAAATTCTATAAGTTGCATTTTTTGAGCTACAGAGTAGCTCTAGGGCTATAATTATTGCTCTCGCTCTAACGATCGCGGCGATACCTCACTTGTGTGATTTGAACACCGTTTTCATATGCGGGCGCTACTCGCGTATGCGTTCGCTTCTGCGCGCGAGCTCGTCAGGACGGGGCGCTTTAAAAAAAAAATTTTTTTGTTTTCTTATTTAATTTTATTGATTTTATTATTTTTTACACTAAAATATAAAAAATAAAAAAAATTATCACTTTTATTCCTATTACAAGGAATGTAAACATCCCTTGTAATAGAAAAAAGCATGACAGGTCCTCTTAAATATGAGATCTGGGGTCAAAAAGACCTCAGATCTCATATTTAGGCTTAAATGCAAAAAAAAAAAAAAAAAAAAAAAAGGAAAATTTGTCATTTAAAAAAATGACAGAAAAAAAATGGTCTCTTTAAGAGGCTGGGCGGGACTGACGTTTTGACGTCACTTCCGCCCAGCAGAGCTATGAGGACGGGTGGGGGCCATCTTCCCCTCACTACAGTCCTCACTCTCCAGGCGGCAGCATCGGATCTCCTCCGCCGCTACCGACGGCTCCGGTAAGCGGCGGAGGGCGCGGAAAAGCGTCGGGAGGGGGGGGGCCCTCTCCCGCCACCGATAACGGCGATCTCGCGGCGAATCCGCCGCGGAGACCGCAGTTATCGTTTACACGGCCGCCCGCTGAAAACATGGATATCTCAGTTGTGGCAGCAGCTGCTGCCGTTACTGAGATATCCATGTTTAAAAAGAGGACGTATATATACAGTGGGGGGTCCTTAAGTGGTTAAAGCAATTGTAAAGTCTAGTTTTTTGTTTTAAATAACAAACATGTTACACTTACCTCCTCTGCAGTGGATTTGCACAGGCAGCCTGGATCTTCCTCTTCTCAGGTCACTCTTTGCTGCTCCTGGCCCCTCCCTCTTATCGAGTGCCCCTCAGCCAGCAGCTTTCTATGGGGGCACCCGAGCTGAGTCAGAGCTCCGTGTATCCATTCAGACAAGAAACCACCGACCTGGCCCGCCCCCTTACTCCCCTGATTGGCTGAGACACAGCAGCAGCGCCATATGCTCCCGTGGCTGTCAATCAGGAGGAGTATCCCAGATGGCTTTGACATTCGTGGACATCAAAAGGAAAGAGGAGGGGCTTAGGTAAGTAATTATGGGACAGACCATTACCCCCAGCACCAAAGTCAAAAGTCTGACATTTTTGACTCCGACATGACAATGGATGCACAAATTGGGTCTGTAGTCAGCGGATCTCACCATCTTCTGTGTCTGCTAAGAAGACTTGTTCCCTTCATCCCAGAAAAAGACACTGCAGTAGTGGTAGGTAAAATAATCAACTCCAGGCTCGACTATACCAACTCCCATTACCTCGGTCTCCCAAAATACCAGATTGTCCGTCTACTAGTCGTCCAGAACACGGCGGCACAACTGGTAACAGAAAAAAAAAAACTGGGAATCAATTACCCCCCTCCCTGAGGTCCCTCCATTGGCTGGCCGTAAAGGACCGAGTCACATTTAAGGCCCTCTGCCTGACGCAAAATGTGTACAAGGAACCGCCCCCAAATATCTATGCAAGAAAATAAAATACCACAACCCTAATCGCGTTCTTCGGTCCACTAACCAAAATCTACGACAAATCCCCAAAGCCCGCTACAAGACCAAAGGAGAACGAAGATTTGCAGTCCAAGAACCACGACTGTGGAACGCATTACCAACTAATATCCGAACGGAAGTGAATCACCTGGCCTTTAGGAAAAAAAAAAACTCAAGACCCATGTTTTCTGAAGGCTAAATAGAAAGAAATGAATACCAAGCGCCTTGAGGAGATTCAGTTCGCATTTGTAGCGCTAAATAAGTTAGTTATTCACTCACTCACGCTGGGGCGGCTGCAACAGATAGAAGGTTTTTTTTATCTTAATGCATAGAGTGCGTTAAGGTAAAAAAATAAAAAAAATTCTGCCTTTACAATCCCTTTAAAAACACAAAACTGAATGAATTTTATTTTTGCCACAATAAGTTACACATTGAACCCTCAATGAATGAAATATGCTTGTATGCGGTATTCAGTGATACTGAAGAAGTTAAATTCCTTTCAAGCGGGTCGTTGCCTCCAGCTAATTTCTTGACATAATTGGCTTTTTTGTCTCCCTTCTAAAGTGGGTCAATTTATACATTAGGTCCCTAACATTCTTAGATACTATACATTTCTGCAATACTCTGCATCAGCACGAGCCAGACAGTGTGCATAGGCATCTGTTCCAATTTTGCACCAAGCAAGATATCAATAAAAGATTATGACCAGGGAAAAGATTCAAATACAAGAATGTACACTGTGCCTCTTTTAAGGCGATCTAAAAGAAAAATGTTCTTCCAGATCCCAGAGCATTAAAGAAAGGGGATGCTAAAGCCAATGGCTTGATACAGGCACAAAGAAAACCGGACAAAGTGAGGCTCAGTGTGTTTTCTACAAGCTAGGACTCTTATGCCTTGTACACACGTTTGCAATTTCCATCGGGATAAACTCTGACGCATTTTTCTGACGAAATTCCGTTCAAGCCGTCTTGCATACACACGGTCACACCAAATTCTGACCGTCCAAAACGCGTAGATGTACAACACATTCACAAGCCGAGAAAAATTAAGTTCAATGCTTCCGAGCAAGCATTTTTTTTTTCTCTGTCGGAGTTTCACACAGACGATCAGAATTTGCAATAGAGATTTTTTTAATCGAAAAAAATGAGAACATATTCTCTTTTTTAACCCTCCTCTTATGTTAGCTTTCTGTTACTATCCATGATGTTAACGGGTCGGTTTTGACCCGTGTCTTAAATCAGCCATAAAATACCCTTTGAACAATTATTTATCATCCAATTTGTTTCTTACCTCTTTGTTACCTTGTTAGGCTTCTTTATCCTTGAAAAGATTGGTTTTAATATTTTTGGTGTGACCCCTTAGACCTTTCTTTTGATAGAATACCTCTCATTTTCTTTACTTTATTTAGAGAAGCAGACAAGCAGGCAAAGAGATAGGCCCCTCCCTAACTACAGCTCACAGGGTTGAGAGGTGATTGGCTGTCAGTGTTACTAAGCAGAGAGAGTGTTTATGATTTCAGTTTTGGCACTTATTAGTGTCCTATAATCCTATATTATAACTGGGTCAGAATTGACCCTAACACCATAAACGTCTTAATTTTCACCACAGTATTTTATAATTTAGTGAAAAGGATTATTTTTCTATTACATTGTTTAAATAGAGGTTCCTGACAAAGTAAAAAAATCTTGATGTAATAAACAAATTTATGTGATACTTATAGACATTCAAAACCTGAAAACGGGTCGGTTCTGACCCTAACACAAGAGGAGGGTTAAACTGACGGAAAAAACACACGGTCGGAATATCCGATGAAAAAAATTCTGTGACTTTTTTCATCGGAAATTCCGATCGTGTGTACAAGGCATTAGAAAACGACTTGCTTTATATATGTGTATGTATAGTAAAGAGAGAGGGGACACAAAGTCATCAACATTCCAGATAAATGCATTTCTCAGATTTACTCTAAAAAACGCTCACATAGGTGAGAAGTAAACAGACATTCAAGTGAAATAGACCCTCAGTTGCGTTTTTGGTGCATTTTTTGAGGCACATGTCCATTTCTCAAATGAAAATCTATGTGTATGGCTAGCTTAAGGCTATGTTCACACCTGTGTGAGAGATTGCCGCTGCGGGACCGCACCTGTCCCCGCAACTGCCCAAACAGAAAAACTCAGGAGATGCGTGGGGGTGCCATTAATCCTAATGCACTGGGAACCACACTGCACTTGCAGTTTCCGTGCAGGCTGCATTTTCAAAAAAATGTAGCAGGGACCTTTTCCCTGCAATTATTGCTGTTCCCGCACAAAAAACGCAGCCTGCAGAGCTGCACGAGTGTGAACCTAGCTTAAGTCATGGCTACCCGCATATGTGCCACCTATCAAACGGAGCGCTTGGCAGGGGGTCAGAAAGGGCCTATTCAAGCTCCCATCTGGCCAAGCCCTAAGGCTAGGGTCACACTGCTACAATAGGATTTTGATCCAATTTGCAACGCAATTATGGATTTCAACTTGGGTGTTGTGTGCATACTTTAAGGCCAAAATCTTGCTAAAATCGCAGCAAAGTAGTACAGGAACCTTTTCCAAAATCACGCCATGCTGATTTGCATTGATACAAACAGACGCCATTGAAAGCAACGCGATTCGTATCGGAAATTGCACTAGTGTGAACAGAGCCTAAAGGCCCATACACACCATCCGAAAATCAGACGAAAAATACCGCTTTCAAATCGATCGTAAGATAATCAGATCGTTAGTACAGAGCTTTTAAGCGCCGACCACGACACTTCATCTGATAAAATCGGACAAACACGGAAAATTTTCTCCTACGATACCAGACCGTACAATTTTCACTTAATCAGTATAGTTGTCGTCGGAAAATACACTACAAACACATGACATCAATTCCGATATTCTATTCCGTCGTACGAGAATTTCTGTAACTTTAGTAACCTTTCCATTCTCGATATGCGACTAGCATGCAAAGAAAAACGGACGATCTGTCGTCCGATTTTCAGATCATCTGACCAGAGCACCTTCTTCCACATGTTTGCCGTGTCCCCCACATGGCTTCTTGCAAACAATACTTCTTATGGCTTTCTTTGTATTAGGCCTCGTACACACGACAGAGTTTCTCGGCAGAATTCACAGAGAAACTCGGTCAAAACCCGGATTCTGCCGAGAATCTCTGTCGTCTGTACAGTTTTGGCTCGATGGAGCCGCCGAGGAACTCGACGAGAAAATAGAGAACATGTTCTCTATTTTCTCGTTGTCCTCGTTGTTCTATAGGAGAAGGCGGCCCGCCGAGCTCCTCGGCGGCTTCATCCCAAAACTCGACGAGGAACTCGACGTGCCAAGCACGTCGAGTTCCTCTGTCGTGTGTACGGGGCCTCACTCTTCCATAAAGGCCAGATTTGTGGAGTGCATGATTAATAGTTGTCCTGTAGACAGATTCTTCCATCTGAGCTGTGGATCTCTGCAGCTCCTCCAGAGTTACCATGGGCCTCTTGGCTGCTTCTCCGTTTAATGTTCTCCTTGCCCAGCCTGTCAGTTTAGGTGGACGGCCATGTCCTGGTAGGTTTGCAGTTGTGCCTCTTTCCATTTTCAAAAAAAGGATTGAACAGTGCTCAGTGAGATGTTCAAATCTTGGGATATTTGTTTTACAACCTAACCCTGCTAATAAAAGGTTACCTGGATTGTTATAGGTTGCTGAGGAAGTGTACAAATCTTACATTTGCCAGTAAAATTACAGCTTGGCCCCATACCTCCAAAGCCCTGAAGTGGTTGTAAACCTTCATACTCCAAAAGCCATAACTTCATGTGGATTTTACTTGAGACATACTACTACATAAACATTGTTGCTGACCAAGCACACCCCTTGAAAAATAAGCCTGATCCAAAGAGGCCCAACCTCACAACTAAAAAGGAAAAGGAACACTAAAGAGAATTTTTTTTTTTTTTTTTTTTAAATAACAAACATGTTATACTTGCCTCCACTGTGCAGCTCGTTTTCCACAGAGTGGCCCCAAACCTGGTCTTCTGGGGTCCCTCGGCGGCTGTCTCGGCTCCCCCTGCAAGAACTTTCCACCTTCCCGGTGTGCCGTGTCATTGGATATAGGGTCAGGTAAGTAAACGGGGGCTCAGGGGGATGCTAATGATCGGATGTTTATTCACCTTAAGAAAACATGTACCTTTGCAACCCCTTTAAAGTTGTAGTAAACCTGTGTGTTTTTTCACCTCAGTGCATTAAGGGTAAAAAAAAAAAAAAAAACACCTTGCAGTCCCGTTTTACTTACCTGAGCACCGAATCTCCAAGGGCACGATCCCACATTGCTTTCCCCCAGGTCTTGTCAGCTCTTCATTGGATGATTGATAGCAGCGCAGCCATTGGCTCCCGCTGCTGTCAATCCAATGACGCGGCCGCCGTGGGGCAAGGGCCGAGTCATACAATTGGCGGCTATGGACGCCGATTGTATGGTACGGGAGCGTGCCCTCAAGCTAACCCCTTGGGAGAGCGCTTCCCAGAGGGGGTTAGCTCTTGCAGGGAGGAGCCGCGAGATCCGCCGTGGGACCCCAGAAGAGGACAATCTGGGCCACTCTGCACAGTGGAGGCAAGTATGAAATTATTTTATTTATTTTTTAAATAATAGCGGAACTTTTACAACCCCTTTAAAGGATCTGCTACTAGTATTTATCTGTATCCCTCTCTTCTACAACTGTATAGAGTGCAGGACTTAAACAGCATCCCTCCACCCCCACAACACAGAGGAAAATATGCACACCTAAGGCTAACAAAGGTTGCGTGCTGGAGCTCTCCTCCCCATCCCCCTTTATCGCTTGGAGTCAGGAAAACCTGTCAACAGTGAGTTCTGCAGATAGCAGAAGAACTAGACAGCAGTGGGAAAGCACTTAGTGCTTTGAATAGAGGAAAGTAAATATTACAGAAGAATGTGCTTTGTCCAATTTTCATTTTAGGTTAACACCCACATTAAGCGCCCCCCCCCCCCCCAAAAAAAATAGAGCAAATTGTTTACATACAGTGAATGCAACTTATTTTTTTGTTTAAACTCCCCGCCCCCCTACCCCGATCACATAGGGGAGATTTTGTCCCCTATGTCAGGGGGGGGTCGACAAAATCCGAGCGCCATGTCGCAATTGTGACGGGGGAGGATCCTGTGTCTCCGTGCGCCCCCGCCGCACGATCGCAGCGGGCCCGCGACGGCCGGTAATCGAGGCCGTGTCTTTACGGCCTTGTGAAGTCCCAAGCTCTTCCTTCTGTGATATGGCGCCATCGGGTGGTGGCCGTTGGCATTACAAGTTAAACAGCCGTTCTAATGTGTAATCTTTCACTGCCATCTCCTTCCCTCTAATTAGAACCGCCAAACATTATATATATTTTTTATTCCTAGAGAATAAAATGCAGATCGTTGCAATACTTTCTGTTCGGTCTTACAAGCGCACTTTGTTTGGGAAAAAAATACTTTTTTTACTTAAAAAAATAAGACAACAGTAAAGTTATCCCATTTTTTTTTATATTGTGAAAGATAATGTTACGCCGAGTAAATTGATACCCAACATGTCACGCTTCAAAATTGCGCCCGCTCGTGGAATGCCGACAAACTTTTACCCTTTAAAATCTTCATAGGCGACGTTTAAAAAAAAATCTACAGGTTGCATGTTTTGAGTTACAAAGGAGGTCTAGAATTATTGCTCTCGCTCTAAGAATCGCGGCGATACCTCACGTGTGGTTTGAATACCGTTTACATATGCGGGCGCTACTCACGTATGTGTTTGCTTCTGCGCGCAAGCTCGTCGGGACGGGGTGCGTTTTCTGGCTCCTAACTTTTTTAGCTGGCTCCTAGATTCCAAGCAAATTTGTCAAACCCTGCCCTATGTGTGTTTTTTTGGTGACAGATTCTCTTTGAGATATGCAGATGTTTCGCAATGCAGATCTCATTGCAAAACATTATTTCCCGGCTGAGCTAGCTGGGGACACTGAAAGCTTGACCCAGAAGTGATGTCAAGAGATGAAGGGAAGGAAAGCCCAGTAAGCATAGGGTGGCCGCGGTACCAGGGGTGTGCGAGAGCGATTAGGCGGCACTGCCACCTCACAAATGCTCTCACCCAACAGGCAGGAGTCTGTCAATACCCCCCGCTATCAGGTCCGTACGATGTACAGACCGGCCGGTGGAAGGGTTAAAAGATTGTGCCCCAGCGTGTTACTCCGCAACCAGAAATGCAACAATCCATGACACCGGAAGAGGCGCAATCGCCATCTCGGTCCACCTTTCTGGACCTCTAATTGGGTGCCAGAGTTATGTCTCAGCTGCCATTTTGGAGGAGTCCTAGGAGGGGGGGAAACCATGTGGTCTGTGGCAGGTTCTGAATCTTTCTCCTTTATTAAAGATTTCATGTGCTCCATGATGGTTAAAATGATTGCTACCTTGCGCTCTGTTAAATCTGCTGTATCGGAGGAGACTGACAAATCTCAGCTGTTCCTCCTTTTAGCGAGGACAGCAGAGGACCCGGGCAAAAACGCTGACGATGCGGCCAGCCAGACAAGGCCACCCAGCTGAAGCAATGCCCACCCTGCGAGACTCAGGTGGGTGGGCCGGAGTTGCCAATACCACCCACAGATCGGCCAGAGCGACCCAGATATAGCCATCTACCGGCAAGCTACTCCACAGCGCAGAAGCACCTCAGGAACATTTAACCAGGGACTCAAGAGGAGCTTCTGTAATCTATCCATCTTCTGGAGAAATGAGGACCAGATAAAACTTTAAAAAAAAGGGTAGCAACTTTCTCATGGAAAAACTCCAGGGCCTTTCCCACAAGCCATCCACTAAGCTTGGGGGAAAAAGGTATCCGTCATAAACCACAATCAACCACACAGTCAAATAAACGAACATAGCGATGCGTTCACCTGAAAAGGTCAGAAACACAATAACTGAGGGCGAGAGTTTTTTTTTTTTTTTTACTGGAAGATAAAATTAATTTGCATAACTGAGTAATTGTCAAACTAACATGGCACCAAAAATGGCCCGATAATGAAGCGGCATATACAGACTAAGGTGCTGAAGTGGTTACAGATAAAACAAAAACAAAACCAGTTTTTGCTGCAGTATTTGGCTTCAATCTAGGGATTCCTTATTTAGGCCTCTAGATGTCCTCAATCTGATGGCCAGCATCATTCAATGCACTTTGGACTCTGCCCAGCCTCTGCCTGGACAGCTCATCTCTGTCACTCTGCTCTCTCTTCCTATCAGCATACCTCTTATCAACACATGAACTGTCCCTTATTTATTTATTTATATTTATTTATTTATAAAAATGCTTATTGGGAGCGTAGTCATTACCCAAAAGACCTCTACTGCTTCTTCCTCTCACACTTGAGCCCTGCTGAACAGGGACGGCAAGAAGCCAATACCAGGTACATTTTAGGTACATACACTGCTTTCCATTAAAAAAATAATTTTATGATGTATTTATAACACACAGTGCCTTGCGAAAGTATTCGACCCCCTTGAACTTTGCGACCTTTTGCCACATTTCAGGCGGCAAACATAAAGATATAAAACTGTAATTTTTTTTGAAGAATCAACAACAAGTGGGACACAATCATGAAGTGGAGCGAAATTTATTGGATATTTCAAACTTTTTTAACAAATAAAAAACTGAAAAAATGGGCGTGCAAAATTATTCAGCCCCTTTACTTTCAGTGCAGCAAACTCTCTCCAGAAGTTCAGTGAGGATCTCTGAATGATCCAATGTTGACCCAAATGACTAATGATGATAAATAGAATCCACCTGTGTGTAATCAAGCCTCCGTATAAATGCACCTGCACTGTGATAGTCCCAGAGGTCCGTTTAAAGCGCAGAGAGCATCATGAAGAACAAGGAACACACCAGGCAGGTCCAAGATACTGTTGTGGAGAAGTTTAAAGCCGGATTTGGATACAAAAAGATTTCCCAAGCTTTAAACATCCCAAGGAGCACCGTGCAAGCATTATTATTGAAATGGAAGGAGTATCAGACCACAGCAAATCTACGAAGACCTGGCCGTCCCTCTAAACTTTCAGCTCATACAAGGAGAAGACTGATCAGAGATGCAGCGAAGAGGCCCATGATCACTCTGGATGAACTGCAGAGATCTACAGCTGAGGTGGGAGACTCTGTCCATAGGACAACAATCAGTCGTATACTGCACAAATCTGGCCTTTATGGAAGAGTGGCAAGAAGAAAGCCATTTCTTAAACATATCCATAAAAAGTGTCGTTTAAAGTTTGCCACAAGCCACCTGGGAGACACAAACATGTGGAAGAAGGTGCTCTGGTCAGATGAAACCAAAATCAAACTTTTTGGCAACAATGCAAAACGTTACGTTTGGCGTAGAAGCAACACAGCTCATCACCCTGAACACACCATCCCCACTGTGAAACATGGTGGTGGCAGCATCATGGTTTGGGCCTGCTTTTCTTCAGCAGGGACAGGGAAGATGGTTAAAATTGATGGGAAGATGGATGGAGCCAAATACAGGACCATTCTGGAAGAAAGCCTAATGGAGTCTGCAAAAGACCTGGGACTGGGACGGAGATGTGTCTTCCAACAAGACAATGATCCAAAACATAAAGCAAAATCTACAATGGAATGGTTCACAAATAAACATATCCAGGTGTTAGAATGGCCAAGTCAAAGTCCAGACCTGAATCCAATCGAGAATCTGTGGAAAGAACTGAAAACTGCTGTTCACAAACGCTCTCCATCCAACCTCACTGAGCTTGAGAGGTTTTGCAAGGAGGAATGGGCAAAAATTTCAGTCTCTCGATGTGCAAAACTGATAGAGACCTACCCCAAGCGACTTACAGCTGTAATCGCAGCAAAAGGTGGCGCTACAAAGTATTAACTTAAGGGGGCTGAATAATTTTGCACGCCCAATTTTTCATTTGTTAAAAAAGTTTGAAATATCCAATAAATTTCGTTCCACTTCATGATTGTGTCCCACTTGTTGTTGATTCTTCAAAAAAAATTACAGGTTTTATATCTTTATGTTTGAAGCCTGAAATGTGTCAAAAGGTCGCAAAGTTCAAGGGGGCCGAATACTTTCGCAAGGCACTGTAGCTGCACTGTAACAGAGCCGTGTCTTTTATATCTGCCTGGAATGCAGCTCTAAGACAAATGAGACATACCAGCAAGTAACAGGTAAAAATGCTGCCGCTATGTATGGGTACCTAATGCAATAACATTGTGAAACACTGCTAAGTGTGGCTTATTGATTTATCTTAGTAAGTGTTCAGTAAAGGCTCATACACACGGTAGGACATCCAACAAAATTTCCCTTGGATTTTTGTCCTAATTGATTTGTCCTGCCACACCCATAGCATACACACAGTCAGACTTTTCTGCAAACTTTTCTAAAAGTTTCCTAACATCACGTGTTTTTTTTTGCTCTTTTCTGCTCTTTACCGCCACCCTTTGGTTAACTTCTGCTATTGTTTGTTGCTTTTAACATTGGTTTTCACCATTCGTATTTGCACTTTGTCCAAAAGTTGGTTGGATTGCTGTACACACAGTCACACAAAGCACCATCGGACTTTTGTTGCCGAAAAGTTGGTCCGTTCGCAGACCCAACTTTTTGTCGGATGAAACCAGAAAAAGTTGGTCCGATGGAGCGTACACACGGTCGGACAAATTTGAAAAGTTGCAGATTTTGAAGTTGGTTGGCCAAAAGTCCGACCGTGTGTACAGGGCTTTAGAGAAACCAACAGCAGCAGTCTAAAAATCTGCATATAAAAATACCATCAATAAAATATGACACACGCAGCATGGTAAATTATGTCCAGATTAAACTACTTCCTGGTAAACACCACATTTAGAACTCAAACAGGGTACTAACAGAAAACACACCGTGTCCTGAGGACCAGGTTGAAGCCTGCTGTTAAATTCAGTATTGCAAGTTAAAGGGGTTGTAAAGGCTCGTTTTTTATTTTCTAAACAGGTTCCTTTAAAGGGGTTGTAAAGATTTGTATTTATTTTTTTCCCTAAATAGCTTCTTTTACCTTAGTGCAGTCCTCCTTCACTTCGATTTTGCTTTTAAATGTCCTTATTTCTTCTGAGAAATCCTCACTTCCTGTTCTTCTGTCTGAAACTACACACAGTAATGCAAGGCTTTCTCCCTGGTGTGGAGAAAGCCTCTTGAGGGGGCGAGCAGGAGGGTCAGGACGCCCACTAACACACAGCTCCTTTCTCTGCAAAGTAGAGGGCGTCCTGACCTTCCTGCTCGCCGCCTCAAGAGGCTTTCTCCACACCAGGGAGAAAGCCTTGCATTACGGTGTGTAGTTATAGACAGAAGAACAGGAAGTGATGATTTCTCAGAAGAAATAAGGACATTTAAAAGCAAAATCGAAGGAGGAGGTAAGTGAAGGAGGACTGCACTAAAAAGGTAAAGGAAGCTATTTAGGGGAACAAATAAAAATCCTTTAAAAGGAACCCATTTAGAAAATAAAAAACGAGCCTTTACAACCCCTTTAACTTGCAATACTGAATTCAACAACAGGCTTCAACCTGGTCCTCAGGACACAGTGTGTTTTCTGTTAGTACCCTGTTTGAGTTACCTTTACAACCCCTTTAAGCTAGGGCATTGTTGGTTCACTTACCTTTTCCTTTGATTTCCCTTCTAAATGTTTTTTCCTTTGTCTGAATTTCTCACTTCTTGTTCCTCCTCAGTAAGCTTGCCCCCATCATCCATGGGGGTTAGTCAGCCTGAACAGCTTACTGAAGAGGAACAGGAAGTGAGAAATTCAGACAAAGGAAAAAAAAAAACATTTATAAAGGGAAATCGAAGGAAAAGGTAAGTGAACCAACAATGCACTAGCTTAAAAGAAAACCAATTTAGAAAATAAAAAAACAAACCTTTACAACCCCTTTAAAGGAATAAATTTGAAACATAAAAATAAAATATGAAAACATATTAGCAAGCAGGCACCTCTTAATTGCATAAGGCCCCTTTTCACATGGACGGACCAATTGGGTTTGTCTGTCCATTTTTCACTAACCGTCTGACTCGATCGGACCATTCATTCAGTGCCGGGACAAGGTCATCCAGCGCGAACATGCCAAACTGTGCCCCCCTCCCTGGGTTATGCATGGGTTAAATACTCATTAATGCCCAGTACACATGAGAAAATTGGACGAAAACAAACCGCATTTGAAGCGATCATCTGATAATCTGATCATTAGTACACAGCTTTCAAGAGCAGATTATGACAGTTCATGTGAAAAATATCACAAAATGTTTGGCGCTTATTTTGTGATAAGATAAAAGAACGAACAAAAATCAAATAACCAAAACTGCATGTTCGGAAATGAAAGGATACATTACAAAACATCATTTCTGATGTTGCATTCTGTCTAATGGGAATTTTTGTAACTTTAGTAACCCATTTGTTTTCCATATGAGACTAGCATTGAAAAAAAAAAAATTGTCCGACATTCTCATTGTGTGTATGAGCCTTTTATTCTAGGAGCAGAGGATTAAGGTAAAACCACTTAAACTGGCATACATGCGTAGTTTTTTTTTTTCTATTCAGCCAGAGGGCTAAGCGATTCATCCATCCACACAAGAGTGGTGGATGCAGAAATCCCCTCTGCCGAGATGTATTTTGATAGTGGGGACTCTTCTTTGTCAGATTACACTGCAGCCGATTGGCTGCAAGCCGCCGAATGAACAAGGTTTTCCCAGCAGTCCCATTCTACAGAAGCTGATCTGATGGGTGGCTTCTGTCCAACAGGCAAGGGCAAGGCCACACAGATCAAAATTCAGCTGGTCCCTGCTGAACTGAAGGAATTCCGTGTGCACCCAGCTTTACCACATTCCTTGCTCCAGTAGGCTTTCTCCAGACCTGTGACTGGTCCTCTGGAGCTCCTGGGTGAATTGTGAGTGGCTGTGGTCACTCTAGCCTCATCATACTATACAGGGTAATGTTCCTGTATAGTATGATGATGGGGCTGTGGGTGGAGCGGGAGAGCACTGCAGCTGGCTGGAGAATCGAGATTGCCATCTTTTTGCGATTAATCGTGCAGCTCTAGTATGTAGAGCCTGAAAAGTCCCAGTATATTCCCGACATATTCAAAAACATTTTTACTTTCTCTTTAGTAAACCTGCACTGCAATAGTGAGTACAGGTTTACAGCACAGCATTGCACAGTCTAGAAGGCACAACAGATTGGGACTCGGGAGGAGAAACAGCAGTCTGTAGGTGGAGAGCTCCGATGTCTGCTGGGCAGAAAGCAGTGATCAGAGATGCAGTCTTACCGCCCACTTGTACTGGAGTTCTCACTGTCCCGATCCAGCCAGCAAGTCAGGAAGCCAGGAGAGTTTCTCTGCGATGCTCTAGTGTTTTGGCACCCCCTCCAAACTCCGCCCAGGGCAGTGGCCTCTCCCCTTTGTACTGGCCCTGCATCCATCCATTGTTCTCTAGGGAGAGGTGGAAGTCAACAGACATGTGTACATCAGCTGACATCCGATCCGAAGGATGTTAACCACTTCCTGACGGCCGTACGACTTTATACGGCCGCAGTGTGGATCTTAATTGCCGGGAGGCCGTCTATATACGGCCTCCAGCCACGTGATGCGCACGTGCCCGCCGCATCACTGAGATGCCGATGAGCGTGCCTGACAGCCGCGATGTCCACCAGGCACCTGCGATCGGCGGTTACAGAGACAAGGACGTGGATCTGTGTGTGTAAACACACAGATCCATGTCCTGTCAGGGGAGAGAGGAGACCGATCTGTGTCTCTTGTACATAGGGACACAGATCGGTCACCCCCCCCAGTCAGTCCCCTTCCCCCACAGTTAGAAACACTATGCAGGGCACACATTTAACCCCTTCCTCACCCCCTAGTGTTAACCCCTTCAATGCCAGTCACATTTATACAGTAATTAGTGCATATTTATAGCATTGATCGCAGTATAAATTTGAAAGTTGCCAAAAATGTGTCAAAAGTGTCCGATGTGTCTGCCATAATGTCGCAGTGTCGATAACAAAAAAAAAATTACGCAGATCGCCGGCATTACTAGTAAAAAAATAAATAAAAAATAATAATTCTGTCCCCTATTTTGTAGGCGCTATTAAATTTTGCGCAAACCATTCGCTTATTGCGATTTTTTTTTTTACCAAAAATATGTAGAATAATACGTATCGGCCTAGACTGAGAAAAATTGGGATATTTATTATAGCAACAAGTAAAAAATATTGTTTTTTTTTTCAAAATGTATGCTTTTTTTTTTTGTTTATAGTGCAAAAAATAAAAACCGCAGATGTGATCAAACACCACCTAAAGAAAGCTCTACTTGTGGGGAAAAAAGGATGTAAATTTTGTTTGGGAACCACGTCGCACAACCGCGCAATTGTCAGTTAAAGCGACGCAGTGCCGGAAGCTGAAATTTCACCTGGGCAGGAGGGGGGGTATATGTGCCCAGTAAGCAAGTGGTTAATATCCGATCCTGTCCGCTAAAAACAGACGGATGGGGATCTGTTCCCCATCCAACTGATGGATCGAATGACAGTCAATAGAAATTGGCCAACGGTCTGTTTCCATGACAGCCCATAAAGGAGAGAGCATCAGCAGAGCAGACAGAGACCTGTCATCCAACTGCTCAGCGGGGATCAGTGGAGAGATCCCTCGCTGATCAGGCTGATCCGTTGGCAGACTACACCAGTGTGAACGGGGCCTTAGAGAAAGGCTTCTTTGGCAATAAGGCACACCTGCCTGCAGTCTTCTAAAAAATGTATGCTGAGCTGCACCAGAATGATTGACACCTGTGTGCATGCACCAGATCACGCCAGATGCAGAAAACCTGGCACCCAGAAAATTATGCTGGCCAGCAAGGGATGTAACCACTGCATTGCTGGAAGGTGGTGATATCTTACACAGTTTAACTCCGCTTTGAAAACAATATGCAATGAAAACAGCTACATATAGAGATTATGATCATCACAAAACATATCGTAATTGATGTCATTTTGATTGTCATAAGGACTGTTCACACCATGACACCCTGCATTGCAAGGGGCAGAAATTGCCGCTCCAGGCAGGTCTTGTTGGGTGCAAATCTTCTTCTCAGGAACTGAGGGTGCTTGCAATGCACATAGCAAATAAGAACAAAAGATGATCAGGACAGCCGCACTCCAATCCAACATAACTTTAATGTAAAAAACTGGAAACAGGCACTACAAATCACAGCAACCGAACCTAGGACAGCCGACGCCTTTCACACTAACTTCAGTGTTTACTCACAGCTGACCCTGCATTGCAACATGTTTTGTGCTTTGAGTGCACCTGAACACAGTGTTCGGCAACCATTCAAAATGAATGAGCAGCAAATCACCACAACATTGTGCATGTAGTGCACTGCAGCACAGGTGTGTTGCTGAGGAGGTGGCATTCAAAAAGAACTGCCCCATAACACAACAATGCAAGTACAGTACATTAACGTAACTGCACAGCGTTATTGGACCCTTAAAGGAGTTGGTAAGGCAGTGCACACAGCCACCGCCAGCCCCTCTGCTAGGATTACATGATGTATCTACTATGGGAACAAGGCAACATACAACTGTCAAGCTACAAATTGTGCAACCACTACTACAACCACCCCCACGAGCTCATCTGCAAGTAACTATTGTTTTTTAAAGCTATAGTCTCCAAGTACTGTCCAAATTTGCCAAGAGATATAAGAGAATGTTCAACTGATCCAGACAGTTATGGTTACAGTAAGACAGCAATGTTATGTCTGTAGGCCTCCTTTCCATACCACTTGGAATAAGATGATGCCAAGATGATCCTCCTCCATCCTTTCCTGGCAAAACATGCATGTTTGTATATCGACATATTGTCCAATTAAATGTATAACCAAAACAGGTTTTGTATAGAGAAGAAAACTATGGAACCCCCCCCCCCCCCCCCACCAAGTTATATTTTGCTGTCTATTTTATAAAACATCTTTAGTTAGCCAGAAGAAATGGGGAATAAGTTGGGCCACTTTAAAAAGGACTTTAGGCCTGCTCTAACATGCCAACTTATCCGCTGAACCTGCCAGATGTGCCTACTGCTGACTTTTATTTATATTTATTTTACAGCAGAACTAAACCCTCCTAGCCATTACAGGAAGCTGTCATCTTAGCTTCTGTTTGTGATGACGCCAGCCATTTGACAGCTGGATAGTTTTGTTGAGGGCACAAGCAAGAGACGGTTATCTTACACAGCATGCTTTGTGCATGTAAATTAATCACAACCCCAGTGTCCGTTTGTATGTACATTTCCTCCTTTAGCTGTATACAGCAGGTGTCTGTGTCTGTGATGTCACTCCTCCTGACTGAATTTCACACTTCCTGTTTCCTTCCTTTTCTAGTCTTATTACTAGATGTCCCATGATCCTTTGTAGCTTCAGGGGCAGGCTATGGCAGTCACTTGTACCATATCTGGGAGTTGATGTGGTGGGTCTAAAGGTTACTGTGGGTGTTTCTGAGACTTCATGCCGGTGGTAAAAGGTGTAAATGTGTCATATCTCCTCCTGTGCCATTCCCACCTACAGTATGCCAAAGAATAATGGCTTACTACAAGACTACAGAGGCAGGGCTATGGGAGGTTATTATGAAGGGGTTTCCTTCATATGTTAATTAATTAGTTCAGGGATCAGGGAGGGCGGGATCTGAGGGGTGGGACTCTCCCTGTTCACACTGGTCAGTATATTTAACTCGGCAGGACTGAATTCTAATGGTAAACCATTAAATCCCGCCCAGCAGCAGCAGTACAGGCTCTGTATGAAGGTGTATACAATATACATCGACAAAATGGCACGGCTGGGCACAAGGGCGTAAATGTACGTCCCGTTTAAGATCCCAGCCATGGGTCACGAGCACGCCGCCGGTCCTCTTCTCCGTAACAGACCCAGCGGGAACAGCGGAAACCGATCGCCGCCGGTGTCCCGCGATCAGGTCACAGAGAGGAAGAACGGGGAGAGGCAAGTGTAAACAAACCTCTCCCCGTGCTTCCTAGCAAGCCTGTCACTGATCGTCTGTTTCCTGTCATAGGGAACGACGATCAGTGACGTCACACGCCCAGCCACGCCCCCCCACAGTAAGAATCACTCCCTTAGGGCACACTTAACCCCTACAGCGCCCTCTCCTGGTTAACCCCTTCACTGCCAGTGTCATTTTTACACTAACCAGTGCATTTTTATAGCACTGTTCACTGTAAAAATGACAATGGTCCCAAAATAGTGTCAAAGGTGTCCGCCATAACGTCGCAGTCACGATAAAAATTGCTGATTGCCACCATTACTAGAAAAAAAAATATTAATAAAAGTGCAATAAAACTATCCCTTATTTGGTAGACGCTATAAATTTTGCGCAAACCAAACGCTTATTGCGATTTTTTTTTACCAAACATAAATAGAAGAATACGTATCGGCCTATTGGGGATTTTATAGCAAAAAGTTAAAAATAGATTTTTTTTCAAAATTGTCGCTCTATTTTTGTTTATAGCGCAAAAAATAAAAAACGCAGAGGTGCTCAAAAGAAATCTCTATTTGTGGGGAAAAAAAAGGATGCCAATTTTGTTAGGGAGACACTTCGCACGACTGCGCAATTGTCAGTTAAAGTGACGCAGTGCCGAATCGCAAAAAGGGGCTTGGTCCTTTAGGTGCATAATGGTCCGGGGCTTAAGTGGTTAAATAATGCCGTGATCTCTGAGGTCGGACTTGGGAGGTTGGGACTCTTCCTGTAGGTGGGACTAAATGCTAATTAGAATGTATTTTATCCCACCCACCATCAGGGCTGTGAAGAAAGTTACATAATGTGCAGAGTCTGAAAGACTACAAAAGAAGTGCATTACAGACTAGTCTATACGCATTATATACAGAGTGTCACATGCTACAAAGCCACAACTAAACACAGATTATCAGAGGATCTGCAGACAACAGAGAAACATGGTACAAGAGGTACAATCTATGATGTGACTGATCATTCCATTCAGTTCTAGTACCGTGTTTCCCCGAAAATAAGACCTACCCCGATAATAAGACCTAGCATGATTCTTGGGGAGGGCTTCAATATAAGCCCTACCCCGAAAATAAGCCCTAGTAAAATTAGTTTAACATTTTTTTAAATCCATTTTGCAGAATGATTGCAGCGGCTCCCCCTCTCTCCTCCCGCCCGATGCCCGCAGCCCCTCCCTCCTCAGCACATGGAGCAGGCAGACGCCAGCAGGACACTGGCTCTCCCCTCCTCCACTCTCCTCCCACTCGATGCCCGCAGCCCCTACCTCCTTAGCGTACAGAGCGGGCAGTGCATGGAGCAGGCTGATGCCAGAAGGATGCCGGCTCCCCCCTCCTCTGCTCTCCTCCCGCCCGACGCTCGCGGCCCCCTCCCCAGTGCACGGAGCAGGCTGATGCCAGCGGATATCCTGGAGCAGAGAAGAGCCCAGGCAGACCATGCGACAACCAGGAAAGTCAGGGAAGCTGCAAGAAAGGTACCCACTTTAGGCTCATTGTACATACCATAGTTAAATAAGATACCCCCCAAAAATAAGCCCTAGTGTGTTTTAGGTTGCCAAAATTAATATAAGACCCAGGCTTGTTTTCGGGGAAACACGGTAGGAAGAAATGTGACTGTTTTGGGCAACAAAATTTGTTTAATTCCACTTTAAACTGAACCCCTGGGGAGAATTTTTTTTGATTATAAATGTTGTTATTTACCTTTCAACAAGTCCTTCACGTTTTCAGATAGAGCCCCCTGAGAAATCCCTTCTGGAGGCAGTCATAAGAAGGGCTCTGTCCCCTAATTTACATGTTGTAAGTCTGCATGCTGTTGTCTTGTAACATCCCCTGTGTAGTTCTACTTTCAGTAAGCAGTGACATAAATAAGTCACTGCTTGTTGTAGTGGGAGGACTCGGCCACATTCACAACTGCAATTCCCATGGCATGATGGCAATTGTAGTTTCTTCAAGTAGTACAATCCAATGAGAGGAAGTAACAAGGCCGCTAGCTCAAAACCTTCTTCTGTGGGTGTCTGGCTGTAGCTGCGATCTCTCAATGAAGGCTATGACATCACAGTTTACAAAGATCATGTTCTCCTAAACAATGACATTCTAATATAAAAAGTTAGCAGCAATCTATGTGCCTATGTAATGAAACTTATGGAGCAAACGGACTTGTATCACAGGGGTTCAGCTTTAAAACCTATTTCCAGTAGTCTGTCCTGAGTGTATTATCTCTCTATATCATCACAAATGGTGGAAAGCTTTGAAGCATTAATGCATTGCGATTAGATACATTTATCGTTCCCCTTCATATAAAACTAAAACGTCTGTACATGCCGGGCACAGACAGAATAATGCAGAGTTATGCAAGTATACAGGAAATCCTTCTCAACAGCCATGGCATTCCTAGATTCAACATACGATTTGCATCACAGTCAGGACAAGAAAAGTTATAGAAAGCAAGGTATTTTTATCCAGGGCAGATTTTCATAAAAAACACAGGGGTCTAAAACTGGAGCACTCAGAATCTGGTGCAGCTGTAAATGGTAGCCAATCATCTTCTAACTTCAGCTTGTTTAACCCCTTAACGCCCGCCGCACGACTATATACGTCCGCAAAATGGCACGGACAGACAGATGGGCGTATATATACGTCCCCGCCTTCTAGCGGGTGGGGGGTCCGATCGGGATCCCCCCCGCTGCATGTGGCGGGCGGATTCCTTCGGGGAGCGATCCGGGACCACGGCGCGGCTATTCGTTTATAGCCGCCCCATCGCGATCGCTCCCTGGAGCTGAAGAACGGGGAGAGCCATATGTAAACACGGCTTCCCCGTGCTTCACTGTGGCGGCGTATCGATCGAGTGATCCTTTTTATAAGGGAGACTCGATCGATGACGTCAGACCTACAGCCACACCCCCCTACAGTTGTAAACACACACTAGGTGAACCCTAACTCCTACAGCGCCCCCTGTGGTTAACTCCCAAACTGCAACTGTCATTTTCACAATAAAGAATGCAATTTAAATGCATTTTTTGCTGTGAAAATGACAATGGTCCCAAAAATGTGTCAAAATTGTCCGAAGTGTCCGCCATAATGTCGCAGTCACGAAAAAAAAATCGCTGATCGCCGCCAATAGTAGTAAAAAAAAAAAAATTTATAAAAATGCAATAAAACTATCCACTTTTTAGTAAACGCTATAAATTTTGCGCAAACCAATCGATAAACGCTTATTGCGAATTTTTTTTACCAAAAATAGGTAGAAGAATACGTATCGGCCTAAACTGAGGAAAAACATTTTTTATATATGTTTTTGGGGGATATTTATTACAGCAAAAAGTAAAAAATATTGCATTTTTTTCAAAATCGTCGCACTATTTTTGTTCATAGCGCAAAAAATGAAAACCGCAGAGGTGATTAAATACCACCAAAAGAAAGCTCTATTTGTGGGGGAAAAAAGGACACCAATTTTGTTTGGGAGCCACGTCGCACGACCACGCAATTGTCTGTTAAAGCGACGCAGTGCTGAATCGCAAAACCTGGCCTGGGCATTTAGCTGCAAAATGGTCCGGGGCTTAAGTGGTTAATTAAGCCTTGACAAAAAAAACTGGAAGCCAATTGGTTTCTATGCAGAGCTGCACCAGATCTCTCCAGTTTTAGTAAATCAGCCCCCATAGTGCTTTGATAAATGACAGCCATTCCATTTGTGAAAAGTGTGTGTGTGGCCTTTTTTACACTTGTGCTTGGGGTACATCATATCAGGAATGTGCTCTTCTCAGGTGTGAAGGCCGATTTAAAGTGGAAATCCAGGCTAGAATTATCCAAGCCCTGCCCTCTTCTAACCACTGGAAGATGCTTAAAGGTACCAATTGTCAGGGCACCTCAGTCTGGTCACATGATCTCTCCAGTAATCAGGGGAGAGATCGCCAACAAGGGCTGCAATGCCTGGGCGGTGACATCACCCATAGGCATCCATTGTCGGCTGCCCTACACTGAAGCCAGTGCTGGGAGCGGATCGTGTAACCAGTCTGAAGCCCCCAGAATAGGTAAGCATAGGCATCTTCCTTTTACAGGATTCCACTTTAAGCTGGTTATACCCAATACAATCTGATTGTACAATCTCCTTTAGATACGAAGACAAACCTAAACAGTCCATTCAATTTGTATTAATTAGGCAGACCCTTGCATTACATAGTTGTAAATCTAAAGGAGATCGTACAATCAGATTGTATAGTGCAGTGGTTTCCAAACTGCGGCCCTTTGCTTGCCTTTACCCGGCACTTGGGGCACCATTCTGCCTTCTGACACCAGTGATGGGGCACTATTCCTCCCACTGATACAAGACACTATTCTGCCATCTGACACCAATGATGGGGCACTATTCCTCCAACTGATACAAGACACTATTCTGCCATCTGACACCAGTGATGGGGCACTATTCCTCCCACTGATACAAGACACTATTCTGCCATCTGACACCAGTGATGGGGCACTATTCCTCCCACTGATACAAGACACTATTCTGCCATCTGACACCAATGATAGGGGCACTATTCCTCCCACTGATACAAGACACTATTCTGCCATCTGACACCAGTGATGGGGCACTATTCCTCCCACTGATACAAGACACTATTCTGCCATCTGACACCAGTGATGGGGCACTATTCCTCCCACTGATACAAGACACTATTCTGCCATCTGACACCAATGATAGGGGCACTATTCCTCCCACTGATACAAAACACTATTCTGCCATCTGACACCAATGATGGGGCACTATTTCTCCCACTGATACAAGACACTATTCTGCCATCTGACACCAATGATGGGGCACTATTCCTCCCACTGATACAAGACACTATTCTGCCATATGACACCAATGATATGGCACTATTCCTCCCATTGATACAATAGACTATTCTGCCATCAATGAAGGGGCACTATTCCTCCCATTGATACGAGACACTATTCTGCCATATGACACCAATGATGGGGCACTATTCCTCCCATTGATACGAGACACTATTCTGACACCAATGATGGGGCACTATTCCTCCCATTGATACGAGACACTATTCAGCCATCCTATACTAATGAAGGGGCACTATTCCTCCCACTGATACGAGACACTATTCTGCCATATGACACCAATGATGGGGCACTATTCCTCCCATTGATACAAGACACTATTCTGACACCAATGATGGGGCACTATTCCTCCCACTGATACGAGACACTATTCTGCCATCCTATACTAATGAAGGGGCACTATTCCTCCCACTGATACAAGACACTATTCAGCCATCCTATACCAATGAAGGGGCACTATTCCTCCCACTGATACGAGACACTATTCTGCCATCCTACAATAGTTATTTTCTAACAAAAAAAATACATTTTTACATGTATGAGAGAAATGTCAGGATTGGCCCAGACTGAAAGTGGTTAAAGTGATTCTTTAGTTAGAAAGTGAAAGCATTACTAACCCCAGGACCCTGCATTCACTATATCTGGCCTCCCACAGAACATGTAAATGCAAACATTTTAATAAATATAAACTGCCAAATACCTTTTCTCATAAGCAGTATATAGCAGTCATGTGACTTCTACCAGTGTCTGGTTAAAGCTTGTATGAGTTTTCATTCTGCTCTGACTGTCCAATGAGGCTGCATGACCCCTGGCTAGGGTTGCCACCTCATCCCTTTAAAAACAGAACACATATTAATTACACATGTTCTGTGGCTAATTAAGGTGGTAATTAAACTCACTTGGTGCCTTATCTGCATTAAATTAGCCTCAGAACCTGTGTAATTAATATGTGTTCTGTTTTAAAGGGATGAGGTGGCAACCCTACCCCTGGCCCCTATACTGGTACAGTGCTGATCACATGCACTCTCCCAAGAAAAAAAAACTCTATAAATACACACCAAACTGAGCATGCACAGAGTGCCTCCAAGACTCTGTTCTGTCAGCAGATGGATTGGGGACAGTAAAAGAAAGGGGAGGATCACAGAAGACAGAATCAAACAGCCTATTTACAGAGAATTAATTAGGTTCCCCAGTCTGTATAACAAGCATGCTTTACTACATATACAGACTGATTTTACTGTTGTGGGTTTAGTAACTTAGTCAGAAAATTAAGTCATTAAATTAAACATTAAAAAGAAGTGCCTACTTAGAAAATCCAGTAATACACTGTCACCCTGCTCTGCACAGCTCAGTGGTTTTAGGCACTGCTGAATTTGTAGAGGCCGATCTGCTGACAGCCTTAAAGCAGAAATAACCATTACAGCCCCAAAAGGATTTCCCCCCTTAATGACCAGGTAATTTTTTGCAATACGGCACTGCGTCTCTTTAACTGACAATATCGCGGTCGGGCGACGCTGTACCCAAACAAAATTGATGTCCTTCCCCCCCCCTCCCCCCCACAAATAGAGCTTTCTTTTGGTGGTATTGATCACCTCTGCGGTTTTTATTTTTTGTGCTGTAAACAAAAAAAGAAACTATTTTTTACTTTTTGCTATAATAAATACCCTCAAAAAAATATAAAAAAAAAAATTCTGTGTCAGTTTAGGCCAATATGTATTCTCCTACATTTTTTTTTTGTCCTCCAAAAAATATTGCAATAAGCATATATTGATTAGTTTGTGCAAAAGTTATAACATCCATAAAATAGGAGATAGATTTATGGCATTTTTATAAATTTTTTTGCTAGTAATGGTGGTGATCAGTGATTTTTAGCGGGAGTGCGACATTGCAGCGGACTAATCAGACACTTTATACAGCGATAAGTGGTATAAAAATGCACCGATTAATGTATAAAATAACACTGGCTCGTGAACTCCCCCCCCTTTTTTCCCCTTCTGCTGTATACCCCCCCCCCCTCCTCTCCCTTTAACATCCTTCTCCCCCTCCCCCCTGGGCTGCTCTCTCTAGATATCTCGGGGCTTGGTCCCCATTCCATTCTTCACCCCTATCCTTTTTCTCTCTTTACCTCACGCTATTTTAAAAGAGGGGGGCGGGTCCCGTGGGGTCGCGGCAGCGCAGCTGGGTTGATGTGTTGGAGAGGACTGGGGGCAGTGGGGCCCTGCAGCGGGAGTGTGCTGGGAAGATGTTTCTGGCTGGTGTGGCTTGGCCCTGTTGTGGGTGGGCCTTGCTCGGTGGTTGCACGGGCCCGCGGGGGAGTGCTCCCTGCGGCGGTATGGCCTCGGGATCAGCGGACTCGCCTGTATTATGCACTGTCCTTACCTGTATATGTATTTCTGTTATTGGCTGTGCTGTTGTGGGGCTCCGTGTGGACCCGTTCCCTTGTTATATAAATGGGAAAAAAAATGACACTGGCAGGGAAGGGGTTAACACTAGGAGGCGATTAAGGGGTTAAAATTGTCTTAGGGAGGTGTTTCTAACTGTGGGGGGGGGGCTGACTGGGAGTAGTGAGAGAGATCGCTGTTTCTGATCACTTGGAACAGCCAATCTCCCTGTACATCCCTGTCAGAGCGGGGATCTACTTTGTTTACACTGGCAGATCCCCCTTCTGGCTTTCTGTGGAGCGATCACAGTGGCTGGCGGCCATCGCAGCCACTCGCATCGGCTCTGGCACAGCGCTGTACCCACTGTATCTATTACACAAAGCGCCATACCAATACAGTGATATGCGTAATAGCGTACGCCCTGCCGCAGTACAACTGTGGCGGCTGGTCTGCAAATGTGGGAGCTCCATTTATATTTTTCCTCCAGTGCCACATTTGGCACCTTTGGGGGGGTACCTATCCCCAGTTTCGGGAGACCTGTCTGCAGCAAGGAAGTTCAGGCACCCTCCTCCTTCCCCCATCGCCGGGACATAAACAAAAGCGCAAGCACAGACCGGCTGTGAAGCCACAAAGCTTCACTGCTGATTACCCTGACAGGCGATGGTGGAGGCAAGACCCAAGATCTGAAACATAGTGAAGAACTGAAACATAGTGAAGCAAGGCTTCACTTCCCGATTCCCTTATCGAAGATGGCAGCGATAGCACCCGAGAGATAGATCAGTTTCGGGTGCCGACAACGTGGACGCCCTGGACAGGTAAGTGTCCTTATTTTAAAAGTCAGCAGTAAGGATGAGCTCTGGCGTGTTCGCATAGAACACGTGCAGAGCCCCCCCAGGAAGTGAGCACGGCGCTGCGCTAATCACAGCCAGTGAGACATTGTCCCAATGCTCGGCTGCAGGGATCGTGAAATGTCTCCCTGGCTGTTATTAGCGCAGCGCCGTGCACACTTCCTGGCGGGCTCTGCATGTGTTCTATGCGAACACGCCAGAGCTCATCCTTAGTCAGCAGCTGCAGTATTTGTACTTGCTGACTTTTAAAAAATGTTTATAAATTGGCGGAACTCCGCTTTAAGCCCTCCTATCCTAGTTTACAGCCAATGAAGCTGCTTCTGTTTGACCTGCATGGTGCTGCACATGTGATCAGTTATGACACCAGCCGTTTGACAGTTTGGTTGAGCACACAATCAAATGTGACAGTAACATTCCAGAAACTTTTTTTTTTTTCTTTTAAACCGTTTAAAACTGATGGGTTTAGTTTCGCCTTATGTCTGCTTTGGGCTTCTGCAAAATGGCAGCCTCCAACAAGAAAAAAACAGTAAATGTTGGAGGCAATTTACACACTCATTTTGGTAGCATAATAATTAACGTGGAATGTATGTTGCTTGCTAAAGAACATTATTTAACAAGTTGTTACAGGTCAAGTTCCACTTTAAGCCGACCATACGCTATACAATCGTATTCAGATTTTCAAAATCTATGTCAGTGGAAGACACACCTAATCAACCCAATGTCATTTGCATCCAATCAGACAGGCCCTTGTACAGTAGATGGTTTATAGTGTATGGTCACCTTTATGGTTTAATGATGGGTGCTGAGACCCCCTCCCCCCCTGGCTGTCACACATGTAGGACGTATGCCATGACACATATGATCGGGTGACAGTTGCTCTGTAATCAGTATGACCATAGAATGGGGAGGCCCCATGATGAGCAGGCCTGTCCTGTCTACATGTGTGATGAGCAGGCCTGTCCTGTCTATATGAGTGAGCGGGTGGGTGTGTGACCTCTGTGGAGATCCGGATTATCAGGAGGGATAGATGAATGGTGGGGGATCTGTACACACAGCCAGCTTGCAGCCATCTTAGTAGCAGGCCGCGCCCCCTCCCCCAGCTCCACTCACCTGGCCTCAGCGGCTCGGTCAGGGTTAACACCAGCAGAAAGAGGAGGAGGAAGGTGCCGCTGTCCGGTTTGGGCACCATTTATCCTCCGTTCATCCTCCCGCCAGAGCCACGAAAAGCGGACACTCTCCGAGGACGCCGGTCCGAGGGCTAGAAGTCTGCCGCCGCGGTAATAGACGAGGCTGCTAAGCTTCCATACAATCCGCCGAGCCCCCCTTCTTCTTCGGTTACTGCAGCTTCTAAGTCCGGGAAAAAGATGGCGGCCTCCGTCCCCTCACAACAAACAGAAGCCCCCCTAGCCAATCAGAGCGCCCCATGGGTGGGCTTTACCGTGCGTCACGTGCGGCTGCCAAGCCACAGCCCCTGTATAAAGGGCTGGGATCAGAGGACTGTCAGTGATGTGACCGCTGGGAGCTGTTCAAGGAGGATGTTATTGGCTGTCAGTGACACGGAATACAATCTCCTTCATATTACCCAACAAGATTTTAGAACACAGCTACCCAATTCGAGGTCCGCTCACTACAATTGTCTTCCTGCCCAGGTCCGAATCCCAATATTATTTATTGTCACATTGCAGAAGCAACAATACAGGAAGAGAACATACATTTCTCAGGCAAACCCCTCCCACAGAGCTGATTGTTGTTTGATTGGCCACTGGAATGCCTCCTGTCCTGGGGGCGACTTGAAGTTGCCTTGTAAGTTAACCACTTCCCGCCCGCCCGACATCTTTTTACGGTCGCAATGTGGATCTAAATTGCCGGGAGGCCGTCTATATACGGCCTCCGGCCTTTTGCCACTGGGGGGGGCGCACGCCCGCCTCGTCACTCAGGTGCCGATGCGCGTGCCTGGCGGCCGCGATGTCCGCCACGCACCTGCGATTGGCAGTCACAGAGACAGGGACATGGATCCACGTCCTGTCAGGGAGAGGAGACCGATGGCGTGTCCCTTGTACATAGGGACAACCAGGGCCGATCCGCCCTATAGGCTCACTATGCAAGCCGCTTAGGGCCCCGCAAAGCTGCGGAGGGCCCCCCAAATTACTAGAGGCCCCGCCTGGTGAGAAGTCATTTTCGGCCCCTCCCCCGCTTCTCAACTTTAATCTTTAATGTGACATGTCACTGTTGGCAGCGCCCCCCCCCTCCCCCTTCTCAACTTTAATGTGACGTGTCATTTTCGGCAGCCCCCCCTCCGCTTCTTAGCTTTAATGTGACATCTCATTTTGCTTAGGGCCCCAGGGAGGTCAGGATCGGCACTGGGGACAACCATCGGTCACCTCCCCCAGTCAGTCCCCTCCCCCCACAGTAAGAATCACCTAGCAGGGCACACATTAACCCCTCCCCTGCCAGTCACATTTATACAGTAATCAGTGCATATTTATAGCACTGTTCGCTGTATAAATGCGAATGGTCCCAAAAATGTGTCCGCCGTAATATCACAGTCGAGACAAAAATCGCAGATCGCCGCCATTACTAGTAAAAAAAATAATAAAAAAAAATGTCAATTCTATCCCCTATTTTGTAGGCGCTATAACTTTTGCGCAAACCAATCACTAAACGCTTATTGCGTTTTTTTTTTTTTTTACCAAAAATATGTAGAAGAATACGTATCGGACTAAACTGAGGGAAAAAAAATATTTTTTTATTGGATATTTATTATAGCAAAAAGTAAAAAAAATTTTTTTTTCACAATTGTCGCTCTATTTTTGTTTATATCGCAAAAAAATAAAAACCGCCGAGGTAATCAAATACCACCAAAAGAAAGCTCTATTTGTGGGGGAAAAAAGGACGTAAATTTTGTTTGGGAGCCACGTAGCACGACTGCGCAATTTTTATTTAAAGCGTGACAGTGCCAAAAGCTGAAATTTCGCCTGGGCAGGAAGGGGGTATATGTGCCCAGTAAGCAAGTGGTTAAAAAGTAAAAAGAAAAATACCACGCTAAATGTGAACAATGGACAAGAGCAGCAACTAAAAAGTGAAATACACACAAAATAACAATGGAAATAAATGTAGCTGCCCTGTGATAAATATTAAATGTGAAAGAATACTACTGTGAGTAAAATTAACATATATAAGATGAACAAACAGCAAATAGGTAAATGACAAATATGTGAGACAAATATGTCAAAAAAACTCTGGTTGCAATAAGTCCACAACAAAGCAATTGTCACCACTGTGCCATGCCATCAAACGCAGCCACTGTGCCACTTAATTCGCACCACTGTGCCATGCCATCAAACGCAGCCACTGTGCCACTTAATTCGCACCACTGTGCCATGCTATCAAACGCAGCCACTGTGCCATCAATTGTCACCACTGTGCCATGCCATCAAACGCAGCCACTGTGCCATCAATTGTCACCACTGTGCCCTTTAATTGTCACCGCTGTGCCCTTTAATTGTCGCCACTGTGCCCTGTAAAGTGCCCCTTTCCCCCCACCCGGCACTTACCTTTACTGGAGTCAGCCATCCACGTCCCTCGATGTCTTCTACCGCCCTCGATGACTGACTGATGATGACTGATGACTTACCGGTAGCCAGAATAGGCCAACCTGATTGGCTGAGACGCCTGTCAGTCTTATACAAGGAGCGCATCCCTAGTGTGTTTCTTGTTTAAGCTTCCGGGACCCGAGGGCTGTACTCGGAAAAGCCAACCAGCTGCCGTTATTCAGATGGCCGGACATGAGCGCCGACCATCTGAATAGAACAGCGGCAGCGGCGATAATAACATAGATTCGTGCAATGCATGAATTTATGTTATTAGACTCAGTGGCGGTGAGAGCCAGAGGGGGCGGCGCTCCAGCGCCCTCTATAGACGAACCGCCACTGTCCCTCATGAGTTAGGGATTGAAGCATGCCAGCGGCTGTTGATTGATTCAGGTGCATATGAAAGTAATATTGAGTTTTTGTTGGATTTATTGAAAATAATACTGCATGAAAATTACTTCCTTTTCAAAGATACCCACTTTTTACAGCTCATAGGGGCTTCGATGGGTTCTAATGTCGCACCCCCATATGCAAATGCATTCATGAACATGATTGAAGTTTCATTGATTTATGTCAACAATTTATTTTTTGAACATTGCCAGGGATGGTGAGATTTTTGGACGATATTTTTGCTGTGTGGGGTGGCGACATGGAATCCTTATTACTTTTTGATAGTTATCTCAATTATCTTATCCCCGGTTTAAAATTTAATAAAACTCAAATTTCTTTCCTTGATACCACTCTATGCATTAATAATATCAAAATCATGAGCCATCTATATGTAAAAACTAGGGTTGTCCCGATACCGATACTAGTATCGGTATCGGGACCGATTCCGAGTATTTGCGGGAGTACTCGTACTCCCGCAAATACCCCCGATACCAAAATAGAATACTCCCCCCCCCCCCGCCGCATCCCGCCGCTACAACGCATCCCGCCGCATCCCCGCTTGGTTAATACGGGCGGGGAACATTACAGCATTCATTTGAATAGCTGTAGTCTTTCCCGCCCCGCCGCGTATAGACACTCCCCCTTGCTCGGGTGAACTGTCCAATCCCGAGACAGGGGGAGTGTCTATACGCAACGCGGCGCCAATCATTACAGCTATTCAAAGCTGTAATGTTCCCGCCCGTATTAAGCAGTCGGCGGCAGCGGGGATGCGGCGCGATCAAGGTAAGGGGGACAGGACATGGCTGCATATGGGGAGATCTTGCTGGATATGGTTTCTTGTATTGTGTCCTGAGGCAGTGAGGTAAACCAGGCAGTGAGTAGATGGAGCGCGCGGCTAAATATACTTCATGCCCCCCGGGAATGAGCCCAGACCCTCATTTATTCTGCAGTTACACTCCTCACACCTTCCCGAATCCGGCTCATTCGTTATGACACGCCGCTACGGTGGAACAGGCTCCGTCTTTCTTCCTGCTTTCCTTTTACAATTCTCCTAATGGTTTCAGATGTCAAAGCGTTCCGACACCTTGCTGCCTATCTCCTGGTCTTGGCAATCAAACCATTCCTGTAACGTCTTTTTTTCTTGGAGCCTTTGTGTGTTATAATTGTGGAGAGGAGACAGAGGTGCATCTTTTTTAAGGCCGAACCTGATGCCAAAGTCTTGTTAAATAAAACAACAAAAAAACATTGCCTACGTTTCTGAAAAAAAATGTAAATAGATCTCTGAACACTTTTTGTTCTCGATTCCCTGACTTGGATGCTGGGGGACATTGCTGGATGTGGGGGACATTGCTGGATGTGGGGGACATTGCTGGATGTGGGGGACATTGCTGGATGTGGGGGGCATGGCTGCATTTGTGGGGGGACATGGCTGCATATGTGGGGGACATGGCTGCATTTGGGGACACATTTAAAAAAAAGTATCGGTATTCGGTATCGGCGACTACTTGAAAAAAAGTATCGGTACTCGTACTCAGTCCTAAAAAAGTGGTATCGGGACAACCCTAGTAAAAACCACTGATCGCAATCAATTGTTACACTTTGATAGTTTTCACCCACGGAGCGTCTTTAACTCGATTCCTAAAAGTCAGCTGATGCCTGTTCAGAGAATAGTTAATCCACATTGTTGTCAACAGAGATTAAGGCCCCTTTCACACTGAGGAGTTTTTCAGGCGGTACAGCGCTAAAAATAGCGCTGCTATACCGCCTGAAAAACTCCTGCACTGCATACTCAATGTGAAACCTGAGCTGCATACTCAATGTGAAAGACTGAGCCGATGCGCTGGCGGGAGAGGAAAAAATCTTCTGCCAGCAGCATCTTTGGAGCGGTGAGAGGAGCGGGAAACAATGGGAAACCGCTGCAATACCGCCCGCAATGCGCCTCTGCAGAGGCGCATTGCGGGCGGTATTAACCCTTTATCAGCCGCTAGCGGGGGTTAATACCACACCGCTAGCGGCCGAATCCCGCGGCAAATCCGACGGTATAGCGCCGCTATTTTTACCAGCGCTATACCGCCACCACGCCTCCCGCCCCAGTCTGAAAGGGGCCTAATTAAAAAAAAGAACGATTACATTTAAACACTAACAAGATGCCTAAAAGATCGTTTAAAAGAATTCCCTTTGTCTCACAGTATCATCCTTTTCCATATAACATTTTTAATATTATTAAAAAACATTGGAATACACTTAAAACTAGTTATCCTACCATTGATGAATTTTGGAGTCTACCCATACCATCATATAGAAAAGGAAGAACGCTCAGGGATCGATTGGTGAAATCAGACCAATTTTCCCTGCCTGTTCCTAAATTGACATTTCTGGGACCGAAAAACATGGGATCTTTTCCCTATTTACCTTGTATCCAATGTAACTCTATGATTAAAGGTAAATATATTTCACATCCCCACAAAGGTTTTAATATTCCCATTAAGGGATACTACACCTGCCAATCATCGTAGGTGGTATATGCTATTAAATGTCCATGTGGATTATTTTACATTAGAGAAACCACCCAAAAGGTAAAAGATCAAATAGCCCGTCATAAGTACTCAGAGATAAACTAACACAGCTACTGTACCACTTGCCCGTCATTTTGTAGAAAAAGGACATGCTGTCTCACAATTAAAATATATGGTACTAGAAGGCATTGAAAGAAACAGGAGAGGTGGTGACCGTGAACTTACCTTAAGGAGACGTGAGGTACATTGGATACATTTTCTTAATACTATTACGCCTAATGGATTGAACACAGATTTGGATTTATATTTATTTTTATTGCGCTGTACCTTTTTCCTTTTCACTTATCTTTAAATTTTGTATCTACAATTTTTTGGTACTTGGCAGCACTGATTTTTATTATTTTTTATGTTTATTCTGCGCAGTGTTTTTTTCTACTAGAAAAAGTATATATATATATATATATATATGTCCCGATACCACTTTTTTAAGACCGAGTACAAGTACCGATACTTTTTTTCAAATACTCGCCGATACCGATACTTTTTTTTTTATGTCATGTGTCAGTATTTTTTTTTTATTTGACAATTTTTTTGCCCATAGTATTTTGCAAAATAGCTCAAGCTCTGTCATTGGCTCTGATTGGATGAAGAGCATCTGAACAGCAATTTTGAGTCTTGCCACAGATTCTCAATTGGACTAAGATTTAAACTTTAACTGGGCCATGCTAACACATGAATATGCTTTGATCTATTCTAAACCATTCCATTGTAGCTCTGGCTGTGTTTAGGGCCGTTGTCCTGCTGGAAGGTGAACCTTTGCCCCAGTCTCAAGTCTTTTTCAGACTCAAACTGTTTTCTTTGAAGGTTGCCCTGTATTTGGCCCCATTCATCTTCCCATCAACTCTGACCAGCTTCCCTGTCGAAGAAAAGCATCCCCACAACATTATGCTGCCACCATGTTTCACGGTGGGGATTGTGTTTAGGGTTATGTGCAGTGTTAGCATAGCGTTTTGGTCTCATGACCAGAGCACCTTCTTCCACATGTTTGCTGTGACCCCCACATGGATTCTCGTAAACTGCAAATGGGATTTCTTATGGCTTTCTTCTTGCCACTATTCCTTAACCACTTGCCGACCGCGCACCGCCGTTCTACGTCGGCAAGTTGGCTCTGCTGGGCGAGAGCACGTAGTATAACGTCCTCTCTCTCAGCCGCCACTAGGGGCGCGCGCCCCCCACTCGCCCCCGACTCCTGTGCGTGTGCCCGGCGGGCGCGATCGCCGCCGGGGACACGCGATCACTCGTTACAGCGGGGGAAACGCTGATCTTCTGTTCATACAATGTATGAACAGAGGATCAGTGTTTCCCCTAGTGAGGCCACCCCCCCCCCCACAGTAAGAACACACAAGGGACATACTTAACCCCTTCCCCGCCCCCTAGTGTTAACCCCTTCACTGCCAGTGGCATTTTTATAGTAATCCAATGCATTTTTATAGCACTGATCGCTATAAAAATGCCAATGGTCCCAAAAATGTGTCCAAAGTGTCCGCCATAATGTCGCAATACCGAAAAAAAAATCGCTGATCGCCGCCATTACTAGTAAAAAAAATATATTAATAAAAATGACATAAAAATACCCCCCATTTTGTAAACGCTATAACTTTTGCGCAAACCAATCAATAAACGCTTATTGCGATTTTTTTTTACGAAAAATAGGTAGAAGAATACGTATCGGCCTAAACTGAGGAAAAAAATGTTTTTTTATATATTTTTGGGGGATATTTATTATAGCAAAAAGTAAAAAATATTCATTTTTTTCAAAATTGTCTCTCTATTTTTGTTTATAGCGCAAAAAATAAAAAACGCAGAGGTGATCAAATACCACCAAAAGAAAGCTCTATTTGTGAGAAAAAAAGGACGCCAATTTTGTTTGGGAGCCACGTCGCACGACCGCGCAATTGTCTGTTAAAGCGACTCAGTCCCGAATCGCAAAAAGTACTCTGGTCTTTGGGCAGCAATATGGTCCGGGGGTTAAGTGGTTAAAGGCCAGATTAGTGGAGTACACAACTTATAGTTGTCCTGTGGACAGATTTTTCCACCTGAGCTTTGGATTTCTGCAGCTCCTCCAGAGTTATCATGGGCCTCTTGGCTGCTTCTCTGATTAATGCTCTCCTTGACCGGCCTGTCAGTTTAGGTGGACGGCCATGTCTTGGTAGGTTTGCAGTTGTGCCACACTCTTTCCGTTTTCGGATGATGGATTGAACAGAGCTCCGTGAGATGTTCAAAGCTTGAGATAGTTTTTTATACACTAACCCTACTTTAAACTTCTTCACAACTTTATCCCTGACCTGTCTGGTGGGTTCCTTGGCCCTCATGATGCTGTTTGCTCACTAAGGTTCTTTAACAAACCTCTGAGGACTTCACAGAACAGCTGTATTTATACTGAGATTAAATTACACACAGGTGGACTCTATTTACTAATTAGGTGACTTCTGAAGGCTATATGTTCCACTAGATTTTAGTTAGGAGTATCAGAGTACAGGGGCTGAATACAAATGCACACCACACTTTATACATATTTATTTGTAAAAGATTTGGAAAACCTTTTATCATTTTTCCTTCCACTTCCCAATTATGGGCCACTTTGTTTTGGTCTATCACATAAAATCAATTTACGTTTTCGGCTGTAACATTTTCAAGGGGTACGAATACTTTTTCAAGGCTGTGTGTGTGTGTGTGTGTGTGTGTGTGTGTGTGTGTGTGTGTGTGTGTGTATATATACACACACACTATATGAAAGTAATGTCTAAGAATCTCTCACACTTTTATTACTCAGAACCCCTCACCCAACCGTGTGCTTCTGCAACTAGTTTCATTGTGTTACAATATTAAACCCAGCCAACCGCCGTTCCCTGTCCAGTGACATGTCCCCATATGCCAAGTTCGGCAGTGAATAGTCCTGAAGTCGATTCCAAAATAGCAAGGTCAAATTAGTTTCAAAGAGACACAAAGAAAAGGGTTCTCTGGCAATAAAATGAATAGCAGACTTCTGATTGTACCTGCTCTTAGACAGGTCTATTACTTTTTAAAGTTCAATGTTACAGAACCTAATAAATCACCGGGAGAGAAATTAAAAACATTAGAGAAGAAGAGTTAAGATTTGATCTTTATACTAAAAATGTTACAGTTTTATCAGAAATACTTTGATGTATTTCTTTACATTGTTTTTGGAATTTTAAGTATTACTTGTTCCATGTAGAGAAACCAAAAATTGCTTTTGAGCAGTAGACGTGCAGGCTCAAATAAAACAATTATTTTTGGGTATTGCAACAACAAAACACTAATGCCACGTACACACGATCATTTTTCAGGTTTAAAAAATTACATACATGCTCTATTTTTTCACGATGTTTTTAACGTTGTCGTTTTTCGGGTTGTAAAAAATGGTCGTGTGTGGGCTTTAATGACGTGAAAAATCCATGCATGCTCAGAAGCAAGTTATGAGACGGGAGCGCTCGTTCTGGTAAAACTACCGTTCGCAATGGAGTAAGCACATTCATCACGCTGTAACATACAGAAAAGCGCAAATCGTCTTTTACTAACGCTAAAGCAGCCCCAAGTGTGGTGCCATCCGCATGGAACTTCCCCTTTATAGTGCCGTTGTATGTCTTGTACGTCACCACGCTTTGCTAGAGCATTTTTTTTTCACGATCGTGTGTAGGCAAGGCCGTTTTAATGATCAAGTTGAAAAAAAACTTTGTTTTTTCTAGAGCCTGAAAAACTTCGTTTTTTAGAACCCGAAAAATTATCAGCATAACAGTTACTAAATGACAGCATTTAAAATGGACTAGAAAAAAAAAAATTGTAATTCTTAACTTGATCCTAAACTCTAGTTCAAAAAGAAAAATGTTTGAACTTAAATAAGTTCCTCCTTTTGCTCTCAGCCTCCTCAAAAACATTTTTTTTTAGCTGCTTTTAGGCTGGATTCACACCTATGCATTTTTAGTGCATTTTGCAAATTTGCACTACAGTCCATTTAACATGTTCTGTAGTGCAAATCTGCAAAATGCATAAAAGCACTAAAAATGCATAGGTGTGAATCCAGCCTCAGAGGGTGGTTACATTCATTCTCCGTGGTCCAACTGAATGTACAATTCTAGCCCGTTCCTGGGATGAATTATGAGATGTTTAGTGTGAGTAGAGCAGTGTTCATTCCAAATACACAGTAGAAGAGGGAAAAGGAGGGGTTCTGAATCACAGAGAGGGTGTTACAAGGAGGCAAAAAAAACACATGAAAAATAGATTACATGGTTATTAGGTAGTGAATGTGTATGGATTATTTTTGGGGAAATAAGGATATTGTTTACTGTCACTTTAACATCTTTGTGAAATACCCAATGCACAGATCCACGTTTAAATAATAATAATTAGAAAATACACATAGTAGTTGCTAGTAAATTAGCATTTTCATATAAATGATCTCCAAAAAGAGATTTAAACATATTTTGCAATTCCTTAATCTTGACTGTGTGTGAAATAACAATGAGTTGTTGTCCAAGTCACTTAGAAATCAGGCCAATCTATAAAAGTCTAGAATTTATAAAGTCAATTTTTCAAATCAGAAGTAATCTGATGCTTTTCTTCGTTTGGGTAAATGCAGCAGGTTATCAGTAATAGTAGTGGAATCAGGAACAGTAGGAGTCTGTGAAGCAGCCCCAGGAGTGGGGGTTACAGTGGGCGTTAGACGAGATCCTCCTGGTGACTTCAAGGCATGCAAGCCTGTATGTGCAGGAGATGGGGTGTAACTTGCTCTTAAAGCTTTATCTGTGTATTTACTTGAAGTCCTATTAACCAAACGCTGAAGAGCAGGAGACATGGAGGGGCTCAGACCTTTGGGTGTAAGGCTGTGGAAGAAAACATATTTATCAATTAATGTCAGACAATGCATTAAAAAAAATATATATTAAACATATTTACAAACATAAAAAAAAAAAAAAAAAAAAAAAATAAAGTACCTTAAAATGTTGTACAGTGTCTTGAAAAAGTATTCATACCCATTGAAATTTTCCACATTTTGTTATGTTACAACCAAAAATGTAAATGTATTTTATTGTGATTGTATGTGACAGACCAACCAAAAGTGGCACAAAAATTGTGAAGTGTAAGGAAAATAAATGGTTTTCATTTTTTTTTTTTTTTACAAATAAAATATCTGAAAAGTGTGGCATGCATTTGTATTTAGCCCCCCTGAGTCAATACTTTGTAGAACCACCTTTCACTGCAATTACAGCTGCAAGTCTTTTTGGGGATGTCTCTACCAGCTTTGCACATCTAGAGATAATGACATTTTTGCCCATTTTTCTTTGCAAAACTGGCACAAGCTCTGTCAGATTGGATGGAGAGTGTATGTGAGCAGCAATTTTCACATGAATATGCTTTGATCTAAATCATTCCATTGTAGCTCTGGCTGTATGTTTAGGGTCGTTGTCCAGCTGGAAGGTGAACCTCCATCCCAGTCTCAAGTCTTATGCAGACTAACAGTTTTTTTTTTTTCCCAGGATTGCTCTGCATTTTTGCTCCATCCATCTTCCCATCAACTCTGACCAGCTACCCTTTACCTGCTGAAGAACAGCATCCCCACAACATGATGCTGCCACCACCATGTTTCACGGTGGGGATGGTGTGTTCAGTGTGATGCGCAGTGTTAGTTTTCCGCCACACATGGTATTTTGCTTTTATGCCAAAAACTTCTAATTTGGTCTCATCTGAGCACCTTCTTTCACATGTTTGCTGTGTCCCCCACATGGCTTCTTGCAAACTGCAAATGGAACTTCTTATGGCCTTCTTTCAAAAATGGCTTTCTTCTTGCCACTCTTCCATAAAGGCCAGGTTTGTGGAGACCAGGACTAATAATTGTCCTGTGGACAGATTCTCCTACCACAGGTGTGGCTCTTTGCAGTTCCTCTAGCAGGGGTGTCAAACTCAATTTCATCGTGGTCTGCATCAGCATTACAATTATCCTCAAAAGGGCTGGTTGTATCTGTAAGATTAGATGTCCAGCACATCCCTTCCCCTTAAATTAGATGTCAAGAGCCACCCCACCATCAGAAGTCGAGTCCCCCACTTTCCCTTACATCACAGTGCACCCCCTTTCCTTATGCTGCTGCTGGGAAGAAGCTGGATGCATTGCTTGAAAGCAGGGGTCTGGAGGACAGGGCCTCATTAAATGGCCTGGAGGGCCTGATTCTGCCTGCTAGCCTTGTTTTTGACACCTGTGCTCTAGAGTTACCATGGGCCTCTTGGCTGCTTCTCTGATTAATGCTCTTCTTTCACAGCCTGTCAGTTTAGGTGGATGGCCATGTCTTGGTAGGTTTGCAATTGTGCTATACTCTTTCCCCCTTTCGGATGATGGATTGAGCAGTGCTCCGTGAGATTTTCAAAGCTTAGGATATTTTTTTTTTTTTTTTTAAACCTAACCCTGCTTCTTTTTTTTTTTTTTTTATTATTATTAACAAAAGGTTTTTATTGAACAATTTACATATGCATTTGGTACAAGAGCATTCCCAGGTTAATACATCTGTTACAAAAACAAAACATTGAGTTCTATCACAGATACTGGAAGTCCAGTATAAGTCATAATATGTACAAGGATATATCTATCAGGGTTCATGTGGTGAGACTTGCATAGTAATAAAGGCATGTAGTTACTACAAACAGTGAAGGACCTGTTTAGGGGGGGGGGGGGGGGGTTGGGGGTAATCATAATGTTTATGTACACTTTTCAGAATCTTGTAGCCAACGATTCCAAATTGTATTGTACTTGGTTGGCCATCCCCAGGTTTATATACAACTAGCTGAATACCCGGCGTTGCCCGGTCTTCCTATCTTAACCTTTTGGGGAGGAAAATCATAGTAATATAAATATACCCATCTTTTATATAAGGGTGTAGGTAAGGGTTAATTTAACTGTCATATATTTTTATTTGGCATATAAGTAATATGTGTACCAGGTATTATTGAAATATCTCCAGGCGTACAGAAGTTATGTGGGAACATACATTTCCCATTGATTTGCATGGGACTTTAAACAAAAACCCCAACCCTCACAAATGGGGGTAGTTAAGGGATAAATTAACTATCCTATAGTTTAAGTGGACATATAAGTAACATGTGACCAAGTGTTATCGAAATATGTACAGCCGTTTGGACGTGATGCTGGAACATGTATTTCCCATAGAGTTGAATGGGACTTTAAAGAAAAACCCTGACCATGGCAAATGGGGGTGGGTAAGGGTTAAACCACCTATCCTATGTTTGTTGCTGACATATAAGTAACATGTGTGCCAAGTTTCATGTTAATATCTTTAGCCGTTTGGACGTGATGCTGGAACATACATACATACATACATACACACGTCGAGTTTTATAGATATATATATAGATTTTTTGTATGGGAGGAAGTTATTTACATCTGCTTCCCATTCAGAAAAGTTAACCTAAACCTGCTTTAAACTCCACAACTTCATCCCTTATCCGCCTGATGTGTTCCTTGGCCTTCACGATGCGGTTTGTTCACTAAGGTTCTTTAACAAACCTCTGAGGGCTTCACAGAACAGCTTTATTTATACTGAGATTAAATTACACACAGGTTGAATCTATTTACGATATATTTGACTTCTGAAGGTAGTTGGTACCACTAGATTTTAGTTGGGGGGTATCAGAGTAAAGGGGCTGTATACAAATGCACGCCACACTTTTCACATATTTATTTGTAAAAAAAAAAAAAAATTGGTTGCAACGTGACAAAACTTTGAAAATTTCAAGAGATAAGAATACTTTTTCAAGGCACTGTAATTATAGGGTCTGCACTTACCTAGCTAGATTCTCTGTCACTTTTCTTAATGCTTCCTGTTTCTTCGATCTGTTCTTTGCTGCTGCCTCATTGGCCATTTTCAGACCCAAACGCTCCCTGCGGCCAGGTTCCAGAATCTATTACAACACAGTATAAGAATATCAAACCATTGGAAAGGCTGTTATTAGTTATGTGAAAAATTCCCACACACGTCAGACGACAAGCATGATAAGCCTGCCTTCTCCCCAGAAAAGCCTTGGTCAGCGGTGTCTGATGGCACCCCTAAAGATTAGAAGACTAGTGACACCTTATGGGTCATATTTTTTTACCTCAAGTCTCAAACTTCATTAAATGTCTGTGAAATAATATTAAACACAATTCTAATAAAAGCCATTTTCCATTACATTTGTAATAGAAAATGTCTGCCTGTTGGATATTTTAATAATTTCCTTTATTGTTTATTGCCTTTGCTGCCGTAGAATTCTGAACAAAATGCCTGCAGCAAAGCAGTTACTTGTTCCTCAGTACCTGAGATCATAAAGCTCCAGGATGTGTTTAACCACTTGCCAACCAGCCGCTGTCATTATATGCCTCAGAACAGGGTGTCAGCATCACTACAATCGCTCACTAATACACAGATTAGGCTTAATAAGCGTTTTAAGTGTTATGTTCCTTTAAGATGCGATGTTTGCAAAACCCTTCGTGTTTTTTGGCAAAATGGCAATATTTTGCACGGAGATACCCTAATATGTGGCTGTAAATGTGCAAGAATCAGTTTTTTTTCCCCAAATTATACTTCCTGTTATGACATATACCAATTTGGCATCCTGCCAACTATATTTTTTTTGTGTGTGTTTGGGGGGGGGGGGGGGGGGGGGCTGCGACTTACTACTGGGCTGTGGCTTGCACCTGAGGGCTAGGGCAATTTTATCTATACAAGATTATACTTATCCCTCTATGCGATAGAAAAATAAGCAAAAGCAAACAGATATGTATTTTGTGTATACACCTTTAAATTTAAGTTTCTCTTAATAGCTACCTAGGAGGGATATAAAAACCTATAAACAATAAACCAGTAATCACATTTAGATGTCATATATACATAATAATGACAATCTTAGTTTTTGTTATAAAATTTTGTAAATAAGTAAGTTTTCCCCTTCACTGATGGGCACTAATAAGCTGCACCGATGAGGTGGCACTGATAGGTTGCAACGATATACAGTACTGAAAGGCTGGCAGTGATAGATTTCACAGATAGGCATTTTTCATTGGCACATATTGGCAGCTGCCTGGGCACTGATTGGCATATCCCTGGTGGCCTAGGGTGGCATTCCTGGTGGCCCAGTGTGGTGGCCATCCCTTGTGGTCCCGGGCAGGCATCTGAGGGGGGGGGGGGGGGGCTGCTCTGATAAACAATAAGCACAGACCCCCTCATCAGGGGATTGGCTCTCCTCTACTCGCATCTGTCAGACGCGAGTGAAGAAAAGCCGATAAACGGCTCTTTCTGTTTACATCGTGATCAGCCATGATTGGACACGGCTGACCACGTGGTAAAGAGTTTCCTTCAGAGACTCTTTACCTATATCGGAGTTGCGGTGTGTCAAACCAACACGCCGCAACAACGATCGGCGCGATGCACGCCCCCCGTACACGCGCCGGCTGTTGTCCTGCTGGACGTCATACAATGCCTAGTCAGGATAACTAAACCACTTCCCAGCCGTCATTCTGCTATAGGATGGGTGGGAAGTGGTTAATCGAACAAGCTGAAGTTAGACGCTGATTGACTACCATGTACAGCTACACCAGATTCTGAGTGCTCCAGTTTTAGTAAATCTATCCCCTTTGTGTTGAAAAGAAGATATGCGTTTACCTTAAATGATGGACCAGGTGCCTTTTCCAAATATGGGGTCTCTGAACCATCTAAACGAAAAGGAGTGCTCTCAACCTCACCCCATGTCATTAAAGGGGACTCGTCAACTCCTGTAATGATAGAACAATGAAATATTATTGTTAAGTTTAGGACCAAGGTTCTGTTTTAGCTAAAGTACAAATCTTCTATGGTTAGACCAACATAAATTTGCTATGTACATACCAGGAGCAGGTGATGGAGTGCCCATAAATCCAAAGCCATTGACTTTTGGGGATTCCTGTGGTATCAGTTCCTTCCCATCAGGGCCTACCTTCCCTTGTTTATACTGTACAAAGAAAAAAAAATTAGTGATTACAGAGTCAAACACAATCCAAGAAAGCAGACAAAAGCAATAAGAAAAAAGTGCCTTACTTGTGCATTCAAGGCAGCTGCTTGTTGGAGCTGTGTCTTACTCAAGGCTTGACTAAATGGGTCCTTCTGGAAACGTGTGTTTCTATGGACCACCTCCCGAGGTTTTTTGAAGATGAGATCATTATCTGGCACACCTGTAAGAGATATTACACGGCTGATTACTGATATTACTTTTTTTCCAGCACAATTAAGAGTCACTCCAAACTCTGTACATATAGTCATTATACCTTTAGTGTTTCGATAGAAAATCCAAGGTGTCCGTTTTGTAAATATCATCCTTTCATAATATCTTATAGTTTTTAATAAAAACTACCAACAGAAATGTGCATGTGATGGAAAAATAATTCTTTCATTGAATGTGGCTCACTAATGGTTTTACCTTAACTGACCTAATGCTATAGGAATGTTATTATAAACTAACCATACGGTAAAGATCACCAAGTCTTTTCAGGAAATGTGTGCCTACTGCCTTAAAAGGTGATATCACTTTCCAAACAGATAACCTTGGTCGTTACCTACTCGCTAGTCCTGTATATACCACAGCTAAAATTGGAATAACGTAGTTCTAACAAAACTGCGATAAGCATGTGGCCGCCCTGATCATCTGCCAAGCCATTGAAAAACAGGCAGAGACCCTTGGATGAGCATGATTATTCTACAAGTATTTTTGTTACATTTCTAATATTATTACAATGTCTATCTTTATTCTTTATCTGTTATTTCTTGATTAAATGTTATATACAGTTTGATTTTACCTACAAGTGTTTGTGTGATCTCTCTTTGCACATCTCAAAAAATAAAAAATAAATAAAACTACCACATAATGGTGATAAAACAGCATATAGTAATTTCTATGAGCAACAGCAGGCCCAGAAACTGAAACTTGGCTGCACAGACCAGAAAACCCTGCAGCAATCAGTTCCTTGGTGGGCAATGTCAACATTCTTGAGAAGAGAATACACTGTACCAGCTGCGTTTTGAACACTGGAGACTCTGTCAATGCCTACCTCCCACCAATGCCATTTGGCTCAGTACATACTTTTAGATCCAATGGTTTTAGAGCACCTGGCAGGGGTCAGAACCAACTAGCAATAAGAACTGTAGTGTGAACAAGGCCTTAATGACTGTCAGGCTTCGCTGATGGCTGGAAAGCCTTTAGGAAAATCTCTCCAGAATGAAACAAAAGGCTCCATCTCCCACTTTATCTCATTTCCTATTTTCAGATAAGAAATAAAGGAAATCCACTACTATGAGGACACAGAGTTGGTCCAACTCTTCCCTAGTCAATTTAAAGTGAAATATAAATAATAATATACATCTTGAGTTTGGTTTAAAGCAGAACTCCGGGAAAAAAGTTTTGTTTCCTGTGCAGTGTCCGCACTGCACGGGTTAACTGCTCATTTCGTTTTAGGGGAGAGGACAATGGAGATATACTTACCTGACCCGCTGATCCTTCCCGCACAAGACCAGCGTGGCACCCCCAGGCTCCAGCGGTCTTGAAAATGGACTGTTCCTGACATCAGCACGCCCCATACACAGAACAGTCCACTGCTGAACCATGGGGAATACAGTTTCCCAGTTAATCAAATGAACATGAACTTTGTGCTCTCCCCTAGGAAAAAAAAAGAAAGAGCAGTTGACCCATGCAGTGTGGAGGGGGGTGGAGGATTTTGCCAGGAGTTGGGCTTAAATAGTTTTAGTTATGTATGAAAATCATAAATGTTCTTAATTTCTTACTAGCCTACCTAGACAGTACAGGCTAATGGCTTCAAAGCTCTATGCTACTGGTAAAAATGTTAGTGCTTCAAAGAATACACACCTGCAGGATAGTACATGAGGCTGTTATGTGTTTTGTACTCCCAGGTGTCTAGTCCCGCTTTTACATTTTCTATGGCTTGCAATTCAGCAGAAGGGAGAGCCAGGTTATTCTGAAACCGCTGGGGAGAAGGGAAAGAAAGAAAAAGAACATTACAATGATTTATTACCATTAGAGAAAGGCTTACCATTAAAAAAGGTTTATTAACTAAAGAGCAAGAAAGTCCATTGCACAGGAATGTAATTAGTGTAACCTTGTTACAAACTTGGGTAACCAAGTATATCATTAAAGCAGAGGGATACTATATACGATTAGTTGATCAACACATTTATATTCAAATCTCAACTATTTTGTAAGTAGTTGCACCTTGCTCCTCTCCCTCACATCTCTCAAGCCTCCCTAAAGCCAAAACAGGCCACATCCCATTAATGATCCAAGATGAAGGCTAATGCATGTAGAAGGGCTGGACCAAGTCTTTTACAGGTAATGTTGGAATTTACATATAAATGATGCTGCCAATATCTCCAGATATCCATATCAACTTAACATTTTTAAATATAGATTCAACTGAGGATAACATCTACCTTATGTTACTCAAAGCGGAGCTCCGCCATAAAAAAAAATATTAAAAGCCAGCAGCTGCTGACTTTTAATATTAGGACACTTACCTGTCCTGGAGTCCAGCGACATCGGCAGCAGAAGACGAGGGATTTCTGCCTCCACTGCCATCATGGGTGAGGGAATCAGGAAGTGAAGCGTTGCGGCTTCACTGCCCGGTACCCTACTGCACATGTGCGAGCAGCGCTGCGCGTCATTCACTGGTCACCGTTGTGCTCTGGGAGCCGTGCGTTTCCCAGAACACAACGGGGGGGGGGGGGGGGGGCAGGAAGTGACGCACTACCCGCAGACTGTATGAACGGAAGTGGGTGCCAATACCTGTCTTAGACATGTATCTGCACATCCCTCCCCCCTGAAAGGTGCCAATTGTGGCACCAGGAGAGGGGATCTGATGAGCGGAAGTTCCACTTTAGAGTGGAGTTCCGCTTTTTAATCCTCATCTCCAGGAAAGCTTACAATATAATGTCCCTGCATAAACAGTACATAATAATGGACAATGTGGGCAAAAGCATTTTATCCCACTAGTACTATTATTTTTTGAAAGCAAATAACCTGGGAGAAAAAACACACACACACACACACACACACACACACACACACAATTTCAATATACATGGTTCCCTGGGAAATCAAACCTTGAATTCCAAATCTGTAAAGTAACAATGCAAAACCACTGCTGCACCATGCTGAAGGTAATGCAGTCAACTAGGGATAAAATCTAAATGTCATTAATGTGAAGTCAACTGTTAAAACTTAAAGCGGAGGTCCACCCTAAAAAACATCTATGTACCATTACATGCAGCATACTTGCGTCAGCTACGGTATGCTGTTTTTTTTTGTTTTTTTATCGCTGTACTTACCGTTTAATCGTTCATTTTCTTTTCTTCCTCCCGCGGGGAATAGGCGTTCCTATGAAGAGGCGTAGATGATTGACGTGCGGCTAAGGCACGTCACGCATTCCGAAAATAGCCGGACTAGGACTCGGCTCTTCACGGTGCTATACGGCGCCTGCGCACAGACTAGGAGCTGACTGCGCAGGCGCCGTATATAGCCGAGTCCTAGTTCGGGTATTTTCGGAATGCGTGACGTGCCTTAGCCGCACGTCAATCATCTACGCCTCTTCATAGGAACGCCTATTCCCCGCGGAAGCATGAAACGAAAATGAACGATTAAACGGTAAGTACATCGAGGAAAAAAAAGAAAAACACAGCATACTGTAGCTGACGCAAGTATGCTGGATGGGATGGTATATAATTAATTGTTTTAGGGTGAACCTCCGCTTTAAAGCAGAGTTCCACCCAAAAATTGAACTTCCGCTTTTCGGAATCCCCCCCCCCCCCCCCCCCTCTGGTGTCACATTGGCACCTTTCAGGGGGGAGGAGGGAACAGATACCTGTGTAATCCAGACATTTGCTCCCACTTCCAGGCACAGGTCGCCATGGCAACCTACGCCACGTCCAGCGCCTACTTCGCCCCCACCGCTGTCTTCTGGGAGACACACCGGTCCCAGAAGACAGCAGGGACCAGTGGGATCGTGCAGAGCGACTCGCGAATGCGCAGTAGGGAACCAGGAAGTGAAGCTGCAAGGCTTCACTTCCTGATTCCCTTACCGAAGATGACGGCGCCTCCACCCGAGAGCCGTGGGACAATTTGGCTTTGGGTGCCCAGGACAGGTAAGTGTCCATATATTAAAAGTCAGCAGCTGCAGAATTTGTAGTTGCTGACTTTTAATATTTTTTTTTCGGCGGAACTCTGCATTAATCCTCTTGTATTTTATTGTATTAGCCCTTTTATATTTTAAAGCGCTGCGTAAACTGTTGCAGCTATTTAAATCCTGAATAATAATAATAAAAGAGTACTAGGTATACAAGTATTCAAGCACACATTGTACATCCTATGAATCAGCCATTAAAAGGAAAATATAAACATTATCTTGCCTGTCTGTACTCTTCTTCAGCTTCATATAGCCAGAAATTCCGTGCTCTCTCTTTCTCTTTTGCCACTTCCATTATTTGTTCAAAGGAAGCGTTGTCCTCACTTGTGTGTTTTGCTAAAAAATTATCAAGGCTGGGAAGCTCCCGACTTTCCTCTTCTGTGTTCTCGCCTTCTGCTGCAAAAGTGCAATTAGTATTTAGATAGATATGTAACTGAATATGCACCGATACACAAACATTTAAAGCTAAACTTGAAATTGAAATGTAACTATTGGTTGGATACAAAGTGTTACTGCACAGTGAATGCGTAGATCATACATGAAAATGTGGCAGAGATATATCTGCACCTAATTTGGCTTTTAGTGAAATAAGATAATCATGATCTTCCCCACTAAACAGCTATTTTTTTAACCTTCATGGATGGGAAATACCAAATAAATGTACCTTCTTTCAGCATAAAGCCAGTAAGGTTTAGAAGACATACAGTAACTCTAATCTCATTGCCCGAGTGCCAAAGAGCTACGGACAGTCAGTACCAACAATGGTATCCACCCGTTACTGAAACATTAGTTCTGGGTAACTTTTCCCGTAATCGGAATAAAATAAAATTGAAATTGGTAAAAATCTTACATTTTATCAGCTAACAAAACATACATTATATTTAAAGTGGAACTGCAGCCAAAATGATTTTATTCCCCCCACAGAGACATGGAGGAGCTTAGCACTTCTTTTAGGATTCTGATGCTTTTTTTTTTTTTTTAAATAAGACAAATAAGTACAGACACAGGAAAAGCTTCATTAAGTCAATTCTAGAAATAAAAACAAAAGACGCAAATTTGCTCCATGTTGGAGTGAGGCAATAGGAGAAGGGAATAACCTGACATTACATAATCAAAGTGTATCTGACAGATCTTTTGCCAGGGACACGTGGAGGGTAAGTGTGTTAGAGCTTTAGGTCTAAAGTCACATTATGCATGTTTTGCAGGGGTCTTCACCTGGGTCTTAGAGTGCGGAGTATGACAAACTTAAAAACAGAGATGTGGTACTTCCCTAAGAGAGGAGTGTTGCTATCATGGGCAAACACCCATGTTTGACTTAGTGATTCAAAAGTGAAGTTAAAAAGTACTAAAAAAAAATAAAATGGGCTCATTAATGTACAGAAGAGAAAGCAGATGGAAAAAGAAAAAAGGGAGGGTGAGGGTTTCTAAGTCAGGAGAAAATGGTTTGGAAAAGAGGAGAGTCCGATAAGAATATCTAGATCAGTGGTTCTCAACCTTCTAGGGCCGTGACCCCTCGATAAAATTTCCCAAGTTGTGGGGACCCCTAACAGTAAAATTATTTTCGTAGCGTGTGTTGTCAGCACCCAAGGCAAGACAAGTAATTTACGCCCCCCTAACTCAGACATTTAGCGCTCCCTGAGTCCTTGTATTGGCAACTATAATCGCAGGCAGTGTAACTCACTGTCTCCAGCTCTGTGGTGTCTCATAGCAGTGACACCTATGCCGAAATCAGGAGATGGGGTCTCCTCCAGCCCCTCTCACTTCACATTTCTCACCAGTCAGCTGACCTCTACTCTTTGCCCCCCAGCCATGCCGTAAACTGAATTGGCGCCTGCGAAGAGGCTGAGTGGGCAGCTGTGGGCTCCAGAGATAGTCCTGCTGGGTGGCTGCAAAAACGCTGGGAGAGTGATACGGGCTTCAGGAACAGCCCAGGATTCGGTGACCCCTGGTAAATCATCATTTGACCCCCGAGGGTGTCCCGACCCCCAGGTTGAGAACCACTGATCTAGATACACCAGCTAGCCATAATTGAATGTAGAAAATGTATTGCGATATTGCTCCAACAGCTCTTCAAGACATTGTATGTGAGCGAGTTCAGCAAGCCACTTTACTATTGTGGAGAGCTCCACTGACTTCCAATACCTGGCTATTACATTTCTGACAGCTATTAAAAGAGGTGCAATAAACCCTTTTTATCTGAGAAGATGGAGCCTGGTACAAGAGAAGAGGTTGATGGACAGAGACAGGGGGGGATGAGGAAAATTGTGGTTCATGCCCATCAAATGTGGACCATGGAGTCTTGCAAATGTCCCCACCTCCAACAGTTCGGTGAGACAGGCATGCAGATTCTATGGAGCGGATCAGGAGATGGGGACCTTGGTAATTATACAGTACATGAGAATAGTGCTTAAGCCGGTCTTACCTTCATCTCCTGTTCTGTGCTTTGCAGCCAAAGAAGGTGTACCAGGAATACCGCCATCAGGTGTTTCAAATGTGGCAGGTGTAACATCTAAAGATCGAACATAATACATAAGCAAGTTGCACCAAGCATTTTTTAGACTGTACAAATTAATGAAAAAGTTATACTTGCTAATACTTAAAAAAATACAATACAACTAAATTAGAATTAAAGGTTAGCCAAAGAGACGGCTCTGCTTTGTGTGTCTGAAACCTTAAACTGAGCTGTCTGATAGTCTACGAGTCAAACTCATTTGCTTGTATGAGAAATGAGCCCAAAGCACCACTTTCTGGCTGGAATGAACACTATGAAATATTCATATACAAGATTTAATTTTTAACCAAACCTAAAAATATCTAATCGTTTTTTTTTTTTTGGTTTTTTTTAGTCCAGACCATATTAAAAAAAAAAGGGGGGGGGGGGGGAGTAGGAGATGTAGTACATTGCAATCATTATACATGTCATTATTCTGGCATACAATACTCAAAAATGAAATGATTTATGCCTTAAATAAAAGATAAAAAGAGATGGGAAAACAATAAGAGACCATTTATTATCAGCACGTTCCGTTTGCCTATCTTTCATAATACAAAACTGCATTTAAAGGGGTTGTAAAGGTTATTTTTTATTTTCTAAATAGGTTCCTTTAAGCTCGTGCATTGTTGGTTCACTTACCTTTTCCTTTGATTTCCCTTTTAAATGTTTTTTTTCTTTGTCTGAATTTCTTACTTCCTGTAAGCTTGCCCCCATCATCCGAGCTGTTCTGGCTGGGGGGGGTTAGTCAGCATGCTCGCCCCCTCCCTTGGGACTACATCCCTGCGGGGAGACGCTGTCACAGCGTCTCCCCGCAGGGATGTAGTCTCAAGTGAGGGGGCGAGCATGCTGACTAACCCCCCCAGCCAGAGCGTCTCCCCGCAGGGATGTAGTCCCAAGGGAGGGGGCGAGCATGCTGACTAACCCCCAGCCAGAACGGCTTGAATGATGGGGGCAAGCTTACTGAGGAGAAACAGGAAGTGAGAAATTCAGACAAAGAAAATAAAAACATTTAGAAGGGAAATGGAAGGAAAAGGTTAGTGAACCAACAATGCACTAGCTTAAAGGAACATACTTAGAAAATAAAAAACGAACCTTTACAACCGCTTTGATGCAAAAATTCATGTCTAAATACCCCTACAATGATATTAATTGTATACTGTAGTTCATACATACATTCAAATATCTGATTGACATCCATTCAGATGACCAGATCAAACAGATGTCAAAACCACACAACAAGGAATCAAAGAAAAATTTGGCCCAATGCCAAAATATTTGCCATTTAATGAGAAAAGTAAATTCAAAGATAGACGCTGTAAAAATCATGATTTTCTGCTTTAAAATGGGCAGTTTGTTCAAGTACAAATAATGCTCCCATTAAAATATGAATGCCATGCAATGCAAGACCAGCAGCCGCTGTTGGACCCAGGGCTGTGGAGTCGGAATCGGAGTCGAGGAGTCGGAGTCGGGGGAAATTTTGGGTACCTGGAGTCGGAGTCGGCAAACAATGCACCGACTCCGACTAAATTTAGATTGGAATAAAAAAAAAAAAAGCAAGTTTAAATGTCCCAATTCACAAAAAGTTATAATTAATGACTTCTCTACTGTAAGAATAAAGAGCAATGCATGCAGTGCCTCACGTAACCGCAAAACGAACACGTTAAGTGACCGTGAAGAAGCATGCTTTTCATGTGCTTCACTATATGGCACGCAACGCACAATTAGGAGCTGCAATACTTATACTTTCCATAGTGTTGTGTTCTGCTGTTACAGGGAACGCATGTTAGAGAACCAGTAAGTGTCCAAATAAAAAAATTCCAACAGGTGTTTTATAAAGCACTAAAAGAAGTTGAAAAGTATGATCGCTCATCAAAACTTACTGTTGAAGAAGCCATCCTTGTTTATCCAGAGATCGTTAGTGATGTGGCCAGAATAGTTACTGCAATGCCACCCACCCAAGTCAGTGTCGAAAGATTATTTTCAGCCCTAAAAATAATAAAGTCTGACTTAAGAGCCTCTATGAAAGAGGATCTGGCAGAGGCAATTCTCTTCCTTAGAACTCTACATTGAATCGATTTGCATTTGCTAAGCCTAGAACTACATTTCAAGATTAATATAAACCATTTCTAGATTTTACAGATTTTGTTTTTGGTTCATTATAGATAAGCTTTGTTTTTGTTCTAAAACAACCAAATAATGTGGTTTGTATTTTTGAACTGGTAAAGATCCTGTTCCTGATGTTTATGCCTGCTGCTACTATCCAGCCACTTGATTGTTTTCATTGTGTTTGTCTTTTGCTTAAACTGTGCAATACAGTAGACTGTTGGCTTCCCAGCCAGTAGTCCTGTGGTAGGTTGCTTTTTTTTCCCTCAAGGAATGTATAAAATACATTCGCATATTAATACAGAGGAGTCGGAATCGGGGAGTCGGAGTCGGAAGTACATAAAACTGAGGAGTCGGAACATTTATCTACCGACTCCACAGCCCTGGTTGGACCTGCATGGTACATGAAAACGTGAAGTGCCACCCATATTCCAGTGATGCAGAGAAGACTGGAGCACAAGATTCCGCAGGACCATGTATTAAAAACCCTACAGGTTTCAGGAGAATTCAATTTGTCAAACATTTTCCAGCCCACATCATCTTTTTTATCTTCAATTCCACCTCAAAAAATAAGTCAAAAGGAATCAATTACTGAAAAAGATCAATATTTGTAAGATTTAATCAAAACATTTAAAGTAGTTGTGAACCTCAGATATGAAAAAGGAACAAAGCATATCCCTCTTTAGTGTGTACTTGCCTCAATACAGAGCACAGAGTGTCATTCCTCTCTGAAATCTCTATTTTCTTCTATCTACATGAGTAATAGATACGATTCTAAGCCTACACAACAGCCTCCCAGGAGATGGCCGCCTCTCCCATCCCTCCAGCACAATGCAGGTGATTCACAGCCTCAGCTCTGTATAGTTCCCTATGTCAGTGTACAGAGGGGGGTCCCTCCCTCACTGAGTTTTCAGTGTCCACTGGAGCTCAGTAGTGTCTTACAACAGACACACATGCCAATTGATCCACATTATTTTGTTCATCTTTGAATCGGTCAAGATTGACACGAGTATATGTCTTATACACACTTTAGAACTTCATCTCTTAACTTAAATGCACAAATTCCTATTTAAATTTAGGTTCTCTCTTTTCTTTTTATACAACATGTTTTATGCAGATATACTCATACTAAAAATTATATCTGGGCCCTCTCCTGAAGAAGTGGGCGCTGCCCCATGAAATGCGTAGAGAGTCTTAAGCCTTTGTGAACTGTTTATTACACACTTCAGCCAATTAAGCCAATTATGTTGTTATTCACAGGTTTGATATGTGGATATTGATAATGTCAATGTAATCAAACTATATTAATGCCTTTCGTTAATCATTTTAAATATTTGTGTAATACATTTTGTACATTTTTAATATCTTGTTTGACCTTTATTCAGCACCACCCACAAAAGTCCCATGGGCAAAGTCCTTTTTAGCGTTTTCTGCATAAGTGGGGACTGAGTACTGCTAGGGTTTGAGTTTAGGTGGCCTTTCTCTATATTTATGTCACAACAGGTCTCCACTGAGACTGCCTGCTGGAGATGAGAAAAAACATTTGACCTGTGTGGTTTAGAAGGCTCTACATTAGCGATTGCGTACAATGCCTTGAAAAAGTATTCATACCCCTTGACATTTCCACATTTTGTCATGTTACAGCTAAAAACGTAAATGTATTTTATTGGGATTTTATGTGATAGACCAACACAAACTGGCACATAATTGTGAAGTGGAAAGAAAACGATAAATGGTTTTCAACATTTTATTTTTTACACATAAATATCTGAAAAGTGTGACGTACATTTGTATTCAGCCCCCTTTATTCTGATACCCCTAACTAAAATCTAGGGAAACCAAGTGCCTTCGGAAGTCACCTAATTAGTAAATAGAGTCCAACTGTGTGCAATTTAAATTTTAGTATAAATACAGCTGTTCTGTGAAGCCCTCAGGAGGTGTCAGAAGCATCTTGCGCTCTTGCTCCTCATTCCTGCATCTTTTTTTGGCTATGGCATTCTCCCTCTCTTTGTCCACCTGCAAGGTGATTGATGTGGTCTGTCTCTGGGTGGAAACCAAACCTGGTATAAGCCAGTCAAACACTCACTCACATGCTTGTGATAGAGAGTGATACGTTTGTAATTCCTGATCAAGCCCCCTGTCTTCCCTGCTCTGCTAGATTAGATTTCCGTGTGTATGACCATGGACTATTCCCTGAACTCAGCCTGCCTTTTACCTGGACTGTCATAGAACCAAACTGCCTGTCTGCAAACTGCAAGTACCTGTTTGCTTTGCTCAGTTCGCACCTTCCCTGGCGTGGTGGCCAGGCGCTATTGCATTGTGTATAAGACCTGGGGGCAACTGAGTACCGGTAGGCCTGCTTGCCTTATGGGAAAGGGGGCTGCTATAGGTGAAGAACACAGTAGCCAGCTATAGTGCCTGACCACCTGCGTTGGGGTAGACGTGACAAGAGATTTGTTAAAAAATCTTACTGAACAAACAGCATTGTGAAGGCCAAAGGAACAAACCAGACAGGTCAGGGATAAAGTTGTGGAGACGTTTAAAGCAGGGTTAGGTTCTAAAAAAATACCCCAAGCTTTGAACATTTTATGGAGCACTGTTCAATCCTTTATTCGAAAACGGAAAGAGTATGGCACAACTGCAAACCTACTAAGACATGGCCGTCCACCTAAACTGACAGGCCAGGCAAGGAGAGCATTCATCAGAGAAGCAGCCAAGAGGCCCATGGTAAGTCTAGAAGAGCTGCAGAGATCCACAGCTAAGGTGGGAGAACCTGTCCACAGGACAACTATTAGTTGTGCACTCCACAAATCTGGCCTTTATCCAAGAGTAGAAAGAAGAAAGCCAATGTTGGAAGAAAGCCATAAGAAGACCCATTTCCGAGAAACCATGTGGGGGACAAAGCGCTTTTTGGTCTAAAAGCAAAATGTTATGCATGGCGAAAAACTAAGACTGCACATCACCCTGAACACACCAGTCCTATAATAAAACATGGTGGTGGCAGCATCATGTTGTGGGGGATGCCCTTCTTCAGCAGGGAAGCTACTCAGAGTTGATTGAAAGATAAATTAAGCCAAATACAGGGCAATCTTAGAAGAAACCTGTTAGAGTCTGCAAAAGACTTGAGACTGGAAGGTGAACCTCCGCCCCAGAAGGACAGCGACCCTAAACCAGGGCTTGACAAATTTGCTTGGAATCTAGGAGCCAGCTAAAAAAGTTAGGAGCCAGGTTTTTTTTTTTTTTTTAACGACCGACAAAGCTGATTATGGTATATATACTGGAGTTTTTCTTTATTTTATTTTTTAATACTAGTAATGGTGGCGATCAGCAACTTAGAGCGGGACTGTAATAGTGCTGCATACAATCTGACACTGGGTCGGAACTAACTGCTACTGACACCAATACAGTGATCAGTGATCAGTGATAATAATATACACTGTTTTTATTTCCTGCCTTGCAGGGACACAAGACCGCCATATCCCTGCTTAGGCCCCTTACACATGGGGACAGATCCACTTGCAGATCTCTCCGTTGAGCCGGCGAGTGACAGGTCCCTCTCTGCTCACTGAGTGGGGAGGGGCTTGTCCAGCACCGCTGTCTCCTATGGAGAGATCGGACAGCATGTCCGTTTTCATCAGATCTCACCTGATCCGATCCACCATGGACGAATGGCGACGTATCGCCATCCGTCTGATTTTAGCGGATCAGATGTCAGCACACGTCACCGCTGACATCCGACTCTCCATAGAGAAGCATTGAGCGCCCGTTCAGGTCCGCCGGTAAAACTGACAGACGGACCTGAACGGTCTGACCGTGTGAAAGGGGCATAAGGGTCCGTTCAGGTCCGCCTGAAAAACTGACAGGCGAACATGATCAGACAGCCCGTGTGAAAGAGGCCAAGCAGAGATGACAAATAATAATAATAATAAAAAAAAAAGGCTATATGAAGCTATTTAAACCAGCTCCCCCCCACATTCACCATTAGGCCAAAGGCGCCAGATGACGGCCACAATCACTTCCTTCTCTTCTCCACCTTGGGAAGGAGATGGGCGGGCAGTTAATACAGGCAGAAATCCCCATTAGTATTGCTGGTTGTCTCTTGTCATACCAGCGGCGACCACAAGATGGCGCCAGACTACAAAAGGAATCATAGGCCTGCAGTAGGCCGCGGCCTCAATTACCGGCCGGAGTGGCCCTCCGCGATCGCACGGCGGGGTGCACGGAGATGCAGGTTACCCCAGCTTGTGCCAGGTCGCTAATTATAGTCGCAATTGCGACCTGGCACCAGGGAATTGTCGAACCCTTCCCTAAACATACAGCCAGAGCTACAATGGAATGGTTTAGATCAAAGCATATTCATGTGTTAGAATGGCCCAGTCAAAGTCCAGACCTAAATCCAATTGAGAATCTAAGACTTGAAAATTGCTGCTCAGACGCTCTCCATCCAATCTGACAGAGCTTGAGCTATTTTGCAAAGAAGAATGTACAAAAATGTCACTCTCTTGATGTGCAAAGCTGGTAGAGACATCCCTAAAAAGACTTGCAGCTGTAATTGCAGCGAAAGGTGCTTCTACAAAGTATTGACTCGGGGGGGCTGAATACAAATGTACACCACACTTTGAAATTTTGAAAAACATTTATCATTTTCGTTCCACTTCACAATTATGTGTTACTTTGCGATGGTCTATTACATAAAATCCCAATAAAATACATTTATGTTTGCAACATGACAAAATGTGGAAAATGTCAGGGGGTATGAATACTTTTTCAAGGCACTGTATGTAGGAGGATTGGTTTCATCTCCTTGTATCACCTGAGGCCAGTCACGTCACTGGGTATAGCTGAGGGTTTACAACCACTTTAATTGCTTCTTAGAAAGATCAGATCATTACAGGTGTGGGGACTGCTAAAGAGTTCATAAATGTTTTGGTAAGAATTATAACTTCAATAGTTTGTCAGATTTACTTACAAGGTAACGGAGTATCTCTAGACATCCTCACCGATGTCCCAATCTTGATAGCTATCTGCCTCATCTTCTCAAGATCTCCAGACTCTTCTGCCTCTAAGTATTCCTTCTGAGCCCGCAGCTTTTCTACATCAGGATAGAAATCTCTCTGGATGATTTTCTGCAGATTCTGTAGGGGATAGAAACAAACAAGAATGACTACATAAACCTTGCCTCAAGGGATCATTCTAGAGGCCTAGTAACTTTCTGGCTTGACAAAAATCTTCGACCATCTGCCAACAATAATTATAGAAAGAAGATCCCAGTAAAAGGATAAAGCACAATAAGAAGTGTTGCAGTGAAAGGAAAGGGTAGGCATTTGAGTGGGTTCCCAGTGAAACTCTCCTTGACTGGGTTATAAACACCTCCATCACTCTGGAAGGTCCAAACCATTAAAGGAAAGCTCTCACTTCAAATTTGGGGGGGGGGGGGGGGGGGGATGCATCTAGTACTTTATCTCACGTTTCGTCATTCTTTGTAAGCCTAGCTACTAGAACATACAAGGTGCAACCTCTCTCTCTCTCTCTCCACAGCCATCCAACAATGGCAAGGAGATGGCTGTTTAACCACTTCCAGACCTTAGGTGTTTTTCAGATTCGGTGTTTGCAAGACTAAAACAGTTTTTTCTGCTAGAAAATTACTTAAAACCCCCAAACATTATATATTTTTTTTTCTAACACCCTAGAGAATAAAATAGTGGTCATTCCAATACTTTTTGTCACACCGTATTTGCGCAGCGGTCTTACAAGCGCACTTTTTTTGGAAAAAATTCACTTTTTTGAATAAAAAAATAAGACAACAATAAATTTGGCCCAATTTTTTTATATATTTTGAAAGATAATGTTACGCCGAGTAAAATGATGCCCAACATGTCACGCTTAAAAATTGCGCCCGCTCGTGGCATGGCGTCAAACTTTTACCCTTAAAAATCTCGATAGGCGATGTTTAAAAAATTCTAGAGATTGCATTTTTTGAGCTACAGAGTAGCTCTAGGGCTATAATTATTGCTCTCGCTCTAACGATCGAGGCGATACCTCACTTGTGTGATTTGAACACCGTTTTCATATGCGGGCGCTACTCGCGTATGCGTTCGCTTCTGCGCGCGAGCTCGTCGGGACGGGGCGCTTTAAAAAAAAATTTTTTTGGTTTTCTTATTTATTTTTATTTATTTTATTATTTTTTACACTGAAAAAAAAAATAATAATAATTTGATCACTTTTATTCCTATTACAAGGAATGTAAACATCCCTTGTAATAGAAAAAAGCATGACAGGTCCTCTTAAATATGAGATCTGGGGTCAAAAAGACCTCAGATCTCATATTTGGGCTTAAATGCAAAAAAAAAAAAAAAAATGTAATTTTTTCAAATGACCAAAAAAAAAATTTGTCTCTTTAAGAGGCTGGGCGGGACTGACGTTTTGACGTCACTTCCGCCCAGCCGAGCTATGGGGACGGGCGAAGGAGATTTTTCCTTCAGTCTCGTCCCCGCTCACCAGCCGACAGCATCCGATCGCCTCCGCCGCTACCAACGGCTCCGGTAAGCGGCGGAGGGCGCGGGAGAGCGGCGGGAGGGGGGGGGCCCCTCTCCCGCCACCGATAACGGCGATCTCGCTGTGAATCCGCCACGGAGACCGCCATTATCGGATTCCAGACCGCGCACACTAAAGATTGATACCTCGGTTGTGACAGCAGCTGCTGCCGTTACCGAGATATCAATCTTTAAAAATAGGACGTACATCGTCGTGCGCAGGTCTGGAAGTGGTTAAAGGGGTTGTAAAGGTTAATTTTTTTTATTTTCTAAATAGGTTCCTTTATGCTAGTGCATTGTTGGTTCACTTACCTTTTCCTTCAATTTCCCTTCTAAATGTTTTTTTTTCTTTGTCTGAATTCCTCACTTCCTGTTTCTCCTCCATAAGCTTGCCCCCATCATCCGAGCCGTTCTGGCTGGGGGTTAGTCAGACAGAACAGCTTACCGAGGAGGAACAGGAAGTAAGAACTTGCATGTTAATAAACATGTTTTCCTTTTTGCACTCCCACCCTGTCTTGAACCTCATTTAAAGTCCCAACCTCCTTGTTCTACATTCGTACTAGGGATGGAAGCGCAGACATGTGCTTCACTCAAAGTCCCACCTATGCGTTTGCATAGCCCCCCCCCCTTTTCTCTTTCTGAAGTAAGAACTTCAGACAAAGAAAAAAAAACATTTAGAAGGGAAATCGAAGGAAAGGGTAAGTGAACCAACAATACATTAGCTTAAAGTGGAGTTCTACCCAAAAATGGAACTTCCACTTTAAAGAAAGGTGACCCCTTGACATGCCACATTTGGCATGTATTTTTTTGGGGGGAGGGGGAGCAGAAACCCTCTTTTTAGAGGGTTCCAGCTCCCACTTCCTCCCTAGGTCGCCTTGGCGACAGGAAGCAAGTCACCTCTTCCAGCTCCCTCTCTGCAATCATCTGGGACACATCACAGGTCCCAGATGATTGCTCCGCCAATTGCAGTGCGTGCCCAGCTGTGAAGCCACAGCCGGGTGCCCACAGTGACAATGCCAGCGGAGAGGAGGGGGGGGGGGACAAGCAGGGCTTCGTTCCCTCCGCATCGCTGGACCCTGGGACAGATAAGTGTGCGATATTCGTGCGATATTCGTTCTGATACCGGCCGGAACCTTTTTATGCTGTTTTTACTATTGATGCTGTAAGTGTGATACTTTTTACCTATTAAATGTTTTAAAACGTTATCACACTATTGTGAGTTCTCTTCCCTACGCCCACTTGATTGCCCGATTGCTTGTCTGAGGACCGCTCTGTAGGAAGTTTCTCCATTGGCTGCATACACCCCCCACGTTGTATTTGCTTTTAATTCCAGGGATCTGGTAAGGACCAGTGTGTTCGCTGTTGGTGGTGGTTATCTATGTCACACTGTCCGTCTACCAGGCACTGGGGGTTGTCCTATATTTGTGCACCATACAATATCACACTATTGTAGTCTATTTGTGTTTTTTATTTTTTCTGGACGCTCCGCTGGTGGATTGTCGGGAAGAATCGTTTTAGGATTTGATCCCCTATATAGCCCAGGTGTATGGCTACTTGCTTGTCCTGATCCAATAGGATCGCTTAATCTGGTAAGGGTCTTCATAACCTGGGAGCTGAAATCCAGATTTCACTTTACATTTTTTATCGATTTGGTTTTTCACTGAACTTTATTCAATATTATTTTTCATTATTTACATTTACACTTTGAAAAGATTTCTCTTTTCATCCACTGGACTTTTTTCTTATTGTTCACTATTTCTGATCTGCTAAGACATATTTATCACCATTTATTTAGCGCAACTCCACCTTTATTCTGTCATTTTTGTTTGTATAAACATCTTGAGTTAGCAGCTTTTTATTAATTGTATCAGATAAGCGCACTGTTTTTCCACTTTACATATGTATTTTGTCGCCTGGGGGGGCAGAACAAACGCGGGCACAGGAATCATGACACTGCTGTAGTGTGTCGGGCAGGGATATTTATTCATTGGGAAGCAGGCAGGTGTGTCTTATTGCATAAGTGATATATCATGGATCTTCTGCAATGAAAAGCCTGCCTGCTCGCAATTGTTTACATTTAGTTTCAGATTTTGTTCCACTTAAAATATTAGTGGGAAGTGAATGTGATCAGTCTATCTCCCCCTGAATTCAGCAGGCTTATCCCTGAATGTGCATTGTCCCAGGTCCTCACCTCTATGTACGTCTCCTCACTCAGCACCTTCTTCTTTGGCTTCTTCTCCTCTGTGTTCTCCGATGTCGGCACAGCTACAACGCTGGAAGTCAGGTCTTGGGTTACCAGAGCCCCAGAATGGGAGCACTCAGGGCCCAATGCAGCCATACTCGATGACAATAGCCCAACGACACCACTAGGAAGCAACGAACCCGACAAAGTGATCACCGGAAGCACAACACGTCGTTCACACCGGAACTGAAAGTAGATTGGAGGACACTGTTCATGCGCAAAGCATCTGACACTGACAGTTCATACTGCGCATGTGTGGTGAGAGCTAGGCTGGTTATGTAAAACAGCGTCACTGTTATCACACGTTCTTTGGACAGGAAAGGCAGGTGTCATTAATAATGCATATTATAATAATACATATATTGCTTTTTGCGGCAGTGTGATTGTTCCTATCAGTTTATAGTGTGCTTTCAAGAGTAAATATGAGGAAACAAGCAAATAAACACAGCTTGTGTGAACCTGTGCACACTAATACATGGATAGCTTCCATTTCATTAGTATGTTTGACACTGGTGTGATTTTGCTGCATATGAAAACTATTTCCCATTAAATCCTGGAGCTGTTGATATTGCAGGTGTGTTGTGCTTTGAAAAGTCCTGCTAGTCCTTCTAAAGCAGTGGTTCTCAACCTGGGGGTCGGGACCCCCTCGGGGGTCAAATGATGATTTACCAGTGGTCACCGAATCCTGGGCTGTTCCTGAAGCCCGTATCACTCCCAGCGTTTTTGCAGCCACCCAGCAGGGCTATCTCTGGAGCCCACAGCTGCCCACTCAGCCTCTTCGCAGGCACCAATTCAGTTTACGGCATGGCTGGGGGGCAAAGACTAGAGGTCAGCTGACTGATGAGATGAAGTGGGAGGGGCTGGAAAAGACCCCATCTCCTGATTTCGGCATAGGTGTCACTGCTATGAGACACCACAGAGCTGGAGACACAGTGAAGCCAGAGACAGTGAGTTACACTGCCTGCGATTATAGTTGCCAATACAAGGACTCAGGGAGCGCTAAATGTCCATGGGTTCGGGGCGTAAATTACTTGTCTTGTCTTGGGTGCTGACATAATTTTACTGATAGGGGTCCCCACAACTTGGGAAATTTTATCAAGGGGTCACGGCCCTAGAAGGTTGAGAACCACTGTTCTAAAGTAAGGTGACCAGATTTTTAAAATTAAATCCAGGGACATATTTTTTCTTTACTAGTAATGGCAACAATCAGCGACTCTCTGCCCGTCGCCGCCCCCTGCCCGCCTCACAGTCTCTCATGTCTTAGGCCCCTTTCACATTGAGGAGTTTTTCAGGCGGTACAGCGCTAAAAATAGCGCTGCTATCGCGCCTGAAAAACTCCTTCACTGCAGACTCAATGTGAAAGCCCGAGGGCTTTCACACTGAGGCGATGCGCTGGCGGGAGACAAAAAAATCTCCTGTCAGCAGCATCTTTGGAGCGGTGAGAGGAGCGGCATGTATACCGCTCCTTCACCGCTCCTTACCATTGAAAACAATGGGAAACCGCGGCAATACCGCCCGCAATGCGCCTCTATAGAGGCGCATTGCGGGCGGTATTAACTCTTTATCGGCCGCTAGCGGGGGTTAATACCGCACCGCTAGCGGCTGATACCCGCGGCAATTCCGGCGGTATAGCGCCGCTATTTTTAGCGGCGTTATACCGCCACCGCAGCTCCCGCCCCAGTCTGAAAGGGGCCTTACTCTTCAGGCCCCGGCTACTACTGGATGGGGAGCAGAGGAAGATCACTCCGCCAGGGAAGGCAGGTGGGTGGCCAGGATTTGAGCCAAGGCAGAAGAACATGCGAGCGGAGCTGAATAGGCATGCGCCCGAAACTAAAGAAATATTCCCTCCGCTCCGACCAGCACATGATCATCAGAAAGGGGCACAGATAATGGGAAAAATACAACCCCCCCTAAAAAAAAATATTTTAATTCTGCACTGACTGTCTTTGAAATTGCCCCTGCCCCCTATTAAATCCAATCTGGTGACAAAACCAGGGACAGACTTGGTCCGGGGACAGTGTCCTCAATCAGGGGACTGTCCCCTGAAACTGGGGATGTCTGGTCACCCTATTTTAAAGCCTCATACACACAATCGGATTTTCAGACGGGAATTGTGTGTTGACAGACTGTTGGCCGAAAATCCAACCGTTTGTACCCTCTATCAGACAATTGTTGTTTTTTCCGCAGACAAACGGATGGCGGCCTTTACAATTTTCGGCGGACAACAGTCTGTTGTCAGATTTTCCGATCGTGCGTACACAAGTCTGTCAGACAAAAGTCCAAAGTACAAACACGCATGCTCGGAATCAATGCTCACCAAACACGACATTAGCAGAAGGTGCCCAAAGGGTGGCGCTCAAGAGCTGAAAAAAACACGTAGTACGTCTAGTACCTCACTACGTTCATGTTTGTTGGCCAACAATTGTGTGGCATTTGTATGCAAGACAAAATCCAGGCACACGTCCTTCAGACAAATGTCTGACGCTTTGTCTGCGGAAAATCCGATCGTGTGTGCCAGGCTTAAGACCTCCCTTCTTTCCTTCGGGGTTCTAAACTACTCCGATCCACAACAACCACATATTCTTTATTGTGGAAAGAATGTTAGATTTTATTGTTTACCCTTCCATGTTCTATGACCTACCCTCAGCATTTTGGGGGTATAAAGAACTTATAGGTTCTCCCCCCCCCCCCTCCCATCCACCTTATGGAAAACCTCAGAACCACCCTTATCCACCCTGGGGACCTGCAACACCCACATGCCAGATTTTACAGACTGGCCTTCCCAAGCTTCAGGACCCATTGTCCCACTTCCACTCGCCAGTAAGCTAAATTGCCCAAACTGCAAATTCCCCCAACTACAATGGAAGTCTCAGGATCACCCTCCCCTACCTTTTGGACAGCCAACACCAGGGATGCCATATATTATGGAGAAGATGCCAGATTTCATGGTTTTCATTTTCCATAATCCAGGACCTCCCCTCAATCCTCCCATGGTCTTAGACCCCATTCACACCTAAGTGTTTTGTAGCTTAAAGCCTGAGGGCCAGATTCAGAAAGACTTATGACGGGCGTATCAGTAAATACACCGTCGTAAGTCCTAATCTGAGCCCGCGCAAATTTAAGTGTATGCTCATAATGAGATACGGTTAAATGTTGCTAAGATACGACCGGCATAAGGCACTTACACCGTCGTATCTTAGATGCATATTTACGCTGGCCGCTAGGTGGCGTTCATGTTGTTAAATATGCAAATGAGGAAATACGCCGATTCACGAACGTACGCCAGGCCGGCGTATCTGTTTACGTCGTTTGCGTAAGACTTACGCCCGGCGTAACGTTACCCCTGCTATAGTGAGGCGCAGCCAATGTTAAGTATGGACGTCAGGACAGACGTAATTTACGTTGTTTGCGTAAGTCGATTCACAATTGAGCTGGGCGTAAGTTACGCTCATGTCGCTTTCATTGACAATTACCAACGTGATTTGGAGAATGTGCACTGAGATTCAGTTGCGGCCGGCGCATGCGCAGTTTGTTCGGCGCGGGGACGCGCTTGATTTAAATGATACACGCCCCTACCCGCCGAATTTGAATTCCGCCGGCTGATTTACGCTACGCCGCCTCAACTTTACAGGCAAGTGCTTTGTGAATAAAGCACTTGCCTGAAAAACTTCTAAATGACATACGTTACGCCAATATAAAGATCCGCTCTCCTACCTGAATCTGGCCCTGAAGCTACAAAATGCTGGATGGGAACAAATCAATTATTCTCTATGGCCCCGTACTCACGACCAAACATGTCTGCTGAAACTGGTCCGCAGACCAGTTTCAGCAGACATGTTTGGCCGTGTGTTGGCCCGAGCAGACCATTTTCGGGCCGATCGGACAGGTTTCCAGCGGACAAGTGGAAACCTGTCCGCCCGGACATGTACGGTCGTCTGTACAGACCTACCGTACATGTCCTGCCGCCCGCCATCCCTCGCATGCGTCGAATGACTTCGACGCATGAGTCGAAGCATTTTAAAGGCGGGCCGCCCACGTCGCCGCGTCATTGTCGCGGCTACACCGCGTCATCGACGCGTCGACACCGCGGACACGCCCCGCGTATTGTTTACGCGCGGACTTCTGTTCGATGGTGTGTATAGCCATCGAACAGAAGTCCCCGGGCAGTCCCCGGCCAGACATGTCCGATGGAAACGGTCTGCAGACCGTTTTCATCGGACATGTCCTGCCGTGAGTACAAGGCCTCTGGAGATGGTTCACAGCTCCACGTAAAAACACTTGAAGCCAGAAGCTTCAAATGCCTGAAGCTCAAACAAGTTCTGGAACTTTTTTTTAGGCAGATACGGGCGTTTTTCTGCTTTTTTCAAAGGTGACCTTGTGACCTGTACAAAATCGTGCCAACTTTCTGCCTGAAAACGCTATGCTCAGTTGTGAATGGGACCTAAATCAGTAGTTCACAACCACTGGGCCATGACCCACTGCCGGGCTGCAGCCTTCCTTCTTGCGGGTCTCAAACCAGCTGGAGATCCCCTAATTTTCCACAGTTCCTCCTGAAACGTCCTAGTTCACATACAGTAGTGCCATCCAACCTCCCATAGTGGGCAGCAGTGCCCCTCAACATCCCACAGTGAGCCCTAAGTCCCCACAGTGCTGCCCAACTTACCACAATTGCTTGCTGCAGAGCCTCCAGTCCCCCATAGCCCCTCAAGCGCCTCCTTCAGAGGCATGTACAACTGTAATACCGCGTACACACGATCGTTTTTCATGACGAGAAAAATAAAAACATTGTAATTGCTCGTTAAAAAAAAGGTCGTGCGTAGGCTCCAGAGCATTTTTCTTGACGAGAAAAATGGGCATTAAAAATTTAGAACATGTTCTATTTTTACTCGTCGTTTTTCACGACGTAGTTTCTCTCGTCGTGAAAAACAGTCATGTGTACGCTTTAACAACGGAGAAAAAAACATGCATGCTCAGAAGCAAGTTATGAGACGGTAAATTAGCATAATCAGCCCAAAGGGTGGCGCCATTCAAATGGAACTTCCCCTTTATAGTGCCGCCGTACGTGTTGTACGTCACCTAGCTTTGCTCGAGCATTTTTTATCACGATCGTGTGTATGCAAGGCAGGCTTGAGAGAAATCACGTCGAGAAAAACTTTGTTTTTTTCCCATGACATGAAAAATGGTCGTGTGTACGTGGCATTAGAATGTCCTTCTCTCACTCTCCACTAATGAAACAGCTTATTTTTCCAACACCATATGTAAGGGTGCGCTTCTCTCACTGACCACCAATGCAAGGGGACCATTCCTTGGCCACCAATATAAAGAGGCCTGCCAGACAACATTATTTATTTATTTAAATTTTATTTAAATTTTGTGATTGTTACTGAAATAGATTTTATCATATAGAGCAGGAGGCATTTAACTTGATCTTGTTAATGTACCATAGATATCATATTTAGTAGGGTTTCCATGAGAACAATTATTTTAAGGACTCCCCTAGGTTAAAATGTTTGAGAAATGCTGAACTAGACTCATGCAGTTCTCATCCATCTTAAACTGATACAAGTTGGAGGTAATGGAGTCAGTGACTCCCTTGTCCAGAACAAATAAAAAACTGTCAGATGTGTAATAGAAACAAGGGCCCAGATTCACAACCGAGATACGACGGCGTATCTCCAGATACGCCGTTGTATCTCTGAGTTGCGCCGTCGTATCTATGCGACTGATTCTTAGAATCAGTTACGCATAGATATCCATTAGATCCGACAGGCGTAAGTCTCTTACGTTGTTGGATCTAAACTGCATTTTTTTTTGACCGCTAGGTGGCGCTTCCGTCGAAGTCCGCGTCGAGTATGCAAATTAGCTAGATACGCGAATTCCCGAACGTACGCGCGGCCGACACAGTAAAGTTACAACGTTTACGTTAGGCTTTTCCCGGCGTATAGTTGCCCCTGCTATATGAGGCGCAGCCAATGTTAAGTATGGCCGTCGTTCCCACGTCGAAATTTGAAAAAATTACGTCGTTTGCGTAAGTCGTCCGTGAATGGGGCTGGACGTCATTTACGTTCACGTCGAAACCAATGACTTGCGGCGTACTTTGGAGCAATGCACACTGGGAAATTCCACGGACGGCGCATGCGCCGTTCCGCAAAAACGTCAATCACGTTGGGTCACAGTAGTTTAACATAAAACACGCCCCCCCTTCCACATTTGAATTAGGCGGGCTTACGCCGGCCGATTTACGCTACGCCGCCGCAACTTACGGAGCAAGTGCTTTGAGAATACAGCACTTGCCCGTGTAAGTTGCGGCGGCGTAACGTAAATCAGATACGTTACGCCCGCACAATTTTACGCGGCTGTACGTGAATCTGCCCCAAGGTTCACAGTCACTTTGCTTAGACTCATGTCAAATGCAAGCAGAATGCAGCTAAGAACAAGCTGCATTTGCCTATGGACACAGGCACAAAAGAAAAAGACCCCTGCTGAAGAAAATATAGGTTGTTGCCTTTAAAGTCTTGCAATATTACAGTCTTAACTTTTGGGCAGACAGTTCCGATTGACTGCAGAATGTTCCCCACTACAGTGGATGGCTTGGAACAAAGGGAACAATGCAAGGGTCACAAGATGGTTCTGGTTCTGCAAGATTTTACATTTTAGAACTCAGGGACCCAACAAGCGAATGCTAATTGACTGTCATGCATCCACTATATATTGGTAAAATGTGCTCCTTACCACAAGCTTGATTAGAGTGGGAGGGTATGTGAGGCACCGTCTGACAGGATTGTGAATGTGGTATGTTACCCAAGTTCCTCACATGGTATGGGGCTCCTGGGTTTATGACTTATTGTTTAGAATAAAAATACCACATTTTTCTCAAAATCTTAAAAGGTTCTGTTCTGAGTTTTGAAAACTGGAGACATTTTAGAGCTTAGGTCCATTTCTTTTTTTTTTTTTTTTTTAAAGCCTATGGCGTGTGAACACACCCAAAAAACTCCACCCGGTGCAGAAAAAATGTGCACACACATAAAGAGTGTTCACAAAACTGTGCAGACGGGTGCAACGTCAAGTGGTCCTCCTGTGAAGAGGGACCCAAAACCCTGATCCCCCGGGGCGTTAGGCTCCAGACGGGGACTGAGGTACTGTGGTCCGAGCAACCGAAGCCGACACGGACCCAACTTCCTCGGAGGGACTGCCGAAACAGAACCCTCCCAGTACTAGGTGGGGCTCCCCCGAAGGGAGACCCCATGAGAGCAGGCGAACTAAGCCAGAAGGCCATGTCCACCCACTCCCAAGACGTTCAGGACTGGCCCGAGGACCGGCACCCTACTAATCACACAGTGACACAAAACATGCACAACAAAAAAAGACAAAAAGGTGACAAACATAGGCAATAAATAAAATAAAGTGGGGGAGGGATAGTGAAGAGGAGAGTGAAGAAGTGGTCATTGTGGTGAAACAATGACCAGGCCCTCCGGCCAGGAATAAAAAATTCCTCCGGTCCTAGCCAAAAGGCCCGTCCCAGGAGGCAGGTGCTAAAAAAAGCGTGTAGCTGGTGCAGTGACCATGGTATCCTTAAATCAAAGTGTCCCTCACACACAGTGATTATCAGATACCCCTGGACTGCCACTCCAGGGGCACATGCACCATAGGCTTTTCGTTCCATATCCAACTCCCCGACCGGCCAGTGCAGCCCTCCACCCCTGCCAGATAGAGAGCCCTTCAAGGTTTTCTTAGGGAGAACTGCCGCTCCAGTTAGCAGCCTCCACCAATACTAGCCTTTCCAGACCCCCCATCAACCCAGCGGATTTGCATGGTCCTACCCTGTCGCATCCCAGGGCATTACCAGCTCCTCCAACCGGATCCCTGACAGAGATAGCACTTACACCAGCCAGCCAGAAGTCGGCAAAAACACCAGACCAAGTGCAGCCACCCATCCTCACCAGAAGCACCCTTCCAGATGGCTCAGACTCGACCATTGGCCGGCCCCCAGTACTGTCGGGCAGCTCGGCGTAGCCCCTGCTGAAACCACCCTTCCAGGTGCTATTACGTTATTGGATTGCATCCACCCTCCCAACGGAGGTGCTTCAGCGCTCCTCTAACAACTGATAAGAACAGATACTACACTTGATCTTAGCCAAAAGGCCGAGAAGCGAAGAGCTTAGGTCCATTTCCTAGGTCCACATCTTACCTGGTAGTCAGACTTCAGTGCTGGAAAAATTAATGCAGAAGGAGGGGGTTGTGTCAGCCTCTCATTCCTCTTCTAGCCAGTGCTTATCTCAGAAAAGTGCTTGGATTCAGAGATAAACATTAGCTATCAATGCAGCAGTCTCCTTTCTATGTATTGCAGGTACTTTGCTTCCTGGTGGACAGAACACTCTATTCAAAAATTACTTTTATTCCTTATGTTTTCCTGTCGCATTATATACCACTATGACAAAGTTATTAATTTAACAAGTGCATTGTGGGCTGATTAAAGGGATTGTAAAGGAACCCCCCCCCCCCCCCTAAATAGCTTCCTTTACCTTAGTGCACTCCTCCTTCACTTACCTCATCCTTCCATTTTTCTTTTTAATGTCCTTATTTCTTCTGAGAAATCCTCACTTCCTGTTCTTCTGTAACTACACACTGTAATGCAAGGCTTTCTTCCTGGTGTGGAGAAAGCCTCTTGAGGGGGGAGGGGGCGAGCAGGCAAGTCAGGACACTCTCTACTTTGCAGATAGAGAAAGGAGCTGTGTGTTAGTGGGCGTCCTGACACTCCTGCTCACCCCCTCCCCCCTCAAGAGGCTTTCTCCACACGGTGTGTAGTTACAGACAGAAGAACAGGACGTGAGCATTTCTCAGAAGAAATAAGGACATTTAAAAGCAAAATCGAAGGATGAGGTAAGTGAAGGAGGACTGCACTAAGGTAAAGGAAGCTATTTAGGGAAAAACACTTTTTCCTTTACAACCCCTTTAAACCTTTTTACTCTTTATTCTTTCTCCAGATATTGGCACACCCCCTTTGAGCAGATTATGCTTTTTTATTTTATACTATAGCCTGGTACACACTACAGTTTGGTTGCACAAAAAAAAACTGACAGCTCCGGTCAGGAGCCACTGTACTAATCATGCAAGGTTAGTCCAGCAATCTCCCTCACTGAGCTGTTGTGTTCTGACAGGGGGACACCCCCCACAAGAACACTCAGATCAGCACTCTCTGCCATTGGCTGACAGCACTTATCGGGAGTCAGCCAGCTGCTGGTTTTCCAGCATGCACGTCCGACAGAAGCTGGCTATGGGGGCAACCGAACTGAGCTGCAGCTCCATGTGTACATTCAGACACAAAGCTCTGATTCGACCCTGCCCCCTCTCTCTCCTAACTGACTTTGATTGACAGCAGCGAGAGCCAATGGTGCCGCTGCTATGTCCCAGACAATCAGAAGAGTGTCACGGAAAGGCAAAGACACTTTTGGACATTGCTGGATAGAGATGGGGCTCAGGTAAGTATTAGGGGGTGCTGGGGCAGCTGCTGCTCACACAGAAGGCTTTTTATCTTAATGCATAGAATGCATTAAGGTAAAAAACCTTCTACGTTTACAACACCTTTAATACATTAACTGAGAAACAGTGGAAACAGCTAAATTGTCTTTACAACCACTTTAAAGTGTAACTAAACCCACAACAGTACAATCAGTCTGTATTTGCAGTAAAGCATGCTTGTTGTACTCACTGTGGAACCTAAGGGGTTAATCCTCTGCATTGTGTAAAAAGGCTGTTATGCCCTGTACACACGATCAGGCTTTAGCCCGACCAAACTCAAATTGGAATTCCATCGGTGGAAAAGAGAACATGTTCGCTATGTAATCTCTGATGGAATTCATCGTAATTTTCGATGGAATTTTATCCGATGGGGCATACACATGGTCGGAATTTTAGATGGAAAAAGTCCGTCGGACTTTTAGATCGTGTGTACGAGGCCTTACACAGTCCCCAAACCATCACCTGATAGAACAGAGCCTTGGGAGCAAGCTGCACATGCTCAGTTTTGTGTATATTGCTGGAGAGTTTTTTTTTTATGTGGGGGTGTGTATGTGATAAGCACAGGGCCAATCAGCACTGTCCAGTCCTCCAGCAGGGGAGAATGAAAACTCCTCCTACAAGCTTTAACCAGTGCTCTGCTGGACACTGATTGAAGTCACAAGACTGCTCTAACTGCAGATAAGAAAAGGTATTTAGCCGTTTATATTTACTAAAACTATTGTATTTCCATAACAAGAAATACCCAAAGAGCAAGAAGTGGAGTTTTGAGGTGCAAGAAGTCAATCAAAATCAAATTTACAAAAAATAAGAAATGTATTATTACATAGATAGTATAAAACTACTTATACAATTAGGACTTTCTTGCCCTAATTTTATAAGTAGTTTTATACTATGTAATAATACGTTTCTTATTTTTTGTAAATTTGATTTTGATTGACTTTCTTGCACCTCAAAACTCCACTTCTTGCTCTTCGGGTATTTCTTGTTATATTTAACCACTTAAGACCCGGACCTTTAGGCAGCTAAAGGACCCGGACAGTTTTTGCGATTCGGCACTGCGTCGCTTTAACTGACAATTGCGCGGTCGTGCGACGTGGCTCCCAAACAAAGTTGGCGTCCTTTTTTCTCCCACAAATAGAGCTTTCTTTTGGTGGTATTTGATCACCTCTGCGGTTTTTATTTTTTGCGCTATAAACAAAAATAGAGCGACAATTTTGAAAAATATTCAATATTTTTTACTTTTTGCTATAATAAATATCCCCCAAAAATATATAAAACATTATTTTTTTTCCTCAGATAAGGCCGATACGTATTCTTCTACCTATTTTTGGTATAAAAAAATCGCAATAAGCGTTTATCGATTGGTTTGCGCAAAATTTATAGCGTTTACAAAAAAGGGGATAGTTTTATTGAATTTTTATTAATTAGTTTTTTTTTACTACTAATGGTGGCGATCAGCGATTTTTTTCGTGACTGCGACATTATGGCGGACACTTCGGACAATTTTGATACATTTTTGGGACCAATTTCATTTTCACAGCAATGACATTTGCAGTTTGGGAGTTAACCACAAGGGGGCGCTGAAGGGGTTAAGTGTGACCTCATGTGTGTTTACAACTGTAGGGGGGGTGTGGCTGTAGGTCTGATGTCATTGATTGTGCGTCCCTATATTAGGGAACACACGATCGATGACAGCGCCACAGTGAAGAACGGGGAAGCTGTTTTTACACACAGCTCTCCCCGTTCTTCAGCTCCGGGGACCGTTTGCGGGACTCCATCGGCGATCGGGTCCGCGAGTCCCGCGGCCACGGTCACGGAGCTTCGGACCGGGTCGCGTGCACGCGCCCGTGGCGTGCGACCCCACGGCTGGGCTTAAGGAGCCACGTACATGTACGTGGATGTGCCCAGCCGTGCCATTCTGCCGACGTATATCAGCGTGATTGGGTCCTTAAGTGGTTAAAGGAGGTGGTGCGTTTATTAAAATCTCCAAATCTCCAATACTAATATATTATTGTATTTCCATGTTCTGTGTACTGTGGGAGACCAGGTATAGCGAATGCAGGGTCCTGGGTTTAGTAACAATTTAAGGGATTAGCTTTCAGACATTTAATACATATGCAAAATTTACATTTCCAATCACATTGATGAAATTGGTCGTATCATGACTGCACTTCTGAATAGCTATGATGATATAATTAGATTTATTTCTCTTTTTTTTTTAAATACACATTTAAAAAAAGACACATTTTAATTATTTTTTCATGTAGTATACAGGGTGTTTATTACTATAATTCTAAAGCAGTTTGCTTGGTAATTAGCCATGGCACAGGCTCACCAATGAAACCACTGTATGATCAATATGGTGCTTGGCAACAAAAACACAGAAAATAGAGTCACAAAATCCATCTTTGACATCAAGTAAATGTTTATTATATTTGGTACAATGTACAATGATCTAAAACGTAGAAAATATCAGTTAACAGAAAAGGTTTTTTTCATGCTTCCACATCGTGGCATTGCCTACTAGCAAGAGTCATCTGTGTTTTTCTTCCCCTGGAGGACGAGAACAGATGCTGTGACTCTTTTTTGCCTCCTCCACTTTGCTCTGCGGTTTTTAAACCATACCTAAGGTCCAAAAAAAGAAATGTTATTACCAGTTTATGATCTAGGACATCTGTCAAGCAAAAAACGATCTTTCAATCTAATAAAGCTCAATCCATTTTTAGGCCGTATGTGTATATTGTACCTCCCAACTGTCCCTGATTTAGAGGGACGGTCCCTGATTTAGAGGGACTTTCCCTCTGTTCCTCTTTCCTCCTCATGTGTCCCTCATTTTGGTCTGATCTATATAGTTGTATATAAAATGCACTATTTATCTTTCAAAACATTTTTCGCAGTGCAAAACTTTTCATCCAAATTCTAAGTTGTTGCATTTGTAAGTTTCAAAAGTCAGTATAAAGGACTAGTAGTGGTTAAAAAAAGAATTTGTGGGTTAAACTAATATTCATGTAATTCTCTATTAGGTGTGGCGTTTCCTATGTCTACGTACTTTTTTTTTGCTAACATGTGTCCCTCGTTCTCATCTCAAAAAGTTGGGAGGTATGAATTTGGACTTATTACTGTCTGTAATCCATTCAAAGTGGTTGTAAACGTCTGAAAAAATGAACATAGCATATCCTTCTATAGTGTGTATTTGCCTTAAACTGAGGCACTGAGTGTGAATTCTGCCTCTTCTCTCTCTCTCTTTCTGTCCCACTTCTGGAACAATGCAGAGTCAGTCTGTCTGAGCAGTGCTCAGCCATTCATAGGAAGCTTTGTATTCTGTGAATTAATAAAAAAGCTTCCTCTGATTCATTCACAGAATACAAAGCTGCCTATGAATGGCTAAGCACCACTCAAGCAGACTCTGCATTGTTCTAGTGTGAGACAGGGAGTCTCTGTCTCACAGCTGGAACCCAGCAGAGTGTACTGTATGTAGCTTAAGCTACATGCAGTTTATACAGTGCTAAGAGCCAGTGCAGCTCTTCGTAAAGGAAATTGTTTGTTAGATCAAACTATTTAAAGTGACCAGAAACATGGAAATTAGCTTTAAAGTCTAAGTATAGCAAATAGTCTGGCGGAAATCTAATACAGCTCACCATCCAAATAGCACCATTCCTACAGTAAAGCATTCAGCAGGGACTGGAGCACTTGTTAGGATAGAAGGAAAATGGATAGGGCAACATACTATACAAATTTTTAGGAAAATCTGCTGCTTTCTGCCAGAAAGTTGTCAATGGGAAGAAGGTTTACCTTCCAATATTACAATGACCCAGAGCACACAACAACAATTCGCACACAGTGGTTGAAGGAGAAAAGGGTGAACGTTCTTGTATGGCTTGGTCGGAGCCCAGACTTGAACCCTATTGAAAATCTGTGGAATGACTTGAAGACTGCAGTCCACAAACGGTCACCATCACATTTAACTGAACTTGAGCAGTTCTACAAAGATGAGTGGGCAAATATTGCAAATTTCAAATGTGCAAAGTTAGTAGAGACATAGCCCAACTGACTAAAGGCTGTAATTAAAGCAAAATGTGGTCCAGCAACAAAATACTGGCATAAGGTGGGTGATCCTTTTTCCAACTCAGTAAAGTTTTATAACTTTTTTTTGTTCTGACATGTTGGTGTTATATCTTTCACTTGGGTGTTATAAGTTGCACTAGCAAATACAGCTGGAAAAAACAAAAACGGTGTCTGTCTTCAGGCTGAAAAGCAACAAAATTTAATTATTTTAAAGGGGGGGTGATTATTTTCTATACCCACTGTAAATAAAGAGTGCATAATAGGAACTCATAACAATGGACATGTCTGGTGTACCCAGGCACTCAGGAGCTAGGATCTCATCAATAGTGTCCCTAAAAGATATTAAAAACGTGCATGTTTTCGTTCAGTTAAAAATTATGTTGAAAGTGATAAGTATTTTCTTTTATCTTACCTCTACTCGCTCTTCTCTAAGTTGAATTCGTCCTGCCAGCTGTTCTCGAGCTATCACATCTGGGTACTGGTTATGGTGAAAGGTTTCCTCTAAAGCCTCTAATTGTTCTTCTGTAAATATAGTACGATGCCGGCGAGTCCGGCGCTGGTTAAGTGGAAATGCATTTATCCCTGGAGCAGTCTTCTGGACAAGTCTTGCCCCATCTTCCGAGAAGGCGTGCAGCACGTGGAGGGGCCAGTGGATATGTGTAGCTGAATTAAAGTGGTCAAAAGAACAAGTGGGTAAGAAAATGTACTGATTTTCCAAAAAACATATAAATAATTGCATGGTATAAAAAAGTCAATAATAACAGTTTTTTCATGCATCATGTGTGATGTGTGTGTACACTTAAAGCGGAGGTTCACCCTCAAAATGAACTTTCCAGCATCCTTAAAGCGGAAGTAAACCCATCAATTTAACAGTTTGAAAAAGCAGTTACATTCCTGGCATGCCGGGAATGCTAACTGTCACATTGGTTGTGCTCTCAACCAAACTGTCAAACCATCCAATGGCTGGTGTCCTAACTGATCACATGTGCAGCATCATGGCAGTTGAAGATTAAACAGAGGCCAAGACGCGCCTTAGAAGCCATTAATCAACTCCTCTTCGCTTAGAAACGCCCATTCCCCGCAAGATTCCCCGCTCGGAGCCGGAAAACAAGGGCTCATATAACGATAAGTACAAGTAAAAAAAAAAAAAAAAACAGCATACTGCAGATGTTAGCAGTATGCTACAGCTAATGTCAAAAAGTGGATTTTTGGGTGAACCTCCGCTTTAACGATGGTTCCTTTTTTATTCCTGATGACCACTCCTAACAAATACTTCAAGTATCTTTGTAATAACTGATAATAGGCTGCTATTGCTGATCCCCTCCTAAAAATACTAATTACCTGGATGATTAAATGATCCAATAACTTCAATAATTTGAGATAGTCCAGCACCTAGAATTTTCAGAAGCAGGTCAGCAATAACTGAGCAATAGTTGTAATAATTTGTTAAGACCTGGAACAAGGCCAAGACCTCGAACAAGTATGGAGATCTGGTGTCTGACCTTAATTGGACATCTGTCTCTGCATGCTTCATCCTGGTCCAACTCAGAAACTAATACAACTAGAGATAGTCAGGCAACTAGCATTTTTAGAAGGAGGTCAGTGATAGTTGACCAATTCCCCTAAATATCGGAGTCAAGACCTAGACATGGAACAAAACCAAGACATGGAGCAAGTATGGAGATCAGGTGTCTGACATTAATTTAATCTCATTTTCTGTCTGACCCAGAAATTAATGAAACTAGAGGTTACATACATACATAGTTACATAGTTACATAGTAGGTAAGGTTGAAAAAAGACACAAGTCCATCAAGTCCAACCTATGTGTGTGATTATATGTCAGTATTACCTTGTATATCCCTGTATGTTGTGGTCGTTAACGTGCTTATCTAATAGTTTCTTGAAACCATTGATGCCCCCAGGTGAGACCACTACCTGGTAGTCAAACATCTAGCATTTTCAGATAAAGGCCAGCAATAGCTGACCAATAGATTCAATAATCTGAGTGAAGACCTGGACCTGAAATAGGACCAAAATTTGGAACAAGTATGGAGATCGGGTGTCTCGCCTTATTTTGACTTCTGTTGCTGCATGCTTCTTCCTGGTCTGATTCAGAAACTGAAAAAACTAGAGATAGTCAGACAACCAGGGCTCAAGTCCTGCGGGAACGCGTGGGAACGGAGACCCTGCACTTTTTTCACAGCAGGAACGCAGTTCCCTTTGGAGTACTAGAGCAGCCGAGCCGCCCGAGCCGATACTTCACTAAGCAGCGATGCCCAGCTCGAGTCACTGTCAGGGACAGGCGAACCTTAGTAATCCTTTATGTTACTGGCCGCTTTCTGTATAAGGATTCATCGGGTAGTGTGCAGGTATTTTGTCACTTAAAGTTCTTTCTAAACCCCGTGATAACTCACGCCAGACCTCCACAATGTCTCCTGAGAACAATGACAAAAGCTCCCAGGAGACATCGCGACATCGAGAAAGTGACAAAATACCCGCACACTTCCCGATGAATCCATATACAGGAAGCAGCCGGTAACATAAAGGATTACTAAGGTGCAGTGGATAGAAAAAAAAAAAAAAAACACGCGGTTTAGTAATTATGCATATGAGCGTATCATTTTTTTTTTTTTAGTGGGGGAGTGGATCTTGGGTGGGAGTTCCCACACTTTTTTCCCCAGGACTTGACCCCTGCAGACAACTAGCATTCTCAGGTGGAGGCCAAAAATAGCTGATCAATAGCGTAAATAATCAAGACCTGGACCTGGAATAGGACCAAAACTGGGTGCAAATAAGAAAATCATGTGTCTGACCTTATTTTGACTTCTGTTGCTGCATGCCTCTTCCTGGTCTGATTCAGAAACTAAGAAAACTAGAGCTAGTCAGGCAATTACAATTTTTAGAAGGCAACCAGTGATAGCTGACCAATAACTTTGATAAACTGAATCAAGGCCTGGACATGGAGCAAAATCAAAACCTGAAACAAGTATGGAGATTAGAAGTCTGATTTTTTTTTTTACGTCTGTTATAGCATGCTTCTTCCTGGTCTCGCCCAGAATGTATAGAAACTAGAGATAGTCAGGAAACTAACATTTTCAGAAGAAGGTCAGCAAAACTGACCAAAAGCTTTCATAATTTGAGTCAAGACATGGACCTGGAACAAGTATGGAGATTAGAAGTCTGACTTTATTTTGACGTCTGTTGTAGCATGCTTTTTCCTAGTCTCACCCAGAATGTATAGAAACTAGAGATAGTCAGGAAACTAACATTTTCAGAAGAAGGTCAGCAATAACTTTAAAAAAGCTTTAATAATTTGAGTCAAGACCTGGACCTGGAGCAGTTATGGAGATCAGGCGACTCACCTTATTTTGACTTCTGTCGCTGCATGCTTCTTCTTGGTCTGACTCGGAAAACAATACAACTAGAGACATTCAGGCAACTAGCATTTTCAGTAGGAGCTCAGCAATAGCAGACTTTGTATTTTTTTCAATACAGGTTTCCTCTAAATTTTATTTTGCGGTTTAATAGAATGTGATACTTACCAAGCCATGAAGGATCCTCAGCAGATTGGTGATGGGAATGTACACAACAACAACAGCTGCATACAGTCACAGATTGGTCATCCTGAGAAGTAGTTAATGGGCTTTGCCTGTTCTGTGCCCACACTGATCTCTGCTGACAACTGTCAATCTTTTGTTTGATTTCAGGTGAAGGAAGAGATAGGATGCTTTCAATAGAGAAGGGTCGTTGAATCTTGTTTTTAGCATTTTGCTTGATCGGTGGTGCCATGATGGGAGTTTGTTTCTGCATTGCTTCTTGTCCTCCGTTTGTCAGTGCTATGATTCCTTCCTTTATAAAACACCTCATCTTGCGTACTCACAGAGAGACCCCAGTTACCTTTAATACTTTTAGCTTAAAGTGTCTCCTTTCATTGCTTGATTTTTCTGTAATTTTAAATACCTTTATTTCATTCCGCTAAAGCTGCCACTTTATAACTCAAACTATTTTATGTGAAAAAAAAAGCTCCTGTAATCCTTGGACACAAATGCTAAACCCCAGTGAATACGATAACTGGCCCTCTAATCTCAGGCGGTTTTGTTCACTGTGAGTTGTGCATCTGAGATCTCCTTAATCCAACCAGAGCTTGGAAAAAAAAAAAAAAAAAATCAGCTTTTTACATCTGGGGAGCTAGGCAGATTGTGTGATGGGCATTGTGTGTTGGGAAAGGGTCTGATATCAAAACTGCTTCTACACAACAGAGAGGGATTACACAGAACAATTATCCCATCTCAGCTCTGCTCTAAAATACCTGTACGATCAAACAGAGCTGTCATATTAAGTTCAAATATAGAGCTGGACTATGTTTAGCCATGGCAGGGAATGGCACCAAGGAATCAGTGTTGGAGTTTTAGCTGCATGAAAAAAAAAACACACACACACAAACACTTTAATTTACTTACTCCTCTCCCCTGTGCAGTGCTTAATGACTAAATAAGACCAGTGGAAATGCAGATGAATAAGATGTTATATCTGTAACTAGCCTAATATCAATGAATATCTTCCAATCCTGCTTTTTGCTCCTCATTGCAAGCAGGTCACTATTTATATATCTATCTATCTATCTATATATATATATATATATATATATATATTGTGACAGGAAGTCAGGTAAATCTGTGGGTGTTGTCACAGACGGGACATACGTTTCTGCCTTGTTTAGACAATACACCAATCGTTATTAGGCGTTGGCTGCAAAAATAGCCAGACAAGGTCTAAGGGCGTTGAAAGACTCCAGCTGTTCAGGATGAGGCAATTAAGGCCTCTATAAGTAGTCCAAAGGATTACCACTGAAGGGCTGCATCATTCCTAAGGCTTTGTGAGTAGGAGAGCAGCACTGAAAGTCTTCTGAAGGAGGTGAGGAGAGGAGTGATTTTTCTGTGTGATAAAAATCAAAAGACTATTGTTTTGTGCTGTACGACCAGCACTGTCTGCCCAGCGCTAGGCTGAGTCAGACTCCATAGATAGGTTTCTGTGTGGAAGGTAGACGCCCAGAGTGGCTAGGGTTTATTTTATGTTTGATTTTGTTTATGCTGTTTGGATGCTTGCAATTGTTTTCCAGCAAGATGGAAAAATAAACCAAAAACTTTGTTTTCAACCGTCTTCCTCTGCCAGTCTGTATAAATTCAGTGTGTGGTGAACCCATCCAAGGGGTCACACAGCTAACCCCATACAATATATATAGATATATTGTGAGTTGTGTGCCCTTGTAGGGGTAGACGGGCGGTACTTCCTCTATGTTCCTCACCTCGTTGATTGCCAAATGTGGGTCACATAAAAGGGCTATTCCGGGGTGGGTTATTCTGGACTACGCTAGGAATCTTGGATAGGGTCACTACTTTACACGGGGGGTACCTTTACTTGAACACACAACTGAACTTTAGTTAACTCCCTCGATGTTAATGTACACCACCATGGTCACGGATGCAATTAGGAGGGACACAGTGAGGCAATGCCCTCTCTACCTGTCCAGCGTATCTTTGCTACCTCACTCCCTGTAACAGATTGGGCCCACTCAATTCAATCAAAATATGGCTGTGAAGACGCTTACCCCGACTTGTTCATTCACCGACTTGTTCATTCCCGGACTTAGTTGGGGTAGGCGGTACACTTTGGTGGGGGTGGGTCAGCCACGCCCTGTGACCTTTGACCTCTAGGAACCCGCCTTCTGACCTTTGACCACTGGGGAGGTCCCTGTTCCAATTCCTGAGTCCTAGCCATATTCTTCAATGGGAAACCCTAACCCTATCCCTAACCCCCTAACCCTTTGCCTGTTCGCATGTTAAAGTCTATAGGAGAAATCGAAAGTGCTAATTTTAAAGGCTAATATGCAATATGTGATCAAGCAGTGGGAAAATAAATTGTAATTCTAGGATGCATCACTAGAGGGATCACCAGCAGGAGGAAGGAGGTCCTGATTCCCCAATATAGAAATCCTTAATGAGACCTCATTTAGAATACTGTGTTCAGTTCTGGAAACATCACTTACACAAACATATTGATAAGATAGAACAAGTCTAGAGAGGGGCAACAAAAGTGATGAAAGGTTTGGGGGAGAAAAGCAACTTCAGGAACTTAATATGTACAGTCTGGAGGAAAGAAGGGAATAGGGAGACATGAATAAAACCTTTAAATACATTAACCGGTTAAGACGCGGACCATTATGCAGGTAAAGGACCTTGCCCCTTTTTGCGATTCGGCACTAAGTTGCTTTAACTGAAAATTGCGCGGTCGTGCGACGTGACTCCCAAACAAAATTTACGTCCTTTTTTTCCCCACAAATAGAGCTTTCTTTTGGTGGTATTTGATCACCTCTGCGGTTTTTATTTTTTGCGCTATAAACAAAAATAGAGTGACAATTTTGAAAAAAATGCAATATTTTTTACTTTTTGCTATAATAAATATCCCCAAAAAAGATCTAAAAAAATTTTTTTTTCCTCAGTTTAGGCCGATACGTATTTTTCTACCTATTTTTGGTAAAATATCGATTGGTTTGCGCAAAATTGATAGCGTTTACAAAATAGGGGATAGTTTTATGGCATTTTTATTAAAACATTTTTTACTACTAATGGCTGCGATCAGCGATTTTTTTCATGACTGCGACATTATGGCGGACACATCAGACACTTTTGACACATTTTTGAGACCATTGTCATTTTCACAGCGAAAAGTGCTATAAAAATGCACTGATTACTTTGAAAATGACAATGGCAGTGAAGGGGTAACCACTAGGGGGCGCTGTAGGGGTTAAGTGTGACTTAATGTGTGTTTCTTACTGTAGGGGGGCGGGGCTGGACGTGTGACGTCACTGATCGTCGTTCCCTATATCAGGGAACAGACGATCACTGACACTTCTACAGAGAAGAACGTGGAAGGTTTGTTTACACTCACCTCTCCCCATTCTTCAGCTCCTGTGACCCGATCGCGGTCGCGGTCATGGAGCATCGGACCGGGTCGCTCGCTACCCACGTCTGGGCTCTTAAAGAGGACGTATATATACGTCTACGTGCCCAGCCGTGCCATTCTGTCGACGTATATAGTCGTGCGGTGGTCCTTAAGTGGTTAAGAAGGTGAATTAGGTTCAGAAGGAAATTTTTTTTTAATATGAAACCAAAATCAAAAACATGGGGACCTGCCCCCACTCTAACTGGAGGAAAATTCAAAACGAACTTAGCAAGTATTATTTTACTGGAAGGGTAGTGATAATTGGAATAAACTACTAACAGAGGTAGTAAGACAGTCAACAGTAAATGGAAAAAATATGTGCCGGACGGACACAAACAGGCAAACCCGTCCAACTGGGTACACAAGTGTAGTTGGTGATGACGTAAGCGCGCCGCTCCGCTTGTGTACCCAGTTGGAAGGGTTTGCCTGTTTCTGTTCGGCCAGCTCAACAGGCGTAAGGCTTTTTAACGCTGCACCAATTGTAAGTGTGCTACTTTTTATACTTAATAAAATCTTGAAGCTTTTTAACACTATGGAAGCATTATGTTTTTTACATGGTACTACATATAAGTCTGAGATCTACTGAACATCCAGTGAGTGTGTTGACTGAGATTGGAATCCATCTCGGGTGTCCCTGGAGTGTCTTTCATACTAAGTTACTCTGGATCCTCTGTAACGGGGGTCACGGAGCTCTGGTAAGCAGGCATTTTTTACATTTCGGTGGTGGATCTCACACTAGCCTCTTTTGAACATCTGAGGAGTCTACCTATGGATGGATTTCACTAAGGATTTTTTCCTTCACAGGTGTATGGACATTATTTATTTATTTATTTTCAGCATTTATGAACTTTAATTCACGGAGTTGTTTATTTGATCATTGATCAATCTATTTAAATATGAATTTTTACTTCACTATATGATTCTTTATTGAGATAACTTTTGGATCATTTATTCATTTATGTATGGTATTCACATGTTGTTTCATATGAAGTGTTGACGTATTCACAAGGTTATATATAAGGGGCTAGATTCAGGTAGCCCTGCGTAATATTGTGCGGGCGTAACGTATCTCCGATACGTTACGCCGCCGTAAATTAGGGCGCAAGTTCCGTATTCAGAAAGAATTTGCGCACTAAGTTACAGCAGCGTAACGTATGTGCTCCGGCGTAAGCCCGCCTAATTCAAATTTGGATAATGTGGGCGTGTTTTATTTAAATTTAGTGTGACCCCACGTATTGCGCATGCTCGAAATTCCGCCGCAAATCGTCAATGCTTTAGACGTGAACGTAACTTACGTACAGCCCTATTCGCGAACGACTTATGTAAACAATGTAAAAATTTCAAAATTTGACGCGTGAACGACGTTCATACTTAACATTGGGTAAGCCTTATAAGAGCAGGAGCAACCTTACGCCGAAAAAGCCTAACGTAAACGACGTAACAAAATAGCGCCGGGCGAACGTATGTTTGTGAATCGGCGTATCTACCTAATTAGCATATTCATTGCGTAAATCGACGGAAGCGCTGTGACGGTATCGGTATGATATCCCCGTCAAGCATTCCCTCCTCTCCATACAAGAACATCACAGGATCATCCACACATGAGTCAAGACTGAATGCTGGAACCAAGACTGATTTATTGGCAGCTTGCTGCTGGTTATAAATACAGTTTTACAAGCTAAATCCTTAATCAAGGAACAATGGGAGCTCCACCCCCTTTTCACCCACTCTGGAGTTCTCATACAGAATATAGCCAGACAATTCGGAGCCGACCTGAGACACATTTTCTTTAAATAATGACATGAGGGAAGTTAATTACAAGGTGTACAGAACACATTAGCTGGGCAGCCTGGCACCGCATAAAGAAGCAATCAGAATACATAACATGAGTCACCTCTAATCACAGTAAACAGGTTTAACATCCCTTTGAAATAAGGAACTAGCTGCAGACGGGTCATTAACATGTCAATAGCTTGTAACACATGAATCCATTTTACCTCTAACCCACAATTTAACCAAGCAGGGAGATTTACACTGACATATCCTTCACAATGGCCCCCCTTTTTCTCCCTGCTCCGGCAAACCCGGTTGGACCTTCCCTGGTCCAGTAGGGTTGACGGGTTCAGAGCTTTTAGTCCGAGGTTAACTCCGTTTGGCGTGACTGACCTCCATTGGTAACTGCTTCAGACTCAGGTATGCCACCGGGTCGTCAGATCACACGCCGGTCAGTCCCCAAGTCTTTGTGCGATCTGCAGAGTCACCAGAAGTCAGTGTGAAGACGGCGAATGGGTCGGTGCGCCGCCGTCTAGGTGTCCCGCTATGGGAGGGGCAGGTTATGGCTCTGAAGTGACAATCACAGGAGATTCATAAAAAGGAAAAGTTATATTTGTTGAAATGCTGTAGCACTGGTGCTCAGAGTCCGGGGGGGAGGGAGGGGAATCAGAGCCCCATAAGGTCAGCCACCCCCTGCTCCCTCCGCAGCCGCCGGTTCTCCTCTTGGAGCTTCTCCAGCTCCATCTCCAGTTCATGGAGCCTGGGGGGGTCAGCCTGCTGTGACCTCAGGTGGTTGTTCTCCTCCTCCATGCGGCTTATGCACTCCTCCAGCTCCATGTATTCACGGATCAGCTCCTGCTTGCTCATGTCCTGCAGGCTTTCCACGTGGTCCTTCATCATCAGGAACTGGGTGGTGGTGTAAGGGGCCACCGGTGGGCCCTTGGCGAACATCTCGGCCCGCATCTGGGGCGCCCGCTGCGATTCCATCTCCTCCAGTCGCTTCTTCTCCTCCCAGGTCCGCTGGTTATATGACTTCCAGGACCTCTTCTTCTTGGAGGGTAGCTGGCGGTGCCTCTTTCTGCCCAGCTCCCTCCAGGGCCCCTCCGGCTCATGGCTGTCGCCCATGACCAGCTGACAATGGTGTTCCCTGTTGTCCGTAATAACAGATTGTACCATGAGGGCTTCGTAAGGGGTGCCCAATGGTTCTTCCCGACCCAGCTCCTGGGGATCCCAAGCCGAGTCTACACAATGGGCTGCTGCTGGTGGGCGGTACCCAGGTTGAGACCAATTTGATCTGGTGTTGTCATTCAGGGGGCAATTCTGCTTGAAGTGACCCAACTGTTTGCACCGGAAGCAGCGTTGTTTGTTGTCCTCCTGGCGTGGATAGCGAGGGCTAGATGTCACCGGTCTGTTAGGAGGTTGGTATCTAGCGGCTGGTGGGTGTGAGGGCGCCGTTGGTCGTGGAGGTTGTACCCGTGGTGCGACCTGGTTTGTCTTGCGAGTATCCGCATATTCATCCGCCAACTTCGCGGCCTCTGGTAGAGTCATGGGCCTGCGATCTCTCACCCAATCTTTGACGTCCGTCTGGATGTGATTGTAAAATTGCTCCAGGAGCATTAGTTGCAAAATGTCCTCTGCGGTGGTGGCCTGGCTGCTGTTAACCCAGTTAGAGGCCGACAGGGACAACTGGCATGCCCATTCCGCGTAAGAGTCTTTCGTGGTTTTGCGTGAGTCCCTGAACTTCTGTCGGTGGGACTCTGGGGTTACTGCATAACGAGCCAGGAGCACTTCTTTAACCCTGGTGTAGCTATGGATATCCTGATCTGGCACGGTCCGGAAAGCATCAGAAGCTTTGCCTGACAGTTTGCCTGACAATATTGCAACCCACTCTCCTCTAGCTATTCGGTGCAGGTTACATTGTCGCTCAAAGTCTGCCAGGTAGTTATCAATATCACAGTCCTTTTCATCAAAAGCTTTAAAAGCGCTAAACGGAATCTTCCTTGCGTCTGCTGTGCTGTACTCACTGTTTGGAGAATGTGCGGCTGCTTGTTGGACTGCTGCCAGTTTTAACTGTAGCTCTGCGTCTCTTATTTGTTTATCCTTCTGTAGACCTGCGTCTCTTATTTGTTTAGCCTCCTGTAGCTCTGCGTCTCTTATTTGTTTATCCTCCTGTAGTTCTGCGTCTCTTATTTGTTTAGCCTCCTTCGCTAACAGGTCCATCACTTTCAGCACCACATCCGGCGTTGGGTTCGGGCCGAACCACGCTAGCTTCTCTCTCATTAGCTTGTTGGTTGGTGACTCCTCCTGAATCACTGATATCTCCATCTCTTGTACTGCTGGCGTTGCTGCAATCACGTCCTCCTGGTCTAGCTCCATTAATTCTGCTATGATGACCCGCTTGGTTTTGTTGCTAGCAATCCTTCCACGAACTTCCAGTAGTTCTTTTAAGCAGGGTGTAGCAGCCTTCCATTCACTGTTCCCAGTGTCTGCTTGGAGTCCTGGTGTAAGGGAGAGTAGAAGGGAAGATCCCGCTGCTTCCAACCAATTGTGACGGTATCGGTATGATATCCCCGTCAAGCATTCCCTCCTCTCCATACAAGAACATCACAGGATCATCCACACATGAGTCAAGACTGAATGCTGGAACCAATACTGATTTATTGGCAGCTTGCTGCTGGTTATAAATACAGTTTTACAAGCTAAATCCTTAATCAAGGAACAATGGGAGCTCCACCCCCTTTTCACCCACTCTGGAGTTCTCATACAGAATATAGCCAGACAATTCGGAGCCGACCTGAGACACATTTTCTTTAAATAATGACATGAGGGAAGTTAATTACAAGGTGTACAGAACACATTAGCTGGGCAGCCTGGCACCGCATAAAGAAGCAATCAGAATACATAACATGAGTCACCTCTAATCACAGTAAACAGGTTTAACATCCCTTTGAAATAAGGAACTAGCTGCAGACGGGTCATTAACATGTCAATAGCTTGTAACACATGAATCCATTTTACCTCTAACCCACAATTTAACCAAGCAGGGAGATTTACACTGACATATCCTTCACAAGCGCCACCTAGCGGCCAGCGTAAATATGCAGCCTAAGATACGATGGTGTAAGTCACTTACGCCAGTCGGATCTTAGGGAAATCTATGCGTAACTGATTCTATGAATCAGGCGCATAGATACGACCGGCCCGCACTCAGAGATACGATGGCGTATCTGGAGATATGCCGTCGTATCTCCTACCTGAATCCGGGCCAGTATTCGTAATCACATAGGTTTAGCGCGACCAGATTTTTTCCATGTTTTTCACCGTATGTTGTTTTTACAGAAGGTTTGCTGCTTCCAATTAATTTTTAAATTTTCACATTTTATTTAGAGCAATTTTTTGGGCCTGTCAAGCTTGGTCATTTACACCTAATATCTTAGCGCAATTTATTCCCCCCCCCCCTTTTTTTAAGTCAACAGTAAATGGCTTCAAACATGCTTAGGATAAACAGAGATCTATAATCAGACAACAAAGTTAATAAAAAAAAAAGAAAGCAAAAAAAAAATAAAAAATGGGTAGACTCGATGGACTACTCAGTCTTTCCGCTGTCACTTTTCTATGTTTCTATGACTTACCTATCCAGAAAGGTCTTCACTAGCAGTTTATTACAAGAAGGAACACTAAAACATGTCACCCTTGTAGCACAATATAGAACAAGCATGATTAATTGCATGATACCTTCCCAATTAGGGGCCAGATTCTCAGAGCAAGTACGCCGGCGTATCTACTGATACACCGGCGTATTTTCAAATTTGCCGCGTCGTATCTTTAGTTTGAATCCTCAAACCAAGATACGACGGCTTCTGGCTTCGATCCGACAGGCGTACGGCTTCGTACGCCTTCGGATCGTAGGTGCAATACTTCGGTGCCCGCTGGGTGGAGTTTGCGTCGTTTTCCGCGTCGGGTATGCTAATTAGCTTTTTCCGTTGATCCACGAAGGTACACGCGGCCGTCGCATTCTCTTACGTCGTTGCTAGTCGGCTTTTCCCGGCGTATAGTTAAAGCTGCTATTTCGTGGCGTATAGATAGACTTGGCCGTCGTTCCCGCATCGAATTTTGAATTTTTTTCTTTTTTACGTAAGTCGTCCGTGAATAGGAAAGGACGTAACTCACGTCTAAGTTCAAAAAATGAAGTCGGTGCAAAGTCATTTCGCGCAAAGCACGGCGGGAAATTTCGAAACGGAGCATGCGCATTTCAATCGGTGCAGGGACGCGCTTCATTTAAATTAATCACGCCCCCTACCCGCCCAATTTGAAATACGCGCCGAGAAATACACTACGCCGCCGTAACTTACGGCGCAAAATCTTCCTGGATTCGACTTAGAGCCAGGTAAGATACGGCGGCGTAGCGTATCTCTGATACGTTGCGCCAGGGCAATTATATGTGAATCTGGCCCTAGAAGCCTAAAACTATTTCTTCTTGGGAGCACCTTAGGTAAAAATAGCAAAGCTCTGCATGAGTTAATCACACACAGCAAATGGTAGGTGAGCAAAGATCACACTTACTTACAGATTTCAGCTCAAGGAAATAGAACAAATGTCTCTTCCTTTGTATAAGGAATTAAAGGATTTAGAAACAGATCTATCAAAAGGATTTGAGTTATCTCAGGGTAATAAAAGCCAGAGAGAGGGGGCAGGATTAGGTTAGGAGCTGTTTACTTTGATAAGATCATTGTAATATTCCAGCAAAACAGGAATGATGTGAAGTCATGTAATGTGTCAGAAACACTTTTGAGAATCTGAGGATAAGAAATGTGGTCTTGCTTTTTACGAACATCAAATGAGTTTAGTACAGTATTTGATTTTTATGTGTGAGCAGAAACATCACTCTATGGATGTGTACAATATCAAGGCCATTTATTGAAATAATGATATTTTTTCATTTTCTTTATTTTGCATATATTCCACAACAACATACGCTGCTAGCAAATTGCTTCCAATGTGAATTCAAATATATAATGCCTTGTTCCTTATAAAGAACCGCCCCCTGTCTCTCTAATCTTCATTTTGAAATTGTTTAGATGTTCTACCTATACATTCATTTCATCCAAGCTTATTTATGTAGCCACCCTGTCGTCAGAGTTGTCTAGAAGATTTAGCTCTGCTAGGCAGTAATTTGCTCAGGCCTATTTGTAGCTTTTCTCACCTCTCCTATGACGCTTCTCTCGCTCTGACAGCTCTTATATAGCTGAGGGCGGGGCCACCCGGTGACGTAAACAGGTGACCCCGCCCTCTCTGATGCCAAGGGAAACCCCTGTGGCGTCAGAGGGAGGTGGAGTCACCCGTGTATGTAACCAGGTGGCCCCGCCCTCAGCTATATAAGAGCTGTCAGAGCTAGAGAAGCGTCATTCAGCGGGAGTCTCCTATGGAGGCGCATCTGTTGCACCTTTTTTTTTTTTTCAGTCATCGGCTCGAGATGGATTACATAGCTGGACTTTTTTCTTTTTTTTTAACCACTTAAGCGCCGGACCATATTGCTGGTCAAAGACCAGGCCACTTTTTGCGATTCGGCACTGCGTCGCTTTAACTAACAATTGCGCAATCGTGCGACGTGGCTCCCAAACAAAATTGGCGTCCTTTTTTTCCCACAAATTGAGCTTTCTTTTGGTGGTATTTGATCAGCTCTGCTTTTTTTAGTTTTTGCGCTATAAACAAAAATAGAGCGACAATTTTGAAAAAAAATAATATTTTTTTACTTTTTGCTATAATAAATATCCCCCAAAATTATATATAAAAAAATTAAAATTTCCTCAGTTTAGGCCGATACGTATTCTTCTACATATTTTTCATTAAAAAAATCGCAATAAGCGTTTATTGATTGGTTTGCGCAAAAGTTATTGCGTTTACCAGTGGCGGCTGGTGCTTAAAATTTTTGGGGGGGCACAAACGAAAAAAAATTGCAGCATCAAATGCAGCCACTGTGCCATCAATTATCACCACTGTGCCATGCCATCAAATGCAGTCACTATGCCATCAATTCGCACCACTGTGCCATGCCATCAAACGCAGTCACTGTGCCATGCCATCAAACGCAGCCACTGTGCCATGCCATCAGACACAGCCACTGTGCCATCAATTGTCACTACTGTGCCATGCCATCAAACGCAGCCACTGTGCCCCTCAATTTTCGCCACTGTGCCAATTGTCACCATTGTGCCCTTTAATTGTCACCACTGTGCCCATTTTTGCCACTGTGCATGTCACTGTGCCCTTTAATTGTTGCCACTGTGCCCATTGTCACCACTGTGCCCTTTGTCGCCACTGTGCCCATTGATGCCACTGTGCCCATTGATGCCACTGTGCCCATTGATGCCACTGTGCCCTTTGTCCCACTGTGCCCTTTGTTGCCACTGTGCCCATTGATGCCACTGTGCCCTTTGTCGCCTCTGTGCCCATTGTCGCCGCTGTGCCCTGTAAAATGCACTTACCTTTCTCCTTCAACGTCCCTTGATGTCTTCTCCCGCCTTGGTGACGCTTCAGCCAATCAGGTTACTGATAATCAGAATCTGTAAAACCTGATTGGCTGGGACGGCCGTCAATCTTATCCAAGGAACGCACACCCTGTACGTTCCGAGGATAAGCTTCCGGGAGACGAGGGCTGTACTGGGAAAGCCTATCAGAGCCGCTGGCATTTGGCATTTTTATAGCGATCAGTGCTATGAAAATGCATTGATTACTATAAATGCCACTGGCAGGGTAGGGGTTAACACTAGGGGGCGAGGAAGGGGTTAAGTATGTTCCCTGGGTGTGTTCTAACTGAAGGGGAGGGGTGGACTGACTAGGGGAAATTACTGATCGCTGTTCATACATTGTATGAACAGACAATCAGGCATTTCTCCCCCTGACAGGACCAGGAGCTGTGTGTTTGCATACACAGCTCCCGGTTCTCACTCTGTAACGAGCAATCGCGGGTGCCCGGCGTCAGGGACGAGCAGGGGGCGCGCGCCCCTATTGACTGCTCGGCGAGATGACGTAGATCTACGTGATCTCACCCAGCAGAGCCGACCTGTAACCTATAACTGCGGCGGCTGGTCGGCAAGCAGTTAATAAAGGACTTGTCCCAAGCTGTCTCTTGTCTTTTTTTTTACCTTTTTTGACACTTTTTTGGGTTAAATGGTAGGGGTACAATGTACCCATTACCAATTCACATAGGGGGGCTGGGATCTGGGGGTCCTCCAGATTCCGATAAGCCCCCCAGGCGCAGACCCCCACAACCACTGGGCAAGGGTTGTGGGGACAAGGTGCTTTGGGGTCCAGACTCCAAAGCATCCTCTCCATGTTGAAGTCATATGGACTGGTACGGTTCAGAAGGGGGGGGCGCCTTCTCGCCCCCCCTCTTTTCCTGCGGCCTGCCAGGTTGCGTGCTCGGATAAGGGTCTGGTATGGATTATTGGGGGGACCCGTATGCCATTTGTTTTTTAATTTTGGGGTGGGGTAAAATCCATATCCTACGTATTTTTTTTAAAAAAAAATGGGTTCCCCTTAATATCCATACCAGACCTGAAGGACCTGGTATGGAATTTGGGGGGACCCCACGGAATTTTTTTTTTACATTTTGGTTCGGGGTTTCCCTTAATATTCATACCAGACCCAAAGGGCCTGGTAATTGACTGGGGGGGAACCCATGCCGTTTTTTTTTTTCAATTTGTTTTATCTGTATTGCCGAGACCAGACAATTCATTACAGCCACGATCAGTTTTAAATTACTTTTTTTCCTTTAGAAATGTAATTTTGCTGTGGCACTGTTCTAAACACGGGAAAAATGTGCCACTTTACAGGCATACAATAGACACCCCCCAGGTACGAAATTTAAAGGAATATTTCACTTTTATTGTTTCACTTTAAGTATTATTAACCACTTCCATACCAGGCACTTACACACCTTCCTGCCCAAGCCAATTTTCAGCTTTCAGCACTGTCGCAATTTGAATGACAATTGCGCGGTCATGCTACACTGTACCCAAATTAATTTTTTATTATTTTGTTCCCACAAATAGAGCTTTCTTTTGGTGGTATTTGATCCCCTCTGCGATTTTATTTTTTGGGCAACATCTAAAAAAGACCGAAATTCTTGAAAATGTTTTATTTTTTATTTTTTTTCTGTTAATTCTTTTTGTAAATAAGTAAGTTTTCTTCTTCAATTATGGGCACTGATATGGCGGCACTGATGGGCATCGATGCGGTGGCACTGATGGGCACCGATGAGGTGGCACTGATGGGCACCGATAGGCGGCACTGATAGGCGGCGCTAGTATGCTGCACTGATGGGCATTCATAGGCGGCACTGATGGGCACTCATAGGCGGCACTGGGCACTCTTTGGAGGCACTGATGGGCACTCATGGGTGGCACTTATGGGTGGCACTGATGGGTACTTATGGGTGGCACAGATGGGCACTGATAGGTGGGCACTCGGCATAGATGGGCACTAAGAGGTGGCACTGATGGACACTGGGTGGCACTGATGGACACTGAGGGGTGGCACTGATGGCATTGCTGGGCATCATTTCAGCCAGTGCCCATGTTGCCAGTCATGGCCCATTTGTGGGCACTGATTGTCATCGATTGTGTTAATTTTTTTTTATTATTGGTGTTTTGTTTTTGTATTTTGCTCTATTGAGCACTGTCAGGCACTCCCTGGTGGTCCAGTGTGGTCCAGCGCGAACCCCCCCTGTCAGGAGAGCCGCCGATCGGCTCTCCTCTACTCGCGTCTGTCAGATGCGAGTGAGTAAGAGCCAATCAACGGCTCTTCCTGTTTACATCGTGATCAGCCGTGGTTGGACACGGCTGATCACGTGGAAAAGAGCCTCCGCCGGAGGCTCTTTACCAAGATCGAAGATGCAGGGTGTCAGATTGACACCCTGCATCACCGATCGCTGCGCTGCACGCCCCCACGGGCGCGCGCCGGCATGAAATCCTGCAGGATGTCAATAGACCTCCAGTCAGGATTTCACAACCACTTCCCGGACGTCAATTGACTTTTGACCGGGCGGGAAGTGGTTAAAATCACTTTTCCGAAAAAAACGGGCGTTTTTTTTGCATTGATACGTGTCCCCTGGGGCAGGACCCAGATCCCCAAACACTTTTAATGACAATACCATGAATATAAGCCTTTATAATTAGCACTTTTGGGTTTTGATGTTCGTGTCCCATAGACTTTAACACTTTAACAATGTTCACCTGTTCGCAAGTTCTGGTGCGCACCGAACCGAAGTGCTGAGAAAAATTAAGTTCAATGCTTCCGAGCATGCGTCGACTTGATTCTAAGCATGCGTGGATTTTTCTCCGATGGAGTTCCATACAGACGATCGTTTTTTTCTATCAGTTTTTTATCCATAGGAAAATTTTAAAACATGTTCTATTTTTTTTCACCGATGGAAAACAATCAGACAAACCGATCGTGTGTACAGGGCTTAATAGCTAGATTCAGGTAGGCAGGCTTATCCTTGCGGCGGCGTAGTGTTTACAAGTACAAGGCAAGTACATGATTCACAAAGTACTTGCCTGCTAAGTTACGACGACGTAGCGTAAATGCGGCGGGCGTAAGCGCGCCTAATTCAAAATAGGCTGAGGGGGCGTGTTTTATGTTAATTTGGGTTGACCTACGTGATTGACGTTTTTTTGGAACGGCGCATGCGTCGTCTGTGTACATATCCCAGTGTGCATTGCGGCTAAGTACACCGCACGGTCCTATTGGTTTTGACGTGGACGTAAATGACATAAATCCCTATTCACGGACGACTTGCGCAAACAACGTAAATTTTTCAAATTTCGAAGCGGGAACGACGGCCATACTTAACATTACTATTCCAGCTATTTGATGGAATAACTTTAGGCCTGATAATGCGTTACGTAAACGGCGTATCTGTACTGAACTACGTTCGTGAATAGGCGTATCTAGTGATTTACATATTCTACGCCGACCGCAATGGAAGCGCCATCTAGCGGTCAGCCTAAAAATTACACTTTAGGATACGACGGTGTAAGACACTTACGCCGCTCGTATCTGAGCCTAATTTAAGCGTATCTGGTTACCAGAATACGCTTAAATTCGCGCCGGCGCACATTCAGACTTAGGCTGGCGTATCTACTGTTACGCCAGCCTAAGTCTTTCTGAATCCACCTAAATGTGTGTGTTGCATTCTAAAAACATTTTTTTTATGGCATATGAGTTTTCTGACCCTTTTCATTATACATTATTTTTTAAAATATATGATATGAGACTTTACAAGGGTTTAACATATTGACTAGTAAATCATTTTACAACAGGTGAAATCTGGTATCTCCACACTTACACAGGGGGAGATTCAGATAGAGATACGACGGCGTATCTCCTGATACGCCGTCGTATCTCTGAGATCCGACGGTCGGATCTATGTGCCTGATTCATAGAATCAGGTTCCGCATAGATCTCCCTTAGATCCGACAGGTGTAAGTGACTTACACCGTCGGATCTTAGGCTGCAATCTCCCGCCGGCCGCTAGGTGGCGCTTCCATTTGTATACGCGATGAGATCCGCCGATTCAGAAACGAACGCCCGCCCATCGCTTTTTTTTTACGTTGTTTGCGTTCGGCTTTTTCTGGCGGATAGTTACCCCTGCTATATGCGGCGTATCCTATGTTAAGTATGGCCGTCGTTCCCGCGCCGAGTTTTGAATTTTTACGTCGCTTGCGTAAGTCGGTCGCGAATACGGATGGACGTAATTTACGTTCCCGACGAAACCAATGACTTCCTAGCGATGTCATTTGGAGCAATGCACGCCGGGAAATTTAGCCGGCGGCGCATGCGCATTTAAATCGGCACGGGGTTGCGCGTGATTTAAATACTACACTCCCCCTAGCCGCGGAATTTGAATTCCGCCGGGGGATTTACGATCCGCAGGCGCAAGTTTGGAGGTAAGTGCTTTCTGAATACAGCACTAGCCTCTCAAACTTGCGCCGGCGGATCGTAAATCAGATAGATTACGCGGATCTAAAGATCCGCTAATCTATCTGAATCTACCCCACAGTTTTAAAATCTGTAATCATATAACTAACGTGGCCCGTGAAATATATTATGCCCCAAAATACAGAGATCTGTGAACACGTTATCACTTCTACTTCGGGTAGCCCATTCCTAATTCTAGGTTTCGAAATCTGCACTGCCCATATTCATTTAAATGCCACCACAATTAGGCATGTGCATTTCGTTTCGTTCCGAATCGAAATTCGGACAAATTTTTCATTATTCGGACATTCGGATGCATACGAATTCCCGAATTGCAATATTAATGAATTTACCGAATCCGAACGAACGTTTTCGATTCCGAATCGAAAACCCGCGGACGAAATTCGATCGGAATTCTAATTTTTTTTTTCGAATTCTGATCGAATTTCGTCCGCGGGTTTTCGATTTGGAATTCGAAAAAAAATTTTTTTTTTTTTTTTTTTGGAATTCCGATCGAATTTCGTCCGCGGGTTTGATTTGGAATTCGAATTTTTTTTTTTTTTTTTTCGAATTCCGATCGAATTTCGAAATTATATTCGAAGAGAGAATTTTCGAATTCGACCGGATTTTTCGAAATTCGGTCGAAAACGAACGAGTTCCGAAAACGAATTTAACACATGTAACGAACCTAACTTAACGAAATTAATTAAATAACGAATTAAAACGAAACGAAACAAAATTTTCCCTTTTGCACATGCCTAACCACAATAATGCTTGACATTCCAGTGCTGCATAAAAATGAATATGTAGTCCTGTACAACGCAAGGCACATCAGTGTTCAGACACATTTTACAATGTAAATGTAGCAAAGTCCCCGGGCCCATGAAAACCAATGGTGATCTCCAGCATTAGGGACAGCTGACACCCTTCATTGTAGAGTGGGTTACAAGGCATGGTGGTAATGCTATATGATTGGTGGGCACCAGACACTTTTTGAATGCAAAGAGATTTATTGTCTTTTTAAACAAAACTGTGGGAGAGAGGATTAAGGCCAGGACACCCTTAGGTTGATGCCATGTTAATTGGCAGACTCAGAGACTTCTATAGGTAGACAACTATACAGGTGAAGGCTTCTAGCCGGACACCACTTCTGTATAGGTAGGACTGCTGTCTCCTATGGCAACAATCTTGTAGCTGTTACTAACGGTAAATGTATTCAACTATCTGCAACACAAACAGTTCTCTTTACCCCACACTTACTCACTGTGGGTCTTCACTCAACGCACTCCTAGTCGCTCTCACTAGACTTCAGATCCACTGGCCACTGGATCCCCTGAGCTCTTTCGCTGTAGCACTCAGTTTCTTCCTCAAGCCTCACCCCTGCTTCACACATGGGTCCCTGGCTTGACACTCACAGATACTCCTCAAGCTTCACCCCTTAAGACACATTAGGTCCCTGACTTGGCACTCCACAAGGGTCACCTCTACTGTCCCGCTGGGTCCCTGACTTGCTGATGCTTTCCCACTTCTTCAACGTCCCCGGCTGGTGAGAAGTCTGCTCTGGTACTGGCCTCAGTTTACTCACAATGGTCTCAGGTAGCAAGGTGGATGGTCACTTTGTGGCGACAGCTTCCCCTCTACCTCCGAACACGACTGGTTCCCCAGCTGGCGGAACCGTCAGTTCTTGTTGGACTGCAAGCACACAGTCCCAACCCTGCACTACTTCTGGATAGGCTCTCAGATAGCCTAGCAGTCAGATGTCCCCAGGATTGGCCTTAGGTTTCTGGCCTAGCAGCCCAGGGCAATACGTCACACGACCACCAAGACAGCCGTCCAGGTCGCACAGAACCCTGACTCCACCCAAATAAATAAGTTCTCCCAACAGGCCAAGGTATCCAAGAAAATCCATGCCCACTGGCTGAGATACCCCATCCCCCATCTATTCCTAATCTGTCCTTGCAATGCCCTTGTCTTATCTAATGTTACCAGAAACCCGGCCATCTAGTGACAGAAGAGAGAAGTAAAGCTATTCCAGAATTAGGGTGAAATCAATTGACCTCTGATCAATTGGCCAAGGCAACTATCACTTGGCAAATAAATATAATAGCAACCCTGCTTTCTTCCCTTTTATCTTTCTCTTTTTGCTGCCTATGCACAATGCGGACCCTGGACCACCCACCCCTCACCTGCCTGTCTTTCTGGAGTCAGCCCTCCCTGTCGGTTGGACTCACATGGAATTATTTTTTTATTTTTTTTGTGCATGGCCGAGCGTTTTTTTATGGTGCGCGGCCTCTGTGGCCATGTGCGGCGCACCCCAATGTGACGCTACCGCCTTCTTTCTGGCCCCCAGTGTCCCCTTTTTACTGTGTTTTCATGGGCGCCGTCATTTTGATGCTATTGACGCATGTGCGCTGAACTGTGACCCGCGGGATAACGCATTTCCGGCAGGGTTAGCTATATAAATGGGAGATATGGCTGCTTCCCTGTTACATATGGGATTGTGGCGTTTATGCATGGACCTTTCATCCCCTGGTCTCCTTTCTTGGCTGCCTCTACTTGTTCAAGATCAGGTACCCCTTTATGGCTACTTATGTATGGGCTGACCCAGGGCAGCCACATTTATATACATCAATCTTTCCCTTCCAAATCTAATTTCCTTTTTTTCCCCCTATGTTTTTCTCTGCAGACACTGTTCTACCTACTGACAGAATCATTCTTCTGTCGGTAGTTGAGGTGGTTACCTCCCCTCTACTGTCTGGTCAATTGGCAAATTGTTTACCTTAGCCCAAGATCTGCCAGCGGGATCTCGGTTAGGATCCTCATGCCCATCCATACATACTGTTTACCAACAGCTTGTACCATAGTTCTACTTTCTGACTTTCACACACAACGGTGAGTCAATCATTATCTCCCACCATACCCCTTTTTTCCCCTCCCCCCCCCCTTTTTTTCCCCCTTCTCTTTTCATGTTATTTAGGTACTATCTCTCCTTTTTTTCCTTGCGTCCTTTTTAGAGTACCTACCATATGCCCAGGAGGCTGGCTAGGTTAAAACGTTTTACATTCTTTACCCCACAACCAGTGGCTGGATCGATTCTTTGAGACTCGATTTACCTGTAAGTTCAACAACCTAGTTTTTGTTTGTTTTGTTTTGTATGCCTTTACATGGATTTTCTATTTAGACTTCCAGCATGGGTGCCTCTGTAAACAAGGTCTCACTCGTATGTACAAATATCTAAACGCTGTTTTCAACTATGACGCATGATATCACTCAATTTTATATGTGACCTGTCACTGACCTGTTGGGTGTCTGATCTGGAGTGTTATGCATTTGATGTATGGGTTGGTCCGCTTACTGCATAGGTAGCAACATGTCAGCAGCTTTTTAACCTTTTATTTGTGATTTTTATATGTTTTATGTATAAACTGGTTTGACTAACTGTCATCTTTTGATCTTTCTCTGTTTATGTTTTTTTTTTTATTATTAGACCTATATGCTCCTGATGAAGCGTCCTGTACGCGAAACATGTCGAGAGTAAAAAGCAAGATCTACCTTTATGCATATTGGATTCAGCTTCAAACACTGAGAGTTCTATACCTTTTCGACGTTATGTCTACTACTCTGTGTTAGATGCACTGATATCATATGCTGATACTGTCTTATGAAATTGTGTATACAAATTTCTATTTATGCGTTTTTTACTAAATAAATATTTATAGATCTTTTACATTGTACTTGTACTGCCAAAAGTCCAACGTATTAGTCCATTAATTTCCATTGTCACTCTTTCGGGACGTTGGTACACTAAAATTAGTGCATTCACAGCGATTAATCGCCCAAATACCCGTATTTTCCGGCATATAAGACGACTGGGCGTATAAGACGACCCCCTAATTTTCCAGGAAAAATTTTGGTTTTGGGATATACTCGCCATATAAGACTACCCCCTTCTTACTAGTGTTTCTGGAAGCTAAGGGGTAGCCAGAACCGCTGACAGAAACAGGCTTTTTCAAATCTCACTGTGCCATTACATTACATTCCTCACTGTGCCATTACATTGCATTCCCCCACTGTGCCATCACTTGCCCCTCACTGTACCATCACTTGCCCCCACTGTGCCATCACTTGCCCCTCACTGTGCCATCACTTGCCCCTCACTGTGTCATCACTTGCCCCTCTCTGTGCCATCACTTGCCCCCACTGTGCCTGAACTTGTTGCCCCCACTGTGCCTGAACTTGCTGCCCCCCAGTGCAATCACCGCAAACACTCACTTTTTTTGCCGGCGGTGACAGTCTCCATACGGCGAGCGCTAGCGTCAATGATTTGAAAGCCGCGCCTTCTCTTCAGAGTGTTCTGTGATAGGCGGAACACAAATTTTCCCAGCAGCGCCTCTGTTCTGTGTTCCGCCTATCACGGATGTCTTCTCATCTCGTCCGAGGATGAGAAGGCATCTGTGATAGGAGGAACACAGAACAGAGGCCCTGCTGGGAAGATTTGTGTTCCTCCTATCACAGAACGCTCTGAGGAGAAGGAGCGTCTTTTAAATCATTGACGCTCATGCTCGCCGTATGGAAACTGTCACCGCCAGCAAAAAAAGTGAGTACTGAGACCATACCCGGCGTATAAGACGACCCCCGACTTTGGATGTTTTTGCATCCAGAAAGTCGTCTTATACGCCGGAAAATACGGTATTTGGTCTTTTTTCATTCATTTAGCAACAAATAAAAAACACCAGTGGTGATGAAATACCACCAAAAGAAAGCTTTATTTGTGTAAAAAAATGATAAAAATTTCATATAGGTACAGTGTTGCATTGCAAATCTCATTCAGGGCTCGTTCACACCATACGTGCATGAAAACTGATGGGGATTAATGGGAAACCTGCACAGATTTCACTTCCGGAGACATCAGGTTACATCAGTTTTTAATTGCCGTCAGTTATGTGCCCTATTCACACCGATGTTGATGTTATGTCAGTTTTTTTCCCGTGCAGAAAACTGCATACACATTGCAGATTCCTGCACAGAAGAAATCCACACGGTGTGGTGTGAACAGGGCACATAGAGAACAATAGTTTTTATTTTTATTTTTTTGAGCCCTTGGTGAACACGTGCAGAAAATCTGATGTCTCTGCACCATGGTGTGAACGAGGTCTCAAAGTGTGACAGCGCTGAAAGTTGAATTTTGGTAAGGGCAGTAAGGCCCCTTTCACATGTGCGGACCGTATGTCCGCTTTTTCATCCATCCGTTTGCGGATGAAAAAGGGACATACATTTGTCCCTATGTGATTGCGGGTGTCAGTGGATAAACATCCGCTGACACCCGTAATCACCCGCCTCCTCAAAGATCCGATTTTGCGGACAGAAGAAAACCCTATTTTTTCTTCCGTCTGTGGATCGGATCGGATGAACACGGGCACACGATCCGTGTTCATCCGATCCCCCATAGGGAAGAGCAGAGAAAAGACAGGGCGGTCCCTGCATAGTGTGCGGGGACCGCCCTGTCAGCTGCCGGCTCAGCGGGGATATACGGAGCGATCCCCGCTGAGCTTACGGACACACGGAGGCGGATCATTACTGATCCGCCCCCTGTGAAAGGGCCCTAAGGGGGTAAAAGTGTCTGGTATTGAAGCGGTTGTGTTACTAAACCCACAATAGTAAAATCAGTCTGTATATGCAGAAACGCATGCTGGTTATACTTACTGTGGAACCTGAGGTGTTAATCCTCTGCATTGTGTAAAAAAAGCTGTTTGATCCTGTCTTCTCTGTTCCTCCCCGCCTTCCACTGTCCCCAATCTATCTGCTGATAGAACAGAGGCTAGTAGTAAGGCTGCACATGCTCAATATGGTGTGCATTGCTAGAGATTTTTTTTTCTTGGGAGAGTGCATATGATCAGCGTACCTCCCAACTTTCTGAGATGGGAACGAGGGATACCTATTAGCAAAAGTATGTAGGCATAGGACTCCCCCCCCCCCCGCCTTACCCCCTTAAAGAAGAATTATACACAAGAAATGATTAATTAAACACACAATTGCACGTGCCCGGCAGCCGCGGTGTCCGCCGGGCACCTGCAATCATGGCAGGACCGTGGATCTGTGTGTGTAAACAAACAGATCCATGTCCTGTCAGCGGTGAGGAGACCGATGTGTGTTCCCAGTACAAAAGAACACCGATCGGTCTCCTCGCCTTGTGAGTCCCCTCCCCCTACAGTTAGAATTAGGGTTGTCCCGATACCACTTTTTTAGGACCGAGTACTTTTTTTCATGTACTCGCCGATACCGATTACCAATACTTTTTTTTAAATGTGTCCCCAAATGCAGCCATGTGTCTCCAAAGAGAAAGCCAAGCCCCCCCCCCCCCCCCCCGCCTAGTTGATCAGCGCGGGGAACATTACAGCTTTCATTTGAATAGCTGTGTGTTCCCCGCCGCACCTCGTCATATATAGCCCCTCCCCCTTGTCTGGGCACTTTTATAGACAGATCACCCATCCAATCCTGGGATGGGTGATCTGTCTATCAAAGTGCCCAAACAAGGGGGCTTGGCTTTCTCTTTGGGGACTAGCGGCAGCAGCTCTCTCCACCCGCTCTCCGAAAAAATAAAAAAGTATCGGTGAAGCATCGGGAGCAAATGCTCAGTATCGGTCCCGATACCGATACTAGTATCAGTATCGGGACAACCCTAGTTAGAATCACTCCCAGGGAACACATTTAACTCCTTCAGCGCCCCTAGTGTTAACCCCGTCCCTGCCAGTCACATTTACACAGTAATCAGTGCAGTTTTATAGCACTAATCGCTGTATAAATGTGAATGGTCCCAAAAATGTGTCAAAAAGTGTCCGATATGTCCGTCGCAATGTCACGGTCACAATAAAAATCGCAGATCGCCACCATTACTAGTAAAAAAAATGCAATAAATCTATCCTCTATTTTGTAGCCGCTATAACTTTTGCGCAAACCAATCAATATGCGCTTATTGAGATTTTTTTTACCAAAAACATGTCGATTTAAAAAATGGTGATATTTATTAAATCAAAAAAGTAAAAAATATTGAGTTTTTTTTTTCAAAATTGCTCTTCTTTTGTTTATAGCGCAAAATGCAGAGATGATAAAAATACCACCAAAAGAAAGCTCTATTTGTGGGGGAAAAAAGACTTCAATTTTGTTTGGGAGCCACGTTGCACGACCGCGCAAATTGTCAGTTAAAGTGACGCAGTGCCGAATCGCAAAAAGTGCTCTGGTGAGGAAGGGGGTAAATTCTTCCGGGGCTGAAGTGGTTAATATTTGGTTTTGAAATTTACAAATGAAGCAATTTAGAAATTGTGTAGCTGTTGACTTTTAATAATTGGACACTCACCTGTCCCACGGTCCAGCGATGCAAGCAAATGAAGCTCCGCTCCTCTCCACGGCGCCGGCATCCTTACGGGGCACGCACTGCGTGTGTGCGAGCTGCACTGTGCGCTGTGATTGGCCGGGCAATCTTCTGAGACCTGTGAAGTGTTCCAGAAGATTGCAGGGAGGGAGAGGTGAACTTTCTTCCAGCGCCGCGGACCCCAGGGATAGGGTTGCCAACTCATCCCTTTAAAACAGAACACATATTAATTACACAGGTTCTGAGGCTAATTTAATGCAAATAAGGCACCAAGTGAGTTTAATTACCTCCTTAATCAGCCACAGAACCTGTGTAATTAATATGTGTTCTGTTTTAAAGGGATGAGTTGGCAACCCTACCCAGGGAGGAAGTGGGAGCTGGATGCCCCTAAAAAGAGGGTATCCGCCCCCCCCCCCCAAACAAAAAAAAATGACATGCCAGGGGGTCACCTGCACTTAAAGCGGATGTTGCATTTTTGGGTGGAATTTCGCCTTAAAGCGGTGGTTCACCCTGCTGAACAACATTTCAGCATACAATTCGGCATCGTAGCGCGAGCTACAGTATGCCGGTCTTACATTTTTTATCCCCGTACTCACTGTTATATCGTCCATAGAAGATTCCGTCTGCCGCGGGGAATGGGCGTTCCTAGCAAGAGGGAGGGTGATTGACGGCCGACTCTGGCACGTCACGCTCCCCGAAGACAGCCGGAGTAGGTCTCGGCTCTTCACGGCGCCTGCGCACAGGCTATGCGCAGGCGCCGTGAAGAGCCAAGCCTATTTCGGGTATTTCCGGAGAAGCGTGACGAGCCAGAGCCGGCCGTCAATCACTTCCCGTCTGGATTGGAACGCCCATTCCCCGTGGGCAGTCAGAATCGTCTAGGTAGGATTAAACAGTGAGTACGGGGATAAAAAATGTAAGACCGGCATACTGTAGCTCGCGCTACGATGCCGAATTTTATGCTATAATAAAAAAATTTTTTTTTTTTTTTTTTAATAGGGTGAACCCCAGCTTTAAACACAACTGCACAAAGCCTCTACTGTTAAATCTGAAAGAGGAACAGTATTCCTCCTCACCACCAGGTGGCGCTGTGTGTGACCGTGCTGCTGTATGTAGCCAGGGAATGACGTAGTGGGTTACAGCTGATGGCAGCTTCCTTGGCACACGTGTATGGAGATAATGAGGGATGCGGGGCAGTGTGCCCGATTCTACCAGGACCTGGGGCTCAGTTCAGTCTCTTTGGTGGCATTGAAGCTCGAGGAGTTTGCAAAGTGAGTAATGGTCGTATAGCACCACTCCCTGCTCACCCTGTGTTCATATTACACATATACTGTATCTAGCTGCTGTGTGAGATGCAAGCTTCCATAGTTAAAACTAATTCTATAGAAGACAATCAGCAGGACTTACTACAAATCATTTGAACAGGTTCCATTTATCCATTAAAGCTAGCTTCACACTTGTGCTCTGTGGGAACGCGTGCAAAATCACACAATGCATAAAAAACGCATAGTATTTCTGCAGGCACACAGCACCCCCAGAATGGGCACACAAAGTGCGTGATGAAGTGTCATGCGTTTTGGTGTGCTACGATTTGTAAAAAGCAGCATACACTTTCCCCCCCCCAAGCTGCCCTAAGACCCCTTTCACACTGAGGCTCTTCTAAACTGCCAGTAAAACACTGAGCGGTTTTGAAGAGCTTTTTGGGGCGCTTTCCATTCATTTCAATGGAGAGGGGCGTTTTTTCACTGCCCTGTCAGCGCACTGCCCCAGTGTGAAAGCATTCATTGATTTTAATGGAAATCGGTTTTCGTGAGCTTTTCAGGTGCTTTTTTTTAGTGTGAAAGGGGTCCAAGCGTGATCCACAAAACTGCTTTGTCACACCTGCATAGGTGTGAGTGGGGCCTGAAAAGATCAGTAGATAAAGTGCATCAGATTTCAGCTTCCTGGGACTGAATCAGAAAACTATTGAAGTAGAACTGAAAGCAAAACTTTTTGTTTTGGAAAGAGTGGCGAGGGACTTGAACACCTGTCAGGATTGTACTCCTGCCTGTGCACCGATTAGGGTTCTTTCACACGTGCAACAGTACCCTGTGTTTAACTGGGCACTTTCACCCCCTTCCTGCCCAGGCCAATTTTCAGCTTTCAACGCTCACACGCTTTGAATGATGCCTGTTAATTGAATCCAAATGTGGCACTTGGGGTGCCAGGACAATTTGTGCCATTCAAAGTTTGTATAAGGGAAAAATAAAATGAGGCAATAGTTCACTTTAAGGAATACAAAAGTGGTAAGTGTCTGCGCTGTGATTAAACTAATGGAGGATGAACGGGCAACAGTGGAGGTGGGGGGAAGGGAGGGGGTGTTGGAATGGGGAACGAAGCGTGTAAAATGCAACAAAGAATGACCTAACAAATGGATAGCCTAAAAAATTGGATCACTCTGGTCCGTGCTGAGCTGAGTGATAAAACGCAAAATCAAGCAATAAATGTGTAAGATTGGAGTATATCAGATATATTGCACAAACAGCTTTGGAATAGACCGTGGAGAGTGGAAGCTCAATGCAGTGAAAAAAAGTGCAAACGCAATTAAGTGAAAAAAGTGACTAAGAAGGACGATGGGTGAAATACCAAAGTCCAATGGTTGAAAGAGTGCAACCCAATACACAGGTCATGCAACCCACACCATTAGGTGAAATAAGGGCTTACCTCCTCGTTATCACTCACATATAAACTGGCTTGCTAGTACTTCAGCCTCTTGTTGGTTAAATATCCTCTTGTCAGATCACAGTGTTTTCACCATACATGTAGAGGAAAGAAATATATATATATTGTAGCAAGGGCTTCCTGCCACTCAAGAAGGAGGGGGGGAAGGCTTTCTTCAAAGATGTAATGGGTAAGTATAAACTTACACAACTCACACTATGTGTAAGGATAAGGTGCCTGTCTCCACGAGCACCGAGCTCGTATCCTGATCTTCTCACTGTCAGCACTCAGCTCCTCGGATGTCCATGTGAGCGGCCGCTCATATCCGAGTGAGGGAGCAGAGAGGAGAAGGAAGAAAGGAGGGGCGTATCGCGTGGACAGTGCAGTAAAAAAAACTTTTAATGAACCAGTAAAAGATAAATAAAAAACTCACATTGAGCGGTATCAAAACGGTCGCATCTCCTACGAGCACCGCGCTCGTCTGCCGTCCGTTAGGTGTTGCTCCCAAACAATGTTCTAGTGTCCCGACGCGTGTTCGTCACATCACGTGACTTCATCAGGGGAAGTCACGTGATGTGACGAACATGCGTCGGGACACTAGAACATTGTTTGGGAGCAACACCTAACGGACGGCAGACGAGCGCGGTGCTCGTAGGAGATGCGACCGTTTTGATACCGCTCAATGTGAGTTTTTTATTTATCTTTTACTGGTTCATTAAAAGTTTTTTTTACTGCACTGTCCACGCGATACGCCCCTCCTTTCTTCCTTCTCCTCTCTGCTCCCTCACTCGGATATGAGCGGCCGCTCACATGGACATCCGAGGAGCTGAGTGCTGACAGTGAGAAGATCAGGATACGAGCTCGGTGCTCGTGGAGACAGGCACCTTATCCTTACACATAGTGTGAGTTGTGTAAGTTTATACTTACCCATTACATCTTTGAAGAAAGCCTTCCCCCCCTCCTTCTTGAGTGGCAGGAAGCCCTTGCTACAATATATATATATTTCTTTCCTCTACATGTATGGTGAAAACACTGTGATCTGACAAGAGGATATTTAACCAACAAGAGGCTGAAGTACTAGCAAGCCAGTTTATATGTGAGTGATAACGAGGAGGTAAGCCCTTATTTCACCTAATGGTGTGGGTTGCATGACCTGTGTATTGGGTTGCACTCTTTCAACCATTGGACTTTGGTATTTCACCCATCGTCCTTCTTAGTCACTTTTTTCACTTAATTGCGTTTGCACTTTTTTTCACTGCATTGAGCTTCCACTCTCCACGGTCTATTCCAAAGCTGTTTGTGCAATATATCTGATATACTCCAATCTTACACATTTATTGCTTGATTTTGCGTTTTATCACTCAGCTCAGCACGGACCAGAGTGATCCAATTTTTTAGGCTATCCATTTGTTAGGTCATTCTTTGTTGCATTTTACACGCTTCGTTCCCCATTCCAACACCCATGGGCGTCCGCTCATAGGGTTAAGGGGGGGCGAGTGACCCCCCCTGGAATCAGCAAGGGTCTGCCATGCTCGCATCTGTAGCTGTGCTGACTCTGTGTTTGTGTGAGTCGGCTCCACACGGAGCTTACAGAGCTCTTTACTGCCACCTCTGGCTGCTTCCTGTATGTGCACCCTCATGTTTGTTTGCTGCCTGTAATGTATTTTCAAAGGGACATGTGGAAACAGGACTTGGGAGAAGGAAGACCACCATGACCTTACAAGTGGGGGCTGTGAGTACAAGTGGAGGGAGAAGGCTGTTTGTGTACAGGGGGGGGCTGACATATATACAGATGAGGGGGGCAGCTGAGTGCATACATGTATGATCAGTGAAGGGGGGTGCCAGATATAGGAAAGATCAGTGGCGGCTGGTGCTCAAAATTTTTGGGGGGGGGCGCAAAGGAAAAAAAAAATGTGCAGTCTCACTGTGCCCAAACGCAGCCACTGTTACATGCCATCAAACGCAGCCACTGTTACATGCCATCAAACGCAGCCACTGTTACATGCCATCAAACGCAGCCACTGTGCCATGCCATCAAATGCAGCCACTGTGCCATCAATTCGCACCACTGTGCCATGCCATCAAATGCAGCCACTGTGCCATGCCATCAAATGCAGTCACTGTGCCATCAATTCGCACCACTGTGCCATGCCATTAAATGCAGTCACTGTGCCATGCCATCAAATGCAGTCACTGTGCCATCAATTTGCACCACTGTGCCATGCCATTAAACGCAGTCACTGTGCCATCCATTGTCACCACTGTGCCGTGCCATTAAACGCAGCCACTGTGCCATACATTGTCACCACTGTGCCATGCCATTAAACAGAGTCACTGTGCCATCCATTGTCACCACTGTGCCATGCCATTAAACACAGCCACTGTGCCATACATTGTCACCACTGTGCCATGCCATTAAACGCAGCCACTGTGCCATCCATTGTCACCACTGTGCCATACATTGTCACCACTGTGCCATGCCATTAAACACAGCCACTGTGCCATCCATTGTCACCACTGTGCCATGCCATTAAATGCAGCCATTGTGCCATACATTGTCACCACTGTGCCATGCCATTAAACGCAGTCACTGTGCCATCCATTGTCACCACTGTGCCATGCCATTAAACGCAGCCACTGTGCCATACATTGTCACCACTGTGCCATGCCATTAAACGCAGCCACTGTGCCATACATTGTCACCACTGTGCCATGCCATTAAACACAGCCACTGTGCCATACATTGTCACCGCTGTGCCATACATTGTCACCACTGTGCCATGCAATTAAACGCAGCCACTGTGCCCTTTAATGGTCGCCGCTGTGCCAATTGTCCCCACTGTGCCCTGTAAATTGCTTTAGGCATCCACGTCCCACGATGTCTTCTTCTCCCGTCCTCGATGACTGACAGGCGTCTCAGCCAATCAGGTTACTGGTAGCCAGAACCGGCCAACCTGATTGGCTGAGATGCCTATCATCTTATTCAAGGGGCGTACAGTCTGTGCTCTCTGAGAATAAGCTTCCGGGACCCGAGGGCTGAATTGGGAAAGCCTATCAGAGCTGTTGGCTTTGATAGACATTTCCGTACAGCCAACCAGCTGGCGTTATTCAGATGGCCGGACATTGAGCGCCGACCATCTGAATAACAGCGGCGAAAATAACATAGATTCGTGCAATGCATGAATCTATGTTATTAGACTCAGTGGCGGTGAGAGCCGGAGGGACGAACCGCCACTGGGAAAGATCATATTTCATCATAAGATCATATCACCTGTCCTGTTCTGTATACAGCTATATACACCCATCTTCCTCCCTTCCTCCCTGTATTCCTCCATCATCACTGACTGCAGATATACATCATCTGTCCTGTATATAGAGCTGTATATACCCACCTTCCTTCCTCTATATACCAATACCATCAACCCCTTCAATATACACATACTGTACACCCTCTGTATTGTACATTTGATCAGCACAGTGAGGCTGCATATCATGGGCACATGTCTGCGCTTTATGGGATAATGACTAAGCCCCGCCCCTTCATGACATTGTCAAAGAAGTGGAGCATAGGTGACCGTAAAATGATGCCCCCCCCTGGAAAAAGTTCAGCGGACGCCCATGCCAACACCCCCTCCCTTCCCCCCACCTCCACTGTTGCCCGTTCATCCTCCATTAGTTTAATCACAGCGCAGACACTTACCACTTTTGTATTCCTTTTTGTGTCCTTCATTGGAAAGGCCTCCTTTTTTGTTTGCTGCAGTGCCCACCCCTAACTTTATACCCCCCTCCCTAGCCACTTCATTGTCCCCATATCCATCCATCACAGCGCAGGAGTACCACCCAGTTTCAAATAGTTCACTTTGTACCAGATGTATCAAAGTGTCCTTACTAAAAACAGCTGCGTGCCCAGGACCTGCGAGATTTTTACATTGAGATTAGGAAAGTGAGAAATGCCGATGCAGATTTTTTTTTTTTTTATAGAGTGAGAGATGTCGTCTTGATCCTTGCTTCACTATGTAGCTGAATTCCTGTTTGTACATGCTTGTTCAAGGTTGGTGAAGCCAGAATTAGAATGATAGCCATGGAAACCTCCCCCCCCCCCCCCCCGATTCACATTAAAGGGGTTGTAAAGGTACAATTTCCCCCCCCCCCCTAAATAGCTTCCTTTACCTTAGTGCAGTCCTCCTTCGCTTACCTCATCCTTCCAATTTGCTTTTAAATGTCCTTATTTCTTCTGAGAAATCCTCACTTCCTGTTCTTCTGTCTGTAACTCCACACCAGTAATGCAAGGCTTTCTCCCATGGTGTGGAGTGTCATGCTCATCCCCTCCCTTGGACTACAGGAGAGTCAGGACGCTCTTTACGTTGCAGATAGAGAAATGAGCTGTGTGTTAATGGGAGTCCTGACTCTCCTGTTGTCCAAGGGAGGGGGCGAGCACGACGCTCCACACCAGGGAGAAAAGCCTTGCATTACTGTGTGGAGTTACAGACAGAAGAACAGGAATTCTCAGAAGAAATAAGGACATTTAAAAGAAAAATGGAAGGATGAGGTAAGTGAAGGAGGACTGCACTAAGGTAAAGGAAGCTATTTAGGAAACAAAATGGTACCTTTACAACCCCTTTAAAGCGGAGTTCCACCCAAAATTTTTTTGGGGGGGAGTGGGGGCTTCAGGAGGAGTGGGACTTCCTGTCCTACTTCCTCCTCCCGCCCAGGGATCGCTTAGGCGATACGTCATATCGCCTACAGCGGCCCCTCCCTGTAGGCGATCGCCTGGGACACGTGACAGGTCACAGGCGATCGCCTGACCAATCACCGCTAGCGCATGCGCAGTGAGTGCCCAGCCGTGAACCCGAAAGCTGTCACGGCTGGGTGCCCACACTTCGAATGAAGACGCCGGCCAGAGAGGGGGGGGAGAGGAGCAGAGCTCCGGCCGGCGCGTCGCTGGACCGTGGAGCAGGTGACTGTCTGTTTATAAAAAGCCAGCAGCTACACTTTTTTTGCTGACTTTTAATAAACAGTAAAAAAGCCTGGAACTCCCCTTTAAGGCCTCGTACACACTGAGCTTTTGCTAAGCTCCTCTAAAGGCCTTTTCTCCTGGTAGGAGAAAATCTGCTTAAAAAGCATTGGCCAGAGTATTTATTCTGTCCATTAGCATGCATTAATGCGTTCGCATGATTTTTACTGCCCAAACGATCCTGTCCTAAACACGATTGTGGTTTATTTATTTTCAGCCTGGAAACGCTAAAACACCTGTAAATGCCAATGTGTGCCTGGATACCTAGGTTAAAGCGGAGGTCCCACAAAAATTTTTAAATCAATTTAAAAAAAAAGCCAGCAGCTACAAATACAGCAACTGCTGACTTTTAATATATGGACACTTACCTGTCCTGGGCGCCCATAACGTCGGCAGCCGAAGCTGAGCTGGTGAACACTCCAACCCACCTGACATTCTGGGTTCCAACTTGTACCACTGAAGAGTAAAAAGTCAGATAACTCTGTGTATTAATGTTCTTAAAATATTTACTTGAACCAATTAAAGGAATGCTGTCACAAAGAGGAGGTAATAGATCTGCTGAGTTCTAGGGAACACCACCAATGACATATTCTATATGACATATTGGGGGTTATTTACGAAAGGAAAATCCACTTTACACTGCAAGTGCACTTGGGGGTGCAGTCGCTGTAGATCCAAGGGGGACATGCAAGGAAAATAAACATAATTTTAGCTTGCACATGATTGGATAATAAAATCAGCAGAGCTTCCTCTCATTTCAGATCCTCCCCTCACATTTACAGCAACTACACTTCCAAGTGCACTTCTAGTGCAAAGTGGATTTGCCTTTCGTAAATAACCCCCATAGTGTTTATATACACTTCCTCAAATAAATAATGCTAGCCCCTGAAAGAATACATCTAACAGATTATACTGACACACTGCAGAAGATGCAGCCCTATAACTTATCCTAATGAGAAATCCGGTTTGGAAGTAATAGTATAATGGCCCTTGTAATAGTAGTAGTGTCCCCGTTGCAGATCTGATGGTCTTCAGTGGTACGTAGGTACTGTAATCCGATAATGTGTAGTGGCAAGCAATAGGTTTCTTGTAGTGAAGAAGGCTAAAGATGTCTAAGCACAGTATTCAAAATAGGTTCAGTAAAGTATTCCTAAGGTAAAGATGTCTGTGCGAAGTGTCCCAGTGAAAACGCGACAAAAGGTGGGTAAAGGTTGGGCGATTGCCCTCTCACCAACGACCAGGTCTTCCGGACAGTATCTCATGTAGCGACACTGGTGCAGCGGATCCGCCGTCTCGATCTCCTGGTGTGAAGCTTGGTACATCGACTGGCAGGCGACCAAAGTGGTGCTGGATGGATGTCAGATGTCAAACAGCGAAGCTAGGCCCCTCTGGTACGCGTTGGAGTGTGTTATACCGCGACCCCTCTCTCCATGCACGGAGAAGTCCGTCTCACATCTGGCCCAGGAGGAAGAGAACTCCATGCTGGCGTTTGCTTCCTTTATAGCTACTCCCAGCAATCTTTCTGATGGTAGCAAAGATCCCTGGGATATGTAGTCCAGGTGCATAATCGCGTGAAGCAATTATCAGTCTGAGGAACTACTCGTATCACAATCCCTTTTGTTTGGCTCACAGATATAATGTCGCCTGATAACACTGATCACCCTGTGCAGCACTGATTCCCCCTACTGCTCTGGCTCCCATCTTTCCTCTTTCAGCGCTGCCAGCTTCAGTCTTCTCTCCTATTGGCTATTGCTGGGATGTTTTAGGAGTGGGGAAGGGGCCAGTAAATATGTAATTTGCCGGCCCCTTCCCTTTCTGAATGAACACCGCGAGCGATCGGTAGTGTGTGTTTGGCTTTGGGGTGCACATCTTAATGCAATAGACTGCGCACACCTATGGTTGTAGTCCATATTGCTACATATACTATACAACTTTTGGAGTTTTTGGCAGGACTCTAGGACAGCGCTGTGAACAAAGTAGAATTTTGACAACATTTCTTCAGGTTCTGGCTGATTAGCAGCAGTGCAAACATATATTTAATCCAAACAAAAGTTTAAACAACTTTTAGTGACAGCGCTATGGAATTAATATACACTTTACAGTAAATGTTACAAAGTCTTTACTATTTTTGCATGAGATTTCCAGACCAATCATTACAAATTTGCTCCTTTTCTAGGGCTTCAGCAAAGCGTTGTAAAGAAAAGTATCTCGATGAAGCTAACCATGGTCTGGAAGGCGCAATGCAGGCTTTGGGAGACCTCAGTGAGGAAAATTTCCTTCCATTACTCTGCTGCATCTTTGCCTGTCAGATGGATTCTTGCAACAGCTCCAGTTTATTCTTGAGACTTGAGAAGGTGAGACTCCAAGTTTTATTATTTCGACAACCTGTCAGTAGAAAAAGCAAATATATAAAATTAGATCAATGAGCAGCTTAAAGTGGTTGCAAACTCTGTCATATGCCTAGCCTCAGATGATGCACACAGATAAAACAAATTATCCTACAAGTTGTACATGTTTATCTGCAGCCCCTCTTCTCTACAGCTATTCAAAGTCCAGAACTTATACAGCTTGTCTGAGCTTTCAGAAAGCAGGGGGCAGGGAGCTGAAGTTACTCTGCTAGTTCAGTGGTAGCTGATTAGAGGAAAGGGGAACATCCCCCATCACACAGTACATAGGAACAGAGCTGAGGCTGTCTATCACATGCTGTGTGCTGGAGCACTCTCCCCTGCCACATTTTTATGTCTTTGTGTCAAGAAAACCCTTTCAGAGGTTTACTCATACTGATAGCTGAGTAAAGAGGTAGCAGAGTGAAATGAGAGAAGCCCCTGGAAGTTGCACATCTATGGTGTCCTACAGGGATGAATGGAGTGGCAACCTTAGCCTGGACTCGGCCAGGCCACACCCCTAACCCATTTAAACTCTGCACCCTGGAGCTTAGTTATGGGGACACACTAGAGCAGGGGTGTCAAACTGGCGGCCCTCCAGCTGTTCCGAAACTACAAGTCCCATCATGCCTCTGCCTGTGAGAGTCATGCTTGTAACTGTTAGCCTTGCAATGCCTCATGGGACTTGTAGTTTTGCAACAGCTAGAGGGCCGCCAGTTTGACACCCCTGCACTAGAGGGATGCTTCGTTCATATTTCACGTCAGATTTACAAGCACTTTAAAGTGAAGCCATGGCCAATCTATGAACATTCAAATATTTACATGTTTTTAACAAGATGTAAATAAACTTTAAATTGAACCCTCACTGGTCTTTGTAGCTGTAGGCACTTTTGAACAATTCATACTCAAAATATAAAGTAGAATCCCCAAATCATTGTTTGTTTAAGCCAACTCCTCTCACCATGCTCCCTGCAATGACTTGACAGTTAACCAAGACCAGAAGTTCTGGAAGGAGAGGGCTGATTAACTTTAATGAATTATTGATTTTGCTGTGAACTTTAAGGACAAGATTCTTTAGCTTAACGTGGAACTTTAGCCAGAAAATTAAGTCCTGCTAGATCACTTCAGGCTGGTCACTCTTGTAGGTATAGCTAAAACATTATAGGTAAGATATTTTGTGTTTACCATAGTAGGGTAGGGTAGTGATGTGGACGTGATTGTGATATTAACACACCATTTTTTATTTTTTTTATTGTAGTGGAAACAAAGTGTGTGTGTGTGTGTGTGTGTATATATATATATATATATATATATATATATATATATATATATATATATATATATATATATATAATTATATATACACACTTTTTCCACTCCAATTAAAAAAATCTATATATGTGTGTGTAAAAATTTTCCTAAGGTATGTATATGAAAAAATACAAGTGATATATGTGTAGGTGCCGCTGCTCCCAATAATTAAATACTAATTTTGCATATGCTCTGTTTTTTTCAGATAGTATTGAACATGTCTCAGATAAGACCCTGTCTAGTAACACAGCAGAGAGAACTATTACTGATGTCCATTTTGGAGAACAAAAAGGTGGGGCCTGAAGGTGTGCAAAAATAGGTGAATTCTGCGAGCAGTCACATTTTACATTAATCGCATAAATGTAAATAATGTAAAAAAATAATACTTTGCAGCATTCCAATTCTACCCCCCCCCCCCCCCCCCCCCCCCCCTCTGCTGAACCTGTCCCAGCCCTACCTTGGTGGGAGGAAGGACATTTCATTCTCTTCCTGCAGCCTCCTTGGATACAGCACATATCCAATGAGGCATTATTTTCCACTATTCATGACAGATGTGGCACCAGATTTCGCACATGTGCAGACAGAGATCTGGTACCTTGTATGTTTAAATGCTGTCCTATAAATGGTAGAAAGTAATGTCCCCTGGTATCCCAGGAAGCATTTCAATACACTGAGAACAACATTAAAACAGACATGGCACCAGATCTCTGTGTGTACATGTCCTGAAATCTGATACTGTGGCATTGGGGGCCAGCTACAAGAAGCAGGAACAGACAGCTCCCCATGGCAATAAAAAAGATGGCAGCGCGAGACAGGATCTGTAGTAGGAGAACAGTGGATGAGAAAAGAACAATACTTGATGCGCTGGGTTTGTAAGTATATTATCACAGTTTTAACCACTTCCCCACCGCTCCATAGACAAAAGACGTCTACAGAGCGGTGGAGTTATTCCGGGACGACGTCCCTGGGACGTCCTCCCAGAATGCTTCACTCGCGCGCCCCCTGCGGCGCGCTCCCAGAAGCATCTGTGAGCGCCGGGTCTAGAAGACCCGGCGCATCACAGATCGCGGTAAATCGCCGCTGATAGCGGCGGTTTACCACGTGATCGCTCCGTCAAATGACGGAGCGATCACTTGTAAACAAACCGGCGTCATGTAATGACGCCGGTTCCTCCCTCTCCTCTCTGTACCGATCGGTACAGTGTGAGAGGAGAGGGGGGAGAGCGGAGGCAGCAGCAGCTGCTGTGGGATGGATCTGTGACAAATGCAGTCACAGATCCATCCCTCCCTCCCTGTGCAATACTCTGCAATAAATAACACCCATACTCTGCAATACCCCCCACACTCTGCAATACCCCCCACACTCTGCAATACCCCCCATACTCTGCAATACCCCCCACACTCTGCAATACCCCCCACACTCTGCAATACCCCCCACATTCTGCTATACCCCCCACACTCTGCTATACCCCCCACACTCTGCTATACCCCTCATACTCTGCAATACCCCCCATACTCTGCAATACCCCCCATGCTCTGCAATACCCCCCATGCTCTGCAATACCCCCCATGCTCTGCAATACCCCCCATGCTCTGCAATACCGCCCATGCTCTGCAATACCGCCCATGCTCTGCAATACCCCCCATGCTCTGCAATACCCCCCATACTCTGCTATACCCCCCACACTCTGCTATACCCCCCACACTCTGCTATACCCCCCACACTCTGCTATACCCCCCACACTCTGCTATACCCCCCACACTCTGCAATACCCCCCACACTCTGCAATACCCCCCATACTCTGCAATACCCCCCATACTCTGCAATACCTGCTAATATGACAGAAACGAGAATTTTATTTTTACAGAATTTTCAGTGTTTTTTCTTTTATAGCGCAAAAAATAAAAACCGCAGAGGTGATCAAATACCACCAAAAGAAAGCTCTATTTGTGCGAAAAAAAGGACAAAAATTTCAGATGGGCACAATGTTGTATGACTGAGTTATTGTCATTCAAATTGTGAGAGCACCGAAAGCTGAAAATTGGTCTGGTGAGGAAGGGGGTTTAAGTGCCCAGTGGTCAAGAGGTTAAAAGAGCACCAAAGGTGAGGGGGGACATTTTTCATTGGGAGGATGGTGAAGTTTCTCGCTAAATTGTACCAGAGGAGGGGGAAACCAAAATTTGGGTTGCCCCCAAAAAGGTATAGAAGGAACATTTTGTTTTGCACTTCCTGTTGTCTCTAAAGGACAAGAAGTCAAGGGAAAGCTCACCATTTTCTCCTCAAAATGTAAGAAAACTTTTGATTTACACTTGAATTGAATAAATACAAGCACAAAATATATATGAAGTTATACACATTATAATGGAAGTACAAAAAAAGATCCATCAGTATCTAAATTCCAATGACGTATAATGAATAACCCAATAGGCGCAAGTTTTTTTTTTTTTTTTTCTTCTTCTTCTTCTTCTTCTTCATGCATTCTATGCGTGAAGGTTAAAACTCCTTCTGTATGTAGCAGCCCCCCCCAATACTTACCTGAGCCCTATCTCGATCCAGCAATGTGCATGAGAGCCTTGGCTCTCCTGGGTCTCTCCCTCATTAGTTAAGACAGCAGCGGTAGCCATTGGCTCCTGCTACTGTCAATCACAGCCAGTGATCCAATAAGTAGAGAGTGGGGACAAGGAGGGAGGGGCCTGGAGCTTCAGCGTGGGACCCTAGGAGGATCACCAGGGCTGCTCTGTGCAAAACCACTGCACAGAGGGGGCGTGGCTAGCTGCAGAACAAGCTGGCTGCACTGTGAGGGAGCTCCCTAATCACGGACATCCCTGAGCAACACACAAAGCAACTATAAAGCCCTGGAGACATACCTTGAATCTGGACAGCAGCAGGAACGCAGTGGACATGTCGGCCAAACGAAAAACCAGAGAGGGGCCCCGAAAACTGAGTGATTTCCTCGGTCCGTCCAGGACACAGGGGATTAAAGATGGCGCTGTCTCCTCCCCTCCTCATCTCAGCACAGAACACGACATAGCTGACTCAGTAGAGGAAGAGGTGACACACAGTGGACAGCAGTGGAATTGCACCCCTTATGCAGAAAATGAACTAACAAGCCCTCTTAAACAAAGAAGGAGAATTTCTTCTGATGAAGGTAATAATCACTCACTAGGTGATAAATATATATCAGACACAAATCCGTATGACGAGAAATTGAATGCAATTCCCACAGCGGGACAACCCATTTTGGATTCTACCATAAAAGATATGATAATTTCCCTTAGAGGCGCACTACAATATGACATGTTAAATTTCATGCAGAAATCTAAAAAGGAAATTGATGCGCTAGGAGAAAGAGTGGACTATGTAGAAAATAAAATGGGTGAATTCACATCTGCACACAATGAAATGGTCGATTCGCACTTTGAATTAGAAGATGAAGTTCAGCGCCTCAAAATGAAAATGGCGGATTTAGAAGATCGCGCCAGACGCAACAACGTGAAGTTCAGAGGCATACCCGAAAATGTTAAACCACCAGAACTGAAACGCTTTATTAAGGATATGATTAAAAAATTCATTCCATCAATCCCTCAACAGGAGCTAGAAATAGACAGAGCTCACAGGCTACCTAAACCGCCTCACATCTCAGAAAAATTGCCAAGAGACGTTATAGCCAGAATACACTTCTATGAAGTGAAAGATCAACTAATGCAATTCGCAAGACGAAATTCCCCACTACCTGACCCATACACAGGTATCATCTTGTATGCAGATCTTTCCCAAGCAACGATCTTAGCACGCAAAAACCTTAACTCAATTACCAAGATCCTACGGAATCACAGCATGATTTACAAATGGGGATTCCCTACAAAAATACTCGTAGACCATAAAGGCACCTCATACTCGATCAACAGTTTGGAGCAAGGTCTGAAAATCTTACGCTCATGGGGCATACTACCAAAAGATGACATCAACATATCAGATAAATCCGCACCTGGAAAAATGTCTCAAGACTGGCAGAAGAGTCACAGATGAACCCTCTATACATGGTAAAATAATAATATGCCCTGTATATAGTGACATGCTGCAATGTCTGGAGCTGAAAACCCCTCTAAAGTTATATGTCCAGGCTTTTCTCTCTTTGAAGATCAGGGATCCAAATAACTAATTTACCCCGTATTATTTCCCTGTACCCCCTGGAAATTAGTACAAGTTCAATGTACACTAGAGTTGCCCTGCAACTCTTTCATTTTTTCTTCTACTTTCTTCTGTTTGTGTTACAAGACTATGTTTTACTTTTTAGTTTCTTTAAAATCACTTATACTGAATACTTGGTCCAACACCGCCATCTACTGGCAGGAAAATATATCTACATCAAAACCATTACCTTTACAAACTATCTGTATAAAACATATTTGACTACCTACAGCAAATGCACAAGTAACTACAATGAATCTTAAACTCTTTTCGCTGAATGTGAAAGGACTTAACAGTCCTTACAAAAGAAGAGCTCTGTGGACGGATGCCCTAAAATATGATTGTGACATCATGTGCATCCAGGAGACCCATTTCGCATTAAACAAAACTCCCAAATTCAACCATCATAAATTTCCTCATATCTTCACATCCAGCTGCAAAAAAAAGAAAAAAGGAGTGATAACAGCAATTAAGGACACTATCTCTTTCAAGCAGATCAACCTAATAACCGACAATCAAGGCAGATACATAATTTTGGTGGCCTCAATAGACAATGTAATCTACACAATTGTAAACATCTATGCTCCCAATAAAAATCCTCACCAATTTATACGGAAGGTTCTCAAGAAAACAAGAAAAATACAGGAAGGAACTCTTATACTCTGCGGTGATTTCAATGCACCCATGGACCCCGTTTTGGACACCTCCAAGGAAGGAACTATCTCCAGAAAAGGTTTATCTCCCATCTTTACCTCGGAAGACATGTATGACACATGGAGATGCCTGCACACAACAGAAAGGGACTTCACTTTTTTTTCACAGGTTCACAAATCCTATTCTAGATTAGACCACTTCATTGTCGACAAGCTTCTCCTGCCAAAGATTGTCAAAGCTGACATCCACAATATAACCTGGTCCGATCACGCACCAATCACACTTGAAATCAACCAAGGGCTATCTTGCTCCAATAGCTACATATGGAGGAATAACACCTATATTCTTTCGCAGGAGAATCACTTGTTGGCTCTGAAAAAAAACTTGGAAGAATTTTTTGCAATTAATGATAAAGAACCGATAAATAGCACTACTCTATGGTGTACACATAAAGCCTATGTTAGAGGCCTCCTTATACAGACAGCAACAAGAGAAAAAAAAAAGAAAACCAATACGATAAATAATATCTTAAAAGAAATAACCAAATTAGAAGAATTACACAAAAAACAATCCCAAGATATTAACCTAGATCGCCGACTTACTCAACTAAGATCTGATTTGAGAGCCATTCTGATATCAGATCAAGACAAAATTTTAAAAAGAATGAAAATGAACTACTACTCCCAGAACAACAAAGCAGGAAAACTACTAGCCTCCCAACTCCGCCAACGCCAAATAAAGAATAAAATCCATAAACTAGCACACCACACCTCCGGTAAAGTAGTAATCAACCCTCAAGAAATAGCAGATACATTTGCACAATATTATGAGTCACTATACAATCTAAAAGAGGAGAGCAATACACCCCAACCTAACCTGGAAAATATAGCAAAATTCCTAGATAATATAAAACTACCCAATATTGACCCTATAGACTTAGAACAATTGAATAAACCAATATCACCTGAAGAAACCCTTAAAGTAATCAAAGAATTGCCCAAAAACAAAACACCAGGAGCTGACGGCCTATCAGCGGAATATTACATAGCCTTTAAAGAAACTCTAGTTCCATATCTAACTAACATGTTTAACCATCTAGCTAACTCTAAACCTTTTCCCAAAGAACTATTGGAAGCAATAATAATAACAATTCCGAAACAAGGCAAAGACCCCTCATCCCCTCTCAATTATAGACCAATTTCATTATTAAATTCTGACCTAAAAATTTATGCAAAAATCCTGGCCAACAGATTGATAAACATTACCCCCTACCTAATAGGACCAGACCAAGTAGGATTTACTAAGGGGAGACAAGCACCAGACAGCACTAGAAGAGTCCTTAACTTAATTGACCAAATTCACACTGATCGAACTCCCTCCGTACTTTTAGCATTAGATGCTGAAAAGGCATTCGACAGAATGCACTGGGCCTACATCTCCAAAACTCTAGCCAAATTCGGATTTCATGGATTTATCCATTCGGCAATTATGGCACTATATTCTCAACCTACGGCCAAAGTATTCACATCAGGTGTAATCTCTAAAACGTTCTCCCTTACTAACGGAACCAGACAGGGTTGCCCATTATCCCCATTAATTTTCTCACTAGCAATAGAACCACTTGCAGAGTATATACGATCAACCCCCGACATCAAAGGTATAACTATAGGACGATATGAACATAAAGTAGGGCTATTCGCAGACGATATTATACTCACATTATCTAACCCTACTTCTTCCCTGCCAGAAGCTCACAAATTATTAGAAAGATTTGGTGAGGTGTCGTATTACAAAATAAATCAAAACAAGTGTTATGCTCTCCCTATGAACATCCCTATGATGCTAATTAATACTTTACGCAAAGAAAATAACTTCAACTGGGACAACTCCACAATAAGCTATCTGGGAATACAACTCTCCTACCCACCAACCAAAATATACGAAGTTAATTTTCCCAACCTTTTAGAAGTAGTCAACAAAGACCTACAAAATATACAAAAAACACAGCTTTCCTGGGTGGGGAAAATAGCCGCATTTAAAATGCAAACCCTCCCTAAAATATTATACTATTTTAGATGCTTACCCATCCCAATCCCTGCCAAATTTTTCATACAACTGAATACAAAACTTAAAAAATGCATATGGAATGGGAAAAAACCCAGAGTGGCATTCTCCATTTTAACAACCAGAAAATCTTTAGGAGGGATGAACCTACCTGACATCAAAAACTACTACTATGCAACCCTATTAGATCAGATGAGATATTGGTTCAACAATAGGGAAGATAAACTATGGCTAAACATAGAAAAACAAGTCACAAAAAGACATGATCTGTATGCCCTAGCAATAGCTTACGCTATACTTCCAAAGATTAACATTCCCAACTTACTTAGTATCAGATCCACATTAATAGCTTGGAAACATATACTTTCAAAAACTAAAAATATCCAAAATAAAATAAAATTGATGATACCGACAGGTGCACTCAACTATTGTAGAATACGTCTAATTGTAGATGAATGGGTTAAGGAAGGTTTTCATCTTTACGCAAATCTACCCTTACAATACAAAGAGATCACTCTAACCAAACTGAGGAAACACCCCAGACTAAAAGAGTTTAATCCGACTGACCCTGTAGAAATCCCCTTAATTATATGGCAATTTTTCACCCGCCAAAATCAACAAATGATAAAGGGAATATCTCTCTTTTACGATCTACTATCTACCCACCCATTTGACAACAAAAACGCACACATGATTAAGTGGGAGAAAGATTTAAAGCAAGAATTTACCTGGGACCAATGGAAAAAAGCAATCCATATAGCTAGCAAGTCATCAGCATGTATTGAACACTGGGACAATGCACAAAAAATAATAAATAGATGGTACCTGACCCCATATAAGTTAGCGAAAATCTATCCCTCAACGTCTAATGAGTGTTGGAGATGCAACGATCAGATAGGAAACCTTTTACACATATTATGGAGCTGTAAAAATCTACATAGCTTCTGGAATTCAATTACTTCCTTTATAGCAGATCTCACAGGCATCCTAAATAAACTAAACCCAGCCACAGCTTTACTAGGTATCAATCTGGATATCTATCCTAAAGAATATAGAACAATTGTATTCCACACACTAGTAGCAGCAAGACTCACTATAACCAGCCTGTGGAAATCCAAAGACGCACCCAACTTATCGACAGTTATAGCTAGAATCAATATTCAGGCCCAATACGAATTAATGCTGGCTTATAAAAATTATTCCATTACTACGTTCAGAAAGAAATGGTTAGCTTGGATCACCCATCCTAGAGCATCCAAATACTTAAAAGAGTGTAATATTTAATCTATTGTCAAGTTTGAAACACGTCAAAGTCAGATATATGCTTACCCCAGCTGTAAAGTATTATCCTGGACCTACTTTATTGATCTGTGTAGCAAGTTTTGTTAAGTTCATTTAATTTCTGTATATATGTGTATATATACATATATGTATATGTATATATATGCATACATTTTCTGTTTCTTTATGATTTTCTAGACACAAATAGTTAACTCAATTGGAGGCCTAGCCATGCCTACAGATTGAACCCGATAGGGGTAGGCTGGTACAGGCTACCAAGCACTGTATTGTTATAAGAACAATCTCATGAACCAAGGTAACTCGGTTGGTTACTAAGGATTAATGTGACAATTTTAATCTGTACTGTTAAGTAAATACTTTCAATAAAAATCTATTGTTTAAAAAAAAAAAAAACCACTGCACAGAGCAAGCAAGTATAAGATGTTTGTTTTTTGAATGAAAACAAAACTTTTTAATGTCACTTTATTTTTATGTGTTTTGCTATTACTGTATACAGTTTATTGGGGTGTATGTGTGTATATATGTATACTAAAAATAATCTAAAACTGTACTTGTATCATTAATCACAGGTGCTGCATGTTGAAGATCTGCAGGCAGGTACTTGTCCCTGTTGCATGGTGGTGTTCATTTATCACTTGTTTGTTTTTAATTCCAATCTCATCCAGCCTTCCTTTAAATTGGAATTCACCATAGGGTGCTGTATGCATGTCATTTTGACTGTTTTCATTTCTTTCCTCAGTTTGTATGTATTTGGAAGGAAGCCAACCAGGACGGACATATTTTACCCAGCACCTACCTGCCTTGCTTTCAAAAGTCTCTGCAACTTTGTCTGCAGTGGTTAATGATCATGTCTCGCAAAGTGCTGAACACACTCATCTTTCAGTGAAAGTAAGATTGAGGATTTGGTACAATAACTTTTCTAGCTATACAGTGGCAAGAATGAACACCTTGGCCCAGATTCAAGAAGCTATTGCGCCCGCGCAACCATAGGTTGCGCGGCGCAATAGCTGTTTTGCTCCCGCGTAGCGAATGCCCCTGATTCAGGAACCTCGCTACTCGGACTGCAGCCTAGGATATGACAGGCATAAGCCTCCTTATGCCTTCATATCTCAGGCTGCATTCTTGCGTTGTCCGCTAGGGGGCGCGGCCATTGTGATCGGCGTATAGTATGCAAATTGCATACTACCACCGATTCACAAAAGTTGCGCGGGCCCTGCGCACGCAAGGTAGTTTCCGTACGGCGACTTTAGCGCAAGGTTGCTCCTGCTATAGCAGGGGCAACCAATGCTAAAGTATAGCCGCCCTTCCCGCTCGTGAAATTTAAATTTCACGTCGTTTACGTAAGTGATTCGTGAATGGCGCTGGACGCCATTCACGTTCACTTAGAAGCAAATGACGTCCTTGCGACGTCATTTGCCGCAATGCACGTCGGGAAAGTTTCCCGACGGAGCATGCGCTGTTCGCTCGGCGCGGGAGCGCGCCTAATTTAAATGATTCCCGCCCCCGGCGGGATCATTTACATTAGGCGCCCTTACGCCGGGCTATTTAGCATAGCGCCTGCGCAATTTACGGAGCTACTGCTCCGTGAATCGCGGGCATATCAAAATATTTTCGTGTAGGCGCAGAGCAAAACTCGTTGCCCTTTGCCCACGCAAATATTGCGCGGATCTACCTGAATCTGGCCCCTTGGAATTAACTGTTTTCTGCAGTAATGTGCCATGAAATATAGTATGATCTGATCCTCGTCTGACACAACACTAGACACACACAATGTGCTTAAGCTGATGACACACAAACCATTCCAATTTTTCATGTCATCATTGAACACAGTGCTGGAGAAAAAAGTGCACCCACAGACTAATTACTTCAACAAAAGTTAATTGGAGTCAATAGTTTGCACACCTAGGGTGGAATGTCGTTTGGAGGTGTGGGTTAGAGCTACTTTGATAAGTCCCTCAAACATTTTGCTGTTCATAGGAAGTATCAGCTGATATGAACCATGCCTTGCAAAAGGGAGCTCTCTGAAGACCTACGATCAAGAATAGTTGATCTGCATAAGGCTGGAAAGGGATACAAAGCAATCTCAAGTGTAGGCTTCCATCAGTTGACAGACAAGTGTCTATAAATGGAGACAGTTTAGTACTGTGGCTACTCTTCCTAGAAGTGTGCACCCAGCCAAAATGACTTTCATGGCACAACACAGAATCCTCAGGGAGGTAAAGAAGCCCTCCAACCCCCAAGGAGCAGCTAAAGGCTTGAAGACATCACTGGAACTGGCAAACATCCCTGTTCTTAAGTCTACCATATGTAAGTCTTTGAACAGGCAGGGTGTATATTTTAGAACACCACGGAGTAAGCCGCTGCTCTCCAAAAAATATTGCTTTGCACCTGAAGTTAGCTGAAGAGCACCTTGGCAAACTGCAGTGCTACTGGGAGAATGTTTTGTGGACTGATGAAACAAAAGTTAAATTGTTTGAGAAGAGTACTCAACACTATGAATGGTGCATAAATGGCACAGCTTGCCAACATCCAAACAGTGAAGTATGGGAAAATCATGATTTGGGCTTGTCTCACGGCCTGGACCACTTGCCATCATTGAAAAGAAAATTAATTTCCAAGTTTACCAAAATATCCTACAGGATAATGTCACGATGGTGGTCCACCAGCTGAAGCTTAGTAGTAGGTGGTGCAGCAGGACAATGACCTCAAGCATCAAAGTAAATCCAGCACAGACTGTCTTCAGAAAAAGAAAATCTGTCAAGATCCTAGACCTTAACCCCGTAAAGATCCTGTGGAATGACCTCAAAAGAGCTGTTCATACCAGACACAAATGTGCTTGAGATGAAGATGTAAAGAGGAATGGTCAAAAATGCTCCTGAACGTTGTACAGCTCTGATCCAGAGCTACCAAAAGAGCTTGCTTGAAGCCATTGCTGCCAAAGGAGGTTCAACCAGCTAATAACTTCAAGGGTTAACTTTTCCCTCCAGCAATGTTTAATGAGTGTGTTCAATCAGGCCACAACAAATTAGAATTGTGTTCTCACCTTAAAGCGGATGTGCCACAGGAAAAATATATTAAAAGCCAGCAGCTACAAATACTGCAGCTGCTGACTTTTAATATAAGGACACTTACCTGTCCTGGAGTCCAGCGGTGATCGCAGCAGATGATGAGCCGATCGCTCGTCACCCTGCTGCTCCATCCTCGGTGAGGGAACCAGGAAGTGAAGCGCTCCGGCTTCACTGCCCGGTTCCCTACGGCGCATGCGCGAGTCGCGCTGCGCCCGCCGATTGGCTCCCGCTGTGTGCTGGGAGCCGAGTGTTCCCAGCATACAACGGGGGACGGACGGGAAGGAAGGAAAAAACCCGTCCTTTGCCCGTATCGTAGGGCCGGAAGTGGGTGCAGATACCTGTCTGTAGACAGGTATCTGCACCCCCCTCCCCCCTGAAAGGTGTCAAATGTGACACCGGAGGGGGGGAGGGTTCCGATCAGCGGGACTCCACTTTAGAGTGGAGATCCGCTTTAAGCACATTGTATTTGTCTATCTTTGTGACTTTAGATGAGGATCAGATTACATTTTCCTTGCCACTGTATTTGTGCATCAGAACATATAAATACATGAAATCCTAACAGTGATCCTGTCTTATTTGCTGAATTTTAGTCTGTTAAATCATTAAAAGCATATGTTGTATCTGTTCAGTAAGTCCAAAACAAAAATACCTCTTGATCAGTACAGGTCCTTGTGAGCTGATAACTCTGCTTGCTCTCTGCCTCTGCTGACTGTTATCATTGTTCCAGAACAGAATACATCCACCTATGTTATGCTGATGTAGTCCTGTACTAGGGTACGATTGCTATTTATCAATAGCTACCAGTGAGGTGAGTGGGCATTGTCACCCTAGCAAACTAATGCAGCTGTCACATTTAAAGTGACAAGCTCTGGTAAAATCAATCCAAGTCTGTATTCCTAACTCAAAAAGTACCTCATATGGCTCTCGGCTTCCTCCAAATCTGCCTTTTTTTTGGGGGGGAGAAATCTGAAAGCATTGTAAATGGTAAAAAGAAATGTGATAACTTACACCTCACGTTTAACATTGCGTAATTGTCTGTGTTTTTTCTATTTGTTTTTAAACCACATGTGTTTTCTTATAGTTGTGCCTTCAGCTGTTTAGGGAAGTAGCAGAGAATGTTAGTCCATTCATTTGGAAATCTGCTGATATCCCGAACCCCCTTGAAAGCATTCTGGAATCCCTTCTTCATATAGTTACAAACCAGGTAATTAATATTGCTGGCAAACAATGCAGATCTAGACACCTACAAACCAGTTCACAATCGAAAATACTCTGGAACATCCCGTGATTAGTTGGTGATCTGTAATGAAGACATATGTTGTAAAATGTGTAAAGCAGATTGCGAAGACACACATTTGTCCAAGTCTGAAATCTTTAATTCATCTTTACATGTATTTTTAGTGCATGCAGTGTAAACATGTCTGCATTTGTCTTGAATTAAGCCAGCCATATATGAAACTAATCTTGGCCGGTTCAGTAGGGACCGGTTGAAATTTAACAGGCCAACATTTGACTGATCTATGGGCAGGCTGGTTGTTCCACAAGTCTATCCATAGCTGCCAGCAGTGACCATAGAATTCGGCCTGCAGGTAAGGCTCCCTGCTGACAGAACACAATAGCACTCGGAGAGGTATTCCCTTCTCTACCCCCCCACCACCACTGCTGAATGTGTTGATAGGGGAATCACATTTTTCTTTTTTTCCACCTGTGGTGGAAGGAGAGAAAATTGTATACTCTATGGCTGCTTTAGCCTACTGTATACTGGAGCTCAGAAAGTGGAAGGGAGAAGCAGCACAGGGAGCCAGCTGGTTGTATTGCAGTGCAAGAAACATGTTGATAGGAGACGGGAGAATGGGCTAATCACAGTGATGTACGGTATCTCCTTCACTGTCCAGCCACAAGGTATGAATGGGGAAGAAACCTGTGAGTGAAAGTCAATTTTCAGCAAACAAAAATCTGTCCCCCCCTCCCCTCCCTTGCCAGCCCTATGCTTTTAGCTGTATAAATAAATGGAGCCCACCTTTAAACTAGAACTTAAACCTAAAACACAGCATTACAAGCCTATAGGAGGTTTTATTTTACTCAGTTTGCCAAAGAAAATAATTTTTTTGTTGGTGTTTCCAGACACAATACTGATACTTGGATTAAACCAAAGTGGCTGAGCCCAACTAAATGAATTAAAATAAGACTTTTTTTTTTTTTTTTTTTTTTTACAAAGTTTTATATGAAGATTAACTGGCTGACTTTGGAATAGAATACAAATATACTTAATGCATTTTTAATTTAATTAACTCTCTAGTCCTAGATGGGCAGGTGTATAATATTTTTTACAAATCTCTAACCTAGTTTGTTTTTAGTTGCTTTGGCTGGACTGCTAATGTCTAGTAACTAATGTTCTCCTTTTCTAGAATTTTAGTCGAGATGTCAGGCTGTTGGCAGGGACAGCTGTGGCCTTTCTTGCAAATACAGGGCCAATCATGGAGTCTGCCGCTCAAGCTGCCATGAACCTTATACAGCAGATGACACATGGTGAGTTGGTCATAATTGTGTTTTTTTACCTTTTTAATATCGCTAGTAGGCCAGGTTGAGCAATACGGTATTGCTGCTACTACATTTTAAGCTTCACCCTTCTGACCTTGCATGATTTCTTGGCCTTCTTATTCTGTTTGTGGACTGGTTACATACAGAGTTATGCTGGCCATACGCTATACATTTTTGATTGTACAATTAGTTTCAAATCAGGCAGCCCCTACACTACATAGTCTATGGTAGAGCTAAAGCAGATTGTGCAATGAGATTGTTTTGTGCGGTCAGCCTTGGTCAGGTTTAACCACTAGCCGACCAGCCGCCGCAGTTATACGGCGGCAGGTCTGCTTGGCTGCGCGAAATCGCATAGCTATACGTCATTTTAGATTCCAGCTATCACCGCCGGGCACCTGCGATCGCTCGATACAGAGCGAGAACCGGGAGCTGTGTGTGTAAATGCACAGCTCCCGGTCCTGTCGGGGAGAAATGACGGATCGTCTGTTTATACAATGTATGAACAGCGATCTGTCATTTCTCCTAGTCAGTGCCACCCCCCTTCAGTTAGAACCCATCTAGGGAACATAATTAACCCCATTCCTCGCCCCCTAGTGTTAACCCCTTCCCTGCCAGTGGCATTTTTACAGTAATCAATGCATTTTTATAGCACTGATCGCTATAAAAATACCAATGGTCCCAAAAATGTGTCCGAAGTGTCCGCCATAAGGTCGCTGTACCGATAAAAATCGCTGCCATTACTAGTAAAGTAATATTAATATATATATATATATATATATATATATATATATATATATTAATAAAAATGCCATAAAACTATCCCCTATTTTGTAGACGCTATAATTTTTGCGCAAACCAATCAATAAATGCTTATTGCGATATTTTTCGTAAAAAAAAAAAATTCGGCACTGGGTTGCTTTAACACTGACAATTGCGCGGTCGTGCGACGTGGCTCCCACAAATAGAGCTTTCTTTTGGTGGTATTTGATCACCTCTGCGTTTTTTAGTTTTTGCGCTATAAACAAAAATAGAGCGACAATTTTTAAAAAAATTAATATTTTTTACTTTTTGCTATAATAAAAATCCCCCAAAAATATATAAAATAAACAGTTTTTTTCCTCAGTTTAGGCCGATACGTATTCTTCTACATATTCTTCGTAAAAAAAATCGCATTAAACGTTTATTGATTGGTTTGCGCAAAAGTTATAGGCATTTTTATTATTTTTTTTTTTTTACTAGTAATGGGGGCAATCGGCGAATTATTTTTTATTTTATTTTTTTCCCCGGCACTGCGACATTATGGCGGACACTTTTGACACATTTTTGGGACCATTGGCATTTTTATAGCGATCGGCTATAAAAAATGCATTGGACGACTATAAAAATGCCACTGGCAGGAAAGGGGTTAACACTAGGCGGCGGGGAAGAGGTTAAGTATGTTGCCTGGGTGTGTTCTAGCTATAGGGGGGGTGGCCTCACTAGGGGAAATGACTGATCGCTGTTCATACATTGTATGAATAGACGGTCAGGCATTTTTCCCCTGACAGGACCGGGAGCTGTGTGTTTACAGACACAGCTCCCCGTCCTCGCTCTGTAACGAGCAATCGCGGGTGCCCGGCGGCGATCCCGCCGGGCACGGGAGTCAGGGACGAGCGGGCGGCACGCACACGCCCCTAGTGGCCGCTTAGAGAGCCGACGTATAGCTGCGGGCTCTCGCGCAGGGGAGCCGACCTGCCGCCGTATAACAGCGGCGGCTGGTCGGCAAGTAGTTAAACAATCTGAGATGGCCAGAACTAGTTCTTGAGGTCTATTCCACATTTTCACAGCTCTTACTGTGAAGAAGCCCTTCCACGATTGGAGGTTAATGGCTCGTACAAGCAGAAAATCGAATGAAAATTACCGCTTTCGGAACGATCGTCCTAATCATTGGTACACAGCTTTCAAGAGCTGATCACGATAGTTAATGCAAAATTATCCGAAGGGACATTCATGGATTTTTTTTCTCATACAATAACAGAACAAGCAATTTTCCGTGTAAATTAGAATGGTGTTTGTACAAAAGAAATCGTGTGACTAAAACCACACATGCTTGGAAATGAAAGAATGCATTACATCACTTCCGAACTTGTATTCTGTCTTTCGAGAATTTTAAAGAGGAGTTCCACCTAAAAATTGAACTTCCTCTTAACCCACTCCTCGCCCCCTTACATGCCACATTTGGCATGTCATTTTTTTGGGGGGGGGGAGTGGGGGCTTCAGGAGAAGGGGACTTCCTGTCCCACTTCCTCCTTCCGCCGAGGGGCTGGAAAGGCGATTAGCTTAATCGCCTTTTCACAGCCTCTCCCTGTAGGCGAGCGCCTGTCCAATCGGACGGCGCCGCGCCGCTCGCGCAGTGGGTGCCCGGCCGTGAAGCCGAAAGCTGTTACTGTCGGGTGCCCACACTAGGAATGAAGACGCCGGCCGGCGAGGGGGGGGCGAGGAGCGGAGCCCCGTCCGGCGCGTCGCTGGAGCCGTGGAGCAGGTAAGTGTCAGTTTATTAAAAGCCAGCACCTACACTTTTTGTAGCTGCTGACTTTTAATAAACGTAAAAAATGGGTGGAAAACCCCTTTAATAACTTTAGTAACCTTTTTCAATATGAGACTAGCATGCACAAAAAAAAGGATAAACATTTGTCCGATATTCTTATCGTGTGGCTTAAATATTTTTCTCCCAGTCTTTTAGAGTGCCCCCTTGTCCTCCTATAATGACCTCAAAGTGAATAGCTCCACACCAAGTTCTGGTTCAACTATATGGACCACTTGTGTATTTATACAAGTCTTTCCTCATAGCTGAGTTTCTCCATTCCTCTTATTAGTTTGGTTGCCATTCTTTATACTTTCTCCAGTTCCACGATTTAGTATTTTTGTGAACTGCTTCCCAAAACTGAACTGCATATTCTAGATGAGGCCTTACTAATGATTTGTACATGGACAACATTTATGTCTCTCCCTTTGGAGTCCATACCTCTTTTATTACAAGAAAGGATTTTGCTACCACAGCTTGGCATTGCATGTTATTAAACTTATCTACCAGAACCCCCAAATCCTTCACCATTGACTCCCCCAGTTGTTGTCCGCCCCCCCCCCATGGTATGTATGGTGCATGGATATTTTTAGCCCCCAAGTGCATAACTTTACATTTATTAAAGTGGTTGTAAATTCTTACAGACCACTTTAACCTACAGGTAAGCCTAGATTAAGGCTTACCTGTAGGTCCAAGAAATATCTCCTTAACCTATACAGTTAAGGAGATATTTTCCAAAAAAGGGGCACCGATGTCTACGGCGCATGCACGCTGTAGACAACTGCGCAGGTGCACTGAGCGTGCCGTTGGTGACGGTGATCGTGCCCTCGCTTGCGGCTCCCGTGCGCATGTGTGGGAGTGACGTCATCGCTGCTCAGGCCAGTCACAGCGCCGGAACAGCGATACCTGGAACTCGCTCTGGGAGAGATGGCGGCGGTTGAGAAGGTGATCGAGGACCGATTCGGGGGCTTCGATCTCGGGTAAGTAATTCATAATGAGCTAGTATGTGTTCGGTGGCTCAGTTCTCAATGCAGAGACCCTGAGGGACAGATGCTGCATCCACTGAGGTAAGTATAACTAGAAACCCCCCCCCCATACTTCAATTGTAGGAAGATGTTGTAAAATAGGGTGGAACTCCGCTTTAAGTCACAGAAATGTACATTATGTTGGGCGGTGGAGTCACCTAATTGCACATTATGTTTACTTTGCAGGCTATGGTGATGTGCAGTTTGGAATGCTACATGTGTCTCTCTCTCACCCCCCTGTGGATAAACTAGGGCTGCTTGCACTGTTACGGGGGCTCCTCACTTGTGGTCGTGAAAACCTTCTTACCTGTGTCTTGCATTCTCCTTGCCAGGTAACAGCAGCCTTGTATGTATTGCCTTATACTTTATCAACCAACATTAAAGTAATGTGGCTTCTTACAGTTCACTGCTCACAGTTTAATAACATTATTAAAATCTGTATACTTTTTTCATTGGTACTGCTGCTTATCTTCACAGGAAAGGAGCAAGCGGCAAAATTACACCTAAGAATTTGGGCTTTAGTGCTTCTGCTGTAAACAAATCTCAATGTGTCATATGAAGGCACAGAGAGTTCTGTTTCTTATCAAACTGTACTTACCAGTCTGTTAGTTCATGTGAGCTATTCTAGTGGATCTAGAACACGGAGTTGGAGGTATGGCATATTATCTGGGCTGAGGAGCGTGGAAATTGAACCAGGCCAATAGGGAGAGAGCAGTCCACAAGAGAAGGCACAAAAAATGGGCGACTGGATATAATAATGAAAAGCTGGGACATTCCTACATTAACTGCTTGGCGACCAACGCACGCACATTTATGTCTACACAATGGAAAATGGGCGTACCTGTAAGTCCCTTTAAATTTGCCGCCCAGCAATGAGTGCACTTGCGGGTCCCAGGAACTCAATGTTCCTGGGCGGCCCACGATTGCAGTCTGCAAAGGCAGAACAGGGGGGTGCCTTTGTAAATAAGGCATTCTCCCTGTTCTGCCTAGTGACATGTCACTGATCGAATGTTCCCTGTGATCGGGAATAGTGATCAGTGACGTGTCACTGGTAGCTCCTCCCCCTAACAGTTAAAATCACTCCATAGGACACACTTAACCCAATAAGCGCCACCTAGTGGTTAACCCCTTCACTACCAGTGTCATTTTCACAGTAATCTGTGCCTTTTTATAGCACTGATCGCTGTAAAAATGACTGGTCTCAAAAATGTATCAAGTGTCCGATGTGTCCACCATAAAGTCGCAAAATCTAAAAACATACTTGGGGGGCCCACACCCTAAAAATGCTATACATCTAAGATGGTGCTGCTATAAGACCATAGACAGTACACAACAGATTATAGCGCACACATGCAAAAATGACATTTATCCTGCAAGGACCCACTAATTTTATGTTGCACTGTATTTGCGCAGCAGTCTTTTTAAATGCAATTTTTTGGGGAAAAAATTTACTTTAATGAATTAAAAAAAAAAAATAGTCAGTAAAGTTAGCCCATTTTTTTTTTTTTGTATAAATGTAAAAGATTTTACGCCGTGAGAATTGTGATCTTTATTTTAAGCAAAAAAAATCGTGATTCTGATTTTGGCCAGAATCGTGCAGCTCTAACCTGTAGATATAAATAAACAATTAGAGTTTACTACCACTTTAAGTGCCTCCAGACAGTACTGCAGATATTTTGCTTTGGGGACAATGAGAATGGTTGATGATTCTGAGCGGGTCTCATGTTGGCTGGTGGAGTCTGAAGTGGTTAAAAAAAAAAAGAATAAATGTAAACCTACACTTCTCTGACCTTTTTAACCACTAGAGAGCCGCGCTATAGATGAAAGATGTCCACAGCGCGGTTCTCAACTGCCGGGTGGACGTCCCTGGACGTCCTTTTATGTGCATTCCCCACGCGCGCCACTGGGGACGCGCAGGGGGGAAACACTGTGCCGGCGCATCGCTGAGATGCCGATGCGCGTGCCTGGCGGCTGCAATGTCCGCCAGGTACCCGCGATCGGTGGTGACAGCAGGGACATGGAGCTCTGTGTGTTAACACAGAGCTCCACGTCCTGTCAGGGAGAGAGGAGACCAATGCTGTGTCCCTTGTACATAGGGACACAGCATCGGTCACCTCCCCCAGTCAGTCCCCCTCCACACAGAGTTAGAACACACCCAGGATACACATTTAACCCCTTCCTCACCCCCTAGTGTTAACCCCTTCCCTGCCAGTCACATTTATACAGTAATTGGTGCATTTTTATAGCACTGATCGCTGTATAAATGGGAATGGTCTCAAAATTGTGTCAGAAGTGTCCTATATGTCTGCCGCAATATCGCAGGCCTGACAAAAAAATCGCAGAGCGCCGCCATTACTAGTAAAAAAAAAATCATAAATCTATCCCCTATTTTGAGGGCGCTATAACTTTTGCGCAAACCAATCACTATACGCTTATTGCGATTTTATTTTTTTAACAAAAATATGTAGAAGAATACGTATCGGCCTAAACCGAGGAAAAAAAATAAATAAAATTGGGATATTATTAGAACAAAAAGTAAAAAATATTGTGTTTTTTTTCCCCAAAATTTTCTGTCTTTTTTTTGTTTGTAGCGCATAAAAATAAAAATCGCAGATGATCAAATACCACCAAAAGAAAGCTGTATTTGTGGAAAAAAAATGATGAAAATTGGTCTGGGCATGAAGGGGGTTTAAGTGCCCAGTAATGAAGTCGTTAAAGGAGTTGTAAAGGCAGAGGTTTTTTATCTTAATACATTCTATGCATTAAGATAAAAAAACCTTCTGTGTGTAGCAGCACCCCCCCCCCCCCCCAATTACCTACCTGATCCCCTTCTCTCTCCGACGATGTCAACGATCCCCCCAGCAATTCAGGACACTCCTGATTGGCTGAGACAGAGCAGCGGCTGTCAATCAAAGTCAGTCAGCCAATCAGAAGGGATGGGGCGGGGCCAGGTCGGAGCTCCGTGTCTGAATGGATACACGGAGCTCTGACTCGGCTTGGGTGATCCCTGTAGCAAGCTGCTGGCTGAGGGGCACTCAAAGGAGGGAGGGGCCAGAAGTATAGAAGAGGGACTCGAGAAGAGGAGGATTCTGGCTGCTCTGTGCAAAACCAATTGCACAGAGGAGGTAAGTACGTGTGTGTGGTGTTTTTATTTTTTATATATTTTATTTTAATTTTTTTAAATAGCCTTTACAATCACTTTAAAGTTGTTGCAAACCTATAAAATTAAAAATGAACAGAGCATATCCCTCTATAGTGTGCACTTACCTAGCACCGAGTGTGATTTCTGTCTCCTCTCTATTCTCTCTGTTATCTTAATTAGTCACTTCTGACGGGTTATTCCAAATTTCGGGAGCCAGCTCTTCCCATTTCCCCCCCAGCACACAGAAGGTGATTGACAGCCTCACCTGTGCATGTTTCCCTGTGAGATTGTGTAGAGGGAGTTGTGTTCTTTCCCTTTACTCAAGTCTCAGTTTAGACTCGGCTCCCTGCTTTATGCTGTGCAATGTGTGACCTCAGATCCCCCCCACCCCCTGTCTTCTGGAGCTGAGGAAAAGCTTTTGATCTGTTTTTAAACATCTGTAGAGGAGAAGAAGGAGAAGAAGGCCACAGATACAGAGATGAAACAAATCCTGCTTATCGCCTGAGGTTAGTCACTTCAGTGGGTATGTGTAAGGGTTAATATATAGTATATGTATTGTTTTCACAGGACTTGACTATGTTGGAGTGCCTTCTTCCTGCCATAGACTCTCTATGTGAAGGACATACTGAGCAGTACTACAGTTTTCAAGGTAAATATTTAAATGGATAAATACTTTAATGTTAAGGTCGCAACATGCACTTATGTTTTTTTTTTTTTTCATGAATACAGTGTTTTGCCTCTGGTTGCAATGTGTGTGCAAGCAAACCACTACTCTTCACAAAATCAGAGGAAAGCTTCTGGTGAAAGCCGAGACAGACACCACCTCTGTTGTGACCAGACTTCTGTGGCTTGGAGCTGACATGCAGGTAATAAATTCAGTCTTGCAAAGATTTTGTCATGCTAGCCACATACACTGCTGGGACCTCAAAGACCACAATGATACCTGATGTAGCCTAGATGTATATGTTTAAAAAAATGCCCTTTTTGCTGTTGCTGCCACCAAGTAACATTAGCACGTTTGTACCTGTAATTTTCAATGTATTAATGGGTGTAGTGAAATATAAACTTTTGGCCTAAGCTTAACCACTTCAATACCAGGCACTTACTCCCCTTCCTGCCCAAGCCAATTTTCAGCCTTCTGCGCCGTCGCTGTTTAAATGACAATTGCGCGGTCATGCTACACTGTACCCAAACAGAATTTTTATCATTTTGTTCCCACAAATAGAGCTTTCATTTGGTGGTATTTGATCGCCTCTGGGGTTTTTATTTTTTGCTATACAAATAAAAAAATACCCAAATTTATTTTTAAAAAAATCAAGTTTTTATTTTTTCTGTTACAAAATGTTGTAAATAAGTAAGTTGTACACTGATAGGCGACACTGGGCACTGAAAGGCTGCAATGCTGCCTGGGCATTGATTGGCAGCTGCCTTGGCACCGATTGCCATTCCCTGTGTGGATGCCCATCCCTGGTGGTCCTAGGAGGCATGCTGGTGGTCCTGTGCAGTGATCCGAGGGGGGGCTACGTTAATAAACTATCAGCACAAACCCCCCCCCCCCGTCAGGAGAGCAGCCGATCAGCTCTCCTCTCGTCTATCAGACGTGAGTGAGGAAAAGCCGATCATCGGCTTTTCCTGTTTACATTGTGATCAGCCGTGATTGGACATGGCTGATCACGTGGTAAAGAGCCTCCGCCGGAGGCTCTTTTTCGAGATCAGTGTAGGGCTATGTCAGACTGACACACCGCATCACCGATCGCCGGGATGCGTGCCCCACCGGGCGCGTGGCGGCTGTTATCCTGCAGGACGTCAATAGACGTCCAGTCAGGATAACGAAACCACTTCCCGGTTGTCAATTCACTATTGACCGGGCGGGAAGTGGTTAAAGAGACCCTGTTACTAACTATTAAGTGTAAGAGAACAGAAAAGTCATGTATTTTAAATGCTTACCTGTAGTGATTTTTTTTTTTTTTTATATATATTTTTTTCCCCCTTTCCATAAATTATGTTGCAATGAGCCTTTGAACATGCTAGAAAATGTACTAATCCAGGAATAGTTCATTTCCCAGCACAGCCCTCTCTTCTTCTGGGAGTTTCTAATTACTCTCTGTGATGACCCAGCTCCTCTGATCCTTCTTCAACTCCCTACAAAACCATTTGTTTAGCTGTCTGGGGAGGGGCAAATGGGCAGTGTCAGTGCTGGGACAAGTTCATCTAGTGCCCAGGGCGAACATGCCAAACTGCGCCTCCGCTCCTGCCTACCCCTTGTCCTGGCCCTGGGCAGTGTTTCTCAACTGGGGTTCCATGGTGATCTGTCAGTCACAAGCAGCTGACAGGAGTATCGCATGGATGCAGGCAGAGGTAGGCAGGAAAGTGGCTGGCATGCTATTGGCTGTAGCGTGCTGTTCCTTGCCAGCCCCTCCTCCCCTCCTGTCTTTCCAGAGTGGCTGTATGTGACATAATTTGGGGTGGACAGGATAGGAGGAGGGGCTTGCGGGGAACAGAGCACCAGTGGAGAAGTTATGAGAGCTGGAGAAGTTTCTGGAACCAGAAGAAGAAAGCCGAAACTGTAGTGTGCCCAGATGTGTCCCCCACAATGTGCCCAACAGTCTGTCCTATTATAATGTGCCCTGTCGCCACACAATGTGCCCTGCTCCACCTCATGTAGTGTGCTCTCCTGAGCCTCTGTACTCTGACCTGCTGCCCTCCACACATTGTTTATCTCAAGTTGGACCCAGAATGTATCATCTCTGCAGAAAAAAGCACAAGTTTCACATTAAATAGGTACGTTTTAATATTTAATGCTATTTCAACAAATAATTTCTCTTATCAAGAGCTCGCTGATTATACCAATGTTCAGCGAGCTGTAGATGTAAACATTATTTTAGATCTATGTCCCATCTGAGGATTAATTTCTGTGGGACCCTAGTCTGCAATTTAAAAATCCACTTCGCCTCTCACTCCAATAATCTGCAATCCCATAAAATCTGAAAGAGCAGCCCCCCCCCCCCCCATGTTTCTTTTTCAAAATGACTAGAGGCATCTTGGGTTGCTGGAGCTACAAAAATGTTCCTCTATTCACGTTCTCGTTGATCGGGTCGTACACCCTACATATTGCAAGAAGTACAAGCAAACTGATTGACTGACTGCAGAACCAAACGTTCTGCTACAAAAATGACAATACCTACAGGTACCCATGCTGCATGGAAAGGAACTTGAACAGGAAGGTTGAGCCTGTTCAGAGGCGCTAAAATAACTTTGAGAGTGAAGAGTGGCTAAGGTGGGTGTTCAGCAAATTGAAAATCTGCACCCTCTTTGCTGCTTGTCCGAATATTCTTCCTAATTATATGTACAAATAACGATACTCTTTGGAAAGGGTGGTCACAAATGTAATCGCCTGATATTCAACTCAGATTATTATTTTTGTTTATAATCCTATTCCTATCACTTCTCAAAAGATCTCCGCTATTCTTTTTGCTAGCTAGCCGTCTAGCCTTCGATACTCCATTCTGTAAAACCAGACACAATTTAAACAATTTTTACTCGGCCATGTGAACTCACCCACTGGTATCGATCTAATGGTATGGGATGAGTGGTAAACAATGTGGTGTTACCTGAGCATGGATTGCGATATGTCTTGGCCACAAAATCCCAAGTATCAGCATTTCCCTGCAAGGGTGATCTCTACTAGTAAAATGGAGATTATATGTATTGTCATTAACATAAGACAAAAAGTTGCCAAGGATGTTCTCATTCCCATTCAACACCATCAAAATGTCCTCAATGAAGTGACCGTACCAGTGAATGTATCCACCAAAGGGGTTATCTGGGGAAACAAATACAGCTCCTCCCACACCTCCGTGTGTGTGTGTGTATATGTATGTATGTATGTATGTATGTATGTATGTGTATATGTATATATATATATATATATACATACATACATACATACATACATACATACATACATACACACACACACTATATTTTGTTTAACATGTTCAGCTTTGCTTTTCTTCTTAAAGATGATGGAGTGTGGGGTTCTAGAATGTCCACTGTTTCTCTTACCCATTCATACAGTTGTGCTCATAAGTTTACATACCCTGGCAGAATTTATGATTTCTTGGCCATTTTTCAGAGAATATGATTGATGACACACAAAGATTTATTTCACTCATGGTTGGTGTTTGGCTGAAGCCATTTATTATCAACCACCTGTGTTTTCTCTTTTTAAATCCTAATGACAACAGAAACTACCCAAATGTTTGCTTGTAATTAGTGTGTGTGTGTGTGTGTGTGTGTGTGTGTATAAAAGGTCAATGATTTTCTGAACTCCTTAAAGACCCTTGCATCTTTTATCCAGTGCTGCACTGAGGTTTTTAGATTCGGGGTCATGGGGAAAGCAAAAGTATACAAGACTGTATAAAACATGAAAGGTGTATAAAAGATATCCAAGGAATTGAGCCTGCCAATCAGCAGTGTTCAAACTCTAATCAGGAAGTGGATAAATTAAGGGTTCTGTTGAAACCAAACCATGGTCAGGTAGACCAACTAAAATTTCAGCCTCAACTGCCAGAAAAACTATTCAGGATGCAAAAAACAAACAAACTCATAACTTCAGGTGAAATACACGACTCTCTAAAAAAAACGTGGTGTGGCTGTTTCAAGATGCACAATAAGGAGGCACTTGAAGAAAGATGGGCTGCATGGCTGAGTCGCCAGAAGAAAGCCATTGCAAATGCCACAAAGTATCCCGCTTACAATACACCAAACAGCAGAGAGACAAGCCTCAAACCTTCTGCCACAAAGTAATTTGGAGTGATGAGACCAAAATTTATCTTTTTGGCCACAACCATAAACGCTACATTTGTAGAGGAGACAACAAGGCCTATGCTGAAAGGTACAGAGATGGCTCACTGATATTTTAAGGATGTGTGAGCTACAAAGGCACAGGAATGCAGTCTGTTATCAAAAAATACTGGAGGAACATTTGCATTCATCGGCCAGGAAGCTGCGCATGGGATATACTTGAACATTCCAACATGACAATGATCCAAAACATGAGGCCAAGTTGACCTGTCATTGGCTACAGCAGAATAAAGTGAAGGTTCTGGAGTGGACATCTCAATCTCCTGACCTCAATATCATTGAGCCACTCTGGGGAGATCTCAAACATGCAGTTCATGCAAGACAGCCCAAGAATTTACATTAGCTGGATGCTTTTTGCCAAGAGGAATGGGCAGCTTTACCATCTGAGAAGATAAAGAGCCACATCCATAAATACCACAAAAGACTTTAAGCTGTCATTGATGTTAGAGGGGGCAATATGGTATTAAGAACTGGGGTATGTAAACTTTTGATCAGGGTCATTTGGGTAGTTTCTGTTGTGATTATGATTTAAAAATAATAATTACAGTTTATTTGATAATAAATGGCTTTAGCCAAACGCTAACCGTGAGTGAAAAAAGTTTTTGTGTTATTCATATTCTCTGAAAAATTGCCAAGAAATCATAAATTCTGCCAGGGTATGTAAACTTATGAGCACAACTGTATACTACATTGTTTAGGTAGTCACATACTGTTTTGACCTGTAGCTGTAGCACTTGGTACAAATGAGGTCCACCAAATAAATTTTTAGGTTTCCGAGAAAGTGAGAAACTATATTGTTCAATAGAGTTCTACTTGAGAAGCACATTGTGGGAGTTCCTGGAAGAATAGCAGACTAATGCTTGGGTGCCCACACAAGTTGCATTAGCATTAGGGCCACAAAATATAAATGGTTGGGTGTTTTGTCCCATAAAAAGCTTTTTCTTCCTATTTAACAGGTTGATGGTATGCCTGCTCTCATGCTCAGCTGCTTTCAGCACTTTTTTCACATTAATCGTGCAGAGTGTCAGCTCTCAGGATTATCTGAGGAAACTGTGCTGCAGGATGTGATGACGAAGATCGGAGAAATATCTTGGCAGGCTCGGTCAAGATACCCTCCACTCTGCGCTCTGCTGCCTTTCTTGGGCTCTAAGAAGGTCAGTTCCTACCATGTGGCAGCAGATAACCTTTCTAATGAGTCTCATTAAGATATAAGAATTCCCTTTTTCTTGGGGGGGGGGGGGGGGGGTTAAATTGTTGTAACGGCAATACGCAATACTTTAAAAAATAGGACTGTTTTACCATATTGGGCTTTTAGTCAATTTTAGCCAACAGATTGAACATACATGACCATAAATGTGTTATTTTTGGCATTTAAAGCGTTACTAATCCTAGGACCCTGAATTTACTATATCTGGTCTCCCACAGTACATGAAGATGCAATTATTTTAGTAAATATAAACTGCTAAATTTCTTTTCTCATCGGCAGCATATAGCGGTCTTGTGACTTCTATCAGTGTCTGGTTAAAGCTTGTAGGAGGATTTTTCATTCTCTTCTGACTGTCCTATGAGTCTGTAGGGCCCCTGATCTGTCTGGTCAGTGCTGATTGGCCTTGTGCTGATCACGTGCACTCTCCCAAGAAAAAACTCTAGCAATACACACCAAACTGAGCATGTGAAGAGTGCCCCCAATGCTCGGTACTGTCAGGAGATGGCTTAAGTGCTCTGAAATTACTGCTTGCTTTTTTTTTTTTTTTTTTAGTAATGATCACAAGGGTTTTATTACATTATGATCTAATACAAATGACCATAGTTTTTGTAATTTAACAATGTCTTAATAATTTGTCTCTTATATTTATTTCAGACATTAGCTCTCTACCCTCTGCTACCAGGCCACTTGTTCTACTGTCTGGCAACAAACTACCTCTCTCCTCCTGCTGCAGAGACATACCGCACAGTTATGATTCTTCAGAGAGAGGAATGGATTCAAGAGGGTTTGACCAATGAGGAGGAGCTGGCTAAGCATTGGGCGCAGATTTGGCTCCTACCTCTTAGTAATGCTTTGTGTTCTACAGACTGCAGCCTACAGAGCAACACTGCTACACATCTTCTTCCCTGTACCTTGCGTGCCTTTACTGAATCATTTAATTTGCTGGCTAAACAGCTTGGTGGCTGTGGCCCTCGTCAGCTGCGTGCCTGGATCAGCATTGTACGTGCTAAGAAAACAGTCTTGGGTGGGGTAACGGGTGTAGAAGAAAAGCTACAGTTGTGCCTGGAATCTGCTGATGATGGAGTGCGTCTAAGCGCATTTGTCTTCCTGTGCTGCAGCCCAAGAAGTAACCAACCCCCCTCCCTTGAGGAACTGCAGCTATTGAAGAAATATCTCCCTTTTAACATGGGTTGTGACAGTCCAGGCTTCCGACAGCAACTGCAGGCAGCTGTTCGCAAGGCCCTGGAAAGGCTTAGAGATGCAGCTATGTCATCACTGCGCAGAGGAAAAAGTCAGGGGGAAAATCTTTCACAGACAATAGGTGCGAACATATCCCTTCACTTTTTCTGTTTTAGATCTACCAGTGCTTATCTGTGTATATTCACAACTGTTCTGTACTAGGGCCATATTTTTTAATCTGCGTTTCCTCACATCGCATAAGGGTTATGTTATGTTGCCTAAAGGGGTTGTAAAGGCAGAAGGTTTTTTATCTTAATGCATTAAGACAAAAACTCTTTTGTGTGTAGTGGCCTCCACAGCACCCCCTTTATTACTTACCTGAGCCTCAACTCTCTCCATCGATTGTCCATGAGTGTCTAGGCCCTCTGGGGCACTCCTGATTGGCTGACGCACAGCAGCGACACTATTGACTCCTTCAAGCTGTCAATCATTCAGTCAGCCAATCAGGGGAGAGAGGGGGCCGGGTCGGGGAGCTGTGTCTGAATGCCCCCATAGGAAGCTGCTGACTGTGGGGGCACTCGATGGGAGGGAGGGGCCAGGAGCGGCAAAGAGGTACCATATTTGAGAAGAGGAGGATCCAGGCTGTTCTATGCAAAACCAACTGCACAGAGGAGGTAAGTATAACATGTTAAAAAAAACAAAAAATAGACTTTACAATCCCTTTAGCCAGGATGTGTTTATACAATTCTAAGGCCCCTTTCACATGTCCGTTTGTCAGTTTTTTTTTTTCTTAGGCCGACCCGAACGCTAAAAACAAACGGATGGGGATTCATTCCTTATCCGCCTAGCAGATCGGATGGCCATCAAGTGTAAACAGGCAGGACGCCCATTTCCGTCCGACCGCCTATCGAGGAGAGCGGGCTGTGTCTGTGTCCCCTCTGCATAAGCAGAATAGACACGGACAAGACTGAGTCTGCCTGCTCAGTGAGGAATCTGTCCGCTAATCCCCCACTGAGCAGGCAGACTCTGTTTTAGTGGACAGGATCAGATGTCGGCGGGTGTCAACAGACACATGTTCGTTGACACTCGCCACTCCATAGATGGATGATGGTTGGATGGTCCGATTGGGTCCACCTGAAAAACTGACAGGTGGACCCGATCAGTCTGCTCATATGAAAGGGGCCTAATTGCCCAAATGCCCTAGTTACCAGCTGTGTAGAGAGAAAACCAGCAGAAAATGGCAATTATTTAATGATCATGAAATTACTGCATGTGTTGTGTTTCTGTGGGGGGAGAAGAGCAGGGATTTCAAGCCCCCACTACACTGGCTGCGTGGTCACTGACAGCTTATCACCCATGAGTACTGAGAGGGTGTAGGGCAGTGGTCTCCAAACTGGGGCCAGATGCGGCCCTTTGCCTGCCTTTATCCGGCACTTGGGTCACTACTTCCAAAGATACAAGACACGATTCTGCCAACTGATACCAGCAATGAAGCACAATATCTCCCACCGACACCAATAATGGGACACTATTCCTCCCACTGATACTAATGATGGGGCATTATTGATTTCAAATGATACTGATGATGGGGTATTATTCCTCCCCTCCCAATGATACCAATAAAATGATGGGGCACTATTCCTGAAAATGATGGGGTACTGCTTCTCCCCCCCCCCCCCCCCAATACCAATTATGGCGATGTTTACTCCCTCTGATGCCAAGAAAATTTCCACTACCACTGGCCATAGTCCGGCCCCCCTAAAGTCTGAAGGTCAATAAACTGGCCCTTTGTTTAGAAAGTTTGGAGACCCCTGGTGTAGGGTGTTCACTTTTTCATTATTTCTAACCTTAAATGTTTTTTTTTCAAGTATTTCAATGCATGTAGAGGTGTACAATATATGTATAACATATATTATTAAATATAATATCAAACAGATTTGTAACTTTATTTAATGGTGTTGGTGCTTTTGTAAAAGCTAGAAGATGTTGGTTTTAGGTAAAACATGTACAGGTGCAGATGGTGAGGCTGATTTACTAAAGTAGATGAGAATCTTGCCTAACAAATTGTGAATATTTACTTCAGTTATCCAGTCATGTGAAAAGCAAGCTCCTGTTCACTTGAAAAGGAATTTTGCTTTTCTCATAATTGGGTAATAAAGTGAATAGTCGCACACTTTGAACGTAGGTTTTTAACTAGTAAATCAGTTCAAATGTCTTGTGTTTTTAAACATTAAAAAATGTTTTGTCTTATCTCTTCAATTCCTAGACTTTACAGAATGGCTTTTTCAGCTAAGTGTGTCATCAATGTCTGCTGCTGGAAACTACCAACGAAGAAGCAGTTCTCTGCTCAGCCTCTGCTCTCTGCTAGAATGCTGTACTGATTGCTGGAGCCCTGAGAAAAAGAAAGGGCAACCCCCACGTAAGTGGCTCTTGTGAGGGGAAAATTTTCTGACTATAGGTATAAATAAGAAGGGTAATATTTATTGTATATATTCATTTTATAACATACTTTTATATGACTGCTGGGTAAAGTCAGGCCTTTACAAGAAGGTCCCTCCCACCTGCTGTTTACTGTTTTTTTACTTGAAAAAAAAAAAAAAAAGATACCTTTTTGTTTTGGCCTACTTGGCTTCATCGTGGTAGTGCTTGCAGTTCTGGCCAGTGTGTGTGAAGAGAAAACTATCAACAAGCAGTGGAATTTCAGGCAGCGTTCCTTGCATTGAAAATATAGTCCAAAATAGAGAGTTGTGGATTCCGTAGACCCTACATAGTGCTCAAGGGAAGTCACTTTTTGGTACCTTACCTGCTGGTTCCTCAAATTTACTTAATGAGACCTAGTAAAATGAAAGGAGTTCTACATACACAGGCTGCTTAATGCTTCAAAAGCATAGAAATAGGACCCTTTCTTACACCCCTACCTACCATTTCAAATAGCCTATCTATATTCACTTTATTTGTAAACCGTAAATTACATTTTATAATGCAATTTCCATAAATTGTCAGAATCCAGTTTTCTTAAATATCCTGTCTTTACAGAAGACTTTTCGCTATTGCTACAGTATGCACAGCAGAGAGGATGCTGGAATTTCTTGTCAACACGTAGCATGTATGCACTGTTGGGATGCATGCAGGACAGCACTAATGAGGTATTGCCACACCGGTTATACAGCAGAAATGTATTTTTTCACTTGTTTCCTTATTTTCATGCTTGCTAACTTCAGATATCCATAACCTGTATTAAAAATGCTTTGCTTCCTGTGGAAAAAGCTTACTTCTGTCAGGTTAATAATGGCACAAAACTGTGTGTGTGTGTGTGTATATGTATATATATATATATATATATATATATATATATATATATATATATACACACTTTTGTATCTCTTGACCCTCCCTCAAGCAAGGCCCTCGATTTGCTACAGGGTTAAATTGTATTGTAATTGTACTGTCTGCCCTCATGTTGTAAAGCTTTGCGTAAACTGTTGGCGCTATATAAATCCTGAATTATTTGTACAGTATATACACACAATACCAACATTTCCCATCAAGCTTTACCAGCTAGCCAGTGCCGCCTTGTTCCACATACATTTACAAGCGTATGCTTCTAAAACCTAACTGAGGCCTTATTCTCACGGGTATACTTTAATGTACATCCATGCAAAGGGCCGTGTTTGCCCACACAGGATGCGTGCAAGCAGTGCCATTCCTGTCTATCGGGCTGCAGCGGCTGTACAGACCTGCTCCAAATTTGACTATGCAAACTGTTGAAACAATGTAATGGTGTGTGTGTGTGTGTGTGTGTGTGTGTGTGTGTGCGTGTGTCTTTTGCTGGTAAGTGTGCTGGAGAAAGTTTTTAGTTGTGTTTGTTCAATGAAAAGTCCTTTCCTTGTGCAGTTGGTTTTAAATTGATTGCAGCAGTTGCTATCTTTGTTTTGCTTACTACCTCTCATAAAAAAATATGTATGTTATATCATTAAAGGGGTTGTAAAGGTTAGTTTTTTATTTTCTAAATAGGTTTCTTTAAGTTAGTGCATTGTTAGTTCACTTACCTTTTCCTTCCATTTCCCTTCTAAATGTTTTTTCTTTGTCTGAATTTCTCACTTTATGTTCCTCCTCAGTAAGCTTTCCACCATCATCTGAGCGGTGGTTAGTCAGCCAGAACAGCTTACTGAGGAACAGGAAGTGAGAAATTCAGACAAAGAAAAAAACATTTAGAAGGGAAATGGAAGGAAAAGGTAAGAGAACCAACAATGCACTAGCTTAAGGAACCTATTTAGAAAATAAAAAACAAACCTTTACAACCCCTTTAAATTCTATTTGGCTTGCAATTGGACATTCTTTGGACGTTGGTGGCTATAAATGAGATCCTATAGAAGTTAAAATAATTTCAGGATAATTATTTAATCAGAGAATTAGGAACTCTTACCTATTGGTGAACTGAAATAATTTCTACCCAGTTCTGCCACTTTCATTAGGATGGTTATCTTTTAAATATTTAGGAGTGATAATCTCTACAATACATAAGATGTATACTTTCTGACATTTGGATCTGCATAGTGTCAAATTTCAGACACATTTGTGGTGAAAACTTCCTTTATCTATAGCTGGCAGAAATGTAATGTTGTGTACACATATATGTGATGGGAATTGTGTGATGGCAGGATGTTGTCAGATAATCCGACCGTTTGTATGCTCCATTGGACAATTGTTTTGGATTTTCTGACAACAAATGTGGGATAGCATGCTTTTTAAAATTTTCCGACAACAAATGTGTGATGTCGGATTATCCGATCGTGTGTACACAAGTCTGTTGGAAAAAAATCCAAAGTACAAACGCACATGCTCAAAAGCAATGCTAACCATACCACAAATTAGCAGAAGTTGCCCAAAGGGTGGCGCTAAAGAGCTGAAAAAACACATAGTTTGGTGTGTGTTTGGCCAACAATTCTTTCCTGTTTTTGTATGCAATACAAGTTCACAGCCAATGCCCTTCGGAAAAAAGTCTGAGGCTTTGTCCATGGAAAATCCGATCGTGTGTACAAGGCTTTAAGTTCATACAGAACCATATACAGAACAGGAGGAGTGGTGTCCTTCCTTTGAAACGCTATTCAGCAAGAACTGGCTTTTCTCAGATAGGAAAATAGGAAGTCCTGTCTCTTGGGCTGGCATTGGACCAGTGTTCTGTCCATCATAGAAGCCGGTCCAGGAGATGGGACTTTGTATTATAGAGGCCGCTGAGTAAACAGGAGATTCTCACTGTATGTAATCTGACAGCGCTCATTCCACCCCCCCTCCCTGAGATGGGCATTTATCAAGCTGCATTCATGGCAATGGTGAGGCTGCAGATGGGCATTGATCAGGCTGCATTGATGGGCACTGACCCTTATTTTACTTTTAAAGCTCCTTATTTAAAAAAAAAAAAAAAAAAATGTTTTTTCCTGAAACTTCCCTCTTAAAATGAAGGTGCGTGTTTATATGCCTGTGCCTGTTTATATGCCTGTGCGTGTTATATGCCGATAAATACGGTAGATGGCAGGTTCATCAAAGTCTTAGTTAATTTTCTTTAGAAAGCAGTTGTTAAGTAGAAAAGTCTGTGCCCTGCTAACATGCTGCAGAGAAGGATTGTTGCTCCCTATGTGGAAACGGTAGTTGCTCTGCAGAAGTCCAATACGGCCCCTACTGATTCAGAGCTAGAGCTCTCCAAACAGCAAGGAGCCTTTGCTGATTGCAGATCTATAGATCTGACTTGGTGTGTAGGGGATGTGTAGATCCTCTGCAGAGGAACTAATGCTTACCCACAGAGACCACTGCTGACAGGGTAAGTCTATTTTGGCTTTGGCTACTATCTAAACAAATAAATTGTTCAGGTTTGTACGCCTTTAGCTTTGTTGCAATTTATAGCCGTTTTAAACTGAAAAATCAATTGGGCCCTAAAGAGGAAGTAAACCCTGATGGGTTTTACTTCCTCTTTGTTCCCTGCAAAGTAAAGGCATAATGGGCTACTATGCATCGCATAGTAGCCCATTATGTGCCACTTACCTGCAGAAGAAGCCCGCAACGATGTCCCCTCTCTCTCATCGCATCCATCTTCAACCCCTCTTCCTTCCGGGGCCGTGGACTCCAGCTAATTTCGGTGCCAGCTTCTAAGGCGAATATCTCGTAAACCGTGGAGGTTTAGGAGATATTTCGAGCACCTACAGGTAAGCCTATATTAAGGCTTACCTGTAGGGTAAATATGGTTGTAACAGGTTTACAACCACTTTAAATATTTTTCAAGAAATGTTTAATGGAATTAAAAGTGTGTGTGTGTGTGTGTGTTTTTAATTTTTTTCATATATATATATATATATATATATATATATATATTATGCCATACAGTTCAGCTTTTTTTCATGCATACTATTTTGTCTGACAATGGTGTTTTATGCTCAGCCTGTTTTTATTTGTTTCTTTAAAATACAATGGGAAGCTTGAATAAATCCTAGATGCAAAACCCCACTTTTAGCTGACATCACTATTCTGGTATCCTTTGTTGTGACCAAATGATCTGCTTCTTTGTAATATGTAGTTTAAAATGTCAAATTTTTGTATTTTTAAATGTATCCTTTTATTCCTATCATTCACAGATCCGAGACATGGCATCTGACTTGCTGGTTAGATTTTTCCTGCCTACCCCAGGTTCGGTAACTACCTCACTGTTTGAGCTTGGCCAAAAATACCTTTGCAGCCCACGAGTACCCGTGGCAGAAGCTGGTGCTCTTATTATGAAAACATTGCTACAAAGGTATTTAAAGGAAAACCAGTCTGCTTTGGAGTGTAAAAAAAAAATTACCGACTCATGAGATAAATTGGTGATGGGGGAGGGAATTCAGCATTCAGCTTGTCTATTCAGAATGCAGCTCTGCATGTTCCTTTGTTTCTGTGCGGCGTGTGGCAGGTGTGTGTGTGTGTGTGTGTGTGTGTGTGTGTGTGTGTGTGTATGTATGTATATATATATATATATGTGTGTGTGTGTGTGTGTGTGTGTGTGTGTGTGTGTCTGTCCCTTTCCTCCAATCACCGGGTCGCGCCCTAGATTGCCGGGAAGAAACTACATCATATGATGTCCACCCGGAGGGAGGGTTGCTGCCAGGGTCATTTTATAATGGCCCGGTAAGGAAGGGGTTAAGCTTGGTCAAACATTCCCGTATACCCACTACTAAACCTTGTGAACAGCCCTCCCAAAAGAGTTGAAAGCCGCAAATGTTGAACCCTATGGACTAAGACTGGGATGCCATTAAAAATCATGTGCATGTAAAGAGGGGCGTCCCAATACTTTTGAAAATGTAGTGTACATCCGTTGCTACCAGTGTTAATTTTGGCAGCAAATTTTGGTTTAGTTTTAGTCTTAGTTTTAGTCGTAGTCTTGGAACTAAAATGGCATTTTAGTTTTAGTTCCATTTTAGTCTTCTGCGATTGTTTTAGTCGACTAAATCTCCAGTACATTTTAGTTGGCTAAAATCTAATGGGTTCAATTAAATTGTATTGCATTAGTTAATGTGGTTGTAAACCCTTTTTTATAACTTTATGCTACAGGTAAGCCTATATTAAGGCTTACCTGTAGCTGCCAAGGATATCTCCTAAACCTGCACGGTTTAGGAGATATACCTCTGTGTCTGCATGTGCCAAAGTCATCGGCACATGCGCACTGGGGCAAACTGAAGCAATGGCACCTATGTGCGTTATTGCGGCTGCGGCCAGTCACAGCGCCAGAGCTGCGATGCCCAGAAGTAACTCCGGGATGACATGTCGGTGGCCGGAGGGGTAGACGTGAACCACTGCCCAATGAGCGGAGGTAAGTAATACATAATGAGCTAGTATGCTATGCATACTAGCTCATTATGCCTTTGTCTTGCAGTGTGTTTTTTTTTTTTTTAAGGGTTTACTTCCTCTTTAACATTTCTCTACAATTTCCAAGCTCATTATATACTGCTGGAGAGAAAAATCTCATATGATGTTTATGGTATTGAGGTATGAACATGCACTACATACCCGTGTTAATTTTGAAGTCAAATTTCAATTTAGTTTTAGTCTTTTGACTAAAATGCCATTTTAGTTTTAGTCGTTTAAAATAGAATTCATTTAGTCGACTAAAATGTTTTAGTTGATGAAATTAACACTGGTTGCTACACCATAATGTTAATTTCTTCCCTGCACTGCTGTTAATGTTTTAAATATGAGGTGAAGTTGAGGAAACCTTCATATTGTAATGTAATTTTCTTTGTGCTCTGATTCAGACCAGATGCATCGTTGCTGCTTTCAGAACATGTACCTCTGTCTGCACTAGGGCTAGTGACGTACCTTACCAAGATGCTTCAGGATCACTACTGTTGTGCTCAGGAAAACCTTTTAAGAGCAGCAAGTGCAAACCCCATGCATGGTGAGCCCTGATATTTACTATAGCACAACTTCAGAAAGGTGAATTAAAGATGAATTATAGGCAAATGTTAAATAACATGCGAGAAAAAAAAATGACCCTGGTAAAACTACCAGATTTGTCTAGGCAGTATTTCTTTATCGTACATCACGGGACACAGAGCGGCATTCATTACTATATGGGTTATATGGAGTACCTTCAGGTGTAGACACTGGCAATCTCAAACAGGAAATGCCCCTCCCTATATAACCCCCTCCCATAGGAGGAGTACCTCAGTTTTTCCGCCAGTGTCTTAGGTGTTAGTCATGGTTTAGCTTGCCTCCACATCCTTGGGATTAGGTGAGCTAACCGGTTCTGTCCAAAAAAGCCTCAGCGCTAAAGTGGTCAGTAACCGGACCCCAAACCCTTGGGGTATAGCCCATAATGCTTTTCTTTTTAGAGAGCTGGACCCTGGGCCCAGAACTTAGAAACCTTTGGGTGCCTAATGTTTCTGTTGCCAGAGTGCTATATGGGCCCAGGACAGTGGATCCTTCATAGGAACCCAGGGCCTGAAGGTCTAGACATCCCCACCGAGATGGGGGAAGATTGGGCCTCTTGCTTGGCAAAGTCCTGCGGCATGGAGCAGGTAAGTGAGGGGAAAACTTGCGGAACTTGGTTCTTAGCAGGTTTTTTCTGGGGGGTCACAGGGGACATGCCTAAAGTTATGCACTGCATCTGGCAAACTAGTCACATATCATAAAGATAGGATGGCTCTATATGTATTATTCCCCATAAGATGTGACCTCCCTTGTAGTGTTGGAAAAGCATTGAGTGGGGCCTGTGTGATATAAAAGTATATGTGTGTGTCAGAGAGCTGTGCTTACCTGCAAGCCTCCAGGCGATGCTCCATTCAGTCTTCCTCCTCACGGCCTGCAAAGCAGGCAAAACGCTGACCTCCTCATGGTTCCAGGCTGCAGTTTGCTGGAGCAGAGAGGTCCCTTCCTCCCAACCCCACCCCCCCCCCTGTCGGGAGGGGCATTTCCTGTTTGAGATTGCTGGGGGGGAAGGGCGGGTCAGTGGCTTAAGGAAGGGGCGGCCCTTCCTTGTTTGTTCCATATAGCTCATTCAATACTTTGGAACTGAGGAGGAAAGACCAGAACGGCAAGCACGGGGCGCCGAGGACACACAGTGGCCAGAAAGAATATTGCAGTCTTCAGAAAGACTGTTTTCAAGCCTAGGAATAGGCTGTTTCTTTTCCATCTCATAGTTTTTCTTGCAATACTACTCAGGGGGACAGAATGTTTTTTCTTTCCAGGATTTGGAAAAAAAAAAAAAAAAAAAAAAAAGTGTCATCTAGGGGAGAGGAAGCATTTTTTATCCCCCAAACAGGTGTTTGGGCATTTAACTATTTATAAGTCCCAGGTACCAATAAGTAGCAGGTGTACCTCGGTATTGTACCATGGCATCAAAAAACAAGGGTACAAGAGGTGGGGATTCCCCCAGAGAGTCTGAGGTCTCGGACAATGCTATGCCGCTGCTTTCCCCACAGGGAGCCTTGGGCCATCGGGATCTGGGGCTGGAGCTGACGCGGGTCAGTCCAACCCTAAGATGGTCACGGAGGAGGTATTACTCACCTCTTTAAAAGAGATGCAGAAAAGCATGGGTAAAATGATAGCCGCAGCTATGCGGGGCAGTAAGCGGAATAGATCTCCGTCGCCCGAGCGCGGACCCTCAGAAGAGGAGGTCCTTTCCTCAGGGGAATTGGACGACCTCTTGGACAAGGACCAAGTAGGTTCAGGGATCGAAGATCCGGATACAGAGGAGTCTGGGGCAGTCTCCCTGAGGGAGAGCTGGTGGATTCAAGGATTGTCGGACTTGGTCCATAGGGCATTCAACTTGCCAGTACCAGATCTCCAGGTATCGACGGTTTCAGCTTTGGGCTCACTGAGGGCGCCTCAAAGCAATGCTGTGTTTCCGATCCATCCTCTATTAGAGGGAGTTTTGTTCCAAGATTGGAACAAGCCAGATAAGATCTTCTTACCACCTAAGAAGTTCTCTGTCCTATATCCTATGGAAGAAAAATTTTCCAAAAGATGGGCTACTCCTGCAGTGGACGCAGCCATCTCATGTGTTAACAAATCGTTAACATGCCCTGTAGAAAACATACAGGTGTTCAAGGATCCAGTTGATAAGCGCTTGGAAGCACTACTTAAGAACTCCTTCACTACTGCAGGGGCAGTAGTACAGCCAGCTGTGGCTGCGATTGGGGTCGCTCAAGCATTATCGGATCAATTTAAGCAGATGCTTAAACTTATTCCTGCCCAGCAGGCAGAAGAATTTTCGGATGTCCCTAAGGCCATATGTTTTACGGTAGACGCAATCAAGGATTCTATCCAGCAAGCGTCACGTTTATCGTTATCCCTTATCCATATGAGAAGACTCTTATGGTTAAAAAGCTGGGAGGCTGAGCCCCCATGCAAGAAGCTCCTGGTAGGGTTCCCCTTCCATGGAGGACGACTCTTCGGAGAAGACCTAGATAAATACATTCAGACCATTTCAAACGGCAAGAGTACTCTCTTGCCAACTAAGAAGAAGGTTCAGGGGCCTGCGTTAAACGACAGTATTCCCCTGGGCAGGGGCCCTCTAATGCCAAGCAGTATCGACGGCCTCCTGCAAAAGCAAACTTCGGCTTCAACAGCAAATCGCAAGGACAGGCTGTTAGAGGCAAAAGGCAGTGGTTTCGCAAACCAGCAAAACCAGCCCCCAAGCCAACCTTATGAAGGGGCGCCCCCACCCACGAAGGTGGGGGGAAGGCTGCGACTCTTTTCAGAGATTTGGGAAGCCAGCATTCCCGACGAGTGGGTACGGTCTTCCGTGGCCACAGGCTACAAATTAGATTTCCTAAGGTTTCCTCCTCCTCATTTCCAGGAGTCGAGGATTCCAAACGATCCGCCTCGGATTCCGGCCAGTCCTGGAACAGGGGCTGGGTTTCTACTCCAACCTATTCATCATCCCCAATGGAGATGTCAGGCCAATTTTGGACCTAAAGATGGTAAATGCATATCTAAAGATCCGCTCATTTCGGATGGAATCCGTGCGGTCAGCAGCTGCCACACTCCAGAAGGACGACTTCATGACGTCCATAGACATAAAGGATGCCTACCTTCATGTTCCAATTTATCAGCCACATCAAAGATATCTACGCTTCATGGTGGCTTCGCGTCACTTCCAATTCGTGGCGCTTCCCTTCGGGTTGGCTACGGCCCCCCGGGTGTTCACGAAGGTCCTAGCTCCGATCCTAGCCAAGCTAAGGATCCAAGGGGTCACGATCCTAGCATACCTGGACGACCTCCTAGTCATAGACCACTCGTCTCCCGGCTTGGAGCGAGCAGTGGCCCTCACGGTCCAATACCTCGAGAGGTTCGGCTGGGTCCTAAATCGAGAAAAGTCAGCTTTCCAGCCCACAAGGCAGTTGGAATATCTCGGCATGAGATTAGACACAGAACAACAAGGAGTGTTCCTACCTCTGAGGAAGGTAAAAGCCATCAAGGAATTAATCCTACTGGTTCTAAGCAAGAAAGAACCGACTATTCGCCTATGTATGAGGTTACTAGGCAAGATGGTGGCCACGTTCGAGGCGGTACCATACGCCCAGAGCCACACTCGCATCCTACAGGCAGCCATCCTGTCAGCATGGAGCAGAAGGCCACAGGCCTTGGATATCCCGTTGCCGCTCTTATCAAGAGTCCGACAAAGTCTGTGTTGGTGGTTAGACCCTCAGAATCTACTGAAGGGGAAGTCTTTCAGCCCAGTGGCTTGGAAGATAGTGACCACAGACGCCAGCCTGACGGGCTGGGGAGCAATTTTGGATGGTTGCACTCGCCAAGGTACTTGGGCAAAGCCAGAGAAGCAGTTGCCCATCAACATCTTGGAGCTCAGAGCTGCTCGACTAGCCCTCAGGGCTTGGACGTCAAAATTGCAGGTGTTCCCGGTGAGAATTCAATCAGACAATGCCACGGCCGTGGCATACATAAATCACCAAGGGGGAACCAGGAGTCAAGCCGCTCAGAGAGAGGTGAGCTTGATTCTCCTATGGGCAGAGGCGCATGTGCCCTGCATATCGGCAATATTCATTCCAGGAGTGGACAACTTTCAGGCGGACTTCTTAAGCCGCCAGACTCTATGGCCGGGGGAATGGTCTCTGCATCCACAAGTCTTTCAAGCACTCTGCCAAAGATGGGGAGTGCCGGACGTGGATATCATGGCATCGAGACTCAACAAGAAACTAGACAGGTTCATATCCCGCTCAAGGGATCCGATGGCCTGCGGAACCGATGCGTTGGTTTGCCCTTGGCATCAGTTCAAACTTCTTTATGCGTTTCCCCCGCTCCAGTTACTACCCCGCCTGCTGCGCAGGATCCGGGTGGAACACATACCAGTCATCCTGGTAGCTCCAGCATGGCCCAGAAGGGCATGGTACTCACTCATCCTAAAGATGGTAGTGGGAGACCCTTGGACTCTTCCTCTACGGCCAGACCTGCTATCGCAAGGTCCGATCCTCCACCCTGCCTTACGGCATCTAAATTTGACGGCCTGGAAGCTGAATCCCTGATTCTCAGGGGTAGAGGTCTGTCTCAGAAAGTAGTCTCTACCCTAATCAGAGCCAGGAAACCGGTCTCTAGGGTGATTTATTACAGGGTCTGGAAGGCCTATGTAGGCTGGTGTGAGTCCAAGCGATGGCTTTCTCGCAAATTTACCATCGATAGAGTATTAAGTTTTCTCCAGCTAGGAGTGGATAAAGGATTGGCATTAAGCACAATCAAAGGACAGATTTCTGCTCTGTCAGTGTGGTTTCAGCGGCCGCTGGCCACCCACTCGCTGGTTAAGACCTTCCTTCAAGGGGTCTTACGTATTAGACCTCCAGTTAAATCCCCGCTTTGTCCGTGGGATTTAAATCTTGTTCTGTCAAGTTTACAGAAACAACCGTTTGAGCCGTTGGCTGAAATTCCTTTGGTTCTACTGACAAGGAAGTTAGTATTTTTGGTTGCCATAGTTTCCGCAAGAAGAGTTTCGGAGCTAGCGGCCTTATCCTGTAAGGAACCATATCTTGTTTTTCATAAGGACAGGGTCGTTCTCCGCCCTCATCCTTCCTTCCTACCGAAGGTCATATCCAGTTTTCATTTGAACCAGGATTTGGTATTACCATCCTTCTTCCCTAAACCTACTTCCAGAAAGGAAGGGTTGCTGCATACCTTGGATATTGTCAGGGCCATGAAGGCCTATCTTAAAGCTACAAAGAAGATCCGGAAAACAGATGTGCTGTTCATTCTACCGGATGGGCCCAAGAAGGGGCAGGCAGCTGCAAGGTCCACCATTTCTAGGTGGATTAAGCAATTAATCACTCAGGCCTACGGCTTGAAAGGGTTGCCTCCTCCAGTATCATTAAAGGCTCATTCTACTAGAGCCATGGGCGCCTCCTGGGCAGCACACCACCAGATCTCTATGGCTCAAGTTTGCAAGGCGGCAACCTGGTCTTCTGTCCACACGTTTACAAAACTCTACAAGTTGGACGTAAGAAGGAATACTGATACTGCCTTCGGGCAGGCAGTGCTGCAGGCTGCAGTTTGAGACCCTCGGATTCCGGGGGCTCCTCTTTTTTGAGTTAAATTTAAAATTTAAAATTATTTTTCTCAACTAAGTTGGATTTATTATGATTTGAGTATATCTCTAAATTAAATCCTTTTGTCTTGGAGATGTTCTCCCTCCCCTCATTGTAAGCATTGCTTTGGGACATCCCATATAGTAATGAATGCCGCTCTGTGTCCCGTGATGTACGATAAAGAAAAAGAGATTTTTAATACAGCTTACCTGTAAAATCTTTTTCTTGGAGTACATCACGGGACACAGAGCTCCCACCCCTCTTTTTTGAGGACCATTTTGGGAGGCATACTGCTTGCTACAAAACTGAGGTACTCCTCCTATGGGAGGGGGTTATATAGGGAGGGGCATTTCCTGTTTGAGATTGCCAGTGTCTATCACCTGAAGGTACTCCATATAACCCATATAGTAATGAATGCCGCTCTGTGTCCCGTGATGTACTCCAAGAAAAAGATTTTACAGGTAAGCTGTATTAAAAATCTCTTTTTTTTCCACAATCCTCTGCAAGCGGGTATTAGGCAGTAGTAGACAATGGTCACGTTGTAGACCAGTAAACAGGGAGGTAATCTAGAACTATAAAGCCTTGTACACACAATCAGATTTTCCAACGGGAATTGTGTAATGGCAGGCTGTTGTCGGATAATCCGACTATATGCTCCATCGGGCAATTGTTGTTGGATTTTCCACCAACAAATGTGTGTTGTCGGATTATCCGATCGTGTTTACAGAAGTCCTTCGGACAAAACTCCAAAGTACAAACACGCATGCTCAGAAGCAATACTAACCATAACACATTAGCAGAAGTTGCCCAAAGAGCTGAAATACCACCTAGTTTCGTGTTTGTTGGCCCACAATTTTTTGCCATTTGTATGCAAGATAAGTTCCTGGCCAATGCTCTTTGGACAAAAGTCCTACGCTTTGTCCGCGGAAACTCCGATCATGTGTACCAGGCTTTAGATATAATTTTTAATGTGCATGCTGTCTCTTTTTTTTTTTTTTTTTTTTTATATGTTTATGAATTGCAGCAGGGGTTGAACATTTCAAAAACTTGTAGATTTAAAAAGTTTGACTTTGCACTCTCCTTTCCAACTTTCCTTTCCTTTTTTAAGCTACAGTCAGGTCCATAAATATTGGAACATCAACACAATTCTAATCTTTTTGGCTCTATACACCACCACAATGGATTTGAAATGAAACGAACAAGATGTGCTTTAACTGCAGACTTTCAGCTTTAACCAGTTAAGCCCCGGACCAATATGCAGCCTAAAGACCCAAGGTGTTTTTACAGTTCGGGACTGCGTCGCTTTAACAGACAATTGCGCGGTCGTGCGACGTGGCTCCCAAACAAAATTGGCGTCCTTTTTCCACCCACAAATAGAGCTTTCTTTTGGTGGTATTTGATCACATCTGCGGTTTTTAGTTTTTGCGCTATAAACAAAAATAGAGCGACAATTTTGAAAAAAATGCAATATTTTTTACTTTTTGCTGTAATAAATATCCCCCAAAAACATATATAAAAACATTTTTTTTCCTCAGTTTAGGCCGATACGTATTCTTCTACCTATTTTTAGTAAAAAAAATCGCAATAAGCGTTTATCGATTGGTTTGCGCAAAATTTATAGCGTTTACAAAATAGGGGATAGTTTTATTGCATTTTTATTATTTTTTTTTTTTTTACTACTAATGGCGGCGATCAGCAATTTTTTTCGTGACTGCGACATTATGGCGGACACTTCGGACAATTTTGACACATTTTTGGGACCATTGTCATTTTCACAGCAAAAAATGCATTTAAATTGCATTCTTTATTGTGAAAATGACAGTTGCAGTTTGGGAGTTAACCACAGGTGGTGCTGTAGGAGTTAGGGTGCACCTAGTATGTGTTTACAACTGTAGGGGGGTGTGGCTGTAGGAATGACGTCATCGATCGTGTCTTCCCTATAAAGGGAATGACGCGATCGATGCGTCGACACAGTGAAGCACGGGGAAGCCGTGTTTACACACGGCTCTCCCCGTTCTTCAGCTCCGGGGAGCGATCGCGACGGAGCGGCTATAAACAAATAGCCGCGCCGTGGTCCCGGATCGCTCCCCGAGCGGACCCGACCTCCGCATGTAGCGGGGGGGTCCCGATCGGACCCCCCACCCGCTAATAGGCGAGGACGTACATGTACGCCCATGTGCCTGTACGTGCCATATTGTGGACGTATATGTACATGCGGGGGTCGGGAACTGGTTAATTTGAGGGAATTTACATCCAAATCAGGTGAACGGTGTAGGAATTACAACTTTTTGTATGTGTGCCTCTCACTTTTTAAGGGACCAAAAGTAATGGGACAGATTAACAATCATAAATCAAACTTTCACTTTTTAATACTTGGTTACAAATCCTTTGCAGTCAATTACAGCCTGAAGTCTGGAATGCATAGACATCACCAGACGCTGGGTTTCATCCCTGGTGATGCTCTGCCAAGGCCTCTACTGCAACTGTCTTCAGTTCCTGCTTGTTCTTGGGGCATTTTCCCTTCAGTTTTGTCTTCAGCAAGTGAAATGCATGCTCAATCGGATTTCGGTCAGGTGATTGACTTGGCCATTGCATAACATTCCACTTCTTTCCCTTAAACTCTTTGGTTGCTTTTGCAGTGTGCTTCAAGTCATTGTCCATCTGCACTGTGAAGCGCGGTCCAATGAGTTCTGAAGCATTTGGCTGAATATGAGCCAATAATATTGCCCGAAACACTTCAGAATTCATCCTGCTGCTTTTGTCAGCAGTCACATCATCAATAAATACACGAGAACCAGTTCCATTGGCAGCCATACATGCCCACGCCATGACACTACCACCACCACCGTGCTTCGCTGATGAGGTGGTATGCTTTGGATCATGAGCAGTTCCTTTCCTTCTCCATACTCTTCTCTTCCCATCACTCTGGTACAAGTTGATCTTGGTCTCATCTGTCCATAAGATGTTGTTCCAGAACTGTGAAGGCTTTTTTAGATGTTGTTTGGCAAACTCTAATCTGGCCTTCCTGGTTTTGAGGCTCACCAATGGTTTACATCTTGTGGTGAACCCTCTGTATTCACTGGTGAAGTCTTCTCTTGATTGTTGACTTTGACACACATACACCTACCTCCTGGAGAGTGTTCTTGATCTGGCCAACTGTTGTGAAGGGTGTTTTCTTCACCAGGGTAAGAATTATTCGGTCATCCACCACAGTTGTTTTCCATGGACTTCCGGGTCTTTTGGTGTTGCTGAGCTCACTGGTGCGTTTGTTCTTTTTAAGGATGTTCCAAACAGTTGATTTGGCCACACCTAATGTTTTTGCTATCTCTCTGATGGGTTTCTTTTTTGTTTTTTTCTCAGCCTAATGATGGCTTGCTTCACTGATAGTGACAGCTCCTTGGATCTCATATTGAGAGTTGACAGCAACAGATTCCAAATGCAAATAGCACACTTGAAATTGACTCTGGACCTTTTAACTGCTCCTTGTAAATGGGATAATGAGAGAATAACAAACCTGGCGATGGAACAGCTGAGCAGCCAATTGTCCCGTTACTTATGGTTCCTTAAAAAGTGGGAGGCACATATACAAACCGTTGTAATTCCTACACCATTCACCTGATTTGAATGTAAATACCCTCAAATTAAAGCCGAAAGTCTGCAGTTAAAGCACATATTGATTTGTTTGTTTCATTTCAAATCCATTGCGGTGGTGTATAGAACCATAAAGATTATAATTATGTCGATGTCCCAATATTTATGGACTTGACTGTACCTCACAAAATTCTTTCAAGCTTTGGTAAAAGCTTTAAAATACTCTCCAGGTAATACAGATACCCGAATACGCTACACCATATTTTTTTCCATGGCATGTAACCTGTGCAGATGTTGCTCAGCAATTAGCAACATGTTAATAACAGTACAGTATATGGCGGAGCTGCTTGAAACCACCCCATTGTCCATTATCTCTGAAGCTTCTCCTCAAGGTTGAAAACAAGTTGGCTAGGCGTTTTCTCACAATATTCTCAAGGCACTGGTTAACACATGCAGCTTCCTTGTTCTCAGAGCTGTGCTGCCTTATGTAAATGGAGCAATTAACATCTCAATTAAATAACATCGAGAGCAGGGGTAGATAACATCTGCCCTACAGCATTTTTAAAACTACAAGTCTCATGATACATTGCAAGACCCTAACCTCACAGGCATGACTCCTAGAGGTGAAGGCATGATGGGATTTGTAGTTTCACCACAGCTGGAGGGCCGAGGTTGCCTACCCCTGATCTAGAGCTCATGGCTTGTGCTTCTGGATACTGTGAACTAGGGGTGCACCGAATGGAAATTTTGGTGCCGAAACGGATACCGAAAATGGAGAATACACTAGGGCAAAAACCGATACCGAAAATGACTGTTTTAGAAAAAATATTTTTATATCTTTTAAATAAAATTTAATTTTTTATAACACATTGCTAATAGTATTAGCAAAATTTCCATGCGGTGCACCTCTAGCAGACATGGCACAGGAGATAGTCAGAGACTGCAGACATGGTACAGGAGGAGATGGTCAGAGACTGCAGACTTGGTACAGAGATTGTAGACATGGTACAATGATCCATGCAGCCTGCCTGTGCTCTACCAGTGCCCATCATTTGCAGCCTGCCTGTGCCTCGCCAGTGCCCATCATTTGCAGCCTGCCTGTGCCTCGCCAGTGCCCAGCATATGCAGCCTGCTTGTGCCCCGCCAGTGCCCAGCATATGCAGCCTGTTTGTGCCCAGCAGCTTCACCAGTGCCCATCATTTTCAGCCTACCAGTGCCCAGCAGCCTACCAGTGCCCATCATGCAGCCTGCCTCTGCCTGGATCAGCGACGTTCTATGTGTGTGTGTTTTATAAATTGTGTTTTATCTGCACTATCTAGTGTACATTGTTTGCTTTCTCTTTATCTTTAGTTTTATGGCCCTTGGATAATATACAGAGCTTGCAAAAATAAGCATTTTTGTCTTGGCATAGTAACTTGTGGAGCATTTAAGGATTTCTTTGTTGTTGTACGTCCCAGGACATCAAATTAATTACAATAGCGTTATGCCGCCACCATCAGGTGGTTGGACACTATCAAAAAGTCAGGAAACCCCTTCCCAGGCATAACCCCTCCCAGCTAGGCACAGCCTTAGTGTCTGTCTCCCTCAGCCACTGGTGTCTTAGGTGATGGTCATGTCTGTGCAGTCTCTGCACAAATTATCGTTTTTAGATGGCTTTTTCTCAAGAATTTCATCCAGAAATGGGAGACTGGCTCTGTCACCTATGGCTTCTGCTAAGAGGGATGGTAATATTGCCGTTCAGCACTCAACTCTGCATAACAGGACCCTTTACAATGATAAATGTTATTGCAAACTCTCGGGTGCTCCTACAGGTCTAAGGCGGTGATCACCAGATGGAAATTCATGGCCCTGAAGGTCCTTGTGATAGTTGATGTTTGGACCCCCTGGGGGGTATCTACATCAGAGTGCCCTGTAGATGGTACTCAAATGCTTGTACCCTTTAGGAACGGTATGGATTCCCCTCAACCCTTAGTCCCTGCCTTTGCACCTGGGCTTCCCCTCCCCATAGTCATTTGTTCTTGCAGTTTTCTTTACTGTTTTATTGTCTGTCCTAGCCGCCTTGAGCGTTGCATAACTGAAATTAGGGTTAGTCCAGGAGGCTCTTGGCGAAAACCTGTGAAAAAACTGCTAATGCAGCCATGAGCTTGTTATATCCACTCGCTGACAGGACAGCGGTCAGCAAGTGGTTGACTTTGATGAATAGCCTAAAGCAAATATAAAGTACTAATTTGAATGATGACTGTTATTCAGGTAAGAAAATGTTCCCAAAATGTAAATGATCTTGATCTTTTCAAATATTATATGGCCTGGTTATTTCACTGCTATACATGTTCTATTCTTCTGTCATCAGGAGTGCTCTGTGCTCTGAGGTTTTGCCTGCTGGAGGTATCTTCTGTCTCGCTGTCCATCTCCCAGGCTGAGCTTGCCCCTGCTTGGTGCAGTCTACTTCTGCAATTGTTGGGTTTGTTGCAGGAGATTACTTCCTTTATCCTGGGCATGTTGAACAAAACATTGCAGGAGAAGCCAACAGGTGAGCTATCCAAATGTATGATTTTGTTATTCTGGATATGTGATCTTGTTCTTTAGGGCGTAACTTGAAACATGTTCAGCATTAGATCCCTCTCCCCCCCACAGTTCAAAGAGAGGCTATTGATTCCTAGCAACCAATGAACTACAAGTACCGACAGCCTTTTCGGCTGTCAGCTTGTAGTTCGCAGTGGGCTACCAGGACATTGTTGAGTGCTCTAGGTTGAGCTTCCTGTTATCCAGTAAATGCCTGCCCGTATTGGCAATACAAGAGACAGCTTCAGACAGTCAGCAGGACTGTGGCATTACACCCTTGATCTGCTGATTTGTGGGTGCTATGCTTTATAGGCGCTAACAAAAAGAAAATGCTTTTATTTTTTGTAAAGGTGAACTTATCCTTTGAATTCACAGTAAGGGCTAGTTTACACTTGCGTTGATTAGTAGCACACATTAAAGCACCTACCGCTTTAACATGCATTTTTATATGTGTTTTTGATGCTTTTGTGATGCGTTTTTGAAGCAGTAATGAAGCTTGGTAAATTCTGTGTGTATTGGTTTTTCTATTTATTTTAAAGGTGCTTAGTAGAACCCCGGATCAGTAGTACCCCCTGCTCAGTAATATCCCCACTCAGCAGAACCTTAGCTTGTTAATACTCCAATTCAGCAGATCCCTCACTCAGTAGTAACCCCCAGCTCTGCTAATTCCCCATAACCCTCAACTCTGCTGCTACTTCGGTTTGTTGCTCCTCCTCTGTCTGGTCCCTTCTCACCTCCCACTATATTGCTCCCATCTGCTAGTTTCTCCTGCCCTTGTCCCTAGCTCTGCTGATTCTCCGGCACTCGACCCTCTCTCTCTATTCACTGCTCACCTCCCGCTATTTTGCTCCCATGCTGCGAACCACTTGTGACATCTAGTTTCCTGCTTTCGTCCCCCTGCTTTGCTGATTCCCCACCGCTAAGTCCTTGTTTGCCGTTCCCCCACTCACCTTCTACTATAGTGTTCCCACGTAGTGTACCACGTGTGCTGTCTGCTGGTTGTTCCTTTTGGATCCCATTCCCACTCACCTTCCTTCTGCTCCATGCTGCACATCAGATATGAGTTTGCTTGTTGGTTTCCCAATGTATCATGGGATATCTCATACCTCCAAATCAGAGCGAAGCGGACTCTGAATAAGCGCCCCTCAACAGCTGTAGGTGCTATTGGAGAACTTTGTGATAGACTTTTTTGAAGGCGTTGGAGATACTTTGAAGCACCAAGAAAGCAAAATGTGCTATAAATTCTGAAGCAAAGCAGCGCAAACTCAACAGTGTGGTAAAGGACTGTAGTGATAACTGCTTTAATTGGCATTCCAAGTGCTTTAAAAATGGGGGTCAAATGCCACATGTTGAAGTAAGTGTTAATGAGGCCTAGGGATTCCCTATAAGATTTGTATTGCATTCCCTAACTAAGGCCTTGTGTGCTTTGAAAATTTGAATGCCCATTTAATAACCTATTGAGTTAATGCATTTCTAGACCCTTCGTCTGCGTTGGTTTTCTATTGTATGGATTAGACAGTAACGTTTCTAAACGCATCTCCAACGAGCTGCAACACGGAGGTGTTTGTGGCCTGTTTGCAGTGCATTTGCAGTACATTTACATTGACATCGGTGGAAGCATTTTGGAAGGGGTAAATGACACATTTGGTCTATTTGGCGCAACACAAACCTGATATTGCAACGTGTGATCAGCAAAAGACATGATTTGTTTTGTATTATTTAACCAGCGCTTCCTTGTCACATAGGTATAGCAGCTCCTTCATTTGAAGATATGGGCAATGCTGTCCGTAACCTTATTGCACATGGGAAAGGTGAGGAGGAAGTACAAGGAAATATTCTGCTTTCAGAGGAACACAGCCTCATTATGACTTGTTTCTGGGTCTCATTAAAGGTAGGAAGCCCAAGAAGCATCATAACCGTATTTGAAGAGTTCAACAATGCAGAGACCCGCTCATCATTCCTCTATTCTTTCTAACAGGAAATTGGAATGTTCCTTGGTCCTCTGGTGGAGAAACTGATCTCTGGTTCTTCTCCTCTGATTCCCTTCTCTGCAGTACAGGGCTCTATGGCTGCATTTCATGATATATTCATGAGATGTCGGCACTGGGTAAGTATCAAGGATATCTAGTGTAAAGGTTGGGTTATTTTCAATTAATAAAGAACCTCGAAGATGATGGTACATTGTGAAGTTCCACAGCTCTGGGTTCTCAACCTATAATTTCCACTAGAGTGACAAACTTGAATAGTACCAAAGCCCACACACTATTTGTTACTTTTTCAAACAAACCACTCCATTGGTGCATGATTATTATGAGTAAATCCGGAAGTTAAACAATTCAATGATTTCCCTGAAATACTATAGAACTGTTTTTAGTAGCTCGAACTAAGGCATCCCAAGACTAAGGCTTTATTGTTGGTCAGTTCAAAAAATATGGACACAGGAATGCATAAATCTGCTTTGTCTAGCTGTTGATTTTGAGTTTTGGTGTGTTTTTGTGTGCCCTGTAGGGGGCCGTAGATGGCTGCAGTACAGGATTTACCAGACTTTGTTCTGCATTGTTTCATCATAAAGACCTAAAGCTGAGAGCGCTTCCAAAGGAAATGATGGAACAGGTATGCAAACTATCCACTAATATAAAATGTAATCTTATTAAATGCTGTTTCATCCAAAAGATAAAAAAAAAAACATAGATGCAATATTATCAACTTAGCTGAAGAGTAAATTCCTTTATCCAATTAGTGTATCTGGTTGGATGTGTTCATGAGCTTGTGGTGACTATATGCCTAGGCAAAAAATTCCTTCATGAATTGGCTTAAAATGCCAGAAGGGCATACATGAACATCGTCCTGTTCTCGCGCTGCCTGACATGTCCACTTTCAAACCCTACAATACTGATAATGATGGTTTTGTCATGTTTATTTGCATTAGGTGAGAAATGATTGCTAGTCGCTTGAATCTGTTTTATTAGAATTCCTTCAGACTTTAGCACTTGGTGCCCGCGCTATAGCCCAAAGACTGCTACAGCGTGGGCTTAAAATGCCAGGAGGGCGTACATGGATGTCCTCCCGTTCTTGCGCTGCCCGTGCACCCCACTCAGTGATCCGCGTCGGTGTGAAGAAAGCAGTTAACCACCTTCTGTTAGAGGGTCATCAGTCCCCTTAGTGCCCATTAGTACTGCTAATCAGTGCTGATCATCGGAGTCACTTATCAGTGCCGCCTATACATCCCACATCCAGTGAAGAAGAAAAGTTACCTTTTCGCAATATTGTATAGCAAAATATGAAAACCGTTTTTTTTTTGCTAAAAATAAATAATTTAATAATTAATTAATAAATTCCACCAAAAGAAAGTTCTATTTGTGGGAATAAAAAGACAAAAATGTCCTATGGGTGTACAGCTTTGCATGACCGCACAATTGCCATTCAACGTGTGAGAGCGCTAAAAATTGGCCTGGGAAGAAAGGGGGTATAAGTGCCCAGTAAGCAAGTAGTTAAAGCAAGTCAAATGCAGTATCTTTTCATGTGTTTGTTACTTTTGATTTTCCTGGGCTGCTTGGATAGTTTGCTGATTCTGGGTGCTTTGAGTGGCTTTGCATTCATATTTACTTGTGTGGGGAAGATAAGCAGCTCAGGAACAACCAAAAATAATTGTACAATTATATGTAAATGACATGCTCTTTATTTTACAGGCATTGTTTGTGGCTCAGTCTCAGACCACCCTCTCTGTCACTCGCAGAGCTGCTGGTTTTCCTGTTCTCTTGCAGTGTATCCTATCAGCTGAGGGATCTCAACACCCACTGCTTGAAACGTGTGTATTGTCTTTGCTAACATTGGCTAAAAAAACACTCCCCATCAACTGGGATCAAACACGAGACTTGCCCCAGGTGAGAGAACTATTGAACCCCCCATAGAATCACATTTTAAAGTAACAATAAAGCCTGGTACACACAGACATCCATTTTTTTATTTATTTTTTGCATGCTATTCTCATATCGAAAACCAATATGTTACTAAAGTTGCGAAAAATCTCACAAGACAGAATACAACTTCGGAAGTGACGTATTCTTTTGTTTACGAGCATGTGTGGTCATTGTCACACTTTTTTGTACAAATACTATACAAACTATACAAAATTTGTTCTGTTATCGTACAATTTTCGTGTTTTGTACCTTCGGATATTTTCACATGAACTGTCATGATCGGCTCTCAAATGCTGTGCACTAGCGAATAGATTAACAGACTAATGCACCAAATGTGTTTTTTTTTTTTTTGTTTTTTTTATCTGATATTCTCCTTGTATGTACGTGCCTTTTAGTCATTGAAAGAAAATGTTTTATATTATTCTGTTTTCTTTGTTTCAGGTTACAGCAGTTCACGCACTGCAGAGCATGCTGCGCTCAGCTAGCCTTCGTTCCACAATGCTCAATCATGCCGTCCCCATGATGTCTGTGGCACTCATCAGTCTGAGTTCTCCATGCTGGGCTATGCGTAATGCTGCTTTGCAGCTTTTCAGTAAGTTTCTATCCTGCATATGTGGATGGTGTAAGTGAATGAACAGCAATAACAATATAAACATATTCCCATTGTATCCAGCTGCTCTCACAGTTGGCGTGCTGGAGTTATCCCGCAGTGATACGGATAGCACAGTGCAGAGCACACTGAATGTCGGAGCTCTACTACGGCGATTTCCAGGTCTGCTAGATGTCCTGTTAAGGGAATTGAATATGGCAAGAAAAAATAAAATGCTCCACCCCAGTTTACATCCTATCCTCACCCTTCTTGCCAAGCTACAACCTGGAGGAGACGCTGATGCAAGGTGCTTATTTATTTCTTGTGTATATACTTTGTGAATGCAAGATTGAGTGTTTTTCACTTGTATACAGTAAGTTTTGTGATCTGGAGACTGCCCTCAGAAATACAATTGTTACCCTACTGAACAGAGCAGTGATTAAAATCTGTACTCTTGTTACGTGCTTTTATTATGATACATTGTTTGCTGTCAGCTGTCTTATAGAGCCTTTATTGGATCTGAGAAATAATCCGATCTATGCAGTGCGTGTTGCTGCTGCTCGAGCCCTTGTGCCTGTTGTACAGGAGAAGAATTGTTATAACTTACTACTTCAGCTGATACTGGATCTTCCGCGAGGAAATGAAGGAGTGTCTCACAACATGTTACATGGACAATTGCAGCACATATATGCTTTGTTATCTTCAGTTCTAAAGGGAAATTGGTGAGTGTTCAAGCTACAGAGTGCAACTTGATTAACTATTTTGTCACATTTAATAAATAAATCATTTTCTTGTTTTGGGAAATTGGGTATTGTGTCAAATCAAATTATACTTCTTGGGAATAAAGAAACACATTGTGCAGATTTTTTAAATATTTTACAGTACTGACACAAATTGGGGGCAAATTTTAATGCATTGCCTCAGCCCTTCTTTTCTTTTTTTTTTTAAAGTGGTTGTGAACATCAGACATGAAATATGAACAAATCATATCCCTGTATAGTGTGTACTTGTCTCAATCCAGAGCACAAAGCAAAGCCAGAAAACTGACCATGCAAGGAAGATGTGTTTCTGTGCCTAGTGTGGTCTGTTTGAAATGGGAAAACAGTGTGACTGGCAGGATCACCAGCAATTTAGCACAAAAGAAGACAAAGAACAGAATACTTTATAACACAAATACATGGTACAACAGACATGTACCAGGAATAAGAATTGTGGGAACATACACTTCAACCCCTCACTTTTTTAATAATGATTGTCATACAGTACCTGCCTTTTTTTCAGAAACAGAGCAGATATGATTACCACTTTTGAAGTTTTTAGATGAGTATGGGAAATAAACGAGCGTTCAGATGTGTCAAAGCCTGTGTGCATCAGTCGCCAGAAACTTCCAGTAAGCTGGTACATTTTTTCTATCCAAATTTGTGTGGAAGATCATGGGTGAACCAAGAAGCTACGGTTAGGCTGGGTGCTTAGCAGGCCAAAAAAAAAAAAAGAAATCGGTTCCCATTTTTTAAAAAATAAAGATAGATGCTACTTGTACATCCAACTCCCTACAGTATTGAGTAGCTATGATTGAATTTTCCTCCCTGAATTACTGTCTTTTTCTTTTAATTCAGTATTTCAGAGAGTGCACAGGAGGAAGTAGCCCAGCATCTTCTTCCAGTGTTCTGGCTTATGTCCCCGGTTCAGAAGTGCCCACTTATAAGGCATGCATTCCTGGATGTACTGTCACTGTTGTCACCTCATTGTGGAGAGGATTTTGCCAGGCAAGTTCAGGCAGCTGTCTGCAAGGAGTTGAGTGCAAAGGAGCCGTTCACACAGGTGAGTGCCTTTTTAGTAGGGAACCAGTAGATTTAACTGTTTTTTTAAATTAAGGCAGTCTGTCGGTCTCTAAAATTGTTGTCATGTTTTATTTATACAGGTAGGATCTGAGGCTTACCATGAGGCATGTGTGCGGCATCTCTGCAGTGAAGCTTCTAGCCCCGTGGGCTCCAAAGCTTCTGGTTATGTGTGCCATCTTCTGCTGGATAGAGACACAGCTGTGTTCAAGTGGTTGAATGATCAGCAGTTAGGATATATTCCCACTTCTCTGGGCCATTCCTTCAGAGACATATTACAGGTATGAAGGATTAAAAAAGTGCTACAGCGGGTTTTCCTTGGTGTGCTACGGTTTGGGTTTAGCATTATTTTATATGCCTTTTACACAGTTGTAGGTGCACTCCCATTGACAATAGACTGTGCATTTCATGAAATGCTCAAAGTCCTGCTTGTCCTAGAAGTCAATGGGAATCGCGTATAAAACACCAACACAAATCAGAAAGGGGGCAAATACTTTTTCACAGCATTGTGTGTGTGTGTGTGTGTGTGTGTGTGTGTGTGTGTATACGTATACTGTTCAAAAGTTTTAGGCAGGTGTAAAAAATTGCTGTAACTGAAGAATGCTTCCACAAATAGACGTGTTGATAGATTATTTTTAACGATTGACAAAATGGAAAGTAAATGAACAGAAGAGAAAACCAAATCAATATTTGGTGTTGATCACCCTTTGCCTTCAAAACAGCATCAAATCTTCTAGGTATGCTTGCACACCGTTTTTGAAGGAACTTGGCAGGTAGGTTGTTCCAAGCATCTTGGAGAACTAACCACGGATCTTCTATGGATGTAGGCTGCCTCAAATCCTTCCGTTTCTTCATGTAATCCCAGACAGACTTGATGATGAGATCAGGGCTCTGTGGGGGCCAAACCATCACTTCCATGACACCTTATTCTTCTTTATGCTGAAGTTAGTTCTTAATGACATTGGTATTATGTTTGCGGTCATTGTCCTGCTGCAGATTGTATGGCATGATGGGATAAGTATCTGCTTGTATTTCTCAGCATTGAGGACACCATTGATCCTGACCAAATCTACATCCACCATGCTTCACTGTGGCCTGCAGACACTCATTGTACCGCTCTCCAGCCCTTCAAAAAAACTGCCTCCTGCTACAGTCAAATATTTTAAATTTTGACTCATCTGTCCAGAGCACCTGGTGACATTTTTCTGCACCCCAGTTCTATGTTTTCCTGCATAGTTGAGTCACTTAATCTTCTTTCCATGTCATTCGGACAATTCCCACAGCTTTCTGCCAGTACTGTGCTGATGGCTTTGCTGGACATCTTCTGTTGTTAAAGGGATGCATGATACGTCTTTCATCTGCTTTATTACGTTTCCTTGGCCGACCACTGCACCAATCTCAGCATGTTTTTGTGTTTTTTCAAAAGAGCTTGAACAGCGCATCTTGAAACCCCAGTCCGCTTTAAAATCTTTTCCTGGGAAAGACCTTGGTGATGCAGTATAACTACCTTTTGTCTTGCCTGTGACATGAAACGGTCTTCCAAAACCTCACCTTAGTAGCAGAGTTTGGCAGTAACTCATCCAGTTTTAAGCCTCCCACAGCTGTTTCTGTTTCAGTTAATGACTGTTACAACCTACATATGAAATTGATGATCGTTAACACCTGCTTGACATAATTGGTTAATCGTACACCTGACTCTAATCTCACAAAATCCCTGACTTTGTGCAAGTGTAAGAATTGATGCTCGTTTGAAGCATGTTTGTATCTCAGTCTCATGTTTGTATAGTGTCTTAGATATGGTTACTAACTTACTCATACTTTAGTTTTATGCTTTGCGAGACAAACGATTGTACTTTTGTGCCACCACTGTTTGAATGTATTATTTTGCAGAAACTAACCTGATCTGTTTTATATAGCAGTTTTTTTTTTTTTTTTTTTTAATATTGCGTTGTAAATAAAGTAAAAGTCAAATAGCATTATTCAGCAGTATTTTTTGTCTCTAGGCAGTCCTACTAAATTCATAAATATGGTCACATTTGGGGTGAATTAGTTGAAGATCTGCAATAAACACTTTTAAAGAATATAAGGAAAGTGCTTTATTTGTACATATTTGTGTTAATTGCTTTAATTCTATTTTAATTCCTTGTAGTTCTTTTCCTTTTCTTATCACATTTTGCTTATATTTAAATTCCAGAATACATTATACACCATGTTGGGAGAAGATCACCATTTAAATCTCAGTCTGTATTTAGAGAGCTATGTCCATCTGCACAGAATCTGTCCTTCTCTCCTTGTTAACCACCCTCCGCACCCCAAGAACATTGAGTGTACCAATGTTCTCCTCCAACTCCTAGAGTCCAGAAAAGGAGGACCTCAGCTCCAAGGATATGCACTTTCCACACTCAGTCTGCTGCTGGCACATGGGTAACTAAAAGTCTAATACCGATGCTTGTTAATAGGAAATCAAAGAAGAGACTTCTATTGCAGTTACACCAATGCATGTGTAAGCTGTGTAGTGTGTGTGTACAATTTAAATGCATTTTGGAAGGACTCTGGAATTACAAATTCAAAATAACAGGGTTAGTACAGTTAATGGGCACTAGCCAAAATGGCAAGAATTCCATACCTAGGCATAACCCCTCCTAGCTCAGCTAAGCCTCAGTTTTACCTAGTGTTCTTAGGTGATGGATGTACGTATTAAAATCTCTCTGAAGATCTCCTTTTGATGGCTTTAGTTCCCATTAATTTTAACGCCCCTGCTGGGGTAGAGAAGGGCTTCATGTATGAGTCACTATGGCTAGAAGGCCAAGAGGGGACTGTACCCAGCCCTCAAATTCAAGAGCAGAGATGGCCTGTAATGTAATCGGCCAGCATTGGATCCTGCGGACAGGTTTATATCTAACAGATGACCTTGCTGTACTATACAGGACCTGGGCAGTGCTCCCCTTCCCCAAAGTAGAGTCTTCGAAGGTCCTGCAAGGTTTGCACGTAATAATGAGTAGTGAAAATTGCTCTGAAATGATTTAATGACTTCTAATGTGACGTTCATGGCCCTAATGGCATGCAAGAACAAATCCGTGCGAACAAGACCTTTTAGGTATGTTTCAACTGCTTTCAGTAATTCAGGTATGGAATTAGGCCATTTACATAAAAGAGAAAGGAATGAACCATGTACTACACTAGGTCTAGTCGATGGTAAAAACCACAACTGAATGAAATGGAAAGCTGTTATTCCTTCATAAGAAACAGAAGCACTATAAAGCTTAAAAAAAAATGTTTTATCTTAAAAACAAATTGTGGTTTAGAATTCTCGAACTGAATGCATTAAAAATAATTAAGAAAAAAACAGTTTTATAATTTTTCCCCAGATGCATTCACAGAATTATCAAAAAGTATAAAAAAATAATCTTCATTGCATTTCAACTCTGATCTTTATTATCTGACTCAATGCAAAGATATTTTGCCTTGATTATACTGATTACATTTGGGTTCTTATTGATATGAAATTGGCTATAAATTCCGCATAATGATACAATTTGGTTTACCTTGTTTATATTTAAATACCAGGATCTTCATAGAAAAGCAGACAGATCCCACGTGAATCTTATTTGTTTTGTATAATTTTTTATCTATTTATTGAAAATTCTGTGACCCTTACATGGTAGAGGAAGTGTTTTGTAATTTTCTATGGGTTTGGTTTGTGAGGATTTTAGCTGTGCTTTTAATAATATAATGTTTGCATGTTTAACCACTTGCCTACAGGGCACTTTCACCCCCTTCCTGCCCAGGCCATTTTTCAGCTTTCAACGCTGTCACACTTTGAATGACAATTGCGCAGTCATGCAACACTGTACCCAAATGACATTTTTATCATTTTTTCCCCACAAATAGAGCTTTCTTTTGTTATTTGTTATTGTTATTTATTGCGCTATAAACAAAAAAAGAGGGACAAATTAAAAAAAAAATACAATATTTTTTTTACTTTTTGCTATAATAAATAAAAAAATTTATTTTATTTTTTTAAACACATTTTTTCCTCGGTTTAGGCTGATACGTAGTCTTCTACATATTTTTGGTTAAAAAAAATCGCAATAAGCGTGTATTGATTGGTTTGCGCAAAAGTTATAGCAGCTACCAAATAGGGGATAGTTTTATAGCATTATTATTTGTTTTACTAGTAATGGCGGCGATCAGCGTTTTTTTTTATATATTTTTTTTTTATCGTGACTGCGATATTGCGGTGGACACATCGGACACTTTTGACACATTTTTGGGATCATTCACATTTATACAGCGATCCCTGCTATAAAAATGCATTGATTACTGTATAAATATGACTGACAGCGAAGGGGTTAACACTAGGGGGCGATCAAGGGGTTAATTTGTTCCCTAGGGAGTGATTCTTACTGTGGGGAGAGGGGACTGACTGGGGGAGGTGACCGATGGTTGTCCCTATGTACAAGGGACACACTATCGGTCTCCTCTCCCTGACAGGATGTGGATCTGTGTGTTTACACACACAGATCCACGGTCCTGCTCAGTTACTGGTCAATCATGGGTGCCCGGCCGCCATCGGGCACACGCATCAGGTCCCCAGTGGCGCGCACCCTAGTGGCTTGTGAAGGTGCGACGTCGTATAACATCTGCCCAGAAAAAGAGGGTCTTCCAATGACGGCGGGCAGTGGTCAAGCGGTTAAAGGTCTTTGTTTAAAAAAAAAAATGCCATTCTACCCTCCTCTGTGCAGTTGGTTTTGCACAGAGTGGCCCTGATCCTCCTCTTCTGGGGTCACTTAGCGGCGCTCCTGGCTCCTCCTCTTCTCAAGTGCCCCGTCAGAGAAGCGTTCTCCCTCAGAACCCGTATGGGTGCACTTCCGTGTACTGCTGCTGCGTCTACACAGACAGCAGAACTCGGCCACGCCCCCGACTCCCGCATCATTGGATTGTCCGCAGCGGGAGCCATCTGTGTATCTGTGCAGACTTCCTGGCGGGCTCTGCACGTGTACCATGCGAACACGCTGGAGCTCATCCTTACCAGCCAGTAACAAAGTTTCTGGATGAAGTAGTGAAGAGAGCAGTATTGTCAGTCTGGGCAGAGACACACGATCGGACTTCAAACAAACTTTTCCGTGGATTTTTGTATGAAGGGAATTGGCCGGGCACACCAATAGCATACACACGGCAGGACTTTTCTGCAAACTTTCCCAACATCACATGTTTTTTCTGCTCTTTACCGCCACCCTTTGGTCAACTTCTGCTATTGTTGGTTGATTTTAACATTGGTTCTGGGCATGCGTGTTTGTACTTTGGACTTTGCACCGTAGGACTTTTGTTGCCGAAAAGTTTGTCTGTTTGCAGAGCAAACTTTTGTCCGCTGAAAACCAAAAAAGTTTGTCCGATGGAGCGTACACACGGTCAGATTTTTTTGAAAACCTGCTCATTTTGAAGTTTGTTGGCAAAAAGTCCTACCGTGGGGGCGTGTCCTGGCTATGGAGGAGTAAGGACGCGTGTGTCTGCCGCTCCGATTCACCGCCGCACCTAACCTGAGCTACAAGGGAGGATTGCCTGCCGTTTGTCCCCTGACATGTCGCAGAAGATCCGGGCACCCCCGCAGACCCCTCGGGGAGACCGCTCGAGACAGGGACAGCTCGATTCCTTCCTCGTGGAGCCGACCAGAGGCAGCCGCGAGGCATCCAAGATGGCGCCGGCCGGGAGATCACAGAGCGCTGCCCCAGCCTCGCAGGCTCCGACGACCCGATCCCAGCTGCAACCAAGCTCCCCCGGGCCTTCTCCGTCGCTGGTGAGTGACCCGACGGCCCGATCTCCCCGCACTCGCCCTCCTCTCTCCTGGGCCTCTCGGAGGAGCCTGACCCCCTGGAAGACGCAGACATCAGGCGCCATATTTGGGCCCTCCCCACCAAAGCAGACCTAGAGCGCTTTGCAGACCGGGTTGAGAGGGCCCTGAAAGAGGATGTGGCCCAATTAAAGACGGACACTACCCATCTGGGCAATAGGGTAGAAGCCCTGGAGCAGAAGCTAGAAGATGTGCTCCCAGTCATCTCGCAGCTACAGGAGAAATGTTCAGCCCAGAGCCATCAAATTGAGGCCTTGCTGTGTCATTTAGATGACATGGAGAACCGCAGCCGAAGGGCGAATATCAGGATAAGGGGCTTGCCTGAAGCGACCGGAGCAAGGGATATAACCCCTACATTGGAAGACATATTTAAGGACATTTTAGGCCTGCCTGCTACGGCTGCGGTGGAGATTGACCGCGCACACAGAGCTCTTAAACCACCGTCGCAAGACGTGAACAACCCGAGAGATGTCATCTGCAAACTCCATAAATACACACTTAAGGACCGTATAATGCAGAAGATGAGAGGTAAAACCCACTACGATTTTGATGGTGCCCGTCTGACATTTTCCGGCCGGAGATGCTTGCTGATTCCTATACCGATGTGCCCATTCCCAACTGTTTGGGCTCCCTGTTGCCTATACCCCTTGGGACTGCCACCTTTGACACTTAGCTCCCTTTCCTCCCCTACATACCGCTCCACGCCTGATGCGGTGGCCGGTGGCGGACGCCCCCTCCTTTCCCTCTTGTTGTGTTAGCCACGTTCCCCCAGTAGGCTACCCTTTTTTTGTTTTTTGGGTACTGATCCCCTTTGGGATCTTGGACTAGGGTCCGGGCCCCCCCTCCGTGAAGGATCGAGGTCCCGGACAGGGTCCATAGTGACTTGGCCAGACTGCTTGGTCTCAGCCTTTCCCCCCCTCCCCTTTTATTTTTTACTGTTATTGCCGTGTTTACTATGCATTTACTGACTATTGATGCTTGTCATTTTGTCTCCCCTCTTCCCACTCTTCCATCTGTCCTTTTCTCCCTTTTTCTTCTCTCCTCCCCTCGCCTTTCTCCTACTCCTCTCTCTACTAGGTGCGTCTTGCTGCTCCGCCTTCCACACCGTGCGCCCCGTATCTATCAGCGACTCCATCCACTCCGGACACACCTATGGCCACCCTACAGGTAAGCTCCTACAATGTTAGAGGCTTATGCTCCCCCCACAAGCGCAGCAAGCTCTGGTGGGAGTTGAAGAGGCTCAAAACGCAGGTGGTCTTCCTGCAAGAGACCCACTTTACGCCACAGTCGCTACCCAGGCTCCCTAAACACCTTTTTAGCCAGTGGTTTATTAGTACATCTCCAACCCCTAAATCCAGGGGTACCGCAATAGCTATACACAGGTCATGCCCCTTTCAGCCCACTGACACCCGAATAGACCCCCTAGGCCGCTACGTATTTCTGAAGGGCTCCCTGGCTGGGCACACCTACACGTTCGCATCTATCTATGCCCCTAATGTTAATCAGCTGGGGTTCCTCGACACTATGTTGGAACGTCTGGGCGAGTTTAGGGAGGGCTTCCTGATCCTGGGGGGGGACTTCAATGTCAGCCCTGACCCCTTACTTGACACTTCTCATGCTAGACCCACACATTCCTACGTGTTCCTCAAACACTTCCGTAAGTCCCTCCAATCCCTCCTCCTGACGGATAGCTGGCGAACACTACACCCGTCTGACCGCGACTTTAGCTATTATTCTAAGGTACATGACGTCTACACCCGCATAGATCACCTGTATGTGGACCGGAACACCCTGGAGCTTTTGAGATCTGCCTCCATAGGACAGATCACCATCTCGGACCATGCGCCGGTGTCGGCGGTCTTTGCTTTACCCTCGGGTTCACGTCGATCCTGGACATGGCGACTGAATGACAACCTACTAGACGACGCGGGGGTGGTGGGAGAAATCGCAGACACCTTGTCCCACTATTTTTCCGAGAACTCCACGGCTGACGTGAGTGAGGGCACGCTGTGGGAGGCCCATAAGGCCGTGATCAAGGGGGCACTGATTTCTCAAGGCTCCCGGCTGAAGCGAGAACGCATGGCGGACTTTCACAGGGTGTACACCGCCCTCCAGAAAGCTGAACGACGGGGGGCCCAGAGGCACTGCGTACCCTGACGGAACTGCGGGAGTTGTTCCTGCGGCTTCTGGACAGGCAGACACACAAGCGTTTCCGCCACATGTCCCATAGGTTCTACGAACATGGGAACAAGTGCGGTCGCATGCTAGCACGGGCGCTCCGGACACGGACGGCGCAGATGCATGTTCATAAATTAAATTCCCCTTCGGGGACTCCCACGGTGCTGTCCTCTAAAATCGCAGCGGGCTTTCGGGAGTACTACGCCGCTTTGTATGATTTGAACCCTGACCTCTCCTCTTCGGCACAGGCCGCGAAATGTCAGGCGATTCGTGACTACCTGACCTCGTCGGGATTCCCCTCGCTTACGGACGACCAGTCCTCAGCTTTAGAACAACCAATCACCCTAATTGAACTTAGATCGACGATTGGGTCTCTACCCGCTGGGAAGAGCCCAGGCCCGGACGGGTTTACCAAGGCATACTTTGCGACCTTTCTCTCCCACTTGGAAAACCCACTATTGCGCTACTTTAATTCTATAGCGGGGGGTACGGCAATTCCGCCGGAAGCTTTACTAGCCCATATTACTGTGATCCCGAAGGAGGGCAAAGATCCCGCCGCCCCACAGAGTTACCGCCCTATCTCGCTCCTTAACTTAGACGTGAAGATCCTAGCGAAAATATTGGCCAATAGGCTCAAACATCTGTTGCCTGGACTTGTGCACCTTGATCAGACAGGCTTCATCCCGGGCAGGGAGGCGCGGGACAACTCCATACGGGCGGTTCAGCTCATTCAATGGGCTCGCACCTGTGCAGACCCCCAGCCCTACCTCATCATTTCCACTGATGCCGAAAAGGCATTTGACCGGGTGGATTGGTCATACCTGCAGGAGGTACTTTAACATTTGGGCTTGGGCCCCCGTATGTTGGCGTCCGTCTTGGCTCTGTACTCTGATCCATGTGCACAGGTGAAGGTGAATGGTACCCTCTCCTCCCGCTTCCCCATCAGGAACGGCACGAGGCAGGGGTGCCCACTCTCACCCCTCCTCTTTGCTCTGGTACTGGAGCCCCTGCTCCGTACAGTTCGGGCTAATGGTGATATTAGGGGCTTGCAGGTTGGGAATGCGGAACATAAACTCTCAGCTTACGCTGACGATGTTCTTTTTCATCTCGCGAACCCACTGCTCTCGTTGCCGGTCCTGCTGAAGGAACTTAACTACTTTGGCACCCTATCCAATTTCAAAATAAATTTTGACAAATCGGAGATCCTCCCTATTAACTTGACCCCAGACCTAACAAACATACTCAAGGCTGCCTTTCCTTTCTCGTGGGCCAATACATCCTTACGCTACCTGGGAGTACGACTCACGGATAGGTATGAAGCCTTGTACAAGACAAACTTCCCCCCTTTGCTCGCTGCGATTAAAGATGATCTTACTAAGTGGACTCGCACTGCCTTCGCCTGGTTTGGCCGGGTGAACGTGGTGAAGATGAACATTCTACCGCGTATCCTTTTCTATTTCCAGATGCTCCCGATTAGATTGCCCAGATTGTTCTTTGATCGCCTCTCTAGCATGCTGACTGAATTTATCTGGAGCGCGCGTAAGCCCCGAATAGCCCTCAAGACGTTAAAGCGCTCTAAGACAGAGGGCGGGCTGGGACTTCCTGACATTAGACGATATTATAGGGGAGTTGCTCTCCAAAGGATACTGAACTGGCGTTTCCACTCTCAATCGAAGCTCTGGGTATCTGGAGAAGTGCCTTGCGGGGCGGAACCTATCGTACGCACCGTGGTTACAGCGGGAACACAGAGGTCTATCAGAGACAACCTCCCCATTGACGACCCATGTGCTCGCGCTCTGGGATAGACTGAACGTTTCGCTTAAATTGTCTCCCCCTGTGTCGCCGCTGGCCCCATTAGGTGGCTTCCTTTGGTTCCCTCCGGGGGAGCAAATGGCCTTTTTTGGGCCTTGGGTGGAGGACGGGAACGCCAGCTGCGGGAACCTCATGAAGGATGGTAAACTCCTGGATTACGAGACCCTCCCGACGGGGAGACAGGGGCCACGGATGAATTTCTGGCGGTATAGGCAACTACACCACTTTTTTGAAAAACAGGGCCACAGGATAAGGGATCCCTCTTCTGTCACCCCGTTTGAGGGTCTGTTCATTGCTGATGAACCTACCCCACACCTGGTGTCTGAACTCTACCGTTTGCTGGGCTCTGCTGCCCCTCTGCCCGTGCCCGCCTACATACGGAAATGGGAGAGAGATTTGGATCAGGTCCTTACGGACGCACAACTGACCCATCTATACCGCCTCACTCATTCTTCCTCTGTGGACTCTAAAACACAAGAGACAAATTTTAAACTATTGTCTCGCTGGTACCATGTGCCGGCGGACTTGGCGTGTATTTACCCAACTGAGTCCGGGCTGTGTTGGCACAGGGGCACACTCATCCACATATGGTGGAGCTGCCCTCTGATTGAGCCCTTCTGGGCGGACGTTAAAGATCAGATACTGACGATCACCGGGGTTGACATACCCTTCTCTCCGGTGCACTTTCTTCTCCATGTCCCAACAATTCCTCTCAGTCACTATAAGAAGAGTGTAATTCCACACTTACTCAATGCGGCCAGGAGGCTGCTTCCGGTGTACTGGAGGCAGTCTAGAGTACCTGGTCGCGAGGATTGGATACGGGCGGTAAGTGACATCGGAGAGGCTGAGAGATGGGTGGCGACCTGTCGCGACCACCAGGACCGACATATGACCATGTGGGCACCGTGGACAGACTATGTCTCGGACCCTGTTTTTGTCCCCTCTAGTCTAGACGTGGCTTTGCTGGAACTGGCGGAGCCCTCCCTTAAGACTCGCAGGCTGCAAGCTCTCGCTGGGGAGCAGCTGGATCCACCAGCACTTGGTTAAGGAGATGGCCGTCCGGCACTGATGTTTGTTGTTGGAGTGGAGCGCACGGTGTGGAAGCGGACAAGTTTTATTTTTCTCACTAACAAGGTACGCACTGTTCCTCTCTCTACTCTTTTTTTTTTTCTACCCCCCCTCTTCCCCTCTCCTCCCCTTTCTCCCTGCATGTCTTACCTGTGCTCCTTCTCTTTCCCAGACCCTTATCTCCCTCTCACCCTCTCCCCTCCCAAAGTCTACTCCCTTTTATTGTTACGGCTTGTGACCAGTGATGGAGATGTTACTCCTTAAGAATGTTGAGTGTGGTGTTGGGCTAGTTCGAGCACATTGTTAGACCTTGGTTTACCCCATAGCCCGCCTGGGGGCCTTTGCCGATCCCTGGCCCTGACCCGGAGCTCACCTGGGGGGTGGTGGGTGGTTAGTTGGAGGTCTCAGTACCCCCCCCCCCTCCGCCCCGGACGTGGGCTTCTGGTTCGGTCTTGAGCCCTGTGGCTTGCCTGGGTTGGCAGGGCTCTCGCGCAGATCTCCCTCCTGGCTCATACCCGGGCTCGGGTGGTCTAGCGGAAAGTTCAGCTCTTCCCCCTCCGTGATATCACACCTTGGGTGTTCGTTCCCACACCATCTCTGGTTGTGACCCATGTGGCCGCCATGTTACGGGGGGGGGGCCGGGCTGGCTGCGGACGACCTTAGGGTGTTGGCTGCTGGACCGGCCCTCATGGCTGAGTTTACGTCTGACACTGGCGGTCCATACCTGCTCACACAATGTGCATTGTTTGATATATAACTCCACTGTTTGACGGCCCTGCGTGGCCGGATCTTTATGTAATCATAACCTGCTGGGTGTATCTGACTTTTGTCTTATATGCTCTTCCCCCTCCCCCTTTTATGTTTCTGTTTTCCTTTTAATTTTTCAATAAATACTGATTATACAAAAAAAGTCCTACCGTGTGTATGGGGCTTTAGACTAGCAGATTTAGACTTGACTAACAAATTGAAGCTGAACTCCAGCTTGCACTTTATAAGCAGTTACAACAAACAACCTTTTTTTCCTTTTTGGTGTAGAGATTTTACATAAAGGGGAAAAAAATCTGATCATTGCAAGTACCTCTCAGAGGATTGAGACAAACCATTTACCACTCAAACTGCTCACCAGGTGAAAATAAAGGGGGAAACTGCCTTTAAAAAAAAGGAAAACGAATGTAGCTGCTATATGTAAGGATTGGTAATCTGCAATATAAAGCAACTTCCACTTTAAGGCCTCCTCCCCATCTTCTGTTTGTGAAACTGAGCTTTTGGGGAGAAGAGAAGATACCCAATCTTGACAGGTACCTGCACTCACTTCCATTCCAATCGCCTTAGGCCTCTCCCTCCCAAAGTCTTCTGGGACACATGACTGGTCCTAGAAGACTTCAGGACCATGTGCTCATAGTGAAGATGCCGGCACCACCGAGGGAGAACACCGCTGGGGTGAGTGCACAGCTGGAACATGGGACGGGTGAGTGAGTGTGTGTGTGTGTGTGTGTGTGTGTGTGTGTGTGTGTTTTCAATTAAAAATCGGCAGCTATAGTTTTTGTAGCTGCTGACTTTTTTTTAAAAATAAAAAAAATACTGCAACTCTGCTTTAATACATCATAACCGCTTTAACTTTCATGATAGTTTGGAATGTTTTATTTTTTTTATTTTATATAATTGCATCTCGGCACAAAGAAACACTAGTTATCTATCTATCATATCGACCTGTTAAGACATAATATGTGTACTGTATTGTGTACAGCAATCATAGGTATAATGCAAAGGGAGCACTGAAAGACAATGTATTCATAGTCATTGAGATGTCAAATGTTAAGTATATTTTTAGAACAATTAATTTATCACAATTTAGCTATCCGCTCTGTATTTTTTTTTTTTTTTGTAAGGTTTTCTGCCAAAAGCATAACTGCCAATTAGGTTGCATTTCTGCTTCTATTTTTCGATTTGTAGTCAAGTTCTGGATGACCTCTCCCTGGTTACCCGCTGGCTCTCCATCCTCACAGCTTATGCAGACCCAGCCATTTCCTGTGAAAAATTGCGGCTAGCTGCAGCAGATGCACTTCAATTGGTTGGAGTCGACCTGGTGAGACTAGCTCTCAAGTGTGGTACATCAAAGCTTGCACAACTGGCAGTAAGGTAAGAAGTTCTCACTATTGGTGTAAGGTAAGAAGTTCTCACTATTGGTGTATTTTTTTTTCATCACTCTTGTCTTTGTTTTTCCATTAGAGCCATATTATGTGCAGTGAATTTGCTGCAAGATGAGGACAGGGGTGTTAGAGAATTTACTACAAGGTTTGCTGTGACAGCCTTGAATCGGCCACCTGAGACAACTTTCCACAGTGACTGGGCAATTGTGTGTCTCCTGGAACTTCTGAGAGACTTTTTCTGGGGCTATGAGGAGACCTTTAATGCTCTAATACATCAACTGCCTTCATGTGATCTGCAGATTGTACTATCCTTCCTTAATGAAAGGTAATTGTCTTAGTATAGTGCTTGCTTTAGTCTGTAAATGCAGCTGGTAACAGTTCTTTAATGAGTATCTATGCTCAAAATTTAGCAGTGATTTTAATAATGCTTAAAGTGAAACAATAAAAGTGAAATATTCCTTTAGATTTTGTACGGGGGGGGGGGGGGGGTGTCTATAGTATGCCTGTAAAGTAGCGTATGTTTTGCGTCCTGTTTATAACAGTCTCTGCACAAAATCACATTTCTAAAGGGAAAAAAAGTCATTTAAAACTACTCGCGGCTATAATGAATCCTCGGTTCCTGGCAATACAGATCAGTCATTGAAAAACAAAAATGTGTGGGGGCCCTTCAGGTCTGGTATGGATATTAAGGGAACCCTACACCAAATTTTAAATAAAAATGGCGCGGGGTTCCCCCCAAAAATTCATACCAGACCCTTATCCAAGCACCCAACCTGGCAGGCCACAGGAAAAGAGGGGGGACGAGAGGGTGCCCCCCCTCCTGAACCATACCAGGCCACATGTCCCCGTTGATGGGGACAAAGGCCTCATCCCTACAACCCCTTGCACAGTGGTTGTGGGGGTCTGCGGGTGGAGGGGCTTATCGGAATCTGGAATCCTGTCGTGTTTTTTTTTTTTTAACATTTTCACACTTTTTTTTTTTTTGTGAAATGCTTGGGGTTCAATAAGGGGTACCCCTTACCAATTCACATGGGGGGGGCGGGATCTGGAGTTCCCCTTTGTTAAAAGGGGCTTCCAGATTCCGATAAGCCCCCCCGCCCGCAGACCCTCACAACCACCGGGCAAGAGTTGTGGGATTGAGGCCCTTGTCCCCATCAATATGGGGACATCCTGCCCATGATGTTCTCTCGTCCCCCCTCCTTTCCTGCTGCCTGCCAGGTTGCGTGCTCCAATAAGGATCTGGTATGGATTTTTGGGGGGGAACCCCACGCCATTTCTTTTTTTATTTGTCATAGGATTCCCCTTAATATCCATACCAGACCTGAAGGGCCTCGTAATGGAATTCAGGGGGATCCCCACGCATTTTTATTTTTTTTCAATTACTTTGATCTGTATTGCCGGGACCCGACAATTCATTATAGCCGCGAGTAGTTTTAAATGACTAGTTTTCCTTTAGAAATAATTTTTTTTGCATAGACTATTATAAACACCTGCTAATTTACAGGCATGCTATAGACACCCCCCAGGTACGAAATTTTAAAGGAATATTTTACTTTTATTGTTTTACTTTAAGCATTATTAACCACTTCCATACAGGGCACTTATACACCTTCCCGCCCAGACCAATTTTTAGCTTTTAGCGCTGTTGCACTTTGAATGACAATTGCGCGGTCATGCTACACTGTACTCAAACTAAATTTTTATCATTTTGTACCCACAAATAGAGCTTTCTTTTGGTGGTATTTGATTACCTCTGGGATATTTATTTTCTGCAAAAAATAAAATAAAAAATGACCGAAAATTTTGAAAAAAAAAACGTTTTTTTTTTTTGTTTCTATCATAAAACTTTGTTAAGTACGTTTTCTCCTTCACTGATGGGCACTGATGGTACTGCACTGACAGGGCGTCACTGATGGGCAGCGATGAGGTGGTACTGATGTGGTGGCATTGATGGGCACTAATATGCGGCACTGATGGGCGGCATGGATAGGCACTGATAGGCGGCATGGATGGGCTTGGATAGTCGGCACGGCTGGGCACTGATAGGCAGCACGGCTGGGCACTGATAGGCGGCACGGATGGGCACTGATAGGTGGCACGGATGGGCATAGATGGGCACTATTGTATGTGTTTTACTAATGGATGCCAATCAGTGCCTGCCAATCAGTGGTGCCCATCGTGGGTACTGATTGGCATCTATTGCGGCACTGATTGGCATCCATTTTTTGTGTCCTCATCCCTGGTGGTCTAGGGTGGCATACCTTTATTTTTATAATCCCTGGTGGTCCAGTGGGCATCCCTGGTGGTCCAGTGGGCATCCTCGGGGGGGCTGTGCTGATAATCGATCAGCACAACCCCCCCCCCTGTCACAGGAGCAGCCGATCGGCTCTCCTCTACTCGCGTCTGACAGACGCGAGTGAGGAAGAGCCGATTACTGGCTTTTCCTGTTTACATCGTGATCAGCCGTGATTGGACACGGCTGATCACGTGGTAAAGAGTCTCCGTGAGAGACTCTTTACCTTGATCGGTGTTGCGGGGTGTCAGACTGACACCCTGCAACAACGATCGCCGCGATGCGCGCCCCCGGGGGCGCGCAGCGGCTCAGAATCCTGAGGACGTCATATGACGTCCAGTCAGGATTCTACAACCACTTCTACAATCAACGTCAATATGTCATTGGCGGGCGGCAAGTGGTTAAAATCGCTGCTCCTGGCAAAACGGCCGTTTTTAAAACTTTTTTTTTTTTGCATTGATGCATCTCCCCTGGGGCAGGACCCGGGTCCCCAAACACTTTTTTTTCTGACAATAACTTGCATATTAACCTTTAAAATGAGCACTTATGATTTTTCATGTTCGTGACCCATAGACTTTAACGGTGTTCGTATGTTTGAATGAAATTTTTGCCTGTTCGCATTTTCTGCTGCGAACCGAATCAGGGGGTGTTCAGCTCAGCCCTAGTTACCAGTAATGGCAAAATAGGATAATTCTACATGGCAGTTTTCAAGTTTAGTTATGACATGCAAATAGCATTAACTTTAGCAATATGGTTTTCATTTAGCACAATAAGAGATGATTGTTTGCCTAAAAATGTGTTTTGTTATGCTGCTCAAATAACTGGTTCTCTTTATTGCCCACATCCCTGGCTGTTTGCTAGCTGCAACACTGAGTAGGTAGTCTTGTATAACTTATATGATGGAACTAAAGGGTTAGACCCCCTGCTTAACAGTGTTCCAGCTTTAATTTCTTTGCTAAAATATCTGTGATGTGCTTCTTGTGTTTTTACAGATCTGTTGCTCTATATGAGGAGGATAAACCCAATATGTTTGCAGATCCCAATTTCCTTTCCTCCCTCTTGCATCCATTGCTTTATGACTTGATGAGTGCCATGTCGCGCACAGTTTCCTTGTGCTCTGTCTTGCTGCAGTGGGTGCAGTCCACAACAGAAATGGTAAAAGAGCAGTTAAAACAATACCACAGTTGGACAAAACAGCATGGTAAGTTATATAATAAAAGGTAAAGTGCGATGTAAGCTGGCCATACACTAAATATTACATTTGGAAGCCTGGGGTTAATAAAGCTGTGGAACATTATATATATATATATATATATATATATATATATATATATATATATATATATATATATATATATATTTTTATGAACAAGCCCACTCTTTTTACTCACGTTGCAAGTTCTTGGGGTGTACATAAAGTATTGCAATCACCCCCAGTAATTACCCAATCTAATTACCCAGCATTTGGCTGGGGAAAAAACAGCCAGTATAAGTTTTTAATTATCCTAGGGGTTTGGGGGTTGTTTATTGGTACTCATAAGTATTATAAATGTCATCCAAGCCCACTGATATTGGAACTCCAAATTTTTCCCATATACTACACAATAGTAGGGGACAAAAGTGGAATTTGACTAGCAAAATGTTTGTTCCTAACACTTGTTGCCATTTCCAGGTTCCCTGTGTGTTTCATGGCTTGCAGCTTCTGGATGTTCCCAGGTACATTCTGCTGTTTTAGGTTTGTTGATTCGAGGAGAGCTTCTTCTCAGAGCTCATGAAATACTAACCCAAGTTGGCACTCCGTGTACTCTAGGCTCCCTAAGGGAGGAGCTAGTTCAGCTAAAGGAGGAACTGGCTTTACACGGCCTAGGACATTCCAGTATGAAGATGAAAACTGAACTTTTCTAGAGACATTGCCCTACAGCTACAAACTTGGGCAACTTGAATATATTTATATTTTCAGTGTATGTAAACCTGTTTTTCTTAATGTTAAAAGAACACACCAAGAACCGTAAAGCCATAATATATGGCCTTCCTCTCCCAGTGAGGATGTCCTTAATAATTTTATGATCATTTCTAGCTCTAACATTCCCCTTGTAATGTAGTTACAGTACTCATAAATCAGATTACAGTCTATCTTGTCTGACAAAGAAGAATCTTTTATATGGTGGAATAAACCTTTTATGAAGTGACCTCATCCGTGTGCTGTACACAGCAGAGTGGACATACGTTCATGAGCAAGGCATCTGATTCATCTGTAGACATTAGAGGCCATTGCAGGTCTCAAGGATCTTTAAAAGTGAGAAATGCCTTTTAGTATGTAATATATGTGGTGGTATGGTCGATCAGTAAGGAACCCCAACAAATGTAATGGTCTTGTGTCATAATATAACTGGGTACTGACATTTATAGGTAAAGTTGATCCAGGGAAAATCCGATTGCCTCTCGGGGGATCAGGAAGGAATTATTTCCCCTGCTGTAGCAAATTGGAGCATGCTTTGCTGTTTTTTGTTTTTGTTTTTTTGCCTTCCTCTGCATCAACTGTGGGTGGAGGATTGTGTATATGGGATTGTATTTAATTGTTTTATTTTTTTTATTGGTTGAACTGGATGGACTTTTGTCTTTTTTTTTTTTTTTACCTGTGTGTGAGACTTCATGTATTCAAAAATAAAAAAAATGTGCCAACATGATCAAAACCTCTATTGTAAACTTGAGCCTAACTGCATTGATCCAATTCTTGTGTCGGTTATCAAAGCTATATTTTATGCCTTGGAACAAATTCAACAAAGTAATCATGTTTTTAATAGTATTTAACATGTTGCTAACAATAAATTATATTTTTACTTTTTAATGAATGCAGTATTTTGATCTTCATTTTTATCTTAAAATTATGTATTGGACTTGTGTCTTAATATTTCCTCTCAGCTTTGTAGGGAATACCTCAATCGGACAGAGATTTGAGCCCTGGTTTCCAAAAGTAGTTTCTGTACTACTTTTGGTGATTTTCAGGGTGCGATTTCCATTATCTGCAGAAACCCGCATAGATTTCTCGGAAATCGCCCTCGAAGTTGGGACTGACACGTGGGAATGTAATCGTGCGAGTTCAGTGGAACTCGCACAATTTAATTTCCGCAGTCAGTGTTAACCTAGGCTTAAAGCTAAAAATTATGGCTAAAAAGGGTTTGCGTGTTCTTGATAAACTCTTGGGGTTGGATTTACTAAAACTGAAGAGTGCAAAATCTGGTCCAGCTATGCATGATAGCCAATCGGCTTCTAACTTCAGCTTGTTCAATTAGGCTTTTCCAAATAAAACAACTGATTTAGCTTCTCTGCAGAGCTGTACCAGATTTTGCACTCTCCAGTTTTAGTAAGTCAACCCCTTGGTGTCCTTTTGTCTATTTCTTCTAGCTTTGAGCAGAGATCCTTTTTTGGAACTTTTCCCATAGTTTGCCCTGGTGCATGAGTATCCTGTAACAAGGACCAGTCACTAGAGGTATCTCTGTTTGTGCCTGGTGACTAATCTTGTATTTGCCCCATGTAGATTTCTGCAGGCAGCCTGTAGTGGTAAGACCTTTTGGGTCCCACCCACCGCTCTGCTCTTTATCCCACAGAAGAGACCCAGGACTGTTGAGCAGTTAGAATCCAATATCGGGCGAGAACGGGACAACTTCCCCCTCCCAAAACTCCAGCAACTGGTCTCGTGAGTTCCCAGACCATCGTAAACATGATCCTGTCCCAACTTTTTTGAGATGTGTTCTTGCCATTAATTTCAAAATTTCCCTATTTCATCTCTTTCCTAAAATGGTACAACGCACATTTAAAACATTTTAATATATTTTCTATTGTGAATAAAATATGCGTTTTTGACATTTGCAAATCCTTGCATTCTTCTTTTTTTTTGTATATTTAAAAAAAATATTATGTGACTTAAGGTCAGCTTAAAAGTATATGTAAAAACTCACCATGTAAAACACAATGCCTGTTTTTTTTTTTTTTACCTTTTTTAATAAGTGATTGCATTACCTCTTTTCTCAGCTGCATAATAGCTGGGGGGGGGGGGGGATGTCAGGACACTGATCTTCCCAGTGAATGGCTGTGCAGAGAGGGGTGTTTTAGGACAAGTCTGATTATTGGAGGCGATCACACTGAGTTTTCAGCACAGCTAGTGAACTGACCACTTTGTTCTCCTACATCAATCCGCCATGAATGGAAATTAACAAAGTCAAACATATTTGAAGTCAAAGCCCTGAGATTAACAGGTGAAAATAAAGGGAACACATGTCAGGACAAAATGCAGCCATTATATCTGACTGGTAACCTGCAGTTAAATATATTTTGTGTTTTTGGGCTTAGATATACTTTAAAACAAGCAAAAGAGAGTTGCAGTAAGTTATGATTTTTATTATTTCACAATTGCATTTCCTAATACTGTTCTGTATAATATTTCCCATTTAGACTATGTTGCCAATTCCCCTCAGTCACAGCCAACCCCAGGCTAGACAGGCTGATTCCTTTTAGCCTCCATTATTTCAGAACGTAGATATACGTTTTTATTTTTTTATATTCTCATAAATAAAAACGACTTTACTTTTAATTATAAATAAAAGTGTGTCCATACAAGGCAATACATATAATGTATAAATGCATCACTTCTTGATATTCTCTGTTACATGTACTTGTTCTTGGGCTGCTCATTTTTTGCTGAGATTCACAGTTTTATTCATTGTAAATCTGTGTGACACACAGAGAAGGCTCTTTTTTTTTTATCAGACTGGCTGTCATGTATCTTACAGAATTTCCCTGTTAAAAAGCATGGACTTGAGAAAAAAAACATGGCAAATTGACTAGCTTTTAACCAATGCAATCTGTTTTTAGGAAAAAGTCCCTGAATACTGCTTTTGTGGAATAAAACTTGCATTATGCTGTCAAAGCCTTTTAAAAGGTGCTCTTCAAAAATCCAAAACGTCTGAAAGCATATGGCAAAATGTGTATCTGCTTACAAATTTATAAACGCACCTAGTGAAAATATGCCTCCTTTATGGGTAGCCCTTGGCAGCCAACTGTTGGTAAAATCAGTGAAAGAGTTCATCATTGCTGGCAACTGCAATTTTTGCATACTGCTTATCGCCATATCGGCTGTACAAGAATGAGCCATTTACCATCTTCAGCCAAACTTCAAAAATGCATCTAATGGCTTATTAATATGCTTTGTAGCTGTCATCTTACCAAAAGGTCTCCCAAGTTCATTTTAATGTTTCATCTTATTCATACTTTGGTAGCTATACATAATTAACATTCGGAGGTTGAAGGTTGTAGCATGCAAATGTGGGTTTCTTAGCTTTGTCGTAAACTCTACCACTGTTTTAATATTACAGCTGAACTCCTGGACTTGCCCAAAGGTTGTTTCTGGATACTGGATCATTCCTTTATTCACTCGGCTACTATGGTTAACATTACCAAGGACCATAGAATAGCTTTGCTTAACAAACCTATGGATACAATTCCAATATCCACACCGAGTCCAATTTACTTTGTTTTTGGCAGCCAAAATAACTCACTACTGGTTGGAAAAGACCAGTGTATGGCCTAGCTTTAATGAAGTGAAAACTAATCTGGATCATGCGCCACGAAAAAATGGTTAGTGTCCTACAAGATAACCCCTGTTTGAAAAGGTGTGGACCTCTTGGCTTTCTTACCTACAGGTGTCGCGCACTCAGGATTGATGGCAGGTCTGACTCCTGGACAGATGTGGTTTCGCTCTTCCTTCTTTTCTGATTCTCCTTTCCTTTTCTTAATGTGACCTTTTTTTTCTATCTCTATCTACAATATGGGTCCTTTTAGTCTGATCTTTTGTCTCGACTTTAGGGTTTCTGTCTAGGTTTTATATGTGATAATATTTCTTAACGGATATGTCACTGATACATTTGCTATCCTCAGGGCAAGCTAAATAAATCTAGTGCTAAAATGACATAGTGGTCACTAAGTTTGTTATAGTTCCATTATTATGTCTGTAGTCTGCCTTAATATCGGGATAGGCGGGTGTAGACCTACCTGACAACCTACCGAACATACAATGTTGGACTAAAGTAAGGCCCATTGGTTGCTTGGTCTTTTTATTTTATTTTTTGGGGGATATAATGAACATGTTTCGCAATACAGATCTCATCATAGTTGACCGCTTCAGTGTAGTCCCTGGGACCCACTGATGGACTCCTGTTTAACTCCTTACCTTTTTAAATATGCTATCATTGATAACTTCTTGTATATAGTTTATGATGACAGAACCATTTTGCACTCTCTTGTATAACACTATGATGTTTATACTGTTATTTTGAAAATGTAATAAAAAGATTGAAACAGAAAGCTGAACTTCTTATGGCACTTATTGTTTTACCTGCCAAAGGATTTGTATTTCTATCCATTCACTTCTGAGCCTTGCATAGCTTTACCACAAAGCACAGCCCTTACAGGGCAAAATATGTTTATTTTTTTATTTTTATTTTTTCTCCCCTGTGGCTTAAATAACTTTTATGGCTCTTGTCCCTTCAAGACCTGTGAATGGACAATGAATGGAATGGCAGCAGACTGATGAGCTCATGTGTATGTCACTCAGCTGGCTCTTCTATCAGCACACACCTTGCACACCCACATTTGGATCCTTGTGCTGCTTCTTTTTCTTCCAATCTAAACTCTTGGACTGGGTCTGTGAAAGGCTAATACCAAATCAAGTTCAGGTACTTGCACTGCTAGCATTACAAATATATTTAAAGCGGAGTTCCACTCAAAAATGCAAGCTCCGCTTGTTTGCTTGCTTCCTCCCCCCTCAGTTGACACATTTGGCACCTTTCAGGGGGGGGACGGGTACCTGTTTTTGACAGATAAATGTTACAATTTTCTGAGAAACCTGGATGCGGTAAGGTCGACCGGAAGTTCGGCCCCTTTCCTCTGCCATCGGGCCAGTTAAACAGCACAGCATGCTTTGCAGATGGGCAGTAGGGAGCCAGCCGTGAAGTGAAAAGGTCTCACTGCCGGTCTCCCGTATCACAAATGGCAGCACACGCAAGCCGATCGTAAAATTGCGGGATCCCTGGGCAGGTAAAGGGTCCTAATCTTAAGTCAGCAGCTACAGTATTTGATTTTTAAATTTTTGGCGGGGGAGGGCTGGAGCTCCACTTTAAAGGGTCACTAAAGGAATTTTTTTTTTAGCTAAATAGCTTCCTTTACCTTGCTGCAGTCCTGGTTTCATGTCCTCAGTGTTCGTTTTTGCTTTGATGTTGCTGTAAATCCTCTCTGTTCTGGACACTTCCTGGTTGCCTGTTTCCTGATAACCACAGTACTGGGAGATTTCTCACGGTGGTCACTAATCAAGGAGGTGTGATTACTGTGTGTAAAACGAAACTGGATTGGTGCTGAGGAGTTTTAGACAAAGTATCACTGCTCTCTATTGGCTGACTGCCCTCTAGTGGCTCTCTGTACATCAGAGAACCAGCAAACAACAGCAAAAACGAAACTACACTGCAGGCACATTATATGATTGTTTTTTTATCTATTTGTAATCATTTTTAAAAGGAATCAGTTAACTATTATGTCTCTATGCCCTGTAAACAGTCATTTCAGCTAAAAAAAAAATTTCCTTTAGTGACCCTTTAAGGATGTATTCATTACTCTAGAGCAGGTGTCTCCAAACTGTGGCCCGGGGGGCTGCATGAGGCCCTTTGCTTGCTTTTATCTGGCCCTTGGGCACTTTTTCTCTCACGGACACCCGTAATGGGTCACTATTTCTCCCTATGATGACCACAACAGGCCACTCTTCCTAATACCAAATGTGGTTATATTTACTCCTACTGATGCCAGGAAAATTTTAATCCCACTGGTCAAAGTCCGGCCCTCCTAGAGTCTGAAGGACAATAAACCGGCCCTTTGTTTAGAAAGTTTGGAGACCCCTGCTCTAGAGCATGTATGCCATTTATTTATACCTGGAATTTGGAATTCAGCTTTAGGACCAAATTGAATGAAAACGGTATAAGCCCTCCTCAACCGTTTTACCCTCCAAGAACTGTTGAAATCATTTTCAGGTCTCAGCAACTCCTGCTAAATATTACATCTACAGCTCATGGTACATTATAAAGATAAGTAAGTTATATATAGAATAAATAAAAGAATGAAAAGTGTAGTATTGATGCCAAAGGTAGATCTTTTTAACACGTCTTGCTCTGTGATAAAATAATTTTCAGTAACAATCAAAAAAATAAAATGGGGGGGAATGTCCAGAGAGGAAACAGAACTACTCCCATACATTGGTGGCCAGTGGACATGTGCTTTCTTACAGTGTCAGTCAGTGGGATAGGTGAATCTTTCATCCATGTTCAGTGAGAGGAAAAATTCCCTTTTATGTTAGTGATCAGTGTTAGGAACACACCATTGAATCATTGGTTTCATGCCACTGGCTCGGCCAATTTCTGTCCCAGAACCATACAGGTGTTATCAGATGGCAAGTGATTCTGCCACTGCTGTGATGACTAGATCGACAAATTCAAATAGTATGGAAAATAAAAAAAATGCCTATTTATGTATTTAATATTTGTATTAGGCGATTTGCCTAGAGTTGAGTGTTAAAGTAGAATTGTAGTCAAAGATTTTTTTTTTTTTAAAGAGTTAGGGATGGTTATCCATATTAGTTTTTTTTTTTGTGTTATTGATGTTTTATTGAGGAGATTTCTTCTAAACTTCCTGTCCCATAGCCAAAATAGGAAGTGAGTGGAAATCCCTGCAAAGGAAGGGAATTTCTTAGGGCCCCCAGGTCACCAGAATTAGTGTCCCCATTGGAAGATTTCCCATCTATTACATTTCTGGTAACAACCCACAATTCGGAATCATCTTTTACATTTACTTTCAATGATCATGGTAAACGGTACAAAAGGGAGAGAGCATCTCCTTAACCGGCACAAAAACAGCAAAAAAAAAAAACTAATAAGTGTTTTAATCCATCTCTACTCCATCCAAAACTAAAACAAAAAAAGTTTTGCCTTTAGTTATACTTTAACCTATCGTGCAAAAAAACATGGAGGTCGACTTTTTTTTTTCTGGAAATGTTTGCTTCTAGGCTGCCATTGCTGATTCCCGGGATTCAATACTCGAAACCATTAAGCTGCAACAAGCCTGCAAATCACACATTCTGACCTTCCTGGTTTGGTGTCAATGACCAGGTACAATTATTCAGAGGGTTATAATTACAGCCAGGTAACTCGCAAGAAAAGCAATGGCAGGTCTTATACGGTTGAATCTCGGATTACGAGCATAATCCGTTCCAGGAGAATGTTCGTAATCCAAAGTACTCGCATATCAAAGCGAGTTTTCCCATTTAAAGTCAATGGAAACTAAAAAAATTTGTTCCGCATTGACTTCAATGGGATGCAAAACCGAATGCGGCCAGAGGTGGGAGCGCCGAAAACGTCCGAAAAGGCCCAAGGACACTTTGGATTGTTTCCTGCACCACCCGTACCTCAGGCCAAATGTGGTACTGCAGGCCAATGTTCGGCTTTTCTCTGCTCCTGCGCCCCCGTACCTCAGGCCAAATGAGGCACTGCAGGCCTATTTAGCTTGAATTCTGCTCGTCTTGCAAGTCAACACTCGCAAAACGAGTCAGAATTTAAAAAAAAAACTGCTCGCAAATCAAAACGCTCTCAAACCAAGTTACTCTTAAACTGTGTATTTCTCTTTTTTATGGTCTACTTTAACTTCAACTATATCAATTTACTCTGGTTCTCTTTTTTTTTTTCCTTGCATATTTTGGTTTTAAATTAATAAGGTGCTTTCATTTTTACAGGTGCTTCATTTATAGTCATGTAAAAAGTAAGTACATCCCATGGAAATGATGTAAAAAGTAAGTACATCCCATGGAAATGTTGTTAACACTTCTGGCATATTTGAAAAGGCAAATGTTGTATACAGGTAAGGGTGATTGATATACTTGAATAAAAACACAAACATAGTTTTGTCTTTTTAATAATTTAATGAAACTATTATTAGATGCATTGGTGTAATGTGTAAAAAGTAAGTACACCTTTACTTTTCTGAGGAGCTGGTATTGGCAATTTAGGAGAAATGACTTGTAAGCCTTTGGCACAAATGCCCACCAGTTTTTGATATCAATTTTTTTTCCACATCTCTAAGTAAAATTCCTTCACTTAAATAGGATTCAAATCAGGGTTTTGATTAGGTTAGTCTACACTGTATTCATTTCAAGTCAACAATTTACATGGGATTTACCTACTTTTTCACATGACTTTGCTGTCTTGGTCTTTTCCATCTAAGACTTACAGTGAAGAAGCTAGACTTAATCGTGGCCTTGATGACTATTTAAAAAAAATAAAACGAATGAATCGCCAATCGGAGAAAGCATCAGACATGTGACCTCATAACATCACTGCCAAATACATGTACTCACATAATATTACACAATAGAAAGATTAAAAAAAAGAGGATAGGCTCCTCCATGAGGCAAATTGCAGAGGTAGGTATCTGAGAGGTAAGCTCTTTGTGCTTTGACAGGCGTAGTAAGTTGTCTGTCCAAAAGCCCTTGGTGCCGATCCTGGTCACACAAATAGGAAGGAGACTGAATGGCACATGCAGTCTTCTCTGAGGTCTTCCTGTACCCAGGAGCCCTGACATCCAGGGAGTAATGCTGCTGTCCAAAATGTCCTGCAATGGTTAAACAAGATTATTAAACCACCACCAGGGAAGTTCACCTATCATAATTTGATATTAAGCACTTGCCCTCTGGGCCAATGCTGATATTTCTCACATACATGTAAAACTCTGGATTTTATTGCTAGAAAGTACTTTGAACCCCAAAATATTTTCTGAAATCAAAGGCGGTGGAGAATAAAATTGTCATTGTTGCAATTTTTGTATGTCATAGAACATTTGCACTGCAGGTTATCAAACAAAGTTTCAGGAAAAAAAAGGTTTTGCATGTTATCCAAAACGGTAGTATCGACGACAGATGTTCCGACTAGAAACAAGCTTTTACCTTGAGTAACATTGGGATAAATGTAAACAGTAAAGTTTTAACTGTGATTGGGTGAAAAGGGTAGTAATAGGTGCTAGTTGGGGGAGGGGAGAGGGAAGGGGTAAGGTATGGGGGGGTGGATAGGAAGGAGAGGGTGAAGGGCACCAGCAGGTTTGAGATAAAATCATGAGCGTTCAAAAAGTAATTTACATCTGGGCATTTACCCTTTAACAGTACATTTCGGGTGGCGCAACCAAAAAGACCATGTAATTTTGAATTTCTCTAAGCGTAAGTTTTTCCTAGCTACTATTCTTTCCATTTCTTATTGAAAGTTGAGGTCATTGATAGTACTGGAGATACAGGGGATAGTAGCAGATTTCCAAAGTCTGGTAATATTTAATTTGGCAGCATAGAGTAGGTGGATGACAGCGCATCTAGCCGGGGATAGAATTTTTTCTATTCCAATATGTAGCAGGGGACAGGAACCAGGGTGTCCCAATAATGGAGGAGACTTAAACGAATACTTGGTTCCAGAAGGAGCTCAGGGATTTGCAGAACCAAAGGGTATGTGCAATGGAGCCTGTACTTCCACAGTTTCTCCAGTAGGAGGGAGGGTGGCCAGTGTACATTTTAGAGAGCCGGTAAGGCGTGAGATACCATCTGTGAATGGTTTTCTGATAGGCTTCCCAGTGCTTGGTACAGTGAGATGCTTTAAAGGTTTCTGTAAATGCTTGTATCCACTGGTCTTGGGTAAAAGGGGTATTTAATTCTTCGGCCCATTTATTTAAAGAATGCACTTGAGAGCAGGGTCGGGTGTCGCTAAGGCAAGAGTACATTTGCGAGATACCTCTGCAAGGGTATGGGGTCGAGAAGTAATATAGGTATATTGGTGCGGGGATTTTTACTGTGGAGGGTAGTTTAGATGCGTTCAGGAAGTGAGAGATTCAAGAATATGCGTAAGCTTCTGAGCTTGGGAGTTTGAATTTATTTTGCAGAGCTTCAAATGTATGCAGTGAGTCATGGTTTAACATGTCGCCGATGGTCAGTAATCCAGCAGAGTGCCATTGGGAGAGGATTAGATCAGGTATGCAGAAGGATATGGCTCTTAGTGGTATTGGTAATGTTTTACTAGGTGATTTGTGGGGGTTTGCATTAAAACGTTTTTTCCAGGCTAAGATAGTGGCAGAGATCATAGGGTTAGTGTACTGGAGGGTTGGGGAGTAGCCAGCTCACATTAGTAAAAGGTAGTCTATTAGGGTAGCAAGCTGTGGGTAGGAGGCTTTCATAGTGGACCATTGTTTTTCAGGCGTAGGATGCCACAAAAAGTACAGTTGGTCCAATATTGAGGCTTAGTAGTAATTGCCAATATGGGACAGTCCTACTCCGCCTTTCCTGTGGGGCCTAGTGAGTATGTAGCTAGCACATCTAGGTGGTTTGGAATTCCAGATAAGTTTAGTTAGCTGAGTTTGGATTGAGGTCAGGAGGGAGAAACTTTATTCATTTTAAGTGCAGGCAAACACAATCTAATACCCAACTATTTATACCCAAAGAACAACATCCCTTTTGCTAGGATGGGCAGTGACAGGTACTCCTTATGAAGAGAACGGGGGGTCTATTTGCTGGATCACTTTTATTTAAAAGAAAAAAATCTGGCTGCAAATTTTGATACCCACTGCTTCCCGTTCAGGACGTATATGTACATATAGCGGATAGGAAGTGATTAACTGTTTTTCTGACAGCTTCACATCTTTTTATGGAGGCAGAATGGCACCCCTGCACAAAACTCAGTACGGGGTTCCCTTTAAGAGCTGCCAGAGGGGGGACGTGCATGTCACCGGGGGACCCGATGCGCGTGCACGAGAGCCAGCACAAGGATTTGTGTGTGTGTGTAAACACACAAATCCATGTTCTGTCAGGACAGAGGAGACATGTCGTTTGTTCCTACTAAGTAGGAACAAAGATATGTCTCCTCCCCTAGTGAGTCCTATCCCCACAGTTATAACATACTGAGGGAACACACATTTAACTCCTTGATTTCCCCTAGTGTCAACCCCTTCCCTGCTTGTGTCATTTACACAGCACTCAGTGCATATTTATAGCACTGATCGCTGTATAAATGTCAACGGTCCCAAAAATGTGTTAAAAGTGTCCGATCTGTCCGTCCGCAATACTACTAAAAATTGAAGATCATCACCATTACTAGTAAAAATATAAAGTCCTAAAGGGATGGACATGGTCAGCAACAATACTCAGGGAGGCCGGAAAAATGTTGCCTGGTCTCATGAGTCTCGATTTCAGCTGCAACATTCAGATGATAGGGTCAGAATTTGGCGTAAACATGAAAGCATGGATTCATCCTGCTTTTATAGCAACGGTTCAGGCTGGTGGTGTAATAATGTTGTGGGGGATATTTTCTTCGCACACTTTGGGCCCCTTAGTACCAATTGAGCATTGGCCTACTTGTACTTGAGTATTGTCGCTGACCATGGCCATCACTTTATGACTACAGTGTACCCATCTTCTGATGGCTACTTCCAGCAGGATAATGCACCGTGTCGCAAAGCTCAAATCATCTCAAACTGGTTTCTTGAACATGACAACAAGGTCACTGTACTCCAATGGCCTCCACAGTCACCAGATCTCAATCAAATAGAGAATCTTTGGAATGTGATGGAACGGAAGATTTGTATCATGGATGTGATTTTCAATTTTCTAAATTGTCAGTAATTTTTTTGTTTATAGTGCAAAAAATTAAGACACCAAGGTGTTCAAATACCACCAAAAGAAAGCTTTATTTGTGTGGAAAAAAAGGATGCAAATTTTGTTTGGGTACAGCATTGCATAACCGTGCAATTGTCAGTTAACCACTTGAGCCCCACAGAATATTTGGCTGCTCAATGACCAGGCCATTTTTTGCAAAATACGGCACTGCATCGCTTTAACTGACATTTGCGCGGTTGTGCGATGTTGTACCTAAGCAAACTTAATGTCCTTTTTTTTCCCTCACAAATAGAGCTTTCTTTTGGCGGTATACGATCACCTCTGCAGTTTTTGTTTTTTGCGGGTTAGAAATTGTGCAAGTACAGCTGAATTTGCACAATTTCATACCCGCATGTCAGTCTGACTTCGGGAGCTATCTGTGGGTTCCTGTACAGATATCTATTGAAATCGCAGCCCAAATTTGCCAAAAGTAGTGCAGGAACTATTTTTGGGAATCGGTGCAGCTCCGCAAAGTCAGCGTCTCACCGATTCGAGCAGTGCCATTGCTGGCAATAGCCAGTGATTTGGCATGCAGATTGATATGTGAAATCGCCTTGATGTGAACGTGGGCTATAACCTGGAAGATGATTGGTATCAATGCAGAATTGAGCCTGATTTTGCACTCTCTGGCTTTAGTAAATAAGCCTCATAGTGATGATAAAGCCAACATTTTATGGTTGGCAAAGAATGAAAGGAAATTATCCAAAAGGGACAGCTGTTCTGGTGACAACTTTCTAAGGTTGAACTTCCTTTCTCTTTGTAGAGATTTGCTTTCATGTTTTAAAGGGGTTTTCCACCCATTTTTTAAGTTTATTAAAAGTCAGCAGCTACAAAAAGTGTAGCTGCTGGATTTTAATAAACAGACACTTACCTGCTCCACGGCTCCAGCGACGTGCTGGCCGGGGCTCCGCTCCTCGCCCCCCCTCGCCGGCCGGCGTCTTCATTCTCAGTGTGGGCACCCGGCAGTGACAGCTTTCGGCTTCACGGCCGGGCCCTGCGTATGCGCGAGCGCCGTCCGATTGGACAGGCGCTCGCCTACAAGGAGGGGCTGTGAAAAGGCGCTTAAGCTAATAGCCTTTCCAGTCCCTCGGCGGAAGGAGGAAGTGGGACAGGAAGTCCCCTTCTCCTGAACCCCCCCCCTAAAAAATTACATGTGGCATGTAAGGGGGCGAGGAGTGGGTTAAGCAGGAGTTCCATTTTTAGGTGGAACTTCGCTTTAATGTCTCTGGGACTGGAAGAAAGAGAGTCACCGCTCCAGGTGGGTCTACTATATGGTCACACGTAGGGTTGCCACCTCATCCCTTTAAAACAGAACACATATGAATTACACAGGTTCTGTGGCTAATTAAGGGGGTAATTACACTCATTTGGTGCCTTACCTGCATTAAATTAGCCTCAGAACCTGTGTAATTCATATGTGTTCTGTTTTAAAGGGATGAGGTGGCAACCCTAGTCACACGTGTAGAACAGGATTCCAAGGGTGCTGGCAGTGCACTGGGCAAGCATAAAAAGTGGATGAAAGATGGATAGCCGCACTCCAAAAAAACATCCAGGTTTTCTTTTATTCAAATAAACAGCAAATACATCACCAAATCATAAAAACAGGAACAGGGGAACAGCCGACGTTTCGCACAAGATTAGTGCTTATTCAAGCCATGAATAAGCACTAATCTTGTGCGAAACGTCGGCCGTTCCCCTTTTTATGATTTGGTGATGTATTTGCTGTTTATTTGAATAAAAGAAAACCTGGACGTTTTTTTGGAGTGCGGCTATCCATCTTTCATCCACTTTTTATCTCTGGGACTGGAAATTAATGGAGATCTCAACACTATGCAGACAGAATTCAAATACACTTAAAAGAATCAAAAAGTAAAATAACCGTAGAAAAGAACCTGGCCTAAGTGTAGAATATGAGAACAGGTATATTGCTGATAAGTCATGGAGGATGGATAAACCAAACTCCGATAAGCATAGCTGAAATAAAATATTAAGTGAATAAGCCCTTTTAGTTCTACCTACCTGGCGCCTGCGACACCGTCCCCCTGGCACCTTTCAATAGTAGCAGCCGCCTCCGCCTGACACTCTACACACACAAGTTGTTCTTGTACAAGCTGTCTGCTCCAGCTTTGCAGGCGGCAAGCAGGTCCCACGTGTTTCAGACGGAGGTAAACACAATAGCTAAAAAAGAAGAGATGCTATAGTTAGTGTTTTTCCTGGCAAATCTGTGTAATTACGACATTTAGTGTGACATACTGTAACTAGTGACTGCAGAGTGCACATTACTAGATGACATGGGATGTCACAGATGTTTCCCCTTGACTATTGGCCTCACACATTTCTTTGCAAGAGATGCTGGCAACACAGCATGGAAAGACTTCTGCTGGCAAAGATGTACTGTAGATAAAAATCAAGAACTGAATCAAAAGAAACAAAATGGGCCAAGAACAGAACACCACCACCCACATTGTGAGCTGAAAGGCTGATATTTGCTTTGAGGAAAGAACATTGTAGTCTTTTAAATTGTCAAATTTTCCCTTTTTATGCAGATGATAAATATACCCTTTGGCGATCACTGTCTTTATACTCCAATGCACCTGTTTTTATCCCTTTTTTATAAACATGTTTATTTGCTTGAAAAACGTGTGTTTAATTCTTAATGGCATTTAAACTGCTACAAATGAGACATTCACTATGGAGGTTTCTGGGTAGAAGCGGTGTCCAGCGGCCACAAGTTGGGATTCTCATGCTGGCTCTTAAGCCATGGAGTCGGTACCATTGTTAAAAGGCGGAAAGGTATGTCGGGGGTTTTACTCCAAGTTACAGCTTTTTCACCATTCCAAAAGGGTCACCCCCCCCCCCCATCTTAAATCTGATTGCATTTTTGGTTCTAGTGGAGACATTTAAAGCTATGTGATGAACCAGGTCTTTCATAGCGTCCCTTCCTCAGAGACTTTCTAGGAAATTAAAGCGGTTCTCCACCCTAAAGTGGAGTCCCGCTGATCGGAACCCTCCCCCCCCCCTCCGGTGTCACATTTGACACCTTTCAGGGGGGAGGGGGGTGCAGATACCTGTCTAAAGACAGGTATTTGCACCCACTTCCGGCCCGGCATTCACAGGCAAAAGACGGGCATTCCGTCACATCCCGTCACCCCCCCCCCCCCCCCCGTTGTGTGCTGGGAACACTCGGCTCCCAGCACACAGCGGGAGCCAATCGGTGGGCGCGGCGCGACTCGCGCATGCGCCGTAGGGAACCGGGCAGTGAAGCCACAGCGCTTCACTTCCTGGTTCCCTCAGCGCGGATGGCGGGGGGAGCAGCAGAGAGACGAGCGATCGCTCGTGCTCTGCTGCGATCGGCGCTGGACTCCAGGACAGGTAAGTGTCCTAATATTAAAAGTCAGCAGCTGCAGTATTTGTAGCTGCTGGCTTTTAATATTTTTTTCCCATGGCACATCCGCTTTAAATAAAGGTGGCCTCAAGATAGCTGCTGTAGCTTCAAAGGGCAATATTGTGGAAATGCAAGTTTGCACGGAATTGAGAGTAATCTGTTTCAACAAAGGGAAAGGTCTTACTACAAGTGTGAGGAAAAAAAGATGGCTGGAGTTGGGTAATGCAGGAACATTTTAACCCTGTCACTTCCAAGTCACAGGTCTCCAGCTCAGTGGGCCTTATGTCCTTGGAATTTCCTTATGCTACAAGCTCATGGTCACTTCAGCTACCATTAACTTCTAGCATAATATGGTCCCCTAGCCTCCCCATAGTAAATAATAGCTGTGATCAGCCAAGGACGAGCCACTGATCGCAGCCATTCATCAACAATGTGATGACCCCTGTGTGCCTTCCAATGTCCACTGCTCTCTATCTGACTGTACCAGCAGTGACAATGAATTATGTTTACCCTGCCTTTTCCCTATCTTGAGTGAACACAGTGATCAGTACTGATCATGCCTGCGTTCATTCATACCTGAAAAATGAGTAAACACGAGTGATGTGTTTTACCATCAGTTCAGGTTGTGAATGAACAGGAAGTGCTTTGTACAGAGTACTTCCTGTTTACCAGTGAGTGTCCAACTGCAGAGAAGGAGACTGTAGATTTCCTCTTTATCTGAAAAGTGAAATATCAGAGGTGTGTTTAAACTGATATTTAAAAAAAAAAAACTACTGTAAAATTTAGGAAAATTAAGAACTCAGTAAAGAATAAACATAGCAAAAAATAAAGAAAAAATAAAAATACATCCTTGGTCACACAGCTTTCTGTTTTAAAAATGTTACCGAATGGTAACATGCATACAGGGATAGATGAGTGGACCTGGACAAAACCTTCTGCATCTGTGGCCATTAATATATCTCTGTGTGTATGTAATCACTTAGATATGCAGTTACAGGCAGCGGTGGCCCGTCCACTAGGGGCGCTCGGGCGCCACCCCCTCTCTCCAGGCCACTCCCTGAATCTATCCAGGGCCACTACGGTCACCCCCTCTTCATGCATCTGGCCCCTTTCAGGGCACCGGCGCATGAATTACAGCAGCTGTTTTTTTTAAGCACCTGATTAGAGCCAGAGGCTCTAATAGGATTCAAAATAGGATGGGCCGAGTCACAGAGGATGTGACCGAAGCCCACCCAGGTAATGACCCGTGCAGAGCAGGTGAAGCCAGTTGTCACTGTACCCCTTTGTCCCCTGCTCCATCTGTCAACCACTTGTCATTTGAAGTCTCATTAAAAGGATTTTTGTGCAGCTGTCCAGTATCGTGTTCTTATGTTACACAGCATGCGAGCTGGGCTATCACCTGACTAGTGTGTGTCTGGGGATTAATCAGAGATTCACTCACCTGGAGCCGCTTTTCTTGTTTTATTGAAGCAGCCGGTATTGGTAAAGTGCTAACGGGGGTGGGGTGGGTGGCATACTGTCTGCCACTGGTTACAGGCATACAGCTGTGGCATGTGCCAGCCTGTTATTTATTTGTACAGGCTGCTGACCATGGCTGTATATAAAAATCTGTGATTTCTGGCCACAGAAATTTGCTCCTCCTTGCCACTGTATGGCACTTTGTCACCATGTGAATGCGGCCTAAACCACCCACACATACAATTTGCACACCCACATATACATGTGCAACATTACTTGCGTTGGTGCACTAGGGAGCCCATTTACATCAACACGTGGATGGTTATTTGCATTGAGCACATATGCTCTTAAACCCCATACTTCTCTTTTTAGTAGGAATTTTATAAATGATGCCGCTTTTGTGTGTGCTAATGATGTAATATACAAATAAACATTTCTACAACTCTCACCGGACCTACAAAATCAGTAGCGCCATCCTTTTATTCTACTGTTCCTGTACTTTCAGAAGACGTATGGTTGTGGGATTTTGCAAGTTATAAATTAAAAACAAGTGAAACATTGAAAAAAGAATATCCTTCCTAGGATTCTCTACCTTTTTCGTACGTTGCCTATTGCCTTGGTCAAAACTGACTTATTGAACTTTCAAAGGAAGCTACTTCAGTTTCTCTGGGGAGACAAGAGGCCTAGGGTGAACCGACGCACACTATATACCCCAAAAATGAAGGGGGGCTTGGGAGTCCCTGATCTGCTCAAATGTTTTTATGCTGTTCAACTGTCCCAGCTTATCCGGTTCCACTCCTCCCAGCCTCCTCCGTTATGGATGCATATAGAATCGCAGCCATGCCCATCCAAATTGATATCACATATTTTATGGTTACCAGCTTGGGACCGACCCCCTATTTTATGCCCCTTCCTCTCCCTTTCATTTAGTATCTGGGATAGATTATCTAAACCTCATTCATTCAAATCTCTGCATGGCCCACTGGCTCCGTTGCTGCGAAACAAAGAACTCACCCCTCATGCTTTCAACTGGTGGACAAATAAAGGGCTCCTGCGCATTGCAGACATTTGTGATCATAACGGCATGTTCACTAAACCTTAATAGAAAAATACCAGATACCAGACTCCAAATATAACCTGCACACATTGTCTCGCAAGAGCGACCTGACAACCATGAGGCCCATAGATTACTAATGTCATAAATATGATAAAATTAGGGGCCATATTTCTGAATTGTACACTATCTTGACACATTCTTTGGTTAAACAAGCTTACATGGTCAAGTGGGAGCAAGACCTCCAAGAACACCTTGAATTAGAGGAATGGCACTTGATTGCCCAAGCAGCTTCCAAATCTCTTATTAACACCTCTATTGTAGAGGCAAACTATAAGGTCCTTCTAAGGTGGTACATGGTGCCGACCAGGTTAGCCACATATGTTCCAGGAGCTTCTCCAAAATGCTTCAGAGGTTGTGGACAAGATGGAAAGGCTTACCACATATGGTGGCAATGTCCCAAGGTGCGTAGATTTTGGATAAGGGTGTACAACTTTATTTATACCCTTACCCAGGTCAACCTCACTAAATCCCCTAAACAAGCCCTGCTGGGGCTTAAAGTTGACGCGGCCTCAAAAAACCAGAGGAGGCTTCTTACTTTTACATTCACCTCTGCCAAAATAACTAAAGCCAGGAATTGGAGGTCAGCTGCAATCCCATTTGACCAGTTTAAGCATAAGCTCTCATGATGAATGAAAGTCCTGAATGATAAATTAGGGGTCTTCGAAAAAGTTTGGAGCCCGTGGATTAGTTACTTGACCGGTGATCCCCATACGGCTCCAAATTAAGGAGCCTTTGAGTGGCGGGAATCGGATCTTTGGGTCTCTCCCACACCCCCCCTCTCCCTCCCACCTCTTTTCTCTCTCTTTTCCTCTCAACTTTGTATTCTCTTGGTTTTATAAGGAGTTTGACAAGTACTATCTGAGTTCCAAGACAGAGGTACCCAATGTTCTTGCTGATATAAACAAATGTCAGGTAATCTGCAATTGCTACAATGTCTGTATAGTTCACTTTGGTTAATTCTGATGGGAAAATGCTGACAAAAACATTGAAATGACAGTCAAAACAAAAGGGATAACTATCCTCATAATTTGTTAGCATGCCCTAATTGTATTGCCAATAACCCATAATGTATTGGAAATGCTAAGGTAATTGTATTGCTATTTTGTACTTGGTATTCGGATCTTTATTGTTTACAAAATCAATAAAAACTATTGTAAAAGAAACATTGAAAAAATGGCCTGGCCTCTCCTGTACACTGGAGAAAACTAACGGTCATCTATTAGGCAAGCGTTTGGCACTTGGTCAAGTGATGTACTGTTACTGATCAGCAGAACGCACAGGTTGGTGTGGCCCAAAATGACTCTTCTTTTCAATGTTTTAAGGTTACTTCTTTCCAGTCAGTTTTAGTTACCTTTCTTTCATGGTTTTATAATTCCCTTTATTAAAAAGTCATCCTTGGCAGAAAGATGAAAGAATAAAGAGCGCTTTAACCTCCCCTGTGGCTGCCTAACAGTGTTAGCTCATTAAGAGGACTCACTGTAATTAGCTAGAACAGCAGAGCTGACCTCTCACACTTCACAAATACACTTGTTGGCATTTCTTACTACTAAAGAAACACTATTTACTGCAGACTACTAAACAGACGCATATAGGCTATTGGTCAGTAATTGGTCATTGGTAACATAGTACAGCAACAGTATAAACAAAGCAAATTCCTCTATAGTGTGTACTTGTCTCAATCCAGAGCATTAAAGGGGTTGTAAAGGATTCCCCCCCCCCCTAAATAGCTTCCTTTACCTTAGTGCAGTCCTCCTTCACTTACCTCATCTTTCCATTTTGCATTTAAATGTCCTTATTTCTTCTGAGAAATCCTCACTTCCTGTTCTTCTGTCTGTAACTACATGCAGTAATGCAAGGCTTTCTCCCTGGTGTGGAGAAAGCCTCTTGAGGGGGGAGGGGGTGAGCAGGAGTGTCAGGACGCCCACTAACACACAGCTCCTTTCTCTATCTGCAAAGTAGAGAGTGTCCTGACACTCCTGCTTGCCCCCTCCCCCTCAAGAGACTTTCTCCACACCAGGGAGAAAGCCTTGCATTATGGTGTGTAGTTACAGACAGAAGAACAGGAAGTGAGGATTTCTCAGAAGAAATAAGGACATTTAAAAGCAAAATCGAAGGATGAGGTAAGTGAAGGACTGCACTAAGGTAAAGGAAGCTATTTAGGGGAAAAAAAATCCTTTACAACCCCTTTAAGGCTGGGTTCACACTTGAGACGGATGCGGCTGATGGCAGGGGTCAGGTGCGTTCAGAGGTCAAGTCCTGGGGGAAAAAAGTGTGGGAACTCCCACCCAAGATTCACTCCCCCACCAAAAAAATGATACTAAACCGCATGTTTTTTATTTTTTATATCGCAGGATTTAAAAAGAACTTGAAGTAAGTTATTTCTAAATCACGCGAGACCTCCGCAATGTCTCCTGGGAACAATGACAAAAGCTCCCTGGTGACATTGCGGCATCAAGGAAGTGACGGAATACCCACACACTACCTGATGAATCCATATACAGGAAGCGGGCAGTAACATAAAGGATTACTAAGGTTCGCCTGCCCCTGACAGTGACATGAGCTGGGCATTGCTGCTTAGTGAAGGTTTGGCTCGGGCAGCTCTGCTGCTCTAGTCCTGCAAAGGGAACCGAGTTCCTGCTGTGAAAAAAGTGCAGACTACGTGTTCCCGCAGGACTTGAGCCCTGGGTGCGTTCCTGTTCTTCATTTCAGGGACGAATCGGGCCCAAATTTTTGACTAAATTCAGACCTGAAACCGAGCCAAAGACGCACAGAACCCTTTTGCGATTCGCTCCGCAGCCACTCCGGAGATGTGTGAACCGGCTCCATTGAGAGTCAGTTACAATCTCCTATCATGCGAATTGGATGCGGAAAAAACCCGCATAAAAATTCGCACTAGTGTGAACCCAGCCTAAGTTATATTTCTGTCTGCTGCTTCATTCCTCTGCTATCTGCATGAATCTCTTCTGCCAAGTTTTCCTGACACCAAGAGAAAAATGGTAACAGGGGAGGGAGCTCCAGCAGATTAGCAGCCTCCGCTCTGTTCTTGTGTGCTGTGTGAAGGGCAGTGGCGGCTGGTGGTATATTACATATACACGTGATCCTGCACTTCCGGCTATCGGGCACAAGTCTGCATCGTTGCTGGCTCGCTCCTACTGAATCTACATAGCAGGAGCTGATAAGACCCTATTTCCGCCGGCACACGCTGATCATTCTGTACACAGGCAGAACGGCGTAAACAAGGCAGATTGCTGTTCTGTCAGTATAGAATGCATGGTCACTAGTAAAAACACCTCCCACACTACACTGAAACACCAGCTAGGCACACAGTTAACCCTTTGATCGCTCCTGATGTTAACCCCTTCCCAGCCAGTGTCATTAGTACAGTGACCGTGCATATTTTTAGCACTGATCACTGTATTCGTTTTACTGGTTCCTATAAAAAGTGTCAGGTGTCAGATTTGTCCACCACAATATCCCAGTCCCACCATGAATCACTGATCACCGCAATTATTAGTAAAAAAAAATTTTACAGTATAAATACAAATTCTATAAATATATCCCATAGTTTGTAGACGCTATAAATATTGCGCAAACCAATATACGCTTATTGGGATTTTTTTAACAAAAATATGTAGCAAGCCTAAATTGATGAAGAAATTCGATTTTCTAAAAAAAAATGATTGGGTATGTTTTATAGCAGAAAGTAAAAAATATTGTTTATTTTTTTTAAATTGTCGGTTGTTTTTTTGTTTATAGTGGAAAAAAATAAAAAATGCAGATATGATCAAATACCACCATAAAAAGCTTTAAATTATGGGAAAAAATAGGCATGTGTTTTATTTGGGTACAGTGTCGCATGACTGTGCAATTGTCAGTTAAAGTAACGCAGTGCCGTATTCTAATCCTACCCCTGCTTAAATTCTTAATCCCAGAACCTAACAATAATTTTAGCCTAGCGCAGTAAGCCTTGTAGATCCTAACTTTGTTGAGCGCTGTATATTTCAGACTGTCTCACAATACAATTTATGGCAAAAGTTCCCAATTTTGTACTAAAATTCCACCACCAAGAACAACTCAATAATTTAACTTAAAAAAAAAACACAAATAGATTCTATACTTGAAATACAACAGAGCTTATGATGTTTACCTTGGGGGTCTGTCAGGTGTCATGATGAAGGGTTTCCTCCAAGGGTCCCTGGATAACCTTTTAAAGGAGCCAGGTAATATCCTGGCCACTTCTATAAAAAAGATTAATGCATGTTATTCTGCTATAGAAAATGTACTAAACAATTTGTCTTAAATTATGTGTACAGTAACCTTTGGAACTGTGACAAGCAGAGTCATCTCCATAGCAGCCACGGCGTTGTCTCAGGTCCGGACAAGGGCTTCCACCACTCCTCGGGGGCACCATCACTTGTCGTGCTCTCTCTCTGCTACCAATTCCACAACGAGAGCTGCACTCACTCCATGTACCCCATGGACCAACCACACAATGGGAGACTGTAGAAGAAAGGAAGGAAACATTATAAAAAAGTATAGACCCTACACAGAGTAGCATGGGTTTTTACAATGTATAGTATGTTTTTCACAAGCCATTTAGGGCCAGATCCACAAAAGGGATACGCCGGCTTATCTACTGATACGCCGTCGTATCCCTGTTTCTATCTATGCGACTGATTCACAGAATCAATTACGCATAGATATTCCTAAGATCCGGCAGGTGTAATAGTTTTACACTGTCGGATCTTAGGATGCAATACCTCGGCCGCCGCTGGGGGCATTTCTCGTCAAAATTCCGCGTCGGGTATGCAAATTAGCACTTACGGAGATCCACGAAGCGGTTTCCCTTCGTGAAGTCTCCGTAAGTTGTTAGTTTGCAAACGCAAAATTAGGGCTACTTTTACAAAGTGTAAAGTTAGTACACCATGTAAAAGTAGACCCTTCTTTCCCGCGACGCTGTCAAATTTTTTTTTAAAATTTTTTTTTCCCGACGCAACTTTTTTTACCCGGCGCGATTCACAAAACTCGGCGTAACATAATTTCGCGCAAAGCACGTCGGGAGCATGCGCAGTACGTCCGGCGCGGGAGCGCGCCTAATTTAAATGGGACTCGCCCCATTAGCTTGGGCACGCCTTGCGCCGGACAGATTTAAGTTACACAGCCGAAAATTTCTAGGTAAGTGCTTTGTGGATCGGGCACTTAGGTAGAAATTTTGCGGCGATGTAACTTAAATAGGAAGATTTAAGTTAAGCACGCTGGCTGTGGATCTGGCCCTTAGTCTTTTATTGTTATTCAACATTTGATTTCCATTTTAGCTTCTTTTTTTTTAAATAACTGTAAACTCCTATTCAAAGTTCTCTTCTTTGCACACCTGTGGGTAACTACAGTTTGTAATCTAGACATTTGAGAATTGCCAACCCTGTAATTGGCTTACTTCATATATCTATAATGCACAACTCATGTACAAAGAAAATGGTGAAATGATGTCAATGCTTGCTGTTTAAAACATGACATCCCCAAAATTGAAATGTACTTTGAAAGTCAATATAGTGGAAGCTGAGGTAGGCCAAGAATCAGTTAATATACAGTATTCAATATCAAATGTGACTTTTTTATGCAATTCTTATGATTAAATGGTTAATGTCCTGCCAACACTTGGTTATATCCCCCTTCATTTGTTGTTGATGAAAAAAAAAAAAAAAACATTACATTGGTTGCCATTGTAAATTCTTCATTGCATTGGTGATCCGTGTACATTTCCCTTTTCATTGGTGGTAAGTGTAAATTCCCCTTTACATTGGTGGTAAGTGTAGAAGTGTCACCTTACCTAGATGTCATTGTATATTCCATCTTACACTGGTGGTTGGCGTAAATACTCCTATTGCATTAATGTCAATGTAGAAATCCCTCTTGATATTGGTGGGTGGCTTAAAGTCCCCCATTACATGGTGATCAGTGCAAATTCCCCCTTATATTGGTGGTCAGCGTAAATCCCCCCTCACATTGGTGGTCATTGTAAATTCTCGATTACATTGGTGGTCAGTAAAGAATCCCCCACTATATACTTGCCAAAGATTTTCAGCTTTGCTCTACATGATTCAGAATTTGCCACAGTGCACTGCCTCCTAACTGATCCCATCAACCCCCCCCCCCCACCACCACCATCATTGCCACTGATCACCCACCCCCAGCATTTCCACTGATCCCAGGAGTCTTAGGAACCCTAGGAGTTTTCTGTCTATTGATGGGTCCCCTCACCTCTCCAGTCCATGGTGTGCAGGCAGTGAGGATATGATGTGCTATAACGTTAAGCAACCAATCAGTGAGCAGTAATAATGTGCACTAACCTCTTGCAACCAATTATTGAGTGGTAAGGATATGCCATGACCTCTAGCAAACAATCAGTGAGCAGTAACCTTAATCAACCAATTAGTGAGTGGTAAGGATGTCCAGTAACCTCTAGCAACCAGTGAGCAGTATTGATGTACAGTAATCTCTAGCAACCAATCAACAAGCCGAAGTCATGTGCTGTAACCTCTAGCAAATAATTAGTGAGCCATTTTTTTATAGAGGTACTTATATAGCGCCATTAATTTACTTAGCGCTTTACATGTACATTCACATCAGTCCCTACCCTCAAGGAGCTTACAATCTAAGGTCCCGAACTCACATTCATATACTAGGGCCAATTTAGGCAGAAGTCAAATAACCTACCAGCATGTCTTTGGCGTGTGGGAGGAGACCGAAGTGTACTGTAACCTCTAGCAGCCAGTCGGTGAGTGGTAATGATACATTTTAACCTCTGGCAACCAATCGCAATCGCTGCCTGATCTGATTCTGTAAATTGATTTTGAGTTTAGTTGCTATTTATTGTATGTTTTTAGAGCAGGTGCAGAGCGAAATTGCATGGAGTGGGGCCCAACAAAATGTTTGACTAGGGTCCAATCAATCATAGAGCAAGAAAGCAAGACAGAAAGGGGAAGAAAGAACAGGTAAGAGAGGGAAAACAGGAGAGAAGGGGAAACAGTGGAGTAGAGTATAATACCAGGCATGAAAATAGAAGGGAAGTGAAGGGACTAGAAAGAAAGCAGAAAAAGGGGTAGTGGAACACTTATGCCTAGTACACACAGTGAGATTATCAGATGAACGATCATTGCTTTTTTTTTGTATGCTAATCACATATCGAAAATGAAGAGTTTACTAAAGTTACGAAAATTCTCGTACGACAGAATAAAAATTTGGAAGTGATGTAATGTGTATTTGTATTGTATTGCGCTAATTAAACGAAAATCATCCGAGAAAAATTTTCGTGCTTGTCCCATCGGATAATTTCTCATGAATTGTCGTGATCGGATCTCAAAAGCTGTGTACTAACGATCAGATTATCATACGATCGATTTGAAAGTGGTATTTTCCATACGATATTCTGATTGTGTGTAAGAAGCGTAGAGAGAGAAGTGGTGCATGTTCCCATGTGCAGCTGAATGTACATAAAACCTTTTAAATACACTGACGGTAAACAGGAAGTGATCTTGTTTCTTTATACCTCACAGGATAATTAAACTGCTGTGTGAATTATTCAGCTTCATAATGTTGCTGTATAAATCATTCTAAACTGAATTTAGAATTTAGTTAACCATTATCCATGTAGTACTAGTCTTCTTCTCTTAGTATGTTTTTGACCATCATGTGACGAGTGCAGATATGAGGCCAGGCCAATGTGAAACACAGTAGGTGTGCAATAGCAGTGCAGATGGGAGGATGTTATGTTTGCATTTCATGTTTCTGTATCAGATCCGGCTGGACGCGCTTTCTCACACGGGTCCTGTCTGTGTATTTACATATGCTCTGGCGCGCCCCTCGGCTGTTTATTTTGGCTTGAAACCAGCACCTCACTGCAATATACACGGCTCTCTACTGTATATATGAAGGTCTATGGACATGGCAATACCTCCCACAAGAGATGTCACCAAGTGGCATAAAAAAATAAATACAAGTTCATCTCTGCTAAAGGGATCTGTCAAAAAGCAATATAGGCTCAGTACCAAAGAATTAGAATGACCAATGAGTCACGAAATGACTAAAAATTAATATGATCTTTTTACACAGCTTTGTGACATAGAAGTGTGACAGACTGGTATAGGCACAAAACGCCTTTTGAAATTTTATGCGTTAAATCTACCCCTCAGAGACATTTAATTTCAACGATTTATGCCCTTTTTTTCACGGCATTTGATCCTCAAGACGAATATCCAATCAAAAAGGGAACTTGATGTGTCTCCCTCCAGAGAAGAATGGGAACATATTATTATACAGGATTTATATAGCGCCAACAGTTTGCACAGCGCTTTACATCAGGGAAAACAGCACAGTATCAATACAGGAGGGATCAGAGGGCCCTGCTCGTTAGAGCTTACAATCTAGAAGGGAGGGTCAAGTGGAACAAAGGGTAGTAGCTGTGGGGGATCATATCCATAAAGGTTCCTTAAATGTTTTGATTCAGGAAAATTGTTTTAAAATTGACTCTAATTTACATCAGGGAAAACAGCACAATATCAATACAGGAGGGATCAGAGGGCCCTGCTCGTTAGAGCTTACAATCTAGAAGGGAGGGTCAAGTGGAACAAAGGGTAGTAGCCGTGGGGGATCATATCCATAAAGGTTCCTTAAATGTTTTGATTCAGGAAAATTGTTTTAAAATTGACTCTAATTTACATCAGGGAAAACAGCACAATATCAATACAGGAGGGATCAGAGGGCCCTGCTCGTTAGAGCTTACAATCTAGAAGGGAGGGTCAAGTGGAACAAAGGGTAGGGTAGTAGCTGTGGGGGATCATATCCATAAAGGTTCCTTAAATATTTTGATTCAGGAAAATAGTTTTAAAATTGACTCTAGGTGGTACAAAACCCCTGATGTAATCCACACATTTAATCCCAATACAACACCTTTATGTTGGCGCTGTGAATCTGAACGAGGGACACTTCTTCATCTGTGGTGGGAATGTATTCGTATACAGCCTTTCTGGAAAGACGTCCACCTCTTAATTTTACTTATTACGACTTATACCCCTGATTTTACAGCTGCTCAATACCTATTGCATCATACTTCCATAACTCATTCAACTTAGAAAAGATCAATAGTTATACATCTCATTAATGTTGCTAAACTTTGTATACCAATTAATTGGAAACAAAACTTGCCCCCTACCATTTCTGAATGGTTAAGAAAAGTAAGACACATTGCTGAAATGGAAGACTTAATTCATCAAGCAAGGGAATCTCCCACAACATTTTATGAAAAATGGGCTTGCTGTATAAATTGTAAAAATTCTGCAGAATTTCGATATATAACTAATGCTTCTTTATGATTTAATCTGACTACATTTTCTCTTTTTGTTCATTTTTTTTTCTCTCTCTCTCCCTTTCCCTTACCCCCTTGTTTTGTCTTTGTTTTTAATGTGAAATTTCTTAAATACATGTTTTAAATTTGTTCTTTATGAAATATGACTTTCTTTATTGCCTATCTCGTTGATTGTCTTTTGTGCTATAATATACTTTTATTTATACTTGTAAAATCTTAATAAAAATTATTTGAAACAGAATTGTGACAGAAGGAAAAGACCAAATGCTCCATTAAATCTGCTTTTTATTTATTTTTTTGAAGGAAGATGTTTATTCAAATTCTTTCTCAAAATATATACCTATGGTTAGCCTATTATCCCAAGTACACCATTTTCTGAAAAAGTATTGGGACACCTGCCTTTACACACACACATGAACTTTAATGGCCTCCCAGTCTTAGTCCATAGGGTTCAATATTGAGTTGGCCCACCCTTTGCAGCTATAAAAGCTTCAACTCCTCTGGGTAGGCTGTCCACAAGGTTTAGGAGTGTGTCTATGGGAATGTTTGACCATTCTTCCAGAAGCACATTTGTGAGGTCAGGCACTGATTTTGGACAAGAAGGCTTGGCTCTCAGTCTCTGCTCCAATTCATCCCAAAGGTGTTCTATCGGGTTGGGGTCAGGACTCTGTACAGGCCATTCAAGTTCCTCCACCCCAAACTCACTCATCCATGTCTTTATGGACCTTGCTTTGTGCACAGATCCAAATCATTTGGTGGAGGGGGGATTATAAAGTGGGGTTTTTCAGGGGTTGGACTTTGCCCCTTTAAGGCATCAGCATACCAAGACATTTTGAACAATTTTGTGCTCCCAACTTTATGGGAACCGTTTGGGGATGGCCCCTTCCTGTTCCAACATGACTGTGCACGAGTGCACAAAGCAAGGTCCATAAAGACATGGATAAGCAAGATTGAGGTGGAGGAACTTCATGGCCTGCACCTAACCTCAACCCAATAGAACACCTTTGGGATGAATTAAAGCCAGGCCTTCTTATCACAAATACACTTCTGGAAGAATGGTCAAACATTCACATAGACACACTCCTAAACCTTGGGGACTGCCTTCCCAAAATAATTGAAGCTGTTATAGCTGTAAAGGGTGAGCCATCTCAATATTGAACCCTACAGACTAAGACTGGGATGCCATTCAAGTTTAAAATCACTTATGTTGCTGCTGAAAGATCTCTTTTGGTAAAATAATACTTTTTTTTTTCTTATAGAAAGGCGGCATCCACAATGAACAAAGTAAAAGGCATTATGTACAAAGGAAGATACCGATCTGCTTGCTGAATACCGAGATCATCAAAAAACAATCAGGTCAAAGGCCTACACAAAGAGGATTAAACATAACAAATAATCAGATAGTTGGAAAAACTGGAAGATCTCATATATATTAGCATTGATAGGTAGTTTCATGGCTTCCGCCCATGAGTAGCTTTAGTGCGACACAAAAAGAATATCTTGTATTAACTCCCTGTTAAAGAGGGTACTGCCCCAGTTATTTTTACAAAGTTAAAACAAAGAAGTGAGGAGTAGCGCGAGGAGAGCAAGAGTAGAATGAGGGGAGGTTAGGAGAGGGGAAGAGAAGAAAGGGGACAAAAGGGAGGAAGGAATAAAATGGGGGGGTATTATCAGTCCGGTCCAAGGGAGGGCGTAAAGTACTGAGCCCAGTTCAAAGAGCGCTTTACCCTCCTGCGAGTTGATGAACATATTCAACAAGTTTCATGTTTTGGAATACACTTTCTGTTTATGTTGTGAGGTAAGGACCAAGTCCTCTATCTGGTTTAAATCTTTCACTTTCTTGAGCCAGAGCCTGATGGATGAGGGTTGTGTACCTTTTTTTATTTGTGTGTACTATTCCAAATAGGAGGAATACAAGATTTAGCGTTAGGAAGATTGCAAAGTATCGAAAATAATAATTTTTATGCTTATAGTTCTTTACCCTGATTTCCAATTATACTTTAAACATAATGATTATTAATAAATTATTATTATAAATGTATTATTATTATTTATTATTATTAATGCAGAAAATTGATGCATTTTGCTGTTAAATGCTATAAAAGAAAAAACTCAGCAGCAGTCCAATGTCAACAATAATTTTTCTAATTTGGCTTTAAAAATGAAAGCATCACACTGGACGTTGTTTTTTGTATCGTTTGTTACGCTACCAATAAATATATTTTCAACCCTAAAAATGAAAGCAAATATTTGATCGCCAAAAGGCAATAATTCCACTCGTTTCTCTGGTTTTACAAAATACTCTACAAATAATTCAGAGAAATGCCATTTAGGACTAAGTTGCAGCACATATCTCTACACATGATAATGTAGCAATTGGCACAATAATGGAAAAAAGCAAGCATCACTGAATCACTTATCTTTGTCATATATATGGTCATGGGTCTGGTAGCCGTCCCTATTTTCCCTAGTCCTGGCCACAAGGTAAACTCTAGTGGAAATTTTTTATAAAAGAAATGTGAACGTATCCCTTTGGTTTCTGTTGACAGGCTAACTGAGCTGCACTGTGCCCTTCCACTGTTCAGTAGAGCTTAACTGGATCCAACATGGCTTTTCCAATTTACATACACAGGAAAATACGTTTAATTGGATTCCATAATAAGTTACACCAAGTAGCTCCATCACTGCCCCTGAATCTACTGGGAAGAATAAACAGATTCAAGATGGTTTATTAACCCTGTTGTTTATATATATATATATATATATATTTGGCAACTCCAGTATATCTCCTCAAATATTAATATCCTTCTTTCCTTCTCCTTATGGGGTTCAGGGCTGGCTAGAATATCACTGTATACTTTATAAGTGCCTACCTAGGGAGGAGGATTGGCATTACCTAAGTTGCAATGTTACGATTTGGCAGCCCAGTTAACGCATGTATATGCCTTATACATGCCTGTTTTTTTCCCTGATTTACCGAATGCAGCAGTTACAACTCAGGCTGCACTAATGTGGTCTTATGAGGCACTTATTAATTTGTTGTATAGAAATGACCCATACCCTGCTGAGTGCGCAGCAATCCTGAAACTCTCGTAAAAAATATTTCATAGTTGCAATGAAAGGCTGCATGGAACATCCATTTGTACTTCCCCAAATGCCTCTTATGGTGTGACAGACTCGGACCCTCTTATGTCTAAAATCATCCTTTGTCCACTAGGGGCATAGGATGACTGAGAAATGATATCTTGGACTACCTAAAAGAGGATTATTATGTAATTATTATCCACAATACATTCCGGTATATCTGTGAGAGCTATTTGCTGGTTGTTGATTCTGAACTCAAAGGGTTGGTTGTAAGAGTGACTTATTCATAGATGCTAATGTCCTCGCCTCCAACCATCTCTGTTCTCTGTGCTAATTGACCCTGCTATTGTGTGAAGATGTCCTGTGTTTACACTTATGATAATGTGTATTGTATAGCAGGTGAGAGGAGATGGGATGTCTAGCTTGAAAGGTCATATCTCGGAGTCACCTCGTCTGAGTAAATGATTAGTTAATTAGCTCATGTTAATTTATGTTCTGGTTACCTCTTTAAACTGTATATAAGGCTGTATTCTTGGTTCTATTAAACACTCCATGTTTGGCACACAAACAAGTCTCATCTCGTTGTGTGTTGAGAGCAGCTGGAATATCCGATATCTATATCCAGACTGATAGGAAGCGGCATATGACGGAAGCACTCCAGCGGAGTGTGGGACGTTCCGTTACATTGGTGGCTAGCAGCAGGATGCTTCCTGCAGTCGGGGACATCCAACCTCCACCTGGATCCAAGGTTCGGATAGCAGGAGAGGAGAGGTACAGATACCAGCCGCCATGAAAGAGGAATTTGGAAGGAGGTTGCGAGAGAAGCAGATACAGCACAGAGGACCAGTATCAGAGCAGGTCCTGCTGGGATGGTCGGATTCTGTACGCTGCGAACTCTGGAAGGAAGCGATAGCCCGTGAGGGAAAAGTACTCCCCTCCAACCCGGAAAGGTACTGGTCGCAGTATGGATTGCGGGTGCAACCGCACAAGGAACAGACAGCTGAATTAAGCAGGCTGGTCTGGGCAGAGATGCGGCTGGATGAGAGCTACAGACCCCTTCAGTGGCATGTATCCTAAGCATGTCCCTGGATAGCGGATGACAGCCCAACGGAAGGCTTAAGCTACGGTGGCCTGGGACTGTTGTATGTGAAGCTGACAGGGGACTCTAACTTTGGCAGTGATTTGGAGTGGCGGTTGGACGAAATCATGGATTTCAGAGAAGGGCTACTGAATATCTCGGAAGTGCACTGGGCACTGGAAGATTTGGAGTTTCTGGCCATTCAGGAATGGGAGCTGGAGATCGCCTACAGACGGCTGCTAGACTCGGCTCAGCGCCAGGGCTGGGCTCCCTCTGCCTGGGACTATCAGGAAATACCAGTGGACAACGCTGAAATCCTGGCTGAAGAGTCGGCAATGTGGCAGAATAACAGTTTGCTTTGCCAACCTGCCCCCGCAGCTATGGACGCAGAGGTCTTATGGCGGATGCAGCAAGTGCTGACTGACCTTGATGATCCTGTTTCTGCATGGGGTGATCTTGGATGGAGGAATGTGCCTGTCCAGCGGTACGCCAGAGAATCGGCAGTGGAAAATCTGGATATTGCCATCCCCAAAGATGAAGTGCTGACAGCAAGGCAGAGTACTGCTAACCTCTGCCCAGCACCGATAGCAGCTTCTGGGTTCCACGGACAGGAGATGGTGAACCTCTATCCCCAGACACCAGTTGCAGAGACAGGTGATTTGATAGACATTTCTGCTGAGGAAGAACAACCTGAGGAGCCTCCAGCAGAAAAGCTGGTATCAGGGCCATACTTCACTATGCTCTGTCCATCACCAACAACAGTATCTGTGGAGTTGCAAGGAACTTCCCCAGCTAAAGTGCTGGTCACCGGACAGAGGGTTCAAGACCTCTGCCCCACCCCTGTGGCAGTTCCTGGAGGCTCAGGGTGATGATCACTTCCCAGCAGCAGATACAGGGGGAGAAGGGAGAGGAGGTGTTCACCGTCCCTCCCCAACAGTTGGCCAGGGTGGAGAATGTGGTCTTTCCTCCCCAGCAAAGATCTGTGCATCTGGGAGACAGTACCACAGACATGTTGTCCCAGCAGCCAGATGAGGGAATGGAAAAGGAAGCAGCCAGCTCACCTCCCCAATGGCAGCTACACAGTTTGGGTGCGGAGGAATCCAGCCTCCTTCCCCAACGGTTAGCTGGAGTGGATGATGTGGAGTCCCCAGCAGAAGTGCTGGCAAAAGGGCAGAGAGCCGCTGGGCCCTGCCTAGCACATACAGTGTCTCTACAGCTTCAGGAAGCTGGGGCGGTCGGCCCCTCTGCCCAGCAGAAGACCAAGCCCCAGAAACCACCCAGCTGAAGCGCAGGCAGCCTGACAGATAGTCAATGACCTCTGCCCGACACCTACTGGTGTCAACTACTCCTTGCAGCCAAGATTGGAGGTCATGCGGACAGACTATTTGAGTTCACTTTGTCCGACTAACGCATGTCCATACCAGGTGGAGGTCTGGGACCTTGTTAGTCGACTTTTGATGGGGGAGAAATGTGACACTCGGACCTTATTATGTCTAAAATCATCCTATGTCCACTAGGGGCATAGGATGACTGAGAAATTATATCTTGGACTACCTAAGAGAGGATTATTATGTAATTATTATCCACAATATATTCCAGGATATCTGTGAGAACTTTTTGCTGGTTGTTGATTCTGAACTCAAAGGGTTTGTTGTAAGAGTGACTCATTCATATATGCTAATGTCCTCGCCTCCAGTCATCTCTGTTCTCTGTGCCAATTGACCCTGCTATTGTGTGAAGGTGTCCTGTGTTTACACTTATGATAATGTGTATTGTATGTGAGAGGAGACGGGATGTCTAGCTTGAAAGGTCATATCTCAGAGTCCCCTTGTCTGGGTAAATGATTAGTTAATTAGCTCATGTTAATTTATGTTCTGGTTACCTCTTTAAACTGTATATAAGGCTGTATTCTTGGTTCTATTAAACACTCCAGCTGTAATTGCAGTGAAAGGTGGTTCTACAAAGTATTGAATCGGGGGGGGGGGGGGGCTGAATACAAATGCACGCCACACTTTTCACATGAATTTTGGCCATGAATTGTTAGACACAGGATCAATTAGTTTTTTTGCAGGCTGGCTGGTAAGTGTGCTGGGGGATTTTTGCCTGTGTGTTGTGCATTGCGATTTCCATGTGCACCTTACTGCAAAGGCTAGTTATAAATTGGAGTGCTTACCATCTTTTTGTATATCTTTTTCACCCAAGAGGCAATCGGATATTCCCTGGATCAACTTTACCTATAAATGTTAGTATCCAGTTATATTCTGTACATTTAGGAAATAATCCAAGCCTTTTTCTAAAGCAATCTACCAGCAACCTCATGGATAAAAATCTGACCATGCCAGCACAGGTATGTTTCAATGCTTGTTGTGGTCAATGTTTATTAGGAAATGAGGGGGACTGGCTAGATTACTAGGTATTTGCTTCTAAATGAGTGCATAGTGGAAGAAAAAGCATAATGTAAAGTTTATTACTACAAGGCTACACAGCTTGATAATTTTGGGCTTAACGACGCACAATAGTGGGCTCAGAACACCTTCTCTTGGAGTAGATGTAACATCCTGAAACAGAACATTCTACTAAGACTTTTATATCCCCCGACAACCACCAAAACGTATCCCATAGTCTTTTCTAACATGTATTCTGCAACTTCTAACACATTTGCCAACAAACCAACCAGAATAAAAGATAATATCTGACATAAACCCAAGAGTGAAGGAGGTCTGGCCCTTACAGATAAAATTATACCATGCAGATATTAATTTAACTCTTATCATATACTAGTGTAGACATGATAGCACCCATTGAAGCTTTAGATATTCATGGAATAGGCTACATTGAAGGGTCCTAACTGCTGAGCGCCTTTTAGTACAACAGTCTCTGCTACCTTCAGTCACTGGGATCCCACCGTTCATCCCTGGCCCTGATGTCACCCAATCAAGAGCTACTGGAAAATACAGGGTGACATGCTTTATCACCTACTCTGCTTGGCTATTATTCACAGACATGTCCTTGTAGCTTAACCTAGCACCATTGGGACTTTCTAGGTGGAGGCAGTTGTTACATTCTCTTCTTTACTTATGGACAGGTCTCTTGACTGCCCCGTGACACCCTTACACCAACAGCACAAGAAATCTGGCCTGCTTCCAGTGTCCTCTCCATATGGGACAAACTGCTGCTCTCTGTGGACCATGATTCCCCACTTCCTTTCCTTAAGAGATGGAAACAAGTCCTGAGTCTATCCCTCACCCCAGAGGAACATTCTAGATTTCGTAATCTTTCCCTAATCATCCTATTAGGCCTGGTACACACGATAGGTTAACCAGAGGACAACGGTCTGAAACCGATTGTGTGTGGGCCCCATAGGTTATTTAACCATAGGTTAAAAAAAAGACAACTTGCTTTAAAATTAACCTATGGATTGGTAACCGATAGGTCAAAACCGATCGTTAGTAGGCACAACAATCGGTTAAAAATCCACACATGCTCAGAATCAAGTCGATGCATGCTTGGAAGCATTGAACTTCGTTTTTTTCAGCACGTCGTTGTGTTTTACATCACCGCGTTCTGACACGATCAGTTATTTAACCTATGGTGTGTAGGCATGATGGACCATCAGTCAGTTCCATCGGTTAACCTAGGACAACGGTCCTTCAGACCGTTGTCCTCTGGTTAACCTATCGTGTGTACGAGGCTTAAGTAACATATGCCAGGAGACAGGAAACAAGACATTTACATAATCGTATAGAACCCCCAAACTGGTAATGCTGGCATTGCAGCTTGGTATGCTACATGTCTCCTGGTCTTGCCCCAAGTTATTGTAGTTTTGATACCAGGTCTATACCATCATGCAGAAATTCACAAACTTTATGTAGCGCTACCCCTGAAGGAGCCGCTGATTGATTTGGGATCTACTCTCTTTTGGCTCAGCTCACCCCTATTAACTAGCTCCAACCCTCCCTTGACACATCAGAAGCCTGGTGGTTGAGATATTGTGACCTCTGTTGGGCTGGGGTCACAATAGCAGTAACAGTATAACAATAGAATTACCTGCTGTGAAGGATGGTTCCTCCAGGCGAGAAAATACACTCGACACAGTGAATATATATTTAAATGAAAAGGGTAAGTTTACTTTATGAAAACTTAAGGGAACAAGCATAGATTTGAATTATGAACACAAATGGTAAGCAATGACACACTGTGATTCGCAAGGGCCCTTGCAGGAATCGGCAATTAATGACTGTAGAGAAAGACCCAACTAAGAAATGGTACCACTCATTAACACTAAGGTTGATAGTCTATACTCGCAAACGCCCTCTAGCGGGCAGTTCTGCAGAACAGTTAATGTCCACGTTGCAGCCGGTTGGTGCACGTGAGAAATTGTAATCCAAGGTGGCAATCAATGAGGGAACTTAAACAACAGAATGTCTGGGACAGCAACGTTGGTGAACTAACACTCATTAGTGTCAGTCACTACTATGAACACTCAAACAGTTAACTGGGCCTCTGGGTTTCGGTTTGAGGCCGAAAACGTGTCTCCGGCCTGTGAGGTGGCTCTAGGTGTCTGTGTAAACGGAGAGTCAGAAGTTGAGCAAGTGCTCTCTCACCCGACAGGCCGATCCACCTGAGTTCTCCTCAGAAGGTGCGCTGGTAAATCACCGCTCCACAGCACAAGGATCCCAAATGGGGGTGCTCCACTGGTTCAGTTGACAGCTGGATTGCCTCTACGATCTCCGGGTACATGGGCTGGATGCTGGAGTCTTGCTTCCTTCCGGACGGCTGGTCTCTCGTTGGATTTAGGCCCAGGCTTCTGGCCTAACAGCACGGCAGCAGCTCCGCAGAGGAGAGAAGTGCAGGTCCCGAAAGAGCGAAAACAGCCGCGCCCTTTCTTTAAGTAACCTCCCCCATAAGTCTGTGCGGAGGTGTCACGTGTTCCAATAATACAGGGCATTGTGGGAAGTGTAGTCTGTTTCTCCTAAGAGTCAATGGAGTCCATATCTCCTGCTATTTGCAGTCCCACAATGCATAACTTCATAACAGTGTAAACATATTTACATATGTGGATAAAGTTCCAGCGGGAATGACCTGTTGTAAGGCTCTGACAGGATGACCCTGCCACATTTACAATTCTCAAAGGCCCTGCTTCCTCTCAAAACATACAAGAGAGCAGCTATCATCCATTTGATAACTGCTGAGCCAGCTTGAACCCCCCCCCCCCCCACACACGTTTTGGAAACAGAGTCACCCACAGAACAGTAATGGTTCATGATAAAGAGCAGTAAACATATGGATGATCTCACCAGTTCACTCCAGGGTACTGATGAAAACTTCCGTGCCACCTGGTTTTACTGGATAGACTTTATTACTCTGGAAGAATACAGATGTTACTGGAACTCGTGGGAGACTCTGAAACCCACTCACACATGTGTTCCCTGATTACTTATTGATCCCCCTATAGGTCCCAGACCTTTTTGCCCACCTTCTCCTTTCAGCCTTTACATCTCCCCTCAATCTTTACCCCCTCCCGTCTTATTTCCCTTATCCCCCCCCACACCTGTGCCTGATAATTAATGTACTTTGTTGATGTTTTCCTAATCTGTTTATGCATAGACTTGCCTTAGGGCTCTTTCACACGGGCGGACTGTATGTCCGCTTTTTCATCCATCCGTGTACGGATGAAAAAGGGACATACATTGGTGCCTATGAGATCGCGGGTGTCAGCGGATGAACATCCGCTGACACCCGATCTCACCTGTCTTCGCAATCCTCCGATTCTGCAGACAGAGGAAAACCCTATTTTTCCATCCGTCATCGGATCGGATGAACACAGACAGACGGTCCGTGTTCATCAGATCTCCCCATAGAGGAGAGCGGAGAAAAGACAGCGCGGTCCCTGCACAGTGTGCAGGGACCGCCCTGTCATCCGCCGGCTCAGCGGGGATCAGCGATCCCTGCTGGGCAAGCGGAGTTTCACGGGGCGGATCATCACTGATCCACCCCATGTAAAAGAGCCCTAAGAGTTTTTACTTTAATACGCAAACTGATGGATGTCTAAATACACTTTTCTTGGTTAAATATTGCCTTTGTCATTTAGTATAGTATGTATTTTTGCTAAAAATTACCGTTGTCTGACGATTAACAACTAAAGGGCTCTTTTGCCCCATATGTACACCTTGATTCCAAAATTACATCTGATCATTTAGGCCTAGGCCTTAACTTTTGTGATATCCTGTAATGACTTTAACTTAGCAGCCAGGAGACTTTGGATCAGTTTAAGTGCCAATTAAGTCATGAGAACAGCGTCAGGATTAAATATGCTTTGACAGACACTGACAAATAGATACAAAGTATCCCTTGGCATGTGGTGACACTATGCCAGGACACGAGAATGTTTGGGCAAAGCTGTTCTCGCCCTCATTATACAATATGAAACAGACACAGCATGGACAGTTAAAAACACAAGGTAACGCTAACTATGGCCAAATGGTATTGTGAAAAAACACAGAATTAGTGATGTTAAAATCCTTATAGGCAAATAAAATCAGTAAGCCTTCTTGTCTCTAGAACTTTCTGATGCTCATAGTTTAGTAAATAATGGCCACATACCATCCATCACACAGGTGTCAAGTGGTTGGATTTTTTCATTTGGAAGCATGTCATATGCAATTTTGAGCCCCACCAGACCGATTCAGACTTTAACAGATTTGGCCACAATGAAAATCTAAAGTATTGCTCTGTTAATTGTTTTTTTTTATTTAAAATTAGAACATTAGCTTTAAAGAACTTGACTTTTAAAAAGTTCCCCTACCCTCCTGTCCTCCTGAGTGCAGCCCACCTTTTATATAATATATTCGTCAATCTCTATGATCCATTGACATTCCTTCAACAAGACCCTGACCAGCTCCTTTTAATGGTGCACTTGTGTGCTACAGCCCCATTCATACCTATGGGTTATCTGTACTATGAGCAACAGCTAGGGCCGCTAAGGCCGCGTACACACAGTCAGACAAAACCGATGAGAATGAACCGAAGTTCAGTTTCATCAGACCACACCGACCGTGTGTATAGGCTATCGGTCTGTTTTCCTTCAGTGCAAAATTTTAAAACATGCTTCAAAACCAAACCGATGGACCGCTGCCCGATCGGACCAAACCGATGGTTAGTACAGAAAAGCAGCGGTTCAAAACCCACGCATGCTCAGAATCAAGTCGACGCATGCTTGGAAGCATTGAACTTCGTTTTTTTCAGCACGTCGTGTGTTTTACGTCACCGCGTTCTGACCCGATCTGATTTTGAACTGATGGTCTGTACACACATCAGACCATCAGGCCACTTCAGCGGTGAACCGATGAAAACGGTCTGTCGGACCATTCTCATCGGTTTTGTCCGACCGTGTGTACGCGGCCTTAGAGTACAAATACCCTTAGGAACTAGAAAGAGTTGCACAGGACCTTGGAGGAAAGATAGCTGGGTCAGGAAGGAACTTCACTAAAGGTAAAGTTGTCTTTTAGGCCTCTTACACAAAGGTGAAACAATGCCTTGTATGTAGCCATGTAGCATTTATTTTATGATTTGAACACAGGTGCATTGTTACCTATGGGACAATGCACACAGCTGAATAAAGATTGGTAACATAGTGATGAGGTTAGAACTATAAAAAAAAAAAAAAAAATGAGTGCAGTAGTTTAACCACTTAAGCCCCGGACCATATTGCTGGTCAAAGACCAGAGCACTTTTTGCGATTCGGCACTGCGTCATTTTAACTGACATATGCGCAGTCGTGCGACGTGGCTCCCAAACAAAATTGACGCCCTTTTTTCCCCACAAATAGAGCTTTCTTTTGGTGGTATTTAATCACCTCTGCGGTTTTTAGTTTTTGCGCTATAAACAAAAATAGAGCGACAATTTTGAAAAAAAATAATATTTTTTACCATAATAAATATCCCCCAAAAATATATAAAAAAAAATTTTTTCCTCAGTTTAGGTCGATACATATTCTTCTACATATTTTTCATAAAAAAAAATTGATTGGTTTGCGCAAAAGTTATAGTGTTTACAAAATAGGCGGTAGTTTTATGGCATTTTTATTAATATTTTCTTTTTTTACTAGTAATGGCGGCGATCAGCAATTTTTTTCCAGTACTGCGACATTATGGCGGACACTTCGGACACATTTTTGGGACCATTGGCATTTTTATAGCGATCAGTGCTATAAAAATGCATTGATTACTATAAAAATGCCACTGGCAGGGAAGGGGTTAAGTATGTTCCCTGGGTTTGTTCTAACTGTAGGGGGGGTGGACTCACTAGGGAAAATGACTGATCGCTGTTCATACATTGTATGAACAGACCGTCAGGCATTTCTCCCCTGACAGAACCGGAAGCTGTGTGTTTACACACACAGCTCCCGGTTCTCGCGCTGTAACGAGCGATCGCGGGTGCCCAGCGGTGATCGCAACCGCCGGACACGCTCATGGGAGTCAGGAGCGAGCGGGGGGCACGCGCGCGCCCCTATTGGCTGCTGGGAGAGATGACGTAGATCTACGTGATCTCGCCCGGCAGAGCCGACCTGCCGCCGTAAAACTGTGGCGGCTGGTCGGCAAGCAGTTAAGCAATCATATATGAGCATATATGTGTATATTGCAACACTGAAAGCTAGAGGGCTACATGCACATGGGACAAGGAAGAAAGGGCTGCACTTTAAGATGATGAATATGAGTCCTTTATTAATACATCCAAGTGACACACCACAGGAAAAACGACAATTAAGGCAGACATGTTTTGCACAGTAAGATGTGCTTGATCATTTTAATGATTAAGCACATGATACTACGTGAAACGTGTCTACCTTGATGCCTTGGAGTGGAGCCGTTTCTTCCCTTTTGCAGTTTGTACAGCAGGTGAGCCGTGGCAAGCACCCTTGAGACGAGTCCTTCAATTCACTTCACTCATTTATTTATCTGGACTCACTCACCTGAGCGGTGTTCCTTGTTTTTTTCCTACATGCACATGGGCGCACTTGCCCATGCCACGTACAGTCACTACACAAAGAGTAAATTTGTTCCCCAGTTCCATATTGCCTGTTATACGGCAGCACTGTGTTCAGATACTTGACAAAACTGCAATATAGTAACAATTTACATATCTGGTTGTTTTAATTGTAAGTAGCAAAATAGATTCTCTAATGCTATGATTCATTTATGATCAATACGATATAGCCATACCCATTTAGGCATTCCAACAGTTAAAGCTGAACACTAAGAATATAAAAAAAAACTACCCTTGCAGTGGGACTTTTCTTAGGTACTAGTAAAAAGCTAATTTACTTAAATTATTTTAAAATATTAGCATGTTTTTATTTTGCGGAAGTCAGAATTCTCTGCTGTACCATATGTTGAAAAAGACCAGCTTCCTTTGGTTTACATTTCTTTTACACAGTATTGGGCAGGCAACCAGAGTTTTGCATACCATTGATTGTAGCAATTCTTTCCTTTATTCTATTAGTTAATGGTCTGTGAATTCATAAAGACCAATATTCAATCATGAGGTATGGCTTTTAATGGCTTTAGAACACGTTAAATTATTGCAAGGGCTTATGTAAAAAGTATGGAGATTTTAAATAACTTGTTTTAAACTCATAGAAAAGAAGAACTGCATTGGGCTCCAATCTGGAGTTGTAGAAAAGGTAAGTGAATGGGTCACCAGGCATGCTACAATCTGACCATACAGTGCCTTGAAAAAGTATTCATACCCCCTGAAATTTTCCACATGTTACAGCAAAAAATGGAAATGTATTTTATTGGGATTTTATGTGATAGACCAACACAAAGTGGCACATAATTGTAAAGTGACAGAAAAATGATGAATGATTTTCAAAATGTTTACAAATAAATATGTGAAAGTAAAGCATGCATTTGTAATCAGCCCCCCCGAGTTAATAATTTGTAGAAGCACCTTTCGCTGCAATTACAGCTGCAAGTCTTTTTAGGGATGTCTCAACCAGCTTTGCACATCTAGAGAGTGACATTTTTTGCCCATTCTTCTTTGCAAAACAGCTCAAGCTCTGTTAGATTGGATGGAGAGTTCTGTGAACAGAAATTTACAAGTTCTCAATTGGATTTAGGTCTGTACTTTGACTGGGCCAATCTAACACATGAATATGCTTTGATCACTCTAAACCAGGGCTCAAAATTTGTGCTCGCCTCCTCGCATTTGGCGAGGATATTTATATGCAATGCGAGTGCCGCTCAGACACACACATTGCAGTAATTCAACTAAGCTGCCTTGCCGTCCCATCACAGGCTAGCACAGGCAGCAGATTGGACACGAGCGTGCGCCGCCCGGGACCGCCCCTATCCACCTCCCATAGGCCAGTACCTCTCCATGCTGCCCGGGACCGCGCCTCTTCACCACCCACTCCACCTGTGGGGCGCCACACACTGGGGGGGGGGGGGGAGTCAAGCCGGCGCTTCCCCCCACCCAACGAAAGGGAAATCGCGGGCAGGTTTAGGCAGCGGCAGGCACCCCCCTTCCTCCGCGACTGAAGCGGAGACAGTGAGCAGGTGAGTTAAACTTCAGAGGCAGCGGGAGGGTATAGACTGCGGCAGGCACCCCCCCCCCCCGCGACTGAAGCAGAGACAGCGGGGCTGAGCGGGCGGGTTAAACGGAAGAGACAGCGGGCGGGCTTTTGGCGGCAGCGCATGAGGCTGAACACGCGGCGTGTCGTGTCACACGCAGAGAACCTGAGGTGGGGGCTTGGCTTTGTGGGGGAGGGATGCGAGCTGCACCGAAGTGTGTGCCACACCTGACCCATCAGATCCCCTTCTCTTCGTGGTCGCTTTCCCCTCCTCCTTTATGTCGACACAGGGGGAGGGGAGCACCAGTCCACACCACTAGTGCTATGATCATATGAGGACTGAGGTACACAGTGGGACCGTGGGGGGGTGGGTCTGTATTGGTAGGGGGTGGTCTGTATTGGTAGGGGTGGGTCTGTATTGGTAGGGGGTGGGTCTGTACTGTATGGGGGGGGTCTGTACTTTAAGGGGTGTTTGTGTAACATGCAGGCGTCCAGAGCTGTGGGGTCCAGAGGTGCAGGGTTTTGTGTAATGTAAAGAGGTCCAGAGGTACAAGGGCCGTATAATGTAAAGGGGTTCAGAGGTTTGGGGTGCTGTGTAATGTAAAGGGGTCCAGAGGTGCGGGGTACTGTGTAATGTAAAGGGGTCCAGAGGTGCAGGGTGCTGTGTAATGTAAAGGGGTTCAGGGTGCTGTGTAATGTAAAGGGGTACAGGGGTGCAGGGTGCTGTGTAATGTAAAGGGGTCCAGGGGTGCTGTGTAATGTAAAGGGGTCCAGAGGTACAGGGTGCTGTGTAATGTAAAGGGGTCCAGGGGTGCTGTGTAATGTAACGGGGTCCAGAGGTACGGGGTGCTGTGTAATGTAAAGGGGTCCAGAGCTGTGAGGTGCTATCATGCTTATGCCTCCAATTTCGTCCAGCTCCCCCCATTCTATCATACCTATTCCTCCAATTCTGCCCCCCCCCCATCTATCATACCATATGATAGATGGGGGGAGGAATTGGAGGCATAGGTATGATAGAATGGGGGGAGGGGGATGGAATTGGAGGAATGATAGAATGGGGGCAGGGGGACAGAATTGGAGGCATAGATATGATAGAATGGGGGCAGGGGGATGGAATTGGAGGCATAGATATGATAGAATGGGGGCAGGGGGACGGAATTGAAGGCATAGATATGATAGAATGGGGGCAGGGGGACGGAATTGGAGGCATTATGTATTTTTGTAACTTAATACTGAATAAAACATTTAACAGTGTTATTTCATGAGATCATTTACAAGGGCGTGTTTAAGGGGCGGGCAAGGTAGGGTTTGGGCGGGGCAGCAGGTGGCGAGTAACTCTTAAGGCCTGGCTAGTAGCTCAGGACTTGAAATTTTGAGGCCTGCTCTAAACCATTCCATTGTAGCTCTGGCTGTATGTTTAGAGTCGTTGTTCTGCTGCAAGGTGAACCTCTGCCCCAGTCTCAGGTCTTTTGCAGACTCTAACAGGTTTACTTCTAAGATTGCCCTGTATTTGGCTCCATCCGTATTCCCTTAAATTCTGACCAGCCTCCCTGTCCTTGCTGAATAAAAGCATTCCATAACATAATGCTGCCACCACCATGTTTCACGGTGGGCATGGTGTGTTCAGGGTGATGTGCGGTGTTAGTTTTCCGCCACATGTAGTGTTTTGCTTTCAAGCCAAAAAGTTACATTTTGGTCTCATCTGACCAGAGCACCTTCTTCCTCGTTTGCTGTGCCCCCCCCCACATGGCTTCTCGCAAACTGCAAACGGTACTTCTTATGGCTTTCTTTTAACAGTGGCTTTCTTTGTGTCACTCTTCCATAAAGGCCAGATTTGTGGAGTGTACGATTAATAGTTGTCCTGTGGACAGATTCTCCCACCTGAGCTGTAAATCTCTGCAGCTCCTCCAGAGTTACCATGTGCCTCTTGGCTGCTTCTCTGATTAATGCTCTTCTTGCCCGGCCTGTCAGTTTAGGTGGATGCCCATGTCTTGGTAGGTTTGCAGTTGTGCCATACCCTTTCCATTTTCAGATGATGGATTGAACAGTGCTCTGTGAGATGTACAAAGCTTGGGATATTTTTTTTATAACTTAACCCTGCTTTAAACCATTTATAATTTTCCTTCTACATCACAATTATGTGCCACTTTGTGTTGGTCTGTCACAAAATCCCATTCAAATACATTTACATTTTTGACTGTAACATGACAAAATTTGGAAAATGGCAATTCAAGGTACTGTAGAATTTGTGTACAATCAACTTAAATTTACCAAAACTATGTAATATAAGGACCTAGCTGATCTATACAATCAATTTACATTTTTTGGTATCATTCAGCTTGTTTCCAGTGTCAATACCCTTCAGTGCCCTGAATACCACTTATTAACATGCTGGGTATCAGCAGACCCCTGTACAATTCTGGGGGCCATACTACTCAAAACATCATGCTGCAGAGAAGGTTCGTGGAACAGAAGAGTTTAGAGACTGGAAAAAAATCATCAGAGAGCTAAATTCTACAGCAATCTCTGGATGGTAGCAACAGTGCAGTTTACAGCATGACACTTAAAAGTGGATGCAAACTCTCACATATACCCAGTGAAGTGAACAGCCTCAGATGATACACAGAGATGAACAAATTTCCCCCCACATAAGTTTTACATCTATATCTGCTGTCTTCAGCTTTATATACTATTTAGAAAGTGCAGCTCCTGTTAGAATTTTCTCTTCCTGTTCCAGCACAGGGAGGGGAGTCTTGCCATACACTGTGAGACAGCTGATTGGAGGAAAGGCACACACCCCCTCTTTACATAGGCAGAGACTTGCTGTGCTGTGAATTGACCATCTGTCTGCTAATCTATATATAGCACCAGCCCTGACAGAAATTTCAGCCTTGTTTTATCTCATGTGTCAGAGAACTTGTCAGAGGTTATCATGCCAATAACAGAAGAACGAAGCAGGAGAAAGCTATGGGGCATAGGGCTTTGAAGAGAGATAAGTAAACACTGTAGATATATGTGCCAAGCTCAAATTTCACGAATCAGGTTTACATTCACTTTAATGGAAATTAGACCAGAGGAAAGAATATGTGCAATATGCTCCTGAGGTTTGACACAGGACGATTGGGAGCAAAATATGAAATCTCTCTTGTATAGATTACCACATAGAAGCGTTCTCAATGGCTTAATGCAACAACCTTCTCACATATGGAATGTGATGGTAGGTGTTGATGGTAGGAAACCTGCATTGCTACTTGCTAGTCATGCTTGCTAGTAAATGGATTTTCTACAGTATTCCCTTTACAGTATCTCTGTTAATATGGCAGGCATGACTAGAAATATTTTATTGCCTTACAGGAAACAAAGGGAGTTTAAGGGGTTGTAAAGGTTCAGGGGTTTTAAAAAACAAAAAAACAAAACATGTTATACTTGCCTCCTCTGTGCAGTTGGTTTTGCACAGAGTGGCCCAGATCCTCCTCTTCTGGGGTCCCTCAGCGACACTCCTGGCTCCTTCTTTTCTCGAGTGCCCAGTCTGAGAAGGGCTCTCTTTCGTGAACACTCGTACAGGCGCGCTCCCGTGACCTGCTTCTGCATCTACTTCACACAGAAATTAGGACTCGAACCTACACCCGGCACCCCCTTCATTGGATGAGCAGCTATCAATGACTATGCAGCAATCAATCCATCGAATCAGGACCCGAGGCACCAGCTTTTGCTGGTGTGGGTGTGCTCATCCCCGGCGCGAGATAGAGGGAGTACAGGTAAGTAAAACGGGGGCTCGGGGGGGGGGGGCTGCAGCATTACAGGGGAGGATTAGAAGAGTGCAATAAAACAGGGATGTGATACCAGTGATCTATTTGAATGGGTTCTCTTTATAGTGAGTGAGTGAAAAATTTATATAGCGCTACACATGAGAACTGAATTGCCTCTGGGCGCTTGTTTGACCACTTCTCCCTTGAGCTCAGAAGAGGTGGGTTTTAATCTTTCTCTTAAAGGCCAAGTGGTTCTCCTCCAACCGCATGGAGGTTGGCAAAGTGTTCCAAAGTCGAGGGCCTTGGACAGCAAATCTTCTTTCTCCTTTGGACTTGTATCTGGTTTTGGGGATTTGGAGTAAATTTTGGTTGGAGCATCGCAGAGCGCGATTGGGGTTGTAGGCTTTTATTTTGTCGCATAGGTATTGGGGGGCATTACCCCAAATACATTTATGCGTTAGACAGAGTGCTTTGAAAGTGATTCTGTCTTTCACTGGTTGCCAGTGAAGGCTTCTCAGTCTCAGTGATGGGGAGATTGATTCCCATAGTTTGTGCAAATGGAGGATTTATGTGCATTATCCAAGATTTTACCCCATTGCTCAGGTGTACATTTTAATTTTGAATGAATGAATGAATGAATGAAAAACTTATAAAGCGCGGCGCATGCGAACTGAAACGCTTCTGGGCGCTAGTTGTTCGTGTCTCATGACATCAAAAGAGCAGAGTTTTGATCTGTCTTCTGAAAGTCAGGTGGTTTTCCTCCAACCGAATGCTGGTTGGTAAAGCGTTCCATAGTCTAGGACCCTGAAAAGCAAACCTTCTTTCTCCTTTGGACTTGTATTTGGTTTTTGGTACCCTGACCAGATTTTGGTCGGTGGATCGCAGAACGCGATTCGAATTGTGAGGTTCTATCTTGTCGCAAAGATATTGCGGAGCCTTCCCATGGATGCACTTATGTGTCAGGCAGAGTGCTTTAAATGCAATTCTGTCTTTTACTGGCAGCCAGTGAAGGGTTCTCAACGAAGGTGAGATTGATTCCCATTTTTTTTCCCCAGTCACCAGTCTGGCAGCCGTATTCTGAACGACTTGCAGACGGGAGATTTGGTACTTTGGGAGTCCGAGGTACAGGGCGTTAGCATAGTCCAGTCTGGAATTCACGATTGTTCCCACCACGACTGCTACGTCTTCTTTGGGGATAAATGGAATAAGTCTGCGTAGTAGGCGCAACAGATGGTGCGCTCCGCTGACTACTGACCCTATTTGTGCGTCCATTGTCATGAAGGTGTCGAAGATGACCCCAAGACTTTTGACTTTGGAGCTAGGGGTGATGATTTGGCCCAGAATGGGCGGGGGTGTCCAGGTTGTTGCCAGTTGACTCTTTCGGCTGGCGTGAAACATAAGGAGTTCTGTTTTTGAACTGTTGAATTTAAGATAACTCTTTGTCATCCAGTTTTCTATCAAAGAGAGACATTTCTCTAAACTGAGATGATGATCCTTTTTGTTGCAGATGCGAAAATACAGTTGCGTATCGTCTGCATAAGAGTGATAGAGTAGTTCTTGGCTACTGATAATATCAAAGAGAGGGCGAAGATAGATGTTGAAAAGCACCGGTGACAGGGGGGATCCTTGGGGGACTCCACATGACACCGTGCGCTTTTCCGACGTGAAACAACCCAATTTAACTGTTTGTGATCGGTTTTCAAGAAAGGAAGAAAACCATGGTAAATCACCTTCTGCGACTTCTGCTACCTTGGCTAGTCGTATCAGTAACAGTTTGTGGTCTACCGTGTCAAAGGCTGCGCTTAGGTCCAGCAGAACCAGGAGACAAGATTCTCCTTCGTCTGCGGCCTCGAGGGCATCGTCCCATATTTTGAGTAAGGCCGTTTCTGTCCCGTGTCCGGGACGGAAGCCTGATTGTAATGGATCCAGTAGATTGTGGGTATCTAGATGCTGTTGCAGCTGTTGTACCACTACTTTCTCCATTATCTTGGAGAGAACATTTAGGCCTGTTATGGGACGGCGGTGAGTTGGGTCCTTGGGATCCAGGTTAGGTTTTTTCAAGATGGGCTGGATTGTGCCCTCATTTTAACATCTGTTCCCATTTTATCATGTAATTGTGCGTTGTAGGTGTGTCAGGTTTAGGGGTGATTACAATTGTGTATAAATCACAAACCAGGTCATTGTACAAAGTGTTTCATTCAAAGATAACTTAACAGGGCTTTTGATGGCAATTTGTATCTTTCTTGCAGAGTAGCAAAAGGTAGGACAATTTTGGTGCAAGCATTCAGGATAATGCTGAGATGAAACAAAGATTTAGGTTTCCACAGCAATACCATGCATTGTGTAAGGAATGGCTTGGATATAAAGGAAGGAGATCAGAGGAAATGCATTAAAAACTAAGCAGAATTTAGATTTCCAGATCCCTTTAGTAAAATACATTGTGGAGAGAAGATCCAGGTCTCAAAAAGTGTCTGAAGGTCCCGTACGATAGCTCTCCATCCATTTATCATAGAACTACAAAGTAGACTAAGATTACCGGCTTAATATGTGTTGCACAGTAGTATTTTATTATATCAAGGAGTGCTAACTCCTACTTGGAATTTAAAAGAACAGTTTTCCCCACTTAAATTACAGAATATCCCGTTGACATTTCTTAAAGTAGAACTGTAGGCAAAACTTTTTTTTTTCATTTTGGATAGAGCAAGGGAGGGTTATAACCCTTGTCAGATTATTTTTCACTATCTGTGTCCAATTTTGGAGATTTCCCTTCACTTCCTGTCCCATAGCCAAACAGGAAGTGAGAGAAAATCCCTGCTAATTAAGGGAATTCCTTGGGGACCCCCAGATCTCCAGAACTAGTGTCCCCATTGGAAGATTTCCCCTCTATTACTTTTCTGGGGACAACCCAAAATGTGGATTTTCTTTTACTTTCACTATCAACAATATTAGTAAACAGGACAAATAGGATTAATCTCCCTAACAGGGACACAGACAGCAATAAAAACTGACAAGCGTTCTAATCCCTTTGCACTGTATGCAAAACGAAAAAATAATTTGCCTTTAGTTATACTTTAACATGACATATGGGGACCTTTACCAAGAGCGTATGAAAGTAATAAAGCAATTTGGGTAAGTTGGTCGTTTTAACCAAGGCTGTCCTACCCATCCTAGAAAGAGTAGGAACCATTGACGCAGGAGCTGACTCTTGCAAAATAGGTGTGGGCAGTTTGCATTGTATAATGTATGGGGAGAGGCTGTCAAGGTATTAAAGGAGTTGTAAAGGAAAATGTTTTTTCACCTTAATGCAATCTATGCATTAAGGTGAAAAAACATCTAAAACTGCCGCACCCCCCCCCCCCCCCCCCGAGTCCTCCTTATACTTACCTGACCCCTCGAAAGTCCCGCGCGCGGTCCCGCAATCCTCTCCGCCGCTCAGCCTGGCCACTGATTGGCTAGAGCGGATGGATTGAGAGCAGCGCAGCCATTGGCTGGCGCTGCTGTCAATCACATCCAGTGACACAGCGCACCGAGGGGCGGGGCCGAGTGATACAGTGAGCGGCTATGGCCGCTTGCTGTATCACGGGAGCGTGCCCGCAATTAGTGACCACCATGGGAGCTCTCGCATGACTGTGGTGACTAATTGCGGGGAGGACCAGAGACAGCCGCCGAAGGACCCCAGAAGACATGGATCAGGGCCACTCTGTGCAAAACTAACTGCACAGTGGAGGTAAGTATGACTTTATTTTTTTTTTTAAATAACAAACATAATTCCTTTAGTAACGCTTGGGCTTTATAGCCCAAAAGGGCCCCAAAGGGGTTGCGTAAGATTGTAAACGCACACATTCCTAAAAATGGCTATTCAGTATAGCTGGGTGCTGTAATGACCACAGTGTGTTTACCATCTCACCACAAAAATAAACCTTTGGACCCATTCTGAGGAATTCTTGGTGTGCTGGTGACATTTCTTCAGTTAGCGTTAGGAGTAGGGATGAGCTTCGTATTCGAGTCAAATTCATGTTCGACTCGAACATCGTATGTTCGATCGTTCGTCGAATTACGAACGTTTTGGACCGTTCGCGCCAAATTCGAGTTACGTTTCACAGCCCATAATTCACTGCGGCATCGCAGTGCATTGCTGGCTGATGATTGGCCAAGCATGCACTATGACCCACATGCTTGGCCAATCACAGCTTGCAATAAACGGAGAGCCATAATTGGCCAAAGCCAGGGTGGCTTTGGCCAATTATGGCTCAGGGGGTTTAGTACACGCCCCACACTATAAAAGGCCGCCTGCAGGTCGGCCTTGTGTAGTGTGTTGCGGTGGTTAAAAGAGAGAGAGAGAGAGAGAGAGAGAGAGAGAGAGTCATTTTTATTAGGTAGATAGAGCAGGCAGGCAGGCAGGCTAGTCAGTTAAAGTTACAGTGTGTAGAGGATATATATGCATCCCAGGTTACTGGCAGGCAGGTGATTGTGCTATCTGCAGTATTCTCACGTGGTGTACTGCCTGTGTCCTCTGCAGTGTGCACCTAAAGCTACGTAGTGTGTACTGCCCGTGTCCTCTGCAGTGTGCACCTAAAGCTACGTGGTGTGTGTGTACTGTCTGTGTCTGTGCTATTTTTCTCAATGATTTTCATCCATATTGCAGGGACCAGACATTACATTAAAGCCGCAAGCATTCTTATAGTAATCTAATTTTGTGCAGGGACAGTTCTAAACACGTGGCACTTCACAGGCATACTATAGACACCCAGCAGGTACGATATTTAAAGGAATTTTTCATTTTTTTTTCTATTTATTTAAGCATCATTAAAATCACTGCTCCAGAAAAAAACCAACTGTTTTTAAAAAGTTTTTTCCATTGATACATGTTCCCTGGGGAAAGACCCGGGTTCTCAAAGACGTTTTCACAGGCAAACTATAGACCAGGGCTCAAAATTTCAAGTCCTGAGCTACTAGCCAGGCCTCAAGAGTTACTCGCCACCAGTTGCCCCACCTAATTCATACACTGCCCTGTGCCTAATTGCACCCGTAAACACGCCCTTGTAGATTATCTTATGGAATGACAATGTTTTATGCAGAATCAAGTTACAAAATAAAATATTACCAACAACTTTAACAAAATGGGACAGGGCACTGGGGGCAGACCAGAGGGACAGGGCACTGGGGGCAGACCAGAGGGACAGGGCACTAGAACTGGGTCTCTTCCCCATTCTCTTGCTGTCTCCTCTGCAACTCCCATCCATCCTCTCTCTCTCTCTCTCTCCCATTCATCTCATCATCAGGAGCCTGTGTGTGCGGCTCCACGCTTGCATGTCCCCACTTCCCCCTTTTATTCAGGCTGGCAGAGAGGAGAGGAGCTGCAGCACAGCGGGAGGGAGTACAATCCAGCGCTGAGATCCACACAACTGCACAGCCATTGACACCATAGCACAGCGCACACTGACAGCGCACAGCACACATTGAGACCAGTCTGTTCACAGGCTCAGGCTAAACTGTTGGACACTTACATAGAGCACAAGGAGAAGAAAACTGCACAAACTAGAAGGCTGTCGCTCTCATGTCAGGGCAACTTTCAGTGAGCGCTGCACCGGAGTGGTAATTTTTGTCGGGGCCCGGGGGAGGGGGGCAGGCTCAGAGAGGTTATACTGTTGGGTCCCATGGCTTAATGAGAATTGTAAGTAGAGCACCTGTGTACTGCTCTGCCTGTGCGCGGCTCACCAGATTACTTTTCCCGAGCATGCACCTTTCCTCTTCGGCCGCCAATCTCATCGGGACTCTAAGTGTAGGCACAGATTGGAGGGAGATTGGTCATGCAGCCCTGTCATCACTCGCCCCCAGCTTAAATCCACTCGCCAAATGCTAGTAGGCTAGTGGAAATTTTGAGGGCTGCTATAGACACCCAGCAGGTACAATATTTAACCACTTGACCACTAGGCACTTAAACCCCCTTCATAACCAGACCAATTTTCAGCTTTCGGTGCTCTCACAATTTGAATGACAATTACTCATAGAACATCATACAACATTGTACCGAAATTAAATTTTCGTCCTTTTTTTCACACAAATAGAGCTTTCTTTTGGTGGTATTTAATCACCGTTGGGTTTTTTATTTTTTTTGCGCTATAAGAGAAAAAAGACTGAAAATTCTGTAAAAAAAAAAGATTTTTTTTCTTTGTTTCTGTTATAAAATTTAGCAAATTAGTATTTTTTCCTTATTCTTTTGCATAATGTGAAAGATGAAGTTACGCCGAGTAAATAGATACCCAACATGTCACCCTTCAAAATTGCACACGCTCGTGGAATGGCGCCAAACTTTGCTACTTAAAAATCCCCATAGGTGACGTTTTAAATATTTTTACTGGTTATATGTTTTTAGTTACAGAGGAGGTCTAGGGCCAAAATTATTGCTCTCGCTCTAACGTTTGCAGTGATACCTCACATGTGTGGCTTGAACACTGTTTTCATATGTGGGCGGGACTTACGTGTGCGTTCGCTTCTGCATGCGAGCACACAGGGACAGGGGCGCTTTAAAAAAAAAATATATATATATATATATATATTATTGTTTACTTTACTGTATTTTAGTTTGCCGTTTTTCCGCAAAAAATAAAAAAAAATGATCACTTTTATTCCTATTACAGGGAATGTAAACATCCCTTGTAATAGGAATATGGCATGACAGGTCCTCTTTACAGTGAGATATGGGGTCAATAAGACCCCATATCTCACCTCTAGGCTGGGAAGCCTGAAAAAAAAAAACAATCCTGGCTTCGATCGTAGCGTTGAGTCGGTAGAAGCAGGAGGGGGCAGGGTATTGCAGAGTATTGCGGGGTATTGCAGAGTATTGCGGGGTATTGCAGAATATTGCCGGTTTAAAATAGAATGGGGAGAAGGGTGACCGCTCCGATAGACCAAAAGAAATCTCTCACCAAATCCAAAACCCTGGGATTAAAAAGAAACACTTTTTTGGAGTGCGGGTGTCCTCATCTTCTTCAACAAATTTTACATGACGCCGGTTTGTTTACAAGTGATCGCTCCGTCATTGGACAGAGTGATCACGTCTTAAACCACCGCTATCAGCAGCGATTTACCATGATCCGTGATGCGCCGGGTCCTCTGGAACCGGTGGTCATGGACACTCCCGTGTGCGTGCCCTAGGGGGCGCGCGGGAGCACAATTCTGGGAGGACGTCCTCCCAGAGTTAAGGAACCACCTTGTAGCCGTAATTCGGCCCCAGCCATAATTTTTTTTTAATTTAGGCATCTTAAAAATCACTGCTCCAGAAAAAAACTAACGTTTTTAAAACTTTTTTCAATTGATACATGTTCCCTGGGGCAAGACCCGGGTTCTTAAAGATGTTTTACGACAACAACTTGCATAGTAGGCTTTAAAATGAGCACTTTTGAATTCGAACGTTCGAGTCCCATAGACTTCAATGGGGTTCTAAATGTTCGCGCGAACGGTCGGTCCGTTCGAAGGTTCTGGTGCGAACCAAACGGGGGGGGTGTTTGGCTCATCCCTAGTTAGGAGTATGTCGCCTGCAAAAAGCGTCAGCAAGGGGAGGTTTTACATACGTTTCTGGCTACTAGAACAGCCAGGAATGTGTGTGAATCTGACAAACTGACTGTCAGCTGTCAAAGTAAAATGATTGGGCGGCTGTACAGCTGCTTGGTTGATTCCACACACCCTGGCAACAGTCAGTTATTCCCCCATGTACACCCCCCACCATGTTTCCCACCCCCACACGAGTTGGGGGTGATGATGCACAGAAACATTAATTGCGCTATACATGTCACATGCCAGAGTGGGTGCAATAATTGTAAAACAACCCATTCATTTTGAAATGGGAATGAAAGGCAAAACTTTTGTGTATAGATATAAAATAAAATTACAAATACCTTTTTTTTTAACCTTTTTTATATGTAGCGCCCCCTTACTTTCAGTATGGGCACTACGCTAAAGTTAGTGGGGAATGGGAGAGTTATTTTGCTCCCATTCACAATTTGCTAAATTGGGACTTCTGTCATTCCAGAAAAATCCACTGGGTCAGTCTGTGCTCCAGGGATGCGGTACCATCCCTGGCCAGCAGTTGGCGCCAGAGGGGTTCTGGCAGAGTAAGTTTTCCCCAGCAGCCAATTAGAGGAGTGCTTCCCTCGCGGGGCATGCTGGGGGAGGGTATATCTGTGACATGTGTCATGTGCTAGGCAATTTTTTGCGGGGTCCCGGTTCCAGGTGCGGCATCCACCTTCAGGGTGCGCGCATCCATGGACCCCGCCAGCGCGGCCCACCGGGCCAGAATTGCAGGCTACACAAGACCTCATCCGGAGGTAAAAGGGGACTCCAGTGACCTACTGGGTCCCCCGTTCTATTGAAAGGATCCCAGGCTGGGTGCCGCTCGATTGGGGGGTCGGCTTGAGGGGAACCCAGAGGCAGGTTGTCCAACAGGGCTTGAACGAACCAATCGGGGATCTGGTGACCGGAATGTTGACAGGTACGGTTTGCTGTCATCTGGTGACCTATGCTAAAATCTACTGGGAGGATTCGCTCCATTTATCCATTTAGCTCACTTACAGTAATAGACCTGTGACAGAGGCCCTAGAGCCAGGTCTGTGAGAGAGATCTGTTCCTCCCAGAAATCCTAAGTGACACCTCGGCTGCCAGGCTTGTAAGAGGGGTCTGTCCGGGGGCACTTCACCCACTCAGAAAGAGTGGCGACGAATCACAAGTTGATACTACTGAGAGCAGGACTGCTCGGTTTATATCCAGGCCTGATATCCCAAGGTTCTCCCTTTTCTCCTCATCAACCTTGTCTTCCCATTTGAAGTTGATGTTGGCCGAGTTGGCCAGGAAATAAAGCATTGGAAAACCCTTTATTCACTGTCTGGACCTTCGCTCACTGATTTGTTCTCCAACTACACCCATACGCCACATTAAGGTAACTCAATATGCCGATCCCAATAACAAATCAGCGGCTCCTTCGGGGGTAGCGCTACATATAAGTGATCATATTCCCTTTGTTCTCAGCTGCATAAGAGCTGGGGGAGGAGAAGGATCAACACACTAACCTTCCCAGTGAAAGGCTGTGCAGGAGGGGCATGTCAGGACAAGCCTAATCAGGAGGAGAGTAGGCTGAGTTCCTAGCATAGCTAGAGATCTGACCACAGTATTTTCTCCTCCTTAGTGTGGTCAGTTTTTAATAGAAAAGCAGAGGGACTGGACAGGGATTTCACACAAAGAGAACAGGATACTGTCTCATACAAGTACATGGTACCGTAGGAACATATAAGCTTTAACTCTAAATTGAGGACTTGTAGGGGCTTTTATTAATAACTGTTGCGTTAGTATCATGTGACATGAAAATTTGGAACTACCACTGTTTCAGGGTGTCTGATATTTTCAAAGGCTGCAATTTTTTCATCAGCCGCCAATCCTTACTGTAACAGATTTCAGCAGTACAATAAAAGTATCAAAAAGACTGCCCCTATGTACATATACAAAGGCTGACTGTAAATTGATGAGATTGCTCAGATTACGTTGAATTATTAAATTTGTATATATTCCTTTACATACAAAGGATGCATAGGCTAGCATGGTTGGTTAAGCATTTTGACCTAAGCTTCAGCTGGTTGACTGCCTCAACTCTATTCCTGTGTACTGTGTGAAGAGGGATGTGTCCCTTCCCTCCAATCAGTGGTCAGAGCTCTCCCCACTGAGCTCTGTATAGTGAATTTTTTGCTCTCCACCCCCATTTTTCTGACAGCTCAGACAAGCTGTATAAATTCTACACTCTGAACAGTGGTGTATTTTGGTTTTGTGCTGCCCTAGGCAAAACTGAAATTGGGCGCCCCCCATCTATATTTGTCCCACTCCTTCCTTTTCAAGTGGCAATTCTGGGTCTCTGGTGGCTATGTGGGATCTTTGGTTGATATGCAGGGTCTCTGGTGGACTGTGGGGTAGTAACCACCTCCACTAGCCTGCCACAGTGCTCCACCCCCCCCCTACCCTGCTAGGAGAGGAAATAGGAATAGGAAGGAGAGGGAGATGGGGGACATGGAAATGGAAATAAATGGAAGAAGGGTAGAGAAGAGGGGGGAAAGAGGTGGAATGAGAGAGAGGGGGTGAGAGAGAGGGGGTAAGAGAGAGGGTGAGAAAAAGAGAGGGGGTGAGAGAGAGAGAGGGGGTTGAGAGTGAGAGAGGGTGTGTGTGTGAGAGACAGAGTGAGAGGATGTGAGAGAGAGTGGGCGAGAAACAGAGAGGGGGTTGAGAGAAAGAGAGGGGGTGAGAGAGAGGGAGGGGGTGAGAGAGAGGGAGGAGATGAGAGAGGGAGGGGGTGTGAGAGAGAGGGGTAAGAGAAGGGGGAGAGAGACAGAGAGGGTGCGTGTGAGAGAGAGGGTGGGGGAAAGGAGATGGGGTGAGAGAGGGTGTGAGATAGAAAGAGGGGTGAGAGAGGGAGCGAGAGATGGGGGTGGTAGAGAGAGGATGGGGGGAATAAGGTGGGGGCAGAGAGACAACCCCAGTGCCCACAGTCACCTCATACATCCCCAGTGCCCACACAGTACCAAAAGTAAACCTCCCTTGCAATGGCTATAGCTGGTACGCAAGACCTGAAAGAATCAAGATCCCACTACTGGAGTCCATGAAATTAGGTTCTGAACTATTCAACATGGTAGAATCTAGAAAAAAACTGGAACATTTGCTTTGGGTGGAATAAACATGTATTTTTTTAAATCCAGGTTATACTTACTATAAGGCAGAGAACAGAATAAGAGATGGTTAACTTTACAAACCAGGAATATTTTCAGAACCAAACCTCCACAATCTAAGGAGAGGGGACGTGACGGTCCCTAGATGGAGTTCCGTCTCCTCAGGCTGCTCCTTACAGAGATGGCAGTTCCCTCTGCTTGTTGCTCGCAAACACTGTGGCTCCAGCACAGGGCAGGAATGGCGGCTCCGGCGGGGGGACACACTGCTCTCCGGGTGCATCATCCCTCTACTCACCTGCTGCCCCACAGTCATACTACCTCTGCTGTGTGGGACATGATGGTGACAGGCTTTGTGTGGGTGGACTCAAGCCTCACCTCAGCACCCAGTTTGCAGGGGGGCCCCCATACTCCATATGATGGCAGTGGGGCCCCATTCCACTTGTCAGGGTCCCCCCAGGTGGCGGAACGACTCTGGTAGTTCCTCCCCTACTTTGCAGCCTAATTTAGCGAGGAGACACAGGTTTATTCTCTGCTCTTCTGTGACACTGCTCCAGATTTAATTCTAATCACTTGCACGGATGGCGAGGGGGCGCCGATCCCCTGAAATATACCGCCCAAGGCAAATCCCTTGTTTGTCTCACGGTAAATACACCCCTATGTGAACAAATGTAGAGAAGAGAAGACTGCAGATAAACAGCTAAAACTTATGTAGGAAGATTTGTTTCATCTCTGTGTATCACCTGAGGCCAGTCACTTCACTGGGTATATGCAAGGGTTTACAACAACTTTGATGGTTAGCACTCCTGCCCTGCAGCACCGGGGTCCCTGGTTTGATTCCTGTTCAGGACACTATCTGCATAGTTTGCATGTTCTCCATGAGCTTGCATTGATTTCTTCCAGGTAATCCAGTTACCCCTCCAAAACTCCTTAAGATATGCTGGTAGGTTGAGTGACTCTTGTCCCAACTGGCCCTAGTATGTGTTTGCATATATGAATCCGAGATAAAGGCCTTCAACTATAAGCTCCTTGAGGGCAGGGGCCGATACGAATGTACAGTATGTAACACTCTGTGTAAATTGGTGGTGCTATATACCCTGTAAATACTTGTAATTAACACATATTCCCCCACTATTTATCACGAGTGTCCTGATATGAGGAAATAAAGCCCTGCCTCCACCAAAATGGCCACCTCAGAAGAGACAGTCAGGTCAGTCAGTAATGGATAAAAGATCTGTTTTGCCCTTTCTGGGCACAGCATACCCAGGTCCTCTTTAAAGTAACAAAACAATGAACTGCAATGAACAGTGTTTCTATTTAATACAATACCTTTCTTAAAATATACTTTATTTGGTCAGAAGCTGTAGAAATATGAAATAACCAATAAGAAACACACATGTTTTAAATTAAATATTTTTAAGTATAGCTAAAGCTATTTTTTTTTTTTCAGTATTATTTGGTCTCATTAGCGATATTTTATTTTGAAAAAACTCCTGACAATACCGCCGCCCCCCGAGCCCCCCAGTAAACTTACCTGAGCACTCGAAAGTCCCGCGCTCGTCCACGTCATTTTCCTCGTCACTCACCCTGGCTGTTCATTGGGTAGAGTGGATGGATTGAAAGCAGCACATCCAATGACGTGGCGCGCCGGGGGGGGGGGGCGAGTGATACAGTGAGCAGCAATAGCCGCTGGCTGTATCACGGGAGCGCGCCCGCAAGGACTCCACATCATGAGAGCTCGCTTGCATTAAGGTGTGTAGTGCTTACCTGGAGAAGCCGAGACAGCCGCCTAGGGATCCCACTAGAAGCAGTTCGGGGACACTGTGCAAAACGAGCTGCATAGTGGAGGTAAGTAAAATATATTTGTTATTTAAAAAAAAAAAAATCTTTCCTGATCCTTTAACCACTTAAGGACCTCTTCACGCCAATATAAGTCGGCAGAATGGCACGAATGGGCACAACCACGTGCCTGTACGTGCCTCTTTAAGGCCCAGCCGCGGGGTCGCTCGCGATCCAGGCCGAAGCTCCGTGATCACGCCGGCAGGACCCGCGGATCCGGTCACTGGAGCTGAAGAACTGGGAGAGGTGTGCGTAAACACACCTTCTCCGTTCTTCACTGTGGCAGTGTCAGTGATCGTCTCTTCCCTGATATAGGGAAAGACGATCACTGACGTCACACGTCCAGCCCCTCCACCTACAGTTAGAAACACACATGAGGTCACACTTAACCCCTACAGTGCCCCCTAGTGGTTAACTCCTAAACTGCAATTGTCATTTTCACAGTAATCAGTGCATTTTTATAGTACTTTTTGCTGTGAAAATGACAATGGTCCCAAAAATGTGTCAAAATTGTCCGATGTGTCCGCCATAATGTGGCAGTCACAATTTTTTTTTTAAATTGTCGCTCTGTTTTTGTTTATAGCTCAAAAAATAAAAAAACGCAGAGATGATCAAATACAACCAAAAGGAAGCGCTATTTGTGGGGAAAAAAGGACACCAATTTTGTTTGGGAGCCACGTCGCACGACCTCGCAATTGTCAGTTAAAGCGCCGCAGTGCCGAATCGCAAAAAGGGGCAACGTCCTTAACCTGCATAATGGTCCGGGTCTTAAGTGGTTAAACATGTTATGGGCCTCATTTATCATAACAGCATAAAGTAGACCAAAGAGAAGCTCCACACCTTTTTAATCTGTAGATAATATGAGGGGTATCATTTTTAGTGACAACTCATACCAAAATATATCTTCTTGTGCCACTAATTAAAGCTTGATACTTATACGTATGGGTATGAAACAGAACGAATGAAACCAAATGAATTATACCTTGTTCTTTTCTTAATTTCCTTTCTTCGCTACAATTACTTTGGTAGCTTGAGTACCTGCATGTTAAATGAGGATCTCACTGGCACGCGGAGAGTTACAAAGATCCTGTCTATACAACATCCCAAAGGGGGTACCGGGAGGGGGAAGGGTCTGGCCTGTGCTTCCCAGCATGGCCTGTGTACACTCACCATGACCTCTGACCTCCTGTCAATGTGCCCATCCATGTGAAATAATAGACATGGGCCCCATTCAGAAGACAGGCAAGGGGGGGTAGTTGCCTGGCGCTGGGGGTGGGGTTGATAATTTCACACAAAACTATATCTACTCTAACTGGAAATAAACTTTGCCATTGCCTGTATCTCCACTCTTATTGAACATTGTGATTAAAGTTCAAAAGTACATTTGGGTAGACATCATCACTTGCAGCAGTAAGATCTTTACATAGACAGTTGGGGAAGGTCACGCTCCTGTATTACTGCTTTCATACATTTTTCCTTATTAGATCAGAACAAGTTAGACAACATCCATTATAAACATCTATTCGAAATTGAGGCAATAGTGCAGGATACTGATGTGTGTTCATAAAACATTCAGTAAATATTGATGTAACGATTGCGTGAAACAGGTAATGACGCTTAGTAGGTCCCCAACAGTCTAAAAATCCTGCATACTGCTGTGACTTGTACACGTTACTTATGTTCTGGGCTCTTGCTAGCGCTGGAACACCATTGTAGCCTGTCTAGCAGCTACACAAGGCTTTGTCAATGCAGTTCCGTACTGCTCAATGCAGCCAGCCTGCTTACTCTTTTCGTGTCACAAGAGAAATAATCAAAAAACCTAAAGTAGAGCTAAAGGCAAAAGTACATGAGGGTTATTACCCCTACCTGTTTTGTTTTTACCATCGCTGTCCTATTGGGGAAATTTCCTTTCACCTCCTGTCACATTGCCAAATCAGGAAGTGAGAGGAAATCCTTCTAAACTGAGGGAATCACCGGTTGTCACCAGGTCTAGTTTCCCCACTGGAAGAGTTCCTGCTCTGGTGACAACCTAAAATTTGGGGTTTTCTTTCACTTGCATCCTCAGTGATAACCATAAACAGGGCAAATAAAGAGGGTGAATCTCCCTAACAGGGATACAGACAGCAATTAAACCTGACAGGTGTTCTAATCCCTCCACACGCCCATCGGCAGAACCAAGACCAGCATGGTGGGTGCCACTGGGTAAAAGGGAGGGGGGGATCAGTGAATGTCTATTAGCTGATCTCCCCTTTCTGTTACTGGCACTAAAGCAACATGTAAAACGTCACTTCTGGGTACCGGTGTCACTGTCCCCGGCCAGAGTTGGCTAGGGTAGAATCTAATGGATTGTGATCTGCACTCCATTGGAGAACAGGTAAGGCATCTTTTAGACCAGGGAATCTTTCACCAAAAATGCATTAAATAAGAGACCCCTATGTGATGAAAAAAGTTTAGTAAAAAAAAAAAAAAAGTAGGAATCTAAAGTTATACCTAAGTACTTAAAATATCACTCAGTTTTCTATTTACCCCCCCCCCCCCCCCACATAGACAAGTGTACAAACAAATGCATGCTACAGGGGTGTCTAGACAGTGGCATCACCGTCACTAGGGTTGGTGTCATCTGGTGCAGTAAAACAAGCATGCAGGACTTTTGGTGCGCTTTCAGAAAATGCAGAAAAAAACACTCAGTCTCCTAGAAATCTATAGGACTGCAGGTAAAATGTAGGAAAACCCTCTTTACATTAAAAGGCCTCACACCTCTGGACCCCTGTACATTACACAGCCCCCGTACCTCTGGACCCCTGCACATTACACAGCCCCCATACCTCTGGACCCCTGCACATTACACAGCCCCCACGCCTCTGGACCCCTGCACATTACACAGCCCCAGCACCTCTAGACCCATGCACATTAGACCGCCCTACCCACACTTCTGGACCCCTGCACATTACACAGCTCCCACCACCTCTGGACCCCTGCACATTTCACAGCCCCCCCCCCCCCACACACCTCTGGACACCTGCACATTACACAGCCCCCTCCATACCTCTGGACCCCTGCACATTACACAGCCCCCTCCATACCTCTGGACCCCTGCACATTACACAGCCCCCTCCATACCTCTGGACACCTGCACATTACACAGCCCTCTCCCACCTCTGGACACCTGCACATTACACAGCCCCTATCCCCACAGCTCTGCCCCTTCCTACCTTATTCGGGCATACAGAGCAGGAGACATACGAAAGCGGAGCAGGGAGCAGGAGGCAGAATGGGAGAGAGACACAGCAGGGAAGTTAACCAGCAGGTGATTAGTTGCTAGGACCACCTAGCAACTGATCACCTGCTGGTTAGCTTGGAAAGTTAACTCTGGCAACTCCCCCTGGTTATTCAGAGCTGCTGTCTCTCTCCTGTTCTGCCATTCTGCTGTTAGTGAGTGGCTAGGGCAATCAGGCGGCCGGCCCTGGGTGTTACCCCTTTGGCGGGGGGTCACTACGGTGCGGTCTGCACCCCCTGCACACCCCTAGTGAAGCCACTGCGTCGACTGTGTTTCACATGTTACATATCGCCACACATCAGAGTGAGATCAATAATTATATGCCAATTATTCATAGGTAACACTATACCTGTAGAGGCTTTTAAAGCATCACCTATGGAAAATAAAAGGTAATGCAATTTTAAGATTTGACATGTTGGGTATTTATTTACTCAGTGCAACCTCATCTTTTATGTTCTACGAAAAAAATGGTAATTAGTTGTGTTTGCGTGTCCTAAAATGCCCTAAAAATTAACGAGTGCATTTTTTTACTGACATTTTTTTGCATTTCCCAAACGATTGTGCTAATTTTGTGCGACATAAAAAAGTTGACTTACCACTGTTTTATTCCCTAGGGCAGGGGTAGGCAACCTTTTGGAGTTTGAGATCTACCTGGCAGCATAGAGGAAAGCAAAGAATCCCTGGGGGGGGGGGGGGGGGTACTATGCAGCACCCTTAAAAAATAAAAACAAGCTCCCAATATAAAGACATAGACGCAGTGTCCTCTGCCCCCTTCACATCACCCCCCACACACTGTAGTGTCCTCTGCCCCCCTCATGTCCGGGACACTGGACAACAGTGTCTCCTTTCTCCATTTCACATCTTTCCCCCTGCTCCACATGCACAAAGTGCACACAAGCTGGCAAGTGGTTGCTAGGAACGCCTAGCGACCAATCACGTGAGGCAGCTCCCGCCCCACCCTCCTCCAGCAATAAGCTGCCTTCTTCTCTCCGCTCTGCGGTGAACAAGAGCGGCGGAGGCAGAGCTGTGGTCACGATCCACCTGTCAGGTCCCCGTGATCAATGGCTTGCTCACCTTCACTCTTGGGTGTCTGCTTTCAGAAAATAAATAATGTTTTGGGGGTTGTATGTAATCTTCAGGCCTAAAATGATTTCATGATTTTTTTTTTTAAATATGTATGCAAAAATGGCTCTGGCAGAGAAAGGAGTCAAGGTTTTTTTCAATTAAGGTTATTTTGAAATGTCAAAAAAATTATTGTTTGTAATATTATTACAATACTGATTTTATAAAATTAAAGTGTATGCCGTTACCATAGATTGCCTTTAAAAACTAAAATCAGTCCTTAAAGGGGCTGTACACCCTTATGGTTTTTCACCTTAAGGGCACTTTCACACTGAGCACCCCCGGGCTTCAGCGTTATTTTGCAGCACTTTTCGGCCGCTAACGGGGCGCTTTTAACCCCCACTAATGTCAGAAAAAGGGTTAAAAGCGGTACTTCGACAGCGCTGCCCATTGATTTCAATAGGCATGGGCACTATAGGAGCAGTGTATGCACCGCTCCTACAATGCCTAAAAGATGCTGCTTGCAGGACTTTTTTGCCCTCGGGCTTTCACATTGGAGTGAGAGGAGAGGCGCTTTACAGGCGCTTTGCGGGTGCTATTTTTAGCGCTATAGCACCTGTAAAGCGCCTCAGTGTGAAAGGGGTCTAATGCATTCTATGCATTAAGGTGAAAAATCTTCTGTAGTGCTGTATGTGCAAATGACATCTGGATCCCATGCACATACAGTATACTGTATTAGCCAGATTCAGAGAGACGGGCGCATCTTTAGTTAGGCGTAGCGCATCTCATATGCACTACGCCGACGTAACATTGAGAGGCAAGTACTGTATTCACAAAGCACTTGCTCCCATATGTACGCCAGCGTAACGTAAATGGGCCGGCGTAAGCCAGCTTAATTCAAAGTAGCAAGGCAGTGGGCGTGTTGTATTCAAATGAATCGTGACCCCATGTGAATGCATGGCCGAACGAACGGCGTATGGGCACGCATGCTCAGAATCACGTCGCAAATACTCCCTACGATGCGACGGCTCAATGCGTACGATGTGAACCTAACTTACGCCCAGCCCCATTCACGTACGACTTACGTAAACGATGTAAAATCCGACGGCACTTCCGATGTCCATACCCTAAACGACTTAGACCAGCTTTTTGGTGGTTTAACTTTACGCCGGAAAAACGCCTTACGTAAACGACGTAGATTACAGCGACGGGCGCAAGTACGTTCGTGAATCGGAGTATCTAGCTCATTTACATATTCAACACGTAAATCAACGGAAGCGCCCCTTGCGGCCAGCGTAAATATGCACCCAAGATACGACGGCGTAGGAGACTTACCTCGGTCATATCTTGGCAAAATTCAGGCGTATCTCATTTTAAGAAGGAGCGCATAGATACGACGGCGCACATTCGGACTTACGACGGCGTATCTACTGATACGTCGGCGTAAGTCTCTCTGAATCTGGCTATATATGTTTAACTAAATTATTAGCTACCACATGTAGAAGACCAAAGGCTGCTCAATTTTACCCCTTCCTTTAAGGTTTAGAACATTGTGCAGGCATACTTCCACATGCTACCAAGTTTGGTGTCCTGTCAATGTCCTCTTAATATAGCCCATATAAGGCAGCAAAATAACCCGAAAAGTCAGACAAATCCCAGATACATTTTCGCTTTGAAATATGCTTCTATGCAGGGATCTAGTGTACAGTAGCTATAAATATACCACACAGTGGTCTGCAAACCTTCTGCCAAGCTTATGATTGAACAAAAATAAAAAATTGAGAAGCTTTGTGCAAAACCCCAAACTTGATAATAAACGTGCAATGTTATTGTAAATTAATATTTATCAATAGTTTAAAAACCTGGTTTCAATGTGTAGCTTTGAAATACTGTGTATATATAGAGGTGTACCTCATAAAATGAGTATATCATCAAAAAGTTCATTTACTTCAGTAATTCAATTCAAAAAGTGAAACTCATATAATTTATATAGATGCGTTACACATAGAGTGATATATTTCAAGCATTTCTTTATTTTAATTTTGATGTTGTTGGCTCACAACTAGTGAAAACCCTTAATTCAGTATCTCAGAAAATTGGAATATTACATAAGACCAATAAAAAATGATTTTTTAATACAGAAATGTTAGCTTACTGAAAGTATGTCCATACAGTATTGTATGCACTTGTATACTTGTTTGGGGCTCATTTTGCATGAATTACTGCAAGCCAGGCCTTCTTGTCCAACATCAGTGCCTGACCTCACAAATGCGCTTCTGGAAGAATGGTAAAACATTCCCATAGACACACTCCTAAACCTTGTGGACAGCCTTCCCAGAAGAGGTAAAGCTGTTATAGCTGCAAAGGGTGAGCCAACTCAATATTAAACTATAAGGACGGAGACTGGGACGCCATTAAAGTTCATGTACGTGCACAGGCAGGTGTCCCAATACTTTTGGTAATATAGTGTATATTACACACACATGCACGGGTATATATACACACAAGTTAGCCATATTTTTTTATTACACATATAAGCTTTGATTCCTGGTTAGTAGTGCTCCACAAAGGCTGCGCAGGTGAAATAGAAACGCAAGAATTTGCTTTTTAATTGGATAATGAAACAAAATATTAATACAATTCAAGAACCCCTTTAGTAAATCAGCCTCTTAGATACTGTATCTTCCCAAGAAAAACATTTAGAGCCGGTTCACACAGGGGCGACCTGGGATCCAACTTGAAGTTGCCCCAAGTCGTGTGGTTGAGAAAATGAATAGAAGTGAATGGAGCCGTCTTAATACACACTACTGCAGTCGCTCCGACTTCAGAAAAGGTTCCTGTACTACTTCAATCCGACTTCTAGGCAACTTGTACCCATTGATTTCAATGGAAGTCACCTCAGAAGTCTGATCACTGTCTTAACTGAAGCAACAATACAGGAAGATAACATACGTTTCTCAGGCAAACCCCCCCTCCCCCTCCCTCCCACAGAGCTGACTGTTGTTTGATTGGCCACTGGAAAGCCTCCTGTCCTGGAGGCGACTTGAAGTTGTCTGATGATTCATACTCAAGTCGTGCCGAAGTTGCCTCCCAAAGTCGTGCTGGAAGTCGTGTTGCCCCTGTGTGAACCGGTTCTTAGGGAGAAAATTACCTGTTCTTAAATGAGTTATTGAATTGCTTGGGATGACTAAAAGATTCGCTATCGATGTGACAGAATCACAAAATTGTGTTTTGGTTTAGCCCTCTGCTCCACAGCAAATGGGAGATTTGGGCCCTGCTTATAGTGAGATTTTGCCACAGGTTATAAAATTCCTGTCTGGTGCTTGTTACTGCCCTCTAAATTTCCCATATCAGTGTAAGCAATGGTCCAGTCCAGGTACATAGACCCCCAACTGTCCCTTATTTCTAGGGACTGTCTCTGATTTGGAACAAAGTCCCTCTGTCCCTTTTTCCTCCTCATTTTGGTCTGATCTATTTAGTTATATATCAAATCAGACTATGTATCTTTTAAAATGTGTTTCGCAGTGCTAAAACTTTCATCCAAAATCTACATTATTGTATAATTCTCCTTTTAGGGGGTGTGTCCTGTAGTCCAAGGGAGGGGGCGAGCACGACACTCCACACCAGGGAGAAAGCCTTGCATTACTGTGTGGAGTTACAGACAAAAGAACAGGAAGTGAGGATTTCTCAGAAGAAATAACGACATTTAAAAAGCAAAATGGAAGGATGAGGTAAGTGAAGGAGGACTGCACTAAGGTAAAGAAAGCTATTTAGGAAAAAAATTGTACCTTTACAACCCCTTTAAGTTGTAACTGTCAACCAAGCTTCCAAGTATTCTGTACTGAGAAATGGTTTCTTACACCAGCCCCCTGAAGCTTCTAGTTACGCCTCTGTTGCATGTTATTGAGTATTCTTTGTAAAGTGAAGCTTTAGCTCCTTTACTAAGCTCTAAAGCAGCTGTACTTGCGAAGTGCACCGTCTATTTACCTTTAGTAAACGACCCCCCCCCCCCCCCCCCCGAGTCTAAAATAACTGTCTGTGTGCCTGTACTGACAATTTTATTGTTAGTAAGAAAATAAAGTGTTTCCAGCAGCTGCAATCCTGTACATTTCTGAAATGAAAAATGAAATCTTCATTATATAGTACAGCATTAGCCTCAGATCAATTTCTGGTGTTACCTGTCATGGGTTAGCTGCCCTTTTCACCATGCAAAACACTCTCTGCTCTGTTTCACACACATCTGCTGCTTTGTACACTATCATCCAAATAAAACATATTTAAAGTATTAGATGAGGGAGTACCAAAAAAAGTCACGTTGCAAAAGATCCTGACAATATCTTCTGTTATTCTAAAATACTCCAAGAATACCAATATTTTACAAATTAAGTACTATTATGTGGTTGGGCAGAAGTCAAAGCACTCAGGGAAACCCATGAAATCATTTACAGAGCATACAAACTTCATACAGAAAGCAGTGGCAGCTGGTGCTCAAAATTTTTTGGGGGGGGGGGGCAAACAAACTAAAAAATTAAGAAAAAAAAAACATCAATTGCAGCCTCACTGTGCCCTCAAATGCAGCCACTGTGCCCATCAAATGCTGCCACTGTGCCCATCAAATGTAGCCACTGTGCCCATCAAATGCAGCCACTGTGCCATCAAATGCTGCCACTGTGACCATTAAATGCTGCCACCATGCTCATCAAATGCTCGGCACTAACCCTGTCTCGTGGGGCAAAGGGTGACGGCAGCGAGTGGTGTTCCCCATGCATCTCCTGCCATTCTCTCCTCCTGATAGGTGTCCAATCACAGCATCTTTCGTTTCAGCCAATCAGGTGACGGGTAACAGACCCGAGCACCCGATTGGTGGAGAGGCAGTTCAGTGTTAAAAAAGCAAATATTCATTCGTTTTTCTAACACACCTGGGGGGACTGCGAGTGACGCCTAGGGCTCTAATCAGGTGCTTCAAAAACAATCCCCACCGCTGTAATTCAGGCGACCGGCTCCTGAAAAGGGGGCGGGCGCCTGAATAGGGGGTGGCAGCAGTGGCCATGGATAGATTCATGCTAGAGGGGGTGGCTGGAGAGAGAAACTGAACACAATACAATACTGCTCCAAGTCTAAATTGCCAGCTAATAAGGAATCATATACAAGCATTAGGCACTGTTCACACTTGTGAATGGGGATGTTCATGATTAGCTGTGAGAGACACGGCGGGGTTCCCTGCGTTTAACTGCGGGTGAGAAGCCCCATTGAAAACAATAGGGGGCTGACAGCACCCACAGCTATTCATAACTGTTTATGTAATCAACCAAGCAGCATTTAGCAATTACCTGCAAATTATCGTCCCTGGGTGCAAACAGTTTGCATATAGGGCCGATCATTCACAGGTTATTGCTCCACGAGCTCCATGCAAGTGTAGTGCTTACCCCCATAGGTGCTGCTGAGAATATGCCTAGGTTTCTCACAGTAGTACAGAGGCTGCCAGTCATGCATGCCAAAAATACAGTAATGATTGTCTAGGCGATGTCTTTTTGCAAGTTATTGAAGAAAATAAATATCCTTCTCCAGACCAGGACTTCAGAATAGATCCTTCCAGCAAATAATCCTTTATTAGTCTTCCCTGGGCCCCTTAGCACAGCTTTTGCTGAGACTCAGGCCCCGTACACACGTCCGAGGAACTCGACGTGCCAAACACATCGAGTTCCTCGTCGAGTTCAGTGTTGAAGCCGCCGAGGATCTCGGCGGGCTGACTTTCCTCATTGAACAACGAGGAAATAGAGAACATGTTCTTTATTCGGCCCGACGAGTTCCTCGTCGGCTTTCTCGCTGAAAAGTGTACACACGACTGAGTTTCTCGGCAGAATCCAGCTCCGATCGAATTCCGGCTGAATTCTGCCGAAAAACTCGGTCGTGTGTATGGGGCCTCAGACTGTAGCAAAAATACTCTTTTGCAATCTTCTTTAGGACCTCAGCCCAAATCCTGTTAAGGCTCAGAGTGTAGCTTCTTGTCTCACTATCTCCCAGGAGCAGCAGCCCTAGATTCTGGAGAGGACTCCCAAACATTTATCACCTCCCCAGCCACCTTCTGTATGCCTCCTTCCAGGGGTTGGCTGGAGTATAATAAATATTCATGCTGGTCATATTCTGGAAGCTCCTTCCAGAAGCAAGTGAGAGAAATCAAACTCCCCAGCTATGAAACCCTGACCAGAAAAAAACAAACAATGAATTACTGATCCACTGATTACAGTGAGGCCAAAAACTAAATTAAACCTAGCAGCCTAACTAGAGGAAGGTACTACATTAGTGGCTGTGAATAGCTGCAGGAGCCTCCCATTTTTTTTTTAGAATGGAGCTTACCACCCACAGCTAATTACATGGAAACCCATATTTGCTCTTTAGCATCTAATAATGAATGGCCCCATTTGCAAATTTGGGGGGCCTTAGGAATGAGCTGAATGTACCTTGATTCGGTTTGAGGCAGGTTTGGCAAACTTTATCAAAGCTTGGGTACCTGAACCCTATTTAAGTCAATTGGAGGTCAAAAACAGTTATAACTATTTCCTAGACCAGGGGTCTCCATACTTTCTAAACAAAGGGCCGGTTTATAGTCCTTCAGACTTTAGGAGGGCCGGATCGTGGCCAGCGGGAGAGGAAATTTTTCTGGCATCAGTAGGAGTAAACATCACCACATTTGGTGTCAGGTTAGGAGGAATAGTGCCCCATATTTGGTATCATAGGGAGTGATTGTGCTTCATTATTGGTGTCAGTAGAATAAATGGTGCCCCATTGTTGGTGTTAGATGTCAGAATAGTGTCTCATATCAGTGAGAGGATTAGTGCCCAAAGGGCCGGATAAAGGCAAAAAAAGGGCCGCATCCGGCCCCCAGCCGCAGTTTTGAGACCCCTGTCCTAGACTAATAGGTGAGGCATTGTCAAATAAATGGCACGGTAGACTGGACACTGCCCTGAAAACATGTACCAAAGCAAAAAAAATAGGAGCAGGAAGCAGCAATTTTAATATGGTTAAAAGTGTTAAGTTTTTTTTTAATAACATGCCCTTAACCTGACAATGAAATGTGCATCTTTACAACATATACAACAAGACAGTTATCCTAAATTAGGGTCTTGTATAGATGGTAATGGAGGACCCCATACTAAAAAAACAGCCTGGGGAACCCCATGAAAATACATGCCATACCCTTATCCTTGATGAGGTTCTAGTATGAATGGATTAAAAAGAGGGAACCCAAGCAAATAAAAAAACATGTAGGCGCCAAAAATGTACATATATTATTACCTGGGAACAGCACCCACAAAAAAAAGAGGTTCACGTGTAAAAACTATACCAGACCCTTAGCATGCAGCCTGGTTGGCTAGAAAAGGATCAGCGTGCGCTCCTCCCCCCTCCAGAATCATATCAGGCCATATGCCCTCAACATGGAGGAGTACCTTGCAAGGGGGGATAAAAGCCAAGGTTGTGGGGGTATGTGAACAGGGGACTTATTGGAATCTGGAAGCCTCTTTTAAGATAAGCAGGTCCCCAGATCCCCCCCCCCTCCCATCCCAACATGAGAAAGGGTACAAAAATGTGAACAGTAAAAAATGATACATCCATCAATCAAGTCTTCCAGTGATGCAAATCCATGTCAATCACGATGAACAACGCATGCCAACCAGCTAAAAGAAAAATATCCCATCGGCATCCACCCCCCTCGTTCACAATATTGTTGGGTACAATAGACAAAATATGGGGTAAAGGTGTAGTGCTAAAACAAATGGTAATGCAAAAAGTTCATAAATGAAATTCAATGGTTTGAAGATGCCAAAAAGTTCATAACAAAATCCACATTGTGAAATCAGTGAGATGAAGAAGGTATGAAGCCGTCACCAACACCCATTAAAACTGACCCTTACCAGAAATGCATAGGGTATCAGCATTGAGTAAACCAAGGCAATATCCACAGCTCCTCCTATCCAACGACCAACTGATACAGCGATAAGGAAACTTGTTTGTAATGGCACACCAGATATGCTTGGCTATAATCCCAGAAAACTTGGCTACACATACACTCCAGAGATGAAGCTCAGTAGTCACATATATAGAGGATGGAAAGAAAAACGCTCATTGCGCAGACATCCAAAAACTAGAACATTTATTAAATGTATGCTAGACATAAAAACTCACATTATGTGAAATGGTAATAAGCAAAAGGGAAAGCGTCCAACGCTTCCTACCAACAAGATGGTGGTTGGTTGAAAACTCTGTCTGCTCCAGTACGTCACACGACCCTCAATCTACCCGACGTTTCGTCACCAGCGTGCATCTTCAGGGGCGTGGTGAGGCTTTAGTATCTCTGCAGACAACTCGCACCATTTCATTTGGAATGAGTGTGTGATATTAATGAAGTGGGATGTTGATGTACAAAATACTTTGGGGGTATTTGTGTAAGGTTTCACAATATTACTCCACTTCTGGCTTGTTGTAAAAACCATGTGTTGTTTGTGTAAAGGGTGGAATGCTAGGGACATGGATATGTAATTGCATTTGCAACACACATACCCAGAAGACTAGGATCCACAACAGACATCTAACATGACCTACTCCATTAGGTATAAAATACTCCTGATTTCACTCAGTCAGCTGTTGCAGAGTTTCAAGTGCATGTAAACTTAAAATGTTTTAAAGTGTTTGTTAACTAAAAAAAAAAAAAAAATGCAGATCCTGTTCCCTTAAAGCAGATTAAACAGCACAGTACTTGTATTGTGTAATCTGCCCCCCTCTAAACTGTAAAAAATATCCCTGATCCCTTCACTTTCTGTGTCCCCCTCTCTGCGCCGACAACAAAAATCAGGGCTGCTCTCCTCTCTCCCCCTCCTCTCTGCCTGTCAGCTCCGTGTTCTGTGTCTCTGCCACACCCCCCCCCCCGCCTCTATTCATAAAATTAAAAGTTTAAAATGGTCACTGCAAGCTCCTCTATTAGAGCCTGGCATACCACACTCTATTATTCTTTTATAAAAACGAGGCTTGTAAATACCCATTTAGAGCGATCTTCAGGCTGGTCACATGACTCTCAGGCTGGTTTCCAGGGCTACTGCAGGAGGGGCTGAGCGGTGATGTGACCTCCCCAGCTAACATCAGAGGGAGATCTCGGTCCCTCCTGCAGAAGCCATCCATCGGAGCTGTACAGTGGCTGCGAGTCATGTGACCGGCCTGAAGACAGCTCTAAACAGGTATTTACAAGCCTCATTTTTATAGAAGACTTGCACAGTGTGCTATGCCAGGCTCTAATAGAGGGGCCTGGCATAGACATACTTATATGGGTTAACAACCACTTTAAGTGTGTTTGGCATCACGTCTCAATGTATACAGTTCCTTATATGGCCTTCAAATGGCTTTTTTTGTTAATCTGATGCAAAAATACAAGGGTAACACCACTAAGCCCTCACCCTTTAGTTTTCCATGGACTATAATTGACAGACTTGCAACTGACTGTTTGGGAGACACACATGTAAGTGGAGTAGTGTGGTGCACAGTATGGTGAACATTGCAGTGGGGAGCAGTGCCATGGTACACAAAAGACAATATCTGGCATGATGGCAGAACTAAGTGCAGTGATTATGCATAAATGTGTAATCTCTGGCAATCAATAATATTTGAACTTTTTTTCGTGTGACTAGAAGAAAATTAATCCAATTCCATATCCAATTTCTGCTTCAGCACATCAGTCAGGAATACCAATATTCTACAATACCCCATGAATACCAATATTCCTAAATACTCTAGGAATACCAATATTCTACATGCTTTATGAATGCAAATCTTCTAAAATACTCCAGAAATACAAACATTCTACACTACTCCAAGAATACCAATGTTCTACAACAGGAAGGAAATTACCGCTCCAGGTGGGTCGGCTATGCAATCACAGGCTGACTCAGGATACCGAGGGTGCTGGCAGTGCACTAGGCAAGCATAAGAATTAAAGAGAAAATGGATAGCCGCACTCCAATAACCGTTGAGGTTGTCTTTATTAAACGAACAGCAGGTACATCACAGGGTTACAGCAATGGGAACAAGGGAACAGTCGACACGTTTCGCACTGTATTAGTGCTTATTCATGGCACTAATCCACTAATCCAGTGCGAAACGCGTCGGCTGTTCCCTTGTTCCCATTGCTGTAACCCTGTGATCTACCTGCTGTTTGTTTAATAAAGACAACCTCAACGGTTATTGGAGTGCGGCTATCCATTTTCTCTTCAATTCTTATAATGTTCTAAAACACTTTAGGAATACCAATACTGTACAATACTTTAAAATAACAATATTCTACAATACTCCAGGAATAGCAATCTTCTAAAATACTCCAGGGATACCAATATTCTACAAAGCTCACAGTTTACTGAACTTTGCACAAAGTTATTGCACTTCTGCTATAGCAAATAAATACAGAATACCCAATAATACCCAAGACTTCACAAATGCCAATATTCTACAATACTCCAGGAATACCAATATTTTACAATACTCCAAGAATACCAATATTTCTAAATACTCCAAGAATACCAATATTTCTAAATACTCCAGGGATACTAATATTCTACAATTCTCATAACTTTGTGCAAAGTGTGCTAAACTATTGCACTTGTGCTTCTACGAGACTCCACAAACACCAATATTCTAAAATACTCCAGGAATACCAATATTCTACAATACTCCAGGGATACCAATATTCTACAATTCTCATAGTTTAGCACACTTCGCACAAAGTTATTGCACTTGTGCTTCTACGAGACTCCACAAACACCAATATTCTAAAATACTCCAGGAATACCAATATTCTACAATACTCCAGGGATACCAATATTCTACAATTCTCATAGTTTAGCACACTTCGCACAAAGTTATTGCACTTGTGCTTCTACGAGACTCCACAAACACCAATATTCTAAAATACTCCAGGAATACCAATATTCTACAATACTCCAGGGATACCAATATTCTACAATTCTCATAGTTTAGCACACTTCGCACAAAGTTATTGCACTTGTGCTTCTACGAGACTCCACAAACACCAATATTCTAAAATACTCCAGGAATACCAATATTCTACAATACTCCAGGGATACCAATATTCTACAATTCTCATAGTTTAGCACACTTCGCACAAAGTTATTGCACTTGTGCTTCTACGAGACTCCACAAACACCAATATACTAAAATACTCCAGGAATACCAAAATTTTAAAACACCAATGTTCTACAGTGCTTTATAAATACCAATATAGTACACCACTTTAGAAAAAAACAATATTCTACAATACTCCTAGAATACCAGTGTTCTATAATGCTCTAGGAATACAGATATTCCAAAACACTCCAGGAATACCAGTTTTCCATAATATTCCATTAATACGCAATATTTTTGAACTTCAGCCTGACTTATGGCCCGTACACACAATCCGAAAATCGGACGACAGATTGTCCGACTTTTTTCGTTTACTAGTCGCAAGCAGAAATTCAATCGGTTACTAAAGTCACGAAAATTCTCTTATGACAGGAAAAAAAAATCCCAAGTAATGTCATGTGTTGTAGTGTATTTGTATTGTATTTTGGGATGACAATTGTACTGACTAAATGAAAATCGTATGATCTGGTATCGTACGAGTTAAATTATCGTGCTTGTCCGATCTAATATCGGATGAATTGGCATGATCGGCTTTCGAAAGCTCTGTACTAACGGTCCGATTATTGTACGATCGCCTCGAAAGCGGTATTTGTCATCCTATTTTCGGATCGTGTTTACGGGCCATTACTCAAATTGCCCGAATTCTGACAACAGGAAGTTTTATATAAAAGCACACACATATTGTATTACCTACTCTGTCTTTAATCCATAGATACTTTTTTTCTGACAGGAAATGGAAACCAACCCAGTCTGACCTTGTGTAGTTTTTCTATAGGGTAATCTCTCTTTTGTCTGTTGTCCCAAATACAATGTTTATTGGTGCAACACTGGCTGGCATTGAGAAGCTAGTTTTAGTGATTGGCTAGTTGTAGCATCATGCTGTGATTTTATCTATCTAGGGATTCTTTATACAATAAACTCTTTATATTTTCTATATATACCCTGATTATTTTCCGTAATTACCTATAGTAGCCCCTTATATCTCTGGGGTTTCTCGGTCTCTTAGAGTCACCCTATGAGGTAACAACCATTTTTCCAAATACAAAAGGTCTCTGTAGTACTCACTGTTTACACCTAATATACTCCTCATACCTACCATGGTGCACACCCCTGGCCATCAGGAGTCTTCAGGTATGATTTTGGCCTTTCCCTGTAACAATTTGGGGTCCTTGAAAATTGTTGAACAATACTGTCATTATAGAAAAGATATAGTGTTGCTTTTAATGAAACCTGCTCCATACCTAACTAATGTTAACACATGATCTGAAGGGATTATAAAACTGGCTCATAGTTATTGATGGTTGGCTACACTATTCCCCCTTTACCCAGGAGCTTACACAGATAGCTGTAGCTTTGACACGTGTTTCACGTGTCACAAATGACATCCTCTCTACTGCTGATCATTGCTGTTCATGCTGTCAGGGTAATGCTCAGCCTATCCACTGATCAAAGACCAGAGCCCCTTTTACTACAAACCACGCGTATGTTATACTATACACAAAATGGAAACCCATAATCCCCTTTAGTGCACATGGATATAAATAACTACTTTTGTAAATTCTCTAAAACAAAAAGAGTATGACATTATATATATATATATATATATATATATATATATATATATATATATATATATATATATATATACGGCATATAATTCATTCATACCACCAGGGTTTACACACATAAATATGTCACAATTCTGATTAGAATGTGAAAAATAAGTTACACTTAGAAGTAGTACATATTTTCAATTACAATCATAAAGACACCTTTACAAGAATTTTGGAGGTATATTTCCTATGTATGATATGTTTGCTGTTTCATAAATCCTTCACTGTATTACATACACTGATCATTGCACATGGACAAGGCATGTTGCACTTTGCAATAGATTTTCCCCCAAATCTTAGTGAATGATGTGAAACTATGCTGATTTCCATCATTCAGTCACGTGCAAGCAAAACAAGCAATTCTATCTATTTTCCTTGCGCCTGATTGGTTATTCTTTGCAAAGTGAAATTTCACAACATTCCATAAGCTCTGAGGCAAATTCTTTTGCAACTTCCATAGCAAAGTGAGCAGCCTATTTACCTTTTGTTAGGGCTCTTTCACACGGGCGGCTCGTTCAGGTCCACCTGCCAGTTTTTTAGGCGGAATGGGCGCTCCGTGCTCCTCTATGGAGCCGCGGATGTCAGCGGTGACATGCCCGCTGACATCTGACCCACTCCGATCCGCCAAAGTGTGACGGAGGAAAAACCTACTTTTCCATCCGTCTGGCGGATCGGATCGGGTGAAAACGGACAGACGGTCCGTGTTCATCCGATCCCCCATAGGGGAGAGTGGAGAAAAGACAGGGCGGTCCCTGCACAGTGTGCGGGGACCGCCCTGTCATCCGCCGGCTCAGCGGGGATCAACGGAGCAATCCCCGCTGAGCAAACGGAGGTTCACGGGGCGGACCATTACTGATCCGCCCCATGTGAAAGGGGCCTAAATCAATCCCTATGAGTCTTGCTTAATGCACTTACCACTTTGCTTATTTAATAATTCACTCCAATACTGTTTGCACAAGCGAAGGAATATCATTTTATCTTTAGATGGCTCAATTATTTAAGTTTACATGTATGAGGCTTAGAGAATGAGGAGCTATTAATACAGCAAAAACTGAGAACTTGTCAGGATCCACCCCTAGCATTAAAAAATAATATAATACAATATAAATAACAAGCAAGGGATTTAAGCTCTCAGTCAGATATTTCCACCATGCAAAAAAAATAATAATGTTTTTCACATAAAGGACTTTTGATTTCAGTGAAATATTTTTTTTAAAGAGCGCTACATGTAAGAACATATACTTTAGGTGTACCATGTGATAAAGAAAGGTTCTAATGCTCATTTTGTATGCAGTGCACCATTGTGTTAGGGCAGTGTGAAAGAAGTCTAACGATTACAGGTAAAATGGTAATGTACATAGAAATTTCAAAACAGCAAATGTTCTGATTATAGGTCTACATTTCAGTCTAGGCCTCCTAGGCCATAGTTAGTGCCTTCTACGCATTATTACACAGTTCTATACAACCAATATATTGCAAATATGATAATTCTACAATTATTTAGCTATTAACTTACATATAAATATTTCAAAGAAACAGACAGTTTTCTACCTCCAAGCCCCACAAATTCAGATTATTTTAAGGAGATGGCCTATCCACAAATCCAGACATGCCTGTTTCACATTTCTTTTACTTTATCTCATTTGTTGTGTGACAAATTTAATTTTCATTTTAACGATTTGAAACATTTTCATTTTTAAAATTCAACTTTGTTTGAAAAGTTATAAATTTAAGAAAAAAATCTGTAAAAAAATAAAAAGGAATAATCTCAATTTGTCAAGGTATGCTGCAATCTTGCTACAATTCCTAGGATTAAGAAAAACATATATTCCGGTTAGGAATATTGGCCTTTAAATCTTACAGTCCGACCCTGGGATATACTAATATATGCACAGGCTAACCTTGGCTGTGCACAAACATGACTGATGAACTTTTGCACTGCATGAAATCTTCTATAAATTTGAAGTGTAAGTTCAGCAGTAGACATGGAGCTGGGAGACCTATCAAGAATTTAAAAAGCACCAGACCATGATGTTTATATTTCTACAGATTTAACTACGCACAGAAATATACTGGTAATAAGAGTTACAATGAAGGCATGAAACCTAGTGCTACTCCTAAATTTCCAGTAGCTGAGCAGTTACAAATTTGTCAACAGAGGCTAAATGTAATATACCGTATATATATATATATATATATATATATATATATATATATATATATATACACATACACACACACACACACACACAATATAAATATAGCTAGAGGTTCCTTTTTATTGAACATACGGGTAAATATAACGACCTTATACAAATATATATGTGTCTGAACTGAAAGGATGCATCCAGATGTGCAGATCACTGAGCTCATATTGGAATATTTTTGGCAACTGGTCCTACAAATCTGGATCATTCCTAATCTGCACTAAATTTAATGATTCTGGTTATTTGGACAAACATATGCAAATATATTAAAACAGTAAATCTTTTGGGAAATACTTTGGAAGTTCTCCTCCAAGGAAAGTCCATAGCTGCCAACATGGCCTTCACCAATAACATGTGTAGAAGTAGTGCTAAAGTTAATATGTTTATCAAGGGTTAATTTAACAAAAGAAAGGAATGCTTCAGTTACAGGGCCTAACATTCCCAGAACACTTACAATTCCCTTCCACTTTACATATATACCTTTGTATTTCCTTATTTGTTCTGATCCATCCACAGCCTTAAAAAATGAATCATCAACATTGAAAAAACGGTCTACACAACTCTAAAAAGGGGTAGAATTTGAAGTGTCAAAAAAAGGTATTAAAAAGTACTGTATTAGTAGTGTTCTAAATATGATCACTAAATTTACAAATGCATAATCCTCACTGAAAAAGATGTAATTTTCAAATATAATAATAATAAAAAAAAAAAAAACAATAAAAATTCCACCTACTGTAATAGCATGATGCTGTCCATACATATAAAGATAAATATTATATCAAGATCATAGCCTTTAAAATATCATTCTCTTTAATTTAATGAAGGCAATTATTGATTTGGTCAAATTGAATTGTTTTCCACCAGAACTGACCACATTCCTATTATTCTTTTACCACATGGAAAATTATTTAGAATGTGCGCAGCCATCATAACTTTGATGAGGGTGGTCTTGATACAAAGTATTATACACGTTGGTCCATCATATACAAGACACCTGCCATCCAGCCAGGGGTCTCTGTTCTAGAAGTGACCCCCCCCAGGGCGGTACTCACCGCTGCCTCCGCACTGCACGCCGTAGTCCTCACAGCAGTCAGCGCTTCGATGACAGTAGGTGTCGCAGTAACACGTGGTCTCTTTGGGACTGACTCCGGTGCAGGCATTATTCCTCCCTGGGCAACATCTGGGATGCCCACGCCTGGCGCATACACAACGGCCTCCAGGGACCTGCAAAGCCCACACCGAGCAGAGGATCAGCCACAGCCCGGAACTCCGGAGCTGCATCCCGAGACATCCAGAGTCAGGATCCAGGGAAGAGAGGAAGCACAGATCCTTACACGCTAGGCAGATGTGTTGTGATGCCCTGCTGACTCCAGCCTAGGCTAGTGATGCTGCACAGACAGGGAGTTGGGGGTCTAGCAGGGTCATAAATCAGGTCATGTAAGGTCACAGTTGTGTGAAAGGCAACCCCTACAGCTGTTCTAGGTACCAGCCAAACTACATGTCTCTGCTGGGAGCTTTTTGTATATAGCAGAGAGGAGGCTCTTTGCAGCCCCTGTCTACAGCCCTGCTCAGTGATTGGTGTCCTCACAGACTCATCCCGCCCACTGAGTGAAAAGTCAGACTTCGTAGAGATGCTTTATGTAGTGCAACGTTAAGTCTGTGTCCCTTGTATTTAATGGATACACATAGGAAAGACCTGTTACTGATATGGATACAAAAAAATAAAAAATAATCCAACAATACATAATACACATAATAAACTGATGACTGACAATCACTGTTAGATGACAGAGTTTTTGCTGCTGTAAGGGAGCCCTAGCTTTACATACTGAATGCTTCAAGGATCACGTCTGTCAGACCTTGCCTGTTCCTGATATATTCAGAAAAATTCCAGTAAAATGAAACTGCATCATTCTCTTGTTTGAGACCAATTGTGAAGATGTACAAGCATTTAGGTCAAGCATGCACAGCTAAAAAAGACATCAAAGCAGAAACCTCAACCCATTTCACACAAAGTGCTTAATCGTAAAGATAATATACATCTAGCTGTCAACTGAGTAAATAGTCCAAGAGGAAACAGTGGCCAGATAAAAGTTCGCCTTTCCTTTAATCAAGTTGCAGCTGATGCTGTCAGCATAGTCGATCCTTCATTTAGAAGTATCAAAAGTTCAAATAAAATGCAGATCAAATACAAATTACTTACAAATTAAATAATATCAACATATTTTTACCATATTCAATTATAAACACCTAAAATGTTATAAACTAGTAACAAAACGCAAAACAAACTAAAGAGAACGTTTATGAGACAAATAGTACAAGAAGAAATACCTTATGGAGACTCCCAGTGGCCAAATACCACTATTACACATAATGCACATAGTTATTTAACCCTTGTGGCACCAAAATGAGTCACCTATACAATGCAAGCACAGGGCTACAAGGTTCCAGGGCTGCTGTTAATAATCAGGGGGCCCCATACAGCCTGCCTGACAGCCTTCCCCTATCCCTTAACATATCAAAACAATATTTTTACTAAAAATACACTAAAGTCATTATAAGCAGACACAAATAACTTATAAAATTCTTGATAAATGTAAAAGATAAAACTGTATTGAGTCAAGAAAAAGTACTGTGTGTAAATTTGGTCTGGGGGCTCATCCACATAGGTGCTGTAGCCTGTACAGCGTTAATCGGTTATTTTTTTAAAGTGGTTGTAATCTATCTATAGTTATCGCTGCCGCCCCCCTATTCAGGTGTCCGGCCCCTTGTCGGGCACCGGGCATCTGAATTACAGCGGCGAGGGTGTTTTTTGGAAGCGCCCGATTAGAGCCGTGGGCTCAGGTGCTCGGGTCTGGTTACCTGTCACCTGATTGGCTGAAGCAACAGGTGCTGCGATTGGATGCCTATCAGGCGTTCAATCATAGCAGAGGATTGGAAGAGGACGGGAGAAGACATCGAGAACTCAGAGCATGGAGGACAGCGCCGTAACCCAAGACACGCAAGTGCCGGGCGGGGGATGCACACTGGGGCAGCATTTGATGGGGCACAGTAGCGGCAATTGATGGGGCACAGTAGCGGCAATTGATGGGCACACTGGCAGCAATTTATGGGGCACAGTAGCGGCAATTGATGGGCACACTGGCAGCAATTTATGGGGCACAGTAGCGGCAATTGATTGGGCACAGTAGCAGCAATTGATGGGCACAGTGGCAGCAATTGATGGGGTACAGTAGCGCCGATTGATGGGCACACTGGCAGCAATTGATGGGGCACAGTAGCGGCAATTGATGGTCACACTGGCAGCAATTTATGGGGCACAGTAGCTGCGATTGATTGGGCACAGTAGCAGCAATTGATGGGCACACTGGCAGCAATTGATGGGGCACAGTGGCGCCAATGGATGGGCACAGTAGCAGCAATTGATAGGCACACTGGCAGCAATTGATGGCCGCAGTTTGTTTGCGCGCCCCCCCCCCCCCTCCCACCCCCAAATTTTGAGCACCAGCCGCCACTGAGGAATACTATATACCCCTCACTCATTCACACGGGGGTGGAGGTAGTATCTAGAGAATTGAACACTGTGAATCAGGGCAGTTTAGTTTATCTTTTATCCTCCTAGGTACAAAAAATGTTTTTTGCAAAGCCAACAGAAACAGATTGAGATCCCACTGAGTCACCGGAGAAATGCTTTCATCATTGAATGAAAGACAATCGGTCTTTGGGAAAGAATGTCTATGGCCGAAACCTGACCTTTCAGGGTACTCAAGGCCAAAGGCTGGTCCAGACCAGACTAGAGAAATGACAGAAATCAGAAAAAATTGCAGACTTTGCTCCAGGAGAAAAAAGCCTGAAAAGAGATACAGTATACTTTTTAAATAAATACATTTCCTGGCACTAAGAGCCCTTTCACACTGAGTTGTTTCGGGCACTAGCAGGGCTTCACCGTCGATTTAGCGGCACTTTTCGGCTGCTAGCAGTGCGCTTTTAACCCCGCTAGTGTCCGAAGAAAGGGTTAAATGCGCCCGAAAAGCGGTGTTCCTTAATCGCTTTTCAGGCGTTTCGGCAGCGCTGCCCATTCATTTTATTGGGCAGCGGCGGTGGAGGAGCAGTGTATCCACTGCTCCAAATATGCTGCTTGCAGGACTTTTTTCATCGTCCTGCAAGCGCACCGCTCCAGTGTGAAACCACTCCGGCCCTCACACTGGGGCTGCAGGGGAGGCGTTTTTCAGGGCTATTTTTAGCCCAAACACACCTGAAAAACACCCCAGTGTGAAAGGGGTCTTAAGTTTATACTTGCAGTTGAGAGTGAGACACATTTTTACTGCCTCCTAAATTGCCCCGCTCAAGCTGCACAGACAACCAGACAGGTACACATTCTGCAAAGCATTGTGGTGCAGCAAAAATCCAAGCAAGATCCTCCAATTTAAGTAAAAAGGTCCGCACTGCAACTGCAAACCTAGTGAATAACCATTGATAAAAGCTGCTTGGCTGCCAAAAACCAGGGTAGAAGTATCACCTCCTGAATGCCTGCCGTACCTGCAGTTTGGTGAAAGCAATCCACCACCGCTCACTTTTCACAGACCGATGCAGGAGCATACAATTCATAAGAATGATTGGCCAAAGCCTGCACATAACCTGTATGCTTTGGCCAATCACAGCACTGTACTGTGAGAGCCATGATTGGCCAAAGGCAGGGTGCATTTGGCCAATTGTGGCTCAGGGGCCAAGTCTATGCCTCACACTATATAAGGCTGCTTACACTGCAGCCTTGTGTAGCGTATTAGTGGAGATTAGGCAGGGTAGTTAGTGGATGGTGTGTTCAGTCAGTGTAGTGTAGTGTAGTGTGACTAACACAGCCTTCATAATGCGGTTTGTTCACTAAGGTTCTCTAACAAACATCTGAAGGCTTCACAGAACAGCTGTACTTATACTGCGATTAAATTTACACACAGGTGGACTGTATTTACTAACTAGGTGACTTCTGAAGGCAATTGGTTCCACTAGATCATGGGTCTTCAAACTACGTCCCTCCAGTTGTTCAGGAACTACAATTCCCATCATGCCTAGTCATGTCTGTGAATGTCAGTGTGTTACAATGTCTCATGGGATGTGTAGTTCTACAACAGCTGGAGGGCCGTAGTTTGAGGATCCCTGCACTAGATTTTAGTTAGGGGTATCAGAGTAAAGGGGACTGAATACAAATGCACGCCACACTTTTCAGATATATATTTGTAAAAAAATAAATAAAATGAAAAATATTTATAATTTTCCTTCCACTTCAAAATGATGTACCACTTTGTGTCGGCTATCATATAAAATCCCAATAAAATACAATTGTTTTTAGTTGTAATATGACAAAATGTGGAATATTTCAAGGGGTATGAATATTTTTAAAAGGCACTGCATGTAATATGAGAACCAGTCAGGCAAGCCAAAACAATACATGGATCTAAAGGAGATTATAGTCAGATTGTAAAGTGGGTAGGTGAACTTGAGAGGGAAGGTTAAAAATCAACAGCTCATTTTAGGGATTAGGTTAAAGTGTTCCTAAACCCACAACAGTAAAATCGAAAAACGTTATACTCACTGTGTAACCTAAGGGGTTAATCCTCTGCATTGTGTAAAAAGGCTGTTTGATCCTGTCTTCTCTGACCCTCCCCTTCTTCCACAGTCCCAAAACCATCTCCTGCTAGAACAGAGCCTTGGAGGCAAGCTGCACATGCTCAGTTTGGTGTGTACTGCTAGAGAGGATTTTTTTTTTCCTTGAAAGAGTGCATGTGATAAATTAGCACTGTCCAGACAGAGGGTCAGGGGTGCTGCAACCTCATAGGACAATCAGGGTAGAATGAAAATGCCTCTTACAAGCTTTACCAGTGCTCTTGATGGACACTGATAGAAGTCACAAGACTGCTCTAATTTCTGATGAGAAAAAGGTATTTAGCAGGTTATATTTACTAAAATAATTATATGTCTATGTTCTGTGTATGGTGGGAGACCAGATATAGTGAATGCAGGGTCCTGGGTTTAGTAACACTTTAACAATTTCCCTACCTGAATCCTTAAAGGGCTAGTTCACCTTTATAAAACAAAAAAAATACTCTATGCAGTCCCACAAACACCATTTCATAATTCTGAACCATTCTGATAAAAAAAAACAAGGCATTTATGCTCTTTCTTCCCATACTTGTAAACTATTTGTGCATGGAATAAAGCCTACCCCAAGCACTTTTAATAGTTTTTACAGCGACGTTGTCTAGGACATACCAGTCCTAGACAAGTGTTCCCTCTGGCAGTACAGGAATTAGCGTTTTGAGCTGGCTTTACAATTGGCCTACAGGTAGAAAGAACATAAATGCACATTTTATAAATTGGTTTAGTTTAGTGTTATGGAATGGTGTTCATGGACTACATAGGGTTTTATTTTTAGGTAAACTAACCCTTTAAAGTGGACCTAAACTGTGTTTTTGTACCACAAACTGAAAACGGTATTTAATTTTTAATATTAGACACAAAATCGTGAGTAAGGGCAGATGATTGGTCCATCTGCCTTATCTGATATATGACATCATATTTGCCTAGGCCAGAAACCAGAAAGCAACTAAAGAAATGCAAAAAAAAAAGAAATGCAAAAAAAAGTTCAAACAAGAAAGTATAATATACCTTACCTATTTACCAATGCTAACAGCATAAGGGTTACACATAGTTAAAGATGACTGATAGGGTTTAGTTCCACTTGAAGTATTAGGCTATCCTTAGGGGCACTTGGGTTATCCTTATGTTAGGGACACTTGGGTTATCCTTATGTTAGGGACACTTGGGTTATCCTTATGTTAGGGGCACTTGGGTTATCCTTATGTTAGGGGCACTTGGGTTATCCTTATGTTAGGGGCACTTGGGTTATCCTTATGTTAGGGGCACTTGGGTTATCCTTATGTTAGGGACACTTGGGTTATCCTTATGTTAGGGACACTTGGGTTATCCTTATGTTAGGGACACTTGGGTTATCCTTATGTTAGGGACACTTGGGTTATCCTTATGTTAGGGACACTTGGGTTATCCTTATGTTAGGGACACTTGGGTTATCCTGATGTTAGGGACACTTGGGTTATCCTGATGTTAGGGACACTTGGGTTATCCTTATGTTAGGGACACTTGGGTTATCCTTATGTTAGGGACACTTGGGTTATCCTTATGTTAGGGACACTTGGGTTATCCTTATGTTAGGGACACTTGGGTTATCCTGATGTTAGGGACACTTGGGTTATCCTGATGTTAGGGACACTTGGGTTATCCTGATGTTAGGGACACTTGGGTTATCCTGATGTTAGGGACACTTGGGTTATCCTGATGTTAGGGACACTTGGGTTATCCTGATGTTAGGGACACTTGGGTTATCCTTATGTTGTTAGGGACACTTGGGTTATCCTTATGCTGAAAAATACTACACAAGGTGCCAAGAATTTATGTGCCCAGATCCACACACAACTGCCTGATGGCAAAGCCAGTTTCTCGACCTCCACTGTACCAATGGCATAGCTTAAATCCCAATTGCAGTCCGCTTGAAACCAAAATAATTAAATTACCTAAAAACGTGTCTTTCTAAATGTTTTTTTTAATTTCTTTTTATTTTATTGAATTTGCGCTCAATTGCCATGCCAAGATCCCTAACCCTGCCTGCAGTTTGCACAGGACTGCTGCGCTCTATGTAACAGTAGATGTCACTCCACAGCAGTCCAAGATGCCCCTTGCAGAGTCTCCACTACATCCGTGCTCTCTGCTCATTGGTTGCCCAGTTTGTTTAGTGGGCTGTGCACACAATATCTCTTTATTTAAATTAGTAATACCCAAAATGCATATATATTCTGGCATAGGCATACAAACTAAAAATACAGAGGATTAGTAATGGCACATCACTCAGGAAGTTGTTTTCCAGATTTAAATCTAGTTTTTATTAGGACTCATTTTGGCAGATAACTAGAACATTAAGTTCACCACTCGTTCAGACAAGGAGAGGTGTACAGGCACAGAATATATGGACAGGCAGAGCAGCAGCTGCAGTAGTTATAATGTAAACATAAAACATTTCAAGTATTCCCATTAACAGGTATATGTGGAATGCATGTTTAATAAGGTATTTTGGTTGCTGAAATCGACATCTTACACATGGTAAATATAACTATACGACACGTTTTTGTAGTGTTTGTCGAGATACATTAAATCTTGTAGTAAGATACTAATCAAGCGTAGGTTTCTGAGCCGAGAATGATCAGAGCTACAATTCCTAATTAAAGGTGATCTTCGCCCTTCTAACCTACTTTCCTTCATTTTAAAGGTAAGAGGGGTTTTTAAAAAAAAATATATCGAAGGAGGTTAAGGTTCCATTTTAAAAGCTAAATATTTTCTGGAAAAGAAAAAAATATACCTAGAAGTGAGAATTTTCACCAGCGTGTTGGGACACTTTAGGTGGCCATAGATATAGGTCTCTTTATTTAAATTAGTAATACCCAAAATGCATATATATTCTGGCATAGGCATACAAACTAAAAATACAGAGGATTAGTAATGGCACATCACTCAGGAAGTTGTTTTCCAGATTTAAATCTAGTTTTTATTAGGACTCATTTTGGCAGATAACTAGAACATTAAGTTCACCACTCGTTCAGACAAGGAGAGGTGTACAGGCACAGAATATATGGACAGGCAGAGCAGCAGCTACAGTAGTTATAATGTAAACATAAAACATTTCAAGTATTCCCATTAACAGGTATATGTGGAATGCATGTTTAATAAGGTATTTTGGTTGCTGAAATCGACATCTTACACATGGTAAATATAACTATACGACACGTTTTTGTAGTGTTTGTCGAGATACATTAAATCTTGTAGTAAGATACTAATCAAGCGTAGGTTTCTGAGCCGAGAATGATCAGAGCTACAATTCCTAATTAAAGGTGATCTTCGCCCTTCTAACCTACTTTCCTTCATTTTAAAGGTAAGAGGGGTTTTTAAAAAAAAATATATCGAAGGAGGTTAAGGTTCCATTTTAAAAGCTAAATATTTTCTGGAAAAGAAAAAAATATACCTAGAAGTGAGAATTTTCACCAGCGTGTTGGGACACTTTAGGTGGCCATAGATGGATCGAAATTCAGACGGTTCACCAGGGACTAGACTAATTTCGACACATGTGTGGCCTCTGCAGTTGATCTTCCCTTGACTTCCATTTAACCAACTCTGCGGATAAGAGCTGCTCAAACAGCAGCTGCAGCCAATGGCTTAGTGCTTATCTGTGCATTCTGACCATGGGGGAGTGTCCCTACTGTTATATATATATATATATATTTTTTTTTTTTTAAATAACAAACATGTTCTTCTTACCTCCACTGTGCAGCTCGTTTTGCACAGAGTGGCACCGAACCTGGTCTTCTGGGGTCCCTCGGTGGCTGTCTCTGCTCCTCCCCGCAAGAACTAACCCCCTTCATGGGAGCTCTCTCCCATGGGGGTTAGTTCTTGCGGGCACGCTCCCGTGATACAGCCAGCGGCCATAGCCCCTCACTGTATCACTTGGCCATGCCCCCCGGTGTGCCGCGTCATTGGATGTGATTAACAGCTGCGCGAGCCAATGCGCTGCTATCAATCCATCCACTCTAGCCAATCAATGGCCAGACTAAGCGCAGAAGAGGACGTCGGGGGCGAGCGCAGCAGGTAAACGGGCTCAGGTAAATAAAACAGGGGGGCTGTAACTGTTAGATGTTTTTTCACCTGAATGCATAGGATGCATTCAGGTGAAAAAACATGAACCTTTACAACCCCTTTAACCTTTAAAGGTTTCGATCATGCCTAACCTTTCCCTTCTTTCCTCCAGACTGTTCATTTTAAAGCGGGAGTTCAACCATTTCTTTTTTTTTTTTTTTTTTTTTCCCTTAGCTTCCTGCTCGTTTTGTCTAGGGGAATCGGCTATTTGTATTAAAATATGAGCAGTACTTACCCGTTTTCGAGATGCACCTTCTTCCGTCGCTTCCGGGTATGGGTCTTTGGGAGCGGGCGTTCCTTCTTGATTGACAGTCTTCCGAGAGGCTTCCGACGGTCGCATCCATCGCGTCACTCGTAGCCGAAAGAAGCCGAACGTCGGTGCGGCTCTATACTGCGCCTGCGCACCGACGTTCGGCTTCTTTCGGAAAATCGTGACGCGATGGATGCGACCGTCGGAAGCCTCTCGGAAGACTGTCAATCAAGAAGGAACGCCCATTCCCGCAGCCCATACCCGGAAGCGACGAAGAGGATGCATCTCGTAAACGGGTAAGTAATGCTCATATTTTAAAACGAATAGCCGATTCCCCTAGTAAAAACGAGCAGGAATCTAAGGGGAAAAAGTGCCCTCTAAGGGTGAACCACCGCTTTAAGTTCCTGAAGTTGCGCTTGATATGTTATATCTCCCAAACCTTTTGCCATTTTTGTTACCCGCCCCTGGACTCGTTCTATCTTATTAATATCTTTGTGTAAGTGAGGTCTCCAGAACTGAACACACTATTCTTAAAGAGGTCTCACTAAAGACCTATATAGGGGAATCAGACTCTCCTTACTTATTGATTTGCACTATTGTAATTAGTATGGTAATTAATATGGTTTGAACAATATTATGTTTTAGGAAAATGTTATTGCAGCACTGCAGTTGCTAGTTTTGTTTTTAAAGACACAGTTCTAAGTACCAGTATAATCCTTGAGGTACAGGATCTTCACACTTAAACTCCCTTAGTAACCAATGAGAGCTCTGTACTTGTAGAGTCAGCTCTAGGGAAGACTGCTCAGCCTCAGCAGAAGGGAGGATATTTTTGCTTAATAAAGAATAAAGTAATGCCCAACACAGTAATGGCATACCCCACTTTTAAGTACACAATGGGGTTTATTTACTAAAGCTGGAAAATGCAAAATCAGGCTCACTTTTGCATAAAAACCAATGAGCTTCTAACCCCAGCTTGTTCAGTTAAGCTTTGGTAATAAAACCTGGAAGCTCATTGGTTTCTATGCAGAAGTGAGCCTGATTTTTTACTTTCCAACTTTAGTAAATAAACCATACTGTGTACTTAGAAGTGGGGTATGCCTGTAGTCACAAATTCTGCATCTGACTTAAAATGGAAGTCCATGCTAAAACCCCTGCATCTATAGCCACCAACATCCCAACACTAACCTCTCTAGCCCTGTAAAAAAAAAAAAAAAAGTATACATACCTTTTCTGCAGGCGATCTGACCCCATCTCCAGTGGCAGAAGCTTGGCTGAGTACACGTCCGACAACGGCTGTGAAATTAACAGGAAGCGACATCACCAATAGCGGTACTATGGGGCTTCTGTTGACAGACGTGTCCTCTGCCTCTGCCACCGCCTCCACAGCGAAGCCGTAGCTGACAGCTCTGCGTTGGATCATAGCTTCCGCTGCTGGAGATCGGTACGGATCGCCTGCAGAAAAGGTATGTATACTGATTTTTTTCTTTACAGGGCTAGATAGGTTAGTGTTAGAATTCTGGTGGCTATGTATGCAGGGATTTTAGTTTTAGCATGGAATTCCACTTTAAGTCACCTTCTAAGCAGATCTTAAAGGAGTTTTCCAATGTTCTAAAAAATATTTGCTTCTGCTAAAACCACGTATCTCCTGCATTCAAGATAATGTGCCTCTCATTCATTTGTACTCATACGTGATCAGATTTATGCAAGTGACACTTACATTTGTGGCATTGTACGGGGTATAGCCACTACTGGTTATGAAAAAACAAAAACAACCAAAATGGTGGTTTTAGGCATACTGGCCATCGTTTAATATATAAAACACATGAGCAGACTTGGTTGTGCAGCACGTTATCAGTCAGTGCAAATCTTGCAGTGCAGTGATACAGAGCACACAGAGAAACAGCCTCTATTATGGATAACAAAAAATGTACAAAACAGTATGGATTTACATAACATACAACAATCTTTATACAAATAGACCACATAAATACATATTATAACTGAAATACAATACATATCAATGTACCATATATGCTTACTCTGCTGTCCTCTCTTGTGTACTCCATATACACTGTACATACCCCTGAATTAAAGAGTAAAGTCAACTTGCATCATAAATTGTGAGACATCCAATGGCTAGATTAGGAATGGTCAAGAAAACTGTAGTAAAATATTTTATTTTCTCTCTCATTTTTGGCAACTACATTCCTGCACCAAACACAGTAAACTATTCTGTATTATATATTCAAGAGTCAGACACCATATAACAGGTAACAAATAATCTTACATAGTACATAACTGCCCCTCATCAAAAAAGTGTACATGTTTTGCCCAAACTAGATTCTGACATATCACTGTCTAGAGCAGAATTGAAAATCAGACTCGGATTTTTGCCAGTAATAATGGGCAGCACAGATGCTTTTCTTTCCATCATCTTTTTAAAAAGTACATTTTTATTTAAACTATTCTTTTTGCTGCACTTCAGCTGCATAACATCTTTGAAGTGATACATTTGGACTGTTATGGACAATGAAAGGCACATTCTGTCTCCCACTAGTGGTTGGTCATAGTAATTCAGTTACACGGATATTTTGGCTTTTAGACATATTTTGGCACAGAGGTACTATTCATGTTATACAAAGCACAGATAGCAGTTTGGCACATAGCAAATAACACCAAACTATGCGACTATACATAATGAACCCACACACACAAGATGTCTGAAAAAAAGGCATTCATAATGAGAGGTTCCCAAATGCACTGTACACATGTATAATTGCAGAAATAAGAGAAATAAAGAGAGGTTGCCTCTTTAAAAGAAACCCATTATGACAGAAACAAGGAGGCTGCTATTACCAAGCGCTTCTTTAGAAAATATTAGTTGCCCGACTGTCACATTGAATTTCCTCCTTCTGTACTCTCAATTACGTACCTTGGTACAAGCTTACAGCTAACCTATCCTTTCTCTGAATTTCTTGATCCACATATTTCTTCTTGGTCAGTGACTAAGAATTAGCCCTGGTTCCCATTGCAGCGATTTGGCATGTCAAATCGACAGCTATTGCTGGCAATGGCACCATCCGAATCAGTAAGACGCCGCACCTATTCCCAAAAAGTAGTTTCTGTACTACTTTTAGCGACTTTGGGGTGCAATTTCAATAGACATCTGTGCAGAAACCCGCACAAGTGCCTCTGAAATCGCCCCCCAAATTGGGACTGAACAGCTGAACTTGCACGATTTCACTCCCGCTGTCAGTGTGAACCTAGGCTTAGGCTTCATGCATGCAGCTGCAAGTGTGTATTTACAGTCAAAGGTGCACCATAAATCCCACTGCCAACAGCTTCTTAAAATAGATGACAGGCTGAAATATGCACATTTACTGACATCCGAGCAGTACTTGCGTAGAGAGATGTGCATACATTCCTGTGTATTGCTGGAATGTCTGTATATCTGCATAAAGCCGCTGAGCGTTTCAGCCTGTCATTGATTTTGACAGGCTGCTGGCACCAGGCTGTATGCTGCACCTGGGCCATCCTGGCAGAGAAGTATACCCAAATGTTTGTCATATGGCCCTCTTGCAGCTGTGTGCGTGAAGCTTTTGTACCTTAAAGTGATAATAAGGGTAATTTTTTTCTTAAAATTAAAAAAGTGGTTATAGTTGCCTACTTTGTGCAAGCTCAGAGATGTCACTTACCTCCTCTTTTGGGGTCCCCCACCAGCAGCTTTTTTTGGTGGAAAATGGTAATTGATTATCTGCCGATTTCTTTTTATCACAGGGGGAAAAAAATCATCACACCGTGGGTGAACAGTTACTAATCAGTGTCATAGCCAATCACAGGCTATTACAGCAATCATGGGATCGAGAGCTGGTCCTTAGAGTTCCAAATTGTTAGTACAAGGCTGGGAGTTGTCAGTGACTGTGTGCTATGCAACATGCTCCCAGCATAAACAAAGATATGCACATATGCAGCCCCACAGAAGCCCCATCTGATTATGTCGATTAGCAGGAGGTTAGAGTATTAAAGCATCACCACTCCAGTTAGTAAAAGGAGATGTATAGCCAAAGCTCGTTTGGCTGTACTTCTCCTATGAATCACAGAAGTGTAGTTTGTTCTGCACTCCTGTGGCTTGTTTTCAGCCAACAGTGGGCTAAAGTCCAGTCGGCTGATGTCATTGAGCTGGTCGGAATCCACCCAGCAGCCTGATCTGGCACCTTGCTCAGCTCTCAGTGATCCGCTGAGAGACTGAGCTAGCCCCTCCTGCCCCCTCCACAGCCCAGCACTCCGACTTTCTGCTCAGAACCGAGTGATCAATGGTGTTTAATCACTCAGTTCTCAGTGCAGTGTCGGCAGGGGACAGATGCTACATTCCACCTAGGTGAGTATAAATGTTTCTTTATAAAAGTCCATACTTCTCATTTAAACTAACTTTTTCAGGAGGTCAGCAATGGCAGCCCCTTATTTCTCGCACAACAGTTTTACTTTAAAATCAATAGGATAAAATATATGATTCTTACTCCGCCATACAATATTAATAATTGCACAAATATATATACTCTTCAGGCAAATCTCATCACACTTTGATTTAAAACAGAATAGCATCAATTCACAATTGTTATATTATCTGATAACATTTGCATAAAAATGTTCAAGTCATAAAAATGAACGTCACATTTGAGTGGGATCATTATTTTTCAATACAAAATGAACCATTGAATTTGTATTTTTTCTCCACCTTGAATGACCCCTTCTTTTTCTTTCTCCTCAATAGACATCTTATAGTAATTAATTACTATTGCCAACTGTACTTTTAGAAGCAAAATCCTGTGCAACCATCTTTGTGAATAGACTTTTACATACAAAAGTAAAACCCATAGGGCCAGATCCACGAAGCGCGGCGCTTCTTTACGGCCGGCGTAGTGTATCTCAGATACACTACGCCACCGTAACTTACAACGTATTTCCCGTGTTCTCAAAGAATTTGCGCCGTAAGTTACTGCGGCGTAGTGTATCTGTGTCGGCGTAAGGGTGCGCAATTCAAATGGATGAGATGGGAGCGTGTTTTATGCTAATACGTCTTGACCCAACGTAAATGACGTTTTTTCTGAACGGCGCATGCGCCGTCCGTGGGGGTATCCCAGTGCGCATGCTCGAAATTAACCCGCAACAAGCCAATGCTTACGACGTGAACGTCATTCTACGCAAAGCCCTATTTGCGAACAACTTACGCAAACAACGTTAAATTTTCAAAATTCGACACGGGAACGACGTCCATACTTAACATAGGATACGCCTCATATAGCAGGGGTAACTATACGCCGAAAAAAGCCTTACGGAAATGACGTAAAAAATTGTGCCGGCCGGACGTACGCTCGTGGATTGCCGTATTTAGCTAATTTGCATACTCGACGCGGAAATCGACGGAAACGCCACCTAGCGGCCAGCGTAAATATGCACCTTAGATCCGACGGCGTACTAAGACGTACGCCAGTCGGATTTAGCACAGCTTCAGGCGTATCTTGTTTTGTGGATACAAAACAAAGATACGCCGGAGCAAACTAGAAGTTACGCGGCGTATCAATAGATACGCCAGCGTAACTGCTTCGTGGATCTGGCCCATAATGTACACTTTAAAAGATCAATGTTATAAAACCTTTCTGAATTAAAAATTTGCAAAAAAACATATAGTCATGAAAATAGTGCATATGTTATGTGTTTTTTTTATTATTATTAAAGCGGCGGTTCGGCCGTTTTTTTTTTTTTAAGTCAGCAGCTACAAATACGGCAGCTGCTGACTTTTTAAAAAAGGACACTTACCTGTCCAGCGCGCCCGCGATGTCAGCAGCCGAGGCTGAGCAATCACTCAGTCCTTCGGCTGCTTCCGCCGCCATCCTCGGTGAGGGAATCAGGAAGTGAAGCCTGATGGCTTCACTGCCCGATTCCCTACTGCGTATGCGCGAGGATCGCGGCGCGCTGTCACTGGTCCCCGCTCTCTCCTGGGAACAGTGTTTATATGCCCAATGTTTCAAGTGTCACCATACCTGGAAGCAAAAAAAATCTGAGTGGAGAGACTCTTTCATTTCATTCTAATGTTTTATGATACACAGAATGTGTGGTAGAATGTGTGGTGAAAGGATTGTGGAGGCACATTTTACAGGGACGATTTAAAATATTAAAACCACTATTAAACAATGAAAAAAAGTTAAAAGATCTAAGCAGCAATATAAAAGTTTGTTAACCCCTTCAACCTTGTTTCAGCATACAATCACGTATGAACTGTTTTTTTTTTTTTAAGCTGTGAGATTTGAAGAAGAAGTTCACCTTTTGGAACATGTAACAATGTGGACTCTCCCCCCCCTCCCAGTGACAGTGAGTGGGCATCTTCTCTGGCGCCTGCTGTCACTGTCTGAAAGTAAAGCAGCCATGTGGGTCTCTGCCCGGCCACGCCATTCATTCACCGAGTTCTGCGAATGGGAATTTCTAAGTACCTTGTATTTCTAAATAAAGTATCATGGCGCTGTATCGAGTCCTGTCAGTGAGTATTTTCCTGCCCATACAAGACACGAGCATACAGATACACTGACAAGTCTGCAGGAGTCCTGCATGGCCCCCGTGATCTGCCGATCATGAGTGCAATACTTTCCACGTTCCAAGTAAAAAAAATAATAAATGCATATTTTTTTACCTCCCGCATCTTGTGCATGTATTATTTTTTTTTTAAAAGGTGAACTTATCCTTTAACCAGAACATTTTGCTGTAGTTATGAAAATTGGATGGAGGATCTTTTTTTTTTAGGAATGAGAGGCACTGTAGTATTTTAGTACCAGGGAATGGGGTAATTATCAGGTCTTCGACACCCATGGACTCTGTAATTGCGGGTCACTGGGTTCTTCCATCAGAACTTTAGACAACCCTCAGTCAGTCTTCCAAACCTTGTTCAGAACCTTCACCACTTCATCATAGATTATAAAGACAATAGCAACATCTAGACAGACACGTCCAAGACGAGGAATGGTCCCCTTGTAGAACCTAGAAAGTGGGAGGAGATGACAACTTTAGATGCTGGCAGGACACTTTAAAAAAAAAATTAATGCTAAAATGAGTCTATGCCATATGTAAAGCTAGAAGACGATTCAGAGAATGGTTGGGAAGTATATGTCAACAGAATGCATTGAGAACATTTTAATGAAATTAATAACTTACGCTTTGGGTCCCTCGTACTTGAGTATCTGATAGGCACAGTCCAATGTACTTTTGTATCTATGAGCTTCCAGTCCCTGCAAAACAAAATAATTATGTGTTATCTTCAAACAGTTCAGAGCAAGCAGATCTACCACAATTTTTTATTTATTTTTTACAAACACCCAAAGACAGAATCTTCCTCCCTATATATGATGATCAACATCTCACAAAGTTTTAACCACTTGGGATCCGCCTGCCGTCAATTGACGGCTACAGCGCGGATCCCAAAAGCCAACAGGACGTCAATTGACGTCCGCCCCTTTGGGCGCTCCAGAGCGCGCAGCGGGGAAAATCTGTGTTGGCCGTGTCCCTCGGACACAGCCAATTACAGATCGCCGCGAACGGCCAATCAGAGTGGCCGTTTGCGATGCGATCTGTGCGGCCAATGAGAGATGATCTCATATGTAAACATATAAGATCATCTCTCATTGCCGTTTTACACAGAGACAGCGGTGCTGTCTTTGGAGAGGAGACCGATCTGTGTCTCTTGTACATAGAGACACAGATCGGTCACCCCCCCCCAGTCACCCCCCCTCCACCTACAGTTAGAACACTTGATAGGAAACACATTTAACCCCTTCCTCACCCCCTAGTGTTAACCCCTTCAATGCCAGTCACATTTATACTGTAATTAGTGCATATTTATAGCACTGATCGCAGTATAAATGTGAATGGGGCCAAAAATGTGTCCGATGTGTCCGCCATAACGTCGCAGTCCCAATAAAAATCGCAGATCGCCGCCATTTCTAGTAAAAAAAATAAATAAAAAATAATAATTCTGTCCCCTATTTTGTAAGCGCTATAACTTTTGCGCAAACCAGTCGCTTATTGCGATTTTTTTTTTTTTTTTAACAAAAATATGTAGAAGAATACGTATCGGCCTAAACTGAGAAAAAAAATTTGTTTTTTTTTTTAAATTGGGATATTTATTATAGCAAGAAGTAAAAATATTGTATTTTTTTCAAAATTGTTGCACTTTTTTGTTTATAGCGCAAAAAATAAAAACCGCACAGGCGATCAAATACCACCAAAAGAAAGCTCTACTTGTGGGGAAAAAAGGACGTCAATTTTGTTTGGGAGCCACGTCGCACGACCGCGCAATTGTTAGTTAAAGCGACGCAGTGCCGAAAGCTGAAATTTCACCTGGGCAGGAGGGGGGTATATGTGCCCAGTAAGCAAGTGGTTAAAGGTTGCTAATGCTAAAACAGATCTTCTGTCCAATCCTACACACAGAGCAGAACAGAAATGCCATGTTCAGCTCATTTTAACATTTGAACATACTAAAGAGGGCCTATCGTAAAAATCGACATTTAGGGCCAGATCCAGAGAGAATTGGATCCGTGCAGCTTATCAGAGATACGCTACGCCACTGTACCTTACCTGGCGGAATTTCGAATCCTCAACGATTTCGCGCCGTAAGTTACAGCGGCGTAGTGTATTTCTGGCGGCGGAATTTAAATCGGCGATCAGGGGTGGGTTTAATTTAAATGAAGCGCGTCCCCGCGCCGAATGAACTGCGCATGCGTCGTCTAGAAATTTCCCGCCGTGCTTTGCGTGAAATGACATCGCAACAACGTCATTTTTTGAACTTAGACGTGAGTTACGTCCATCCCTATTCACAGACGACTTACGCAAAAAAAAAAAACATTTCAAATTTAGACGCGGGAACGACGGCCATACTTAACATGGCAAGTCTATACGCCGCAAAATACCAGCTTTAACTATACGCCGGAAAAAGCCGACTACAGACGACGTTAGAAAATGCGACGGCCGCGCGTACGTTCGTGGATCGTCGGAAACCGCTAATTTGCATACCCGACGCGGAAAACGACGCAAACTCCACCCAGCGGGCGCCAAAGTATTGCATCTAAGATCCGAAGGCGTACGAAGCCGTACGCCTGTCGGATCTTACCCAGATGCCGTCGTATCCTGGTTTGAGGATTCAAACTAAAGATACGACGCGGGAAATTTGAAAGTACGCCGGCGTATCAGTAGATACGCCGGCGTACTTACTCTGTGAATCTGGCCCTTATAATTTAGAATAAAAATAGCCTCTTTACTCTTATTTATTACTATGTAAATTGATTTTTCTTTTTTTCAAAAAGCTTGATTTCATTTTAGAATTTACGAATCTTTGCACCAGAAACACAATTTTATTGCCATTATAAATGGGACACATTGTAGCATAAAATGTACACTTGTATCTATAATAAGATGCATTGTTTTAAAAATATCTCTGGTTAAACAAGAAAAATTAAGTTTTTTTTTTTTCATTTTGTCAATAGATTGCATAGGAAATAAAATTATTTCAGAAAGATATTATTAAAAAAAAGAACTTATTTGTCCTGCAAATAAGAACAATTTAGGTATCCATTTCTTATCCGAAAGCGGATCTAAAGTCTCCATACTTAACGGTCATCTTCTTCTGAGTGCCGGTCTTTGGGCCTCTTTGGGTGGGGGGAGGACGTTACTCCTGCACATGCGCAGAAGGCCATCACCCCAGCACTCAGAGACATGCACAGTGCCAGAGGCAGCAGGTAGGTAGGTGCATTTTATTGCAGAAGAGACAGTGCATGTCTCTTCTGCAGTAAACATTTTTTACAGTGGGACTTTAGTTCCACTTTAAAGTTGTTCTAAAGTCAAAACTTTTTTTTTCCTTAAAACATTCCCTTTTTAACTCTAAAAAAAAAAAAACACCGGACCACCTGTTCTTGTGTCACAATTGTTTACGTTATATTAATTTTAATTTTTGTCTGCAAATTTTTTCCCCACACAAAAGTGGAGTTACCCTTTAAACATTTGTAACATCCAGATGCTAATGATCAATGACAAAACCTGTAGGTTGTGCTAAACTGATTAACTGAAACAAGCGAAACCAATGACATAACAGGTTCTCCCTCTGACAGCAGCAGGGGCAGTTCTTACTGCTGCAGTGTACAGAGCCCAAATAATTATGTGCGATTGCTGTTTAATGCAGTAGTACTCTAAGTTTTGGTTGTGCAACAGTAATAGTGAACGACCATGACAGCACAAGGTAAGATAAAGTGGGTTGGATGGTACTGGTCCTCGTCCTTAAAAGAAGACTGGCGACAACTAGTGGTGGGAGAAAAAAATATATGTGATGAGCAGGAGAGTATTGCAGCACAAGTTGCTTTCTTTTTCACTAAATAGGATTTTTTATTTTTTTTTGCTGGAGTTCTGTGTTGTGACAATTGTGTGGGCGTGCAACGCTGTACCCCTTCTTTTTTCCTCATATAATATAGCTTTTCTTTTGGTGGTATTTGATTACCTTTGCGGTTTAATTTTTTTGTGCTATATACAAACACAGACAATTTAAAAAAAACAAAAAAACAATATTCTTTACTTTCTGCTATAAAATTTTCCCAATAAAAAAGTAAATATTTTTTTTTAAATCAATTTATAATATAATACAATATATATTTTGCTACATATTTTTGGTCAAAAAACAAACAAAAAACAATACGTGTAATATCGATTGGTATATTTTTATATATTTCGTTTTTAACAAAAAGTGCGGCGATCAGCGACTTATAGCGGGACTCATTTGACACTTTTTGGAGACCAGTGACACTAATACAGAAAAATATGCACTGTTACGGTACTAATGACACTGGCAGGGAAGGGATTAACATCCGGGGCGATCAAAGGGTTAATATGTTCCCTAAGAGTGCTTGCTAACTGGGGGAGGGGGGGGGCGGTACTTTGATTGTGGGAACGTAAAGATGAGCACATTCCCCTCTCACAGAACGGCGGTTTGCCTTGTTTACATGGGCAGACCACCACTCTGCTTTTCTTACGAACGATCGGCGGGTCCCAATGTTCTATCAAAAGAGCCAAATCATCAAAATCTCCAACAAGTCACTTCCGGTGACTGTCCAGCAGCTGTAATTGAATATTTGGATGACTTGCCTGTTTTCACAGAACACTGTCACTACTGTACATGATGAGTTGGCCGTTTTGACAGAACACCGGGTAAGAAGGAAAAAAGTTGTTGCCGCCTTTGAGGCAGCCATGTTGTTGGTTATTAGCGGCTGGACTAACAATGTTTACTCATTATAGTGTGTACCATAGTGTATACGCTGCCAGTGTTATGTGAAAACAGGGTTCTGTGCTGGGACCAATCCTATTTAATTTGTTCATAAACAACCTGGAGGATGGGGTAAACAGTTCAATCTCTGCTATTTGCGGACGATGCTAAGTAGGGCAATAACTTCTAAGCCGCATGTGGAAACCTTGCAAAGAAGATCTGAACAAATTAATGGGATGGGCAACTACATGGCAAATGAGGTTTAATGTAGAAAAATCTATAATAATGCATTTTGGTGGCAAAAATATGAATGCAATCTTTACACTAAGGGGAGAACCTCTAGGGGAATCTAGGATGAAAACGGACCTAGGGGTCCTAGTAGGTGACAGGCTCAGCAATGGCATGCAATGGCAAGCTGCTGCTAACAAAGCAAACAGAATATTGGCATGCATTAAAAAAGGGGATAAAATGATAATTCTCCAGTTCTACAAGACTCTGGTCCGGCCGCACCTGGAGTATGCTGTCCAGTTCTGGTCACCAGCCCTCAGGAAGGATATACTGGAAATGGAGCGAGTACAAAGAAGGGAAAAAAAGCTAATGAAGGGTCTGGAGGACCTTGGTTATGAAGAAAGGTTGTGAGCACTGAACTTATTTTCTCTGGAGAAGAGACGCTTGAGAGGGGATATGATTTCAATTCACAAATACCGTACTGGTGACCCCACAATAGGGATAAAACTTTTTCACGGAAGGGAGTTTAATAAGACACGTGGCCACTCATTAAAATTAGAAGAAAAGTGGTTTAACCTAAAACTACGTAGAGGGTTCTTTACTATAAGAGCGGCAAGGATGTGGAATTCCCTTTCAATCTGTCCAGCAAGGAGGGAGAGAGCCAAGGAAAGCCGCACATCGTTGGATCGAGATGGGGCTCAGGTAAGTATAAGGGGGGCTGGGAGGATAGACGCAGCACAGATTTTTTTTTTACCCTAATGATTAAGGTAAAAGAAAACGAAGGCTTTAGAACCACCTTAAATACTAACATTTAGAAGAACTGTATGATTAGTCTAATATAGGAGACACAAATATAGTCTGTACAATTCATACAGTCCGTCTAGACCTCAGGTAACCAATCACCATCTTCTATTTATTCTTACACTGTAAAGGGAGAACCAGATGAATTATTGTGGGGCAAAACAAACTGCCTGAGACTATTCCTCCCTCAGAATAAAATGATATTTAGTGTCTCTCGCAGTAGCAATATGTATGTCAACATTGCAGTTCATATTACCTGCATCCTGGTTTTCACTACATCTAAGGGAGTGTTACCAAAGACACTGGCAGCTCCTGCAATGGCTCCAAATGCTCCTGTTATTAGTGGATTCATTGCTTTGTTAGGATTGTCACCTGAAATGTTAAAGAACAAAATGTTACTGCAGGTCTATGCAGCCTCACAAACATACATAATAAAGTCAATTCTTTTCATGTGCAAAATGAATATGTCAAAGCCCAGTTTTCACATGGCTCATTAAATGAAAGAAAGTGGTTTGTTTTCAGAGATATTACTCCGGATTAAGCACTTAAGGACCCCTTCACGCGATATACGTCAGCAGAAGGGCACAGCTGGGCACAGGCACGTACCTGTACGTTGCCTTTAAGAGCCCAGCCGCGGGGTCGCGCGCGGCACCTCCGTGCTCGCGACCCGGTGTGAAGCTCCGTGACCGCGCCCGCAGGACCCGATCGCCGCCGGTGTCCTGCGATCGGTCACAGGAGCTGAAGAACAGGGAGAGGTGTGTGTAAACACAACTTCCACGTTCTTCTGTGTGGCAGTTACACTGATCGTCTGTTCCCTGATATAGGGAACGACGATCAGTGACGTCACGCCTACAGCGACACGACGCCCCCCTACAGTAAGAATCACTCCCTTAGGGCACACTTAATCCCTTAGCGCCCCCTAGTGGTTAACCCCTTCACTGCCATTGCCATTTTCACAGTAATCAGTGCATTTTTATAGCACTTTTCGCTGTGAAAATGACAATGGCCCCAAAAATGTGTCAAAAGTGTCCGATGTGTCCACCATAATGTCGCAGTCATGAAAAAAAAAAAAAAAAAAACGCAGATCGCCGCCATTACTAGTAAAACAAAAATTATTAATAAAAATGCCATAAAACTATCCCCTATTTTGTAAACGCTATAAATTTTGTGCAAACCAATTGATAAAGGCTTATTGCGATTTTTTTACCAAAAATAGGTAGAAGAATATGTATCGGCCTAAACTCAAAAAATTGCGATTTTTTTAACCAAAAATAGGTAGAAGAATACGTATCGGCCCAAACTGAGAAAAAAAATTCGAAATTGTCGCTCTTTTTTTTGTTTATAGTGCAAAAAATAAAAACCGCATAGGTGATCAAATACCACCAAAAGAAAGCTCTATTTGTGGGGAAAAAAAGGATGCCAATTTTGTTAGGGAGCCACGTCGCACGACCGCGTAATTGTCAATTAAAGCAACGCAGTGCCGAATCGCAAAAAGGGGCAATGTCCTTAACCTGCATATTGGTCCGGGTCTTAAGTGGTTAAGCACAGGCTGATCTTGTGGCCATTATAAAATGAGCAAGGAGTTTCTCAAACTGATGAGCATAAAGCTTTAAGCATTTTCAGAATTGGCAAATAAGGGATCTTTTTGATAAAATAAAATAAAAAATATATATGTCAGTGTATAACCAAGTCACATGATTTTCAGTGATACCATACTGAGCAGATTCACTTTGCTGAATTTAAAATTAAATGTAAACTAAACAGTCATCAAAAAAAGTAATGGAATAGGACATTATTAAGTAAACCAAGTCATTTCATTAATAATAAAAAACAATCAAGCATTGCCAAATTATATACCTCTGTACCAGTTCCGCATAGAGGTCATGACATAGAAGCGAATGGCTTGGTTGGATCCCTGCTTAAGTACTGTAGCTGTGAGACCTTGATAAGTCCCTTTAATGCCTAGGGGAAAAAAACATGACAAGTAACAACACCCAGACTATAATGATGAAAGATGTAAAGAAAGCACATCCATTTCACTATACAAAGTAAATCATTAGAACACCACAAAACAAGGTGCATGATTGTTGAACATATGAGATCCACTGATCATGGTTGCAATGCTTTCCTGGCTCTAATGCAATTTTTTTTTTGTTTAAATAAAGAATTTAAAAAAATGAATGCACATTTTGCATTGTACAATATATAAGTGAATTTAGTTTGGAATTTTCCTTTAAAGGGGTTTGTAAAGGTAAATGTTTTTTCACCTTAATGCATCCTATGGTACCGCCCCCCCCGAACCCCCGTTTTACTTACCCAACCCCTCGAAAGTCCCGCGCGCGTCCACGTGATCACCTTCGGTTACCAGCCTGGCCGTTGAACGGATGACGCGGTGCACTAGGGGGCGGAGTCGAGTGATACAGTCAGCGGCTATGCCCGCCGCTGTATCACGGGAGTGCGCTCGCAAAAGCTTTCCACCATGCGAGCTCGCTCACATGAAGGTGGAAAGCTTTTTTTCGAGGAGGAGCCGAGACAGCCGCCGAGGGACCCCAGAAGACAGGGTTAGGGGACACTCTGTGCAAAACGAGCTGCACAGTGGAGGTAAGTAGAACATGTTTGTTATTTAAAAAAAAAAAAAAAAAAGTTTGCCTTTAGTGTTCCTTTAACTAGATTCTACCCGCGCTATAGCCGAAATACGGCTACAGTGCGGGCTTACTTTTCCAGGAGGGCGTACATGGACGTCCTCCCGTGATTGCACTACCCACGCGCCCACTGCAGCGTACTCTAAATAGCTGAGTCCTTCAGACTCAGCTGATTTCATATCAGGGTAAAGGGCCAATCACAGCACCCCTTTACCACGTGATCAGCTATGTCCAATGACAGCTGATCACAGATGTATACCCAATCTGGTTAACGGCTTTTCTTTCCTCAAACTGACAGCATGAGGAGAGAACAGGAAAAACATAACTGTCTTGTGTTAAAGGGACATCGACACTGATAATCAGGGGACAGATAATCAGTGTAGTCCCAACAGTGCTCACCAGCGCTGCCAATCAGTGCCACCTATCAGTTCCGCCTGTCAGTGCTCATCAGTGCCACCTATCAATGCAGCCTATCAGTGCTCATCAGTGCCACCTATCAATGCAGCCTATCAGTTCCCATCAGTGCCACCTCATCTGCGCACATCAGTGAAGGATAAAAATTACAAAACAATGAAAAATGTTGGTTTTCAGTTTCTTTAGCAAAAAAATGTAAAACCCAGCGGTGATTAAATACCATCAAATGAAAGCTCTATTTGTGCAAAAAATTCTAAAAATGTCATATTGGTGCACTGTTGCATGACTGCGTAATTGTCATTCAAAGTGTGATCTCTAAAAAGCTGAAAAATGGCCTGTGCAGGAAGTGGGTAAAAGTGGCCAGTAGGCAAGTGGTTAAAGACCCTGTCAGTAATAAAAAGTATAGACAAAAAAAAAAAAAAAGACTTCAAGTACAGAAAAAAAATTGTGTTGCACTCCCACAAATGCACTCAGCTCTTAATTCAGATTACTTTATTAATGCCAAAGCGGAATCATTGCAACACATACCACACTCAACAACTATACTTAATTTAAAGCGGAGGTCCGCCCAACGCTGCAAAAATTAACAACCAGCAGCTACACATAATGCAGCTGCTGGCTTTTAATAATCGGACACTTACCTGTCCTGGAGTCCAGCGATGTCGGCAACGCAGCTGATGTTTCCAACAGCTGTCGGGTGCTGCCCTCGCCATTGTGGTTAAGGCAACCCAGCAGTGTAGCCTTACGGCTTCACGCCGGGAACCCTACTGTGCATGCGCTCTGCTCCTCTCTCCTACTGGCCTGGCGACAGGAGAAAGAGGAGGGAGCCAAGCTGTGACGTCAATATCCACGGCTGTGGCTCCCGCAAGTGAGAACAGGACACCTGTCAAAGACAGATGAGCGGAAGTTCCACTTTTGGGCGGAACTCCGCTTTAAAACCCAACTCTGGAAAACTGCAAAATCATCCCTTGCAGTGGGGCTGCACCCAATTCTTTGCTTTTTCAGCAGATGGCGCTCCTCCACACTCAAGCATTGGACTAGTCATCCCTCCGAGGCCTTACATCCAGTGCAGGGATATGGATCTTGCACTGGTCTAGATGACATCAGGACCTTAGACCGGTGGAACATAGGGGAGAAGACACTGTGGATACCGTTCTAACAGCAGGGATGTGCGGAGGACAGGGTAAGTAAATCAGTTTTTCTGTGTCCCCTAGACTTACATGAGCAAATAACCCTTGCAGTGCAGGCACAGCCCCACTGTAAGAGATGTGTTTATCGTTTCCTGGAGTTGAGCTTTAAGCCCTTTTTTGGGCTGATGGTACACATCATTCTTGTGCACTGAGTGGTGTCAGCTCTCCCAGCTGTCTTTTGCTAAACTACTCAACCTCTCCAACTCTCATATCTTTGCAACATAAAGGCTAATCACTCTTTAGTCCATGATAACTAGTAGGGCTTTTTGAGATAACATGGGGCGTATGGAGAAAACACAACTGTAAATTTCTGACAAGATCCACATTTTTTTAACTTATCAAACTGATATAACAAAACGCCTCCAATGGCATATTAATAGATCAAAAGTAAGAAAATAGGAAAAGTTCATTGTTGGGGTTGACATATAATTGAAATATAATATACAGAGGGATATTTATACCTTGATCTCGAATAATTTCTCTGACTCCATGGAAAAACCCTCTGTACTTTGGATTTGGAGAGCACTGGTCATGAATAAACTTCACCTACAGGAAGAAAAAGTTTTGTTTTTTTTAATTGTAGATCTATCATGCTTAGGTTAGTTAAACTGTTGTCAATCAAGTATTATTGTTGTGTTTTACCAAGCAGCCCGTGTTCTATCGTATAGTGCCCTCCGTTGAAAAGTGCCCACTGGCGTGACATCGCCATAGTGCATGCACACACCATAAGAGGCATTTCTAACAGCAGGTTGCAACACAGAAAAAAAAACACCCTGAAACACAGCCACGACCTGCCCTACAACAGCGAGGCAGAATCTGACATCTACAGTCTCCCTCTGCTGTTTGCATAGCTTTTTTTTTTTTTTTTTTTTTTTTTTTTTTGGAACGAGAAGAGTTTAATGAAGACTGTATGAGCGTGCAAGTCCTCCGGGGAAATTTGTGGGGCTCCCCCTGCACTGCAAGGGTTAAATCTGAAATCCAAGAATTGAGTTACTTTGCTAAAACAGCAGGCATATCATGAGCCGAGTCCAACGAGCCGCCTGCCACCTCATAGACTTTTCTCTATTATTCATATCGGACAGATTAATTGCTCCAGGAAGATAACTTCTGGAGCTCTCATGCTGTTTGCATAGCTTTTAATTCTGCCAGTCAAATGGTATCTACCGTTGAAAAATGCCTCCTATCAGCAGGAGTTGTCTTCTGTAATGCACATGCATAGGCACCAGCTAGCAGGGGAAGGGAGTGATGATTCTACCAGTGTCTTAATGGGGCAGGTAACAGGGACTAGTGATGTGGCTACGGAGCTAGAGGCATTGGCGTACGTCAAATCTAACAAAAGATTTCCCACGTTTAACCTTATGCAAAGATATGGAATAAGACCAGACAATTGCAAAATGTCACTGGCTTCACTAATTACAGCCCTATATGGGATAACACTACCCTGAACTGCTACTATTGGACAGCGGGCTTAGGTGGAAAAAGCATGGGATCACTTGTCTGAAACATATTTTTTTGCAATGGCACCTTATCCTCTTTTACAGATCTTCAACAAAAATTCAACATACCACACTCTATGCGATTCTACTACTTGCAATTGCAGCATGCTGTTAAGGCACAAACAGTTGGGGAGCTGTTGATACACTCCTCGACCCCTATCTTTAATTATATGGCCGAGGTGTCTCAACTCAATATTGCTACTCAATGCTCCCCTCCATATTCCTACTAGGCTTCCCTACTCGAGGAAGAACAGTGGGAGGAGGTCCTGCAAGCTGTACAAACGTGCTCTCTCAATGTAACGCAGCGCCTATCTCAGCTCTACATAGTCCTTCGGGTGCATTTTACATCTGCTCGGCTGTCAAGGGTGGGAATGAGGGACGATTTTACATGCACCAGATGTTTTAGAGATCACTGTGATTTAATTATGGTGTTCAAATCATTAGTAAGACCTCATCGGGAATATGCAGTTCAGTTTTGGGCACCAGTTCTCAAAAAGGATATCAGGGAACTGGAGAAAGTGCAGAGAAGGGCAACCAAACTAATAAGAGGAATGGAGGAGCTCAGCTAAGAGGAAAGATTAGAGGAGAATAAGGGGGCATATGATCAACATGTACAAATATATAAGGGGTCCATATAGTGAACTTAGTGTTGAGTTATCCACTTTACGGTCAACACAAAAGACAAGGGGGCACTCTTTATGTCAAGAAGAAAAAAAAAATCATCTCCAACTACAGAAAGGTTTCTTCACAGTAAGAGCTGTGGAAAATGTGGACCAGACTCCCTCCAGAGGTGGTTCTGGCCAGCTCAGTAGATTGCTTTAAAAAAGGCCTGGATTCTTTCCTAAATGTACATGATATAACTGGGTACTGACATTTATACGTAAAGTTGATCCAGGGTAAATTCGATTGCCTCTCGGGGGATCAGGAAGGAATTTTTTCCCTGCTGTAACAAATTGGATCATGCTCTGCTGGGGTTTTTTGCCTTCCTCTGGATCAACTGTGGGTATAGAATTGGGTATATGGGAATTGTACGATTTTTTTTTTCTTTTTTTATGGTTGAACTGGATGGACTTGTGTCTTTTTTCAACCTGACTAACTATGTAATATATTTACTGTGGAGATGTCCAAAATGCCATCTGTACTGGTCCGGGGTACTGAAAACAATTAATGCGGTATTTCAGGTCACTGTTCCCACTGACCCAAAGCCTTGTATATTAGGTATTCTAGATTAGCTCTCAGTCCAGGAACACACTATAAGCAGGCCATAAAACAGGGCCCTTTTTCAGGCCCGTAAACTCTTACTCAGGCACTGGAAAGCAGTTGACCCTCCCACACTTTAAGAATGGATTTCGCAGATGGGGGACACTTTACGGTTGAAAAAGTACATCTACCAACATAGAGGGTGCACGCTTAAATTTAATAAAATTATGGGACACATGGTTAAACACTCCAGGATTCTGCCCAGTAGAATGGATTCTAGATAGATTGTTGTTCTAATAGCAACTGGGGTATGGTTTCTATAAGCCATGTTTTATCTGCATACACGTTAAATGCCCTAAATGTCTGCAGGGCCAACTATACAAGCCCCTATTTTGGGGAAAGTAAATGTTTGTTGAAATATGAGCTAGGGACTTATTGTCACATGCTGCAGACTGTCTGGAATTTTGTAATGCTGTTTATTGATATTTAACATTCAATAAATCTTAAAAAAAAAAAAACCTTAGTTAGACTTACCGGTAACGGTATTTCTATGAGTCTTTCAGGACAGCACCTGGAGAGAGCGCAGCTCCACCCACTTCCCAGGAAACACTGCAGTCAATGCTATAAATTCCGCCCCCTTCCACCATGGCCTCAGTTGTTCACGAGTACCTCCGGCCACGCTGAAATTAGATAAGCAGAACATAGAAACTACACACATTAGCATATATATATATTATCTTTAATAATAAAAGGGCGGGTTATCGGTGCTGTCCTGAAAGACTCATAGAAATACCGTTACCGGTAAGTCTAACTAAGGTTTTCTCACCTCGTCTTTCAGGACAGCACCTGGAGATGATAACCGAGTACTTACTCTAGGGTGGGACCACCGCTTGCAGGACCTTCCTGCCAAAAGACTGCTCTGACACAGAGAGCAAATCCATCCTATAATGACGAGCGAAGGTGGAAAAGCTCGTCCACGTTGCCGCTTTACAGATGTGTTCTGGTGAAGCTCCAGCCCGTTCTGCCCAGGAAGTTGCCACCGCCCTAGTAGAATGGGCCATAACTCCCGGAGGGGGATCCAAACCTTTAGCTTTGTATGCCTCATGGATAGCCATGCGCAACCATCTAGCCAGCGTACTTTTGGAAGCCCCATGTCCCTTGCGGGAACCTGAAAACAGAACGAAAAGCGAATTCGCCTTTCTGAACTCGCTAGAGACCTCTAGATAGCGTCTAATGCATCTCCTGACATCCAAGGAATGGAATTCCCTCTCCTTCGGACAAGAAGGAGTTGGACAAAATGTAGGTAACACTATTTCCTGCGTCCTATGAAATACTGACACTACCTTCGGAAGAAAACTCGGATCAGTTCTTAATACTACCCTATCAGGGAAGATTGACAAAAAAGGCTCCAAAACGGAAAGCGCCTGAAGCTCGCTAATCCTCCTTGCTGAGGTGACCGCCACCAAAAGCACCAATTTTAAAGTTAGAGACTTTACAGAGGCGTCTACCAGTGGTTCGAAGGGTTTTTGAGTCAAACCCCCCAGGACCACTGATAAATCCCACTTGGGGAAAAATTTAAACGGGGAAGGCCTAGCCCTGGCTAAGGCCTTAAAAAATCTGATGACATAAGGCTCTAGAGATAAACGTCTCTCTAGAAACACTGACAAAGCCGCCACCTGCGCTTTCAAGGTGCTGGCTGCCAGACCCTTATCCATACCGTCTTGTAAAAACTCCAAGACGGAACAAGTATTCAAAGGAGAATAATTTTTAACTTCACACCAAGAATTGAAAACCTTCCAAGTCTTGAAATAGATGGCCCTCGTGACCTCTTTCCTACTACTAAGTAGCGTGTCTACCAAACGTTTGGATAGACCCTTCCTGCTAAGAATTAGCTCTTCAGTAACCAGGCCGTGAGCCTTAACCGACTCACGTCTGGATGCAGTAGAGGGCCCTGAAAAAGTAGATCTCTTCTGACTGGTAGAACCCAGGGGTCTTCTACCGCCAGTTCCAACAGACTCGAAAACCAAGGCCTCTTGGGCCATTATGGGGCTATCAGGATCAGAGTAGTCTTCTCCTCCTGAAGCTTCCGTAACACTAAGGGAATGATCTGAACCGGGGTGAAGGCATAGCACAGGCGGAAGGGCCAGCGTTGAACTAACGCATCTAGACCCTCTGCCTGGTCCATTCTGTTTAGAGAAAAATAAACCGGAACCTTGGCATTGGACTGGGCCGCGAACAGGTCTATCTGAGGAGTTCCCCACTTGTTTACTAGCTCTTGGAAGACCTCCGGGCATAAACACCACTCCGATTCCAGAACCCTCGTCCGACTTAAAAAGTCTGCCAGCATGTTTAGGCTGCCTTTTAGGTGTACTGCCGATAGGGAAGCCAAATTCACCTCTGCCCAGGACAGAGTCTGTAAGGCCAGACTGAGGAGTACTCTGCTTCTCGTGCCCCCCTGTCTGGAAACATACGCCACTGCTGTGGCGTTGTCTGACAGAATCTGGACATGCTGGTCCAGAATCAGCTCCTGGAAGGCCCTTAGCCCTAACCAAATGGCCCTGAGTTCCCTCCAATTGGAGGACCTTCTGGACTCTTCCCTCGTCCAGGATCCCTGTGCCATCTGCCCGTTCAGGTGAGCACCCCATCCCCACGAACTCGCGTCCGTAGTTAGGACCCTTGTAGTGAGGAAGGACCAAGACAGACCTAGGCGCAGATTTGCCTGGCTTCTCCACCACCAAAGTTTCCTCTTCACTGAAGACGGAACTCTGAATCTCTTCTCTAGGGATTCCCCATGGGTCCAATTCTGAAGGATCACCTGTTGTAGGCCCCTTGAATGGAGACGAGCCCACTGCACCGCCGGAATGGAGGCCGTGAGTAAGCCCATTGTGGACATGGCTGAGCGCACAGAAATCGGCACATTCGTCTGAATTGCCTTCACCGCAGCCTGAACTTTCTCTATCTTTTCTTCTGGTAGAAAGATTTTCCCCTGAACAGAGTCTATAACGTATCCTAGAAAGACTATCCTCTGGGAGGGCACTAGACTTGACTTTTCTTTGTTCAGGATCCAACCGAGCCCTTCCAAATGAGCCTGGGTCCTCCTCAGGTCCAGGAGAAGCTGCTCCTCCGACTTGGCGAACAGCAGGAGGTCGTCCAAGTATGGAATTATGGAAATCCCCCTGAGCCTTAGGGGTGCCAAGGCCTCTGCCACCACCTTTGAAAAGACTCTGGGAGAGGAGGAAAGGCCGAATGGGAGGGCTCTGAATTGAAAATGTCTCACTCCGCTCTCTGTTCTGATGGCTAGACGCAGATAGCGCTGGGAGGAAGTCCTGATCGGGACGTGCAAATAAGCATCCCTTAAATCTATTGAAGCTAGAAAGCACCCCAGGGGAAGAAGCTTTCTCACCGAGTATATAGAGTCCATGCGGAATCTCTTGTACCGGATAGCTAGATTCAGGACCTTCAGGTTTAAAATTAACCTGAATTTGCCCGACGGCTTCTTTACAAGGAATATATGGGAATAACAGCCCTCCCCCTGGTCTCTCTGGGGAACTGGCGTAATCACCCTCTGTTGGAGAAAATCCTCCACTAATGTCAGCATAGCCTGAGACTTCTCTTGCTCCCTGGGCAATTGGGTCACATAAAACCGCGACGGTGGTTTTCCCGAAAACTCCAGTGCGTATCCCTCTGCAATCAGTTTGAGCACATACGGACTGGACGTCGCCTCTGCCCACTGTGGAAGGAAGGCTTGGAGCCGACCACCCACAGCTGGGAGACCGTCACTGGGGCTTAGCAGGTTGGCTGGGGGAGCGAAACAACACCCCAGGCTTCCCGCGGCCCCTCTGGGACCGCCAGGGTCTACCACCCTGACCTCTTTGTGCCTCCTTAGGACCCTTGGCTTGGAAAAAAGGACGAAAATTTTTCTTGGGCCCCGAATCTACCTTTTTTAAAGGAAGAGCCTTCTTTCTATCCGCCGTCCTATCCAGGACGGTGTCTAGTCCTGTGCCAAAAACCAAGTCTCCTTCAAAAGGTAACCCACACAGTTTCAGCTTAGAGGCTGTGTCCCCCTGCCAGGTCTTAACCCATAAGGCCCTTCTGGTTGAATTTATCAACGCCGAGGATCTGGCGGAGAGCTTCACGGATTCAGCCGAAGCATCCGCTATATAGCCTACCGCTTTCATAAGGACTGGAAAGGACTCCAAAAGCTCTCTACGAGAGGTACCGGCCTCGATATGACCTTTGAGCTGATCCAGCCAATGCTCAAGGTTTCTGGCCACCACAGTGGATGCCATAGCTGGTTTAAGATTAATCAAGGAGGTATCCCAGGCTTTTTTGAGCAGGCTATCTGCTCTTTTATCCAGGGGATCCTTAAGGGCACCTGTATCCTCAAAAGCTAGGTCCGTATTGCGGGAAACTTTTGAGAATGCTGCATCCAGTTTAGGCCTTTTATTCCAGGCCTGCGTTGGATCCTCATCGAAAGGAAATCTCCTTTTCAGAGATTTAGAAAAGAAGGGTGCCTTCTCTGGGTCCTTCCATTCTCTTTTAATTGTCTCAGACAATACTTTATGTACCGGGAAGGTACGATGTTTTACCTCATCCAAACCCTGGTACATCCTGTCATGCAATGACAGCTGAGTCGCATCTTCTTTAATGTTTAGGGTAGAATGAATTGTCCTTAATAGGTCATCAACCTCCTCTAAGGACAGTTTATAGCGTGAGGAAGAAGTATCCCTTTCTTCTTCATCCTCCGCCTCTGATCCTGAAATAGCATTTTCAGGTTCCTCCTCCTCGGACTCACTGTCTAACCTTCTAGGTGTGGAGGGGGTACTGGCCCTGGCCTTAGATCCTTTAGTCGGACCCTTGTCCAGAAAGGAGCGAAAAGACTGGAAAGTCTGGTGCAACTCCTCCCTAAATGAAGAGAGCAACTCCCCCGTTCCCTTGACGGTGGTCTGCTCAGAGGCCGAACTAGTAGAGGCTTCCCCCCTGACAATCTCCGCAATACAAGTTTTGCATAAAGGTTTGGTCCAGTTCCCTTTAAGGGAAGCTTTACAAGTAGCACACCGCTTCTTGGAAGGAGGAGGTTCTACCACTTTAAGTTTTTCTTTAACTTTCTGAAACGACACAAAGGACAACAACGCTATGTTTAACCTTTGTACGCCAGCCAACAAAACACACAAGTGCACACAGCTAGTGAACAAATAAAAACCAGCACCCATCACCGCTGTACCAAAAAACTACACGCACCCACAGAAGTGACTAGGGTGAGTGAGGCAGTCTCCCCTCCCCCGAAGGGGCAGAAAAGAGGGACATAACAACACCCTGGTACATTGACCCTCGCTGGGTCTCCTACCTGGGCCGGGCTGGTGCTTGTGGCTCCTGCTCCCGCCACCTCCGCTGCGTCTTCTGGCTCCATGGTCCCAGAACGCTGCGGGCGTGCGACAGCTCTTTTAAATCTCCCGGGTTCCTCTCGCCGCTGCGAGACCCGGAAATAGCACCGCCGAGGCTCACTCCCCCTCTTGCGTTCCAGGCGGCCGGAACCGGAAGCCGCCACGCGCCGCCGGAAGTCCCGCCTCCACCCGGAAAGGACGTCACTACGCCCTCCGCTCCGGAGCCTCGTATGCCGGAAGGACGGCACCTGACCGCCCCCCCGCAAGCTACGATGCCCGGACTAAGGGAGCGGGACCTCCAGCAGCCTCTGTCCTCGCCGGACCGAAGAGGAGAAGCACCCGACTTTCACCCGCACGTCAGGGGAGAAGTCGAGTCCGCCTCTGGAGGATCACCTCCTAACCTAAAACACCGGTATGCTTACACACAATCCACCTTCCCCGCCTGGGGAGAGAACAGCACACCCCTGGTTCCCTGCAGCGCTTCCACCATGGCCGGAGGAAACACTACAACTGAGGCCATGGTGGAAGGGGGCGGAATTTATAGCATTGACTGCAGTGTTTCCTGGGAAGTGGGTGGAGCTGCGCTCTCTCCAGGTGCTGTCCTGAAAGACGAGGTGAGAAAAAAAGTATTATTATTGTTAATTATACAGGATTTCTATAGCGCCAACAGTTTGCCCAGCGCTTTACAAAATTACAGGTACACTACAATTCAATACAAGAGGAATTAGAGGGCCCTGTTCGTTGGAGTTTACAATCTGAGAGATGTTGTTAAATGGAACTTTTGAGATGTCTGAAAATCTCCTCACCCATAAAACCATAATCCCTGGAATTCATAAAGACTGGCACCGACAAATTTTGCGAAAGTGTCTTACTGTTCTATGCAACTGTCCAAAACTAGTACTTTGTCGCCTGCTGCACCACTTTTAGAAAGCATGCGAGACACTTTGCAAAAATCGGTCACTGTATGCCAAAAGAAAGTTGGCATAATGAGCTCCACTTTTGTAAGATATGAACTATCGGTATATTAATTCAAATTTTCTAGCAGGTGTTGAGCCACAATGTAGAAGCAGGGAAAATTAGAATTACCTGGATTTGGAGCAGCAGTCACTGTCAGAACCAAACTGTTGCAGATGGTTTTTGAACTTAGTGAAACACATTAACACCAAAAAAAAGTGTTGCAACAGCTTTACTGAATTCCCCACAATATGTCTTCTATTTATATTAAACATTTCCAGAATCCCTTTTTTATGTAAAAACATTTTTAACAAACCAGATAACATTTCAAAAAGTTTAATTCTCAAAGTCTTCATATAAACGTATTGAAATTCTAGATACCTTGTTTAGCACAGACTGATCAATTAGAACACATTTTCCATAACAGGTAATAAAAGCACCAAAGCCAACCTAGAGCAATGTGCTGCTTATGATTGGTATTTGGTCTAAAAGCAAGTCATGTAAACAAACAAAAGGTTCAGTTCTGCACAATGAACACTGGATTGCGCCAGAATACAACATGTGAGAAAGGTATACTCCAATCAAAATGTAAAAATTAAAGGATAAGTTCACTTTTGTAAAAATAAATAAATACAAAAAAAAAAAAATTTGCTGGTAAAAAAAATAAATAAAGTTTTTTTTTTTTTTTTTTTTATGAGCCTGCAGAGCATTGTAGATTGCAGGTGCAATGTCAGGCTCTTGGAGATTTTAAGTACATCTCTGCCTGTACCTCCAATATGGGAATTTACTGAAGAGCAGGAAGTATTAATGAACTAGGAGTGCTTATCAGCGCCCTCGTAGTTCATTGAGAACTACACAAGATGTCAGCTGCTCTCTGTGAATGAATGACGTGGTTGTGTGGACGCAACCCCCACACAGCCACATTGTTTTTACATTTTGATAGAGGGGGCATGAAAAGGATCCCCTCCCCACAATGGGCAAAAAGGGCGAGCATAATCAGACACTTTTAACTGAGTGCCTGTCACAAGCCCCATAATTCTATCCCCCCCACTACATCTGGAAGATTGTGACAGCAGCCAAGAAATGTATAAAATCGGAAAAACGGATCCAAGTTATCCCAAAAGCTTGAATCTTTAATAACTCAAGTTACTACTGCTAAAATTAGGCTTTGAAATGCATACATTTTATCCATCATGGCTAGTTTTGATAATTTGTTGTAGTGAGAACATGTGTTGTTAACCTGTGTGAAAATGCAACCTATCTTCATATGTGTCTCACAATTAGAGAGTAAGTTGCACCAGACAGAATTATGTGACTAGAAGCTAAGTTCTGAATATGTGAACGGACCATCTAAAGTGGAATGGATTATATAGGGCTAAGTCAAGGGTATGATGGAAGCAGCCTCTTCCATGTCTTCCTGTGCACATAGGGTGCCCCACTAGAGCGAACATAGCCGGGAATATGGGCTGTGACCAGGACCACTGAAAATGCAGTACAGCCTGCCCTCCTGTACCGGGCCCTGGTCCCATCAGTTCAAAAGGGGGCCATAACACCTGCAGAGCAGGAGGGATGGCTGTACTGCCTATTGCTGACACAGATCCACTTGTGGCTCCCTTTGCAGCGCTGCCGGTTTATCCTCCTCTCCCTCCCTTTAGCTGTGCTGCAGGGGGGTCAGTTTAAATATCTGTACCACCCACTGATTTGATCACCCCCACCCCCTGGTGTTCTGGGCTCCACTGTGTGACCCCCTTTTATCTATTATCCAGGCTGACCTGTGTGCCCTTTTTTTTTTATTATGTGTAGCCTGCTTAACGGCCATTTTGTTTAACCATTAGTTCCTGTAGCTATAGGCATGGAATCTCACCTTGATGGTTTCCATGGGACAAACCACTGCAACAGCTTCAGCCACACCAGCACCTAGGCCACATATCAAGCTGCGCGTACTGTTCAATTTCCCATCAGCATCCCGCATATGATTACTGAGGAACTCAAACATCCCAAATCTGTGGAAGGAAGCAACTCTTTAAGTAACAGACTAATGAACACTACAACTAGAAAAGCTATGATAACAATTGCTAGAGGAACAAAATAGGAGTTTTGTACTTCCCGTAACATCCATTTTTGCAGTTCATTGAAGGACACAGGAATCGAGTGGCTAGAAAAATTCTAGCTTGTAGCCCCTGAAACCAACCTCTCTAATCGAGGCATCTGGTGCTGGCTGTTCAAATTCCTGCAAAAGACTATGCTGAACATTTGTCTGAGGATTTGGGGGACTTGGGAGTCCATGGTTTACTGGCAGAAAGGGAGCCAGACTTGAAGCTAAATCTGGGGAGTAATGAAAGGGGGGGAGGTCTTCTTGGCCTCAGAGGAGGAAGGAGGAAAAATGTGGAAAATTTCAAGGAGGTATGAATACTTTTTCAAGGCACTGTATGCTTGTCAATGGGGTTCTTAAATACAGGAGTATCCTGCACTGGGATGGTCAAGGCTTTGTTAAGTCAGGAAACTGCTGAATCCATAGGGGGCAGCCCAATGTTTAACAAAGTCCTCCTCAAGCAGGTAAAGTGTAGCTATCTGTTTAAGGCAGGCATGTCCAAAGTCCGGCCCGCGGGCCAAATGTGGCCCCCCTGTTGATTTAATATGGCCCCCCTGGAGATTTGGATATATATATGGTTTGTGGCCCCCAGGGCCACAAAAGATATATACCGTATTTATCGGCACTGCCTTGGAGGGGACAGGGAGGGGGCAGGACGAGCGCCGTCAGATTACATAAAGAGAATCTCCTGTTTACTCAGCAGTGTCTGTATTGGAAGTTCCATATCCTGGGATGCCATTGGACAGCTGTTCTGTCCATAATAGGAGGCGGGACTTTGTATTAAAGCGGCCACAGAGTAAACAAGAGATTTTCCTGTTTGTAATCTGTCGGCACTCGTCCTGCCCCCCTCCCTCTGCCCCCAATGCAGCATCGATCAGGCTGCACTGATGGCAATGATAAGGCTGCGTTTATGGCAAATGTGAGGCTGCATTGGTTGCAATGGTAAGGCTGCATTCATGGCACATGTGAGGCTGCATTCGTGGCACATGTGAAGCTGCATTCGTGGCAATGGTGAGGCTGCATTCGTGGCAATGGTGAGGCTGCATTCGTGGCAATGGTGAGGCTGCATTCGTGGCAATGGTGAGGCTGCATTCGTGGCAATGGTGAGGCTGCATTCGTGGCAATGGTGAGGCTGCATTCGTGGCAATGGTGAGGCTGCATTCGTGGCAATGGTGAGGCTGCATTCGTGGCAATGGTGAGGCTGCATTCGTGGCAATGGTGAGGCTGCATTTATACCAAATGGTGAGGCTGCATTCATGGCAATGGTAAGCCTGTGCGTGTTATACGCCAATAAATACGGTATATCCAAATAACACGCCCAAGCTCATCCTTAGTCCTGAGCAGCGCTCTGGGATTCGTTAGGGCCACAAAATAAATATATACAGTGAATCCAAATAACACGCCCAAGCTCATCTCTTCACCACACACAGCCACAAAGGCAAGAAAATTCTTGTTGGGCAGTGTAGTGGTGCTCAGACGAACACACTTAGACCCAATTTTAATGGTTCAAAGAATGTCAGGCAAAATAGTCAGCCCTCATGCATGTTCTCTTCATCAAATCTGGCCCTCATTGAAAAAAGTTTGGACACCCCTGGTTTAAGGGGAGTGAACAGTGGGTTAACCGGAAAGGTCATAGTGGTATAGGAGATCCTAAAGAAAACAAGACTAGGGACAGCACGAATAGAAGCTGCAGTCTAAAGTAGTGTGAACTGCATTAACAAGAGCTGTGATCATTCCTTTAATTCCAGGAGCATAGGTGTGTGCAGCCTTTTGCATTAGGGTGTGCACCCTAAAGATCAAACACGTACCGATCACTCACGATGAAAGGGAAGGGGCCGGTAAGTTACATATTTACGGGCCCATTCCCCTACTCATCCTAAAACATCCCTGCAGCAACAACTGTAGGGAGAGAAGAGTAGGGAATCCGGAAGTGCTGCGGGGGGAAGGAGGGGGGAACCAGGGCAGTAGAGGAAATCGTTGCTGCACAGGGTGATTAGGGTGTGCCTGGGCACACCTGGTACACCCTGTGTGCACGCCTATGTCCATGAGTAATATCAGAGTCCTGCAGCTCCTCAGGTGTAGGGTTGTCAGTTATTGATCTAAGAGACTCAGCATCAGAGCTTGGGAGCTCAAAGACCGATAAGGCTGCAGGACGATAAAGATTCTGCAGAGGAAGGCACTGAAGCCCGTTTATGACTTCTGCGGTCGGATTTAGCAAATAGGGTTGTTATATAGTGAATTAATTTTTTCTTGATTTTGGTGAAAACATCCTGGGACTTTGCCTGATGAAGCTCAGGAAGACTCAGATGAGGGCACTGACTGAATACTCACTAAGGCTGACCATACATTATACAATTTTCGTCTATAGATTTCCTTTAGATTTACCAAAACCATATAATATGAGGTCAAATCTAAACACTTTCAATTTGTATGCAATCAGGCAGGCCCTAGTACTACACAGTTGAAGGGAAATCTAAAGAAAATTGTATGGTGTATGGCCAGCTTAATAAGCTGCTAGAAGCAGGTGAAATTCAGGCGGCTGGAGGTGACTGTAGTCAGGCAGCAATGACCAACTGGGGTTGGATTAAGCTGCAGTCAGGAGAAGCGTCCACAATGCTGAATGGTGGGAGAGAAAATGCATGTGTGCGACACTTCACACTGTAGATGATACAAACGCTCAGTCCCTTAGCATTGAATGGGTATTTTTAAATGGTGCCTGTAGGTCCTAGTATTAGGCCCCTTTTACACTGGGCTGGTGGGTGTGTCGGCGGTAAAGCGCTGCCATTTTTAGCGACGCTTTACCGTAAATTTTGCGGCGCTAATCGCCGCTTTTACCCACCCAAGCTAGCGGCCGAGTAAGGGTTAAAACCACTGTAAAGCGCCTCTGCAGAGGCGATTTGCCGGCGCTATAGCCGCGGTGCCCATTGATTTCCTTCCCCACTCCAAAGATGCTGCTAGCAGGACATTTTTTACCTTCCTGCTAGCGCACCACTCCAGTGTGAAAGCCTTCGAGGCTTTCACATTTGAGAGACAGCAGCAGCTGTTTCAGGTCACTTTGCAGGCGCTATTTTTAGCGTTATAGCGCCTGCAAAGCACCCAAGCGTGAAAGGGGTCTTAAGGTAGCTCTCAGAGCTCACCACACACAACCTGCTCACAAATTGAGTCTTCAGAGACAGGGTGAAACCTGGGGCTGGACCACAGCTGTGAACCTAGAAAGAGGTCCTTGTGTAGGCACCAGTATAACCCAACAGTCACAGATAAATCCAGCCTTTGTGCCAGAATGAATGCTAAAAAAATTATGATAAAGGGAAACCGAAAAGTATAGTAGATTTAGGGCTGCCATAGACAGCTTGAAATTTCGGCTCATGTATTGGCTGAAATTAAACGGACTTTTGTCAAAGCACCCAGGTAGAAAATTGTCAGCTGAACAGCGCCTGCATAGCACTGTCCAAGTATTCAGACAGCCAGCACCAAACGGGTGTCAGAATACTGGAACAGTTACTGCATCTTACATGCTTCAGGGAAGTTTCTTCCATCTGCACTGTTTTGTATGGATATTTTGTTGAACTCTCAAACTGAAGAAAAGATACATTTGTGTGTATGGCAAGTTTTAGACAGGAAACCCAAAATTGTATTAGTTCTTTAAGATAATCTCTATGGAATTAGAAGACCGTAGACTAAATCCGTTCTTTATTTTACCTGACTGCTGCCTTTGGAATGGAGCCATACAGCAGTGAGCTGAGCCCACGGTATAGCCCCTTCACACCATGACCCTGAACCGTCTGCCTCACACAATCCCCTGGAGAAGGAAAAGAAAAAACAACTGTAAAAATACAAAAAGAAATCACTTTCTCAAATTTCCCCAAATATTCAAACAATAGTGGCATACTTAGGGGGTGCAGTCTGTGCTGGGTACTGGTCGTCCAGCTTTTTTTGTTATGTTTTGTTACAGTGCTGTCAAACAGGCAGAAGCAATGCTTTAGTACCAGCATTATAAGCACTGCAGTGCAGTTTCTGCCTGTTTAACAGTGGCTGTTCAGAACCAAAGCAAGGCTCTTCCTTTGCTCTGGTCACAAAAAGGGGGGTTTGTATTGAGGGGTTAGCCTGGGAAGGAGGTTTGTACTGAAGGGTTAAGCTGGGGGGGGGGGGGGCTGTATAGGGGGGTTTGGCTAGGTGGGAGGATATAGGGCTATGGGGGACAATCTGTACTATTGGTTGACATTTGTACTGTAGAGCAGCCCTCAAAATTTCCACTCGTCTACTAGCATTTGGCGAGTGGATTTAAGATGGGGGCGAGTGATGCCAGGGCTGCATGACCAATCTCCCTCCAATCTGTGCCTACACTTAGAGTCCCGATGAGATTGGTGGCCGAAGAGGAAAGGTGCATGCTCAGGAAAAGTAGTCTGTTGAGCCGCGCACAGGCAGAGCAGTACACAGGTGCTCTCCTTACAATTCTCATTAAGCCATGGGACCTGATAGTATGACCTCTCTGAGCCTGCCCCCCTCCCCCGGGCCCCGACCAATGTAGCTGGAGAGCAGAAAGTAATGAGTGAGGTGGAGGATTGCAAAAATTACCACTCCGGTGCAGCGCTCACTGAAAGTTGCCCTGACATGAGAGCGGCAGCCTTCTAGTTTGTGCAGTTTTCTTCTCCTTGTGCTATATGTAAGTGTCCAACAGTTTAGCCTGAGCACTGTGAACAGACTGGTCTCAATGTGTGCTGTGCGCTGTCAATCTGCGCTGTGCTATGGTGTCAATGTCTGTGCAGTTGTGTGGATCTCAGCGCTGGATTGTACTCCCTCCCGCTGTGCTGCAGTTCCTCTCCTCTCTGCCAGCCTGAATAAAAGGGGGAAGTGGGAACATGCAAGCGTGGAGCCGCACACACAGGCTCCTGATGATGAGATAAATGGGAGAGAGAGAGAGGATGGATGGGAGTTGCAGAGGAGACAGCAAGAGAATGGGGAAGAGACCCAGTTCTAGTGCCCTGTCCCTCTGGTCTGCCCCCAGTGCCCTGTCCCTCTGGTCTGCCCCCAGTGCCCTGTCCAATTTTGTTAAAGTTGTTGTTGGTAATATTTAATTTTGTAACTTGATTCTGCATAAAACATTGTCATTCCATGAGATAATCTACAAGGGCGTGTTTACGGGTGCAATTAGGTGCAGGGCAGTGTATGAATTAGGTGGGGCAACTGGTGGCGAGTAACTCTTGAGGCCTGGCTAGTTGCTCAGGACTTGAAATTTTGAGCCCTGCTGTAGAGAATATGGGCTTGGAGGAATTTGTACTGTGACTTTGGTTGTATGTATGGTGAAGGGGAGGGTGTTGCAAAATGATAGACCCGGGTCCCAGATATGCTAGATATACATGTATAGGATTACTATAGATTTGCCTGATTACGGCCCAGATGATACCAATGTTCATACTGATACATTTCATGGTTTTTGTTTGGTAGATTCTGCACATAGAGAACCTCTCCTGATATGGCAGTTACTCACCTATTCCTCTGTATCTTGGTGGGTTTGCCTTCTCATCTAGCTGTAGCTGTGTCTTTACATACTCTGTGGGAAATGTGATGCAGATCTCTATACCACCCGCAATTCCTCCTAAAACATAAACAAAAAAACACAACAACATGTTCAAGCTACAACATGGCACCAACAGATAACAAATATATTAAGTATTTAAACTGTAAATAAATTAGCGCATGCAGTCATTGAGATGTGGATATTCAGACAGATGCAGGTACTGGCTATCAGAATACAATAGCCACCAGGGAAGATGCTTTTTGACTTCTCTCATCCCCCCAACATAGAACTAGGGAAATCTATGCATGTATAGTTTGCCTTAGTGTTTTTATTTGATAGCAATGTTTACAGAAGGCCATTAACGTTTTCAAACTTTAAATCAAATCTGAAAATATTTTAATCTCTTGAACGCTTAAGACAAGTCTAGTAGGTAAAAACAAGTTGTTTCAGTTTAGTGCAGCAAGGCTCTGTGTTTTACTGTAAAGTGATAGCCACCTCATCACTTTTACGTGTCTTGCAGGTGCCCCACCCCCCACACCCATTGCTTAAAGTGGAGTTCCACCCATAAATATAACATTACATCAGTAGTTTAAAAAAAATGTCATTAGTCCTTTACGAAAAAATATTTTTTTTTTAGATGCCTTCAAAGTGTTGTTGCTAGGCAGAATAGTTAATCTTCCCACTTCCTGCACCTAGGTGCTTAATGCTTCCTAACCTACACCGCACAGACTCCTGGGAATGTAGTGGGTGTAACTTTCCAGGAGTCTGTGCATTCCCCAGTCTCAAAGAATCACGTGACTTGGACAGCACAGGTGCTGAAACCTGATCTGACACTGCTTGTGCAGCACTGAGCATGTGCGAGATCTGCAAGGCTGAAATCCAGGAAGTCATACAGTCTGGCTTCATGATGCCCACACTTAAGATGGCCCCAGTCAATTTCTATTTTATAAAGTGTCTAAATGCTGTAACAACCTAACAAAACCTTAGTTTACAGACTAACTTTACTAGAATACATTAAGCTTGTGTATTACAGGGGTATTTATATTTAAATATGAAATTGTGGCCGGAACTCCGCTTTAATGGGTTCTCCTGCTCCTTCAGGGAGCCCAAAGACCACAAAAACAATGTCAGGGAAGTCAGCTGGAGGAGATCTTCTCAACTAAGTGAGCACTTCCAAATTGAGGGTTGTCAATATCCCAGGTAAACAGCTGATCAAGCACAGTTCTGTGCTTGATCCGGTGGAGCAGAGGGTAGCGGAGACATTAGGGGTCTAATAGACTAGCGATATCACCATAAAGAGTACATGTCAATGGTCCATTGCTATTATATAGAACGCTTGTAAAACAGGACATAGACTGTTTGGATCTTGGCCGATTCAGTCCAAATCATGTATGGGCAGGCTGAATGTACCCCAAGTTGATCGATCAACTTGGGTACAAAACCAGCCTGTTAAATTTTACATGTGAATATTGGTAGCGGCTATTATAGCCACTAGCAGTAATCACTGTTTCTCCCTCCAGGAAAACACAATGGCTCCGTGGGAGGGATTCACCCATTAACACTGTGTTGATGGAGGAATCAAGCGATTTTCATTCCTGCAACCACTCCATCTATGGCTAGCTTTACTCTAGCGTTAGCCCTCTGAAGAGCAGCCTGTGGTGCATCACTCATCAGCGTTACATCACCTCCTCACCGTCTTTTTAAACCCATAAAATCCTGCACTGCAATTGACTGTGCTGCATGCGGCTGCAGGGAGGCCCCATTCACGTAAATGGGTTATGTTTAGCAGGAGCTACTGCTTGCCAAGTGCGTCAGAGGGGATCGTTTTTGCAATGCAAAGCATCATGGCTAGTGGCTACAGCATGTGTACTGCTTTTGCAGATTAAAAGAGTTGTCAAGTCAAAATGTTTTTAAAGTTAATGCATAATGCTGCGTACACACGATCGGAAATTCCGACAAGAAAACGGTGGATTTTTTCTGACGGAATGTTGGCTCAAACTTGTGTTGCGGTCAAACAAATCTTGTCGGAACGCGATGACATAAAACACATATGACGAGCCGAGATCAATGAAGCTCAATAGGTTTGGCTCTTCTGCTTGATTCTGAGCATGCGTGTTTTTTTGCGTGTCGGAATTGCATACAGGACGAGCGGATTTTCCGATAGGAACTTTTTCCATCGGAAAAATAGAGAACCTGCTCTTAATCTTTTGTTGGTGGAAATTCCAACAGCAAAAGTCCGATGGAGCATACACACGGTCGGAATTTTTGACCAAAAGCTCACATCGGACTTTTCTTGTCGGAATTTCTGATAGAGTGTACGCGGCATTAGGATTAAAAGCCTTCAGTGTGCAGCAGCCGCCCCAGCACCCCCTAATACTTACCCAAGCCCCATCTCTGTCCAGCGATGTCCACGAGTGTCTCGGCCATCCGAGATTCTCCCTCCTGATTGGCTGAGACAGAGCAGTGGTGCCATTGGCTCCCGCTGCTGTCAAAGTCAGTCAACCAATCAGAGAGAGAGAGGGGGCGAGGCGGGCTGCAGCTCTGTGTCTGAATGGACACAGGGAGCTGCGATTCACCTCGGGTGCCCCCATAGCAAGTAGCTTGCTTTGGAGGCACTTGACCGGCCAGGAGCACAGAAGAGAAGGATCTGCTCTGTGCATAACCACCATAACAAGTTTGTTATTTTTATTGAAAAAAAAACGAGACTTTACAATCAATTTAAGAGGGAGCTGTTGGGGGGGTGGGGCAGTAAAAACATGGCCCCCCTTTTTTTTACTTTAGTATATTGCAACTGTTGTTCCTTTAGCAAAAATTTGCATTGCTTTTTGTATGCATTTGCAATTCTGCATAGCTAACTGCAATGTGTTTGTTCAGATGTGCGACAGATATCTTATTTCCAGCAATTTTGTATTTCACACATGCACAAAAACAAAGTGTGTGAGAGCCTGTTTTGTACTGGCACAAGCAGTGAAAGAGGGATTTATGAATGCATCTGCTAAATTGTAGAAAATCTGTTTCATAAAATGCATCAATGTTGCTGCTCGATAAATCATCTTATTTGTATTATTTATATAGTACAGTAAATGGACTGAGTTGGTACTGTGTTTAGACTGTTGGTATGTGTATAGATCTATGGGGCTGGCCTCCTCCCAAAGAATAAGCATGACTCAGCACAGGCCAACAATTCTGCTTTCCGATTGGTGAAAAATTCACAACACCCCTCTTCTTGTTCTGAAATCAGACAGCAGGCATAGTCTGCAGCTACAAGAATGCTTATCTGGAATCACAATACAAATTTACTGCGGAGCTGCTATCTGCCTAGTCTGTCCTATTTACAAATACTAGAACACAAAGAAAACAATCTAGTTTTTTTTTTGCTATGGCTATAAATATTCTCCTTTTAGTAAACAAGTAACTTTTTTTTTTTTTTTACAGTTTTTAGACTATATTATTATTATAAAAAAAAAAAGGAACAAAATTGCACGTGTACTGACCAGTCATAAAGCTTGGTTTTTTTTTTTAATCAAACAAAACGTGTTTATTGAGCACAAAAAGTAAACACACATACATGATGATTCAGAGTAAAACAGGTATATACAGACCAAGTAGACTGCAAGGTTCAGCATACATAAAAGCAACACAGCATATATATATAACAGACCGGGAGAAATAAAAAATAAAAACAAAGAAAAAACATTGGAGGACTACTCTTAGTTGCTAGGACTACACCCCCCACTCCCACCGTAAGAGACAGGGCAAGAGTACCCGTCTTAATGCCTAAAACAATCGGTCATAAACCAGGTCTACTGGGGTTAGACCGGGGACATTCAACCATGGGGCCCACATGCTATCAAATTTACCTCTCGCCCCTCTGCGCTGGTAAATCAACTTCTCAAAGCGGAGTGTATCACCCATTTGGGCGATCCATTCCTGCAGAGCAGGGGGCTCCGTGGATTTCCAGTGCCTCAAGATCAGCTTTCGGGCCTGGAAAAGAGCCCTCGCCACAGCTTGTTTTCATAAAGCTTGGTTAGCACAGAGAAGAGTGGATGGATATTTTCAAAGTCCAGTGTAAAGTCCACTCCACAACATATTTATAGAGATCTACTATAGCAATTAGTGTAATGGAGGTAGAGCGGTAATTTGCTTTGGTGCCGCTGCGACTGGATGCGATTGGTTTGTATGTTATCTTTGATGGATGCGTACAGTTTTACTTATCAGGCAAAAATATCCCCTCCCCCCCAAGCTAAAAGCACAGAAAAAGGGGGGGGGGGGAAAAATCAGTCATCTATAGGCTGCTTTACGCTTGGTTCACACTGCTGCGATGCAGTTTTGCCACTATTTTCGGTGCGTTTATGGAATGCGACTTGACTGCGTTTTTGCATATTCTATAGGGCCAGGTTGCACTGTAAATCGCATAAAAATAGCACAGGAATCTTTTCCAAAGCACTGTGCTGAGCTGCACTGATAACGGGCACCATTAAATATACTGTGATTTCCCTTGCCATGTGATTCTGTGTGACTCAAGTCGCACTAGTGTAAGCCAGCATTGAAACTATGCATACTCAGTTCAGCTCGGTATAATCTTATGGGGAAATTTTTGCTGAACCTAAAAGGTCACTTATTATAATATGGCTTTAAAGTAGTTGGAAATGTAGATTTTTTTTACCTTAAAGGAGTTGGAAATTAAAAAAAATGTCACCTTAATGCAGTGTTTCTCAATTCCAGTCCTCAGGCCCCCCCAACAGGTCAGGTTTTCAGGATTTCCCTCAGATGAAAAGGCTGTGGTGATTACTAAGGCAGTGAAACTGATCAAATCACCTGTGCAAAATAATGGAAATCCTGAAAACCTGACCTGTTGGGGGGGGCCTGAGGACTGGAATTGAGAAACACTGCCTTAATGCAATCTATGCATTAAGGTGAAAAAACATCTGCTGCTGCCGGCCCCCCCTGAGCCCCTGTTTTACTTACCTGACCCGTCCAAAGTCCTGCGCGGTCCCGATATCCTCTTCGCTGCTCAGCCTGGCCTCTGATTGGCTAGAGCGGATGGATTGAGAGCAGTGCAGCCATTGGCTGGCGCTGCTGTCAATCACATGCAGTGACGCAGCGCGCCGAGGGGCGGGGCCACGTGGTACAGTGAGCGGCTATGGCCGCTCGCTGTATTACAGGAGCGCGCCCGCAATTACTCATCACAATGCGAGCTCTCGCATGACTGTGGTGAGTAATTGCGGGGAGGACCAGAGACAGCCGCCGAGGGACCCCAGAAGACGTGGACCGGGGCCACGCTGTGCAAAACGAACTGCACAGTGGAGGTAAGTATGACATGTTTGTTATTTTAAAAGGGAAAAAAATGTTTTCCTTTACAAACGCTTTAATGCATTCTCTGCAATAAAGTAAAACATTTTTTTTTTAATACTTACCTGATCCCAATCCAGCACTGTGCTCTAGAGCAGTGGCTCTCTCCTTTCTCTCTTCTCATTGGACATGGACGAAATGGCTCCTGCTGCTTTCAATCACAACCAGAGAGCAGATAGCAGGGCTGGGCCGTGTTGTGTGTGTCAATGGACACACAGAGCATGGCTCAGGATTAAGCCATCATGAGTGTCCCCATAGCAAGTGGCTTGCTTTAGGGGCGCTTGGCAAAGGGGAGGGGCCAGGAGTACCAGCATTGGACCGTAGTAGAGGAGAATTATTGGGGCTGCTCTATGCGAAATACATTGCACAGAGCAGGTAAGTATGACATGTTTGTTATTAAAAGAAAAAAAAAACTTTTAAAAATGCTTTAAAGGTACCGTTTACTTTAAATCCAAGTAAGGTCTACATCTGAAAATGCCAGACGCCTAGCTTTCATATTGACCCTTTTGTTTCATTATTTGGAATCATTCAGTCGAATCAAGTATGCAGATAAGGACTTCTGACTTTGACATATTGTTCCAGTTCAGTGACTAAAATATAACATAACAGCAAAGCATTTTCAGAAAGAGGTCAGCCATGGATGCCCCCTTAGCTTTCATTTGAGACCCCCAGGACAGTCTTCAAAATGGACAGATTTGTTGGGATCAGTAAAAATGGACAGATTTGTTGGGATCCGTAAAAATGGACAGATTTGTTGGGATCAGTAAAAATGGACAGATTTGTTGGGATCAGTAAAAATGGACAGATTTGTTGGGATCAGTAAAAATGGACACATTTGTTGGGATCAGTAAAAATGGACAGATTTGTTGGGATCAGTAAAAATGGACACATTTGTTGGGATCAGTAAAAATGGACACATTTGTTGGGATCAGTAAAAATGGACACATTTGTTGGGATCAGTAAAAATGGACACATTTGTTGGGATCAGTAAAAATGGACACATTTGTTGGGATCAGTAAAAATGCACACATTTGTTGGGATCAGTAAAAATGCACACATTTGTTGGGATCAGTAAAAATGCACACATTTGTTGGGATCAGTAAAAATGCACACATTTGTTGGGATCAGTAAAAATGCACAGATTTGTTGGGATCAGTAAAAATGCACAGATTTGTTGGGATCAGTAAAAATGCACAGATTTGTTGGGATCAGTAAAAATGCACAGATTTGTTGGGATCAGTAAAAATGCACAGATTTGTTGGGATCAGTAAAAATGCACAGATTTGTTGGGATCAGTAAAAATGCACAGATTTGTTGGGATCAGTAAAAATGGACACATTTGTTGGGATCAGTAAAAATGGACACATTTGTTGGGATCAGTAAAAATGGACACATTTGTTGGGATCAGTAAAAATGCACAGATTTGTTGGGATCAGTAAAAATGCACAGATTTGTTGGGATCAGTAAAAATGCACAGATTTGTTGGGATCAGTAAAAATGCACAGATTTGTTGGGATCAGTAAAAATGCACAGATTTGTTGGGATCAGTAAAAATGCACAGATTTGTTGGGATCAGTAAAAATGGACACATTTGTTGGGATCAGTAAAAATGGACACATTTGTTGGGATCAGTAAAAATGGACACATTTGTTGGGATCAGTAAAAATGGACACATTTGTTGGGATCAGTAAAAATGGACACATTTGTTGGGATCAGACCCATACACCCCAGAAAGATTCACAAACTGATACGATCACTTATGTCTTAGGCCTCTTTCACACGGGGGGGAACAGGAATGATCCGCCTCCGTATGTGCAGGGACCGCCCTGTCTTTTCTCCGCTCTCCCCTATGGGGGATCGGATTAACACGGACCGTATGTCCGAGTTCATCCGATCCGCAGATGGAAGGAAAAATAGGGGTTTCTTCCATCTGCAGAATCGGATCATTGCGGAGGACGACGAGATCGGGTGTCAGCGGATGTTCATCCACTGACACCCGTAATCTCATAGGGACCAATGTATGTCCCTTTTTCATCCACAAACGGATAGATGAAAAAGCGGACATACGGTCCGCACGTGTGAAAGGGGCCTTAGGAATATATTGGTGAAAAAACACAAAGGCTGGGTTCACACATATGCAAATTCAACGTGGGTTTCCTCCGCATCCAATTGGCATGACAGGAGAGTGTGACTGGCTCTCAATGGAGGCGGTACACACAGCTTCGGGCTGCATTTAAAAAAGGGTCTTGTGCTTTTTTGGTTTTCCGATTCAAGTGCAAATTCAGGCAAAAATTAGGACCTATCCCCCCGCCACAGCAAGTGTGAACCCAGCCCATACACAAATCGGATGAAAAATACCACTTTTGACGCAATTGTATGATAATCGGATCGTTAGTACAGATCTTTCGAGAGCCAATCACGACAGTTCATTCGATCTTATAGATCCGATTAGAACAGACAAGCGCAAAAATTTTCCTCGTACGATACCAGATCGTACGATTTTCGTTTAGTCAGTACAGTTGCCGTCCAAAAATACAACACATGACATCACTTCCGATTTACTTTTTCTGTCGTACAAAAATTTTGGGGACTTTAGTAACCTATTCAATCTCTCAAAAGTTTTCTGATCGCGTGTACGGGGCATTAGGAAAATCTGATCACACATCTTCTTTCTATCTGTAGTCATCTTTAGATGGTATTTTTTCCAAAGATAGACTTTTTGTAACTCAGCAGGAATATTTAAAAAGCCAAATATCCCCGAGGATAAAATCAAGGCAGCAAGATATTTCACCCCGGGCGAAATTATTCTTTGTGATGAATAGACCTCACGGTCCCCATTACTATAGTAAACCACTGTCACATATTAGAGCACATTTCTTCTTAAGTGCTTTTAGTCCTGAGGAGCATTTGTAGATTCCAAACATCTTATTTAATACAAATTTGGTAAATGCAAGAATGGAGATAAACGGGAAAGGACCTCAGGCTTTTTTTTTTTTCTCAAGAAAAACAAGATGATGGTGGGGGTAGAGAGGATGTACAGAGATCATGCTGAAAACATGTGCAGACAAAGGTGCTGGTTATAGGCAGTAAATGCCTTGAAAGACTCCATAAAGCACATGTACTCAATTACAGACCAAGCATTCGTGCTCATTTGTCATTGGAGGAATTCTGCTAAACAAGATACAACCAAAAAACACATTTATTAAAGGTCAATGGATTCCAAAATGGACAACATTAAGCAAATAGGATGATCCACAATCAAGGTGGATAAAAATAAATCAATGTTTTTTTCATTTAACCACTTAAGCCCCGGACCATTTTGTTGCTAAATGCCCAGGCCAGGTTTTGCGATTCGGCACTGCGCCGCTTTAACAGACAATTGCGCGGTCGTGCGACGTGGCTCCCAAACAAAATTGGCGTCCTTTTTCCCCCACAAATAGAGCTTTCTTTTGGTGGTATTTGATCACCTCTGCGGTTTTTATTTTTTGTGCTATAAACAAAAATAGAGCGACAATTTTGAAAAAAAATTCAATATTTTTTACTTTTTGCTAAAATGAATATCCCCCAAAAACATATATATATATAAAAAAAAAAAATTCCCTCAGTTTAGGCCGATACGTATTCTTCTACCTATTTTTGGTTAAAAAAAATCGCAATAATCGTTTATCGGTTGGTTTGCGCAAAATTTATAGCGTTTACAAAATAGGGGATAGTTTTATTGCATTTTTATTCATTATTTTTTTTTTTACTACTAATGGCGGCGATCAGTGTTTTTTTCGTGACTGCGACATTATGGCGGATTCTTCGGACAATTTTGACACATTTTTGGGACCATTGTCATTTTCACAGCAAAAAATGCATTTAAATTGCATTGTTTATTGTGAAAATGACAGTTGCAGTTTGGGAGTTAACCACAGGGGGCGCTGTAGGAGTTAGGGTTCACCTAGTGTGTGTTTACAACTGTAGGGGGGTGTGGCTGTAGGACTGACGTCATCGATCGAGTCTCCCTATAAAAGGGATCACTCGATCGATGCAGCCGCCACAGTGAAGCACGGGGAAGCCGTGTTTACATACGGCTCTCACCATTCTTCAGCTCCGGGGAGCGATCGCGACGGGGCGGCTATAAACGAATAGCCGTTCCGTCGTCCCGGATCGCTCCCCGAGGTAAGCCGCACGCAGCGGGGGGGAGGTCCCGATCGGACCCCCGACCCGCTAGAATGCAGGGACGTATATATACGCCCATCTGCCTGTACGTGCCATTCTGTGGACGTAAATAGGCGTGCGGCGGGCGTTAAGGGGTTAAATCTGATTTTTTATATATTTTTTATCAAGCGTATTTTAATAAAATGTTTTTGGAGTAAAAATGTATCTAAAGATAGATTTATATTTAAGATGCATTGAGTTTATTCAGCATGACATTGAGATTAGTTTATGTAGCATGAGGCTGTATATTCTGCAATATTTACATTTTTGGTAAACTCATTCAATGAATCCAAGCTCTGTAAGCCAACATGCACTGCATTGATGCATTCAGACAATGTAACAAGTGACCATGAGATTACCAAAGTTCAGGAATATTTCATTATCCCATTGTTTTACAGTAAAACAATGGGATAATGGAATATTCCTGAACGTTGTTTATCTCATGGTCACTTGTTACATTGCCTGAATTGTCTCAATTATACAGTTTGTAGTGTACATAGATTAGTAAAACTTTTACTAATCTGTGTACACTACAAACTGTATAATTGTTTGAAGAGAAACGTATCTGTATCAGGTTCCAAGTATGAGGAGGAACAGCAAGCAGTAAACATGAAAGTGAAACCTAAGCAGCTTATAAACCTAGTGCTCTTTCTGTACATAGCTTGAAGTGCTTTACTCCTCCCTTGTGGAGCAAAATGGCAGCAGGCCACCAAACAGACACAGTTTGGAAATATTTACTAACCTGACAGCTTATTATTCTAAATAGGAAACCATCATTTTGTTTGCAATTATTAACGATTGCCACCACCTCCCTCACCGTGTTGTGTTACTGCCGCATCACCAGCCCTCCCATTAAAGTGAATGGGACTGTCGGTGAGTCAACAGCGGGTCAGAGGAGTCGTCACTGCTAGACAGAAATGACAGTTGCTCTTTAAAATTGTGATTTTAATTGAGTTGGTTTAAATCAAGCCTTTTTGCTAGCAATTTAAATTGTGATTTAAATCCACCCTGTCCACAATCAACCGCTGGGACCCAAGGTGGGAGTATAACTGCGCCTAAACCCAATATCTCTATGGAATGGATGGATGACAAAAGCATAGAGTTCCAAGATGGATAGACCATGCAGTCAAAATGGTCCAGAAGTGCACTCAATAAGAAGGGGAAACAGGAGGACCTCATAGTGTAGCATTAAAAGTAATTTTTTTTAATAATGTATAAAAAAGGGGGGAGAGTTGGGACTTTGAATGAGATGCGTTTTTAGCACACAGAGTGCCTTGACGTTTGGCCTGCAGGTTAACCACTTACCCCCCGGACCATATTGCTGCCCAAAGACCAGAGTACTTTTTGCGATTCGTGACTGCGCTGCTTTAACTGACAATTGCGCGGTCGTGCGACGTGGCTCCCAAACAAAATTGGCGTCCTTTTTTTCCCACAAATAGAGCTTTCTTTTTGTGGTATTTGATCACCTCTGCGGTTTTTATTTTTTGCGCTATAAACAAAAATAGAGCGACAATTTTGAAAAAAAAATGAATATTTTTTACTTTTTGCTGTAATAAATATCCCCCAAAAATATATAAAAAAACATTTTTTTTCCTCAGTTTAGTTCGATACGTATTCTTCTACCTATTTTTCGTAAAAAAAAAATCACAATAAGCGTTTATTGATTGGTTTGCGCAAAAGTTATAGCGTTTACTAAATAGGGGGTATTTTTATGGCATTTTTATTAATATATTTTTTTACTAGTAATGGCGGCGATCAGCGATTTTTTTTCGGTACTGCGACATTATGGCGGACACTTCGGACACTTTTGACACATTTTTGGGACCATTGGCATTTTTATAGCAATCAGTGCTATAAAAATGCATTGGATTACTATAAAAATGCCACTGGCAGTGAAGGGGTTAACACTAGGGGGCGGGGAAGGGGTTAAGTATGTCCCCGTGTGTGTTCTTACTGTGGGGCCTCACATTGTATGAACAGAAGATCAGCATTTCCCCTGCTGACAGGACCGGGAGCTGTGTGTTTACACACACAGCTCCCGGTCCCCGCTCTGTACCGAGCGATCGCGTGTGCCCGGCGGCGATCGAGCCCGCCGGGCACACGCACGGGAGTCGGGGGCGAGCGGGGGGCGCGCGCGCCCCCTAGTGGCGGCTAGAAGAGAGGACGTTAAACTACGTGCTCTCGCCTAGGACAGCCACCTTGCCGACGTAGAACGGCGGTGCGCGGTCGGGAAGTAGTTAAACAGGTATTTTCAAATACATGCGACTAAACCTGTTTTTAATTACATACAGTTAGACAGATTAATTTGGTTTAGTGATTTTTTGGTTGGCAGATTTGAGCCTGGCCATTATGGAAACATTTTTATATTCCATATATATATTTAATCGCATACTGCTAAAAACGCATCTCATTCAAAGTCCCAACTCTCCCCCCTTTTTTATACATTTACATGGATGGAGGCCTGTGGTAGTGTCTATCATATGCCTCATTCAAGTCCCAACCCTATCCCCCCTTTTTTATAAAAATGTTAATAAAAGATACAACTACTTACAACAAGCAGGAGTAAACTTGCATAAAATACAGTCAAACAGATGCAGCACCCCGGCGGTCGTGATCGCATCAAACTGACGTGTGCATAGCAGCACGCTGTGATGTGTTGGAACATGTTGTGCTGCTTTAAATGCAGCATGTTTCATTTTCACCAAGTGACCAGCAACAAAATATGTTGGTGTGTACTGACCACAATAAAAAAAAAATGGTTTTTGCCTTTTTTTCATCTGGCTTTTGTAGAGTAATGCAGTCCAATGAATGTGGTGTGAATGGGCCCTAATAATGCCTGGATACTGAGCAGGTAGACTGCTTCCTGGGTGCATCCTTAATTCTGAATTCCATACATTTAGAGCCAGTTCACACCATAGAAACGCAATCCGGATGCGTTCCAGGTACGTTTTTAATGCAGTCCGATGCTTCCCCCCCCCCCCTCTTTTTTAATTAACCTTAGATAATGACAAGTGTGTTCCAGTGCGTTTTTGGTGCATTTAGGTGCGTTCCAGCGCGTTTTACAGCGTTCCAGTACAGTCCAGGTAAAATGCAGCATGTTCTACTTTTTTTTCTGGAACTGCAAGCACTGGTGTGAACTATGCCACTGAAAACCATATAACCTACTTCCCATGCGTTTTTGATGCAGAAAAAAAAAACCGCACTGGACTGCATGTGGTGTGAACTGGCCCTTAAAGTGGTTGTAAACCCTTAGGCCCCGTACACACGACCAAACATGTATGCTGAAACATGTATGCTGAAAATGTTCGGTCGTGTGTGGGCGCGAGCGGGCCGAATTCCAGCAAACATTTGCCCGCCGGGCCTTTTCCCAGCAGACAAATATTCCTGGACGTGTTTTAAAACCGTCCGCTGGAATCCTGCCCGCTCGGACATGTACGGTCGTCAGTACAGACCTACCGTACATGTCCAGGCGCCCGCCGTCCCTCGCATGCGTCGAATGACTTCGACGCATGCGTGGAAGCCTTTAAATGGCAGGCCCGCCGACGTCTCCGCGTCATCGTCGCGGCGACGACGCGGACACGCCCCGCGTATTGTTTACGCGCGGACTTCTGTACGATGGTGTGTACAACCATCGTACAGAAGCCCTCTGGCAGACATGTACGGTGAAAACGGTCCGACGGACCGCTTTCACCGTACATGTTTGTTCGTGTGTACCCGGCCTTACATACCACTTTAACCTTCAGATAAGCCTAGATTAAGGCCTACCTTTAGGTGCAACAAATATCTCCTAAACCTACACTGTTTAGGAGATATTTGCTGAAAAGACTGCACCGATGTCTACGGCGCATGGGCGACGTAGACAACGGCGCAGGCGCACTGAGCATGCCATTAGTGAAGGCGATCTTGCCGTCACTGACGGCTCCTGCGTGCATGCAAGGGAGTGACGTCATCGCGGCTCCGGCCAATCACAGCGCTACCCAGAAGTCACTTGTGTATCATGGCGGCGGCAGAGAGGAACGATAGTCGCTTCGGGGGCTTCGATCTCAGGTTAGTAATTTCATAATAGGCTAGGATGCTGTGCATCCTAGCTCATTATGCCTTTCTCTTGCAGGGTTTTTTTTTTTAAGAAATGTATTAGAGAGTTTACTTCCTCTTTAAGGATCCCAATTAGTGGTGACATTTCTATGTTATCCTGCATAAAATCTTCCTGTGCAGTTATGACAACAATAGGTACCAAAGAGAAGTCATTTGTTACAGCACATGAACTGCAGAGCATGTAATTATGGGGGGGAGTGTAGACCTATGTTCTGGTTATGGTTTAACCCTTGGTAAGCCTAAAGTGATACTAAACACACAGTGTTCAATTTCCATTGTCCCTTCTATTTCTGTATGTGGATGATGGCACTCTAATTATTTTTATAAAAAAAGAAAAAAAAAATCTAAGTATCTTTTTTCCTAATCAATATACAGCTGTCACATGACCCAGATCATTTCCAGCCTGCCTGCAGGGAAACAAACAAGAGGAGCTTCTAATCCTCTGCTACTGGTCATGTGTCACAGCCTTTGGAATACAGAGTAAAAAAATAATAATAATAATATCAATAAACTGTTTTAAATTGTCATACAAATAAATATTTGAAATCAAATCTTAATTATTTTTTGGGCAATAACATGCTATGGGTGGATTTCTGCCAGTCACAGGCTGTGTCACACCCCTCCAGTCTGTGTCTCAGAATAAGAGGGAGGTGAAGCCTCCATTAATCCATGTAATATCCCACCCCCATTGTGTTGATCTGGTTAGTGGGCATCGAGGAGGGAGTGGCCTGTCATTTACCACTATGGATACGCCCACATCTGTGACTCTATAGTCACATGGGTTGCTCAGATGTGATAGGGGAAAATGCTCAGCATTGAAACTCACTGAAAACTGAGCATGTGCAGAGCTGCCAACACTATTTTGCAAAATCCCTAGCTGAATTGGAGACTTGGACAGAAGGGGGAGATAGAGATCAGCAGGATCAACCAGTTTTATTTTTGCAGAACACGAATCTCATAGTAACCGAGTGAGAATGAACATATAATACAGCAGGTGTAGGCAACATTTAAGAGGTGGAGATCTACCTGAACAATATAGGAGAAGTTGAAGATCATTGTGCACAGTGTCGCCTACTCACACCTAATTTAAACCTCCAATTGCTGCGCTACCGTGTCGCAATTGCATGCATTGGAAACATCTCCCCTACTTACCCCCTGCCAAACACACTCTGATAGCTTTCCAGAGGAGCAGCAGTTGTCAATGAGCCCTTAGTTGCATCTGGCAGTGGCACCCTTAGTAAAATTAGGGGGGGGGGGTGTTAAAACCCTGCAGTTTTACCGCCCCCAATCCCTAACCTGCTTTAGAAAAAGGTGTACACATGCGACAGCAAAAAATAAACCCCCTGTTGCTTTTGGTGGGTGCTACCGCCTGCCAATGATGGCCCATTCAAGTAATTGGTGCCACTCTGCAAGTGCCCCACAACTGCATGCTTCTGCGGGGCCCAAGGGGTTAAAGCAGGTGGTGAGAAAGCAACACAATGCTGCCTACTTTAACCTGTTTGCTGTACTGCACATGGTTGCAGGGTGGCCTCATTCATTTGAAAGGGTCATGCTTGGCAGGTGCTACACCCATCATGACAGGGAGTATAACTCCTGCTGCGACTGCAACATGTGTACAACCCCTGGCCGCTGCAGCTAAAGGGGGTGTGGGGTTTTACCACCCCGCCAAACTGCAAATTTAAATGAACCCTACTGTTCTGAGCCAGAAAAGGGTCATTTCAAACTGATCTGCAGCGGGTTACCTGCACTGTAGACTTTTACAAGTAGTCCCTCTGCATTGCGCTCTGTCTGATGTTCTGGAATGGTGGGTCAGCAAGCCGAGACCGCAATCTACCAGTCACCTGGCCATGATTTACTGGTTGCTGACCCCCGTAACAGCATTTATTGATCGTTTTTTTATGATGTAGGTTTAGTGACACTTTAAGGGCAAACAAAACAGTGTCCAGTAGGTAAGTGAATCACATAGTACTGAGAAGCCTGAAACCAAAGTCACACAATGATGTTTTGGTCTCCGGCGATAACACTGTCTGTATCCAGAAAGTGTCTAGCAGAATGAGATAAACAGTCATGTGAATTTACAGGCAACGTCCCAGTCACTGAATACCCACAGAATGCAGAGGTGGGAACAAAACGGCAATTCCAGCACTGTATAAAGGCGGCAACACAGCTTTGGACAGGATTCTTTACAACAAATAAGCACTGTTTTATGATAAAAGCTAAAAAAAAAGCACAAAGTATCCATTTTATTCACATTGTCAGTATACCAACCATATTACAGTTCACAGCATTAAACTATAAAGCAATTGGCAAAATAGCAGGAAGGTTAAAAAAAAAAAAATAAAAAAAAATAATTGTAAATGGTTTTGGTTTTGTTGCATTTTCAAAAAGGGAGTATGCAATTTTTATCTGCCCATATTATCAGAATCAACGTTTCTATGGCAAACTATAATATTAGGGGTACTGCTTAAAGGCAAATATATTGTGAAACTATAGGTGGCTATAAACACAAATATGACCATCTAGATCAGACACCACCACACTTCTATGGGTGGCTTCAGAAAGCTCTGGCTAACACACCTCTGGGGAGAAAGTGATTGGACAGGTTAGAAATCCAAAAAGACAGCAGATGGGTCTGTGATGGGAGAGTCACTCCTTCCTCCTGTATAACCACTTAACCCCCGGACCAATATGCTGCCTAAAGACCCAAGGGTTTTTTACAGTTCGGGACTGCGTTGCTTTAACAGACAGTTGCGCGGTCGTGCGACGTGGCTCCCAAACAAAATTGGCGTTTACACACGGCTCTCCCCGTTCTTCAGCTCCGGGGAGCGATCGCGACGGGGCGGCTATAAACGAATAGCCGCGCCGTCGTCCCGGATCGCTCCCCGAGGCTTACCGACCGCCGCATGTAGCGGGGGGGGGGGGGGGGGTCCCGATCGGACCCCCGACCCACGTCAAGCAGAGGACGTATAGGTACGTGCATGTGCCTGTCCGTGCCATTCTGCTGACGTATATCTACATGAGGAGGTCGGCAAGTGGTTAAGGACCGCCTCATGTAAATATACGTCAGCAGAATGGCACGGACAGGCACATGCACGTACCTATACGTCCTCTGCTTGACGTGGGTCGGGGGTCCGATCGGGACCCCCCCCCCGGTACATGCGGCGGTCCTTAAGCCTCGGGGAGCGATCCGGGACGACGGCGCGGCTATTCGTTTATAGCCGCCCCGTCGCGATCGCTCCCCGGAGCTGAAGAACGGGGAGAGCCGTATGTAAACACGGCTTCCCCGTGCTTCACTATGGCGGCGCATCGATTGAGTGATCCCTTTTATTAGGGAGACTCGATCGATGTCGTCAGTCCTACAGCCACACCCCCCTACAGTTGTAAACACACACAAAGTGAACACTAAATGTTACAGCGCCCCCTGTGTTTAACTCCCAAACTGCAACTGTCATTTTTTTTTTTATAAATTCTTTATTTTTCATTTTTCCTCATTTCACAATTCCACAAGAACAGGGATATTATCATATCAGAAAATACAAACCAACACTTAAACCACTATACGTTGTACTTGTTCCTGACCTATCTCTAAACTTAATTGCTTCTAACACCTATATTACCATATAGATCTAAAACAATTCCTCGCTCTTCTTATTTCCTATTCCCCTGAGACATTTAACCTGTCCTCTCTCTATTTAAGAAATTGAGAAATCCAGTCTCCCCCTCACCCACCCCAGCGTCCGGACCCCTTGTCCAAAAACCTTCCCGAGCCCGGACAAAAAAAAAAAAAAAAAAAAAAACACAATAATTTCCGTTCCTCCCTCTCCCCCCCCCCCTACTCCCCTCGTTCCCTATAACTGTCATAGGGAGCCCATATCTCCCTATACTTCCCCTCCTGTTCCCTCAAAGCCATCGTGAGATTTTCCATACATTGAATTTCCCTGATTTTTTCATGCCATTGAGGTCTACTTGGTGCGCACGTGCTCTTCCATAAAGCTGGAATGCAAGCTCTAGCTGTTATTAGTAAATGTCTTATCAAGGATTTTTTATAATTTACTACTGACATCGGGATGTCTAGCAGCAGGTAAACCGCTGGATTCTCTCCAAGAGACATTTCAGTTATCTCTTCTATTTCCTCTGACACCATCTTCCAGAATTCTTTGACTCCTTCACAGTTCCAAAAAATATGTATCAGAGTTCCTTCTTCTTTTAGACATCGCCAACAAAGATTGGACGTTTGTGGAAAAATTTGGTTTAAAACTTCCGGGGTCCTATACCACCTACTCAGGATCTTATATCCTCCCTCCTGGTATTTGGATGCTAGAGAGGCTTTATGATTGAACTCAAAAATTTTTCCCTTCTGGTTCTCTGTAAACGTTACCCCTAGGTCTCTCTCCCAAGTATGTATAAAGCCTATTTCTTGTGGAGCTTTAAGTTCATTTACCAGGGAGTAGAATATTGATAACGAATGTCTCACCGCTTCTCCCTTGAGACACAATTTCTCAAATTCCGACAAACTCGTCCTTACTATTGTCTGGCTCTGTATTGATCGCAGGAAACCCCTTAACTGTCTTCGCCTGAATGGTTCTAGAACCTCTGCTAGTTCACTTTCAATTTCCTCCCCTATCATTACCCGATTTTCCTTCTGGAAGTGAATCAGTCTAGTTTTGCCTTGTCTTTTTAAATTCTCGAACCCTGGGTCGTTCACACCTGGCATAAATGCCGGGTTTCCCAGGACCGGAGTCAGAGGATTTGCTTCTGTTTCATCATTTGATTTTCTAAATACTTTTTTCACCACCTTAATTGTCGTCCCTATTGTTGGGTGCTTTTTAACTGATTGTGGTAGAATAGATCTAGAAAGCCAAATTAGTCCTTCCAGTGGTATTTCTATCATTGCCTGTTCTAAGAGGATCCATGGTTTGACCTTCGGAATAACACACCAATCAAGAACTCTTGACAAATGTACAGCCTCATAGTATGCGAGTGGGTCTGGAAAACCTATGCCTCCTTTTTCTTTTGGTAAGGTTAAGATATCTCTCCTGACTCTGGCTGGTTTCCCTGCCCAAATGAATCCCGCAAACTTCGTTCTAATCTCTTTCAGGAAACCTTGAGATATACTGGTAGGGAGTGTCTGTAGTAGATATAATATCCTAGGCATTGCATTCATCTTTATAATATTAACCCTGCCAAACCAGGTAAAAACCTCCTTATCCCATTTCTGTAAATCACGTTTTATTTGCCTCATCAACGGTGCTAAATTTAGCTCTAAGATTCTATTTAGTTTCTTCGGGATTTTAGTCCCCAGATATCCAATATGAGAATTTGTCCATTTGAATGGAAAGGAAGCGGCTAATTGTCGTTGTTGTACCACATTCATCTCGACCCCCATTGCCTCCGACTTGTCATAGTTTACTTTAAAATTTGAGAGCACGCCATATTTAGCAATCTCAGCCAGCAATGGGGGGAGAGATAAAATAGGTTCCGTAAGAGAAAACAACAAATCATCCGCAAAAGCTGCTAATTTGTATACTCCTCCCTTTACACAAATACCTCTAATATCGGTATTCAGCCTTATCGTCCTCAAAAAGGGTTCAAGTGTCAAAATAAAAATAATTGGTGACAGAGGGCAGCCTTGCCGCGTCCCATTCCGTATCTCAAAGGGTTCCGACATAGTCTCGTTTATCTTTATTCTAGCTTTCGGCTGTGAGTATAGGCTCATAACCCATCTTTGCATCCCCTCCCCCAAACCAATATATTTTATAATTGCTTTTAAGAATTTCCAGTCAACCCTATCAAACGCTTTTTCAGCGTCGGTAGATACCAAGACTAGCGTTTTTTTAGATACCTGGGAGAGATGGATCGCGTTAATCACCCGCATCGTATTTTCCCTGCCTTCCCTTCCTGGGGTAAATCCCACCTGATCTTGGTGTATCAAATCAGGGATATGTGGTAATATTCTATTTGCTAGGATTTTTGTAAAAATCTTCAAGTCAACATTTAGTAGCGATATAGGGCGATAATTAGAACATAATGTTAAATCTTTTCCCTCCTTAGGTATAACCGCTATATGTGCCATAAGGGCTTCATCCGGTATCCCCTGCCCTTCTCTTATCGCGTTATATGCTTTTAAAAATCTTGGCATCAGTTTTTCTGCATAGGTCCGATAATAAAAAAGGGTAAACCCGTCGGGGCCGGGGGCTTTACCCGTTTTTAGCAATTTAAGGGTATTTGTGAATTCCTCAGCCGTAATCGGCCCTTCCATGTTTCTCCCAATTTCCTCTGCTAATTTCGGCATTCCTGCCTTCTCTATGTATTCCTTTATCTTCTCCTCCTGCCTACTCATCTTTCCTGTATCCCTCTCTTCTTTTAGTTGATATAAATTCGTATAGTAATTTTTAAATACTTTTGCAATTTCTTGTGAGGATTTCACTATCCTATCTCCTGTTGTTTTGATGCCGTCTATATGATTTTGGGTCCTCGTTTCTCTTAATGCCCTCGCTAGCATTCTACTCGGCTTATTCCCATATTCGTAGAAGGCACGTTTACATCTTTTTAGTGAGGCTTTTGCATTGTCTGTTAATAACATATTCAGTTCATCTCGCGTCTGCCTCAACTTCTCCTCAATCTGAATTGCCAACGTTTTTTTATGTACATTTTCTAATTTACGAATTTCTCCTAGTAATGTTTCTATCTGTCTCCCTATCTTACGTTTCCTTTGTGTTCCCATTGAAATTAAAATCCCTCTCATAAAGCATTTATGCGTTTCCCAAATACAACTAGGCGACACCTCTCCTACCTCATTATCAGAAAAGAACCCTTCCATTTCCTGAACTATCTTTTCCTCATACTCTGGGTCTTTCAGGAGGGACTCATTGATTTTCCAGTGCCACTCACGAGCTGCAGGTTCTCCCCATTCCAGTATACAATTTGTCGGTGAATGATCAGAGATTGTAAATGATCCAATGGAGGCCTCCACAATATTCTGTAAAATATTCTGTGATACAAATATATAGTCTATTCGGGAATATGTTTTATGTTTGGCTGAAAAAAAAGTATAGTCTCTCTCATGGGTGTGACTGGTCCTCCAACTATCTACCACCTGTATCTCCTGTAGCAGACTCTTTGCTTTACTTAATTTGCTATATGACAGGTGTGATGCTCCCTTAGATGTATCTAGGATAGGATCTAGGGCCATATTCAAATCCCCTGCCAGTATGATTCTCCCTTCTGCATTCAACTGAATCACATTAATGTATTTCTCCAACGCTGCAATCTGTCCTTCATTAGGCATATAGACGTTAACCAGAGTTACTTTCTGGTCATTTAGGTATCCTTTTACTATAAGACGCCCTTCCTCATCCTGAATTACCTTTAGTTCTTTCCATATAATCGTCTTTGATAGCATAATTGCCACCCCCTTCGTCTTTGTTGTCGATGAGGAACTCTGATAGACAATTGGAAATCTATGATTGCCCAGTTTTGGGTTTTTATTTTTCTTAAAATGAGTCTCTTGGAGAAAAACGACCTGTGTCTTTAGTCTCCATAATTCTGCTAACAATTTAGATCTTTTCTCAGGGTTATTTAACCCTTTTACATTATAAGACATCAAGTTAATCTTAGCCATTTTAGAATCTCAATGACGTGGCTCCTTGGGAAACTAATAGAGGTACCCAATAAGGAGATAAAGGGCTAAAGATAGGGGAATCCCCACTGAAAGAGGGAAAAACGACGGGCGAGAGAGGAGAGAGGGGAAAAAGATGAGAGAGAGGAAAGAACGGAAAAAAGAAAAAAAAAAAAAAAAAATTCTCTCTAGTCCTCCAATCCGGTTAATCCCCTAGGATCCCTAAGAGGACAAAACAAACAAAAAAAAAAACAATAATAAAAAAAAAAAAAAAACAATCAAGCGTCTCCGACTTCCCTCCACACGGAGGAGAGGCGCTTTAGTGGGCTAAGGTGTGTGAGCACCGAGGAGAGTCACGCCCTAATATAAGTCCGGGTGCGCTTCCCTGAGTTACCCCTTTCAATCCCTTTTTCCCCTCCACCCCCCAATTCTAATCGAGCACACAAAAAATGAAATATCCCCCCCCATCATAAAGACCTTACCGCTTATACATATTCAGTCGTATACATATACTATATAAGCACATTTAGACATATAAATCTCTGTCTAACTGCCTAGCTGTCTGCCATTTAGAGGTAGAAATTTCTTTCTTTTTTTCTTCTCTTTTTTTTCTCCTTTTTTCCTTTTCACCATTTAGACCCCTATTATCATGTTACAACCAACGTACGACTGACGTACTTCTGACCTCCCCCCTCTCCACTCTCTCTCTCCTAACCTCTTTTAGACTATTAACATCTTAACTCTTTATATCTGCTCCCCCCCTCTTGTATCCCCACCAAGAAAGGAAAAAAAGAAAAAGGTTCTATTCCCCTTTCCCTTACCCTTGCTTATTCTTTCTTCCTTCGTTTTCCTATTAGGTCATCTTATTAGGCCCCCGTTATCCCCAAACCTCGCTCACCCACTCTTACCCTCCCCACCTACCCCTATTCCCCTATATCGTCTTCCCTTACCCCTTACCCCTCCCCCCCACCTCTATATCCTATTCCAAAATAAGTGTCATGGCCTATTTGCCTTTAGTGTTTCAAAGTGTGTAAATGTGTCATCCTTTTATTGTGACTCCTCTAATCCCCCCTAACCCTCTTATCTATGACCCCAAAAAACGGAGATAAAAAAAATCCCCCCCCCCCTTCCCTTCTTCAATTCTCAGTTTCCCCACATCCCTAATCTCCCCTAATGGTGAACCACCTTGTACCTTTGCCCATCCCATCCATCGCCTCCACCTATTATAGACTCGGTGTGTCTTATCTTATACCTTCCCTGATCCTTACATCAAACGGATCTAGGGCTCTAGTGACATGGTGACTTAGTGAAACCCCCCCCCCCCAAAAAAAAAACCCATCCTCTTCAAAACGCCCCCCCCTTTTTAAGAAAAACCCCCCCTCCCTATCCCTCCCAGCACAAACCCCCCCCCCCTAACCCCCCAAAAAAAAAAAAAGCGGAGCTGGGGATGCTGGCCTACTAGCCCACCTATGTTTCTGGGTCTTCCTCTGTCATTTTCCTAGTGCTCTATTTGACCTATAATAAACCCACCTCAGGGAAGAGGAACAAAGGGGGCATCTGTAAATTTATACACATATATACACATATACACATATGAGCGGGACGGTAGAGCCCCGCCACTCAGATATGTTCCACTCTTAACTTATAGCCTTCCCCACATGAGGATAGTCCCTTCCCTCCTAAACCACGTCCGAAAAAAAAGAAAACAAACAACCTTCCAACGAAAAAAATTGTCGGATATGGGTATGAACCCCAAGAATCACCAAAAGAAAACTCTCCAGAAGGCCTCCACCCATGTGGGTCAGGTAGAGATACAGAGAGAGAGAGTACAAAAAAAAAAAAAAAAAAAACATGAAAAAAGGGGAGGAAAAAAACAAATAAGAATATGCATTCCCCTAGGAGGGGCCGTCTTCCATAAGTCTCCTCTTTCTCTTCAAAATTGGGGTGGGGAACTCCCCCATGTCCTCTACAGTTTTACCCCTTTTAACCTTCCCTCACCACAGTTTATCTAGGCTCTCTTTCAGCTGTAACTGGCAGATCTAGCCAGTTAGGGACTACTATTGGTGTTGACCCCAAAAATTCAAAGAGCGCTGGGAGCTGGGACGGCTCTCTTAAATTAAAATTCCTTCCTTCTTTTTTCACATTAACGGCCAACGGAAACCCCCATCTGTATATGGCTCCTTGACCGCGTATATGTTCTAGTAGGGGTCTTAACAAACGCCGTCGTGCTTTAGTTTGCCAACACAAATCCGGAAATATTTGTATATTCGCCCCCTCCCAAATCATCGGTCCTTCTTTCCATGCTTCCCTGAGTATTTCTTCTTTTTCTCTATAGAAATGTATACGACATAACACATCACGAGGGTTGGTCTGATCTGGATTCCTTGTTGTTGGGACCTTATGGACCCTATCTAGCTCCAGGGGGGAGCCTGAGCTTTTTTTTAGAATTTTATTAAAGATAGCCAAAGCAGCTTCCCTTAACGCCGCCCCCTCACAACTTTCTGGTATTCCTTTTATGCGCACATTATTCCTTCTACTTCTGTTATCTGCCTCTTCAGCATTTAACTGTAATCTGGCCAGCTGCTGTTGCTGTTTCTCACACTTTTCTTCTAGTACCCCCAATCTGAAGTCCACGACCACTTGTTGCTCCTCCAGTATGCCCACTTTTTGCTCCCCCGCCCCCACTTTTATCCGGACTTCTTCCAACTCTTCTTTCCAAGTACTCGTCATTAGCGTTAACATTTTCTGGATATCATCTCTGGTTGGGAGAGCCTGAATAAGCCTGCTTAACTGGCGCATGTCAGGTATCAACTCTGATTCAAATGTGTCCCCCGTATCGGGCATACTCTGTGCGTTCTGTATGCTAGACTGCATAACCTCTTCTGATATATGTTCACTCTCTTTGGAACTTAATATTTTACCACTTGTTACAACCTTCTCCCTCTGGTTTAGAGGTGGAGATGGTGCAGGGGATATAGGGGTTGTAGACATTACAGCCAATATAGATGATGTCCTTGTATACTCTCTAGACCCCGTATTCGTGTCCCCCGTTATATTGTCAGCTATCTCCGGCAAAGCAGACCGTAACAGTATAGGCGTTTCAAAAGTACCTTTATTCCACGCCGTTGCTTCTGAGGGCACCTCCGTCCGCCCCTCCGCTGGGGGTCTATCAGTCTCACCTATGTAGCGTAGATCACCTGTATTGTTCACCGCTTTGACCACCGAAGTAGCTGGACTAAGGACTGGGTCTGACGCTGTTACCAACTCCTCTCCAGCGATCCACTGTTGTCCTTTTATCACCGGCGAGTCTGATACAGATACAGGTGTATTCTGAATCACAGCTACAGTTTTAAAGGAGCTTTCAGATAGTGATTCCCTCCTCAGAACCCTGCTTCCGACGGCTTCCTCCTGCTGCTCAGCCCCCCTCCTCACCGTCATGTAACGTGTGATGTATGAGTGGCAGGGGGCTTGAACACCTCCTACGCGTCTTCCTTGGCTCTTTCCCCGCCGCGACATCAGCTGTCTGGGTCCTCTGTCAGATACTGCGCTCTCCCCCCGCACACCACAGACTTTCGATGGGGTAGAGGGGTCTCGGATCCGTCAATCAGGTGCTGTGCTCTCCCCCTTCGCTCACCGCAGACTTTCGATGGGGGTAGAGGGGTCTCGGAACCGTCGCTCTCCTGTTTCAACGCACCACGGACTCAGGGCTCTCCTCGCTAGCGTGCGTTCATTCCTCCATGCTCACACCACCGTCCCCGCAACTGTCATTTTCACAATAAAGAATGCAATTTAAATGCATTTTTTATTGTGAAAATGACAATGGTCCCAAAAATGTGTCAAAATTGTCCGAAGTGTCCGCCATAATGTTGCAGTCACGAAAAAAATCGCTGATCGTCGCCATTAGTAGTAAAAAAAATTAAAATGCAATAAAACTATCCCCTATTTTGTAAACGCTATAAATTTTGCGCAAACCAACCGATAAACAATTATTGCGATTTTTTTTACCAAAAATAGGTAGAAGAATACGGATCGGCCTAAACTGAGGAAAAAAAATAATTTTATATATGTTTTTGGGGGATATTTATTATAGCAAAAAGTAAAAAATATTGATTTTTTTTCAAAATTGTCGCTCTATTTTTGTTTATAGCGCAAAAAATAAAAACCGCAGAGGTGATCAAATACCACCAAAAGAAAGCTCTATTTGTGGGGAAAAAAGGACGCAAATTTTGTTTGGGAGCCACGTCGCACGACCGCGCAATTGTCTGTTAAATCGACGCAGTCCCAAACTGTAAAAACCCCTTGGGTCTTTAGGCAGCATATTGGTCTGGGGCTTAAGTGGTTAAACAGTACATGTCCCAAGTATGCTGCGCACACTGGTGATGGATTATTCCTACATGTCCCTGAACTGTAACCATGACACTAACCACTAAAACTAATTCTACTGCCATTTCCTTCAAGATTTATAGTCTCCTGTCATTTTGCCTATTCTAGGTTACTTTACACATCAGCAGATCTACCAAGGGAGGCCGCAGTCAGTAAAAAATACATATAGACCTAATCCGTGCACAATACGGGTGAAGTTGGCGGGATTGGTAGAACCTCCCTTACTGGCACTAGGTAATCTTTGCGGACACCAACCAACCCTAAGCCCCCATTCATATCCGTCTGATTTGACAGGTCAAATCGGAGACTATTGCTGGCAATAGGAGCGTCCCAATCGATGCGACGCCGACTTTGCGGCGCCGCACTGATTTCCAAAAGTAGTTCCAGCACTAAGTTTGGCAACTTCAGGGGCGATTTTAATAGACATATGTACTTGAACCGGCACAGATGTCTTTCAAGTCACCCCTGAATATGGACTGAAATGCGGCTTTGAAATTGTACGTGCGTGCGTGGTTTCAAAGTCGTGTTCGGTGTGAACAAGGGCTTATAATCATTAAAGCAGTTCCTTCTGAGAGATAACAAGGACTTCTGTGCATCAAAAGAAATGTCAACCTAGGGAGAAGGCTGGGAAGGTGGTTAAAGTGGAACTTCATTCAGTTTGTTAAAAATATAAAATTAGTAGTTACAAATACTATAGTTGCTGACTTAAATAAATAAAAATAAATAAAAAAAAGAAAGATACCTACACTGAAGCCCAGTGCTCTCTTCCCTGTACCAGATTTTTTGCCTGGGTTTTGGATTTCCGTCACCGCCATCTTGGATTTGGAAGCTGGTTGCAACTACCTGATGTCCCACAGCCAGCTCCCCACTGTGAGTGTGCAGGGCCACCAATAAGGCAGTACAAATGGTCACCCTGTACGGGGCTCAGGTCCCATCAGTTCAACAGGGGGCACTGTACAGGAGAAACAATTGTACTACCTTATCGGAGGCCCTGGGTATATTTCTTTACTGGGAACTTCCTGCCTGAAAACATTCAATTCTGGAACCCGAACCTCTTGTGGCTCCCCCTGCAGTGCAGCTGGCATCTCCTCTATCCAACACCGACCTTCAGTTATTGCAGCCAGAGGGGGGTCTGTTATAGTACTTGTGCTCCCCCCCCCACACTAATCCAATCACCCTCGTCCCCCACACTTTCTTTGAACCCTGTGTGAATCCCCCCATCCAAAACACAGCTCTGCTGGCTTCTCTTCCTCTCTCTTGCACTGGCTGCAGCTGCTTTTGGACACAGGAGGATCGCTGTCAGAATGAAAAGCAGGGAGGCTTTGATTCGTCTTCTTACCGCCTGCTTTAACCCCTTTATCTGCACACTTGAATAAGTAATTTTTAACAGAGAATATAATTACTACCATGGCCGCATAGAAAAGCAATGTGGCCACGGCATGTATTCACCCTCAGTCGCTGCCTTTGCTGCTAAAGTGGGTAGCGGTTTGGGGAGGTAAAAGCACAGCTGAACTGCAGGGTTTAACTGCCTTATGGGTTCATTCACACAGGTACTCTGGCTGTGTGACTGAGAGGTTTGTGCATGCAGTTGGTGTCACCTATTACTCAATGGGGACACAGCGACTGTATGGACACAGCTGCAGGTCCTAATGCAAGGCATCCCATATATTCATCATTTTTTTCATTCAACGAGCGCTGTGCTATTGTTTTCTGACAGTGGGGAGCCTTCCTAGCCATCAGAAAACAATGATCCGTGCTGCCGGCTATAGCCAGTGGCACTGATTGACCAGGAAAAACCTGACAGGTTGGTTGGCTATCATATGCTATTCAAAGTTAAAGAATAGGTAAGTCTGGTCTTCTGCTTGGTAACCACATGTGGAAAAAAAGCTGAAATACGTGAAATTACCTCTGCCCTAAATTACCATGTAGCCTCACTTGTGCTAAACTACTTGTACTTGTTTTTCAACCTTCCCTAGCACAGGAACAAAGGTGAAAGTACAACTCTCAAAGTGGACTGAGAATGGCTGATCAGCAAATTAGCAACAGAATATTGTGAAATGTTCCATGTAAAGTAAAGGTTTAGCCCTTCAAAGCACACACATGGACTCTTATTTCAAGGCATACAAATGTGTTATTTACGCAATCAATCTTTAAAGCACATGGGCTGCTTGCAAATTTCAGGGTCAGGCAACATTAGTATACTATTATTTTTTATTCAGCCCGCTTTGAATTAAAAACGGAAAGCCCTGCAATTGATTTCACCTTGTTTATCTGCATCGAACATGTTATTGTAGTTACTTCAAAATAAACATTATTTAAGAAGTTGTACCCTAAGGCCCCTTTTACAGGATAAGCCCGCTCGGGTCTGCCTGTCCGTTTTTCAGGCGGATCTGAGGGGGCCATCCTTTGACTCCTATGGGCAGATGGATGTCAGCGGAGATGTGTCCACTGACACCCACCTGCCATCTGATCAAGACAGACGTATGGCGATCCATCTTGGTGGATCGGAATGAGATCTGATGTTTTCGTCCGATCTTTTCACAGGAATCAGCGGGGCTCTGACAGGCCCCTCCCCGCTCAGTGAGCAGATATGGACCGGTCATCCGCCAGCTCAGCAGAGATCAACAAAGCAATCCCTGCTGAACTGGTGGACTCCGCTTAATGGATCCACCCCGTGTGAAAGGTCCGTACATACGGGCCAAATATCAGGCGACTTTGGCCGGATCATTAGAAAAAACAAACAAAGTGCTTACTAGGCTTTAGGCCTGATTCACACTAGTGCGATTTCACAGCTTTGCATGATAAGGGAAATCACATTGTTTTGTTATGCTTATTGTTTATCGAAAATGAAAAACATTGTTGCCAAGTGCCAAAATACAAATCGGTCCATATTAGGTTCCTTCAACGTCTGTGTTATGTAGGACACATGGAAAAAAGTTTTTTTTATGCCAAGCCGATTATGGGGCAAATACCCCTCAAAAGGAAGGGCCAAGGGTTCCTAACAGGCTCCAATGTAGTTAAATGTAACACACTACTGAATAAATAGCGGATGTGGATGGCAGCAGAATAATTTCCCAATTCCTTTTCTATAGGGAAGATCTTTAGGGGCACAATTACATGTGCCTCAGTAGGAGGGAATGGCAGCTACCCATGCCTAATTGGTGTGTTCAGTGAAGGAAGACACATATGCCGGGTCCTGTTTTCATACCTTAGTCTTCTGTCACATAGGTAGCAATCTTTACCTCCCTCTAAAAAGCAATCTGAGGTCGTTCACTTTTCAGTGGGTGGTAGAGCAGTGACTTTTAGGGGGTCAAGAGGATATCCAGAAACACTCAGGCCTGGTTCACACTTTTTGGTGCTTTTTGCAGAATCGCACTACAGTCCATTTAACATGGTTTCCTATGGGAACCGTTCACATCTATGCCTTTTTTTTCAGTCCCTGCATTTTTGGAAAGTGTCAGGGAATTTTTTTTTAAATGCAAAACTGTGCTTTTTGGTTCAATAGACTTTAATGGAGAAGCTGCAGAAAAGCATGCGGTGCGTTTTTGTCGTAATTTGATTTTTTTATCTGCCCAACAACAATTTGGCTAAAAAAAAAAACTGCTTTGGAAATGCAAAAACGCATCAAAAATAATTGTGAAAAACTTGTGCAAAAATGCAAAATGCACTGCAGATATGGATCAAAAGTAAACTGCATAGGTATGAACCAGGCCTAAGTGCATGTTTTAGCCAACTACACTTTTTTTTTTTTTTTTGTTATTGCCGTTTTTCATTCCTAGGGGAGTTTTCTATTGAAATCCAGTGCCGCAACCATGAGTGAAGCATTTGGCTCATAGTTGTGGCAGGATCCAATTGTCCTCAATGGCCGAGTCAAATTCCTGTACCCCTCTCTCTGGCTGCCATGGTAGGCTTTAGGTTAGTAGTTGGCCCATGTGAAGCCTATATGGGTATAGGGAGATGTACAATACATGTGATATATTTTCCTGTTGTACTTGTGTGCAGGACAAATATCCCTAAGTACATGCAAAAAGCTTGTTTGCATGTTCTCCCTGTACTTGCATATCCTCAGGATACTTCAAAGACATGCTGGTAGGTTAATTGGCTCCTGTCTAAACTGGCTCTAGTGCAGTGTTTCTCAACTCCAGTCCTCAAGGCGCCCCAACAGGTCATGTTTTCAGGATTTCCCTCAGATGAAATGGCGGTGGTATTTACTAAGGCAGTGAAACCTGTGAAAAATAATGGAAAAGCCTGAAAACATGACCTGTTGGGGTGCCTTGAGGACTGGAGTTGAGAAACACTGCTCTAGTGTATGTGTATGCATCGATGCAAGATAGATTGCAAGCTTCTTGAGGGAAGGGACTGATAGGAATGGGCAGTATGAAAAAGCAACGCAGAAATTGTTGCTGCTATATAAATATATATAAAAATATAAATAAAAGCTCATTTTATTCAGGGAAGCCTATCCTATACCCACCTAACAACTGTCCCCGAGCCACCCCCTTCAAATCACTCTCTGCAGCTATTAGCTTTTGTACCACCACCCCTCCCTTTAGAATGTAAGCTCTACAAGCAGGGCCCTCCTGTACCTTCTGTATTGAATTGTACTGTAATTGTGCTGTCCCCCCTATACATTGTAAAACGCTGCGTAAACTGTTGGCACTATATAAATTGTGAATACTAATAAATAAATTCTGTACCACCCTCTCTCGCCGCCATGGTAGGCTTTAAGTTAGTGGTTTACCCATGTGAATGGGTATCCACTGAAGCCTCTCTATGGGTATAGGGAAATGCATTTTCCTGTGGGGTTTGTTGTATGCAAGACACTCCATTCAGGGCAGGGACTGATGAATATGTAAAGCACTGCATAAATTGTTGGTGCTATATAAATACCCAAAAATAAATATTTGCATTAATTGTGGATATTTTTAAATATGCTGATAATTCTCTGAAACAGATGCAGTAATTATTTAAATGAATCTTTCGCATCACTTGGTAAGGTATGCATGACTTGGGACGTGCGGTTATCTATATTACTCACCGAGAAATCATATTTTCTTCAGAAAATACTGAAAGCTAAAACGTAGGCTGTATTGGTTATCACTGCATGAGAATTGTATATGCCCCAAGAGTCATTACATACATTTTAATGTTTGGTATGGTGTGCTGATTTGGTCAGCAGTGCTCCGCATTCATTCACCAAAATCCTCCATGTCCTTGACCGAGGAACACAGTTATTGCCATCAGGACATGCCACGAGATTGGGCGGTTACTTGGTTTCCTAATAAAACGGTACATTCCAACACAAACTGCTCTTGGTTTGGATGAAGGCTAGCCATGGAGGATTTTCTTTTTTTTTTAATCAGCCAGAGAGCTGTTTGAAAAAAAAAAAAAATCAATAAATTCTCCTATCCACACAAGCAAAGTGAATGCAGAAATCAGTGTACCAGTGGTCACATGATCGCTGATCCTTTCTGAGCCGCCCCCCGTGCATTTAGGACTGTTTAAAGGGACGCCATGCCTGGCAGGATGGGGTTTAAATTGTAAAATTATACAAATACTTTTTTTTAATTACTATTATTACATATGGAGATGTATAAATTGTATCTGAATCTTTTTTTTTAGACCCCACTCCCACTTGTGCACCTTATCACTTGATGTTCAAAGTTGCATGACAAGTCACACCCAATGGTTTCCAATGATGACCATTCATATTTGTGCAACTTAACCACTTCTGGACCGCCCACCGTCATTATATGTGATCTGTTTGAAGAGGAATACCGTTGTTATGGTAGCAGCTAGCTACCATAACCCCAAAATCCTCCTCTTTAGTGGGCGGTCTCTGCGGCGGATACGCTGCAAGATCACTTTTATCTGTGGCGGGAGAGTGCCCCCGCCGCTCTCCGGTGCGATCCGGTCCTGTCCATGCCTGTGTAAGAAAATAAAGATTTTTTTTATTTTTTAAATCGCCCCGTCCCGACGCGCAGAAGCGAACGCTTATTTGAGCAGTGCCCGCATATGAAAATGGTGTTCAAACCACACATGTGAGGTATCGCCGTGATCATCAGAGCGAGAGCAATAATTATATTCCTAGACCTCCTCTGTAACTCAAATCATGCAACCTGTAGATTTTTTTTAATGGTTTGACGCCATTCCGCGAGCGGACGCAATTTTAAAGCGTGACACTTTGGGTATCAATTTTCTCGGCGTAATATTATCTTTCACAATATAAAAAAAAAATGTTTAACTTTACTGTTGTCTTATTTTTTTTAATTAAAAAAAGTGATTTTTTTCCCCAAAAAAATGCGATTGTAAGACCGCTGCGCAAATACGGTGTGACAAAAAGTATTGCAATGACCGCCATTTTATTCTCTAGGGCAGTGGTCTCCAAACTGCGGCCCGAGGGCCGAATGTGGCCCTTTGCTTGCCTTTATCTGGCCCTTGGAGCAATATTCACTTGACTGACACCAATGATGGGGCACCATTCCATCTACTACTACTGACACCATCAATGAAGTACTAATCTCCTCATCGATATCAAGAATGGGTCACTATTTCTCTCATTAAAACCAATGATGGGGCACTGATGCCGTGGCATTTTCTACTCTCACTGGGCACATTTAGGCCCCCCTAAAGCCTCAAGGACAGTAAACTGGCCCTTTGCTGAGAAAGTTTGGAGACCCCTGCTCTAGGGTGTTAGAAAAAAGTTGTACCTGAATGTTCTACATGCAACACTGGGTTCGACTTTGCAGATTGCGCCAATTTTGGATGAGTACAACTTGGATGTGAATGGTTGTCACAAACTCATGCAACTTTGGAGTCCTACGAGTGTGAATAGAGCCTAATGCCTGGTACATACGATGAGATTATGGGACGAATCATTGTCTCTTTTGCATGCTAGTCTCCATATCCAGAAAGGAAGAGCTTACTAAAGTTACCAACAATTCTCCTACGACAGAATAAAAATGGGGAAGTGATGTAATGTGTTGTAATGTATTTGTATTGAATTTTCAAACGACAACTGTACTGATTAAATGAAAATCGGAAGATCTGGAAGCGTATGAGGAAAATGTCCGTGCTTGTCCCATCGGGAAATTATTGAATGAATTGTTGTGATCGGTTCTCGAAAGCCGCGTATTCAACAATAAGATTATTGTACGATCGATTGGAAAGCGGTATTTTTAATGCGATTTTCTGATTGTGTCTATGGGCCATTAAACACAGGCCGTTCCCTGCAAACAATGACACAATGTAGGAAACTCAATTAAAGCTCACTGTTACAAATGATTAAAAGTATTACTGTTTGACCAGGACAAACAATTCATTAGTGCAATGGATAAAGAAATGAATGTGTGACCAGGACAAACACAAGTGTACACTGCAGAGTCCCAAGATCTGCAAGATGATCTGTGCCAGTGTGATGTGTGTTAGGTGTGTGTGATGTGTGATGCGTGTTAGGTGTGTGATGTGTGTTGTGTGTTAGGTGACAGGGAGCAGACACGTGATCAGTGTAGTGAAAGGTGATGTGCGGTGTGAGCCCGTGTGATGATGACAGCAGGCACTCCTATGGGGAGGACAGATCGGAGCTCATTCATTGCCTCCAATGGCAGTCCGCACACATTCCTGTATTGGGCTCCAGGCAGGGCTGAGCCGATGACACCCACACAGGTTTATATGAACGATGTACAGATCGGGGACAGGACACCCCCGGACATCTCTCTCCCCTCCACTCAGGACAACAAGTGTCCCTCCGCACTCCACTTGTCTGACTTCCACAGCACTGACACCAGCCAGGGACTGGAGTCACACATGGGCACCCGTCACCACACACAGCGCTTACCTGCTAGAATAGCTTTGCCCGGGTGGGTGAGCTTGGCACCTCCGGCGGGTGCAGCGGCTGCCAGACTGCGGTGTCCTGAGAGAACGGAGAAGGGGGCACCGGGAAGAGCAGAGAAGAGGGGGGACAGCGGGGTACGGCCATTGGAGGACATGGCTGGGTGAGGAGAGTGCAGGGTCCGGGATGGACGCTCAAGACGGGGCTCCTCTGGTTCCGGCAGCCACCGTGTCCGGGATCCGGGGAAGGGGTGGGGTTACAGAGGCTGCCTCCCGCCCTCTACCACGCCCAGTCCTGCGTAACCGGACTGACTGCACCGCCCTGAGGGGGGGGACAGTTACACCCCACCTACTGTACAAAGCATTACAGTGTACCAAATGCCACCCTGCGGGGAGGACAGGGGACAGCACTCCCACCACCTGTACAAAACACTACAGTGTACCAAGTGCCACCCTGAGGGGAGGACAGGGGACAGCACCCCCACCTCCTGTACAAAACACTACAGTGTACCAAGTGCCACCCTGAGGGGAGGACGGGACAGTAACACCCCACCTACTGTACAGAACACTACAGTGTACCAAGTGGCACCCTGAGGGGAGGACACTGTATAGAACACTACAGAGTACCAAGTACCACCCTGAGGGGAGGACAAGGGACAACTACATCCCCTCCTACTGTACAGAGCGCTACAGTGTACCATGTGCCACCGTGAGGGGAGGACAGGGGACAGTTACACCCACCTACTGTACAGAGCACTACAGTGTACTAAATGCCACCCTGAGGGTGGTCAACTACACCCCCTCCTATCTTACAGAACACTACAGTGTACCAAGTGCCACCCTGAGGAGGGGACAACTACACCCCTCCTACTTATAGAACATTACAGTGTACCAAGTGCCACCGTGAGGAGAGGATAGGGGACAACTACACCCACATCTACTGTACAGAAGACTACAGTGTAGCAAGTGCCATCCTGAGGGGAGGACAGTTACACCCCCACCTACTGTACAGAAGACTACAGTGTACCAAGTGCCATCCTGAGGGGAGGACAGTTACACCCCCACCTACTGTACAGAACACTACAGTGTACCAAGTGCCACCCTGAGGGGAGGACAGTTACACCCCCACCTACTGTACAGAGCACTATAGTGTACCAAGTGCCACCCTGAGGGGAGGACAGGGGACAACTACACCCCCATCTACTGTATAGAACACTACAGTGTACCAAGTGCCACCCTAAGAAGAGGACAAGGGACAACTACACCCTCTCCTACTGTACAGCAAACTATAGTGTTCCAAGTGCCACCCTGAGGGGAAGACAGGGGACAAATACACCCCCATCTACTGTACAGAACACTACAGTGTACCAAGTACCACCCTGAGGAGAGGACAGGGGACAACTACATCCCTATCTACTGTACAGAGCACTACAGTGTACCAAATGCCACCCTGAGGAGAGGGTAGGGGACAACCACACCTACTGTACAGAATACTACAGTGCCACCCTGAGGAGAGGACTGGGGACAACAACATCCCCACCTACTGTACAGAACATTGTACCAAGTACTACCCTGAGGGGAGGACAGGGGACAGCTACACCCCCACCTACTGTACAGAACACTACAGTGTACCAAGTGCCACCCTGAGGAGAGAAGCCATCTCAAGTCTCCCGCGAGCCTCGGGAGACACCCGAATGGAGAACTACAGTGTACCAAGTGCCACCCTCAGGCGATGACACACACAGCAATGGAAGGGGTACAGGAGACAACTCATGCTTAACACTACAGTGTATCAGTTACCACCCTAAGGAGAGGACAGACACAGAGCAATGGAAGGGGTACAGGGGAACAACTACTTTCCCACATACAGAACACTACACAGTCTAACAAGTGCCACCCTGAGCAGAGGACACACTGCAATTGACAGTGTACAGAAGGGTAACTACATCCCCACCTACAAAACAATATAGTGTGTAGCACTACCCCCGGAGGAGCTGCTGGTTTATTTTGGGTGGCACACTTACCTCGTGGCTCTTCCGAATTCCTAGGGATGAATGGTGCATATAGCAATAGTAAAAGAATGTCCGCAAAAAGTGTCTTTTCTGTGCTCTTTATTACCCAGCCGGGTAAAAACAATGAATTGGTGATGAAAGGGAGAGAGTTTGAAAGATTCCACTCACAAAGAAAATTGAACTAATTGTAAAATTTCATGCACTATGTGGAGCACCTAGAAAATGCACAGGTTCTTATCACCACCCCAGAGATCTCAGAAACCGCCTATCCAAAGTAGTGTTTAATTGAGATCATCATCTGGTATTATTTGCTCACCAATAACCATGACTCTGCCAGGACATTGGCAAGTCATTGCTTTTCTGGGTATCCAACAGTGATCTTGTTTATGTCAGATTTCTTATTTGTGAAGCACTACCCCCGTAGGAGCTGCTGAGAATAATTTTGGTTCCAACTTCCTGCCACTACCCCACTTTTCACAGTTTCAGAACTAATGCCGCATACAGACGGTCGTTTTTTGTGATGAAAAAAAAACGAAGTTTTAAATCATGAAATAAAACGACGTTTTTGAAACATCATTTTCAAAAACGATGTTGCTTACACACCATCGCTTTTTCACAATGCTCTAGCAAAGCGAGGTTACGTTTCACCACTTTTTTCCATTGAAGCTTGCTTCATAAGTAGCTTCTGGGCATGCGCGGGTTTAAAAACGTTGTTTTAAACGTCGTTTTTTGCTACACACGGTCAATTTCTGTGAAACAAAAACAACGTTTTGAAAAACGACACAAAAAATTCGAGCATGTTCGAATTTTTTTTTGGTCGTTTTTTTGAAGACATAAAACAACGTTTTGCCCACACACGATCATTTTAAATGACGTTTTTTAAAACGCCGTTTTTTTTCATCACAAAAAACGACCGTCTGTACACGGCATAAGAGTCTATATTGTAGAAAAGATGTATGCACCAATCACTTATGCCCTGTACACACGATAGGTTAGTCTGATGAGAACGGTCTGATGGATTTTTACATCAGTTATCCGATGAAGCTGACTGATGATCAGTCGTGCCTACACACCATCAGTTAAAAAAACAATTGTGTCAGAACACGGTGACGTAAAACACAACGACGTGCTGAAAAAAATGAAGTTTAATGCTTCCAAGCATGTGTCGACTTCATTCTGAGCATGTGTGGATTTTTAACCGATGGACGTACCCACAGACGATCATTTTTTTCTATACCATGTTTCCCCGAACATAAGACCTACCCCGAAAATAAGCCCTATTGTGATTTTTGGGGAGGGCTGCAATATAAGCCCTACCCCGAAAATAAGACCTAGCGTGGTATGTGATGTGGGCTGTGTGTGCTGGATGCATTAGGTATAGCGCTTAGCTGGCCTCCCACTGCTCTCCTCCTCTTTAGCCAGCTGTCAGTGAAGCGCCTAGCAGCCGGTACAATGCACGGACAAAGTCTCTGCCACAGACTTAGAAATATATCGAAACTACTGGATCATCCTTTGCCACCGGATTGTGTGACCAGTAGTTGGTAGATAGAAGCACAGCTACACAGTACCAGAGCCTTTAAGCCATCCGGCAGTACTGTGAGCGTAAATTGGTTCAGGTTCGTCCTCGAAATGAGTCACCAGGCTCTTCCTGAGAATCCAGCCATCCGCTCAGTTCTCACCAAGAAAAGTCCACCCCTGGATCTTCTCAGTTGCTCGGCATCTTCCTGCAGGCAAGACAGTACAGGACCACCTCTGGACCAGTAGGCCCTCAGAGAGACTTCTGGGCCTACATGTAGTAACACAACTTCGGGCCAGCAGGGCCCAAGGTAGAAGAGAGCAGTTATCACATACCTTAGACCAGGAGGACCATGAGGTCAGAGAGACCGAATCACATGGCTTCTGTCCCTTAAATATCCTCCAGCTAAACTGGAACAGAACTATTTACAATTCAGAACAACATCAAATTTACATTATAGCGCCTATTCATTGGGAGCAGGGCGTTACATTTGCGAAAAAGATACCTGGTTTATGTTCTTCCCAAAAAATGACTGAATAGACATCGAGTTAGAAAGCCTAAAGGATAAGTTAACCTTTTGTAACATATTACACCCATATTCATGTTACAAATCCACTGGTCCCCGCACCTCCCCAATGCCATAGACGGAAGGGATCTTCTCCCCCCAGCTCTCTAGCAGAATCTGCAGAGAACATGGCCGGGCGGGCGGGCAGAGCCCTGGACGGCCACATCACTCATTCACAGACTTTTGTGAATTGAAAACGATAAGATCCGACTTACAGTTCTCAACTATAACAGCGCTGTGGTAGTTAATTGATGCTTCCAGTTAATGTGTAACTGCTTTGCCATATGATGTACAGGCAAACAGCTTACACACAGAGCCTGCAAGAGCCCTGCATAGGAGATTGTGGGTGCAATGCTTTTCATGCTCCCAAATAAAAATAAATGCACTTTTTTTTTTTTACCTGCAAAAAGATGGGAATATATTTTTTTTAACCACTTCCCACCTTGCGCTCAACTATATATGGCCGCAAGGTGGCTCTGATCTGCCGGGAGGCCGTCTACAGTATATACGGCCTCCGGCCGCGCGCCACTGGGAGGCGAGTGCGTCACACAGGTGCCGATACGCGTGCTTGGCTGCCGCGATGTCCACCAGGCACCCGCGATCGGCAGTCACAGAGCTAGGGAGAGGAGACCAATTGTGTGTCCCTTGTACATAGGGACAACCATCGGTCACCTCCCCCAGTCAGTCCCAGTCCCCCTCCCCCCACAGTAAGAATCACTCCCAGGGTACATATTTAACCCCTTGATGCCCCCCTAGTGTTAAACCCTTCCCTGACAGTCACATTTACAGTGGGGATCGAAAGTTTGGGCACCCCAGGTAAAAATTTGTATTAATGTGCATAACGAAGCCAAGGAAAGATGGAAAAATCTCCAAAAGGCATCAAAATTACAGATTAGACATTCTTATAATATGTCAAAAAAAGTTAGATTTTATTTCCATCATTTACACTTTCAATTACCGAAAACAAAAAAATGGCGTCTGCAAATGTTTGGGCACCCTGCAGAATTTATAGCATGCACTGCCCCCTTTGCAAAGCCGAGACCCGCCAGTGTCATGGATTGTTCTCATGAAAGACCAGGTGATGTCAATCTCAAAGGTTTTAAATGCCCAGACTCATCTGACCTTGCCCCAACAATCAGCACCATGGGTTCTTCTAAGCAGTTGTCTAGAAAACTGAAACTGAAAATAGTTGACGCTTACAAAGCTGGAGAAGGCTATAAGAAGATAGCAAAGCGTTTTCAGAGGTCAATATCCTCTGTTCGGAATGTAATTAAGAAATGGCAGTCATCAGGAACAGTGGAAGTTAAAGCAAGATCTGGAAGACCAAGAAAAATATCAGACAGAACAGCTCGCAGGATTGTGAGGAAAGCAATTCATAACCCACGTTTGACTGCACAATCCCTCCAGAAAGATCTGGCAGACACTGGAGTTGTGGTACACTATTCCACTATAAAGAGATACTTGTACAAATATGGTCTTCATGGAAGAGTCATCAGAAGAAAACCTCTTCTACGTCCTCACCACAAAAATCAGCGTTTGAACTTTGCAAATGAACATATAGACAAGCCTGATGCATTTTGGAAACAAGTTCTGTTGACCGATGAGGTTGAAATATAACTTTTTGGCCAGAATAAGCAAAGGTACATTTGGAGAAGAAAGGGCACAGAATTTAATGAAAAGAACCTCTGTCCAACTGTTAAGCATGGGGGTGGATCAATCATGCTTTGGGGTTGTATTGCAGCCAGTGGCACAGGGAACATTTCATGAGTAGAAGGAAAAATTGATTCAATAAAATTTCAGCAAATTTTGGATGGTAACTTGATGCCATCTGTGAAAAAGCTGAAGTTAAAGAGAGGATGGCTTCTACAAATGGATAATGATCCTAAACACACCTCAAAATCTACAGGGGATTACATCAAGAGGCGTAAACTGAAGGCTTTGCCATGGCCTTCACAATCTCCTGACCTCAACATAATTGAAAATCTATGGATAGACCTTAAAAGAGCAGTGCGTGACAGACAGCCCAGAAATCTCAAAGAACTGGAAGACTTTTGTAAGGAAGAATGGGCAAAGATACCTCAAACAAGAATTGAAAGACTCTTGGCTGGCTACAAAAAGCGTTTACAAGCTGTGATACTTGCCAAAGGGGGCAGTATAAGATATTAACTCTGCAGGGTGCCCAAACTTTTGCAGACGCCATTTTTTTTTTTTTTTTTTTTTTTGTAATTTTGAAAGTTTAAATGATGGAAATAAAATCTAACTTTTTTTTACATATTATAAGAATGTCTAATCTGTAATTTGATGCCTTTTGGAGATTTTTCCATCTTACACATTTTTACCTGGGGTGCCCAAACTTTCGATCCCCACTGTATACAGTAACCAGTGCACTGTTCGCTGTATAAATGTGAATGGTCCCAAAAATGTGTCCAATGTGTCTGCCGTAATATCGCAGTCGTGACAAAAATCGCAGATCGCCGCCATTACTAGTAAAAAAAAAAAAAATTATAAAAAAAAAAGTAATAATTCTATCCCCTATTTTGTAGGCGTTACGTTTGCACAAACCAATCACTATACACTTATTGTGATTCTTTTCCCAAAAATATGTAGAAGAATATGTATCGGACTAAACTGAAAAAAATATATATATTTTTTTAAAATAGAATATTTATTACAGCAAAAACTAAAAAATAGTGTTTTTTTCAAAATTGTCGCTCTATTTTTGTTTATAGCGCAAAAAATGAAAACTGCACAGGTAATCAAATACCACCAAAAGAAAGCTCTATTTGTGGGGAAAAAAAGGACGTCAATTTTGTTTGGGAGCCACGTCGCACGACCACGCAATTGTCATTCAAAGCGTAACAGTGTCGAAAGCTGAAATTTCGCCTGGGCAGGAAGGGGGTATATGTGCCCAGTATGCAAGTGGTTAAAGTGAACTTGTCCTTTAAAAAGGACCCTACCCGTCCATCTCATCAAAAGCATAATAGGAAATGCAAAGTAGTAATTGGTTAATATTCCAAATATACCCCCCTAAACAAAGAGACTAAAACAAGCCATGATTTGGTAGGCCAACAAGGTCTAGTTTGTGGTTATGGTTCAGGTTGTCACATAAGAACTCACAAGTAAATTACTATAAACAGGGGCGTACCTAGAACATTTGGCACCCGGGGCGGATCCAATATTTGGACTCTGGACCCCTTTACATTACACTGCACCCCTTTACATTACACAGCACCCTGCATCTCTGGACCCCTTTAAATTACACAGCACCCTGCATCTCTGGACCCCTTTAAATTACACAGCACCCTGCATCTCTGGACCCCTTTAAATTACACAGCACCCTGCATCTCTGGACCCCTTTATATTACACAGCACCTCTGGACCCCTTTACATTACACAGCATCCTGCACCTCTGAACCCCTTACATTACACAGCACCCTGCACCTCTGGACCCCTTACATTACACAGCACCCTGCACCTCTAGCCCCTTTACATTACACAGCACCCTGCATCTCCGGACCCCTTTACAATACACTGCACCCCTTTACATTAGACTGCACCTCTGGACAGTGCAGACCCCTCCCTACAGAACCCCCCTACAATACAGACCCACCCCTACAGTTCAAACCCCCCCTACAATACAGAACCCCCCTACAATACAGACCCCCCCCCACATATACAGAACAACCCCCTATACAGATACCACCCCCCTACATTACAGAACATCCCCCCAGAATACAGAAACCCCCTCATATACAGAAACCACCCCCTACAATACAGAAACCCCCTCATATACAGAAACCACCCCCAACAATACAGAACACCCCCCCACAATACAGAACACCCCTAGAATACAGAATCCCCCCTCATATACAGAACCACCCCCTACAATACAGAACACCCCCCCCACAATACAGAAACCCCCCAGAATACAGAACCCCCCCCCCCCACAATACAGAACCCCCCAGAATACAGAACCCCCCCCCCACAATACAGAACCCCCCAGAATACAGAACCCCCCTCCCTATACAGATACCACCCCCTACAATACAGAACACCCCTCCCCCACAATACAAAACCCCCCTCATATACAGAACCACCCCCTACAATACAAAACACCCCCCCACAATACAGAACCTCCCCTATACAGATACCACCCCCCTACAATACAGAACACCCCTCCCCAGAATACAGAACCCCCCAGAATACAGAACCCCCCTATACAGATACCACCCCCTACAATACAAAACACCCCTCCCCCCCACAATACAGAACCCCCCCAGAATACAAAACCCCCCTCATATACAGAACCCCCTCTATACAGATACCACCCCCTACAATACAGAAATCCCCCCCCCCCCACAATACAGAACCCCCACAGAATACAGAACCCCCCTCATATACAGAACACACCCCCTTACAATAGTGCACACACCCCCCTTGCCGTCAGACCCGTAATGCTGTCAGACAGATGATCATCAGCGTGCCGCGTGTTACACTACACACACAGGCAGCACAGCACAGGGGGAGGCGGCTGCAGCTTCACGCTGCTCGGCTGTGTGACTGTCAGTGTCAGACAGTCACAGCCGATACTATCAGAGCTGCGGGCGCTGCCCTGCCACAGAGAAGGGGATAATTGCGGCCGGGTCCTGGGTATCACTCGGGTACGGCTCGCACGAGTCACCCCCCCCCCCCCGAAAAGCCACGCTTCAGCCTGCTGTGTCTTACCTAGACAGTAGACTGCAGCTGGCGCTGCCTCCCTGTCACCGCGCCATCATCATGCCGCACGCTAAGTAGTCCTCTTCATTCTCGGAGGGGGGGCGTCGGCCTGACACCCCCCCAGTATGTGGCACCCGGTGCGGCCCCCCCCCCCCGCTTAGTACACCTCTGACTATAAAGTAGTATTCAACCCAAAAGTAAAAATATATTGCAGTGTACCAGTCTCATTCACAGTTTTTCAGGCTATTCCCTGCATCTACTTACTTTCAAATTGTAGGATCCCCTTCTAATTGTTCACACTTGTACATTCAGTGGCTCTAGGCCTTTTTTTTTGTTGTGCATTTAGGCCTTTTTGCCCTCATAAGCGTGCATGCAAACACAGGACACATGTATTCTCGCACATTTGTGCCTGAAATTGCCTCTCCTCCTCTAGAACTACTCTTCCTCCCCTACCCAACCCAGAAAACAAGCACCTAAATCTTGTACATATGCAAAAACGAGCAAATTTTTTGGACGGGGTGTTGACAAACCTTGCCACTGTCTGCTAAAAACGACTCAACCACTCCCACTCTCAGATCTGTACAACATAAAGGCTAATCATTATGTAGTCCAAGATAAAGACTAGGATTGGTAAATAGACTCAGGTATCACACAAAGTGTACAGAGGATACATGGACAACTCTGAATTCCTGACAATATCAACAGTTTTTTTGCACTTATCAAATAAAAATTGTAAGTGCTTCCAATGGTATTGTTACCAGAACAAAAGTGAACAAATATGATGCATTTATTGTTGCGTTTTACATACACTTGAAATACTGGTTCAAAAATACCTAAAACTTCTGTTTTAAGGTTTGAGTAGTGTACTGTAGTGTAGGGTAGGGTGCAAGGATGGAGAAACAGAACAGTAGATTATGTGGAATGGGGCTTATTTACTAAAATAAATAATGACTGTATACTTCAGAAATTGTATGTACAATTTAGCTTAGTAAATGGGGTGACGCTGGGTTCACTTTGAATCATGTGCAAGGGAAATAAAAAAATAAAGGAATTTTGACTTACCTGTAAAATCTCGGAATACACTACAGGACACAAAACTTGTTACCTTAGACCAGGGATGGCCAACCAGTGGCCCGGGGGCCACATGTGGCCCGCGGAGCCCTCTGATGTGGCCCGGACCTCCCGCTCTGGAATGGCGGGTTGGCAAGCCCAGATCGCAGGTTGCCGACCCTTCATACCACAGCATCAGTGTTGTGAATGAAGCTGGTGGTAAAGGAAGAAAATGCGAGTAGAGCCCCATAAGCCGATGCTTCCTGAACAGCGCCACAGGTGGAGTCTATGGCAAAGTTAACCTTTAGGACAGACATAGGTGCACTACACTGTGCCCGCGGTGTGGGTAATCATCAGTGTGAAAGCAGTCTTAGGTCCTTTTCACACAATCGGCCCTACCCAATTTGGCCCTCAATTCACCTCTGCAGAGCCGCAGATGTAAACAAACTTTTGTCTGTTAAAGCCTGCCTACCTCCAATCCAATCCGCTAAAAAGATAAAATAAAAGGAAATTCATCCCCTTCCATGTGGGCGGATCGGAGGGCCTATAGAATAGCCTCGACCTGTCATCCACCTGCTCCGATCATTGTGGCCCGCGACTGGTTACCAAGTTGCTTAAGTGGCCCTCGCTCTTCAAAAGTTAGGCACCCCTGCCTTAAACCATGGGTTATTGGACACTGACAAAAAAAAAACACTTCCTAGGGTCAATCCCAGAATACACCATATATAACCCTGTCCCCTCTGAGAGACTCCAGTTTTTTTTAACAAGCAATAAGAAGTGATCAAGACACACAGGACAGGTGTCTGTGTCCTGTACTCAAATGAAAAGTATTTACAGGTAAGTAAAAAAATCCTATTTCCTTAATCGTACAGCTATTTCCTTAATCGTACAGTGCAGGATACAGGACTTAAGTTCTTAGACCATTGAATGTACCCAAGCAATAAACTAAGTGGTGAGTAACACAGCAAAACAGAACAGTCAACAGGCTCATAAGAAAAAAAAAAGAAAAAAAAAGAAAAGAAAGAAGATTAAAGTAGTAGTTAAGCCACTATGTAAACTACAGACAAAAACCCTCCGTTAGAAATCGTCCTATGCTGCAGTGCACGTTCTTTGTAAAAAATATGCCCATTTCTACCTTATTTCACAGCGCCATGTGACTCCTCGCTACTGGTAAGAGCTGACAGGCAGGGAGGGGAGAGAGGACATAGGAGAGCTGCAGATGACAGAGGCACGTATACTGACCACCGGTGTCAGGGCTCAGCAGCCATGATAAACCATGGTCACTTTACGGGGGGGGGGGCATAGCCAGGCAGGATCAGCCAGCTATTTCAGGTGATAGAATGTGCTCTATAACATGCTTTAAAGTAACAGGATCCAATTACTATTATGTTTTTTGAGGGTTTACAAACACTCTAAGAACCCGAATAAAAATCACATACAGTGGAACCTTGGTTTAAGAGTAACGCGGTTAACAAGCGTTTTGATTTGCGACCAACTTTTAAAAAAAAAATCTGTCTCAGTTTGCGAGTGTTGTCTTGCAAGACGAGCAGAATTTAACCTAATAGGGCCTGCATACCGCATTTGGCCTGAGGTGCGGTGGCGCCAGAGCTGAACAGACCTGACGATTGCGTCCGATCGGCTCCGTTCGACAATGCTCGGAAAGACATGCAAATTCACAGTTTCCAAGCCTTTGCGACGTCAGCCGACATGTCCTCGGGCATTTCCGGCAAATACCGAGGCTCTCCGGCGCCCCCCCCCACCGATGGCCGCATGCGGTATTGCATCTTATTGAAGTCATTGCGGAACAAATTATTTTCATTTCCATTGACTTCAATGGGGAAACTCACTTTGATATGCAAGTTCTTTGGATTACGAGCATTCTCCTGGAATGGATTATGCTCGTAATCCAAGGTTCAACTGTATATAACAGCTTGGAGCACCTTGCAGCTGAAGCCCGCATCATGCAAGGCCATAAGATCCACCAGGTAGAACTTCAAAAATGTGAGAACAGAGGACCAGGTAGCAGCCTTGTAAAGCAGATTCTTGATGCTAAAAAATGCTCAAGAGACATCAACAGGCCAGGGCTGATAGCAAAAGGAGGAACTTAAGGGTGTATGCCCTAGAAATTATTTTCCTGATCAACCTAGGAATCTTGGAATTGGAAGTAGGACAATGAGGTACTCAGCCTTGTGAATAAAGGCCTTCGCTTTCTGGTCAACCCAGACAGCCTTGACCACATGCAGGCAAGGTAGGGCATGCCATGTTTTGAGGTAGGACAAAGGGAAGAAAGAACAATGTCTTTATTGAGATAGAAAGAAAAAAATCACCTTAGGTTGAAAGGTTTCAGTATCAAAACTACCTTGTCCTTATGCAAAACAGGAAAGTTGCCTTTTTAATGAAAGTGCCACCAATTCAGAAGGACACCTTACAGATGTAATGGCTACCAGATACGCAACTTTACAAGTTTACCAACAGAATACCTCTAATTGGTTCACAGGGAGGTCTCTGGGGAGCACCAGGTTGAGCTCCAAAGGGGACACAGGAAGTGCAATTAGAAGACTTATGTGAGCAACTCCTTGAAGGAAAGTCTTGATGAGGGATTACAAGGCAGGAAATTCCTGGAATAAAATGGATAAAGCAGAAACCTGTCCATTGAGGGTTTATAAGGGGCAGATGCTAATCAACACAGACTGAAGAAAGGCTAAAATATAAGCAAAAAATAAATAAAAAAACTATAATGTGCAATGGTAACCCATTTTAATATCCAATTAAAAAGGTAGCACACTCACATAAAAGGCACTGAACCGTGCCGGTGTGTCAGACTGATAACATTTTCCCAATATGCTTCGACATGGATAGCGATGACCGCAGGATAGTAACTGAGGGTTTGGCTCCTATTCCCAAACACTTGTCATCCTGGGTGTGGACTTTATCAGTGATAGGAGGTGTAGGAGTGGAGCGAAAGCATTTACCAGTTACCATCCTGCAGTCATCGCTACCCCTGCTAAAGCATATTGGGAAAATGTTATGTCTGACACGGTTCAGTGCCTTTTATGTGAGTATGCTACCTTTTTTATTTGATATTAGAACGGTTACAGAGATTACTAGTTCTCCTTTAATTCCATATACTCCTGGATGAGACTATGCAGCACCGGGAGGAGGTGTAGGAGCAGAGCGAAAGCATTTACCTGAATTCATCCCCTATTGGAAACTGCTTACTTGGACCCACTGGTAAAACAGGGGTCTAAGTATAAGGTGAGCAGTCATCCATTTATTGGTGGAGGATATTTATGAACACTGCTGCATTATTAATCACGGAGGTGGAGGATCACAGCAAATTATTTGATTAACCCATTAACCACTGAACTATCACATGTTTAACCACTTAAGACCCGGACCATTATGCAGGTTAAGGACTTTGCTCCTTTTTGCGATTCGGCACTGCGTCGCTTTAACTGACAATTGCGCAGTCGTGCGACGTGGCTCCCAAACAAAATCTTTTTTTCCCCACAAATAGAGCTTTCTTTTGGTGGTATTTTTTGCGCTATAAACACAAATAGAGCGACAATTTTTAAAAAATGCAATATTTTTTGCTATAATAAATATCCCCAAAAAAGATATAAAAACTATTTTTTTCCTCAGTTTAGGCCGATACGTATTCTTCTACTTATTTTTGGTAAAAAAAATCGCAATAAGCGTTTTCTGATCGGTTTGCGCAAAAGTTACAGCGTCTACAAAGTAGGGGATTGTTTTATGGCATTTTTATTAATAATTTCTTTTTACTAGTAATGGCGGCGATCATCGATTTTTTTCAAGACTGCGACATTATGGCGGACACATCGGACACTTGACAATTTTTTTGGGACCATTGTCATTTTCACAGCGAGAAGTGCTATAAAAATGCACTGATTACTGTGAACATGACAATGGCAGTAAAGGGGTTAACCACTAGGGGGCGCTAAGGGGTTAGGTGTGCCCCAAGGGAGTAATTCTTACTGTACAGGGGGCTAAAAGACAGAATTCATAGAGTAGTGGTTAATGATTCTTACTCTGAATGGTCCAAGGTTATCAGTGGTGTACCCCAAGGTTCAGTGCTGGGACCCTTACTTTTTAATATCTTTATAAATGATATTGGGTCTGAGATCAAAAGTAAAATTTCTGTCTTTGCAGATGACACCAAGCTATGCAGTGGAATAACGTCCTTACAGGATATCTCCAATTTACAAGCCGACCTCAATGCTCTGTCTAATTGGGCGACTAAGTGGCAGATGAGGTTTAATGTAGATAAATGTAAAGTTATGCACTTGGGGGCTAAGAATATGCATGCATCATACATACTAGGGGGGAGTACAACTGGGGGGGTCTGTAGTGGAGAAGGATCTGGGGGTTTTAGTTGATCATAAGCTCAATAATTACATGCAAAAGCCAAGCTGCGGTTTCCAAAGCGAGCAAAGTCCTTTCCTGTATTAAGAGAGGTATGGACTCCAGAGACAGAGATATCATTTTGCCCCTGTACAAATCATTAGTAAGACCTCATCTGGAATATGCAGTTCAGTTTTGGGCCCCAGTTCTCAAAAAGGATATCAGGGAACTGGAGAAAGTGCAGAGAAGGGCAACCAAACTGATAAGAGGCATGGAGGAGCTCAGCTATGAGGAAAGATTAGAGGAACTACATTTATTCTCTCTTGAGAAGAGGAGAATAAGGGGGGATATGATCCACATGTACAAATATATAAAGGGTCCATATAGTGAACTTGGTGTTGAGTTATTCACTTTACGGTCAACACTGAGGACAAGGGGGCACTCTTTACGTCTAGAGGAAAAGAGATTTCACCTCCAAATACGGAAAGGTTTCTTCACAGTAAAAGCTGTGAAAATGTGGAACAGACTCCCTCCAGACGTGGTTCTGGCCAGCTCAGTAGATTGCTTTAAGAAAGGCCTGGATTCTTTCCTAAATGTACAGAATATAACCGAGTACTAAGATTTGTAGGTAAAGTTGATCCAGGGTAAATCCGATTGCCTCTCGGGGGATCAGGAAGGATTTTTTTCCCCTGCTGTAGCAAATTGGATCATGCTCTGCTGGGGTTTTTTGCCTTCCTGATTGATTGATTGATTTTTGAGCTTCCTCTGGATCAACTGTGGGTATGGAGTTGGGTGTATGGGTTTGTATTGTGTTTTTTATTTTGTTTGTTTATTTTTTGTGGTTGAACTGGATGTACTTGTGTCTTTTTTCTACCTGACTAACTATGTAACTATGTAGCTGTAGGTGTGACGTCACTGATCGTCGTTCCCTATAACAAGGAAAAGACGATCAGTGACACTGCCACACAGAACAACGGGGAAGGTGTGTTTACACTCACCTCGCCCCGTTCTTCAGCTCCTGTGAACGATCGCGGGACACCAGCAACGATCGCAGGTGGGCTCTTAAAGGCGACGTACAGGTACGTGCCTGTGCCCAGCCGTGCCATTCTGCTGACGTTCCTTTTTTTTTTTGTTTCTAGCAGAAGTAAACATATTCTGAAGATTTATTCAAAAAACGTCATACGCACATAATAAAGCATAGATAGCTGTCAAGCCGATAAAATTGGTTATATTAGATGCTTGTGGCACTGCATTTGTGCACATTGTCTAGGTGGGCAGTCTAGAGGTTGGTAAAACAATGACTCAACTGTCTGCTTTTACCACCCTGTGACCCCATACGTTTTGGTTTTCTTTTAACGGTTATGACGTTTGTTACTAGTAGACTAAAAAAACACTTGCAATGCAGGAGCCATTACCAAATATGCAGTGCCACGGAATAGGTAGTACTTCTTTGTCATTCAGTAGTACAAGCAAGAAAAAAGCGCCCTTTAGACAGAGCTCCTGTGTAGAGACAGTCTCAACTACCTGTTTTAGTTAACATTTGCTGAAAGAGTAGTTCTGGAGGTTTTGTATGAAATGTTTCTATACAAAAAGCTGATCATTGACCTAAATGTCACAAGCAGTCACAGATAGTAAAAGCCAGTTAGTTATCAGCATTTTCTAAGTTCTCCTTGAAGCGAAAAAGGACATTGCACCTTTTACTATGAGACCAAGTCAGACTTTGTAGGTTAGAAGTTAGAATGACTGCCGTATATCCTATAGTAGTAGTGGCTTGTTGTGCACTGTTCTCATAAAGTTATGAATTTATTTTCTTGTTACGACAAATAAATGAGGAAATGCATTCTGCAGCAGCTTACTATACTTTTAGATTGCTCACTGTCTACGAAACAGGTGTGTCAAAGGCATGTATTGTCCTATCATGCAAAAAAAAAAAAAATCCAACTTTACTAATCTGGACTTTACTAGTAAAACATATTTGCATTTACTTAAACTTTTCCTGCTCAGCCCCACAATAGATTGACAGTAATGATCGAATGAGAGAGAAAAGTACAAACATCATATGTTGGAAGAGAGAACATTAACATCATTCCTATGCCCTTCACTGAAATAATCATATTGCTTTGTTCTAAGGAAATACACTCATCGGCCACTTTATTTAGGTGCACCTGTCCAATCGGTTGGTAACACAAATGGCTAATCAACCAAACACATGGCAGCAACTCAATGCATTTGAGCATCTAGATGTGGTGAAGACAACTTGCTGAAGTTCAAACTGAGCATCAGAATGGGAAAGAAAGGGGATTTAGGAGACTTTGAACGTGGCATGGTTGTGGGTTCCAGATGAGCTGGTCTGAGTATTTCCAAAAACTGCTAATCTACCATCTCTAGAGAATAGCCTGAAAAAGAGAAAATATTCAGTGAAGGGCAGTTGAGTGTATGAAAATGCCTTGTTGATGTTAGGAGAGAATGGGCAGTTGATAGAAAGGCAACAGTAACTCAAATAAGCAAACGTTACAACCAAGGTATGCAGAATACCATCACTGAACGCACAACACATTAAACCTTGAAGCAGATGGGCTACAGCAACACATGACCACACCGGGTGCCACTCCTGTCAGCTGAGAACCAAGAGAGAAAAAAAACAAAAAAGAAAAATGACTGCTGCACACCCTTAAGAGTTATTACTACGTTTTATTAAATATCAGAAAATAGAGCATAAAAGGCATTAAAAACACACAGGTAACCAATAATGGTATAGTACCCTAGAAGTGACCTGAGAATACACTCACAAAAGCGAGACGGCAAAAATCAGTGACAAATTGAAAACTGGAGCTTGATCATCCAATAAGGAGATCTAAGTCCATAACTCACCCATTCACCCTCCACACAACACAAAGAGACCCCCCACCCCAAGCACATATAAAACCCCCACTGCTATCAATAATCCTAAAGATTTCCACACCATGCGGTGGTTCCCTGTAACTACAGGTGAAAGTACCACCGTCTAAGTGGGAAAAGTTGCAAAAAAGAAAAAGCTCAAAAATGGGGACATGAGAGGGATCCACTATATAGTGGTATAGTAATACTGCTCAATTGGAGATAAATGGCAAGTGATAAATCAGATGAGAGAGATATAGTCCCAGGGACCACAGACAATTCTACTAGGCTGGAGAAAAAAAGTGGTATATATATATATATGTCTCTGCTCTTCAGATGGGTCGCCGCATCTGGCGTAAACAGTTATTCAATTTCCATCAGATAGTAACTGATAAGGAGGCATTCAACAAAAATATATATTTGAGACACTGTAGTAGTGATCATTAAGTATCAGAGTTCACCTATGCTGCACTTGAGAGGACTATGCAACAATGTAGCCACAGTTGATTGACGGGTTCCCATTACTTATGGGTAGTGTCCATTCTAATATATCAAGTAGATATGTCCATCAGATATTGAAATCTTGTTGAACTGCTAATGGCAATTAGGCTTACACGAATATTGGATGTGTTGATATATACACTGTTGGTGAGCAGATAATTGATCAGCATTCCACAGAAAATAAACGGTTGAAGTTGTACTCACTGTTGGGCTGTTATGTGTAGCTCAGAGTTGTAGCTACCACATCAAATCTTTACTCACGATACTGCCAGAGAGATTTGCAGCCGGGCCATCCATCCATGTGTAGCACACAGAGCCTGAAGCACTCCTCATCAGTGCAGTAATGATAGGTGAATGATATAGTAATGTCCAGTATAAAACTGCAATTATACAGTGTCTTCAATGATGTTTAGGCAAATACCAATCTCCAAAGTTGAGAATAAAGAATGTATTAGGTCTCCATGGGGTCAGTCTCTCCAATTTGAGCGTGCAAGTAATGTTCAGATTGCACTGTTCATGTCTCCATGTGATAGTTTTCCTTAAGCTGCTTAGTGGCTCAAGGTAACTATGTTACCGAGCTCCAAAAGAAAAAAAAAAAAAAAAAAAAAAAAAAGCACTGAGGTTCAAAATGTGCATCGGGGGGTCCCTGTACCCCAAGAGTTTACATGTTTCGTTCCTTTAGAACTAGGAACTTCGTCTGACGAAGTTCCTAGTTCTAAAGGAACGAAACATGTAAACTCTTGGGGTACAGGGACCCCCCGATGCACATTTTGAACCTCAGTGCTTTTTTTTTTTTTTTTTTCTTTTGGAGCTCGGTAACATAGTTACCTTGAGCCACTAAGCAGCTTAAGGAAAACTATCACATGGAGACATGAACAGTGCAATCTGAACATTACTTGCACGCTCAAATTGGAGAGACTGACCCCATGGAGACCTAATACATTCTTTATTCTCAACTTTGGAGATTGGTATTTGCCTAAACATCATTGAAGACACTGTATAATTGCAGTTTTATACTGGACATTACTATATCATTCACCTATCATTACTGCACTGATGAGGAGTGCTTCAGGCTCTGTGTGCTACACATGGATGGATGGCCCGGCTGCAAATCTCTCTGGCAGTATCGTGAGTAAAGATTTGATGTGGTAGCTACAACTCTGAGCTACACATAACAGCCCAACAGTGAGTACAACTTCAACCGTTTATTTTCTGTGGAATGCTGATCAATTATCTGCTCACCAACAGTGTATATATCAACACATCCAATATTCGTGTAAGCCTAATTGCCATTAGCAGTTCAACAAGATTTCAATATCTGATGGACATATCTACTTGATATATTAGAATGGACACTACCCATAAGTAATGGGAACCCGTCAATCAACTGTGGCTACATTGTTGCATAGTCCTCTCAAGTGCAGCATAGGTGAACTCTGATACTTAATGATCACTACTACAGTGTCTCAAATATATATTTTTGTTGAATGCCTCCTTATCAGTTACTATCTGATGGAAATTGAATAACTGTTTACGCCAGATGCGGCGACCCATCTGAAGAGCAGAGACATATATATATATATACCACTTTTTTTCTCCAGCCTAGTAGAATTGTCTGTGGTCCCTGGGACTATATCTCTCTCATCTGATTTATCACTTGCCATTTATCTCCAATTGAGCAGTATTACTATACCACTATATAGTGGATCCCTCTCATGTCCCCATTTTTGAGCTTTTTCTTTTTTGCAACTTTTCCCACTTAGACGGTGGTACTTTCACCTGTAGTTACAGGGAACCACCGCATGGTGTGGAAATCTTTAGGATTATTGATAGCAGTGGGGGTTTTATATGTGCTTGGGGTGGGGGGTCTCTTTGTGTTGTGTGGAGGGTGAATGGGTGAGTTATGGACTTAGATCTCCTTATTGGATGATCAAGCTCCAGTTTTCAATTTGTCACTGATTTTTGCCGTCTCGCTTTTGTGAGTGTATTCTCAGGTCACTTCTAGGGTACTATACCATTATTGGTTACCTGTGTGTTTTTAATGCCTTTTATGCTCTATTTTCTGATATTTAATAAAACGTAGTAATAACTCTTAAGGGTGTGCAGCAGTCATTTTTCTTTTTTGTTTTTTTTCTCTCTTGGTACATTATATTTTTGATTGCACCCCCCGAAAATATCGGTGAGTACTACATATTTGATAAATAGGTGGGATTCCCATATCCTTCTCTCCTCTGTCAGCTGAGAACAGGAAACTGAGGCTACGATTTGCACAGGCTCACTAAATTGGACAATAGAAGATTTAAGAAACGTTCCTTGGTCTGATGAGTCTCGATTTCAGCTGCAATATTTAGATGGTAGGGTCAGAATTTGGTGTAAATGACATGAAAGCATGGATCCATCCTGCCTTGTATCAATGGTTCATGCTGTAAGGTATAAGGATCTACCTTATAGATCCACTTAGAAGTCCTCAATTGTGATCCAATCCCCAAAAATGCTCCTCTTAGGCTCTCCCCCTTTTTCAATCGTAAGAATTCAGCCCTCTATTGCAAGGCAACTTTTGGATATAGGAATTCTGTGAAATACTCTAAGACTGATCTCACTCTTCCTGCTTCTTGGTCCTCCCCATCCTCAAAAAAAACATATTTTTGGACTCATATTTGGAACGCTCATCTACCTGAAATATTATATCACTCTTGTTTTGCACTTTCTCATAATGGAAAGTTGAATACTTACCGTTTCGTAATTTTCTTTCCTGGTGCCTACCCATGGCAGCATACGTATGCTGCCATTGAAGGCACCACAAAAGCAAAGTTTAGCCCCAAGGATCATAACATGAATATTCCAAAACTCCTATTGCTGAAAAATCCAGTTATCTGCAAATCAATTTTTTCCCTCACTAGGGACCATGACTCCCCTTACAAAATCACCAGTTTTTAACATTTCTGCCTCCATAACCCCTACTACCACAATCTCCTCTCTATGATCTACTCTTACTTCAGCTCTTTCACTTCAAAAATCCGGATATACTGTATATGCAGAAAAAAAATAAAGTGTGACCATGATCTAGCTGCATTTCACTCTTCTGCAGATATCAGAAAAGCCTGAACATTGTACTTAAAGTGGAGGTTCACCCAAAAAATACGTTTTTAACATTACATTCACCCGAGTTGTCCTAATGACAATCGGCTGTTTTTTTTTTCTCGTACATACCGTATTTTCACCGCCGCTTCCGGGTATGTCGTCTGCGTAGCTATGACTAAGCATTGATATCCAATGCGAAACGCGTCAGCTGTTTTTCCCACTGTATGCTGGTACCTGTAGTGCATTTTTCCTTCACCCAATAAAGGGCACGTCTTTTTAAGACTTTGGAGTGCGGCTGTCCATATTTTCCTTCCTTTGCACATCCTGTGCATTGCCGGCACCCATTGGTTCCTGAGCGGACAGTGATTATCCTAGTGTGCTCACCTGGAGCGGCAGCTTCCCTACCTGTTTATGTCGTCTGCGGGACTGGGCGTTCCTATCTGATTGTCAGGATTCCAACCATCGCATACAGCGCGTCACGAGTTGCCGAAAGAAGCCGAACGTCGGTGCGCAGGCGCCGTATAGAGCCGCACAGACGGCCCCTTTGTTTCGGAGATACCTTCTGTCACGTAGAGGAGAGTTCTGTCTGTGGGTTACAGAGTGGTGTCTAGTGAGTTCAAAACTTCTAAAGGAGATCCCTGTAAAACATTTGGGACCTTTCCATGTGGCTTGTGTACCTACTGTAGATGAATGGACAGACGAACACTTATCAAACTCCCTAATGGACTTACATTTCATCCAATACTTTACGTCAATTGCAAAACTCCCGGCGTGGTATATCTACTCTCATGTGAGTGTGGATGCTACCACGTCAGGGAGGACAAAATGAACATTTTGGAAACATATTTATTGCCACATAACGAGCATACGTAAACGCGTTCCTGACGTACTGGTGGGCTGGCACATGGCCCGTTTATGGTGACCACATCCTTGAGGTGCAGTTTCTTGCTCTGGACCGCGTTCACTATAGCCCTATGTGATTTCAACAAAAGTTTACTTCAACATGAGTCGAGGTGGATTTTTGACCTTAAAAGGGGTTGTAAACTCTATTAAAAAAAAAAAAAAAACATATTATACTTGCCTCCACTGTGCAGTTTGTTTTGCACAGTGTGGCCCCGATGCCCCTCTTCTGGGGTCCCCCAACAGCGATCGCAGCTCCTTTTTGCATTGGTAAACCCCCTAGGAGTAGCGCTCTCCCTGGGAGTTACCTTGCGGGCGCGCTCCCGAGTCCAGCATTTGCATCCATAGACACAGAATGCCCCCGCGCCATTGGATTTGATTGACAGCAGCAGAAAGCCAATGGCTGCGCTGCTATCAATCTATCCAATCAAGAGCCGAGAACCATGGGCAGAGAGGTACAGCGCGTCCCTGCCGAGAGAACAAACAGGCTCAGATGAGTAAAAAGGGGGGCTAGGGGACCGGTCAGTGTCAGAAATGTTTTCACCTTCATGCATAGGATGTATGAAGGTGAAAAACACGAGGGTTTACTACCCCTTTAGGGCCACCTCACCACCAGGCCTTAAAGGGGTTGTAAACCTTCATGTTTTAGGATGCATTAAGGTGAAAAAACATCCACTACTTACCGGCCCCCCATTTACTTACCTGAGCCCTTGAAAGTCTCGCATCGAGAACACGCTTGCTTCTCTGCTCTTCTCAGCCCGGTCTTTGGCTTGCGCTGCTGTCAATCAACTCCAATGACATAAGGGCAGGTCCGAGTCCTGTAGTCAGCGGGTATGGACGCCGGATACAGACTCGGGAGCGCGCCCGCAAGGTAGCCCCCTTGGGAGAGCCGAGGGACCCCAGAAGATGTGGACCGGGGCCACTCTGGGCAAAACGAGCTGCACAGTGGAGGTAAGTATAACATGTTTGTTATTAAAAAAATAAATACAAATTTAAGCTCTACAACCCCTGAGGCATAACCCCTTTACAACCCCTTAATGAGGCATTCAACTTTAAGCCCTTCCTCCTGTGATTTGCATCAGGAGGTTATGAACGTGACCTATAACGTAATGTGTTCCTAGTTGGACTCATCAAAACATCCAAGTGATCCACATCCCTATTTGCATTTTTATCACTTTTTATGGGATCCAGTTTATTGCATTATATATTTTGCATACTTATTTACCCTCTTCCTACATCATTTTTCCTCACCTCGCCTTTTTATCTCCCCCCCCCCTCTTTCCTTCCTCCCCATTAGGTGTCCCTTCACTCAATTGTTTTTTCCTTCCCCTTCTTTATCCATGTGCTATATGTTTTGGATTTTTATTTATTTTTCTACTTTTTCCTTTCTTTGTATATGCATCGTCTATGTTCAATATGTACAGATTGGGCTGCTGTGTGCTGAAACATACTGGCTAGCCTCAGTTGGAGGCCTCCCGAGGAGTTGGATGCATTCCCTATGCAATCTGTGTATGGTAAATATCCCCGCTGGAGGTTTACTAACATTTTTGGGCAATCACGAGTATGTCTGCTATGCTGTATACCAGTTATAATATAAGACCCTTAGCCATTGATGATTATCGCTGTCTGCCTGTTTTTGTGTCAACGGATTTAATATTATCACCTACCCTGCATGGCTAAGACTTCTCATGCTTTTTATGCCCTGTATCATTTTTTTTGCTATTGCATCCCTATACTCTATTACATTAATTTCAGATACTGTTACCCACATATCTGGCTATCCATGAACCAGTGGTCCTTGTGGTCTACCCTGTTGTCCTTTTTCCTTTCCCGGGGGGGGGTGGTGTATTTTGTCAGCTCCATCTACTAAGAAGCCTTCCACCAACCCATGCTGTTTTGTGTTTGTTCATGTATTATGCTTTTGATTATTTTAAGTATCTACAAAAGCCTTGCATGCTGGTTAATACTCAACATAGTGATGTACATTTGTGTAAAATAGGTCTTCATACATCTATTCCTACTATAGCAATTGATATAAACTATAATTGCATTCTATAAAAGGATCTAGTACTCAAATCTCTTCTGAAGGAGAAATATAATTCCAAAACATGGTGGGATATACCATAGCAACTCATGCGGAGTGACCACAGCTCCTATCTGGCAGTACCCAGGGTGCATTCTATTATTTCTGAGTGCTTTTTTTTTATATATAGATTAAGTTCCATGTATTTTTGTCATGATTTATATGCAAGATAGCAATGTTTATTGCTTTGGCGCACATCTAGCCCTTACTCTTATCTAATTTTAAACTTGTATTAATAAAAATTGTGGCGTTGCTACCTTTTAACTTATCTAGGTTTTCACTCAATTCCTGCCTAAAAAGTCCAAGGGGGTTATATCCTGTTGCACTTCTGTGGATCATACATACCGTATATTTTCCATAGGCAACACTTTAAAAGCCCCTACAGGTCATCAGTGACCAAGAATAATGGGTCTAGAATTAATGCCATCAGGCATGTGTGGCAATATGTACCATGTAATGCAATCAACATTTTCGTGTAGAGATGCCCCCAAAGCTTGGTGGGAGAGAGGGGGATTTTATGTGCAAAGTCCCCTATGAGGTGCATTTGTTGGTGACAAAAAAAAAAAGTAGGACCAGGACACCAAAGTAACAATTTACACAATACTTCTGGGTCAGAAATGAGATCAGCGAACGAACATACTCGTCCCTTACCTAGTGGCTTCCGCCATGCTGGTCCAAGGTCCGTCAATGGGTGTGCGAAGCTCGTGAAACATGGCAGGGGTGTGTGCATTGGTGGTGGTGGGGGGGGAACCTGCAGTTACTGGAGCATGTAGAAGTGATCTGGATTGCTTTCATCTGATAGCTGGCTTGTCAGATTTATACATACTCCAGGCAGTTGCACGCCACCAGAGGTGTGTCTAAAACAATAGTGACAGTAAAAGGGTTAAAGCATAGTTAAAGCTTTGGCCAGAGTGGAGAGGCATTAGAACACCTGTCAAGTTTTTTATTGCTGTCTGTGCTGTTAGGTTCACACTCTCTATTTGAACTGTTTACGATTTTCAAACTTTTGGGTTGACCCCAGAACAATATAGTAGTGAAATCATCCACATTTAAGGGATTTCCACTTACTTCCTGTTTTGTGTATGGTAAAGTTAAAGAGGCTGTAAACCTCCCAAAAAAAACAAATAAAAAAAAACAACCTGCAAGACATAGGCATAACGAGCATCATATGATGCTAGTCGGCATCATATACTAGCTCATTATCAAATACTTACCTTAGAATGATGCCCTGATTTGGCGCTGGCACACAGCTGACAGGGCCGGCATCTTTCCCGGAGTTACTTCAGGGTTCACAGGCTCAGGCGCTGTGATTGGCCGGGGGTCGCACTAACGTCTCTCCCACCGGTTAAACAACCTATAACATTGCTTTAATCTTTTTAAATGGACTATAAACTGAAGGACCGCACGGATCCTGAAGAAACATCACGAGCGGGCAGGGCTGTCTTAATAGCATAATGGGCCCTTGGGCAAAGTAATGCTCTGGGGCCCCTACAATGGAGACAGTGCAGGTAAACAGACATCAAGTAGGTAGGAGGCAGACAAGCGGAGCTTCCCCTTTTGGGTGGAGATCCGCATCAACTACATGAACAACCATTCTGTACAGCAAATACTACATACATAAAGTGACAAAACTGCTAGATTTGATGCCCCCCAGCACTCTGACCCCTCTGCCCAGGTGTGCCCTCTCATTAAGACAGCCCTGCGAGCGGGCCTTCCTTCAGTGCGCATGCGCTGCTGACGTCCGTGGCAGCGTGTATAGTAAATATCTCCTAAACAGTGCAAGTTTAGAAGATATTTACAGTACCTACAAGTAAGCTCTATTATAGACTTACCTGTAGGTACAGTTAAAGAGGAAGACCTTACTTCCTCTTTAAAGTAAATAGGACACAGAAGGAGAAAAAAACAAAAAAACCTGACAGGAGTTATAACCCTCCCTTATGCTATGCGGTTAGTCCTACAGTACTTTAAGCTGCCCATTTAACATACACACTGCTGCAATTGGGAGAGCAGTAAAGCAAAGTGGAAGTCTGCAGGAGTGAGGAATAAGGCAAGCATTCCACTTCATCTATCATCCCATAAACAATTAGGAGAGTGTGTGTGTGTGTGTGTGTGTGTGTGTGTGTGTGTGTGTGTATTTTAGGTAAAGCTAGAGTTCAGCTTTATATTTTAAAGTGGCGCTTTCTTTTTCAAAAATGTTATCACTAGCATAGCAAGCTTCTTGTATGGCACCACAGATGTATAAATGCCCCCCTGGTCAAGTAATTTATTTGGTTAAACTCAGACATCTATTACTGTTAATAAAATATATACTATAGTGTTAATCACAGAAACCTGCCTACTGGGCACTTAGGGGGCAAGTAGCTTTTCAAACAGAAAAAGCCTGTGCACTGTCCCATCTTCCATTTTTACTCCTGAATTTGATTGCAATTTGGAGCAATTAATAGTTTGTGTAAATACAATCATCGACTTCCTCTGAGTCATTAATTGCAGACAATTAAGGTAATTAATGCAAGCAGAAAATGATTTGTGAAAAACAGTGCACTTACTGTTGACATTAAAGTCAAGTATGTAAAAATATAAAGTGTAGCGCCAATGACTCAGCTCTACTCGGGATGCCCCAAATGGAGTAAGACACTCCTGAAAGGAATGAAAAAACAACGTGTATCCACACAGTGATAGTGGGATAATGTATCACAAATGTGAAATATCAATCACAAATATAAAAATGAGAATATTAAATAAACCTGTAAATTGAACAAAGCGCATTACACAAATTCAACCCAACACCATATTGTACATAAATCAATCTGTGTTATGTGTCCATAGAGATCAATCCGGCAATCAAAAAGGTGTTTGATAGCAAAAAGAGGAGGTAGCAACTCTCCCAATTTGGCATATGAACCAGACACCCAGCATCAACATAAATTAATATGTGAAAGAATCTCTATATTCCTCTGCAACAGTCTGCATAGAAACAAAAGATGTAAAGTCCGTCCCCCTATCAGTGGTGATATACAAGTATAAACTCTTTCCACTCGTATGGACTTGAAGAGATGAATATCTTCAGCAACTCATTCCAATCACTTTAGGGAAGGTAGTAAATGGATACTCTTACCAGATTCCAATGACCCACTGCTCATCATACGATGGGTGGGTCTCCAATGCTTGTATGGGCCGATTGCCCTCTCTGGTTATCCTTGCGGTGGTATCCTTCCAAGACTATTTCAAAGCCTATGTGACATCAGGACGGTTGCTGGTGGGAGATTATACTCACAGTCCAGGGGGGTTCGGATGTTTCCAAGGGTGATTGGAAAATCGTGATACAGCCAATAATTGATCATACCAAGGTATGTGAGGAAAAAAGAAAAAAGAAAAAGCTCCTCATAGTGTAAAAAAGTTGTGATTTAATAAAAAACATCAAACTAGTGTCACTACAAAGATCAACACTTTGAATAAAATTGGCAATAAAATTCAGTAAATTTGTTCAATTTACAGGTTTATTTAATATTCTCATTTTTATATTTGTGATTGATATTTCACATTTGTGATACATTATCCCACTATCACTGTGTGGATACACGTTGTTTTTTCATTCCTTTCAGGAGTGTCTTACTCCATTTGGGGCATCCCGAGTAGAGCCGAGTCATTGGCGCTACACTTTATTAAAAAAAAAAAAAAAAAAAAAAAAATATAAAGTTTTTTATTTTCGTCCATCATACAGGATAAGTGCGGTTACAAGAACAATGTAACATTCAAACAATCAATATTCTTGCGGGCGCAGCCGCTTCCACATATGCAACATAAGCAAGTCATTAGAGTATACTTGGGCGTAACATGACCATAAGCTTAGTGGACAGAGCGGATGCCAGTGGGCTGTATTTCTAACATTAGGTAACTGACGCAAGTAGCGAAACTGTCGGGCAGCTGGTAGCCCTTAACTTCCCAGGTGTATCCCCGGGTGTGGCAATATCTGAAGTGTGTCTGGTGGGCAGACCTGGTTCCTGCTTAAGGGTACGAGGGTTAGGGGGGAGGGTCGGGGGTGGTCGAGCCGCCACAGCTCATCGACGTATGAGGTTGAGAGGGCATTGTGCGCTGATCTCCTGAGGTGATGGCTTTGTAATCATCCGACAGGGTAAAGTGCCGCCAGCAGGCCCAAGTCTCGTTGAACTTTGCCGGCGTGTCGTTGCTCTGGTGGATCAGTTCCTCCATCTCCATTATCTTTTGGAGGCGTTGAAACCAATCGGACATAGAGGGGGGTGTTGGGGAGAGCCAGAAAAGTGGGATGCACATCCGCGCGGCGTTTACCATGTGCATGGCCAAGGAGCGGCTGTATTTCCTCGGGCGCTTTTCGGCATGATGGAGAAGGAACTGGGCAGGCGCGAATTCTAGAGTATCGGTGGTGACATGTGTTATGTATTTATGGACCTTCGTCCAGTAGGGTTGGAGTTTGGGGCACGCCCACCATATGTGGAGGAAGGAGCCCGTCTCCAGATGGCATCTCCAGCACACTTTAGGGAGTGCTGGGTTAATTCTGTGTAGTTTGAGTGGGGTTTTGTACCATCTGGAGAGGAGTTTGTAGGCGTTCTCCTGCGTCTGGACGTTAATCGACCCCTTGTGGGCGAGTCTATATATGTGTTCCCACTCCCTGTCCGAAAGTTCCAGCGAGAGGTCGTTTTCCCACTGCTGGTTGGCCCAGTGAAGTTTAGGAGATTGTGAGGAAAACAGTAGTCCGTATGTCGTTGAGATTAGATGTCTCATTGGCGCTGTAGAGTTGCACAGGTTTTCGAAGGGGGTGTAGGGTCTGGACCATTGTACACCGGGCTCTTTTTTGTCTAGGAAGTGCCTAATCTGGAGGTAAGTCCAGAAAGGGAACTCACTCTTACTCATTTTGGTCGCTAGTTCTGTTTGCAGCAAAAGACGGCCTGCGGCATAAAATTGACCTGCCCTTACCGTTTTGTGGGGCCAGCCGTCAGCTAAGAAGGTGGGGTTCATTCCCGGCGGGAAGTTGGGATTCAGTCGCAGGGGGGTCATGGGACCGGTCCGGTCTGCTATTTTGTGTTTAGCGCAGGCTGTCTGGAAGGCCAGTAGGGAGGGGCGTATGAGGGGGTGGTCGCTCCAATCTTGTAGGGCGTTGCCCTTTACGATCCATGGCAGGTGTGTTAGGGGCAGAGAGGAGAATGATTGCTCTAGATCCACCCAGTTCTTTCTCATCCCGTTTGTTGTCCAGTCTACGATCCTGGACAGCCCGCAGGCTAGGTTGTATTTGTGTAAGTCGGGCAACCCCAGGCCTCCCTGCAATTTAGGGACCGTGAGTCTCGCATAGCTTAAACGGGGGCGGGTGTCCTGCCACACAAACCTCGTGCATGCCGATTTGTAGGATGAGTAGAAGGCCGGGGGGAGCCTGATGGGTATGGCTTGCATAGTGTACAGAACCCGGGGGAGTATGTTCATCTTGACCACTGCTACCCTACCGAACCACGATAAGGGTTTTAGGGACCATTCTTTCAAGTCTCTCAATATGTTTTGGAGCAGTGGGATGTAGTTAAGTGGGTATAGGTCTGTTAGAGAGGAAGGGAGTTGGATCCCCAAATATGTGATGGCGCGGGCGGACCATTTGAACGGGAAGTTTAATTTGCACTGGTCGTAGAGAGTCGTGGGCAGAGTTACATTTAGGGCCGATGATTTTGAAAAGTTGATTTGGAGGTTGGTCAGTACTTTGAAATCCTCAAAGTCTTTCATCAAGTTGGGGATGGTTGTTAGGGGGTCTCTGAGAAATAGGAGAATATCATCCGCGAAGGCGGCAATTTTATAGGTCCTCTTGTCAATCTGGATTCCTTTAATTGTGGGGTTAGCTCTAATGCGCTGTAATAGGGGTTCTAACGTGAGGATGAACAGTAGAGGGGAAAGGGGGCACCCCTGACGCGTCCCATTTGCGATGGAGAAGGCGTCCGACAGGCGGCCGTTCACTCGTACTCTCGCCGTGGGGTCCGCGTAGAGTGCCGAGATAAAGCTCAGCATGGTCGGCGGGAGATTCACGGACTGCAGCGTTGCCTGCATAAAGTCCCATGCCACCCTGTCGAACGCCTTCTCCGCGTCGAGGGACAGGAAAAACCCAGGGGCCTTGTTGGATGTAAGCCAGTGGTGTACGTTTATCGCTGTGAGGGTGTTATCCCGGGCCTCCCTCCCGGGGACGAAGCCTGCTTGGTCCAAAGCCACCATATTGGGCAAGTAAGGCAGTAGCCTGTTAGCTATGGTTTTGGCGAACCACTTGAGGTCCACGTTTAGGAGGGATATTGGCCTGTAATTGGATACTGCATTAGGGTCTTTGTCCGGCTTGGGGATCACGACGATGTGTGCTGTCAGGAGGTCACGGGGGGGGGTGGCCTCATTGGCAAAAGAGTTGAATGCCGCTTTAAAGAAGGGGGTAAGCACCGTTGCATAGGTCTTGTAATACCCCGCTGTCAGCCCATCCGGCCCCGGGCTTTTGCCCGATTTTAGTTGCTTCAGGGCTAGTCCCAACTCTGCGTCACTAAGAGGTTTGTCGAGGTCTGTTTTGGCTTCCTCTGACAGCCGTGTTGGGCCGTATTGAGTCAGGAATTTGTTTATCAGGTCATGCCTTGTTTCTAATGCCGTCGGTGTGTCTGGGGTTGGCAAGTTGTACAGGTCGGTGTAATACTGTACGAAACGTTTAGCTATGTCTGGGGTGGATTGTACTGTGTGGCCCAGGGCGTCCGTCAGGGAGTGGACCGTTGTTTTTGCTTTTTGGGAGTGTAGAGCTTTAGCCAAGAGTCTACTCACCTTATTGCCGTGCTCGTAAAATGACTTCTTTGCTAATACGTAGCTACGCTTAACCCGTTTACCAATGATCTCCAGAAGTTCGGCTCTCGTTTGGTTTAGTTCCTGTAGTGTGGCGAGGGCTTGTGAGTGTTTGTGCGCCGTTTCTAAGCTCTTAATCTTGCCTAGAATGTCGTCGTAGTGTTTGCGTCTTTCTCTGTTCCGTTTGGCCGCGGCCGCTATTAGGAGGCCCCGTACTACGCATTTGTGGGCTTCCCAGATTATGCTAGGGGCCGTGTCTTCCGGCCTGTTTTCAAGGAAAAATAATTTGAGCGCTTTCTCCAGGTCCTTAGCCACTACTGGGTCAGTGAGTAGGGAAGGGTCTAGCCTCCACACCCTGGACCTCGGGTGGCCGGGAGGCAGAGCTATCGTGACCGAGACGGGATTGTGGTCCGATATGAACATGGGGTCGATCGAAGCCGCGGATAAGAGGGGTAGGTCTTCCTGGCTAACAAACAGGTAGTCGAGGCGGGAGTAGCGGTTGTGCGGTGTTGAAAAGAACGTATAGTCCCTACCCGTCGGGTTTAAGGCGCGCCATGTATCGTGTATGAGTAGGCCTTGCAGGAGCTTTTTAATTCTCCTTAGCGCGGTATATTGAAGGGATGAGGTGCCCGTGGACGTGTCAAGCGTGGGGTTGAGTGGGACATTGAAATCTCCCCCGAGCAGGAGAGTCCCCTCTTTGAAGGAAGCAAGTAGTTCCGCAATTGTTCTAAAGAACGAAACCCGGCGTGTGTTTGGTGCGTATATATTGGCTAGCGTCACCGTCCTGTTCAGATACGAGCCTTTGAGAAATAAGTACCGCCCTTCCGGGTCGGCTAGCGTGTCTGTCAGTTGGAATGGGCAATTTTTAACTAATAACGTGGATACTCCTTTTGTTTTTGCTTGCGCGTTCGTCGCGTGATGGGCCACTGGGAAGTGATGGTTGTGCAATTTGGGTATAGCTCCGGCTTTGAAATGTGTTTCCTGCACAAACACTATGTCGGCCCTAGCCTGGTGCATGGAGAGAAGAAGTTGGGCCCTTTTTTCGGGTAGGTTCAGTCCCCGCGCGTTCAGGGAGATGATTTTCAATTTAGGGACACCATCCCCTGTCGGTGTAGCAGACATCGTCGGTCAGGTCTGTGGGTATTTGCCCGACTTGTGTAGTGATGTCGAGTGTGCGAGCTGTGGCGGTTCGCAGTGGCTTGGTGGGTGGGGGGAGGGGGAGTGGGGTGGATTCCTAGTGTATCTACGGGGACGCAGGTGAGGGTACTCACGGGTACTTCGCTCTTCAGGTATCGGGTGCCCGAAACAGGGGGCCTAGCGGCGGGTCCCAGGAACTGGGAGTGGTATTACCCGCTGTTGGGGCAGTGAACGCCCGTATCCGATTAGGCAGAGGGACTCAGTCCCGCCACCTGATTTGGGTGGTAGTTAATCGGTGAGGTGCGGCCGTGGGGGGCGTTCGCGTCTGAAACTAGGCGCGGACTCCGTCCCACGGTACCGCTTGGGGGGTGGACCGGTACTTACCAGCAGACAGCTGTGTGGGTGAGTACGATACTTGTCGAGGCTAGCCACCCCGGAGCGCACCTTCCTGTGGTGCATGAGAGGTGTTAGCCCCGTGATTGAGGATTGTCAATGGGTATGGGGGGGGAAGTGTGTGGCCTGCTGGGGGGGGGGGTGAGCCCCGCCGTGTCCCGTAATAAGACAATCCCCGGGCTCGTTTTCCCCAGAGGGTCCTCTTATGGTGCGTCCCTCGTCCCCTCTCCCCTTGCGTGGCCCCCTCCTTAGATGGGGGTCCCGTGGAGAGGGGGGGCGGGGCCCCCCGGTCTCTGGCTTATACCCCTCTTACCTATCCTCGGCCAACTAATGCGTGCCCTCCCCGTTAAGACATATCTAACCGGCCGGGGTGTGTCCTATCATCGGGGGAGCGGCCCGCCGAGTATCCCCGGTAATGAAGTAATGAGAGGTAGGGTTGTGTGTTCATACTTTACCCGGGAACCTCGGTTCCTTCGGATATTACACAGTTCCGATCCGGGTACCGTCCCTAAGAGGTGTAGTTCGTGGGGAGGGAATGAGCTGGTGCTGCAAGGTCTCTCATCACGTGGAGGGTGGGCAGCTCGCCAAAGGTCGCGGTGGTGCAAGAGTCTGTCCGGTCCGTCTAACATCCAGGGAGTGGCCAGCGGTGGGGGCTTGCCGGTGCAGCTCAGTCCGTCGGGTGTGTATTAGCCCCGGGATCCTCTGTGGAAGTGCGGTCTCCTGTCAGGTGTGGTCTCAATGGTGTAGCGCTCAGGGGGATGCGTTCTGCTGTACGGGTTGGTGTCTCATCCATCGGGCGTGGGGTGTGCGCTCTAACGGGGTACGGAAGGGTGTTGGTTCTCTCTTGGTCCCGCAGAGAGGGCCGCCGCCGGAAGGTGTAACCAGTTGAGCAGGTATGCAGGGACTGTCTGGAGGCCTAGCGGCCCTTCGAGCGTGAGCTCGGTGAAGATGGTCGGGTTCCGTCATGGCTCGGGGACTGCCTGTGTTGTGTGTGGTGGTCCTTTCTCCGGTGCGGGGAGTTGAATAGCTTAGTAGCTCCGCGTCTGGGAGTCAGAGGAGCGTAGTCTTCGGTGCGTCGCTCGTTCGTGGCGCTTCTGTTGTCTCCCGCTGTGTTGGCGTGTCCTGCAGGGTGACGAGGTTGTAGTGCGCCGTACCGGAGGTCGTCATAGGGTTTCGCTTCCGGGAGTGCGGCAGGCCCAGAGCGTTCTGGGTATTGTAGTTGTCAATGATGGGCGGGTCACTCTATTCTCAGGTGATCGAGTGGGTGGAGTCCGGCAAGGTTTCCCGCTTTGCGAGTTGGCGGCTGTTGTAGATCCTGCGGACGTGTCAGCAGGGCCTTCGGGGAGACCCCTAGAGTAGTAGTCTCTGTGGCGGGAGAGCTATAAGATGGGGCTCACAACGTCTGTTCCCATTAAAGTTTCACACATAAAGGAAAAACAATTTAGAGTCTCGAGGTCTGAACAAATAACTCGGTAAAACTTGCCCACTAATCCTACGGCATCAGCTCTGTTGGAGACTTGATTTGACATTCAAGTGTCTCTGCGGGCTCTTCGCGCTCCCGGAGAGGAGAGAGGGTCGCCCTCTCTTCTGGGTCCAGCGTTGGTGGTCGAGGTGCGGGAGTTCGAGGGGGATCTCCTCCTCCTGGATCTCGTGGGTTGCGTTTCCATCCTTTCCGCCGGGGGCCCATTCCATCGGCCCACGGAGCGACGGTAGATGGCATACCACTCCGGGACCGCAACGGGTGGGATGCCCAGAATCTCAAAAAAGAGCGGCAGGTCCTCCGGGACTTTAAGGTGAGCCGTGCGCCCCTGATGGGAGGCCGAGAGGCAGAACGGGTACTTCCATTTGTAGCGGATGTTGGCAGCTCTCAGGGCATCTAAGAGGGGTCTGAGGTCTCTTCTATGTTTCAGTGTAATACCAGATAAATCCTGGAACAGCTGGATCTGGGAGCCCTCATGTACCAGGCGCTGGCCTCTCGCCTGATGTAGGATGTCTTCTTTCAGCCCGAAGTCCGTGAGGCAGCAGACAATATCTCTGGGGGGGTCCGTATCCCTGCCCCTGGGGCGTAGTGCCCTGTGGATCCGCTCCATAGCAATAGCTGTGTCCGGGGGTCTCTTGAGTATGGAGTTGAATAGCTCCGTCACCTCTCTGGCAATCTGACCTCCCTCCACAGCTTCAGGGAGGCCCCGCACGCGCAGATTATGGCGGCGTCCCCGATTTTCCAAATCCTCCAAGTGGCGGTTTATTTCCCGCATTTGCAGCGTGTGGTCATCTATTTTCCTGGTGGAACGTTGGAGGACCAGGTCGTGTTCCACCAGTGTATTCTCCGTTGCTGTAACTCTCCCATCCAGTGACTGGAAGTCGAGGCGAAGCTCCGCTATGGCTGCTGTGAGCGCGCTTTTTATGTCAGACGCCACCGCTCTCAAGTCTCCGATAGTGATGGGGGCCGATGCCGGAGCGGAGGCCGGTAGCATCCCCGGGTCCATAGTATTCCCCTGCGGGTGGTCCAGGGGGGTCGCTGAGAGCACAATCTCCTGTGCGTGGGTAGAGCTGGCTTGCGAGCGGCCTCGAGGTGTTCCCTGGCGGGAAGCCGCCATATTTCCCCGGCCGGTGCGGAACATCTCCGGGATGTGGTGTTCCAGGGAGTCGGTTGGTTCCCTGGGGGAACGGGATCGGGAAGCCGAGGACTGTCGGGAAGCAGTACCCATGGTTCTGTGTGCTTGGCGGGGTCAAAAACACTGCTAAATGTGAAGTACGCTCTGAGGTGGCCGGAGCTCAGTTCTCAGGCAGCCATCTCCTAGCTCGGTCCAGCCACGCCCCCACTTTATATTTTTACATTCTTTCACAAATACATTGTGTGTTGGCTGCCTATCCATATTATATTTTAGTTTGCGCAATATTTTTTACACTCACAATTAAAGTCAAGTGACAGTACCATTTACCCTAAAAAAGCCTGAAGTAGAACTAAAGGCATCCATTTTGGATAGAGCAAGGAAGGGTTCTGATCGTAGACAAAAACAGGAAGTGGGAGAAAATCCCTGGTTGTCACCATTTGAAGATTTCCTGTCTATTCCAGTTCTGGTAACAACCCAAAATCTAGGATTTTCTTTCTTTTTTGGTGATAATGGTAAACAGGACATACAGAGGATGAATCTTCTTAGCTGGGGCAGACGGCAGGTGTTCTAATCCCACTCTACTCTAATCAAAACAATAAAAAATTGCCTTTTCAGTAAAACTTTGGTTTGAGAGTAACTTGGTTTTAAGAGCGTTTTTCAAGACAAGCAACATTTTTTTTATAAATTTTCACTTGATATACAAGTAGCGTCATGTCACAACGGAGTATAAAAAGAAGAGAGGAGCCTCTAGGTGTAGAAATATGGTTACATTTAATGAAGGTACAACATTTAGCAACATATTGCAACACTTAGGAGGCTCCTCTCTTCTCTTTTATAATCTGTGGCGCCTGCTGGATTTTGATTTAAACACCTAGTGGAGGCTTCCATTTGTGGATGAACATTTTGTGGTTACACAACCTATAACATTGCTATAATCTTTTTAACCACTTAAGGACCCCTTCACGCCGATGTACGTTGGCAAAATGGCACGGCTGGGCACAATCACGTACCTGTACGTGTCTCTAAGCCGAGCGTGGTCCGAAGCTCAGTGACTGCGACCGTGCCCACGGGACCCGATCTCCACCGGAGTACCGCGATCGGTCACCGGAGCTGAAGAACGGGGAGAGCTATGTGTAAACACACCTTCCCCGTTCTTCATTGTGGCAGTTCAAGTGATCGTCTCTTCCCTGATATAGGGAAAGACGATCACTGACATCACACGTCCAGCCCCCCTACAGTTAAAAAAAAACAAAAAAAAAAATCATGAGGTCACACTTAACCCCTACAGTGCCACCTAGTGGTTAACTCCTAAACTGCAATCATTTTTATAGCACTTTTTGCTGTGAAAATGACAATGGTCCCAAAAAATGTGTCAAAATTGTCCGATGTGTCCGCCATAATGTTGCAATCACGAAAAAAAAAAAAATCGCTGATCGCCGCCATTAGTAGTAAAAAAAAAAAAAAAAAAAATGCAATAAAACTATCCCCTATTTTGTAAATGCTATAAATTTTGCGCAAACCAATCGATAAACGCTTATTGCAATTTTTTTATCAAAAATAGGTAGAAGAATACGTATTTTTTTTATCTTTTTTGGGGATATTTATTATAGCAAAAAGTTAAAAATATAGAATTTTTTCAAAATTGACGCTCTATTTTTGTTTATAGCACAAAAAATAAAAACCGCGGAGGTTATCAAATATCACCAAAAGAAAGCTATATTTGTGGGGAAAAAAGGACACCAATTTTGTTTGCGCGGTCGTGCGACGTGGCTCCCAATTGTCAGTTAAAGCGACGCAGTGCCGAATCGCAAAAAGGGGCAAGGTCCTTAACCTGCATAATGGTCCGGGTCTTAAGTGGTTAAATTGACTATAAACTGAAGCACCTATGAATAAATGGTTGTGGAACCAATCATTTGAGTTTCCATTATTTCTTATAGGGAAATTTGCTTTGATATACGAGTGCTTTGGATTACAAGTGTGTTTCTGGAACAAATTATGCTCACAAAGGTTTTACTGTATTTATATTTTAAGTATTATTAATAACTTTGTTTACTTGGAGTTTACTTTAAAAAGGGGGTGTAAGCCTCAGACATGAAAAATAGAAAGCCTATACTTCTATAGTGTTATTGTGCACTTGCCTCAGGACAAAGCACTGTAAAAATGTTTTCTGGCTTTCTATTTCCTCTGCCATCTTCATGATTCCAGGTTTTCCAGACTCCGAGATGGAGAAATAGCGCCATCGGCGATGTTCGGTGGCTCGGTTCTCAGTGCAGAGGTGGCGGGGGACATATGCAGTATCAGTCGGATGCTGCATCCACCTAGGTAAGTATTAATCTGCAAAAAATAAAATAAAAAAACACTTCTCTTTTAATGTTTACAGCAGAAGCTTTCTTAGCAGCTCAGCTCTCCCTGCCCCCTCAGAGCAATTGAGATAAAAAAGCTGAATGACAACAACCGAGTTACTGCTGGGAGGTGGGGTGCACAGTGAGCGGAGCTTCTACATTTCTTCTATGCGTCAGCTGGGAACTCACACACTACCTCAAGACTGACCAATGTAATTAAAAATAGCTGGTTAGGGAACTTCCTGTTCTAATAGAATGCTTTAATTTGCTTTGCATGTGTACAGTACCTGTGATCACACTTAAGTGGCAGCGCAGATCACACTGAGCACTGTAACTTCACAATCATAGCAATTGCTGCAATCAGTAGCCAGTTCTCCCCTTCCTCTCATGCACACACACAGAGCCATGTAATCACAATACCACTTTACAACTGATCACAGCTAGTGGCAGATTCCAGTCAGCAACGGTTTCCAGTGTTTGTGGACCACAGCCAATGCTTAGTGTTGCCAGCCATCGTGGAATGGAAGGGTGTGTAACACGTGGTATTGAAGTGGTTAAATCAGGGTTTGACAAATTTGCTTGGAATCTAGGAGCTTGCTAGAAAAAAGTTAGGAGCCAAAAAACACACCCCGTCCCGCCAAGCTCACGCGCAGAAGCGAACGCATACGTGAGTAGCGCCCGCATATGTAAACGGTATTCAAACCACACATGAGGTATCGCCTCGATTGGTAGCGCGAGAGCAATAATTCTAGCCCTAGACCACCTCTGTAACTCAAAACATGCAACCTGTAGAATTTTTTAAAAGTCGCCTATGGAGATTTTAAAGGGTAAAAGTTTGTTGCCATTCCACGAGCGGACGCAATTTTGAAGCGTGACATGTTAAGTATCAATTTACTCGGCGTAACATTATCTTTTACAATATAAAAAAAATTGGGCTAACTTTACTGTTGTCTTATTTTTTAATTAAAAAAAGAATTGTATTTTTTCCCCAAAAAGTGTGCTTGTAAGACTGCTGCACAAATACGGTGTGACAGAAAGTATTGCAATGACTGCCATTTTATTCTCTAATTAGGGGTTCTAATTAGAGGGAAGGAGATAGCAGTGAAAAAACACATTAGAACTGCTGTTTTTTACTACTTGTAATGTAATCTGTAATGCCAACGGCCACCACAAGATGGCCACTCCTAGATTCCTTCTGCAGGCCTCGGCTTCCTTCTGTGAAGGCTGTTGACACCCGCAATCACATAGGGACCAATGTATGTCCCGTTTTCATCCGCAACGGATGGATGAAAAAGCGGACATACGGTCCGCACATGTGAAAGGGGCCTAAGGCAGACGTCTGAGAATTGGTGAGCCAATCACACAAGCAGGAAATTATGTTTCTGTGGAGTGGTCAGTACACACTCTGTAGCCATATTGCAATGCATTCTCAGGAAATGACAGTGGATTCAGATTGAAAAGGAAAGGTAATAACCTTCAGTTACAATACGATTAGTGTCGCAATCATATGTGCTATATTTTTTCTTTATTTGCTATAACGATTTTTAACCATCCCCAGAGGATTTGGCTGCCAGACCGGGCCACTTTTTGCGATTTGGCACTGCGACGCTTTAACTGACGACAATTGAGCGGTCGTGCAACGTGGCTCCCAAAAAAGATTGACATCCTTTTTTTCCCCACAAATCGAGCTTTCTTTTGGTGGTATTTGAACACCTCTGCGGTTTAATTTTTTTGTGCTATAAATAAAAAATAGAGCGACAATTTTAAAATAAAAAGCAATATTTTGTACTTTTTGCTATAATAAATATACCCAAAAAAAAAATCTCTTAAAAAAAAAGTCTCTCTCAGTTTAGGCCGATACGTATTCCACATATTTTTGGTAAAAAAAAAAAAAATGACAATAAGCGTTTATAGATTGGTTTGCACAAAAGTTATAGCTACAATTACTGCGACATTATGGCGGACACTTTTGAGGCTATTTTCACATTTATACAGTGATCAGAGCTATAAAAATGACTGCTGTATAAATGTGACTGGCAGGGAAGGAGTTAACCACTAGGGCTAGGGAGGGGTTAAGCGTGTCCTAGGAAGTGATTCTAACTGTGTGGGGCCTAGGCTTACTGTGACACAACACTGATCACTGCTCCCAATTACAGGGAGCAGATGATCAGTGACCTGTCACTAGGCAGAACAGATAGATGCCTTGTTTACACAGGCATCCCCCTGTTCTGCAGCTACAGGACACGATTGCAGGACACCGGCGGACATCGAGTCCACAGGCATGGAGCTTGCGACACGGGCACGTGCCCACATGGTGGAAAAGGGATGTACCTGTATGCCTGTCTGTGCCATTCTGATGTAAAAGTGTCGGCAAGTGGTTAATACAGAAATGTTGGCTTACTGAAAAATATGTCCTTGTACAGTATAGTATGGAAAAAAATAGTAAAGCTGCGCTGCATGATTTTTAGATATTCAAGTGAAAAAATATTAAAAACACAAATATAAAGTACACAAGGTGCACTGTGCAGATAAAAAAACACCGTGAGTGTGCAACATCAAGTAGTAAATGGATGACAGTTAGTCCAGAGAGTCCAAATTCAGTGAACATCAAAGAGTATCTACAGAGCGGTGTCAGACAGATCCAAAGGAAACCGTGCCAAAGAGCTGAATAGATGAAGCCTCCACCTCTAATTTTGCATCTGCTTACCAGCAAAAATGGATCTCTGCGAGTGAGATCATATGCGCGTGTGGCTAACAGCCCTGTGTATGGTTTCCTGGAGCCTCCTGTGTACTGTCCCTCTGTACGTTCCTCCTTGGTTTTCTCAGTCAAAGGTTCCCATTGAATGTGACCCAAATGAAGAGAAATGCCAATATAGTGTAATAACGTCACTATAAAACATTTATTGGATAAAAGAGTACATTGTACTCACATGTAGTTGAATAAAAAATCATGTGTATGGTAGCTGAAGCCGGCCGGCTCTTACTATCCGCCCGTCCTTCCGGATAGCAGCAAGGGTATACAGTGGTGACGTCAGCACGCCGCTCCTCCCTACGCCGCTTCGTCACAAGACTGACTTCTTCCAGGGGCACGAGCGGCGCTCTGACTCGCCACTTCTTATTCATTCACAGCACCTAGGACCGCCAAGCTCTGAAGTCCGGAAATCCAGGGCGTGCATCCACCATCTTTAAGTGGGGATCCCTGCCAGTACTGTGAATATGCAGGGATAATGAATTTAAATCAAATAATGATAAAATCAGATAGCCCTGCTAATCGTTTGTGAACACGTCCAATCGACCAGCATAAGGCCATAAACCGTAAGGAACATGAGACCTCAATGTCAATGCCTGGGCTGTATCTCTCCTGTTCAGGCACGAGTCACCGTTCTCATATGCTGTCAGTAGGAGTCACTATATGGAACAGATGGGAGTTGAATTAGATTTAGATTGTGTAGTTAAAGTTGAAAAAAATTAAAAATTATGCCGATTTAAGCCTATAGCTAGCCAAGGCAACTTGGTAATTGGGAACTGACATAATGATAATACTTAATCTGGTGAAGAGTGTATTATCTTATATGGTCCATAGACCGTATGTGGTATTTTACAATAATTTGGGTGCAGGCAAGTTATGCTGCACACAGGGGCAGAAATTAAGTACAATAATGGTGGTATATTCTCTTTTATTTTGAGGTAGTGAAAACTAATCACATACCGTATGTAATATGAATATAAGTATAATTAAATTGAACAGATCAAAAAATTAAAACCTAATGTATCTTTAAAAATACGAAAAGGAAAAAAGGAAAAAATGAGGGGGGGAAGTGAGCCCCTAAGAATGAAGTTGTGGTTTGAATCCAATAGAGAAATTCAAACCAGCAATATGTCAATATGCCTGGCTTTTCCCGGATTCCAGAGCTGGTTTACATAATTATTCTAAAAGGGAAGACTAATACAGACCATACATGCAGAAAAAATGTTATGATCTAGCCATTAATCAATAAATGCGTTCACGTCAGTGTCTACATTTAACCCATAGGGGGTGCAAGTACGTGCTCGGTAGATCCAGGCCATTTCTAGTCTAGATATGTCTCTGACCAGAGAGCTGCCTCTCCAGTGAGCATCATATTTGTCGATCCCCAAGAAGAGTGTACCTGCAGGGTTGCGATCATGATATTGATCATAATGGTTAGATACTGAATGTTGGGGAAAACCAGATTTAATATTTGCAATATGTTCACCCAATCTCGCTTGCATAGATCGTTTCGTTCTACCTATATATTGAAGTCCACATGGACATTGTAATAAGTATACGATGCCAGTTGAACTACAAGTGATGAAGGGCTCGATTTTATGCTCTTTAGACGTGCTAATTAAAATGAATGATAGGGTCTTTTTGGATTTGCTTTTATTTAATGTGCACACCTGGCATCTACGGCATTGGTGATAGCCTATGATGCCTCGTTGAAAGAAAGAGACCTTTTTGGTGGGAGGATCCACAACATTCTGTGCCATTTTATCTCTGAGAGAAGGTACACTTCTAAAGATGACCTGCAGATTACTTGGTAGAAATGTTTTAATAATTCTATCATTTCCTAAAAGGTGCCAGTGTTTTTTGATCAGTTTTCTGATCGCATAGTGTTGGGTGGAATATGTTGCTAGACTTGGAGCTAGAATCCAACAATTGTGGTCTCTCGATGTCAGCTACTTCCTTGAGGGTGATTACCAATGCACCAGGGTCATATCCTTTCTCCAATAATATATTTTTTAGTATCTCTGCTTGAATTTGGTAATCTTCCAAAGTGGTGCAATTTCTTCTCGTTCGAATAAATTGGCTTTTTGGGACCGATTTTAGCCAGTTGTCATGATGGCAGCTTCCCATAGGGATAAAGGAATTTCGATCTGTCTTTTTAAAATACGTCTGTTTCGAAGGTGCCATTCTCTTTTCTAATTGTTAGGCCTAGGAAATTGATTGTTTCCTGACTCGCTTCATGGGTTAGATGAATTCCCCTATTGTTGTCATTGAGAAGAGAGATGTATAGGCCTAATTGGGGTTTGGTGCCAGTCCATAGGAGGTGGACATCGTCAATGTACCTGGCCCACAACCTGATGTGGGGGCTCTGGTCACTGAAGACATCCTCCTCCCACTTGGCCATAAATAAATTGGCCAGGCTAGGTGCATATTTGACCCAATGGCAACTCCACGTATTTGTCTGTAGCAATTATGATTAAACCAAAAATAATTATGCCCTGCAGCATATTCTAGGAGCTCCATCAAATAGTCTTTCTGAGATTGAGGTAAATTTGAAGAAAGGTCAAGATAATATTTGACAGCCGAAACCCCTAGATGTGGGATGATCGTATATAACGAACATCAGCTGTCACTAACCACAATTCCTCCTCTGGTTTGATTTTTGACAACATGTTGATGACCTGTTTTGTATCCTTCAAGTATGATGGCATTTTTTGGACGAGGGGTTGGAGAAAATGATCAATATACTTTCCCACCCTGGACATGATCGAATCGTATAGTATGCACTGAATACTTAGTCGGGGCTCCTTTTGCATGAATTACTGCATCAATGCGGCGTGGCATGGAGGAGATCAGCCTGTGGCACTGCTGAGGTGTTATGAAGCCCAGGTTGCTTTGATAGCAGCCTTCAGCTCATCTGCATTGTTGGGTCTGGTGTCTCATTTTTCTCTTGACAATACCCCCCACAGATTCTCTATGGGCTTGAGGTCAGGCCAGTTTGTTGGCCAATTAAGCACAGTGATACCATGATCAATAAACCAGGTATTGGTACTTTTGGTAGTGTGGGCAGATGCATCTCCATAAAGCTGGTCAGTAGAGGGAAGCATAATGTGCTCTAGAATATTCTGGCTGCACTAACTTTGGACTTGATAAAACACAGTGAACACCAGCAGATCATATGGCTCCCCAAATCCTTACTTCACACTGTTCCTCATGCAGCTTGTATTCTGTGCCTCTCCACTCTTCTGCCAGACTCTAGGACCTTAATTTCCAAATGAAATGCCAAAATTGTCCACAGTCCATGATGATTTTGGAAGCCATCTGCTGGTGTTGGTCCACTGTGTTTGAAGTCCAAAGTCAGTGCCGCCCCCTACCAGGAAATTCTAGAGCACTGCATGCTTCCCTCCATCTCCATCAAGAGAGGTAGTCTTAAGGCAGGAGACAGGGGGATCCACAGGGGGCTGTAGCTCTTTTTTGCCCAAATCCTCCACAAGGGGGTATGGTGAATACCCAATTTGGGAGGGGTTTTAATGCTCTCTCAGGGAGTTAGAAATCCTTATTAAAATTCCCAAATATGGGGTGAAGTGAAAACACAATGACAGCATGCCGAAGCCAGACACCACACCAATAGTGGTGGCAGACTAATCAATGAGCAGTAAAGAAAACTCTTTGGCAGTCAAATGTAGCAGTATGGAAGTCCTCCAGTGAGTGTCTTGACTAGAGAGGAAAGACTGAGGATCTGCAGCCGATTTAGAAACAGAGGCAACTGTAGCTGAATAATAAGGCTCAGAAACATCTGGGAACAGTAAAATTGATACTGAGCACATAGTTTAGTTTACATTGTCCATTCTATTTCTGTACGATGGCACTAATTATTTGAAACAATGAAAAAAAAAAAAAATCTAATTACCCTTTCCCTAATCAATATACAGTTGGCACATGACCCAGATCTTTCCCAGTCTGTCTGTAGGGAAACATAACCAGGAGAAGCTTCTATTCTTGTGCTACTGGTCACAAAAAATTTGGAATACAGGAGTAAAAATAAGTAAATAATATCAAAAGCCTTCATATACTACATGCAATGTCCTGCCCCCATTGTGTTTAGCTGGTTACATCCACATGTGTGACTCTATAGTCACATGGGTTGCTCAAATGTGATAGGGAGGAAATGCTCAGCCTAGAAACTCACTGAAAACTGAGCATGTGCAGAACTGCCACCACAGCTGCAAAATCCATAGCTGAATTTAGGACATGGACAGAAGGTTGCGTTAGAGAACAGCGGGATCAGTTTTTTTGTAGATTACAGAAAACTAATCTCATAGTGACTGGGTGAGTATGAACAGCATATAATACACCATTTATTCATAGTTTTTTTTTAATATGTGGTTTTAGTGACACTTCAATTATGGTGCTTGAACTCCGGAGAGCAGAACTAAAGAATATGCAAATACATAATGTCTACAGTCTGTGAATGGGGGGGACTTTTAACGTTTAGAAAGTGGAAGAGAAGGCTGTTAAGAAATTTTCAGAGTAGAGGATTGTATTGGGCTTTTAAACCTGAATACAGTTCTCTACTGCTATTCAGTACTCAAATCTCTGCAACAGTCACAGATGTAGGTATTTAACGATTCGTTTTTATGGGCGTCTGGTTTTAGGAATGTGCCCTTAATGTTGACTACTTTAGGGCAGGTTTAAACTGCAAGAACAGTTAAATTACCAGCAACAGATGTACTTGCTTGACATTTTCGGTAGGTTGCATTGCCCTGGTTATCTTTGCCATAGAAAGTCTGCTGAAAGTGATGTATGAGCGGCACTACCCTTCCACTCTCAAATCAATTGTTCTCACCTCCCTATCTTTTCCATTCTCCTTTCTGTTCTCTTTTCAGATTTTTTCAAAGTCCTAAAGTACTCCCTTCTCTCTTAGGAATCTCTAAAACAGTGTTTCCAACACCTATCAAGTCACAGGAACAATTAGTGAGATAGTTAGTGTTTCAATAACGTAATATAGCTAACTTTGTGCCTACAGAACCCAAACTGTAGGGGAGGACTGGTCTTGGCAAGTATATGCTGCAATATCAGCCCCTTTCAATCATTGTGTTACTTTTTTCATTAAATAAATTCTCTTTATAATTTCTTGTCATGTCTGCTGTAACAAGTTCCGTTTGAGTAGGTTTCTTCTGCCTTATGTTAAATGTATTACCTGGTATTTAAAGTAAAACTCCACAGTTTTGCAAAAAAACAAAAAACAAACAAACACAAGTCAACCATTTGCTTTGCAGATACTTACCTCATTGTCTGTCAAAAATTATAGACTTTTCCAGTACTTAAAAAAAAAAAAAAAAGAAGAAGAAAAGCATCTGGCTTTGCCTTTATTATAATCATCCCATCAGGCTCAGTGCTGTAGTAAAATATGATTGAACCTTGGCATCCCTTTACAAATGCAACAGTTTTTAAATGCAACCAAGATGAAAACTACTAAAGTTAGGTAACTTGTAATTTAATTCAAGCTCCATGGAGACTTCTGGGAAAAACGCTGTACTAAACACACAAGCAATGGTACTGAAACCCTTTACATATACCCAGTGAAGGGACTATCATCAGGTGATACACAGGGATAAAACAAATCCTCCTACAAGTTGTATCTGTCTATCTGCAGTCTTCTCTACATCCGTTCAAATTGCTGAATTTAAGCTTGTCGGAGAGTTCAGGAAAAAGGGGGGGGGGGGTGTGGAGGGCCAAAGTAACACTCTGCAGAGCTCAATGATAAGAGCTCTGAGAGCCGATTGGAGGAAAGAGACATGCACACCATCTCACACAGGAACAGAGCTTAGGCTGTAAATCAACTGGTGTCAGAAAAACTTGTCAGAAGTGATTCATGCTGAAATAGGAATAAAGCAACAGATAGAAATCCCACTTAGTGCTTTTGAAACAAGTACACAGTATAGTCGGATATTCTTTGTTCATATTTAATGTCTGAGGTTTACAACCACTTTAAGTCCAGTGCATAGGTTCAAGTTGCCTCTATACGGTAGCAATGATTTTAGGGTCACAAAGAAGGAATGAAGGCCTGGTCTGTGATGTGGATGAAAGAAAAGAAAATTAAACACCAAGACTAATTTATTATTTTCAAGTCCAGATCAATCCTTACTATAATACAGATATGGAAAAAGATCTGCAGTTTAGGACCAGTGAGCAGAGCTCTGTGATAAACGGCACTCTGTCAGCAGGCAACTAATCAGGCCTTGTTTCTTTACATAAGCATTAATCATCAATCTTAATTTTCAAGGAAGCACATGCAGAGATAGCGATTATGATTTATTCATCAGGAAGTCAGAGAATACTAAAAACTTGCCACTTATTTTAAATAACCTATTTGCCAGCAGTTTCTGTAGATGCCCCAGTTTTGTTTATTACATTGGCAGGCACGGTACATACATTTTCAGCTATGATATTTGGTTTAGAGAATACACAGGGGTGGGGCTTTTCAGACAACACACTTGGAAATTGTCTGGTTTAGTATATTCAGGATTTGTACAATATTTATAGCTATAAATCATACAAAGCAGTCCACCGTCATGGCATAGAACGTTATCAGGGTATGGTCTAATTAAAATGGTGCACACACAAAAAGAAAAAGGAGGAACAAAACACACGTGGAAACCGGGCCGATCCTAGGCAGGGTGCTTTGCACTCGGGCACCGAAGTGCCAGACTTCTCCCCTCCTTCTGGCAGTGCTCGGGGGAGGGGGCCGCTCCTCTTTCTGACAGGAGGGTTATAGTTTTCAGTGGCTGCTGAGTGCAGTAATGAATTCCTCACACTGGGAGTCTGGGATCCCGCACTGTCTCTGCCAACTCCAGTTGGAATCACAACCCATCTCCCATCTCTATCTCAGGCTGCAGAGAGAACCGAGGCGAGTCACAGTGTTCAGTGTGCTGGAGGATGGCATCCCCAGCATCCCTTTACATGTGCTCTGGGCTGCCCCTGGTCTAGATGTTTTATGGCATGATAGATTGCATAGGATACACAGCCCCTGTCCCTTCCCACGCCTCAGTAGTCCATCTACAGATGTGACGTATAATGAGATGTACTAAGAGCCCTTTCACACTGACAGTGTGGGGGGCGTCGGCGGCAAAGCGCTGCTAGTTTTAGGGGCGCTTTACCATAGTTTTAAAAGTACCTCTAACACGCACTAGCGGCCAATTAAAGGGTTCAACGCGCCACTGCCAAGGCACTTTGTAGGCACTCATTGATTTCAATGGGCAGGAGCGCTTTAGGAGAGGTGTATACACACACATTAAAGCACCTCAAAGAAGCTACTTGCAGGACATTTTTTGACGTCCTGCCAGCGCACCGCTCCAGTATGAAAGCCCTCGGGCTCTCACACTGGGATTGAGATGAGGCTTTTTTCAGGCGCTATTTTTAACCCTAAAGTGCCTGTAAAAAGGCATTCAGTGTTTAAGGGGTCTAATAGACCATCTCCTGTACTATGTCTACAGCCGCTGCCCATCTCCTGTACTATGTCTGCAGCCTTTGACCGTCTCCTGTACTATGTCTGCAGCCTCTGATCGTCTCCTGTACTATGTCTGCAGCCTCTGATCATCTCCTGTGCTACATCTACAGCCTCTGACCGTCTCCTGTACTATGTCTGCAGTCTCCGATCGTCTCCTGTACTATGTCTGCAGTCTCCGATCATCTCCTGTACTATGTCTGCAGTCTCCGATCATCTCCTGTACCATGTCTGCAGTCTCCGATCATCTCCTGTACCATGTCTGCAGTCTCCGATCATCTCCTGTACCATGTCTGCAGTCTCCGATCATCTCCTGTACCATGTCTGCAGTCTCCGATCATCTACTGTACATGTCTGCAGTCTCCGATCATCTCCTGTACCATGTCTGTAGTATGTCTGGGGGTCTTTTTAACAGACTCTCTAACATAAGCCCTCTCTGTGTCCATCAGAGAGGCCCCCCTCTAGGTCTCAATAGAGAACTCTGCTTCTCTTCCTGTATTTTGTTTATTGTTAAGAGATCATGTAAGGATCCCAGGGTAATGAAGACTTTGTCGCGGAGCATTTCTGTGGTTGAGTCGTTGCCAACGAAACATTTGTAAAGGGGAGGAGTTAGTAAAATGACCACGGCCATGTGGGTGCGCCAGAAATATTTCTGCACCAAAGCGCCTATGACCCTAGGATCGGCCCTGCGTAGAAACTGCAATATCAAAACATCGCTAACAGAGACATGAAAAATGCAGAGAACAGTGCGTCACAGTGACTAAATGTCCCTCTCTAGTAAGACCAGGAAAAACAGATAAGAGTGTTTCATCAAGCAGACTTGGGGATGTTCAAATACTATAACCTGGACAGGACAAAATCTGCTGGGGTAAAGAGGTAGCCCACTCAAAACTGATATTTTGCCTTTAATAGATGCTGTAGAGTTTCACCACCTGACAGATCTTTTGTAACTGGAGTTCCCAGGTCTGTCCACCTGCTATGACCATTATCAGATGATCCTACTATCCTTGTTGGAATTATTATTTTATATGTTGGAGAAAGATGTGCTGTAACATACAAAAGATGGACAGGAACTTCCAAAACTCCTGGCTGCACTTTTTCTAATATCCTAAACAAAACGTGCGTGTGTTTGTATTTTAAAGATTAAGTTCACCCTTTAACAAAACAATAGAATACTGAAAGAAGTACTTTAAAAAAAATAGTCCAGTTGAGCTACTCAAAGCCCAAAAGACACTATCTTGTGTCTGCTAAAGCTGGTTGAGTGTGCATGACAACTTCTGTTTAAGCTATGTCTCTGAAGTTATTTCCTATTTGCAAGGGGCTTTTGCAAGTAATGTTTTACATATCTCCAGTTAACAGTACATGTACATTAGCAGCACTTTAAAAGACCGACACAATTTCATCTGCGACTCTGCAAAGAAAGCTGGATGCCATTTTGTGCTACACAGCACCATCTAAAAAAAAAAGCAGCATGCATTCCTAAAATTAACTCTGCATAAAACATACATGCAGACTGTGCAATATTGGCAAGTGCAAGGTGGTTAATGCACGCAACCTAGCAAGTCTTGGAGGAACATTCAGTTGCAGTAGATAAAACAGATATATTAAAAACAACTGCAAGATATAAACACAAAAAAGGTAAACATGCTGTATTTTCATGGCGACAATGTTTAGTTAAAAAAATAAAAACAAATCAAAGATCTCCGACATACACCTTGCACTGTTATGCAGGTGTACCAGTCCAGCAGCAGACAAGAACACATACTATAGCTCAACTATCAAGTTATAAGAATCTTAAACTTGCAGTCATCTTGATGGCACAGTCATCTGATCTGTGCTGACAGTATTTGATCAAACTTGTAGTCAGCATTAAAAAAAGAATTCCAGTAAATTGTTATTTCCCCATGCACTGGGGCTGTGTCTGCATTGCATGAGTTAACTGCTTGTTTTTGTCTTAGGGTAAGGCGAGCGGAGATATACTTACCTAATCCATCGATCCTCCCAGCGCAAGACCGGTCCCTGCTTCTCCTGCTTGTGCGGTGGATCGTTCCCAACGTCATCATGCCCATAGACTGGGTTCAGACGCTAAACAGCACGAACAACCCACTGCTGTACATGGAGGAGCGCTCTTTTCTGGAGGATTAAAAGACTGGGTAAGTATAGTCTTTCTGGACTACGATAATACCAGAACTGACTGAACCCCAGTGGGAGGAGGTCCTAGTGTCATATCTCCCTACTGTGATCTCGGCAAGGGACAAACTGATACAGCTGCGCTACTTACATCAAATGTATTACACACCACACAGATTATATAAAATGGGCAGAAGAGAGAACCCTGTTTGTCATAAGTGCCTGATGGCAGAGGGCACCTTTATGCATATGGTGTGGGACTGTAATAGGATTCGACCGTTTTGGTCGCAGGTTACGCAGTTTATTGCAGACACCTTTGACCTCCCGAATATATGCAGTCCACTCTTGTGTCTTCTGGGAATTATAGAGGATGATGTCATGAGTAACAATATGCGAATTTTCCCGAGACTACTCTTCTACTATGCCAGAAAGCTGATTGTCTTGAACTGGATAAAGAGGGAATACCTCACTCTCTCTGCCTGGAAGGGGTTAATCAATGCTAATGTTACGATGTACAAAATGACCTATGAAGCGAGGGGCAGCAGGAAGAAATTTCATAAAGTATGGGGTAGATGGGTAGACTCCAGGGACACCAACTCTGGAGACGTGTAAGGGATTATGTTTCTTTTCCTTTGTATGTAATGTATGAGACTTATTGTGCAGCTCTGGTGCTGGCAACTCTGGGGAGGCAGCGACACACGACACATGGGAGAGAAGGTTCTTTTTTCTATGTTTGTTTATATGCCCTAGTTTTGTGTTTTTTTATTATTTTGTTTTCTGGTGGGCATGGTGCTCTGAATTTACGATCCATGCTATAATCTAGCTACACTGCTCAGGTTTTTTTAGTCAGGAGTACGAAGTTTGAATATCTGGTTCTCTGTTAATAAAATGCTATATGCACTTTAGAAGAATCCATGGTAGGATTGTTCCCTGTCACTTTGACGGTCATGGAAATGTACGGTGGGGGAATCTTTTTTCCCCTTTAATTTTCTGAATGTCTTACATGATTACTTGTCATTTCTATGCAATGCTATCTCCTGTAACCGTGTATATGGCTAATAATATAAACCTTTTAAAAAAAAAAAAAAGTGGAGCTGCGGTGGCTCAACGCGATTGGCACTGCGCTGACAAGCCATTCACCTCTGCAGCTAGGGGTTCGGATCCCGGTCTCGGCTACATGTGAATTGAGTTTGGTGGTCTCAGCCCGGCTCCCGGTGGGTGTGCTATGCGAGGTAAGCCTGCGCTTAGTACGCCCACCCCCCTCCCACAAAAACCACCACACTTACACGCACTCGAAATTGGGTTAACATCACGCACTTTGACCACGCGGTCTCTAAAAAGAGAGGCGAAGGACTAACGGGGCTGGTTGAGCGGGCTAATCCTCTCACTCCCTTATAGGGAGTCCCTCTGCCCCGTTGGGCTTCAAAGCGGAGCAGGTAGGGCGGGCTGTGTGGGAGGACCCCCTCACACACCTGCCATTGCCACCCGGGGTATGGAGAAAGGTGGCAGATTGCCTCTGGGGGAGGCCTGCCTACTCCCAACTCCTGCAGTCCGGCTCCTCTCTCGAGTACACGCACAAAATACACTTAAAAAAAAAAAAAAAATATAGTCTTTCTGTGTGCCCCTGGACAAAATTAGCAGTTAACCTATGCAGTGCGGGCACAGCCCCATTCTATGGGAACCCCCCCCCCCGAGTTCTGCTTTACTGAAGCAGACTGCTTATTCTCCCATATGCCCTGTACATACATCCTATAGCTACAATAGAGGACTTTGAATACACACTCATTTGAAAGAATAAACAGAAGCTACACATTTTGCAAGAAATGTGGTGCAAAGAGTATACCGCCCCCTGGTGCTTTAACATAAAAAATACTGAAAAATCAAAAACACAAGATGATGAATCCGGACACTTCTAATATTGCTGCAGAGTAGGTAGTACAGAAAGAATGTTAATCACTTCTAAGAAAACAGTCTAGTCAAAGAAACACATGCTGGATAAGACTTCAATATGTTTGTAGGTTTACTGTATTTAATATTACGAGTATTGTAACAGGCAACACAAGCAATGCCAGTCTAAGAAAATGGCTAACTGTACAAGCTTTAAACATATTGGAGTACGTTCACTAAACAGTGTTTCATTCTATGTTAAAAACCAATTCGGCTGCGTACCAGTGCCGAGTTCAACCCCCCAATAACACGGCACAGAGGTGGCAAATAGGGTGCTGTATGCCATCTTGTGTGTTAGTGAAGAAAAGATATCTCAGATGTGACACCTGCTGCTATTTCAGCAGACAGAAGAAAATATATGGCATGCCTGTCAATGGCAACCACTTAAGGTGGACTAATGAGGCAGGAAGTGTTCGCACATGGATATTCAGCTGCCATGTTTTGTGTACAGCAGTATACAGTACAGAATGACTGCTTGGTTAGCATGTATAATAGTCATGAAAATATGGATCTAGGCCATTCTCATCCAAAGAATTTTTTTTTTTTTTAATAAATTGTGGTAGTGAATGGCTGAAAAGCTGTATTTCCAAGTCAGTAAGAGCAAATGTAATAAATAAAAGGTGTCCAAGATGAACTACAGTCAGCTCCTGGAAGAAAAGGCTACAGTAGCCCTCCAGGTGTATGTAGTGATAGGGTCAGGAGACTGCAGGAGGTTACATGTTATAACCATAGCCAGGAGAGACCGAAGGGGGTGGCTGAGTGAACGTTGGTGGAGCTGTATATCCATAAGGGAAGGCTGGTTGAGGTGGCACTACACCAGCAGGACCTGCTGTGAGCATCAGCTGCTGGCCTAAAAAGACAAAAGTAGGAAAAATATTAGTATCATAACATAAGAGCACAAACAATTGATCTATAACCTGTATCAAGTCCTGTACTTTATTACATTTTTTAGCACATTAGCTCTCTAAAAAACAAATACAAAATAATGTGCATTTAAAGAAGTGCTAAAGTTAACACCCTTGACATGTGTCTTTACAGATAGAGTACCATGTTCATCTAGGGCAGTGATGACGAACCTTGGCACCCCAGATCAGAACTACATTTCCCATTAAGCTCAACTACACTGCAGAGTGCATGAGCATCATGGGAAATGTAGTTCCAAAACATATGGGGTGCCAAGGTTCGCCATCACTGATCTAGGGTAATGATTCCCATGATCATGAAGAGTCCAAATGCACCTTCAGGGGACAGGTTACGGTTATAAAAATACTTAAATTGTATATCCCATACTGATGTATTTTTTGTGATGAATGTCTAGAACACGATTTTTGGAGGAGTTGTACTGATTACTAGTGCAGATCTACTGCTTTGTGTGTGGTTTCTGTGGTTACGATTGAAACTGTTGGGTATACTATATACTTTGTTCAAAGCAAATAAAGGAGAGCGAAAAAAAAGAAAAAGAAGAAGTGCTAAAGACTGTATAAAAAGGTGTGTGCATCTTCACCAGAACAATTCCAGATCACACCAAGGGCTACCACTTCATGCTACAAAAGCTTCTAATATGAGGAAAGAAGGGGGCATAGCTACATACACTCACATATGCCCATCCACTCCATGGGATTCTAGTTTTTTTTTCTGTTTAACCACTTAAGACCCAGACCATTATGCAGGTAAAGGACTTGGCCCCTTTTTGCGATACGTCGCTTTAACTGACAATTGTGTGCGACGTGGCTCACAAACAAAATTGGCGTCCTTTTTTTCCCCACAAATTGATTTTTTGCACTCTAAACAAAGATAGAGTGACAATTTAAAAAAATTCATCACCCATGAATAAGACAGGAAGTCGAAACATGTCGGGGCGTGGCCTAATCCATGTCTAAAGTTCCAAGTTACATCTAGGACTATTTGCAGCCATCTCCTGGCAGCTTTGGATTTTCGAGCTAAAAAGTTATCATTTGAGTGGTGTGCTGTGCCAAGGATTGCGGTGAGAGTGTCCAGTTGATCGAGGGTCCGCCGTGACCACTGTTATCTTCAGTTAAGGATTTGAAGTGTGCAGCGATCTGCTATTACACAAAGTTTTGCATTTGATTTTGTTTGTGAGTGCAATTTTTGGAGGTTTATTTGAGTGTTTTAATTAAACTGGTCTTACGTTTTTACACTATTGTGTGCACCTTCTCTTTTTTTGCATTGCAATTTGGAACATCTGTGAATCTAATACTGGAATTCATATATTGGTGACACATCGGAGCTATTTTGATTACAAGCTCGTTAGCCAAACACGAGAGTGGGAGGCATAGTATTGTGGTGAGTGTCCACTGTGAGGGGGGATTGGAGCACTGAACACTGAGGTGTGGTGGAAGCCCTGGAAGAGTGGATCAATTATATTGAAGTTATATGAACTTTCCTCTTAATACTTCACGTCTTTTTTGTAACATCACAGACTTTTTTTCACCCAATTTGCATGTTTACAATTTTATGAGTTTATTCACTTATGATTGTGATATCACATTGTACACATATATATATTTAGATTTGAATATTAATATATTCTCATAGCGCTGTGGATTTGTATTGACACTTGATGTATATAATATATTCCTTTATTTAACATAACATAATTGCCAACAAGGCCAAAAGAAAAAAATAATGGTTAAAGAACCCAAAAACTCTCAGATAACAGCTTGAAGCACCTTGCAGATGGAGTTGGCATCAGCCAAGGCCTAAACGTCCACCTAATTGGGATTTTGGAAATGTGAATACAGAGGACCAGGTGGTGGCCTTGCAAATCTGGGGTACAGATGCTTGATGCTGAAAGTCCAAGACACCAACAACCTTGGTGGAAAGAAGGAACCCTTTCCTTAAGGGCATAGGCCCTTGAAATATGTAGTCTGATCCATCTGGCAATGGTGGCGCAGAAAGCCCTCTAAAAGTAGAACAAAGAGGGACCGTTTTGTGAACAGAGGCTGTGGCTGCTAGGAAGATCATAACAGCCATGAGCACATCCAGACAGCGTACAAAAGTTGTCATGTTTTGGAGAAAGACCAGGGGAATCAGAGAATGTCCTTACTGAGGTGGAAGCAGGGGCCCACCTTGGGTAAAAAAAAAAAGTGCTTACATCTCAAGACTACCTTGTGTATGTGCAAAACAAGAAAGATGTTAACTTGGCTAACAGACAAAAATCAGAAAGGTAACCTTACAAGTGAGATCTTCCAATGGAATGTCTCTAAAGTATAGACAGCACAAAGTGGAGATGCAAAGTTAAACCCAGGATGTTGAAAATAGGAAATATACACTACTGTGCAAAAGTTTTAGGCAGGTGTGAAAACAATGATGTAAATTAAGATTACTTTCAGAAATCAAAGAGTTTGTTTATTTGTTATCAATTAAAAAAATGAAAAGTAAATGAACAGAAGAGAAATCAAAATTAAATATTTGGTGCGACCACCCTGGTCTTGAGCCAGCAAGACAGCAATAATTCTTCTGGGTACACTTGCACACAGTTATTGAAGGAACTTTAATATATAATAATGAAGCTGCTTTGCATGTAGTTATGCCAAACGTATTTTAAAAGGCATTTGTTTTGTATGATCTGCAAATCAATGTTCACCAAACTTCTAACACAAAATTAGCAGAAGGGGCCCAGAGGGTGGTGCTTGGGAAATTAACTTCCTATTTATACACTCATAGTACATTACTATGTTCGTGTTTGTCAAACGACAATTTGCGTACCATTAGTATGCAAGACAAGATCCTAACACATGGCCTTTTTTTTTTTAAACAAATTTATTATAACAAAAGGTGCATACATGTCATTACATACAATCACAGTGTAACTGATAACATGAGGGTGTGCAGCAATCAGAATACAGACAGTTCAAGGCTGGCATCATGAATAAGAAACCTATGAAAACAAGAATAAAAAATAACAGAAGACGACAGAGCAGTATCTGGAGCCAACCGTGGGGGTCGCCCTGACCTGTAACAGTACACCCAACTAGGGGCGAGCCACTCTTCGGGTAATACAGACCAAAAGTGCCCTACGTGCAAGAATCAGAGTCTTGTAACCAACCATTCCATATTTTGTCATATTTGATTGAACATTCCCTGTTAATGTATATAACCTTTTTATACGGTAAACTATTATTGACCTCCACCTTCCACTCCACCAACCCAGGGGGCACGGGCCGCATTCACTGTCGGGCAATTACCTTCCGCACCGAGAACAAGGTCTCATGCAAGAACGTCTTTGTGTATTTGTCTATGTTATCTGGGAACACCCCGAGTATGCATGGTTTCGGGTCTAGTGTGACCGGAGAACCCATGTGATCGTGTAGGAAAGTTACTACTTGCGCCCACAGGCCCTGTATCTTGGGACACGACCACAGTAATTGAAAGAACGTACCCACCTCCCTCCCACACATCTGACAAAGGGTAGAATGGGTGTTTCTATATCTGGCAACCCGAAGGGGGGTGAGATATGCCTGATGGATAATGTAAATTTGAGTCAATCTGTCGGAGAGCTTGGGTGAGACAGCCTTGCAGGATTCTAGAGCCTTCTCCCATTCCTCATCCTCCAAGGGGCCTATCACCCTTTCCCATCTAGGTTTGAGCTTATATGCCAAGTTGGTGGAAACAGGGGTAGTAAGCATACTGTAGAAGGCCGATGTTAGTTTGCGGGGGTCAGTACTTTTGATTATGGCCATGAGTGGATTAGGGGCAGCCTGCGTTGTGGACTCCAAAAACTGAGCCCGGGCCACGTGTCTCACCTGCAAGAATCGAAAGAGCATGTACCCGTGGATTGAGAATTCTTTGCTAAGCGTGGGGAAAGTTTTGAGGGTTCCGTCAGCAAACAGTTGGTGCATGTAGAGAATACCATGGTTAGACCAGAGGTCCACATCAGGCAGTTGTAGAAATTCTGTCAGAGTTTTATTATGCCATAATGGGGTGTAATCGTTATAGGTTGGTATCCGAGCTTGGCTGTCGTCCCCCTGCCCTGCACCACTAGAGCCCATCGCCAGCGCGTAGATTAAGTCAGAGCCAACCTTGGGCAGAGCAGCTGAAGAAACCGTTGCTTATGCGTCTTGTCAATATGGTACAGTTGGGATAATTGTGATGCAATATAGTACAGATTAAAGTCAGGGAGGGCGGTGCCCCCCAGATCTGTGGGGTTTTTAAGCACCTGCCAAGCTACCTTGTGTCCGTTTCCCCATACGAATGGTTTGAGAAGAGCCTCAAGAGATTTAAAGTGTTTCAGGGGTAAGTACACCGGGGAGTGCCAGAGAACATAGAGTATCTTGGGTAGGAGGACCATTTTGATGAGGTTAACCCGGCCCCAGACCCCTAGTGGCAGACGGGCCCAGGTTCGTAGTTTGGACTTAACATGAGAAATTAATGGATCTAAATTTAAGTGTATATAATACGCCGGTGTTCTGGATACGCTTATCCCTAAGTATTTTATGGTACTGACTCGTTGTAATGGCAAACGGTCTTGAAATTCAGTCGGTGGGAAGCTGTCGAGTGGAAGAACTTGGGATTTTCCCCAGTTGATTTTTAGCCCAGGAAAAGTCCAAAACCGTTCAATTGTCTGGAGAGCCTTGTGTAGCGAGGGGCTCTAGTCCGCCAGATATAACTGTGTCGTCTGCATACATGCTAATCTTTTCAGTCAAAGGGCCAGAACTCAGTCCCCTGATCTCCGGATTAGCTCGGATGGACATGGCCAAGGGCTCCGTGGCCAGGGCATACAGCAGTGGTGAAAGAGGGCAGCCCTGTCTCGTGCCTCTACTGAGGTCAAACATTCGAGACGGCCAGCCATTAGCCACCACCCTGGCCACGGGTTCCCGATACAGCAGTTGGACCCACCTGATGAACCGTGGTCCAAAGCCATATCCCTCCAAGCAGCTCCAGAAATATCCCCACTCCACCGAATCAAACGCCTTTGCTGTGTCTAGCGTCACCACCACCCGTGACCCAACTTCTGCATGTGTAGCTTGGAGATTGATGTATAGTTTATGTAGATTAAAAGAAGTGTTGAGGCCCGGCATGAAACCTGCCTGAACCGCATGTATAAGGGACAGAATGACTTGGTTTAATCTGAGGGACAGCACCTTGGCTAGTATTTTTATATCCACTTGCAAAAGAGAGATGGGACGATAGGATTCGGGGTAGCCCGGGTCCTTCCCAGGTTTGGGGATAAGGACTATCGTCGCCTCCCGCATAGAGGAGGGCAGAGTGAAGGTTTCAAATAAGTGATTAAATAATGCAAGCAGCTTGGGAGTTAGTCGTTCACCAAATTGTAAGTAAAACTCAACAGGGAGACCATCGGAGCCCGGGATTTGGATCTAGCGAAACTGGCGATCGCAGCATCTATTTCTTTTGTGGTAAGGGGTGCCTCAAGCGAGTCTACCTGATTCGTCAGTTGGGGGAAGGTGATGCTGTGGAGGAAAGCAGTCTGCAAGTCTGTCGGGTCAGTCACTGTCGTTTTATATAAGTCCGCAAAAAATTCCCTGAACTCAGAGGTTACGCTACGTGGGTCCGTGACCCGTCTACCCCCCGGCCCATGGAGGGTGATGACAACTGGGGGTTTATCTTCACTATGCACTAGGCACGCTAGGAGCTTGCCTGCCTTTTCTCCGTAGTCAAAGAGTTTCTGTTTAGTAAAGAAGAGCTTTTGACGAGCCTTCGTATACTGTAGTTGGGTTACCACTCTAGTCTGCATTTTAAGCTGAAAGGCTGTTGCCGGGGTGGGATTGGCAGCATATTCTCGTTCAGTAGAGACTAGCCCCGACACTGCCCTGTCAAATGCACCAGCGAAGTCCGTCTTGATTTTATTTATGTGTGAGATCAGGGTATTACGGGCGTATACTTTGAATGAATCCCAGATTGCAGCTATAGAGGCCGTGCGATAGTTTTCCAAAAAATACTGCCTCCATTGGGCGATGAGCTCATCATCCTCCGGAAGCAGTGAGCCAGAATGGATTCAGTTTCCATGGGGGTGATCCAATATGGACTGTGGTCAGACAGTAACCTGGGGCAAAACGCAGTTTCCAGGATCCGTGGTGTCAGGGTGTGGGACACAAGAATAAAATCTATTCGGGACATAGAGATGTGTGTAGAGGAGAAGCAGGAGTATGCTCGGGTATGTGGGAAGTTGTGCCTCCATGTGTCTACAAGGTGAAGAGGAGTCTAGAGAATTTAGTCGCATCAGCGCTAATGCCCGATATCTGTGCCGTTTGCAGTCTATCGAGGGCCGGGCATAGTGTAGTGTTGAAATCGCCCAACCATATTGCCGGTACTGTGGGGTTACGAGACATGAAGGCAAAGCCCTCCAGAACCACAGTGGCGCTAAAGGGAGAAGGTATGTAAAAAGCCATGAGAAGGAACTGTTCACCATATAACTTAGCATGGAGAAATACAAACACATGCCCTTTTGACAAAAAACAGAAGCTTGGTCGTCCAACAATCGGACCGTGTCTACGAGGCTTAAGGCTTGCCACGAAAGGAAGTGTTAAGCCTTGGCTTTGAGGCTGGCGCTTGTGGAGAGCAAAACAATCCCTTTCATTGATCAGTAATAGTTGGAAACGTAGGCTTTTGGTGGGGTAGTAGCACCTTTCCCCAGTGATTTTCTTGATGAATTTATAGAGGGATTCCCCAAACAGGCATTTAATGTCGAATGGCATGCATCAATATTTGTGTCTACAGTAGAGAGCATTTGACACAAGGCTGTAGCTTGAGGATGGTAAAATGCAGGGGTTTTGCGTGTCCAAATATAGAAGATAGACCAAAGATAGTCCAATATAACCCAGGTGCTGACTGTGTTCCTGTGCCTGTGTCTCATTAGTGGATGTTAGCAGAAGTGCAGCATTGTGTGGAGTGGATTTTCAGCGGTGCAACTACCTCATGCATCTGAGGCAAAGTCTACATAGTAAGAGAAAGAACAGCAATTTTAAAATTTACCCATCGCAGTGGACATCTCCCGCAAAAGGGTCTTTGGGGTTTTGGAACCACATAAATAAACCACGGCCCTGGCTGCCGTATAGCTCCCTGTGGCTAACTACACATGGTGTACTTCATGCCAAGGTGAGCTTCAACACAGGATCCAGTGCCTGAAGCAAACATCACATGACAGCCCCACACAGTGGGGTCTGGACATGGTCCCGGTGGTAATTCTGAAGGGTTCTGACCCAGAAACTGCTAAATAGCTCAGGAAAATAAGCAGTCAGATCCTGATATACATGTCAAAAGAAAAAAAAAAAAAATTCTCTCCAGAGAGATTTTCTTCTCCAGAGAACAGGTCCACCACCTAAGGTCACTAGCAAAAAACTAGAGAATAAATCAGGGTAGCTAATCCAAGATAATAAAGTAGGGAAAAAAGACTTCAATGTTTTCTGATGACAGAAACGTGGAGGCTACACTTGTCAACCTCACCTTTTGAAAATGTTGCCTGGCTGGTTACACTGATCCTCTTATTTCCTCATCAGCATATATGCTCCAGGGTAGCAACTCAAATTGGGCGGTGTATAAGGGGGCGCGAATTAGTGATAAATAAATTCTAACGTGAGACAATATGTTAACTATAAGGTCAACAATGTAATAGTGATTTAAAGTGCAAGTGCTTAAATGATAACAATGTCAAAAAATAGGTGCAAACAGGTCCAAAAAAATGCAGCAATGGTCTCTAAATGATAAGCAATTGGTAAGTCCATGCATCAAATGGTTAACTTGAGAGTAGACACCATCACCACGGAACAGATATCAAACTGGCGACACCCGAAGAAAGGTAGAGGTAAGTGCCTACTTGCCAGACCACCATGACCCTTTGTTTTAAAAAAGGATCAGGTGGAGCTTTAGTACAGTTGGTGGCCTAAGGTCTGTACTGGTACCTGGATAGGACTGGCCAGAAATGGACTCCAACAGAAGAAATTACCATGGATAAAATGAAGAAGAAAGGGCCATAGTGAAGTTCCGCGATTTATTGTAAAACAGATTAAAAACAAAAGCCAAATGGCCGCTTACTTGTGCAAGTGCCGAGACCTTGGCGCTAAGGAATCAAGCGTGGTGGTCTGGTAAGTAGGCACTTACCTCTACCTCTCACAGGGAGTCGCCAGTTTGATATCTGTTCCGTGGTGATGGTGTCTACTCTCAAGTTAACCATTTGATGCATGGACTTACCAGTTGCTTATCATTTAGTGACCATTGCTGCATTTTTTGGACTTGTTTGCACTTATTTTTTGTCGTTGTTATCATTTAAGCACTTGCACTATTGCATTGTTGACCTTATAGTTAACATATTGTCTCACGTTAGAATTTATCAATTATACACCCCCCACATTGCTAAAGTTGTTTTCACACCACTTTAGGGGAGCAGCTTCCTTAATATATTTTACATTACCATAGTGCGGAGTTCTCCATGTATTCACTAGTAACTCAAATTACTGAAGCATGGCAGCCAGGCAACTAATATTTTCAACAATAGCCCCTAAAAACAGGTTTGAAGTTTGAGCATGTACAAATAATAAAGAACTACAATGGTTTTATAAACATGCGCAATCTATTTAGACTAATAGGCTCAATAATGATGGTATTACTAGACTCCAAAAAAAGGGCACTAGCCATAAAATTCAGCGTATTAAATCCCCGTTAATATGGTCAAGCATGCCAAAATATCATGTATAAAAAAAGTATCAAGTGGGGTTCCAAGCAAATAAATGAAAAAACACTCAACCTCTGAGGCTCCATTCACACCCTGGCTTTCTGAATTGCTGCGATTTTTGTCAAGTCACAATCACGGTAAAATCATGCAAACAGAATCATAGAATGCCCGTGTGCTCTCTGTCACTTTCAAAGAAGTACAAGAGCTTATTTTGGGGCATCAGGTGCCCTGCGATTGTTTGTGTGATTTCACCGCAAATGTCGCCCGACGAATCATAGCAAAATCAGTGGACAGGAGTCCTGCAATTTGACGCCATTTTGAATCGTGGCGATTCCGAAAGCCAAGATGTGAACTGAGCCATTTGCCACTATTTTGAATCACGGGCAGAATTGCAGCGATTTCCCTCACGATTCAGAACGCCAAGATGTGAACGGAGCATTAAAATTTTAGAGAATTCTAAACCTGAAACCTGGTGAGAATGGGGTACTCACCAAATACTATAGGGGTTGGTTCTGTCACCTGTTCCTCCTCCTTTCTTAAACTCTCTGCAGCATGCAACTTGTCAACCTGGGAGAGGAAAAATCAAATGTTTTACATATTTCAAGGTGGTGAATTCTGGGAAGCATTTAAGTCTAAACAGATTTATCTCGTGTTCATTGATGGATACAGGAAGTCTTTCACCTTACTCTGCATTTATTGGAACCGTTGGGCTCCATTACTATGCGCCACTTTATTCCATTGGTTTCCACATAGAGAGATGAATTGCTGTGGAATTGAGAGGGTGTGAATAAGTGGAGTGTCACATGTGCATACTCTACATTTTCCTTCCGTCTTTTTAGTTTGAGGTAGACTCGTCTCGCAATTGCTATTTGCAAGAAACATGGCTACCATTTCAATTTGTTCTTGCTACCTCCTACAGTGATCTGGTTACCACTGGATATTTGAACGTTTCCTGTTTTTGTCAGCCAGTTTATGAGCATCCAACTTTTTTGGTACTCTGCATCGTCCCACTGCATCGATTCTGTACAGCTCAGGGACCACTGACAGTTCTAGAGAGCTGCCTGCAGTGTTTCTTTTCACAAATCTAACACTGACAGCCTGGACCCACTGTCCCTTATTTGAGTTCCTACACTTTTCAGGGTCTCCTGGCTATGTCAGCTGTGGCTCCCTCATCCGCTTTATCCTGGGAAAAATTCCCCTCAGTTATGCAAGAATTTATGGGCCAACTCAACACTGAACACAAAGAATGTAAGCATAGGTCAAAGCTCTCTGTTCCCAAATCACTTTCTGATGTACCAACAGCCATAGCAATCATTGAGCCTTCTGCTGTGGATTTTCTGAAGCAGTCACACAAATTTGTGTTGGAGGATTTTTGATCCTGAAAATCTCCCAAACTTAACCACTTAAGACCCGGACCATTATGCAGGTTAAGGACCTTGCTCCTTTTTGCGATTCGGCACTGGGTCGCTTTTAACTGACAATTGCAAGGTCGTGCGACGTGGCTCCCAACCAAAATTGGCGTCCTTTTTTCCCTACAAATAGAGCTTTCTTTTGGTGGTATTTGATCACCTCTGCGGTTTTTATTTTTTGCGCCATAAACAAAAATAGAGTGACAATTTTGAAATGTAATATTTTTTACTTTTTGCTATAATAAATATCACCAAAAAAAATACAAAAAAAAAAATATCCTCAGTTTAGGCTGATACGTATCGTTTCCTATAACAGGGAACAGACGATCAGTGCCACACAGAAGAACGGGGAAGGTGTGTTTACACTCTCCTCTCCCCGTTCTTCAGCTCCTGTGACCGATCGCGGGACACCGGTGGTGATCGGGTCCGCGGTCACGGCGCTTTGGACCGGGTCACACGCGCGACCCACGGCTGGGCTCTTACAGGTACGTGCCCAGCCGTGCCATTCTGCCGATGTATATGTGCAGGAGGCGGTCCTTAAGTGGTTAAAGAAACCCCTTCAGTTATTAGTGATGTTCTGTGCACTGCCTTAAAAATGGAGAAGCAGCTTGCTAGAAACACTGTTATTAGTCTGGGTTGCCTAAGAAGCCCCAAAACAACCAAAACATTTTGGGAACATGCTCCAACCCAAGGTGTTTTGTACGTTTTCAGGAAAAATCCAGTCTTTTTTACACCTCCTAAACATTTTGTTGCGCAATATTTACTTAAAGGGTCACTAAAGGAAAACATTTTTTTTAGCTGAAATGACTGTTTACAGGGTATAGAGACATAATAGTTAACCGATTCCTTTTAAAAATGATTAAAAATAGATAAAAAACAATCATATAATGTGCCTGCAGTTTAGTTTAGTTTTTGCTGTTGTTTCCTGGTTCTCTGATGTACAGAGACAGAGAGCCAATAGAGGGCAGTGATGGATTGTAAAACAAAACTGGATTGGTGCTGACACACAGTAATCACACCTCCTTGATTAGTCACCACAGTGAGAAATCTCCCAGTACTGTGGTAATCAGGAAACAGACAACCAGGAAGTGTCCAGAACAGAGAGGAATTACAGCAACATCAAAGCAAAAACGAACAATGAGGACATGAAACCAGGACTGCAGTAAGGTAAAGAAAGCTATTTAGATAAAAAAAAATTTCCTTTAGTGACCCTTTAAGGAAGCCTTTACTAATATACAGGGCCATACTCACTGTAGATCTGGTGGTGTCCTGGCCTAACAAAACGCTGATCATTCCTGTTGAGTATGCTGCAGTGTTTAAGAATGCCATTGACAAATATTTGGAAGCACTGTCCTTGTTTTCAATAGCAGGCCCTGCCCTGCAACCTGCCATAGCTGAGGTTTGTGTGTCAGTCTGCATTTTAAACTCTAGCATATAGCTTCTATTCACGATTCTCTATCTTTGGAGCACTTGGGGCTTATGCCAAACAGGCCTACAGGTTTGGACTGTCTAAAAAAAGATGGGAAGTAAGAGACCTCATTTACCCCAGCAAAAGCCTAGACCACCCCTCCGTTGTAAGTTTGAAGACACCTGGCCAGAAAGAATCATGGATGCTTGCGTAAGAGGAGTGGTGCCATGAAGGCTACAAGCTAGCTAGAATTCTTCTCTGTGCCCCTCTATACTTCATGTAGTCCAACCTGCCTGTGCTGCAGCACAAACTAGCAGACCACCATGCAGCTCTGACAGATGATTTTCAGCAATGATTTATTGCTCTTGTCCCTACAAAGGGGTTCTAGGGCAGGGATAAGCAATTAGCGGACCTCCACCACTACAAGTCCCATCATGCCTCTGGGTGCCATGCTTGTGGCTGCCAGAGTCTTGCTATGCCTCATGGGACTTGTCGTTCTGCAACAGCTGGAGGTCTGCCAATTGCATATCCCTGTTCTAGGGGTTTTACTCCAACATTTTCACAGTTCTTAAACCGTCTTAGAATTCTTTGTTCCTTAAGGAATGATAAAGAAAATGGGGATTTTGACATAACTGTAAATTCATTATCAGGACACAGGACTTGAATTCATAGACCATGGGTTATATAGTTATATTTAGGTGACTAGAGACAAAAAACCTTTGCAAAGGCTACCCTCTACTGCATGCTCATATTAACCCATTAACTGAAAAAGACTCCAGTTTTTATGTAAGCAATACAAAGTGACCACAGAAGACAGGGATGGTCTGTGTCCTGTACTTTACTCCTGGAATAAGGAATTTATAGGCAAGTAGAAATTCCTATTATCGTGATTGTTCAGTACAGGGCACAACCTGTATTCATAGGCCATGGAGCCTCCTCAAGCATCAAACCGAGAGGTGGACAACAACATAGAAAACAGAACTGCCAAGAGCTCCACAAAAACAAGGGTTAAGGAACCTGAAAACATTTGTATGACAAGCTTGAAGAACCTTGTGGCTGAAGCTCACATCAATCAAGGTCTGAACATCCCCTTGGTAGAACCTGGAGAACGTGTGAACAGAGGACCAGGTGGCGTCCTTGCAAATCTGGGATACAAATGCTTGATGGTGGAAAGCACAAGACCCCCCAACATACCTAGTGAAATGAGTTCCCATAGGGAAATGAGTCATCCTTTCATTAAAGGGCAACTCCACTTTTGTGGGGAAAAAAATACAGCATAAATAAAAATAAATATATAGCATTTACAATAGCTATATCTTAATTTCAGGTTATTAAAAATTAACTTTTCTTTTCAAACTGCAGCACTGTCCTTTTCTGTAAAAATCAATGCAGTATGGCAACTTGAAGGCGTTCTATACACAGTTGGTACAAAACATCCCCAGCAATAATGCTTAGGTGAAGAACTCTGTACTAAATCCTAGTACACACTGGCCGAATGTTGGCCACCATCGGCCAAGTTCAATAGAAAGCAGTCGAAATTCGGTCCGTGTGAGTGGCAGCCAGTCATTCGGCCAGCTTTTGTCAAAGACTCATGACCAATAAAGTTCTGCCAACCGGCTTCCTGTCAGCGCTCTCAGCCACTGGCTGGAGTGTTCTGGGAAGGGGGCCACCCCCCTGTTGGAGCACAATAGCACAGCCGGAGAGATCGATGTACTAACATCAGCTTGTCCGAACAGCAGCTCTGACCTGAGCTGTGTATGATGCTTTAGATTCAAGTCAGGCATTTGGCATCCTCTGCAACATAAATGTTGTATTTGGATGAGATGCTCCCAAAGGGCTAATCACTTCTAAAGGGATGCAGACACTACAGCTTTTCTCATCAGAACCCTGAAAATGCATCAGCTGATTAAAATAAATTACTAACTCCTAATCAGAATCACTATTGAAAGACAAAGTGGAACAAACCACTTTCTTCAGAGCAGAAACAGGTAGGAATCTGCAATTAAGTTTGTTAAAATCATTGCAACATTGACCACCAAAAGGGGATTTTTTTTTACTCTTTAAGGACATAGTCCCTCAACATAAGTTGTCTGCTCCGCCTGGTAATAGTGGAGTGGAAGGCTGAATGCAATCTATGAGGGCCTGCAGGTGAGGCACAATGTTACTCAGTTTTGCAAACAGAAGCGGAGGCTGCCAGGTAGACAGACAGCCCCAACATCCAAGTAGTGTAGGGAAAATTTCTTGGCGGTCCTTCTCAAGACAACCTTCTCCTTGTGCAAAACAAAAACGTTTTTTTTTTTTACTAGAAAGAGCTGCAACCTCAGAAAGGCGCCCAACAGTCAAAGGTCACCAGGAAGGCAACCTTGCACGTGAGGGCTTCCAGGGGGATATCTGCATGTGGGGTCTTCCAGGGAGTTTTCTGAAGTACAGAGATCAAGAAAAGTCTTGATTATGAATTTTGAAGCGAGAGGTTTATGGAAGAAAATGGATGAAGCAGAAACATGTCCCTTAAAGTGGAGGTTCCATCAAAAAAACAATTTTGCTTTAAACTGTAGCTTACGACTAAAAAAGAAAAAAAAAAGTTTTTTTTTACTCATCTGGAAATGCCTCTCGCTAGGCGGTCCCACGAAATCTGCCTTTGAAACCACCTAGGATTCTGACATCATCACCCTCTAATGCTCCTGGGAAATGTGGGTCATCATTTCCCAGGATGCAGTGCGCTGTCCAATTATCACTCCCCATCCAAGACTTTCAGGAAGTAAGTGCCTGTAGGCATCACAATGCCCACAAGCAAAATGACAACGGTGTAGATATAGTTTTATAAACTATCTTTTTTGAATATCTATGCGGATCAGTGGCGGATTGTAAAATAGTAAGTGACCAGATTTATATTATAAAAACGCAGGATGAAAGGACATACATTTAAAAAATGCTAATTGTGGTTGGAACTCCGCTTTAAGTGTACACAGGGCTAGACTGCAGAAAAGTCAAATTACGAACAGATTATTCCCCGTGACTCAGCTTCCTGTCCTCGCTTAGTCAAAAATGTCCCTATACTCCAGGACCTGGGGTTTAACAGCCATTTCATAAAGAGACCGAGAAGTAGAAAGAATTTGGGGGTCCTGCATCAGCAAGTCTGGTCTGTTTGGAAGGGGCCAAGTCTCATCTGCTAGGAGTCGGTCTATGTATCACATCCTTCTGCACCAATTCAGTGCAATGAGGAACATTAGAACCATTTCTTTCTCCATCATGTGTAGCAGGCGAGACAGAATTTTTTTAATTAAAAATCGGTGGAAAGGCATATATCTGCATGAATGAAGTCCAAGGATTCACAAGGGCATTTACTGTAAAAGCCAGAGGATCCTTGGCTCTAGTTACAAATATGTTCAGCTGCTTGTTGAACCCGGAGGCCAAGAATGTCCACCGATGTCCTCCATCTTTGACAGATGCTGGAAGATCTTGGGGTGCAGAGACAACTCCCTCTAGAGTAGGCATGGGTGGCTTAGAAAGTTCTCTTGCCAATTGTGCACACCAGGGATATGGATACCAGAGAAGGCTGGAATGTGATTTTCCAGCCGAGTATCAAGTTTGTTTCGCTTTGGGACACTCGAGTTCTGAAGATTTATATAAGCCACTGCTGTGGCATTATCCAACTGTACCCTGATTAGGTGACCTTGCAGAAAGAGGTACAGCTAATTTGAAGGCTCTAAGTTCTAGACTGTTGAGGAGGACTTTGACTATTCTGAGGAACAGGTCACCTGAACCAGTAAGCAGTTGTAATCTCCTCACCAAGTCTGTAGTCTGGTTGGAGATCTGTCAGGGTAGGCAGAGATATGTCTGGCTGAATAGATGCATAAGACAATATAGAGCAGGGGTCTCTAAACTGCAACCTGGTGGCCAGATGTGGCCCTTTGCCTGCTTTTATCTGGCTCTAAAGCCAATATTCATCCCACTGATATGAGACACTATTCTGCCCTTTGACACCAAAAATGGGGTGCCATTTCTCCCAACATTAGGACACTATTCCTCCCCTAATACCAAAGATGGGGCACGGTCTACTCCCACTGATGCCACAAACTTTTGCATTCCTGCTGGCCACAGTGCGGCCCCCCCTAAAGTCTAAAAAACAGTAAACCGGCCCTTTGTTTAGAAAGTTTGGAGACCCCCTAATATAGAGAGTGGAGATAGGTTTGATCCATGATGTGGGGCTGTAGGAGTTGGAGTGACCTGAAGTGAAATTGGGCAAAAGGAATTCCTCAAAAGAAGGCTACCAATAGGTCCAGAGCCCTCATACAAAATCAAAGGGATGCCACTTGGATTCAGGGTCTGCTAGTGGGACCTTTAGGAGGCAATTATTTCTGGAGGAAGGACATTTTCTTGGCTTGGGCTGTGTCGAAGAACAGGCCCAGGTACTCCAGTTGATTAAATAGTAAAATGTTTGAAGCAACAGAGTTGTCCTTTGGATACTGGTTAACAAGGTTGTGGCTGAGAAGTCGTTTTGTAGAAGGTGGTCCACAAAAGAGTAACAAGTGTGGCAATCACGTTTGTGAAAACTTAGGGTGCACCCTGCTCTCACAGGGACACCTCAGGAGGATAATTTTGGCCTTTCATCTTTTCTTCTATGGGACATTAAGTCTGTTACCTGTATGTTTATATTGCTCATGCCGTCTTTATACCATAATTTTCTTCTTTGTTTGCCTATCACCTTTGTAAAAGAAAACTCAGGGTGCAGAGAAGGCATGGAATAGTAAAATTGGAATTGTTGGTCTCTCACGTCAAAATGCGAAGAGTTTTGATGTGAAGGGAAGATGGGAATGTATAGACATCTTGCATGTCTACTGATGCAAAATTTCACCTTGACTGAAAAAAGCAACGACAGATCTTGCAGCTTCCGAACAAGAACTGTGAGCACCCCTTCGTTGTGAGGAGGGCTTCTGGTAAAGCCTGGTGGACTTAGTTCCTGGCTTGGAGGTTGAATTCTGTGCAGCGTGAAAAGATTTTTTGCCGAGTAGAGGTAGTAGCTGTAGGAGACTAAAGCAGGCCATACATGGTTCCAATCTCGGCCGGTTCAACTGGCCAAGATTCGAACCGTGTATGGGCAGGCTTGAATGTACCAAGTTGATCTATCAATTTGGTTACAATCAGCATGCTGCTGGGTTTTACCGATTATCGCTAGCGGTTGCTATGGCAGTTGGCAATAATCACTGGCTTCCCCCGATGGGAAAAAAAGGATTTTTGTACTCACCGTAAAATCCATTTCTCTGAGTTCATAGACGGACACAGCCTTCATTGACCTTAGGGTTATGCTTCTTCCTACCAGGAGATTTAGGCAGAATTCTACAGCACTTAAGGTGTTAAAAACTTTCCTTCATGCTGCTCCTCCCAGGGGGCGTGGCTCCCCCAGGCATAACCCACACCCTGCTCTAGGAGCCTCAGTTCGTAACAAGCAGTACAAACAAAGGAGGGGTGGGTGCTGTGTCCGTCTATGAACTCAGAGAAATGGATTTTACGGTGAGTACAAAAATCCTTTTTTCTCTTTCGTTCATAGACGGACACAGCCTTCATTGACCTTAGGGACGTCCCCAAGCAGTGTCAAAAAAATTCGAGGGGTGGGAAAAATAACACAGCAAAAACAGGTTACACCCCAAACAAAAACCGGAGTTACTCAAAGGAGGAACTCCAACCTTAAACTGCCGCCTGTAACACCCTGCGGCCAATGGAGGCATCCGAAGATGCACTCACATCCACCATATAAAACTTTGAAAAAGCGTGGACCGACGACCAGGTCGCAGCCTTACACACCAGTAACACAGAGGCTTGGGGTCGGAAAGCCCAAGAGGCCCCGATCGCCCTGGTCGAATGCGCCATGACCCGAAAGGGGGGCGCCCGCCCTTCAGGGCATAGGCCTGAAGCACAATCCGTCGGATCCACCTGGAAATGGTGGCCGACGAAACTGCCAGGCCCTTACTGGGACCGGACACAGACACGAACAGCGAGTCCGACATCCGGAAACGGAGCTGTCGCCGACAAGTAAACTCGAAGGGCCCGAACCACATCCAAAGAATGTAAAGTGGCCTCCTTCGGGTTCTTCGGCTGAGGACACAAGGATGGAAGAACAATGTCCACATCCAAGTGAAAAGCCGAAACGACCTTAGGGAGAAAAACGGCTGCGGCCGCAGCACCACCTCATCCTTACGGATGACCAAGCAGGGAGCCTTGCAAGACAAGGCCACCAGAACAGACAGACACCCGTCTGATCGAGGTAATTGCTACCAGAAATAAAATCACCTTTTGTGACAATAAAACAAAAAACCTCCCGAATGTCCTCAAAGGGAGCATTCCGAAGCACTGAAAGGACTAAATTCAAGTCCCATGGGGGTAATGGAGGGCGCACCGGAGGGGCCACCTGCCAGACCCCCTGACCCAACGCACGCACCCAGGAGTGCTATGCCAAGGGTCGCTGCAAGTAAAAAACAGCCAGAGCAGAAATCTGGCTCCTAACCGTACGTAAGGCGAGAGCCTGAACCACTCCCTGCTGCAAAGACAGCAGAATCCTGTACACAACGCATGTACGAGAGTGCCAGTTCATCTCCCCACACACAGAGAAGTAGGCCTTCCATGTATGAGGAAAAAACCTACGTGAGGTAGACCTCCGTGCAGGCAGCACGGTAGAGACCACCGAGCCCAATAGGCCTCGGTCCTTAAGCCCCTGGCTCTCAACAGCCACGCCGCTAAGGCCGGTGGCTGTGAAACAGGGTGGAAGATTGGACCCTGTAACAGAAAATCAATTCCCAGGGGAAGACGCTAGGGGGCGTCTGCCAGCAGACGCACCTGGTCCGCGTACCAGAAGCGACGCGGCCAATCTGGGGCAATCAGGACCGATAGAATCCCTACAGCTTCTACTCTGCGCAGCAGGCGAGGAAGAAGCTTCCGAGGAGGGAAGATGTAAAGTAGGCGACAGCGACCCCAAGGAGCCACCAACGCGCCTGACGCGTCCGCCCACGGGTCCTTAAACCTGGCCACGAACCGTGGCACCTACCGATATAGAGACGGGACGCTAGAAGGTCCACGTCCGGAGTGCCCCACTTTCGGCACAGACCCCGAAACACCTGCGGGTGGAGAGACCACTCTCCTTGGCCCAGTGCAGTGCGACTTAGGTAGTCGGCTAGCCAATTCCGTATTCCCGGAATGTACCCGGCCGATAGAGCCGGAACGGACCCTTCGGCCCACCGAAAGGATGCGCGCGACCCCCGTCGCTGCAACAGAACTCCGTGTGCCTCCCTGATGATCAACCTACGCCACGGACGTGGTGTTATCGGACAGGATCCTGACCGGTCGGCCCTGTAGATCCAGGGACCACCTGGTAAGGCAAAGCTTGATTGCTCAGAGCTCCAGAACGTTGATCAGTAGGCAGGACTCCACCTAAATCCAGTGCCCCTGGGCTGACTGGGTGCCCCAAGCGCCCCTCCCCAACCGGAGAGGCTGGCATCCGTCGTGACCACTGTCCAGTGGCCTGCAGAAAAATGACTTTCCGGCCCGAAGCACCGGAAACGCCAGCCACCATACCAGGGGAGACATGATCAGATGACTCAACTGAATCTGGTAATCCAGAGATGACGGAAGCTAGTCCCATCGTGACAGCAGTTCCCTCCGTAGTACCCTGGCGTGGAATTGGGCATACGGAACCGCCTCGAAAGAGGCTACCAACTGACCCAGAACCTTCCTGCAGAATCGCAGAGATGACCGCTTCTGGGTCGGCAACTGCTGCACAGCAGATAGCAGAGTCTGAAGTTTTTCCGCTAGGAGAAAAACACTCCCGCCCCGGAGGAATCCAGCACCAGTCACAGGTATCCCTGAGACGGAATCAACCCTGATTTCAGGACAATCCAGAAACCAGCCGAACACTCGGAGAGCCTGACACGTGATAGACACGGCTCCACCAATGCAGAGCTCGAAGAAGCTCGTAGGAGAATGTCGTCCAGACATCCCATCATAACAAACCCCCGCTGTCACAGCCGGGCCAGTATCGGTACGAGCACCTTGGCGAAAACCCGCCGAATGGGAAGGACACCATTGAAAATGGTCCCCCCCCGACCGCAAAGCACAGAATCTCTGGTGGTTTGAGGATATGCAGGTACACGTTCATGACATCCAAGGATGCCAGAAAAACCTGACAAAACAAAACGATGGACTTGAGGCCCAGGATCAACCGGGCCCCATCCTCCATGGGGACACAAACAGAATGGAGTAAAACCCCGAGACCGTTCCAACGAGGGAACTGGCACAATCACTCCCCTGACCAGAAGATCCTGGACAGCCCCTGACGGAGTCAACCGGCGAACCGGAGGAGGCCAGAAGCCGGAGGGAAAAAACCTGTTTGGCAGACAAGAGAGAAACTCAATCTTGTACCCCAAAGAAAACACTTCGCAATGCGAAGCCAGTCTCCCACCCGAGACACGGGCGGGAGCAGACCTTCAGGCGGAAGCAGGTATGTCCGCAGACTTGTTAGGCATGCGGTATCCGGTGCGCTGCTACCCCGCAGCGGGGATTCAAGCACCATGTAGACCTACCCCCACCGCACAGGGCGAGCGAAAAAACGCTCGGAGGTAGGCAAGGAGGGTCCTTGCACAGGGCGAGGTCCCTAGCCCTTCCCAAACCGTGGGAACAGCATGCGCTTACCACCTGTGGCATCCTCAATGATGCCAGTCAGGGAAGACCCAAAAGGACCGTTCACCCTTAACGGTGATCACCAAGGCCACCTTAGAGGTCCTTCTTCCAGCTCCTGCAGCAGGAGCTTCGCCCTTTTAGTCGGGGCCTGCCAGGGCCCCGGCCAGAGCCGGCCTCACCGCCGAACCCACCACCGTGAATAGGGAGCGGGCCACGGCCTCCACTCTCCTATCAGCGGGATCCTGAAATGCAGGAGCCCCTTCCACAGGCAATGTGGTGGCCTTGCGCAGTCTGGACACAGGGGGGTCCACTGGCGGAGGAGAGACCTACTTTTTTTTTTTTTAAAGCCCCCCTCAAGGGGGTAACTGGTTGCAAAGTTTTTTGACAAACTTTTTGCGGTGCATCCCATTCCTTGTATAACATATAGTCCAAATAAGGAACACAAGGAAACACTTCAGCGATGCGTGGTAGTCTGCTGGTACTGACACGGAGGTGTCTCCGCCACATCCTCAATTTTTAGAGCCTCACGCACCGCAGAAACAAGAGCTCCAACAAATTCTTGCCAGCAACTGACTGCAGCAGAGTCATCCTCACTATCCATAAGGGTTAAAACCCGCAGCCTCTGACATAACAGAACCAGAAAAAAACAGCGATTCTGTGTCAAACCCAGAAGCAGGCTTCAGGGAGGGGGCGCTTTTTTACCCCCCATCCGGGCACTAGCAGCTTCAAACCTGGCAAGAAACCCAGGACAGCCAACATAACAGATGTGGCAGGGGGAGGGGCATTAAGGGTTAACTCAGGCATAGCTTGAGTTCCATAGTGTCAGCGCTGAGTCACCCACCCTGCAAGGCAGGACAAAAAAAAAACCCACTGGTCACCTCCTTGCTGCTATTGCAGAGCATGGGGGCCCCCGGTATTCACCACCCCACCCAGCTGCAGAGGGAGCTGAAAAACCTCAGGTGTGCTCTGATGTGCTGACTGTGATGTGTATTCACCTCATGGAAGATTCACAGCACTAAAACTGTAACAGCACTAAAACTGACCAGAGGCTGTGCCGAGTCATCTCAGGGAAGAATCACATCGTTACCAAGGAGATTTCCAAGATGGCCACCATCTGAGGTAAAAATTACCTCATAGAACACAGCAGCACTGACTGCTTTGTCTGTTACCTCAGAAAAGAATCACAGCGTTACCAAGGAGATTTCCAAGACGGCCGCTGTCTGAGGTAAAAATTACCTCATAGAACACAGCAGCCCTGACTGCTTTGTCTGTTACCTCAGAAAAGAATCACAGCGTTACCAAGGAGATTTCCAAGACGGCCGCTGTCTGAGGTAAAAATTACCTCATAGAACACAGCAGCACACAGCAGCACCCCCCAGAGTAACAACACAGTCCCCCTAACAACACACGGGCCCCGGTGGTAACAAAGAAAACCCAGGAGGCCCCCCTTCACAGCCACTACCCAGTCAGGGGAAGGAGGGAGAGGAAGGGGAGAGAGGAAAGCAGGGCGGACCCTCAGTCGACCTCCCCAGGGAAACCACCAGCCAGACCACTTACCTGAGTAAGGGGCCACTACTTACCTGTCCTGCGACTACCCGGCTGGAGGTATCCCAGACAGAACCAACGTCCGTAAACGGCATGGCTGTCGGCCAGACACACTGTGACAAAGCCATAGAGACCGGTCATATGTGTGCCCTAGAACCAAAGTTCCCCGGCCGCCCCTGGAGCAATGGGGCCTGTCGTGGACGTCCCAAAGCTGAGCTGAGGGCCGGCACACGCTCGAAGGCCGAACATGGGGGGACTACAAGGGTCGAGGACCCAGCCTGTCACCCAGTCGGCTGTTGATAGAAGAATCGCAGGATTCAAAAATGCAGGAACAAAATAATAAAAAAAGCGAGAAAAATCGCCAGAAAAAAACTCCAGAGTCCAGGAACTCCAGAGATAGCCTTGACCTCCTGTCGTTAGGCAGAAAACAAACTGAGGCTCCTAGAGCAGGGTGTGGGTTATGCCTGGGGGAGCCACGCCCCCTGGGAGGAGCAGCATGAAGGAAAGTTTTTAACACCTTAAGTGCTGTAGAATTCTGCCTAAATCTCCTGGTAGGAAGAAGCATAACCCTAAGGTCAATGAAGGCTGTGTCCGTCTATGAACGAAAGAGAAAGACAATGGTTTGGCAGGAGGGATTGCATCAACACTGTCTGTGTTGATGGGGGAATCAAGCAAGTTTCTTTCCTGCAATCCGTCCTTGCAGGAAAGAAATTGGCTCCATGTCTGGCCAGCCTAAAACAGCTTAGATTATGCAATTTTCTTTCCTTACAAGTGGGAGGGAAAACATTGTTGATGGGGGAATCCCTCCCGCAGAGCTATTGTGTTCCCCTGGTAGAGAGCCTTCCCTGCTGGCAGAATACAGTGATTAGGGTTGCCAGCTTATACCGGAACACAAACGCCTGCGCACGGGTGGGATGTTCAACACTTGGACAATAATCTGCATGCAGATTTCCTCAAAAGTCAAAAGTAGTGGTAACACAAGCCTTGCTGCCCTTCATGGATGGGGAAGTATTAGTTTGTGAGTAGTTTTTAATATCATTTTTTATTCAATAAATTGTCAAATGGTAGTACACGAGGCTGGTGCGCCTTTCTTTTTGCCAGCTTATAGCCTGTGGCACTAATCATTCAGGAAATACCTGACAGGCTGGTTGTTCACAAGTCAAACGATGGCTCGACTTGTGATCGAAATTCATCCAGTTCCTGCTGAACTTCAATTCATGTCAAGCCGACTTTTGTTTTTTTCTTGTGGGGTTAAAGCACCTTTCCAGCAGTGACTTCCTTTCTGAATTTATCAAGGGATTCCCCAAACAGGTGTCTCTTAAAGGCAGGTCTAGCAGATCAGGCATTTTAACCACAAAATCCTGCACATATGCACAGAAATAAGAACATTTTCTAAAAACACCAACACAAAACCAAAAGCCTCAGGGCATCAGAATTGGGTCATCAAGTTCCGTGTTATCGGTTCATATAGTGGCAAGAAAAATCATGTTAACCCCTTGGAATTGACTGGTTTTCTGTGACAATCTGCCATAAAATGTGATCCGATCCTCATCTAAGTCACACAAACACCAGGTTGGAAATCAACTATTCCAGGGAGAGACTGGACTTGCAGGTCAGATGCATGGGGTGGTCATTATGTTATATTGTGTTGAGGATATATCTACAACCAAGCTCAATGCATTCAGTGCACCATACCTCACATTATAAATAAGATAACATTTAGTGGAAAGGTTTTGATGTTGTACAGTTTCTAAAGCTACCATTTTATTGGTTAGATTGCATATCATTGTATAGATTATACACACCTTGGACAAGTACTCTCGCATGACCTGAATAAAGTAAGGCATGGCAAAGTCCATAATGTTGTGCCTCCAGGCCAGCTCTAATACAATGTCTGGATGCAGAAGATCATAGCAAGTGAAGAGAGTGGCTGCAAAGCATTCACGTTTTTCCTCCTCCAGAAACCATTGTAGCAGCTTCTCTGCTAGCTCAATGTCTTTTGACTCTGCAGCATACAACATGGCATCCTGTTAGGAGACATACATGTAAAAGTTGACAAGTAAAAACCCAGTTCAGGTACGGCCCTTTTCTAGGTCCGCAAGTTAATATTTAGGCATACAGGGCATGTGCGAGTAATTTTGAAATATTGTGGGCCCAATGGCTAGATACCCCGGGGACTCTCTCCAGTGGAATTAGTCCTGAACCGCCTACTGCTTTGAGGTATTAGTACTTAATGTTATTAACGTTAGTGCTAGGCCTGACTCTGTATACCTGAGATATTAGCCATTGCTGTAATGACTGTGACCTGTTTAGATTGGGAGCTGTGGCGTGTGTTGGGGTACATGGAACGTTTAGACTCTGCCCCTGTATTTGTGTTATACTTACTATGGAACATGTATTGGTTTTGTTTTATTTTGTTCTGCTTTTCTTTCAATACATTTTTTTTTTTTAATACAATAAAGAGAACTCGGTTCAGAAAGTCAAAACCCTGAACCAATAAACGGCACACTCATTACTTTAAATCTATGCGGTCAGTTGCTTGTATACCAAAGAAAACTATTTTCACTGATTTATTGCCCTAATCTAGAACTACAATATATACAGGAGTAACAATCTACATGTACTGTATAATACCGGTAAGCAACAAAGATAACACTTTATAGCCATGTCAAGGCGATGGTTAAAAATCTATTCCAGTGATTACGTATATAAACAGAGGTTGCCAATGGAAATACAAAAAAGTATGGGCCTCCTGGACTTCTGCCTACTATACTAGGGAGGACTAGATTTCCTTGCATAGATATTAGTCATTATATTCTGCTAGATAACTGTTTGGATTGTAACTACTGTGGAATTCTTTTCTTAGGACTATGAACTTTTGCTGCATGTTTGGCTGCACACTGCTTCTTGACCTGTATATGTACGAATGTTTTTCAAACAATGCTCTGTACTGTAGCAATCCATGTCCATGCTGTTCAATTCACCTATATGACAACAATAGAGCACCTTTGTTTTGTAAAAAACATAAAAATAAAAATCAATTTCAGTACTTACATGGACAAGTGTTTTTAATCTGTTCAATAATAACTGAAATCCTTATTGTCTTACCTTGTATAAGCGGTCCTTTTTGCATAGCTCCACACTCTGCTTCCAGCGGTTATTACCCTTGTATAGATAGGCTGCGATTCGACGAAACTCAATTAGCTCGTGTTTCTCCAGACGCTGTGCCAAGCTGATGTTATCAAAGTTATCATAAGCATCAATAGATGCTCTTAATCCCTATGGACAGACAAGTGTTTAGTTTTAGAGTTCAAAGGCGCATATCTGCAGTCTTTAGTATTTAGTGCATTCAGATTTTTCACACAACTGATTTCAAGTGGTATCAATTCCAATGCAGAACGCTGTAACTCTGAATGCACTAAACACTAAATTTGTATTAATGTACCAATGTGCTGCCAGAAATGTCAAAGCCATAAAGAAAAGGATTATAATAATTAGGATGTTAGTTTTTCCAAGAGGATTATTTTTTGCTTTACAATTTGACAGAGGAAATATCAAGCATGACGTACAGATTGCATTCCTCAACAATATAATTATGATGGCAGTGTGGCTGCATTTTAAGCACTGCAACAATTTATTCACATCTTAGCACTTTAAAGTTGAAATCAAATCAGTTCAAATGTAATATATGGGAAAACATGATCACATCTCAGCTCTTTAAAGCTGAACTCTAGTCAAATCAGTTAAAATGTAATATATGGGAAAATCCCTATAAACCAGCCCTCAAAAATTCCACTCGCCTGCTCGCAATTTGCGAGTGGAATTTAATACAGGGCAAGTGAGGAGCGGGGGTGGACCAGGCTGATCGTTTCCTGACTGAACCGATCAGCCAGGAAACTGTCAGCCAGAGGACACACAGCGGCAGGACCAGACTGCCCTGGTGCAGCTTTGAGCTGGGGTGAGGAGGCTGCAGCGCTCCCCCCCCCCCTCTCTCTCCTCCTCTTGTTATGTTTTATCGCGCACACACAGCGGGGATGTCCCGCTTTGTGTCATTTAGCTGGCTGTGTCTGTGTGCGGCGCGCTGTGTAACATTACCCGTCCCCCCCCCCCCCTAGACCGGTGTTTGTGAAAGTATCAGTGTTCCGTCTCTGAAACTATCCATCTAGAGGTGTGGGACCTTGTTACATTGCACGCCGGGGGGGGGGGGGGGGGGGGCCTTTGTTTGCCCGGTGCTCGCTGAGGAAAGGCAAAGCCTCAGGAAAGGAAAGCCATGTAAGACGCTGGAAGGGAATGTCAGCTGATCAGCTGACACCAATGCAGTGAAGAGGGAGGAGCTCTCCCCTCTGCAGGAGATCCCATGACACAGGAGCATCCCTGGAGGCATGGGAGTAACGATGAAGAGGAAGGAATCGACTGAGAAAGTAAGTGACATAATAGTCAGTGCAGCTGATCCCAACCTCTGCCTCTTACTGACCCCCCTCACCACCACAGATCTTATCCCTATCCCTGGTGCCATCCTCCCCTACCACCACCACCACCTCTGGCTCTTACAGCCAACCCCACCACCACCGATCCCGCCACTGATCCCACCCACCACCGTCACCACTGCCAGTGATCTTACCTCCTTCACAGCCACCACTGATCCCATCCCCCCACCACCACTAATCCCACCACCACCACGATCCCACCACCACCACTGATCCCATCACCCCTCACCGTCACCACTGCCAGTGATCTAACCCCCCTCACCGCCACCACTGATCCCATCCCCCCTTCACTGCTGCCACTCACCCCATCCAACCCACCACCACTGATCCCATCCCATTCCCCATCACTTCTACCACCACTCACTGTCACTCATCCCAGCCCCATGCTTCAGGAGGAAAATGGAGGGTATTGGTTCCTCTATATGCCGCCCGCTGCTTCTCCTATCCTGGGTGTACAGGGGTGAGACATGGGGCCCCTGAAGCATGGGGCTGGGATGATTGACAGTGAGCGGTGGTAGCAGTGATGGGGGAATGGGATCGGGCATGGGAAAATAGAGGGGATTGGTTTCTTCTGTATGCTGCCCCTGGCCCTCTTCCTATCCAGGTGTACAGGGGTGACACATGGACCCTCTGAAGTGAGAGTGCATGGATGGGCACAGTGAGAGTGCATGGATGGGCACAGTGAGAGTGCATGGATGGGCACAGTGAGAGTGCATGGATGGGCACAGTGAGAGTGCATGGATGGGCACAGTGAGAGTGCAATCATTGGCACCATAAAGCTGCATTTGATGGACACAGTGAGTGTGCATTCATGGGCACCGTAAAGCTACATTTGATGGGCACAGTGCGGCTGCATTTAATGGGCACAATGAGGCTGCATTTGATGGGTACCGATATGCTTTATGTTAATATTGTTAAAGTTGTTGTTATTTATTTTTGGAACTTAATTCTGCTGAAAACATTTTCCCAAAGGGGAACTTATCCTTTAAATCTTACAAATATGCCTTTGTAGAAAGTATGTCAAGAAAGTGATTTGCAATAATGGGCAGATAACATGGTAAAGTAGCATCAAGTTCTGCAATTATTTAATCACTCCAGTTTACTTTGTTACCTGATAATCCTCCTCCTCTGTAAGCAGGTTGTTGAGGGCTTCATTCACAGATTTATTGTTGTGATTTTGAACGGAGCGCAAATACGGCTTAACAAGAGGTAACTGGTCCATCTAAGGGCAAGGTCAGAGTTCAAACGTCATTAAAACACTACAATACTGAAAAAAATATACTCTATGTCCTAAAAGGTTTACAAGAATGTAGGAAAATGTACAATGTTTGCTGTACGTGTATAGGCACAAGGTTTGATAAAGCTCTACAGGGCTGCAAAGCTACAGTTCTAAGGATTCTATTATCGTACAGATACCTTGAGAAAACAAGCATAAGGATCTGCAGCGTTTACATGATAAATGCAAGTCAACGGCAAATTAAAAACACACACACCATATATTACCTTAGAAAAATAGTTGACAGTTCGTGTGTGGTCCAAACGTGGGGATAAGACCAACAGAAGGTCATTAATGAGCAAAGGCTTGTACTCCAGATAGAACTGCACAGCTTTGTAATACAGCTCTACATTGGCAACCTGTAACCATAAAGAACATCATTGTATGTTGCTTTTTTCACTTATGCCCAAACTAGGAAAACATAATAGATAAACAAATACCTTGGTTACAATATCCTTAAACTGTACTTCTTTCCAGGCAGTGGTGGGATGACTCATCATTGTGAGAATTGCATTATCATATTCTTCATATTTATCATACAGGAAAACGAGTTCACCCCATAAGTGGGCCTGTTCTGCAGCACGTAAAACCTGAAAAAGCAAGCATTAAAAACACATATTAGCAAAAATATCTGTCCAGAAAGGATGCACATAAGAATATTTTTGTACACCATTTTTTGTGGATCTCGATAAAATTGGTTTTATCAAGCAGTATAAAAACCGATATGTCAAAATATTCTTATTTTGACACATTGGTTTTTTTATACTTCTTAATAAACCAGCTTCATCAAGATCCACAAATAATTGGTCATCTGCTGGACAAATCAGATACATTTGTGTATCAATAATTTTCAAAAACTCATCTCTTACCTTAGGGATGTTGACTCGAGACCAGAATAGCTCCAAATGCTCCCGCATTTTCTGAGGCTTGAACTTGGAGTACAGAATGGCCAGCTCTGTGAACATACCCATGTGTGCACGTTCCAAACCCAGGGCTGCTTCTAGAAGTGCAATTAGCTCCTCAAAATAGCCACGGTCCTTTAAAAACAACAGGAAAGCAATCACCAGAAAAATTTAATACAAAAAATTACCAATAACTTATCACAGGGCTTTAGAGGGACAAGATTTATGTCATTACATAACCATCTAGAACAGGGATAAGCAATTAGCGGACCTCCAGATGTTGCCAAACTACAAGTCCCATGAGGCATAGCGAGACTCTGACAGCATCAAGCATGACACCCAGAGGCAGAGGCATGATGGGACTTGTAGTTTGGCAACAGCTGGAGGTCCGCTAATTGCTTATCCCTGATCTAGAATGAAAACAGGGCTTAGCAAAGATCTTCTTGAACAAGATGGGGAATAGGCATAATGCATCATAAAATGATGCTTCAACAGTACTGGCTCCGCACTCACTTGATAATAACCGATCAGCTCCTCTAGTTCATCAGCATGGATCACAATGTGCAGGCCACACATCTGTGCTAAACGGAATTCTGTACCATCCACACATGCAAAACAGACCTTAAAAAGAGGATTAAAAATAACAGTGATAATACAAGACATTCATGAATGCTTTTACATTATGTGCTCTTGACATTAGGATTCTCTTACCTCTTTCCAGGTGCGGGTACTGTTGGCCTTCCGTGCACTGTCCACAGCAGCCTGGTACTCACCAAGGTGTACCAGCGTGGATGCCAACCGGGCAAAATTTGACACATTATTGTAAAGTAGTTTAGCAGCATCATACATGCCTTCTTCATAACAACGATCCCCCACCTAAAATGCACAAATGTCAGAAAAGTAAAAACACAGCAAAAAATCTTACAAAACAAAAATGCTGTATAGGTAAATATTGAGCACAGGACCTGTTGAATATGGGCGTTATTGGGACTGCTGACAAATTCCTCCAGCTCTGAGAGGCGATTTGTTTTTGCCAAAGCAAATATCAGCTCCGTCTCTACATACGATTCCCTGGCTTTCTTTCTTGCCATCTGTAAGAATTTTACCAAGTCCTCCCAGTTACCTGTGAAATGTACAAATTTAGATTCCTGCTTTCATAAATTTCACTTGTTGCTCCAACCCATTTTATTAGAGGAAAACAAAACAAGAAAATCAATAAGAAAGACTGATCTTGCAGGTAACAAGCCACTGTATCACACTGGCACGCACAATGATCTGAATAATATCTTGTATGGAAAACAAAAACTCGAAAATAATAATGTCATACTAGGTCTCAAAACAACCTGTAAGGAACACATCAACTGTTCAAAATTTGTTTTAAAAAAAAGGTTAAGTTTGTACTCCACTATTCACCCATAGATTTGCTATCTTACCCAAATTATGGGTGTATTAGTACCTATTCAGAGAATTTCCTGCAGTATGGTCTCACTTTCCATTGGCTACTACAATTACTTGGGTACTATGTGTAGCAAAATCTGATTTTTTTACTTACCATAAAATTATTTTTATGGAGTCCATTGAGGGACACAGCTTGAATAAAGATGAACTTCAGCCCCTTCTAGCTTTGTCTAACTCCTCCACCAACTCGGTATGCAGATGTGTCGAAGGGCTCTCGCCAGCCTTACAGATCCTGGTAGAGCCCTGCAGCACATGTGCATATGCGCACGGTGTGATTCCGCACATGTACAGACATGGCAAGGCTTTGAATTTCCATACTGCTTCAACTTCACAAATGCGCAGGGAAACGTGCTCAGATGTCCTGCAGGTCTCTAAGGATCCAAAGCCCTGATTCCGGGAACAGGTTTGTTACTGAGAACATCAGGCACAAAAACGTTATGTTGCTTAAAGTAGAACTAAAAAAGTAAACGTTTTTTCCCCATTCTGGATAAAGTAAGGGATTAAAGGTTTTGTAAAGTTTTCCTTTTGTCATCTTGGGAACATTTCCATTCACTTCCTGTCCCACAGCCAAAAGTGAAAGAAAATCCCTCTAAAGTGAGGCAGTCCCAAGTGTCACCAGAACATTGGAAGATATCACCGCTATCACTGTTCTGGGGACAACTCAAATTTTTCCCACTATCAGTGATACCGGTACACAGGACTAATAGGAAGACAGTCAGAAAAAAAAAAAAAAAAAAAAGAAGGACAGGTGTTTTACTCCCTTCTCCACTATTTTCAAAATCTAAAACAAAAAAGTTTTGCCTTTAGGTAACTTTAAGAAAAAAAAATATTATTGAAATGTTTGAGATTGGGGGAGAGCAAAATTGATATTTAACCACTTAACGACCGCCGCACGCCTATATACGTCCGCACAATGGCACGGACAGGCAGAAGGGCGTATATATACGCCCTTGCCTTCTAGCGGGTGGGGGGTCCGATCGGGACCCCCTCCGCTGCGTGCGGCGGTCGGGTTCCCTCGGGGAGCGATCCGGGACGACGGCGCGGCTATTCGTTTATAGCCGCTTCGTCGCGATCGCTCCCCGGAGCTGAAGAACGGGGAGAGCCGTATGTAAACACGGCTTCCCCGTGCTTCACTGTGGCGGCGCATCGATCGCGTCATTCCCTTTATAGGGAAGACACGATCGATGACGTCATTCCTACAGCCACACCCCCCTACAGTTGTAAACACACACACACACACACACACACACAGTGATCCTTAACTCCTACAGCGCCCCCTGTGTTTAACTCCCAAACTGCAACTGTCATTTTCACAACAAACAATGCAATTTAAATGCATTTTTTGCTGTGAAAATGACAATGGTCCCAAAAATGTGTCAAAATTGTCCGAAGTGTCCGCCATAATGTCGCAGTCACGAAAAAAATCACTGATCGCCGCCAATAGTAGTAAAAAAAAAAAATTTATAGAAATGCAATAAAACTATCCCCTATTTTGTAAACACTATAAATCTTGCGCAAACCAATCGATAAACGCTTATTGCGATTTTTTTTTACCAAAAATAGGTAGAAGAATACGTATCGGCCTAAACTGAGGAAAAAAAAAATTTATATATGTTTTTGGGGGATTTTTATTATAGCAAAAAGTAAAAAATATTGAATTTTTTTCAAAATTGTCGCTCTATTTTTGTTTATAGCGCAAAAAATAAAAACCGCAGAGGTGATCAAATACCACCAAAAGAAAGCTCTATTTGTGGGGAAAAAAGGACGCCAATTTTGTTTGGGAGCCACGTCGCACGACCGCGCAATTGTCTGTTAAAGCGACGCAGTCCCGAATCGCAAAACCTGGCCTGGGCATTTAGCTGCAAAATGGTCCGGGGCTTAAGCGGTTAAAGATGAAGGTCTGCTTTAAGCAACATAGTATTATACTGCTGCCTACAAAAAAAAAAATCCTCTCCCTGCCTCATACCTTCCCAGTTGTAGCAATCTCTAGAGATGAAAAATAGAAAATTAACCGCAACAGACCCTAGAGAATGGGAGGTAATGGGTCTTGCCAATGACAGTGCATAACAACTTTTTAAATACATTAACTTCACCCAATCCCTTCCTTATACTTCTATTTATTATGTTCTTTTTTGCAAACCCGATTCAAACCTCTCCCCACTTTCCAAAACATGAGTTCCCCCTCTTAACCCCCTCAAGATTCACAGACAGGCTTATCGATGACCAACCAATAACAGCGTTGCTTCTCCCCAATCGCCAAATGTCTGAGGGTGCACTAAGGAGTAGTAGTAGAGCCACCATAAAACCTTTACTAGAGCATGTGAACCATCAGGTGAATGTTAACAATAAATTTTACACTTCTTCTTATGTGCCACATTTCCCCTTCTTTTATGCCACTCCTGTACCTATAACGGCATTACAAAATTTTAATTGTGTAACTAAAAATGTTGAAAATATATGGAAAAAAATTAATTCTCGGATTGGCTGATGTGCAGTTTGTCATTTTATCAGCCCGCCAGCTACTGTATCACACATACCCAACCCTCCAGATTCAATAATCCACTACTCTCGATTTGATGACTCTGTGGTGCTCACTGCCCCCTTTCCTGTTTATCCATTATATTTTTTGGTTTCCGTTTACCTTACCACCTATTCTTATCCTTAAAGCCCACCAGGCTGTGGGGCTGGGTTTGGGTGTGGATGGTTACAGTGATCATATCCCCCTAATAATAACTAGAGCTTTCCTAGAGAATTTTGAACATTCGTTATGACACTAAATGGAACTCAGAAGCTCTGCAATTCTCTTGTTTTACCCTTTTGTTGGGATTTTTCTTCCACTTTTATTTATAATGCAATGTCTCATTATTTACGTAACTTACCTGTTCAAATTACTCTGCAAATAAAATCTTTTGTAAAAGAAAGTATTAATGAGTTTTTCGGCATGAAGACATTGATAAAGAAAAGACAAGGTAAATGTCTGAGCCTGGATGTTGCCAATGTCTAAACTCTGTTCTCAGGAGAGAAAAAGACAGTCGGGGAACTGTAATCTGGCTTTGAGTAGTGAAAGGATCATTTTGATATAGGACATGGAGGCCAATTCTCCTGGCTCTATCGTAGTACAAGAGCCAGAGCTGTCGGTGACAGCTCAGTCTCCATGCCCACTTCTGTGATACCACTGTTAGCAATGGGTTCACGTATGAGTAAAGTACAAATTTATATTGCTATGTGCTAGGTATTTTGTTTTATACAATTCCTAACAGGATAGCAACGCTCATTTTATTGGCAATTATGATCCTCCACCTGCAAATTCTTTCTGGTCTGTATTAAAAATACTCACCATTCTTACTTGCTGCCTGCACCACTTCCATATAAGCAGAGGGGTCATCAGCTTTAATGTAGGAGTCAATAGCTTCCTTGACCAAGTCTTTCTGCAGCTGTGCTCTACCCAGTTGACTCCAAACTGCTGGCTCATTGCACCTTTCTGCAAATTCATATGCACGGTCCAGATTCCCGATATGCTCAATCAATACCTGCAAGATGTGTTGTAGGGAAGAAACAACCATTAAAAACAAAAACATTTCAAAGTCAAGGTATTGCTTTTACAATAATTACAACACTTAATAAATGAGCCATGAATTTTCATCACCTGTATGGCAGATGTGTTAACATCAAACTTCCTAAAGATAGCAAAGGCCTCCTCAAACAGCTGGTTGCTGATGGCAATGTTAGCAATGTCTGGTGCATCGTAGTTATCCAAGCGGTTGATATACTCCATTACACGTGTTCGGTCAGCCTTGATGGCGGTTAGTATCAACAGATTCTGCAGGTTCCTGAAAGCAAACAGTCACTCAACAGACATGATTTAGGCATGTTACATTATTACACACAGCCAAATTTTAGCCCTTCCATGCCACCCACCATTGTTTCTATCCTTTTCCTAGAATTCTATTACCTCCCCATCTGACCTGTGCTCACTGAACACGGAGTTGTCCAAAACTATCTTCTCAAGAAGCTCAATGAGTTCATTAGGGAGATCAGCCGTCATAAATGCTTTCACAGTCACCGACACTTCTTCAGGATCCTGCGTCTCTGACAGAGCAGTCTGCACCACCTTTGGGGGGGAAAAAAAATACAGCCAAAGTACTGCAGATGTCCAAAACAATATACCAAACACAGATACAGGAGCCATTATCTTAATGTAACCTGATTTTCCATGCATAGGACAAACCATTCCCTTACTGCACACAAAAAAATATACAGAAAGAATTTAAAGTAGAACGTAGCCGATAGTTGCCCATGTCCTTAAATTGCTAGTGTATGAAAAAAATCCTCATAAATGGTACTTTAAAGTTGTAGCCTAGAATGCTTTATATAAAAATATACAAAAAATCTTTATTGGATCACAAAAAATATAAAAAGTTCATTCAGTTCAACCATAACAAAAATATCATACAATCCCATATACCCAATTCTAGACAAAAAAAAACAGCAGAGCATGATCTAATTTGCTACAGCAGGGGAAAAAATTCCTTCCTGATCCCCAGAGAGGCAATCGGATTTTCCCTGGATCAACTTAACCTATAAATGTTAGTACCCAGTTATATTATGTACATTTAGGAAAGTATCCAGGCCTTTCTTAAAGCAATCTACTGAGCTGGCCAGAAACTCCTCTGCAGGGAGTCTGTTCCACATTTTCACAGCTCTTACTGTGAAGAAACCTTTCCGTATTTGGAGGTGAAATCTCTTTTACTCTAGACGTAAAGAGTGCCCCTGTGTCCTCTGTGTTGACCGTAAAGTGAGTAACTCAACACCAAGTTCACTATATGGACCCCTTATATATTTGTACATGTTGATCACATCCCCCCTTAATCTCCTCTTCTCAAGATAAATTCAGTTCCTCTAATATTTCCTCATAGCCGAGTTCCTCCATGCCTCTTATTAGTTTGGTTGCCAGTTTCCGATATCCTTTTTGAGAACTGGTGCCCAAAACTGAACTGCATATTCCAGATGAGGTCTTACTGATGATTTGTACAGGGGCAAAATGATATATCTCTCTCTGGAGTCCAAACCTCTCTTAATACAAGAAAGGACTTTCTGGCATTAAGTATTAGTACTTAATGTTATGTTTCCATTATAGAACAAAGCTCCTTGTTTTCTACATTCTATACAACATTAAAGAGGATTATGAAAACAACATTTCAAAAACGTGTTGGGAGTTCGTTATTTGAAGCATCCTGCTTGGTGTTTTCAAGTGGGACTTCTGTGACTATTGTACTTTACCGATATTTTGAAAAGCCAATGCAGCTCCGTACAACATGTTTTTATATTTTTTGTGACACAATAAATATTTTTGTGTATATTTCTATATAAAGCATTCTAGGCTACAACTTTAAAGTCCCATTTGAGGGTTTTTTCCATACACTAGCAATTTAGGGACATGGGCAACTATCAACTAAATTCTACTTTAAATTCTTAAATCATTAAGACTGCTACATTCACAAAGATGATTTACTGAGCAGCACTAAGTTTGTTTGAAATAGTGAAAGGGTAACACTCTCCCTCTAAATGACAGCACTCATGTACATTCACCTACTTTCACATGGCATATATTTTTAGAAAAATGCTGCAAAAAGAACATTTAGATACACCTGTTTTAAGGTTCTAGTAGATAAACAAACTGGTTAGGATGGCATGAAATTTGAGGTATGTACTATTTTCTTCTGTGAGATGTACAGTTGTGTTCATAAGTTTATATACCCTGGCATAATTCATGATTTCTTGGCCATTTTTCAGAGAATATGAATGATAACACAAAAACTTTTCTTGCACTTATGGTTAGTGTTTGGCTGAAGCCATGCAATATCAATCACCTGTGTTTACTCTTTTTAAATCATAATCACAACAGAAACTACCCAATTGACCCTGATCAAAAGTTTACAAAGCCCAGTTCTTAATACCGTGTATTGCCCCCTTTAACATCAATGACAGCTTGAAGTATTTTGTTGTATTTGAGGATGAGGCTCTTTATCTTCTCAGATGGTAAAGCTGCCCATTCCTCTTGGCAAAAAACCTCCAGTTTCTGTAAATCCTTGGACTGTCTTGCCTGAACTGCACGATTGAGATCTCCCCAGGGTGGTTCAATGATACTGATATCAGGAGATTGAGATGTCCACACCAGAACTTTCACTTTATTCTGCTGTAGCCAATGACAGGTAGACTTGGCCTTGTGTTTTGAATCAAGTACGTCCCATGCGCAGCTTCCTGGCTGATGAATGCAAATGTACCTCCGGTATTTTTTGATAACATACTGCATTAATCTTGCCATCAATTTTGATCAAATTTCCTGTGCCTTTGTAGCTCACATCCCCAAAACATCAGCGATCCACCTCCGTGTTTCACAGTAGGAACGGTGTACCTTTCATCATAGACCTTGTTGACTCGTCTCCAAATTAAGCGCTTATGGTTGTGGCCAAAAAGCTAAATTTTGGAATCTCATCACTCAAAATGACTTTGTGCCAGAAGGTTTGAGGCTCATCTCTGTGCCGTTTGGCGTATTGTAAGTGGGATACTTTGTGGCATTTGCGTAGTAATGGCTTTCTTCTGGAAACTCGACAATGCAGCCCATCTTTCTTCATGTGTCTTCTTATTGTGCAACTTGAAACAGCCACACCACATGTTTTCAGAGAGTCCTGTATTTCATCTGAAGCCATCTGTGGGGTTTTCTTTGCACCCCTCATTTACCACTTCTTGATTAGATTTTGAACATTGCCGATTGGTATTCTCAAATCCTCCGATATCTTTTTATATCCCTTTCCTGTTTTATACAGCTCAACTACCTTTTCCCGCAGATCCTTTGACAATTCTTTTGCTTTCCCCATGACTCAGAATCCAGAAACGTCAGTGCAGCACTGGATAAAAGATGCAAGGGTATGTCAGGAGTTCAGAAACTCATTGACCTTTTATACACACACACACTAATTACAAGAAAACAGATCACAGGTGGGGATGGTTACCTTTAATAGCCATTCAAACCCCTTTGTGTCAACTTGTGTGCATATTATCAGGCCAAAATCACCAGGGTATGTAAACTTTTGATCAGGGTGATTTGTTGTGATTATGATTTAAAAAGAGTAAACACAGATTGATTGGTAATAAATGGCTTCAGCCAAACATTAAAGGAACACTAAAGGTTAGTTTTTTATTAGATCAATTGATTGCAGTAAGCTAGAGCATTTAAATATCATTTACCTCGTTTTTTCCTTTGACCTTCAAAATACAGTAATCCAGGTTCGAAAATGCCATTTCCTGTCTCTCCTCTTCTTGCTTTCCACCAGCATCTGAGCCGTTTTGCATGGTGGAAAGCAGAATGTGCTCACCCCCTCCCTATGACTACAGCCCTGCGTGAAGAGCAGAAGCTGCGTGGAAAGGGTGCTCTTCAGATAAAAACCACACCATTTACAAGATAATAACAAAGAAATATCACAAAGAAATCTTCACGGCCAAAAAAAATCATTTCTCCAACATCATCGCAAATGCCCTTAACCGCCCCCGTGAACTCTTCAAGCTGGTCACTCAGACTATGAATCCAGCTTGTTTAGAGGCCCCCAATTCTGATTCACAAGAATTTTGCAACGAATTATCGGATTATTTCATTAATAAAATTGAAAAAATCCGTGAAAGTATTCAGCAAAATGGAACCGTCACCAACTCCCACCCAAATCACAAACCTAATACCCACATAAATCTGCCGCAATCACCAAAATTCACTCTAAAACCCATTTCCATCGATGCCACTAAAAACATCATCGGGACTCTGCATAATAGCACAGCACCCAATGATATCATCCCCACTAAACTGCTGAAAGAAAGTGCCGATATACTGGCACCAGCTATCACGCAGCTCATAAACCAATCATTCAAGGAGGGCATGGTGCCCACCTTGCTAAAACAAGGCACAATAAAACCAATTCTAAAAAAAACTACCCTCGACCCCAAAGACCCAAACAACCGGAGGCCCATAACAGCTCTAAATGTCTTCTCCAAGGTAATGGAGAAAGTAGTTGTACAACAGCTGCAACTGTATTTAGACACCCATAAATTACTCGATCCGTTTCAATCAGGCTTCCGTCCGGGTCACGGAACAGAAACGGCGCTGCTCAAAATATGGGATGACGCTCTAGAGGCCGCAGACGAAGGAGAATCTTGTCTCCTGATACTGCTGGACCTAAGCGCGGCTTTTGACACTGTAGACCACGGACTACTACTGGCTAGGCTAGCTGAAGTAGCCGGAGTCGCTGAAGGTGTTTTATCCTGGTTCTCCTCCTTCTTGGAAAACCGATCACAAATAGTGAAACTGGGGTCTTTCACTTCTGAAAAACGTACGGTGTCATGCGGAGTCCCTCAGGGATCTCCCTTATCGCCTGTATTGTTTAATATCTATCTTCGCCCTCTCTTTGAAATCATCAGTAACCAGAAGTTACTTTACCACTCCTATGCAGACGACACACAACTGTATTTCCGCATCTGCAACAAAAAGGATCATTCTCTTGGACTAGAGAAATGCCTCACTCTAATAGATAACTGGATGACAAACAGTAATCTTAAACTCAATGGTTCGAAAACAGAACTTCTCCTGTTTCACGCTAACCGGAAAAATCACCCCGCGTCAACATGTACTCCCCCACCCATTCTGGGTAAAACTATCACCCCTAGCACCAAAGTCAAAAGTCTCGGAGTCATTTTCGATACCTACATGACAATGGATGCACAAATAGGGTCAGTAGTCAGCGGATCCCACCATCTGCTGCGCCTACTACGCAGACTCACGCCCTTTATCCCGAAAGAGGACATTGCAGTCGTGGTGGGAACAATCATCAATTCCAGACTCGACTACGCAAATGCCCTCTATCTAGGACTCCCCAAATACCAAATCACTCGTCTGCAAGTCGTTCAAAATACGGCCGCTCGACTAGTGACTGGGAAAAAACCATGGAAATCAATCTCACCTTCGCTGAGATCCCTTCATTGGTTGCCAGTAAAAGACAGAATCACTTTCAAGGGACTCTGCCTAATACATAAGTGTATTCAAGGCAACGCCCCCCAATATCTATGCGAAAAAATAAAAGCCCATAACCCCAATCGCATTCTGCGATCCACCAATCAAAACCTCCTCCAGATACCCAAAGCCAGATACAAGTCCAAAGGAGATCGAAGATTTGCAGTCCAGGGACCTCGCCTGTGGAATGCACTACCAACCACCATCAGACTGGAGTCGGACCACTTGGCTTTCAGGAGAAAGATTAAAACCCATCTCTTCTGAGGTCAAGGGGTTCCTTATCCATGAAATGGATACATCGCCCAGAGGCGATTCAGTTCGCATGTGTTGCGCTTTACAAGTCTCTCTCTCTCTTATCCCTCAGTTCCCATTAGGCCGTGATGTAGCAAGAATGAATGCGCACCCCAAAACCAGGAAGTCAGTGAGAATAACGATTCAGCTGAATAAAACAGCTCGATTTCAACAGGTATCAGACTAGTTATAATGCAAAACATTACTTTTTACTTTATCAGCTACTGTCAGACTTTAACTGAAGAGGAAAATATTTTTGTCTTTACAACCCCTTTAACCATAAGTGTAAGAAATGTTTTTATGTTATTTATATTCTCTGAAAAATGGCCAAGAAATCATAAATTCTGCCAGGGTATGTAAACCTATGAGCACAACTGTATGTGGAAATTACTTAATTCTTGTATATTCTGCATATGTACACAACCTTATGCCACTAAGCTTGAGACAAAATCATCATTACAGCTACTGTTTATGTATAAATATGTAGTAGAGAATAGAATCTGTATAATATTAACAGTAAGTTTGTTATAAGGGATGTAAAAAAAAAAGGAATAAGGGGGCAATTAATGTTAATTAATATACCTGATCAATCAGCTGTCGCCTGAATGGATTATTTTCTTCAAGAACACTGGCCCACTGGTCGGCATCTTTCCGTCGCACAAGGTAACGAGCTTCACTCTTAAACAAAGAGTTTTCATTGCACACCTAAAAATGATAGAATAATTTACTTCTCAGTTCACAGGGGGGGGGGGGGGGAAGCAACATTTCCATAACTGATGATAAAATTCTTCAAAGATACCATTAGGGTGGATAAGTTTTTTCCCCCCAGAGACTTGGGTTAAGAAACATTTGCTTTCTTTAAACATCTGTAGCAATCTCCATTGGTCTGATGTTAGAGAATTTAGCAGACCTTTGCCTGTGACACAGACAGAAGGGTAAAAGGTTAATGTAACCATTAAATAAATAAATTATATATATATATATATATATATATATATATATATATATATATATATATATATATATATATATATATATATACATACACACACACATATATATATATATATATATATATATATATATATATATATATATTTGTCTCGAGCATGTTTCAATTCACTTACTCTCGACGAACTCTCTACCTCTGCTGGAAATCTCTTCCAAGCATCCACTCTCCTTCTGTAAAATACTAATTTCCAAAAATTGGTTTTGAGATTTCTTCCTCCTGCTAGCTTGGGATTATGTCCCCGTGTTCTTGTTTTTCACTTTGTATTGAAAATACTGTCCTTCTGAATATCATTTACACCCTCAATGTATTTAAAGGTTCCAATCAAATTCCTCCTTTCCTAAAGATTGTATTCATTAGGTTTCTAGAGTCTCTCCTGATACATTTTATATTTAAAGACCTTAAGTGATGTCTCCAGAACTGGATACAGTATTCTAAAGTCTGTCTTAATCTGGCCATACATTTGTAAACACATTTGTATGAATATTCACACAAAAGTTCCCACTACATTTTGCTATGACTTGACAAATGTAATTTAAAAGTACATATAGAGAAAAATCTTAGGCACTGCACACCATACAAGCCCAGTGTGTAATAAGGGAAAGCAAATAACCTTACCTCCATGACCAAGCCCCATGTGTGGGGCGAAACATGTTGGGGGACATGGCCTGGATGGAGTTAAGCTGAAGCTGCCATCACTTACCACACGCTAGGCTTGTATGGTGCGGAACCTGACCTGTACTTTCAGTGGTACCGAATGAAGGACATGCAGCAAAGACCCTAAAGTTAGTTTAGGTTGTTCAAAAGTACTTCAAAAGTTTGTTTGCTTTTAATATTTGATTTGTAAACAAATGGATTTTTCCTGGACGAAAACACACACACTGTTAGAAATTTGTTTATTTTCGAAAAACGTTACATCCTGCCCTCCCCTTTCCAATTTTGTTATGGTCAAAAACACATGTCAATTTGCATCCACTAATTAGAAAATGAAACGCATGTTCTTCAAATTTCTACTATAGCCAGCTTAACTTAAGATCTACATATGGCAATCAGGACCTCTTTTCTCCTTGCTTGTGATTCGTGTAGTAGCCCACCTAGGATTCTATTAATTGTACCCACTCTTTTTTTGCAGCCCCTTTATGCAGTGCTTCCAAAAAAAATAAAAAAATAAGTTCCCACCATATTTTCAGTGAAAGTAATGTCCCAACAAATGTGTCAAATTTAAAAATCCTCCACTCCTGTGCCTTGCTTGAGCGCCCCAAGTGAGATTACTCAGTGACACACTCTCCACCACCAAGATCATCAAGGACAATGCTGCTCATAATACAGTACTGCAAGACACATGGAGTGCATCGAGGCCTTTGGGTAAAGACTGCGCTCTCAATAAGCATTTTAATAAATAAATTAGTGCTTATGGGCATTTACTCTGTGCATTTTAATAACCCTCCTGTATTACCCAGCACCATCCGGAGTCTTCCTCTTTTTAACATGTACACTGTAGAGAAGGTGCACTAGCATATTGTAGGCAGCATTGTGGCTGGTGGCTTCATTAGTCCTGTATGGGTATAATTTCATACACCTGTGTAACTTAACCTCCTAGATTCTGAGGTCAAGCTAAATGGTAAGAGTCTTTAGTGTTCTTGGTGGTGGAGACAGTCACTAACGAGTCTCACTTCTAAAGCAAGTAGAGAGCTTTGCAATTCATTTGACATATTTAAATGACCAGCAGAACTAACCTTTATAAGCTCCAAGTCACACTGGCCCCTCTCATAAGCTACACAAGCTAGGTGCGGGTCCCTTTTTTCACAGTATTTGCCCACTACACAGCTGTCATAGAAAGGGTTCTCCCTCAGGAAGCGTTCAGGATTGTTGTTGCTGTCAATGTAGATCTTGGCCAGAGCATTGTGTGTCGCTGGCTCCTCACAGCCCTCATGGATTCTGGATTCCAGCCATGGTAAGAGTAGTTTTAGCCTGATATGGAGAAGACAACAAGAGTGTAAATAGATTAATTAGAATGCCAAATACAAGAGTAGCAATTATACACATGGCTAACATCCCCCCACAAATCTAAAGTTGTATGTAGAATTACATACAAAAAAGGAGCATGTTAGACAGAAATGAAAATAAGATTTTTGCCTTACAAGTAATTAGGCCAATATGACAAACAGGAAAAACTTGCGGCTTGAACATCCACCTGGTACCACTTAAAAAAAAAAAAAAAGACAGATGTCCAAGTGGTAGCTTTGGAAATCTGGGAAAGTGATGCTGAAAAGCCCATGCAATACCAACAGATCTGGCAGAGTACGCTTTAACAGGAAAGGGAGTAACCCCAACTCTGGTTGTAGGCTCCATTCATAACTTGTCTGATCCACCTCACATTGAGGGAACAAACAGGCAGGAATAGAGTTGCCTAAACAAGACAGTGGAGAGAAAGCGCATTGCAATGTTAAGGAGCAGAACAAAGAGGGAAGAATGAGGTCTTGGTTGAGTTGAAAGGAAGAGACCACTTTAGGGAGAGAGGACTTGGGTCTCAAGACAACTTTGTCCTTGTGCAACACTGGGAAGAGCTTCATAGAAAATAAGACCACTAACTCAGAGACCATTCACACTATGGTGAGAGCAATGAGAAAGTCTACCATGGGAGTGTGGTCAGACAATGGAATATCCCCAACAGGTTCAAAAGAAAGTCTCTGAATGTTTAGGAAAACCAGATAAAGCTCCCATGGAGATGAAGGGGAACATACAGAGGGAGAAATGTGTGCGACACCTTGTACAAAAGGCCTCAAACAAGGGAGTGAGAGACCAAGGGTCTCAAACAAAAACGTCTGAGATCTTCCATTTTATAGTACTCCAAGTCAGATGCGGAAACAGACAAGGCAAGAGGAAGGACAATACACATCACACGTCCTTTTTTTTTTGACTCGCACAAGGCAAATTAGACCTGCCAGGTGTAATGGTAGAGTTTGCGAGAAGTCCATATCCTAGCCTTCAGAAGGGAAGGGGTGACAAAGTCCAGTAGACCTCTGTCTCTTGGGACAATGGCTTCAACAACCAGGCCATTAGAACCAGCAACCAATGAGAATCACCAGAATGCCCTCCATCTCAGTCCTGCAAAACAGGAGAGGGAGAATCTGGATGGGTGGAAAGGCATAGATCAGGTTGAACTGATCCCATGGCATCCCCAGAGCAAACACTGCAAATGCCTGAGGGTCCCTGGACCTGGCGACAAATCTGCACAACTTGTTTGTCAGAAAATACACACCTGGGATCCCCCAGCTAAGGCAAAGGGCTTGAAAAGCCTCCTGATGGCGAGCACATTGCCATGTGTCCAGATGCTGGCAACTAAAAGTCCACCCGCCAGTTTTTTTATGCCCGACATGTGGACAATGGACACAAACAGAATGTGCAGCTTTGACAAAAAAAGGATCAAATCCGCATCCCTTTGAACGGTACTACTTCTGGTGCCTCCTTAAGGGTTTTAGGCCACATTGTCACATTCTTCAATTAGATTCTGCTGGAGTGCCCTTGCAATTGAGGGGACCTGTACCTTGGTTCCACCAATTTGTTCTAACCTTTAGAATGATGATGGGAAGGCAAACTTTGTGATCACCAAGTTCCCTGCTCCAAAAGGGCATCCTGTACTGTGCCCCAGCCCGACGGGCTGGCATCCATTGTGAAAACTTTCCACATCTTTGGAGGTAAGGGCTTCTCTGACTTGCAGGTCAGAGACATGGGACAGTACAAGCACCAAGTCTGTTGTCCTACTCTACCAGAATTTTGAGTTGCAACCATATGGAATGAATCTGGACATATGGCACAACCTTGAAGGAAGCTACCATTAGGTCCAAGACCCTCATGCAGGCAGAATGTGAGGATTTCCCCTGGACCCAGAAGGCAAGGTCATGAGAGCAGGGGTATAGACGTTTGTACCAAGGCAAGAAAAACCTATACAGGGACGTGTCTAGTTTCATCCCCAGGTACTTTAAATGTTGGTCCAGTGACGATCCAATGAAAGCTCTGCAGAGTCTTCAGTGTGTGTTGGCTGACAGAGTTAGAACACTATCTAACACTTTATTAGAAGATCATCCAGTTACGATGCCCACTACATAAATTGCCTGAGCATTAAGCAGAGATAAGATTAGGTCAAGTACCCTGTTGAAAACCTGAGGGACCGTGGAGAGGCCAAAACAACAAGGCGAAAAATTGGTAATGCTGATCATCCACCTCTAGATGCAGACTGCATCGAGAAGGAAAGATGGGAAAGTGCAAGTAAGCACCTCTAATGCATATTGAAGCCAGAAAATCTCTTGGTTAGAGGGAGGCAACGACCTGGCAGTTTTCATGTGGAATTAGTGAACCTGCATGAACTTGGCAGTCTTTAAAGCCAGTACAGGCTAAATTCCTCCATCTGGCTTGGGAACAATATAAATGTTAAAGCAGAAGCCTTGAAAGCATTCTTCTGGAGATAAATACACCCCGAGACTAGAGCTCTGAAACAGCAGAAGGCGATAAACCCACAATAATAGAGAAAGGGGCAAGTCTGAAAGGATGAGACGAGGAGGAGGGAGAGTATGAAACTCCAGTTTTAGCCCCTGGAAATGTCACTGTGGTATACAGACATCTAAAATTTTCTGAGACCAGAAGGTCAAGATGGCAGGCAGAAGTTCCCCCACGACTAAAAAGAATCCTTGGAACCAGCCTTGGCTTGCTGGGAGGGTCATGCCTTCTTAAGAAAGTATGTTCATGCCTTAAAATTTGAAACTGAAGACTGATAGGAGCGAAAGGAACCTTTTTGAACTCACAAACAGAAATCCTACTGGTGGAGGCACAAGGTTAGTACGCTTACCTGCAGTAATGTCCTTGATGTACGTATCCAAGGAAGTACCAAAACAGGCTTTTGCCTTTAAAGGGTATCCACTCAACACGATTCTTGCATGGGAGCTCAGCTGACCAGCAATTTGGCCAAAAAGGGTCTAGCATATATGGATGGAGAGAAGACGCTCCTAAATATTTGAAAGTATGTCCACCAATATGTAAGGCCATAGGCAAAAAGTCTAACCAACTAGACAGGCAGGTTAGGATTGAACTAGAAGTTTGGGCCATGGGCTGTGAGGATCTTGTTAAGACAAGAAATGGCAGGATCTACCATAGAAACTGCCACTTTGGCAGAAACAGTCTCAAGAGTAAAAATCCTTAAACAATGTAATTCTTAAGCTTGGCATCCTTAAGCAATTTTATCGTTAACGTGTTACTAAACCCACAACAGTAAAATCTGTCTGTATATGCAGTGAAGCATGCTTGTTCTACTCACTGTGGAACCTAAGGGGTTAATCCTGTGCATTGTGTAAAAAGACCGTTAGATCCTGTCTTCTCTGATCCTCCCCTTCTTTCACAGTCGCCAATCCATCACTTGATAGTACAGAGCCCTGGGGGCACTCTGCATATGCTCAGTTTGGTGTGTATTGTATTGCTAGAGTTTTTTTTTTTTGCTTTTTTGGGAGGGTGCATGTGATCAGCACAGGGCCAATCCTCGCTGTCCAGACAGAGGGTCAGAAGTCTTGCAGCCTCAGGACAGCCAGAGGAGAATGAAAACTCACCTTACAAATGTGAACCAGTGATCAGCCGGACATTGATAGAAGTCACAAGACTGCTATATATTGATGATGAGAGAGTATTTAGCATTTTAGATTTACTAAAATAATTGTATTTCCATGTTCTGTGTACTGTGGGAGACCAGATATAGTGAATGCAGGGTCCTGGGTTTTCTAACAATTTAAGCTTTGATGAAAAAACTCTACCGCTGGAGTGTCATCCTCATCTCATTCCATTGAGAGGAATCATCCTCAACTACCACCTCCTCCTCAGGTAACATGTCTTGGATACAGCCAAAGACCATTCACTAGGGGGGTCTAAAAGGGGCACAGTTGTAACCACTGCTCTGAATGGCCTCTATAAGGCCTGAGATTCTGCTTCTGAAATCTGACATTGTGGCAAAAAATAACGATCTGAATAGAAAAAGATAAGGAAACTTGTGTGGCTGACGGGTCAGAGGAAGGCAGGGAGTCATATGTGGGACAACCTTCTGAATAAAGGGTAGTAGGGCTCCATGTTAATAAACTATAATTCCTGTTTGAGCTAAGAAATGAGCCTGAGCTAGTGAGGCCAATGATCCTTTTCCTTTAAGCTTGTCATCTGTTAAGCTCTGTAAAATGCAGCCCCAATAAGTGTATTCACAATCACCACTGTCGTGGAGTGGGAGGGGAAAGTTTTGATGCCAAACACTGTAGACTGCTGTGAACCCAGGGTTCAAAATGAGACTGTGCCAATGAAGGAGAGCCGAGAACTCCTCTGGTCAGAAGACCTGCATATTTAGTAACCCCCAAGAGAATGATACAGCATGGTCGCATTTAGCGCCAGGGCTGTGCAGAAGCAGTGTATGCCAGGGGAACATAGCGGAAAGTTCATAGCACTCTGAAAGTGCATGCCACAGCAGTAAAATGGCACCAGATTTAAAACTTTAAAATATATATATATATATATATATATATATATATATATATATATATATATATATATATATATATATATATATATATATAGCCACTGCCAGCTCCAAGCCACAAACACTGAATAATAAATAGGTTCTTGCCACTCTGGGCAGGAATATTTAAAGGGCTCTCACCTTGTACTCATTGCTGCAGCTTGTATGCTGGTAGGAGTAGAAGGGGCCATTCCCCCCATCTTGGCTCTATGACAGACATGCTCCCCCAATGGTTTTTTGGGATAGAGTTGAATAATACCAACTACACAAGCCAAAACCTTTTCTTCAGTCTAGCAGGGTCCAGGTAATGTCCCTCATAGGCACAGCCAAGGAGTCAACTGATCTGGAAGCTGCAGCAGTCACAGTGGCTCTAGTGCAGCCAGGGAACAAAGAAAACCTCCATAGGAAAAAGGCAAGCATGTCACAGTAGCGAAAAAGAGGTCCATTAACCAAATAAATCAGAGGCTAGCTGGAAACGGGAGCCATTATATATGGGCTGTACTGTATGACTTAAAAAAAACAGAATTTTCATCAAACGCAAACACTTTTTACCTACTGACCTGTTTCTTTTCTCCACTTCTGCTACAAGCTCATCTGTTGAAAACTGGCCATGAACCACCATGATGAGGTTCTTAATGACATCTTCTGAACAGTCCACATCCAGCAATCCTCCCACTACTGCTGGAATACGGCTGGGGTTCACCTAGGTGTGAAACAATACATCTAATGTGAAGGTATTAAAGGGGTGCTTCAGTCTAGCAGTACTACATTTATCCAGGTTAAACAAGAACTCAAACATCAACAAGTACATTTCTTGTCACTTTTTGTGAGGTGAATACTTCTTTGTTAAAATCAGTAGGTTTACTAAAATTTAAACTGACAGGTAGAATTCATATGACAGAAGAGACCCCTACTTCCTGCCTGCCTGTCAGAGTTTGCATAAACTGAGCCGTAAATGGGCAGCTCATCATACATTTACAGCATGACTGTTTGTATGATGCTGTGACTCACGTATGCATGTGCAGGAGTAACGCCAATGCAGTCTGCTCATTCCAGCGGTCAAAGAGTCAGAACCCGGAAGGAAGACTGGGAGAGGCCAAAAGTGGCCATGACCTAATAGAGCGCTGACTGCACAGCACTGGAGGGGATTACTTGCCAGGTAAGTCTGCCCTAATGTGGCAATATGCATTGTGTACTAGTACATTATGGAAAGCTCCTGGGGCACATTTTTCAAAAAAACATTTTGGGGGGTGTCACAGTTTAAAGCGTCAAAAAACAAAAAAAAAAAAAAAAAACAGTGAATACTTACCTGTCCAATGGTCCCTCATAGGCATCTTCTTCTGAGTGCTGGTCTTTGGGGCTTCTTCATTGGCCAGCGGGGGATGTCATCATTCCTGCTCGAGCAGGAGCTAGTCATCCCAGCACTCAAAGACCATCTGGCACTGTAAGCTGAGCTGAGCATGCACAGTGCAGATGACAGCACTGGAGAAGACAGCGACGAGGAAAGTAACAGCATTTTATTCCAAAAGACAGTGCATGTGTTTTCTGCAATGAAAGTCTGCTCGCTCGCAGTTTCTTAAAGTGGAACGTCAATTCTGCTTTAAGGCATGTGTGAAAGATAACAGTTATTAGTGTGCTTATGTTAGCTCTCAAGCACAAATGTCAAGTCACATGTGCATCACCACGGCAACTGCAGGTTCAACAGGGGCTAAGATGGCAACTCCCTTTGCTGTAAGGAATAGGTTGATCTAGTTAATGCTTTAAAATCAGTTTGCAGTAAAGGCTGCCAAAAAAAAAAAATCAAAATAATTTAGAATTCACTGATGTGCATAGGGCCTGCAGGTGACCTCCTTTTCATCTGCATTTTATCTGTTTGACGCAAGTTTTGTATTCCCATAAATGGAGATGCAAAACCTGTGGATATGAAGGAAAATCTGGCAACAGAGGCACTCAGAGCTGAAAAGTCACCTGCTTGTACATAGCACCAGGTTCTGACACAATATCCCATGTAAATAGTCTATGAAGAGGGACAAATTAACCCAGTTGCTATCTCCGGTGAATTAAAAAAGTCTCCATGTGTGACAAGGAGTGCCGTTACTGTCGTAAGCTGATGGTATCACTGGATATTGAGACCACAAATGTCCCAATCCTCCAAGTATCATATCATGCATTAAAACTAGGCCATTTATGACTATTGCAAGTGGCTAACCTTTAAGTAAATTACCTTTTGCACATAGATTTCAATGTACTTCTGGAGGTTATTGCGATACAGGTACAACACTAAATCATGGACAAAGTCAAATCGGTCACAGACAATAATTAATGGAAGTTGGTCTGTAAGTTTGGCCTCCTAAACATAATGGAAAAAACAAAATCATTACCAAGATGTACTTAACACAGTGACAGTTATTTTTTACATAAAAAAACAAAACATATGTTTTATTGAAATACAAGCATAGCAAGATATACAAAAAAAAAAGAACAAAGCATAACAATCAGTGACTTGTAGTTTAGCAAGACTCATTATTGGCATATACAGTGGTCCAAGCGGTAAGTGATTGTCACAATAAATGCTGCGTACACACGGACGGAATTTCCGATGAAAAAAATGTCGTGTGACTTTTTCTATCGGATGTTCCAACCGTGTGTATGCCCCATCGGACTTTTTCCTTTGGAAATTCCGACGGAGTAAGAAAGAGAACATGTTCCGTTCATCTGTATGGAATTCCGACGGAGAAAAAAACACGCATGCTCGGAAACAACTCATTGCACGTTGGGAAGCATTGAACTTAATTTTTCTAGGCTTGTCGTAGTGTTGTACGTCACCGCGTTTTTAATGGTCGGAATTTGGTGCGACTGTGTGTATGCAAAACAGCTTAAGCGGAATTCCGTCGGAAAAACCCGTCGCAGTTTATTCCGACGGAAAAACGATCATGTGTATGAGGCATAAGAGTTAGTGCACATAATATGTGGCTACAATATGACAGCATTACATCTCACAAGGCAAAAAAAGGAGAAAAAACACAGTACTTGAATAACCAGGTAGCAATATATAGAGAATCAGCCATTGTTAAAAGTGTTGGTTAGGTAAGAGTCTCTGCACCATGTCATAAATGCCAGATGAGTGAGCTTACTTTTCTTCACATGGTGTGGGAGTGCCTCAAAGTACGACCCTTATGCTCTCAGGTGACGAGGTTCATTGCTGACAAGTTTGGTCTTTCCAGCGTATGTAACCTTTTATTATGTCTACTCTGAGTTATTAAGGATAGGGAAATGGATGCGGCTACAAAGCCGTTTCTCAGACTTGTTCTACTGTGCCAATGGGAAGCACTTGGGATTTGTCCCAACCAATTCTTATGCCCTGTACATGCGATAGGTTAGTCTGATGAAAACGGTCTGATGGATTTTTCCATCAGTTATCAGATGAAGCTGACTGATGATCAGTCGTGCCTACACACCATCAGTTCAAAAACCGATCATGTCAGAACGCGGTGACGTAAAACACAACGACGTGCTGAAAAAAACGAAGTTCAATGCTTCCAAGCATGCGTCGACTTGATTCTGAGCATGCGTGGATTTTTAACCGATGGACATACCCACAGCCGATCGTTTTTTTCTATATTTTCTTTTTTTATCCATCAAATAATTTTAAAACAAGTTCCTATTTTTTTTACCTATGGATAAATAACCGATGGGGCCCACACACGATCGGTTTGGTCTGATGAAAACGGTCTAACCTATCGTGTGTACAGGGCATTAGACTGGAGCATTCCCCAAATTGCTCAATAGTTGGCAAGGTGGTCTGTAGCGAGGGACCAGGATCCTCCAGATAAAGGGGCATATAATCAGCACACCTTCCAATGATCTTGAAAATCTGGCCCACTCGTAGACCCCAATTGAGGAATTGGATCCGACGGATATCTCCAGTGGTTCAGCAGCCAGAGCATATAGAAATGGGAATAATGAACATCACTGGCATATCCCCATGAAAAGGGGAAATGGTTCAGAGATCCAGCCAATTGCCAATACCGCGGTTTTTAGGGCCATATGACAGTTCCCATTTTTTGCATCATCTGGCGCATATGTAAGCATAGACTCCATAAAAGAATCCTGACAGGATCCTGTTGTAAAGCTTTTCCGAGACAAGTAATGGGGATGCTAGGTTATCAATCCACCTCTACACACCGCCGACAGTCCCACACTTATAATTGTATGTATCAGTTGGGCCTGATAACTGGAGCAATACATTGTATAGCATGTTTGGTAATATAGATAACTGAAACTGCATCTCTACTCAACTCTTTTCGGCAACTAAAGTTTACAGTATGCAAGAATGATACTTTGTGCAGAAGGAACTGAACTCAGAGGAGGATGTACCTTCAAAAAGTTTTTGACACGTTCAGGGTTGTAACAATTGCTTTCTCTACATATCCGCTCAACCTCCTTGATTTGTCCAGTCTTACAGGCTGCCTGGATGTACTTGAAGTGCACATCAGGATCTTGGCTGAAATTGACAATAGATCCCAGAAAGTAGAAAAGCCCTAAAAGAAAAAAGGGACATTTGTAAGTATCTCCACAATCACCACCTATGGACAGTAAAATACCCACATATTCTTTGTATAATGCCAGCTGTCACTCAGGAATCAAACTCCTATAAAGAAATTAGCAATGTGTTTAAGGACACCTTTTCAAAGTGGTTGTAAACCCTTTACAACCACTTTATGCTACAGGTAAGCCTATAATGAGGCTTACCTGTAGCTGGCCAGGATATCTCCTAAACCTGCATGGTTTAGCAGATGTCATCGGCACATGCGCACTAAAGCAAAGGCACGTATGTGCCGCTGCTTTAGTCCGTGTGCAGTTATCGGCGGCTCTGTGCGCAATTGACGTGGCTCCAGCGCTGTGATTGGCCAGAGCCGCGATTCCCAGAAGTAACCCCCGGGAGAAAATGTAGCCGGCCTAAAGGAGGGTACGGGGGACCGCTGCGGGGGCTTCGATGTGAGGCAATTTTTTTTTTTTTTTTACCACTTGACCACCGGGCCTATTTTGGCACTTAAAAATCAAATTTTTTTTGCTAGAAAATTAATCAGAACCCCCAAACATTATACATTTTTTTTAGGACACCCCCTAGGGAATAAAATGGCGGTCATGGCAACTTTTTTCTTGCACGGTATTTGACCAATAATTTTCCAAACACTTTTTTTTTTGGGAAAAAAAAACGGTTTCATGAATAAAAAAACAAAAACAAAAAAACAAACAGTAAAGTTAGCCCAATATTTTTGTATAATGTGAAAGATGATGGTATGCCGAGTAAATAGATATCCAACATGTCACGCTTTAAAATTGCGCACACTCATGGAATGACGGCAAACTTCGGTACTTAAAAATCTCAATAGGCGATGCTTTAATTTTTTTTACAGGTTACCATTTTCAAGTTACAGAGAAGGTCTAGTGCTACAATTGTTGCACACGCTCTAACGCACGCGACGATACCTCACATGTGGGGTTTGACCGGCGTTTACATATGTGGGCAGGACTTGCACGCATGTTCGCCTCTGAGCACGAGCTACCAGGGACAGGGGCGTTTAAAAAAATTATTTTATTTTACTTCATTTTTTTTTTTTTAATTTTTTTTTTTTTTTAACACTTTTATTCCTATTACAAGGAATGTAAACATCCCTTGTAATAGGAATCACTGTGACAGGTCCTCTTTATGGAGAGATGCGGTGTCAATAAGACCCCACATCTCTCCTCCAGGCTTACAAGCATGAGATTGTGAAAAAAAATCACCTATCTCATGCAGACAGCGGCGATTGCGGCTTTGTTTACTTCCGGGTACCGGAAATAACGTTGCGCCCGGGCCTCCGACTGTCATAGAGATGACTGGTGACTTTCTGGTTACCAGTCATCTCTACGTTTCCCAGCCAGCGGCGGCCGAGTCGCTCTCCAGGCCCTCGATGGCAGCAGGGGGGGGCGTCCCCTCCCACTGCCTATAAGAATGATCAAGCAGCGGAACTGCCGCTTTGATCATTCTCATCGTGCAGAGAATCGGCAGCTGAAGACGATGATATCTGAATGATGCCCTATAGCTGCAGGCATCATTCAGATATCACTGCACAAAGTGGTTAATATAGATTAAACTAACTCTGCTCTAAAGCAAAATGAGATGAACACACATCGCAGGTTTACTCCCATAAGGAGGTAAACAAAATATGTCCTCAAATTTAGAGCAACACAAATTTAAATCAATAGCTTCACTTCTGATTATTTCCTAGTGTAGTTGGAAAAGTCCTTCCCGATCCCCCCAGAAGCAATCCGATATTCCCTGGATCAACTTTAGCTATCAATGTTAGTAGTATCCAGTTATTTTTAAAATCAATCTACTGAGCTGGCCAGAACCATCTCTGGAATGGAGTCTATTCCACATTTTCACAGCTCTTACTGGGAAGAAACCTTTTCATATTTGGGGGATGAAATATTTTCCTCTAGACGTAAAGAGTGCCCCCTTGTCTTTTGTGATGACCTTAAAGTGAATAACTCAACACCAAGTTCACTATATGGACCTTGGACATGTTGATCATATCCCCCCTTAACCTCCTCTTCTCAAGAGAATAAATTCAGTTCCTCTAATCTTTCCTCATAGCTGAGCTCCTCCATGCCTTTTATCAGTTTGGTTGCCCTTCTCTGCAACCAAAACAAAAAGAACAATGAAATTCAACGCGAAAACCTGAATCAACCATAGGCTGAAAGGAAACATACTGAGAGAAATACTACGGCTACAACTGCTTACCTCTACTTCTAAAAATGTGGGTTGAGTTACGGTCATTCCACTCAGTTGGAACAGATAGCGGAGAGCTGATGATGCTATCCACTCTTCATTGCAGTTTGCTAGGTTATTTAACACTACAGGCTTTACACCGTGGCCCATTCATACAATGCACACTGCAGTGCAGTGCCCACAAAGCCCCATGGAATTCTCCCTGTTTAACAGAGCAGAGAAAGCGCTATCCCCCTCCCAATCCCAAGTCTCATCATCTAGATTCAAGCAGAAGGGGTATAAAAAGGCTACTCTTAATAGAGAGATAAAGAGAGTGGGAAATATGGACATTATGTTTTTTTCTGAAAGTGGAGACGATGGAAAACCAAATGGTGGCTGTTGCAATTGATTTTTCATGGCACAATATCTACAAAGCCACTTATCGAATGCAAATTTGAGGGAAAAAAATGTACCAAAATAATTTTTAAGTAAATAGATGCCAAATATGTCAAGGCTGAAAATGTGGTTTTCCCCCTGAAATTGCACCAAACTATGGTATATATATATATATATATAAAAAATTTTTTTTTAAAGCCTTCACCAATTACAAGTGTTGATTTGATCGTGAATGATGGCCCTAGAATTATTGCTCCTCACTCAAACATCTGCAGTGACATTTCACATGTGTTGCAAATGCAGTTTACATGTGCGTGTGGTACCTATGTCTATATTTGCATTTGCGTGTATGGGGGGGGGGGGGGGATTAATTTTTTTTTTTTATTAAAATTTTGATTTTATTTCTGTCAACTTTATAGCCATCACATGGGGGCTAACAAATCTATGTGATAGATTAGAGCATACGACAGGTATTCTTTATGGGGTCTATTAGCCCCTCAAATGTCTCCTTTGACCTCCAAAGCAGCTACTGAAACATATTGTGCTTGATTAGCTGTAGCAGCCAGGGAATGACAGCTCTGGAACTGAAAGTGGGGCAATAAACTAGCATTATGAGTGGTATTTTACCTTGACCGGTTTGGGTTTATCTATTTGTGCCTATTTTTATCCAGTATAATCTTCTTTACATCTACCAACAACTATATAATGCAAGGGCCTGACTGATTGGATAGTTTAGGTAGGTCCTCACAATACAGGTGAAACTCGAAAAATTTGAATATTGTGCAAAAGTTCATTTTACTAATGCAACTTAAAAGCTGAAATATATATATGAGATAGACTCATTACATGCAAAGCAAGATAGTTCAAGTCGTGATTTGTCATAACTGTGAAGACTCATAAAAACCCCAAATCCACAATCTCAGAAAATTAGAATATTGTGAAAGGGTACAATATTCTAGGCTCAAAGTGTCCCACTCTAATCAGCTAATTAAGCCAGAACACCTGCAAAAGGTTCCCGAGCCTTGAGTCTCAGTCTGGAAAAGGCCATTCAAAAAGTGTTGGGGACTTTCACAAGGAGTGGACTGAGGCTGGAGTCAGTGCATCAAGAGCCACCACATGTCAAGCCTCTCCTGAAGAATTTGTAAAGCCATAATAATCACAATTATGACAAATCACGGCTTGAACTATCTTGCTTTGCATATAATGAGTCCATCTCATATATTAGTTCGACCTTTTAAGTTGCATTAGTGAAACAAATGAACTTTTGCACGATATTCAGATTTTTCGAGTTTCACCTGTACATTGTTTAAAAATTAAGTTGATTGTACAGAGATTTTATGGTCAGATTGTAATGTCTATGGTGAGTTTTAGGTTTGTATGCCATTTTAGACATTGTACAGGGGCATAACTTGGTGGGGCTTTATGGCTCTAATATAACAATAACTGTATAAGATCATATGCACATACCTTCATAACTCTTGAATGATTCAAAGAGTTCAACCAAAGTCTGGGTGCCCAACTGTTCATGGTACTTTGATGCCACCTGGACACAGAGCTGAAGGTTCTGCCGGATGTTGGCTGACAGCATAGCCCGCAAACACTCTACTGAGTCCTCCACTGACAACGAGCCAAAGAAGTTCACCAACCACTAATTTTTAAAAAGGAAAAATAAATTCCTGGTAAAGACACAAGTAATATACCAATGTAAAATCCACACTCTTATTGTCTTGGCTAGCATCCTTCTCAGGGGCAACACAAATCCCAGAGAATTATTAGTTGAGCCATCTGCTACTTCTCAGAGACATAAAATTATTCAGCTGAACTTCAAAACAATCCTCCTCAGTGTTAAACTATGCTAATAATCAGTACTAGAAGAAGCATTTCACAGTTTTATTTGTTTGACATCCAATATTAAGTTTTCAAACAACTTTATACAACAAGAGATATTATCCACATACCACAAACAAGAATATAGGAAATGTACATAACAAAGCATGTTACACATAGACAAAGACAAACACCCTACAAACCCTTGCCCAATAAATGGCATTAACTAATTAGAATACCATTGGGGAGCGTTTACCAACATATATTATAAAGAAAAAATAAAATAATACACTGGGTTACTTAGGCGTTTAGGATTTAGGAGTTTTTCAGGCGGTACATCGCTAAAAATAGCTCCTAAATACCACCTGAAAAACTCCTGCCCAGCCTTCTCAATGTGAAAACCCAAGGGTTAATACCGCACCGCTAGCGGCCGAAACCCGCAGCAATTCCGATGGTATAGCGGCGCTAAAAAGCCACCGCCCCGTGTGAAAGGGGCCTTATATTGTTGGACCCCTAGCAAGAATAACCCTATCTTCCTCAACCCAACAAGGCTGTGGTCTATGGCTTACTACTCCCCATGTTTAACTCTCAAAAGGGTGTAGGACACATCACACATACGAAGACCAAACAAAAACTGCGAAAAAAGGTGAGAATGATTAAATGCAGTCAGGATTAAGCTCACAAACAGACATCACCTCGTTCACCCCACCTCCTGACTGGGTTCAAGTCTTATGGCTGACTCGTATATTTATTTTTCGCATTTCAGAGGATTCCCTGAGCAACTTCCAGGGGCGCCAGATCTGGCAACATTGTTTCTATGTGTCCAAATCACGTGACAGGAGAGTCTCCATGATCTCAATATGGTCATCACTCAATACACGATCAAAGGTGGAGCCTGCATTTCTGTTTTAGTGAAAAAACCCACAGACAGTGGCTGGAAAATCTGTGACATGATTGTGAAAAACATGCAACCTCTCGTGTTAATGTTATCGCAGGGAACAAGGGTGATTGTCAAACCCATTTCAGATGATCAACCCCCTCTGCTCTCTTCACATCCATTCCAAGAATTGTCTGTCAGGGTGATTCTGCTGTGACAACATGTCTTTAGATAAAAGATCATATCCCTGTTGAATCATCATACCCATCTTAGAATAGCTCACCTCTGGGTTAAGAAGATGTGTGTGTACCACAGCACGCTTGACATCATACGGGTCAGTGTAATGCTCCAAAGCTCTCTGCAGCAATCCAGCCTTCTCACACAGCTGGGCAATATGTGCCCTATCATAATGAGTGAACATTTGATTTCCAAGGATCGCATCTGCAACCTGAGTGATTAAGATACAAAAAAAAATTAAAAATGTCAACCAGCATGGTCATCTATTATCTCACAGAATTACCCTGTAAAACATGTTGGAAAGACATTTTAAATTAACCAAATCCACATGAGTATTAGGCTTAAAGTAGAACTATAGGCAGAACATTTGTCTTCATTTTGGATAAAGTAAAGGAGGGCTATAACCCCTGTTGATTTATTTTTCGTCATCTGTGTCCCATTAAGGAGATTTCCCTTCACTTCCTGTCCCATAATCAAAACAGGAAGCGAGAGGAAATTCCTGAAAATTAGGGAAATCCCTTGGGGATCCCCAGGCCACCAGAACCATGTCCCCATTGGAAGATTTCCCCTCTATTACTTTTCTAAGGACATCCCAAACTTTGTGATTTTCTTCTACTTTCACTGCTAATGGTAAACAGGACAAAGAGAGAGGGTGAATTTTCTTAATGGTGGCACAGATGGCAATAAAAACACTGAAGTGTTCTAATCCCTCTCCACTCTATCCAAAATGAAATAAAACATTTTGCTTTTAGTTATACTTTAATGTATGACAAGAAAATAAAAACATAAGCACCTGTGGAGCATGGATCAAGTTCATCTCCAAAAGGCGAGTCTGTAGGTGACCTTCAGCTGGCCTATTGTTCTTCAGTGCATCTAGCAAAAATGAAGTACACTGCTGAACGAGACTGTTCTCCATAAACACATCAACGATCTGGGAACAAGAAAAAACCAAATCATACATGAATCTGCAGTTGGGGGCTCTTTGCCAAAAGGCACACCAAGCCATTATTTACAAATATCTATGCAAAAAATTTAGCACATGTAATAACTCTGATTCACCTTTCATTTTCAAAATTAAAGATGGTGGTTGTTTGGTTGTTATGGGTTCCTTGATATCTCTGACTTGTTAACCACTTCGCCTCTCTGGACATCCTATACATGTCCACAGAGTGAAGAGTTTAAAAAAAGCTCATGGCTAAGGCAACAGCCATGAGATTGTATTTACTCTCCTTAGCAAGACTCCGCGGAGCACAGGCTGCTACCCCCCCGGGACACACTATATTTCTTAAGCTGCAAGGTTCCTAACCCCCTGGCTTGTCCTCTATTGGACAGTGCAGTGTGGCTGCCCTTAGTAGGGATCTATTTCTCCCCAAGGCTTCCTCCACCTGCCCTCTGCCTTGCTGGTCCCGGCTCTGTTCTTTCTGTTTTAATTTTCAGAACCAGCAATTTACTCATGCTGTGGCCCCTCTACATCATTAGGAGACTTTTTTCTCCTCCCATTGGGCATACCAACGCATCACTTGGCACTTTTATAGCTTGTGATTCCAATGACCTGTGATGAATTGGACGGCCACCAACCTACTGACGTATACAAGTAGCAATATCTTCTTGTCATACAATCTCAAAGCTCGTCCCGAAGAAGCCGTAAGGCGAAACGCGTCGGCGAGATAAATATATTGCTTATATGTGGCGAGATAAATATATTGCTTATATGTATCTATGTATTTTTTTCAACATTTATTGGAATTTATTTGTATATGTGTATTTTTGTAATTAAATATATTTTTTATATAACCCAAATTGTCCCTGTGATTGCCTTTGAAAGTCCGCCATGTCACTACCTAGTGTAGTACTACCCCTTTTTTTGAACTAGTATTTCGGATGTGGGCTAATGTGAGTGCTTATATGTTATTCCCCCTCCCCCTTTTTTGAACCCTGCTTATGCAGTTCAGCAACCCGACCACGTTCAAAAAGGGAGAGTTTTTTTGCCTTTGCCATCACAACATATTTGCACAGATTTGGCCTTTTCAAGGCATGTGGTCCTAAACGTTTCCGTTTATTCGTTGTTTTCAATTAATTGAATGCTCAAAAAATGTTTTGTCTCACTCTCATTTCTTCTTGTTGCATGTTGAAGCTCTACTTGGAACCTTGTTAAGATCCAACAATGTAAAATATGATTTGTTGCCATTTTTCAAGTGGTCTTAAACTTTTTATCAGGACTGTATAATATTGAAGTAACCATATTTTTATTCTACAAGGCCTCTTGCTTAATGTTTTGGGGTTTTAAATAATTTTACAGCCAAAATTGCAGATTTTAACATGAGTGCTCTAGAGGGAAACTAGTTACAAGAAACATTGTATAATTAAAGGGGTTGTAAAGGTTCGTTTTTTATTTTCTAAATAGGTTCCTTTAAGCTAGTGCATTGTTGGTTCACTTACCTTTTCCTTCGATTTCCCTTCTAAATGTTTTTTTCTTTGTCTAAATTTCTCACTTCCTGTTTCTCCTTAGTAAGCTTGCCCCAATCATCCGAGCTGTTCTGGCTGGTTAGTCAGCCAGAACAGCTTACTGAGGAGGAACAGGAAGTGAGAAATTCAAAGAAAAAACAAAAAAATTTAGAAGGAAAATCGAAGGAAAAGGTAAGTGAACCAACAATGCACTAGCTTGAAGGAACCCATTTAGAAAATAAAAAACTAACCTTTACAACCCCTTTAACATAGGTGTGCGCACGGGGTGTGCCAGATATGCCTGGGCACACCGTAATCACCATGTGTGCATAAGTGTAGCCGAACCAGGTGCCACGGCTATGTGTGCTGTACATCGTGGTTGTTCTTGGTAGTGACAGAGCGGGTTGTGTCCAGCTTGTGGTTGAACCTGGATGTCAGAATATCCACGTCTGGAGTCACCTCTACCTGTGACAAAGGTCTTGAAACACCTCTGTGTGAAAAGACCAATCCCCTTGAACTAGAAGCTGATGACTGGGAAAGTCAGCCTGCCAATTTTTCACACCTGAAATATGCACTGCAGCCAAGGCCAGATTATAAATTTCCATCCACGTTAGAATAAGATGTGTGACTTGAAAAATGATATAAGCCACAGCCGTAGCATTGTCAGACTAAACCCTGGTAGGGTGTCCTCACAGACAAGAGTTACATCGCTGGAGGGACAACTGAATCACTCCGGGTTCCAGGATGTTGATCGGAAGTCAGGCTTCTGCCAACAACCAAGTCACATGTACCAAGATAGTTTCCAGGACGCCACCCAAGCTGTCCTGTCCCCCCCCCCCGCCCACTTACCCAGTTTCCAGAACCTGAATGGAAATCCACCATGATAGAGCAAGCCTGATTCTGAATGTCAGGTTAATGGTTTTATACAGAGACTACGTTTGCAGCCATGCAGCCAAAATGTACTGTTGCAATGGCCTGGAGTGAAACTGGGCTTATGGTACTGCCTCAACGGTGGCTACCATCATGCCCAAGACCCTCATGCAAATGGTTGGGTGACCCCTGGACCATAAAAGTGCAGAGGGCCCTAATTTTACTTGGGAGGAAAACCTTGGACTGGACCATGTTCAGAATCAGGCACAAGGAGTGGGTCAGTTTCAGCACTGACCTCTGGAAATGTATTGCATTATTCATCCGCACCTCTGCAGAGTCCGTTTGATAGACAATGGCTGACAAGGTCTGGATCGACTGTTCCTTCAGGAGGGGAATATCCTAAGAGCTAGATTCACATACCTCGGCGCATCGTTAGGCGGGCGTAGCGTAACGAATATACGCTACGTTGGCGTTGCGCAGAGAGTCAACCATGGAATTCTGGAAGCCAGTGCTCCCCACGCTGCGTCGGCGTGGCTTAGATTTCAATGGCGTAACCCGGCGTAGGAAGAAGTGGGTGTGACCCCATGCAAATGATGTTCCGGACTCGGAGCAGTGATGTACGCCCGTCGTATCATGAACGGAGCATGCGCAGTGACGCGGAAGTGTGACCGCATCCGTGTGCGCATGCTCACAACTACGCCGGCGCAACTTTCTGGCTTACTCCGAGCGAATAAATACGCCCAGACATACGCCCGTCCAGCGCAAAAGTACATCCGTTTGACTGTTTCCCCCCTAAAGCAAGGTACTTTTGTAGAGCGATGGCACCTCCTAAAGTGGGCAAGGATAAGAAGAGGAAGAGGAACTTCAATTCTGAGGAGACCAATATCGTGTTGGTGGAAATAACGAAATATGAGGCATACCTGCATGGTGCCCACAGTGACAAGACCAGCAAGGCACATAAGGAGGGAGATTCTTGCCAAGATCACCCTCTATGTGAATGCCATTGGCAATTAGACCCGGATGTCTGATGACATCCAGAAAAAAATAAAATGACATGAGACGTCGGGTCCGTGACAAGTTGGCCCTCATAAAGAAGCATGCCAGGGGCTATAACTCCACTGATCTGGACTTGGGGACAGGTAAGTGTGTTTTATCCTCCATTTGGTGTGTAGCATGTGAGGGGGTGGAAGGGAACATGTGACAAGTGTGTGGGTCCACCAACATGTGAATGTTTTGTGTCATCCACAGATGTGCTGGAGGGTGCTGGGCCGTCGTCGGCCGGTTTCGACCCATGCCATCCCCGGAACATCCTGTGGCTCGGTCTGACCCCCTGGGAAGCACAGTCATATTGGTGGAGGGGAGTGCCCATACCTCTCTGCTAGAGGTTATTGTCGAGGAGTCAGTGGATCTCCACCAGGAGGACTGTATATATTATGAGGAGGATTCCACCATCCCAGAACCCTCAGCCACCTCCCCGCCCATCAGGTCTACCCCCTACCGGTCTACCCCATCCAGGGGAACCCCCTCCAGGTCTAGTCCGTCTGGACGGGCCCAAGCCTCTCCTTACCCCAGGAAGGCTCCACGGAAGACCAGGGGTATACCCGGAGCCCTCCAAGAAGGGCTGCAGAGGGAGTAGGCCCGGCAGACCCGCCATATCGGTGCTATGGTGGGTGACCTGCGGCGTGTAGCAGATAGCCTGGCCTCCTCGGCCCAGTCCCAGGCTGCCTGCGCTTTGGGTGTGCAGCAGTCCCTCACCCAGCAGGCTGATCAGAGCAGCTCCATCTCTGACAGCCTGGAGGATGTGAGCGCAAACTGCGTTGCCATGGAGACCTGCATGGGGGAGCAGCAGGCCGCAACAGCAGTCCTCACGGCGGAGGTGAGGAGGTTGGAAGTGGCTGTAGAGGCCAACAATGCTGCTGTGGAGGCGGAGGGGAGACAGACCAGGCGGCACCAGCACCACAACACCACACGCCAGCGGAGGATGCTTGCTCATACCAACACGGTGCTCACCCGCCTTGCCGTTGCAATAGAGGGCAGGCAGCCACCACCTGCCAGGAGTGACAGAGCAGGGGATGATTCTCCTCCTAATGCCCCACCGCCCCCAGTCGAGGCTTCCTCCAGGCAACTGAGGAGCCAGAGCCGTGGCAACCATGGCACCAGGCTTGGCCCACGACAGAGCAGATGAGTGCTCTTTGTTTTTGGATTTTGCTCAGAGTATGAGCTTTTTCTTTTATTTGCTCAGATTATAATTTGTTTAATTTTTTTAAATGACGTCCACAGAAGGATGTGCCGTCCTCGGATATGGCTGCCAATGGCATGAACCCTTTTTTTTTTAAGTTCCTGCACACGGTGAGGAGTGTAGGCTACAGTGTGACTGGTGTGTGAATGTGGGGGTGACATACCTGCCAGTAAGGTGTGTCACCCTGGGTCATCGGGGAGAAGTTATCCCCACGACCGTGTGAATGTGGTATGAATGGACAGCGACAAATTGGGGCCTTGGCGTAGCGTTGCTGCTCCCAAGTCATGCATGGTGGACTTGGGCTAATCCAATGTGATGTGGATGTGGTGTGTGTGAGCTAGGGACCACAGTGGAGTGCATGCATGCATGCATTGTACGTGTGCCATGATGAATGTGTGTGTTTAACGTTCAAAAATGCGTTCCACGAGGCAACTCCTGACTGCTCTTCCCTCAGCAGACCGGGTAGCTTCGGTTAGGGGGGGACTGGGTGGTTGGGGTGTCAGGTCATCACGTATGTCAATCTCCGGGCCCTTTCTCATGGCGTAGTTGTGCAGCACGCAACATGCACCGATGATCTGGCACACGAAGTTGGGGGAATACAACAAGGCCCCCCCAGACGTGTCCAGGCATCGGAAACGGGACTTCAGGAGGGCACATGTCCGTTCCACCACTGCACGGGTACGCATGTGTGCAGCATTGTAGTTTCTCTCTCCTCTGGTTTGGGGGATCTGGTATGGAGTCATGAGATGGGGCCCAAGTGCATATGCCGAGTCACCTGGAAGGAAAAAGACAGGAGGATGTTAGTCATGCATGTGCCCCTCATGATGTCTGCATCATGGGGTCGGACAGTCATGCCTGACTCCCATGGCACTCACCAACCAGCCAGCTGTTCCCGTACACGTTCTGTTCGAATTCTGTGGAGATGTTGCATTGACGGTATATGTAGCTGTCGTGGCTGGCACGGACGTGCCATATGAGGCATTGGCTATCACCTGTACGTTGATGGAATGCCACTGCTTACGGTATATGTGCTCTGTGTCACGGGGGGCCGTAGTGCCACATGTGTGCAATCAATGGCCCCCACGGTGCGTGGGAATCCGGCAATGCTGCAGAAATCCTGCATTGCCTTCCGCCTCAGATGCTCATGGCTGGGTTTGATGATGTGGTGGGACATGCGTCTGAGGATTGCGGGGACAACCTGGTGCACACATCTGCTCATGCTGGATTGTGACATCCCAGCCACGACTCCACTTGTACGCTGAAATGATCCACTGGCGAGGAAATGCAGTGTTGCCACTACCTTGACCAGTGGCTGCACTGCATGTGAGCGTTGTGTCTTGCTGGTGATGTCATCATGCAGGGTTGTGGCCAATTCCAGGATGGCATCAGGGCTGAATCTGAAGATGCGAAACACCTCAGAATCACCCATGCCAAAGACGTTCAGGCGTGTTCAGTATATCCTCTCCCGTGCCCTCCTACGTGCCGGCGGACACAGTAGTAGTGCCATGACCATGGCTGCCCCTGGCATGTTGGCATACTAATGTGTTGTCCTGCAAGTGGCGTTGCTCAGCTCGTTCGTAACGGTGCTGCTGTAGCTGCTCTCCAGCTGACCTGTGCATGTCTGTTGCTGAGTTACCCCTGCTTTATAAGGGGTAAATGTAGGCCGGACGTACAACTTGCGCGCACCGCGCGTAGCCTGCGTCGGGCGCATGTACGCTCGTGAATCGCCATATATCGCTCATTTGCATATTTAATTAGAAAATAATATGGGAGCGCAAGATGCGTCCAGCGTAAATATGCGCCTACGATACGCCGGCGTAGGAAAGTTACGTCGGTCAGAAGAAGCCTATTTGATGGCATATCTAGTTCTGTGGGCACGGCGCAAAGATACAACGGCGCACATTTTGACTTACGCGGCGTATTTCGAGATACGTCGGCGTAAGTCCTACGTGAATCTAGCTCTAAGTGTGTAGCAGAGCTAAGCTGGGAGACAATACCCTGGCCAACACATCAGGTGCTGTGGGACAGGCCAAATGGAATTGCAACAAACTGGAAATGTGTTCTCCCAGCACAATCGAATATTGCTGATGTAGAAGAAAAATAGTGACCAAGTAGACATCCTTAACCACTTCCCACCCAAGGACGTCATATGACGTCCTGGACTTTCAGTGGGGATATCTAAAAGATGCCTGCACAGCTACAGGCATCATTCAGATATCCATCTCTTCAGCCGGTGATCCTGTGCACCATAAGAACGATCATAGTGGCAGTTCCGCCGCTTGATCGTTCTTATAGGCGACGGGAGGGGAAGTCCCGTCGCTCAGAAGCGAACACACACGCAAGTCCCACCCACATATGTAAACGCCGTTCAAACCACACATGAGGTATCGCCGCGTGCGTTAGAGCGCCAGCAACAATTCTAGCACTAGACCTCCCCTAACTCTAAACTGGTAACCTGTAAAAAAAAATTAAGCAACACCTATGGAGATTTTTAAGTACTGAAGTTTGGCGCCATTCCATTAATGTGTGCGCAATTTTAAAGCGTGACATGTTAGGTATCTATTTACTCAGCGTAACTTCATCTTTCACATTATACAAAAAAATTGGGCTAACTTTACTGTTTTGTTATTTTTTAATTCATGAAACAATTTTTTCCCTCCAAAAAAAAGGTGTTTAAAAAATTATTGTGCAAATACCGTGCGAGATAAAAAGTTGCAATGACCCCCATTTTATTCCCTAGGGCATATATAGTGATTGGGGGTTCCAAGTAATTTTCTAACAAAAAAATTATGATTTTTGCATGTAGGGGAGAAGTACCAAAATAGGCCCGGTATGAAAGTGGTTAATATTAGAGTCCAGAAGGGTGCACGCCTCCACCCCCCACAGCTAAAGGAAATTGATGACTGACCTGGCAGATTCCATATGGAATTTTTGAACCTAAAATGCCACATTCTGAAATTGTTCCAGAATGTGGCAAATGCCTCCATTTGCTTTGTGGAAAGTGGAAAGGTTGGAGTAGTATCCCTGAAATATTATACTGCTGAGCAAAGTGTTTGAGGGGGACAAAGATATCAAGCCATTTTTAAGGAATCAAGACTGGCACCCTTTGGCCACTGTAATGAAAGTTGCTCCAGGGAAAGACAGGGGCATACTGCATCAGTATGGACAGAGATAGTATACTTTAGCATGGGAGAAATATCAGTAGTCAGGTGAGTAGCCATCTTCTTCATCAGAAAGCATAGGAGACATAAAAAAACATCAGAGGTGGACTCTGGAGGAGTGGCCCCATGACCTCTGGCTCCTAACAGAGAATACTGTGTGAGCCCCCCAAGGTCCACTGATAGTTTCCCCCTGCACCTATGATCCACTGAAAAAAAAGTCCACCCCAAAGGGTTACTCACTATCTTTGCTGTGGAACAGAAAGCGGAAATGCTTTCTTGCTTTCTGTGATCAGTAACTCTAAGCATAGGGAGCTCAGAAACATTCAGGGGTTGCTAAACCCTGTAACAAGGAAGGGGCAGGGAGTGGAAAACTTTTGTGCCAGGGCTGCAAGTCAAGACACTAAAAATAGCACACCTCTGCACAGCAAATTTCAGTGCATTTAAGGCTCTGTGAGTACAGAAAGTGTTCTCAGACCCATCATGCAGGAGAGACCACACAGAACAAATGGTGCCAAATTAAAAAGTGTCAAAATCCCACAAAAGGTTCCCCCCAAATGGCCCAGCCCGGCGCCATATCGTTATCATCAAGAGACAAAGCCATAACTTAAAGCAGTGTCTTGTGGTCCCTGTAGTTAGCAGGATATAGGGACAAGTCCCTTCAAACTCTTCACCATCCCTGAGGGCATAGCCACAAGGTGGTCTTCAGGTACAGGTTCGCCCCATGTGGCAGTGTCATGGCCTGAACTTGTAAAGCTCCCTGCAGCTTCTTCCTGGTGGAGTCTAGGTACAGTGCCCAAAGGTGCAGTTGAGAAGTCAACAGATCTGTAAAGCTGCTAGATGGAAGCCACAGTGGCAATGAGCAGCGGCAGGCTTAATAGAACAATCATCATGTAAAAGGGTAGTAAAATAATAAAAAAAAAAGTTTGCCTTTCTAAGAGCAGAGAGATAGGATGCCCGTACACCTAAAGAAATGGAGGGTTGCAGAGAATGGGAGAAACTATGCTGGGGCTGTCCTCACAGCTTTTGTTTACCAGTGTCCAATCGCCTGCAGGTAGCTGCATAACCCATCTTTCTAACACTATAATTCTGTATCCTAGAATGCATGATTAAGAAACAGATAAAGACAATGTGCTGCTTTTCTAGCTGGCATATTTAAACTTTGGATCAAATGACTGGGTTATCCTTCCCAAAAGTGTTTTTTTTTATACTCTGATAAACTAATGATATCAAATACAGAATAGTAATCTCTGCAGTAAAAACCAGTTGCAAGTCCTTTACTGATGTGATTATACACAGAACACCGACTCATAATTACATTGTGTAGGCTCATGACCTGAAATTAGATTATACAAGACTCTACAGAAAAGACATAATTATAGTTTAATTATTGATACGTGGGTGTATAATTGATCAATTAAATGTAAAAATAGTAAAAAATAATTCACAAGAGCGACAGCTGCATATGATCATTCCAGGCTTTTTTTTAAGATCCAAGCCATCGACAAAGTATGTACTTCAAAGTAATGTTACATTGTTCTGGGTACAAATCAAAGGATAAGTTCACCTTAAAAAAATTCATATACATTCTTTTGCATGTAAGCCTGTAAAGCATTTACATACGCAATCAGCATATCACAAGTGTAATGTCAGGCTCCTGCAGACTGTCAGTGTAGATGTCTGACTGTACCTCCGATATGGGCAGGCAGTTACTTCAATGAACTATATTGATGCTCACCAGTGGTCTTGTAGTTCATTGAAAACTACAAACCGTCAGCAGCAAAGGCAGTCAGTACTTGTAGCGTATTCATTCACAGAATGTTGTGAATAAAACGACTGGGCCCTGTGGGTGGAGCCCTGCATGGCCATGCTCCTTTCAAATTGCGACAGCAGGTGTGGGGAGCAGATCCCCAGCCTGCTGTCACAGAGGGAGGGGTAAATCAGGTGGAGAGCTGCAGGAGCGGGAACATGTTACATGTTCCACCCTAAAAAGAGGAACATGTTCCCAAAAGGTAAATTTATCCTTTAAACATTGTGATAGGTCTGCATTTGTCACAGAAGCCTCAGGACAACTTTTACCTGGTTAATGTTAGCAAGAGGTTCCTCATCTTGTACAAGCATCTGGGCAAATTGTAGTCCCTGATCAGGGCTGATCCTCATGACACTACGAAGCAAGAAGATCCAATCTGGAGTGTATCCCACCTAGAGAAACAAAAATAGGAACAAGAGTTTCAGTTGTGATGGAAAAAAAAAAGAAGCTGTTTTTTAAAAGCCATTTGGGGAAGACTTACTTTTTTGGCATAAAGAACTATTTTCTGGAATTGGCCAGTCTCTGCAAAGCATTGAATCACTTTGTTTGGCACACTAGCACGCAGGTAAACACTAAGTGCAAGAGTTGGATCCACTGCCTTTACCAAGTCTCCAAGCTCCTCAGAACACTCAAGCTGAATTAAAGAGAAAGGGAATTGATTTGGACAAGTCAGTATGGTTCACAATAGTATTTTTTTTATTGAACTGATGGTAATTTGGGGTATGGCTATTACCTTATCTTCTTTTAACCATTTCTCCAAAAGTTGCTTGCGTCCTTGTTGCAGGACCGGCCTGCAAAGCTCAAGTGACTCTTGCTTGTTTAACTGACCCTGATCTAGTAAAATCCCAAAGTACTGAAGCAGAGGTGATGCTTGTCCAGGCTGAGCTGGTACAGTCTGAAACTTCCTGATGGTGTCCGCTGTGCGAAGAATTCCCTGGAGAGACCGAAAAATGCCACATATTATAAAGGATACAATTTATCATTATATAGTGTCTGGTGATTAATTTTTAGCTGGGATACCTTTGGAGCAGATGCAGCTACTTTGGCAGCTTCAGAGTAATTCCCCTGAGTAAACAAGGTGTTAAACTTTCTGGCAAATAGCTCTTCAGCTCCAGTTAAGTTGCTTCGAATAGCCATTCGTAGTCCCAAATCGGCATTCTGCAACACGTTTGTAGCATAATTCACTATGTTCTCTTCTTCTACACAAACTGAAAGCACCTGAAAAAAAAAAAAAAAAAAAAGATGATCAGTCTCTACTATATAAAATTTCATTATTTAAGGCCTCATGTACACTGCTGCTGATAAACGGACGTTTAGGAGCAGATTGATGTTTTTTTCAGAAGCCCCTCAACTCTCGTTTGTTCTCTTATCTGTCCATGTATACCGTGAAAAGGTAGGGGGCGCTACAGATATTGCAATAACTTAATAATCATAAATATATATAGTGATAATAATAATAATAATGTCCAACAATAACAAAAGGTGATAATCATAAATAGTTAATATTAGTAGTAATAATAATGTCCAACATAGTGCATAACTCCCGACTGGGAGATTGAGTGTTAAATCTAGATCAGTATTGTGCAACAAAAGCCCAATAATAAAAGTGCTGTTGGTAATAAACTTGTGCTCGGAGAATAATTCCACTCCACCAATAGAAATTTCCACCTCCACCAAACGGAAAACAATCACAGCAAATGTGCTCAAGGATGGCACCTAACCACAAGATGTTGACCCATTTAGTTAAAAAGAGGTCAATAACAGCATATAGCAAAAGCCATGGATTCCATGCGCAGCTCTTTGTCACTTGATTCCACCAGACTCCATATCATATGAAGCAAACCAGAAAAAAGAGAAAACCGCCATAGGGTAATATCGTTTTTAATAAAAATAAAAATCGGACAGCGCCAAGTGGCCCCTTACTTTGGTTGGTGCCTTTCCCCAACACTGAGGCCAATTAGCGTTGTAAGTTTTAGTGGAGAGACGTTTCCACGCTCAGGACGCTTGCAGGATAGCGTGCGTTCCACCTCTCGGATCCAGAGAGCCAGCGCGTCCGGAAGTGCGTTGATTTTGCTTGACCAAACGCTTGGTCACACAAAATCAATGCACTTCCGGTCGCGCTGGCTCTCTGGATCCGAGAGTGGAACGCACCCTATCCTGCAAGCGTCCTGACCGTGGAACCGTCTCTCCACTAAAACTTACAAACGCTGATTAGCGTCAGTGCCGGGGAAAGGCACCAACAAAAGTAAGGGGCCACTTGGCGCTGTCCGATTTAATTTTTTTTATTAAAAACGATATTACTCTATGGCGGTTTTCTCTTTTTTCTGGTTTGCTTCATATGATATGGAGTCTGGTGGAATCAAGTGACAAAGAGCTGCGCATGGAATCCATGGCTTTTGCTATATGCTGTTATTGACCTCTTTTTAACTAAATAGGTCAACATCTTGTGGTAAGGTGCCATCCTTGAGCACATTTGCGGTGATCGTTTTCCGTTTGGTGGAGGTGGAAATTTCTATTGGTGGAGTGGAATTATTCTCCGAGCACAAGTTTATTACCAACAGCACTTTTATTAATGGGCTTTTGTTGCACAATACTGATCTAGATTTAACACTCAATCTCCCAGTCGGGAGTTATGCACTATTTTGGACATTATTATTACTACTAATATTATTAACTATTTATGATTATCACCTTTTGTTATTGTTGGACATTATTATCACTATATATATATATTTATGATTATTAAGTTATTGCAATATCTGTAGCGCCCCCTACCTTTTCACTTTATCCATTATTGTTTCAGTAGACTGCAATTTGGGGTGCAGCTCAGTAATATTATTATAATTCACTATAGTAATTGTTTAGTTGGCGCGAGATTTTACCCCCCACATGTCCATGTATACCGAGTATATGAAAAATAAATAAAAGGACGGTGCTAATTCAACATCTCATAAATCAATAACAAAAAAGAAGAAAAGTCCACAAAACCTTGCAGAAAGTGTTCAACATTGTGAAATAAGTGAAAATTAAAGGTTTGTGCTTCATCAACACTCGTGTGATAGAGAAAACTCTAACAGCAATTTGCTAAATCAACAATTGCAACTCACCAAACATGCATTTCATGGGTTCACATTTTCAGGAAGCTTTCTGAAGACATGAACCCACGAAATGCATTGAGGCTGTGTGCTCTTTCACACTGACGTCACTTCCGGTTTACCTGGTCCATATCTTTTGAGTGGTGGAATGCACGCCGAAAGTCAGGGAAACAGCGAGTTTTACCCTACTAGTGAGCTGTACATGACAGTGCTAGCTTATAGCACCAACGAGTGCAAGTGCAAACTTCAGGCTATATTATTGGCATATTTGTACCGGCTATATTGCGCTGTGTCATTCTACTCTGCTGCTTCCTTTGAGTGTCTGTCTGCATAAGAATTGCAAGATCTAGCAGCTGATATCAGACAAGTCACGGACCATCCCTCTCGGATATGGTTTACCTGTCCACATATACGACATCTACGCAATTGTTGATTTTGCAAATTGCTGTTTGGAGAGTTCTCTCTCACACGAGTGTTGAAGCACAGACTTTTCATTTTCACTTATTTCACAATATTGAACACTTTCTACAAGGTTTTGTGGACTTTTCTTTTTTTTTTGTTATTGATTTATGAGATGGTGAATTAGCGCTCTTTAATTTATTTTTCATATGCTAATGGAAGATTTATTGACTTGAAAAAAGGGGCAGTTTTTTCATTATAGCACTGAGATTGGCGCGATCATTTATTGAACACACATCACATGTACACTGAGTGGTTTATAGTCGTTTAGAGGCAGTTGAGTTTAGCGGCATTTTTTTTTTTTTAAGCAAAACATTGCATTCAGGACAGAAGTTTATTGGCATTTGGAACGTCAAATTCTTGTAATTGATTGCAAATGCGGTTGCAATTAGCCACGTTTCATTTATAAGCGTTTTCAATGGAAATTTCTATCCATTAACATTGTAAAAAAAAATGCTTTTAAAACGCAAATGTGGCTAAACGTGCATAAACGCGGCACAACAGATGTTTTTAACCGTCAGCTAGTAGCTGTCAAATTCCAGCGTTCAGGAGAGGTTTTTAAACGTCCTGTGTACATGAAAGCCTAAAGGTTTTACTATGTCTATAAAAACCTAACACATTGTATCACCACAGACAGATCTGTTAAATTGTCATGGTTTTTATTGATTTTTCAAGCTTCAGAAAATTAGAAATAAGTGTTTTTTCTTTAAAGTGAAATTCTTCCAGGCTATTGCCAACTATGCTTAAATCTGCTTCCACTCACCTTCTAAATCCTATTCTCACTACCCTATGATAGGAAGATGCCTATATGTCATGAAAATGCAACAAGCCTGTCTGCTTACCTGATCTCCATGTGTTCATTAGAGGCTTACCCTGCTCTGGTTCCCCTTTTTATCACTTCCTCTTCCTGTATGGCTCCACCCTAGTCCATCCCAGGAAGCCTATATTAACCGTTGCTCTACAGGTCTGCAGTGCTGTTCAACAGTGTTCCTATGCTTAGTTCCTGTCTGCAGTATAGTTGCTAGTTCCTGTTTGCAGAGTGCTTCGTTCATCTTCCATGTACCGTTTTGGCTTGTTCCCGACTTCCTTGTCTGACTGTGCCCCTGACTATTTGCATGTCCCACGGTTATCCTTGTCTGCCTGTTGCCCTGACCTCGGCTTGCCCATCACCACGGTTTGTCCTGCTGACTGCTTCCCCTTTCTCCCTGCGGAGTGTGACTTGAGGAATCTCGGGGATGCGACCTGGACCCAGTTGCGGCCAAGACCATCCTTACCATCAAAGGCTCTGGTGAATACAAAACTGGGTCTTGGACTCCGCGCCCTGGGTGATCTTAGGTTCACGCTTCGTCTCTGCTAGCAGTAGTCGGCCATAGGATTCACCACCCTGTGGTGCATCCCTGACCCCAACGGGGTGCACTTGTCACCTGGCTACGGGTGACCTGACACTATAATTACCAATTCTGGAGTCGCTTCGGTCTGGTCACATGATCTCCCCAGCAGGCAGCTTCAAGCAGGCAGCTTCAGGGGAAAGGAGAGATCACCAAGGATGAGCTCTGGCGTGTTCGCATAGAACAGGTGCAGAGCCCGCCAGGAAGTGTGCACGGCACTGTGCTAATCACAGCCAGGGAGACATTGTCCCGATGCTCGGCTGTGGGGATCGTGAAATGTCTCCCTGGCTGTGATTAGCGCAGCGCCGTGCACACTTCCTGGCGGGCTCTGCACCTGTTCTATGCGAACACGCCAGAGCTCATCCTTAGGAGATCACCAACAACGGCTGCAATGCCTGTGTAAGGTCGTCACCAATAAGCTTACTATGAGGCATCTATTGTTGGCTTTCCTAACTTTCCCCTGAAGCTGCCACTGAGAACCAATCACATGACCAGACATGAGCGTCCTCAGAAAAAGTACCGTATTTATCGGCGTATACCGCGCACTTTTTTGCCCTTAAAATCAGGGCAAAACCGTGGGTGCGCAATATACGCCGATACTCGTTTCCCAAGCTGTGTTTGAACGCGGCCGCCGACATATACCGAGCGCGGTACACTCGGCCATGCTCGGCTCCCCTCGCACTTATGCGAAAGAAGCCGAGAGGAGCCGAGCGTGCCCGAGTGTACTGCGCTTGGTATATGCCGGCGGCGTTCAAACACAGCGGGGGAAGCGGGGATCGGCTCAGAGACAGTGCGGGACAAGCAGGGAGGACACCACGAAGGCCGCAGACAGACCACGGACCGGACAAGGCCGCCGGGTAAGACACCAAAACTGTAAGTAATAATAAAAAAAAAAATCAGCAATTTCACGTCCAGATCATGGGCGTGCGCTATACGCCGGTGCGCGCAATAGGCCGATAAATACGGTAAGTATATTCCTTCTACAGAGTAGTTAGAATAGAAGTTTTGTTTTTAGTCAAATTTAATCTGCACCATGTGTTCTGCAGCATCAAAAACTGCTATTTAGGGACAGGATCACCCCCATGTATAACACCCTGCTGCTTCTTCCAGAAGTAGTCTGGATAAAGTCCCCAAGGCACAATTGAGAAGTCAACATTCACAAAGCTGCTAGATGGAAGCCACAGTGGCTATGAGCAGCTACATGCTTGATAGAAGAATCATCCCAGCGGTCTCTCTGAATCCACTGTGGATCTCATGTCTACAGCCCTCTTTGAGTAACTGTTCCCAGCCACCTCTGTTGAACAGTTGAAAGTTGACACCAGCCATCAGGCCCACTGCCCGCAGGAACCTGACTGGCCACTATGCAGCATCATCCTTGTGTTTACATTTTCTTGCAAGAAAGAGACCCTCCTGACAGCTGCAGAGAACATGCCCAAGCTCAAGTTCCAAGGCCACAAGTACAAGCTCTTTGCTGACCTAAACCTAGACCCATTCACCATACAAAAATGCCGCCATAAGGCCCCTTTCACACTGGGGTGTTTTTCGGGCGAAGCCTCATCTGCAATCCCAATGTGCTGGTAAAAAAAGCTAAGACCCTAACATTTTAGGGCGTTTTTGCAGTGCCTCAGTGTGAAAGGGTAAGGCGTTTTTACAGCTCTTTCAATTCATTTCAATGGAGAGGGGTGTTTTTGGTGCGTTTTTTTTAGCGCCCAAAAGCTGCTCCAAAGATGCTGCTTGCAGGACTCAGTGTGAAAGGGTCCATGGAGAGCATTTTATGAGCGTTTTAATAGCGCTATTATTAACGCTGTAAAAACGCTTCAGTGTGAAAGGGGTCCAAGAGACATTAAACCTCGGTCCTGCAATCTCACCAAATTAAATACAAGTGAGGATACCCATTTAAAATGAATCTTCACCCATCAGGGGGAAGCCACGAAGAGAAGGCCCCTGGAGAAAGCAAAAGCCAAACTGGAAACGCTCCCACCTCAACTGTGGGAATGGAGTTGGGTGTATAGGATTTTACTGTGTTTTTTAATTTTTGTTTTTTTTATTTTTTGTGGTTGAACTGGATGGACTTGTGTCTTTTTTCAACCTGACTAACTATGTAACTATGTAACCTTCTGTTCCGGGACGGCAGCAGCTGCAGCCCAGCAGGCTCATTGTCCTCTCAATCACCTTCCCACCACCTGGAACATGAGTGGGAGACAGTCCCATCCTGCAAATGTGTACTTTCTCAAATCACATCCACATCAGATTCACCACGCTCTGATGCAGGCTGAAGGCCCAGAGTGGTAAGACTATTTTCAGATTCCCTGGACTATGCCCAGGACCACTTTTCATTTTTTGACCAGACAATCACTTTAAGTCTCACAAGTCTCTATCACTTGCTACAATGCTACAGCATGAGTCCGATAATAGGACAAAGCCATCTTGCCTTTTCACATTACTGGTCCCTGTATGGGTCCAGGGATTGCACGGCATGGTGGGTAGAACCTCAGAGGTGTCTTTAGGGTCTGAAAACTATAGTTATAGACCACAGCCCAAAATCTGTATAGCAAGCAATGGCCAATTATGAATGTTACACCAAGTGCCGTAGAAAGTGCCCAAGCAGGATCCAGTGCCTGAAGCAAAATTACAAGCCGTCCCTCCACAGTCAAGATTCCCAACGTATTACAGAGGCTGATATAAAAATTGTGAAAAAAAGAAAATTATTATATGCGCCCTTCAACCTTCTTCCACCCCACTGCCGCAATCAATATACAAACCTCAAAAAAGCAGCTACTTAAAAAATTTGAATAATATGTGAAAAATTCTGAATGAACAAAATAGTAGCGCTATGTGCAAATATTATTTTGAACAACCCTAAATAAATGTGAAAATAAATCTGTGACAAAATATACACATATTAAATAGGGGTGCAACGGATCACAGGTGATCTGTGATCCGAACGGGTCACCCCCTACGGATCGGCACACACTGTGATCTGCGGATTGCCGCGGCTCCGAAACTAGGCCGAAGCCGCTGCCTTTCCTAATAATGTTATGGCCGCGGCTCCGGAGCTAGGCCAAAGCCGCGGCCTTTCCTAACGTTTTGGCCGCGGCTTCGGCCTAGCTCCGGAGCCGCGGCCATCTTGGTACACCTGGCAGCGGCCCTCCTCCTCTGTTTACACCCACAGAGGAGGAGGAGCCCGCACTCGTGGCCGTGGGACACACCGCTGGAAGTGTCTGTACTACCTGAGGGGGGGGGGGGTGTCTTGCCTGAGGGGGGGGGGGGGTGTTTGTCGGTACTACATGGGGGGTGTCTGTACTGATGCGGGTGTCTGCACCGAGGGGGTTCTTTACTGAGGGGGGAATATAGTTGGTGGGGGGGTGACACCATTTTTTTCTGCACTGGGTGACACCAACCCGAGTGAAGCCACTGAAGTGGGGGAGATGTGGATATTACAGCGGGGGGTATGTGGATATTACAGTGGGGGGGGGGAGTGGGTATTACAGTGGGGGGGGGGATGTGGATATTATAGTGGGGGGGGGGGGGGATGTGGATATTACAGTGGGGGGGGGGGGGAGATGTGGATATTACAGTAGGGGGAGATGTGGATATTACAGTGGGGGAGAATTTTTCTTTTTTTTGCCGATCCGAAAAATGATCCGATCCATGACTCCTGATCCGAGCAACGATCCGAACCGTGAGTTTTTTGATCCGTTGCACCCCTAATAGTAAACTATAAATCAGTATATGTGACCTAAACTGTTTTATTAGCAACTCCTAATTTAAATTTCGTATATTATCATTTATTATGCGTGGTGCCGTCTTGCCGGTTTGGGGTATGGGAGCCCATTCTGACAGGCGGCGTCAACGCAATAGGTAATTTATCTTCTTGACCTGATACGCATTAATTTGTAGAACAAGGATAGTATAACAATATCCTTTAGGTTTTTAGTAAACATATGTACATTAGATATGTGAATAGGAATGTTCTCTTTTTTCAATCCATATGTGTACACTATGTGCCTTTTTAACCTGTTAACGCCCGCCGCATATATATGTACGTCCACAGAATGGCACGTACAGGCATATGGGCGTACATGTACGTCCCTGCCTTCCTCCCCCCCCCCCCCCCGGTACATGCGGCGGTCGGAAACCCGCGGGGAGCGATCCGGGACGAGGGCGCAGCTATTCATTTCTAGCCGCCCCCTCGCGATCGCTCCCCGGAGCTGAAGAACGGGGAGAGCCATATGTAAACACGGCTTCCCCGTGCTTTACTGTGTCGGCTGCATCGATCGAGTCATCCCTTTTATAGGGAGACTCGATTGATGACGTCAGACCTACAGCCACACCCCCTACAGTTGTAAACACACACTAGGTGAACCCTAACTCCTTCAGCGCCCCCTGTGGTTAACTCCCAAACTGCAACTGTCATTTTCACAATAAACAATGCAATTAAAAGGCATTTTTTGCTGTGAAAAGGACAATGGTCCCAAAATTGTCCGAAGTGTCCGCCATAATGTGGCAGTCACGAAAAAAAAAAGAATCGCCGATAGTCTCCATTAGTAGTAAAAAAATAAAAAATAAAACTATCCCCTATTTTGTAAACGCTATAAATTTTGCGCAAACCAATCGATAAAAGCTTATTGCGATTTTTTTTAACAAAAATAGGTAGAAGAATACGTATCGGCCTAAACTGAGGGGAAAAAAAATTTATATATGTTTTTGGGGGATATTTATTACAGCAAAAAGTAAAAAATATTGATTTTTTTTCAAAATCGTCGCTCTATTTTTGTTTATAGCGCAAAAAATAAAAACCGCAGAGGTGATCAAATACCACCAAAAGAAAGCTCTATTTGTGGGAAAAAAAGGATGTCAATTTTGTTTGGGAGCCACATCGCACGACCGCGCAATTGTCTGTTAAAGCGACGCAGTGCCGAATCGCAAAACCTGGCCTGGGCCTTTAGCTGCATAAAGGTCCGGGGCTTAAGTGGTTAAATAATATATTAATATTATATTTTTTACATTTTTTAATAATTTATGTATTATTGTGATTAATTGTGCACTTATATTTGGTATATATGGCAGTTCGCAATGACTCCAAGTATGTATAAGTATAGTGTAATTTAAATGATCATCTCTCTACGACTGCTTTATATGTGTCAGGGCTTGATGTATTATGGTCGTGGGGACACGAAGTACGCACAGACGTAATGTGATACACGTCCGTTCAGCAGATGAAGTTTGCCGTAGGACCGCAGAGTACGTGCAGACGTTGCGTGACATACGTCCGGGTCAACGAGCGGACAGTGTATAAAAGGGGAGGCTATGAGACCATGTAACCAACCCTATTTGAAGAAGTCCTGAGCAACGAAACTGGTCTACGAGAGGTCACACAGCATACCAGGAAAACGTTCGGAATACCGACCACCGTGTGTGTAGTGCTTTGAAGTGAAGAGGGGAACGAACCGAGCAGGGGGCGAGACTGACGGTTTACCTTAGGTCCGCCGAGACCATAATACAACAAGCTTATTGCGAAATGGTCTTTGGTTTGGAGCCCACTGCCGAGTTCATTGTTGAAGTGCCTCTATTTGTTTTGCTAAATGTGAGTACAACGTGTGAAGGTTTCTTATGCTGTTTTTAATAAATTCGTTTTGATATACTTCACTATTGGAGACATTTTTACTTTACATGTGGAGCAACTTCTGATTTAGGGGAACACTGGTGGAATTGATTATTTTGTTTGGAGATTTATTCAGCTTTATTGCCAAGCATGCGAATGCAAGGCATATTTTATTGGTAAGCGCAATTCCTTTGGGTGTGGAGTCACTGAGCACTAGAGCAAGATTGTTTAAGAAGATTTTTTTGGACACTTAGTTTAATCACTTGGAATTTAATCACTTATGGACTTGTCTTGTTAAAATTATCCTTATTACTGGATGAACATTTTTTTTTTTTTTTTTGGAACATTTTATTTATATTGTTTTTTTCATCAATATTTTTTCACTTCTCACATATACCGATTATAGTTTAATATGTGTATATTTTGTCAGATTTATTTTCACATTTATTTAGGGTTGTTCAAAATAGTAGCGCTATGTGCAAAAACTAATTTTGTTCATTCAGAATTTTTCACATATTACAGAGGCTGCACTGATCTGAATGCACTGCTTCCCTTGTAGTAGAAGGCAGTGAAGAGTTGATTGAAGAATTTGAAGTAACTAGTTAAGCACCGAAACTTCTCTATAAGGGATAAGAGGTTCATTTACTACAGAACACTAGCAAGAAACCGAAGTGCCAACCCAAGGGGGCCATGACTAAAAAGACAAAAGAGGCTGCAACACCACTCCAGGTGATACAATAGCTTTACTGAAAATCTGGTGCCGGTCCGGTCTGTGAACTGAAAAACTGAATGAATGCTTTATTCGCAAAAATCCATGCATTACCTCGGAGGTTATGATTAAGCAATTTGGTGAGTGAAACATGTTAACCTTGCCGCTATTGATGTAATGCGTGGATTTAAGCATTCATACTTCTGAAGAGTAGTGCAGTCACCGCTTTTGCACATACTTGGGCATGTCCAAAAGCTTTGCTAATGTCCAATTACCTGAAGGTAGCAGCCTATAATCTAGGGTCTGTAATTACCTAGCTAGTGTCCTATACTGTACAATGATAGCATAGTTTCCTCTGCGTTTTAAGAGTGTTTTGGCATCCCAAACAGATTTCTGAAATTATTGCATATAGATATTACTGAATATTGTATATGATGATAGAAGTTGGAAAAAAATACTGGTGAAATTACAACCACACACAAAATGTTAAGATTTTCTTACCTGCCCTTTTTTATTCACGCCAATAATTCCAGAGGTAGGTTCATGAGGCGCAGTCACAAAAATTGTATCTGCGCTGATTCTGTTCATATAAATGCAGGCCCCAGACTCCAGGTCATACATGTGGATATAGCCATATTTTGTAATTAAGTAGATCACTCCATGTTTGGTGCCAATCTGAGCATTAAAAATAAAAGCATTTTAAAATGCATCTTAAATATACATGTATGGATAATATGCCATATAAGTGATACCATAAATTAAAGAAAGTACCCTGCTTGATATGACTTGAGAACAATAAAAAAATAGTAACAGAATGGACTATTACAGGAAAACGTTCATGTGACAACACTGAAGAAATCACACTTTGCTACAATGTAAAGTAGTGAATGTATAGCTTGTATAACAGTGTCAATTTTCTGTCCCCTCAAAATAACTCAACACACAGCCATTAATGTGTAAACCGCTGGCTCCAAAAGTGAGTACACCCCTAAGTGAAAATGTCCAAAAGTGTCAATATTTTGTGTGGTCACCATTATTTTCCAGCACTGCCTTAACCCTTTGGGCATGGAGTTTACCAGAGCTTCACAGGTTGCCACAGGGGTCCGCTTCTACTCCTCCATGACGACATCACGGAGCTGGTGGATGTTGGAGACCTTGCGCTCCTCCACCTTCTGTTTGAGGATGCCCTACAGATGCTCAATAGGGTTTAGGTCTGGAGACATGCTTGGCCAGTCCATCACCTTTACCCTCAGTTTCTTTAGCAAGGTAGTGATTGTCTTGGAGGTGTGTTTGGGGTCGTTATGTTGGAATACTGCCCTGCAGCCCAGTCTACATGTCCCCAGTAAATGTTGGCATTCATGGTTCCCTCAATGAACTGTATCTCCCCAGTGCCGGCAGCACTCATGAAGCCCCAGACCATGACACTCCCACCACCATGCTTGACTGTAGACAAGACACACTTGTCTTTTTATTCCTCATCTGGTTCCCGCCGCACTCGCTTGACACCATGTGAACCGAATAAGTTTATCTTGGTTTCATCAGACCACAGGACATGGCTCCAGTAACTCATGTCTTTAGTCTGCTTGTCTTCAGCAAACTGCGGGCTTTCTTGTGCATCATCTTAAGAAGAGGCTTCGTTCTGGGACGACAGCCATGCAGACCAATTTGATGTAGTGTGTGGCGCATGGTCTGAGCACTGACAGGCTGACCCCCAACCTCTACAGCAATGCTGGCAGCACTCATACGTCTATTTCCCAAAGACAACCTCTGGATTTGATGCCGAGCACATGCACTTAACTTCTTTGGTCGATCATGACGACGCCTGTTCTGAGTGGAACCTGTCCTGTTAAACTGCTGTTATTTTGAGGGGACAGAAAATTCAGAATAGGCAAGTAAACATCTTTCCTTTTACAGGGTAGATAGAATAGGCTTAGAATGGGGGTGAGGAGTACGTTTAAGCTTAGCTAGGTTTTGACTTTCCTTCCACTTCAAATGCTAGATACTCAATTTGTGTTTTTTACCAGTGCATGAACTAAGTGCAGGAAAATCCCATCTACTAATCATCCCATCATGAAAGAGTGCTCTGCAAACCGTATCAGTAATAAACCAATCCACAATAGATGCATCAAAAAATCCAAATGCAGGTTCTGTGAGCCTTGTGTCTATACCAAACGCTTTCCTCTGTGCCATCAGTCAGAAACTGATCAAATTTGTACCCCATTGACAGATATCAGTGGGAGGAGGGGGGCTAGCTATTTGACAAAGACAATAAGGAGCCCCAGCCTGAATTTTAACAGGATGTTATGTGAGCATTCTTCCTTAAAGTAGAGTTCCACCCAAAAGTGGAACTTCCGCTTAAACCACTCCTTGCCCCCTTACATGCCACTTTTGGCATGTCATTTTTTGGGGGGGGCGACTTCCTGTCCCACTTTCTCCTTCCGCCCAGGGACCGCTTAGGCGATACGTCATATCGCCTACGGCGGCGGCTCCTCCCTGACCACTCAGAGCCGCTCGCGCATGCGCAGTGAGTTCCCGGCCGTGAAGCCGAAAGCTGTCACAGCCAGGTGCCCACACTAGGAATGGAGGCGCTTGCCGGAAAGGAACGGGGCTCCGGGCGGCGCTGGAACGTGGAGCAGGCGAGTGTCTTTTTATTAAAAGCCAGCAGCTACGCTTTTTGTAGCTGCTGACTTTTAATAAACATAAAAAAAGCCTGGAACTCCCCTTTAAGGGTTTTAAAAAGAATGGGAAGGATCACCTCTATACCGTGTTTCCCCGAAAATAAGCCCGGGTCTTATATTAATTTTGGCTACAACAGACACAGTAGGGTTTATTTTCGGGGTAGGTCTTACCATGTAATGTGCCGTTTGCTCCCCCCCCCCCTCTCTCTCTCTCCCTGCCTGTCAGGAATCCCCAGTGTGAACTGAGTTAAAATGCTTGTAAAAGCTTAAAATCCACTCCATTACAGTATTATATAATGTACAATGTGTGTTTCTGTAGAATAATTGTGCCAAATACCTTTGTTATAGCGCTGCTGTGACCTGCCGGAGCTCTCTTCCCCGCAATTATATTATAGAAACACACACATAGTACATTATATAATACTGTAATAGAGTGGGTTATAGGATTTTACAAGCATTTTAAACTAGGTCTTATTTTCAGGGTAGGTTTTATATTGCAGCCCTCCTGGAAAATAACGCTAGGTCTTATTTTCAGGGTAGGTCTTATTTTCGGGGAAACACAGTATATTGTTTATAGATTTTTATCAGTAGACTGGCTACTAGAGAAGTACCTGGCACCTTCCTGCTGGGAAAACTAAAGACAGACCTATCCAATTCATCAAGGGTGAAGGGGGAAGTCTAAAGCTGTCCATAGATGATGCACTTTTATTTTCTGCAACCATAGGTTACAGAGTCAAGTGTTGATGGGGAGATCCCTCCTGTGGAGCTATTGTGTTCTCCCAACAGGGGGGGGGGGGGATGGACTTGTCACTGCCAGGAGAACACCGATTATTGCTATAGCCCCTGGCAGTAATCGCATCCTAAAAATGTGGCACCCTAAAAATCGCACATGCTAGTTGTACCCAAGTTAATTAATGGATTGATTTGTACAATTAGCCTGCCCATACATGGTTCGAATCTCGACTGGTCCCTGCTGAACCGGCCGAGAGTCAAACAGTCTATAGCAAGCTTGGGCATTCCCTATTTGTACTGGTTAGGCGAGTTAAGACTGTAATTCTAACAGGTTTTAAAATGTCTTACCTGCATAGCTACAGGAAAGTCTGTCTGAGCTTCTGGAGGAAAGAAGACATCTACAGCTTTTTTGGTGAATGGCTGATTTCCATTAGCAGGCTGTCCAACTTCTATGATGTGTAGCTGGAATTATATGAAACAGAAGTTTGGCTACAGGTGAAAAATTACGTTTGTAAATATTACATTTTCTTTTTTGCTTGTTCTTGTTGTATCCTGAGTAATTAGGTACTGTGAAAAGCCTGTCAGCTCAAATGTCCAGGCCAATAAGGCTACTTGCTGACATATTTAAAAACACAAAAGAATAAAAGAAAGCATACCCAACATCTGTCCAGATGTTCACAGCTCTCCAAATGCATATAAAGATAGGTAAGGGGCTTAGAGATATGATGGAGATGCTGTCCTCTAACAAAGCAATGAAAATGCAGCCTGTTTCTACAATGCCACCTTTCAGGTTTTTCTTCACATACATTATCTATGACTTTGCCACAATTTGCACCCATTTACCCTAATGTTGTATTTTTTTTTTTTTTTGAAACGTGCATTAAATAGCATGCATTGCTGTGCTGCCATTTATTTAGAATAGCACCTTGATGTACTAAGGTACCACAACATATGTTCCAGTGCAATGAAAAAAATGCGCACCACAAAGCAGGCTTAAAAGCAAAAATGTGTTGTGTCATGTTACAAGTAACATATAAAGAGGTCAAAGAATAAGTTCACTTCTGTAAAAAAAAAATTATAATATATATATATATATATATATATATATATATATATATATATATATATATATATATATATATATAATTTATTTATTTTTTCACAATTTGTTGCAGGTTAAAAAACAAAATAAAAAAATTTGCATTTAATATTTTTATTTACGAGCCTGGAAAGCATTTCACCCGCGATCAGTAGATCACAGGGTTCTAGCAGATAGTCTATGTAAGCTGTCTGCTTGTACAAGCAGGGAGTTGCATACCGACCGAAAGACTCAATGAACTACTGTGGGAGGGGGGCGGCTGGTGCATCTGGAACATGTTACACTCAGGAATATGGTTGTAAAATGTTACGAAAAGTGAATTTATCCTTTAATTGTGTCTAAGAAGTATGCTTAAAAACAACTTGTTTTGTGCTGGCAAAACTGTGTATTGTATATCTGTGCATCTTGAAGTTATTACAGCGCAGGACTGAAAAGGTCCAGATACCCCAAGTAGTGGGTCAGTTCCAGCGCTGACTTCGAAAGCTTTAGGTTCTAATCGAACCTCTGCAGAGTGCACACAGTTCAACAGACATTGACTGACTTTCAGCAGGAGGTCACCAAATATCCCACAATGGGGAAACCCTAAGAGTGTAGCAGAGATAGGACAGGTGACAAACACCTTGATGAAAACCTGAGGTGCTTTGGACAGGCCAAAAGGAAGAACAGCAATGGTAATGTTGTGTGCCCACCACAAAACACAGGTAGTGTTAACGTGAAGTTAGTGATGTGCAAGTGTCCCCCAAAAGACATTCCAAAGACCAACACTTGAAAGTATCCGTCGCATTTGCACTGCAACAAGGGTCATCCTGGTAAGGTTAGGGCCCAAGCTCCAACCAGGTCTTCGTCCTCCTTGGTCATACCCTCTAAGACAGTTCTCAACTACGGTCCTCAGGACCCACTAACAGGCCAGATTTTAAGTATTACCATAGTGGGTCCCGAGGACAGGAGTTGAGAACCACTGCTCTAAGGGAATATCATATATGCAAAATACAGCACAGAAAACAAAATTAATAAATAAATCAGTGCTAATATAATCCACTCTTCAAAATGAATATTCATATAAAAAATGACAAAAAGAACCCACTGCAAGGAGGAGAAGAGTGGAGCCCGATAGTGGGAAGAGTGGTTGTGGTGTAGGGAGCTTGTTTTGATGTAACTTATTCAAGCACCTGGGAATAAACACCTGGCAACCTGACAACACTCCTAGACTTTGTAGAATTTGTTAAATTTCATTTTTCATGGTGGATTCGTTTTTATCATTTTGATATGCACATTCAATTAAGAGTGGATTAGGCGAGCATGGATTTGTGTACAAATTTGTTTTCAGTGCTGCATTCTGCATATTTGATATTCACTTTGTGGGCTGTTTATATACATACATACATACATACATACAGTTGTATTCAAAATTATTCAACCCCCACTGAAATTGATTGTTTTGGCCAGTTTGACATTGATTTTGATCATTCAGTCATCCTGCTTACAATTTAATCAAAGAGGCACGTGTAGGTCAGACAAATATAACATAACATTTATAATGAGATAACCACAAATGTATTTTCTGTGCTCACATCATTATCAGTTTTATTCAACCCCCAAGTGACATTCAATCTTAGTACTTAGTACAACATCCTTTTACAGTTATAACAGCTTTTAAACGTGAAGCAAAGCTTGACACAAGTGTCTTGCAGCGATCTACGGGTATCTTCGCCCATTCGTCATGGGCAAAAGCCTCCAGTTCAGTCACATTCTTAGGCTTGCGCACTGCAACTGCTTTCTTTAAGTCCCACCAGAGGTTCTCAATCAGATTTAAGTCTGGTGACTGCGATGGCCACTCCAAAATGTTCCAGCCTTTAATCTGCAACCATGCTCTAGTGGACTTGGAGGTATGCTTGGGATCATTGTCCTGTTGAAAGGTCTAACGTCTCCCAAGCCTCAGGTTTGTGACGGACTGCATCACATTGTCATCCAATATCTCCTGGTACTGAAGAGAATTCATGGTACCTTGCACACGCTGAAGCTTCCCTGTACCTGCAGAATCAAAACAGCCCCAAAGCATGATTGAACCCCCGCCATGCTTCACAGTGGGCAAGGTGTTCTTTTCATCATAGGCCTTGTTCTTCCTCCTCCAAACATAGCGTTGATCCATGGGCCCAAACAGTTTCATCAGTCCACAGAACACAATCCCAAAACTTCTGTGGTTTGTCCACATGACTTTTGGCATACTGCAGTGGACTCTTCTTATTCTTTGGAGACAGCAAGGGGGTGCGCCTGGGAGTTCTGGCATGGAGGCCTTCATTACGCAGTGTGCGCCGTATTGTCTGAGCAGAAACTTCAGTACCCACATCTGACAAATCTTTTCTCAGTTCCTCAGCAGTGACAAGGGGACTTTTCTCCACTCTACGCTTCAGGTAGCGCACAGCAGTCGAAGTCAGCATCTTCGTTCTGCCATGACCAGGTAGCGTTTCAACAGTGCCCTTTGCCTTGAATTTGCGAATGATGCTTCCTATGGTGTCTCTTGGTATGTTTAACATCTTTGCAATCTTCTTATAGCCATTGCCCTTCCTGTGAAGAGTAATCACCTCTTCTCTTGTCTTCCTGGACCATTCTCTTGACTTCACCATGTTTGTAACCACACCAGTAAATGTCTAGAAGGAGCTGAGTATCACAGTAATTTTAAAGCTGCCTAATTAATGCTTATTAGGCTTTATTGCTGCTCCCTGACATCCACAGGTGTTTTCAATACCTGATTGAATACACTTCAATGAACCTCTGTTCTTCAGAGTGGTAGTCTTTAGGGGGTTGAATAATTGTGTAAATGAAGAATTCACAAAATAAACATTTACTACTGTATTACAAAACCGATTGATGTCATTTTAGTTGCATATGGTTCTTTAAGAAGTCCTTGTAGGATTTCATTCTGAATACAATTACAAATGTACACTAAATTCCCTAAAACCCTTACAGCATTGGGGGGTTGAATAATTTTGAACACAACTGTACATACATACAACAGCGGTGTCATTTTGTTGGGGGTTTTGTTTATTTGTTTGTTCATAGTACAAAAGGGTATATTAAGTTTCTTTTTGATAGCCCCAAGGGGCCTTTAGAGACACTACGTGCTTAGGCAAGCACAAGGTGCAACATCCAGTTCCCAAAGCAACATTACAGGCCAGCCCAGCATCTTCTTCCTTGCATTGTCCAGGTATGGTCAAGAAAAAATTTAACACCAAAAGAAAAAAGATCTGCTTCTCTCAAAGCAGAGAGAAATACATCTGTTCACCCAAGGACACTGGTGAGAATACTGAAGCTCGCTGGAAGTGGGAGGGGTTATGCTTAGGCTGTTCTTACAGCTTGGTTTGCCAGTGTTTAATTACCTTGAAGGTAGCTGCATACCCATAGTTCAATACTAAGAGGCAAAATGTCCTGTAATGTATGGGTAAGAAATAGTATGCTTTATCAACTTCAATATTTCAGAACACTTACCTTGCCCCCTGCTTGTCCCCGCACAGCAAAACAGAACAGAGTTGAAGGTTTAGAATTTCTTTCAATCTTGAATTCCGCAAAAGCTGCAGCATGTCCCTCAATCGGCTGAGACACTTTCCTGTCCACAGAATACAGCTGCATGGCGCCAACTACTCTGTTTTGCTTTAAAAAAAAAAATGAATGCAATGTAGAAACACATTCGATCACGTAGACAAATGCAAGCTCTGCTATCTGCATGATAATGCTTCACAATGAGTGTTCTTTGCTGTTCATATCTTGGATTTAAAGTCTAAGGCAGAAGTGACTTCGCTGCAACAATCCACTCTCTATAGGATGGTAATCTCAACAGGAACTATTAACGGAGGCTTCACTGAAATACAGATCTAACTCTAGTGCCCAGTCAACAAATAGGTACTGTATTTATTGGCGTATAACACTCACTTTTTTACCCTGAAAATAGAGGGTAAACTGTGCCTGCGTGTTATACGTAGGGGGATGTGGAAAGTTTTTTCCTGAAACTTCCCTCTTAAAGTTAGGGTGTGTGTTATACACCTGTGTGTGTTATACGCCGATAAATACGGTATATTTATAATGGATCTATGTAGCCAAATAAAAACAAATGTAAGACTATATATGCTCAAAAATACTCTTAAGTTTCCTTTATATTTTAATCTGTTTAGGGTCATTTAAACAGCAATACAAAACATATACGGTACTATAGGAAAAATATATATTTTTCATCAAATCGTTAGTGGGTCAAGAATATAACAAATATATACCTGGGAAATTGGCCATCAAATATAAACATAATAACATATGCAACATCATGACCAGCTCAGATAATATAAGTAACAGAGAGAGGGTATGGGTAAACCATGGTGAACAAATGATAAATAACCTGTCAACTCTCCCAGGCTTAGACAGGAGAGATTTAATATTCATACAACCCATATTTAAAATCCTTATGAACAGCTGATATCCTAGCAATTAATCTAGTATACAATAAACACAAAAAAAAAATAAAAAATGTTGGGAGCAGTTAAGGTGGCAACCTACAGTCTTCAGTCCTCTGGCGAAAGATATTGTATCCAAGCTTGCCACTGCTTTTCAAATGTCATCTGGTTGTTATTGAGGGAGCATGTTAATTTTGGCATTAATTATGATCCAACTGATATTTTGTGTAACATAATCAAAACTTTATTCCAGCACCATGCTATAGCTATCCTAGCATTTCCTTTTGAAATAATACATTTCATGAATACACATACATAAATACACATGAAGAGGATGACAACTCATCCTTACCACCACATTGTAACTTTCATCAGCAGACACAAAGGTTGCAAAATACATTAAAGACTTCCAGAAATGGATATTTTATACAAAGTTACATTGGTCCAGCTTTGACCAATATAACTATGCATATACCATACCTGACAAATGCCCTGGGAATGTGGAAATCGCTGAAGTAGGCCACGCTACTCCAGTGATCTCCACTTGCTTCCAGGTTCCTGTGCTGAGCATCTGCCTTGCTGCATTTTGAACACAGGTTGTCGGTCGTACCACAAAGGCGCCAAGCACCGAATGCCTTGCATTTTCCTAAAGTTAATGCAAAACATTATTTGATTACATGAGGTGGCGAGTGTGATCTCTCTGCCTCATGCAAACAGAGAATGCTTTGCATTCTTTCAGAAAGTGCAAGGCATTCTCTGAATGGAGTTTGTGCCAGGCAGGACACACGGAAGCAACTGGGGATCATTGGAGTAGCGGTGTCCAATTTTGCAATTTATAGCTTTCAGGGGCATCTGCCAGGTATGGTATATGCATAGTTACATTGGCTCAAGCTGGATGTAATTATGCATAAAAAAATTTATACCTGGAATTCATCTTTAGGAATTCCATTTTAGTGTAGCTACACAGATAAGTCAAAATGAGGGCACTTGCATTTATTTCAGATTCTCTCTAAAGTGTGTAGCAATCAAAATGTTTCAATACACTAGAAAATACCAGTTATCTTTTCTGTGCACTTACCATAGGCTCCCCTACAGCTCAGAGGAACAGTAGCACTTCTAAAGAAGCAGGAAATTTGACGCACTAACAAGACGTGAACTCTTAACATGCATATCTGGTAATAAAATATGTAATTTATGTAAATACCTGAGCAGAGATACCAATAAGCAGAAGCCACTTCTGTTGGTCATCTGTTCTATAATTGATGATCTGGCAGCCAGCAAGGCTTGCATGGCGATCAAACATTTTCTGAGGCTGGGAATCTCCTTCCATGCTCCAGTGGTACACGGCTGTCTCAGTCACCAAAGCTACAGTATTGACCGATATCCATTTCCAAAAAATGACCTCCTCTGACATGGTATGAGCCTTCACCTTGCTTTTCATCTCAATGTTAAAGATCTGAAGGGTTTTTCCAGCTGAAAAATAAGATATAACACTGCATCAGATAAAGACACATCTTAATTTTGCAGGGTTTGGAAGCAGTCCCAGAAAACAAATACATTAAATAAGGATGATTAGCGTGGATAATATAAACAGTTTTAAGCTGAATATAGACATTAGCTGACTTAGCTGACACCGATTACACACACACACACACACACAGATCAACCTGTGAGCACGCGCACACACGTAGTCACAAATACAGAATACTCCTAAGCATCCATGCTCATACCTATGAAGACAGAACAACATTGGCTTCACTCTCAGCTTATCCAGGGCCGGAATAACATTTTAAACAATGTAACACCGCGGCTATACCGGCGGCAATGCGCCTCTGCAGAGGCACATTGCCAGTGGCATTAACCCTTTTTCAGCCGCTAGCGGGGGGTTAAAACCGCACCGATAGCGGCCGAATACCGCTGCAATTCTGACGGTATAGCGACGGTATAGCGGCGGTATAGCGGCGCTAAAAATAGAGGCGATATACCGCCACCGCACCTCCCGCCCCGGTGTGAAAGAGGCCTTACTCTGTGTATGCTCTGTTCGCATCATGCATGAGCTGTGGGGTGTTAAAAAAAAAAAAAAAAAAGACATGCTGCATTTTTTACATAACAGAGAAAACATGTCTGCATTTTTATTGCAGCACAACGCACATCACGACAGTACATGAAGTGCAATGAATTGTCGCCTTTCATTAACTTTGACTAGATTTTTATTTTTTAAAAGGAAAATAAATAAACAAATGCAAAACATTATACCAATTGCACACCACAGAGGGCGTGCATTAAATGGACCATAACACATGCCCACTGGTGTGAGCGGACCCCAAGTGCCAGCAGCTGTGTGAAAGACAACGTTTCCTCCTTCCCACTGAATTGGTGATCTTTATAGTGAGTGTTAGGGCCCTTTCACACTAGCGGACCGTATGTCCGCATTTTCATCCGTCCGTTTGCGGATGAAAACGGGACATACATGGGTCCCTATGTGATTACGGGTGTCAGGGGATGAACATCCGCTGAAACCCGTAATTTGTCCGCCTCCGCAAAGATCCGCATTTGCAGATGGAAGAAATCCTATTTTTCTTCCGTCTGCCGGATCGGATGAACACGGACATACGGTCCGTGTTCGTCCGATCCCCCCCATAGTGGAGAGCGGAGGAAACACAGGGCAGTCCCTGCACAGTGTGCGGGGACCGCCCTGTCAGCTGCCAGCTCAGCGGGGATTTTACGGAGGATCCCCGCTGAGTAAAACGGACACACGGAGCAAATCATTACTGATCCGCTCCGTGTGAAAGGGCCCTTAGGCCTCGTACACACGGTCCAAAAATCAGAAGGGAAAAGTCTGAAGACAAGTTGTCTGCGGATCGTTCGTACGGTGCATTCGACAAACAATTTGACTTTTACATCAGACAAAAGCTGGCTGTGCAGGCTATAAAACTTGTCTGACGTGAACTCAACATCTGATTTTCGGATGGTCAGTACAGAAATCCGTCACACAAAAGTTGAAAGTACAAACACGCATGATTGGAATCAAGGAACGAATGGGAAGAGTTTGTAGTTATGCCAAGTGTATTTTTAAAAGGCTTTCGTTATGTACGATCTGAAAATTGTGAATCAACACTCACCAAACTTCTACCAACATGAAATTAGCATTAGAGGCCCAAAGGGCGGGGCTTGAAAAAATGTACTTCCTCTTTATACCCTCATAGTACGTCACTACGCTCGCGTTTGTCAAACGACAATTTGCAGATAGTTAGTATGCAAGACAAAATCCTGCACACGCCCTTTTGACAAAAATCAGTGTACGAGGCTCAAGGCAAGCCAGACATTACTCTTTTTTTCATTCAACCTGCGTGTTGGAATGAAAAAAAGAGCAGATTACCCCATCCACACAATCACTGCTGCTGTGCTATATAGCCTTCCATGCTATCAGATTACAATGATCAGCAGTGTTGGCTATAGCTGGCTGGCAGCATTGGTCATTTGGAAAAAACCTGACAGGCTGGTTGCACACAGAGTCCCTGCTGTATTGACCATACTTTAATCTATGTACGGCCAGCTTTAATAAAACTCTCCCCGCCCCCCACTATAGCTATATATACAGACACACCATAGCTAACCAAAGCAGAGGGGAGCCACAGGGCAATGAGCTGAGGGGGCCCTGTCATTCTGTATGGGGTCCCATGACTACTGCAGGCTGCCTGCTGCAATATCAGTCCCTGTACTGTGCTGCTAAATTGTAGAAGGAGGAGAACTATGCACCCAAAGACATTTTGTTAATGGCGCCTACTGATAGCAAGCTCCCTGACAAAGGTGTGCTGACAGCAGTTGTGACATCAGTTTAGGCAGCTGGCAGTACAGTGTCACGGGCTCTCCACAAATGAAACCACCACACACACAACCCTTTCCCGAACTTTCACCACAGTACAGGTAGTTATATTACAGCAAGTGGGACAACAGCAAGCTCTACCACTGGTCCAGGCTGATCAGAAGCACCAATTACTGCAGGAGAGGGTAGTGGATTTGCTGGCATTCTCTGCGAAAAGCAGGATCAGCAGCCCTGGACCTTGAGTCAGTAGTCTGCTGAGCAAAATATACCTCTGGGGGAAGCTAGTGATGACATGGACAAGGTCCCATATTCACAACACCTCCCTCCAACCCCATTTTCATTACAGCCCCCCGTCCCCTGTCTCCTAGTCACAGTAACTACTTGACACCACCTCCCCCTCCCCAATACCAACTCACTACCTCTACACAATTACAGCGTTCGCCACCCACCTCTCGCTGATCACGGTGTCTTTATATATTTTTATATATTTTTTGGGGATAATCATTATAGCAAAAAGTAAAAAAATATTGATTTTTTTTCAAAATTGACGCTAAATTTTTGTTTATACCGCATAGGTGATCAAATACCACCAAAAGAATGCTCTATTTGTGGGGGGGGGGGAAAGGACGCCAATTTTGTTTGGGAGCCACGTCGCACGACCGCGCAATTGTCAGTTAAAACGACGCAGTGCGGAATTGCAAAAAGGGGCAAGGTCCTTAACCTGCATAACAGTTTCTGGACGCAGCTTTTCACAGATTGGTGAACCTCTGCCTATCCTTACTTCTAAGGCTTCATTCACACTTGGCGGACTCCATCGCTACGGAGTCCGCCTGCTCAGCGGGAGATCAGTCCGCAGATCTCCGCTGAGCCGACGATGACAAGCTCCTCTCTGCTCACTGAGCGGGGAGGGGCTTGTCGGGCACCGCTGTGTCCCTATGGAGCGATCTGATGAAAACGGACAGAATGTCCGTTTTCATCAGATCTTACCCGATCTGATCCGCATGGACGGATGGGGACGTGGCCCACATACGTCTGTTTTTAGCGGGTCTGATCAGATGTCAGCGGACATGTCCCCGCTGACATCCGACGCTCCATAGCGATGCATGGAGCGGCCGTTCAGGTCCGCCGACAGACGGACCCTAACGGCCAAGTGTGAATGAAGCCTTAGACATTCTGACCCTTTAAGATGCTTTTTTTATACCCAATCTAGTTACCTGTTGACAATTACGATAATTACCTGCAAAATGTTCTTCCAGTGCTTCCTGGTTAGAATCACTTACTTTGCCAGATAAAGGGGTTGCTGCCATGAATTTCTGAGTTACCTTATTTTTTTCTTTAAATGGTACATTTTCTCAGTTTAAACATTTGGATATATTTTCTGTTGTGACTAAAATATGGGTTTATGAGATTTGCAAATCATTGCTTTCTTTTTTTATGTAGAGTTCACACAGCCAATGACTTCTAACACCCTGTCTCATGCTTTCCGGCACAGTCATCCTATCACATTTATTCCAGAAACACTGACAGGGGTACTTACAATGGTCAGAATGTATTTATGTAAAACCTATATGACAAAAAAACAGCTGCTGTAACCGCTTATAAAGTGTTACCTGGAATTTGGCTTCAATTTGTTAATGCATTTATACTGCAGTGTACACCAATACAGGAGGTAGGTTACTGTCCAGATCAACAGGTGAAAACAGATGGGGGGAAGCCTAAAAAAGAAGACTAACGCAGCCACCACATCCAAGATGAAATATGTTAAATTTGGGGTTTAATACTACTTTAAGTTGGCCATACACCAGTAGAACTTTGTTAGAAAATTTTAGTTTTACGTACATTTGTTCAATTTTCTAATGGTTAGTGGGGTCAAATCGATGCTCACTTTCAACCGCAGTGACATAAAACTATGGAGGACATAAAAAATTCCGAACAAATTGCTAATAGTGAATGTTAAAGTGGTTGTAAACCCTTATTTTTTACTTCTACGTATAGGTAAGCCTAGAATAAGGCTTACCTATAGGTAGTGGAAATATCTCCTAAACATGCGCTGTTTAGGAGATATTTCACTTGTAGTCTGCCGTATATGTTAATAGCGCATGCACTGGGAAGAAACAAAACGAAGTGCCGTTCCTTCCCTAGCCTGTGCCGTTAATGGCAGCTCCCATGCGCATGCGCGGGAGTGATGTCATGCGGCTCCAGCTAATCACAGAGCCGGAGTCCGCAGCCCGGAAGGAAGAGGAGCCAGATGATGGACGCTGCCTACACAGGGGACATTGCTGGATTCTTTTGCAGACAAGTCTCACATAATGGGCTAGTATGCGATGCATACTAGCCCATTATGCTTTTCATTTGCAGGCTTTGCAGGGAAACAAAGAGGAAGTAAAACCTATCAGGGTTTACTTCCTCTTTAAAAGCAAAACAACATTTTTAAATACTTTCAAACATTTGTCAAGTCGCATGTACCCATCCTTTTCCTACAAGTATACATATGAACAGTTATTTGAAAAAACTGTATACTAGTGTATTGCCAGCTTTAAAGTTTATATCAAATAAAGCTAGCCATTCACAGATCAGTGTTTTTCGATCAGCCTACTGGCTGATCATAAAATATCAGAACGGATTCCCCCATTCACACAACAGAGTTGGATCTTGGAATCCTTCCTGTTGTGTCGTATTTGGACAGCAGGACTCCTCCGCCGTCAGATGCCCTGATTATTGCTACAGCCGCTGATCGAAGGGAAAGTTTCCCACAAGCTTGTTAGAGAGCAGTCTGTCCTTAGATTGACTGCTCTCAAACAAACTTCCATAAATGGATTGAAATTCAGCCGGTCCCTGCTGAACTAGCCCAATTTAAATCCCTCCAAGGCCAGCTTAAATTTTGAAGAAGCTCCAGTGCAAGGATCAAGCAAAAAGTAGCCAAATCCTGGGAGCCCCGCCCTGCTGAGGAGGTTCTGACGAACGTAGCGTGTATGTGGGAGGAGGTACGCATGGATGACGTCACCCGCTGCCATCCTTAGAAACAAACAACACACGGTTGTGCTATATGCTTGTATTGTTCTTATATTTTAATACATTTTAACGTTTGCACAGTGAGCACTTAGATCTTGCTTTTTCTTTATACATATATGGTTTGGTGCCCTATTTACGAGTAACAGTCTGAAGGAGAAGTTCTTATTGGTTCCGTTTCTGCTGCCTACCTTTTTCTGTGGGACCTGCTTGCATGACTACCTGTTAGCGCAGGAGTCCATGCTGTGAGGTGAGCGCAAAACATAGATCGAAGGTGGGGGGTCTGTCGCCACTACCGAATATTTTGATCTTCACCAGTGAAGACAGGCAAGGGACACAGAACTAGTCACTAGTATTGCCTGTGGTCTCTCGCAGCTAATATTTACCAATCAGTATCTTAGCATGCATTGGTTCTGCTGTGTGGGCGGCCATATTGGTAGAGGCAGGGTTCTTCTCCATGCCAGAGGCTCAAACAAGGAAACCATTGAGCAGCAGTGGTGACTTCAGCAAATCTCACTCAAAATCTCCTAAGACCAGTGATCAATAGGCAGAAGAGCTGTAAATTTGTACTGCAGGTATACAGCTAAGAGGCTGTAGGTAAAACAGTGACTAGGCACCTCTACAGACAAGTGCACTGCTATTTTGAGGAGGAATTCAACCATGTATGTGTAAAAAGGGAAAAAATGTCCCCCCCCATTTTGGATAAGGGGAGGATATAACCCCATTGGGGAGATTACCTTTACTTCTTGTCCCATAGTTAATACAGGAAATTAGTGAATAATCCCATGTGATCACTGGGAATAATCCCATGTGATCACTAGAACTAGAGTCCCCAACTGGAAGATTTCCCCTCTATTACTGTTCTGGGGACAACATAAAATTTGAGATTTTCTTTTACTTTCGGTGAGAATAGTAAACAGGAGAAATAGAGAGGGTGAATCTCCCCAACAGGGCCTAGGGAGCAACCCAACTGATATGCCAATCCCTCTCAACTCTATCCAAAACTGAAAAAATATATATAAAAAATAAAGTTTTGCCTTTAGTTATACTTCCTTAGTTCTAGATGGTGTCTATAAAACATCCCACATTTTCCATTTTTTAGTTCAGTTTCACTTTCACGTTAGTAATATTATACATCAGCACTCAATGCTTGCTGCATTAGATCTTGATATATTGTTTAATGCATTTTGGCACTAGGCAACATCATGTGTAGGGTCTGAGCGCTTAATATGCTAACCCTACCAGGACTTCTGTAGTTTAAGCAAACTTAAAAGGACTTTTTACTTGGAGCTTTCAATGGAATTTGGCTCAGCCCCAGTAAACAGCAGGCAAAGGAGATATCTCTAGAAGTAGAATAGCAACGTGTCCAACTTCACCTGCTGAATGACCCTATTCCATACATACAAGGAAATCTCCCAGCAAAACCTTATGGATAAATGATGATAAATTATTACATAAAGCCAGATCTAAGCATATATTGATTATACTGGAACTATCCACCCAAACCCAGAGGACTCATTTTCAAACTTAAAGGCAGTGACCTCACGTGGAACATGTGAGGTCTAGTGGAAAGGCTAAACCGTTTTTAAACACAAAACTAGTTAACATATTAAAAGATCACTCTTATGATTTAAGAGCGCTGGAATCTTAAAAAGTATATAAAAATAAGGATTTAAAACATTAAAATGACAATTAAAGCATATTCTGTGTGTCCAAAATAATAAATATATAGTATATGGGCTAGTTAACTTAAAAATAGGATTTTTGCACTCACAGTAAAATCCTTTTCTCCAAGTTCATGGATGGACACAGCAGCAATCTTGACAAAGTGGGTATTGGCCTTCATTCAGGAGTGACTAGGCAGGAAACTTGTTAGAAAGTGTTGTTAATCACATCACAGTACCCAGGAGGCGGTCCCTCCGGGTACAACCCCTCTCCCAGCTCAGTTCGTCAAAAAGCAGTACAAACTTAAAAAGGAGGGGTGGGTGCTGTGTCTGTCCATGAACTCATGGCTTTTACGGCGAGTACAAAAATCCTATTTTCTCTTTTGTTCATGGACGGACACAGCAGCAATTTTGACAAAGTGGGACATTCCAAAGCAGTGTCAAAAAACGAGGGGTGGGAACAGCATTAAAACAAAACTTCACCCCAAAACAAAACAGAGCTCCTCAACGGAGGAGGTGCAACTTTAAACAGCCGCCTGCAAAACCTTGCGGCCGAAATAAGCATCCGAAGATGCACTCACATCAACCTTGTCGCCGCCTTACACACCTGTGAAACAGACGATTGATGTCGGAAAGCCCAAGAGGCACCTATTGCCCTGGTCGAATGCGGCGTGACAGGAAAGGGGGCGCCCGACCCTTTATGGAATAAGCCTGAATCACAATCTTTCGGATCCACCTTGAGATGGTGGCAGACGAGACCCCCAGGACCCTATTGGGACCAGCCACTGAAACAAACAGTGAGTCTGACCTCAGGAACACAGCAGTAGCAGATAAATATACTCTCAAAGCTCGGACAACGTCCAAGAAATGCAATGTCGCCTCTTTATGATGCGGACGAGGAAAAAAAGGATGGAAGTACAATGTCCTCATTGAGATGGAAGGCCGAAACGACCTTAGGCAGAAGAGAAGGCTGCGGACGCAGCACCACCTTATCCTTGTGGAAGACCAGATAGGGAGCCTTGCATGACAAGGCTGCCAGCTCAGAAACCCATCTAACTGATGCAACAGCCACCAAAAAGACCACTTTCTGAGAAAGTGTCAACAAGGGAATTTCCCTAATGTTTTCCAACTGTGGTTTCTGAAGCACCAAGAGGACCAGATTCAAGTCCCATGGAGGACGGACCAGGGGGCCACATTCCGAACCCCCTGCACAAATGTTCTCACTAGAGAGTGAGCCGCCAGGGGTCGTTGGAAAAAAAAAAAAAGACAGCCAGGGCAGATATCTGCCCCTTAACCATACTTAAGGCAAGCTTCTGATCCACTCCACGTTGTAAGAACAGCAGGACCCTGGAAACCAAATAGGTACGCGGATGCCACCCCATTTCCTCACACATGGATATGTAGGCCTTCCAAGTGCGATGGTAAATCTTCCTAGAGAACAATTTCCGAGCACTCCTCATGGTAGAGATCACTGAATCTGACAGGCCCCAGTCTCTAAGCACCTGGCTCTCAATAGCCATGCTGTTAAAGCCAGCGACTGTAAAGCAGGATGGTGTATGGTACCTTGCGACAGCAGGTCCTTTCGTAGCGGTAGACGCCAAGGGGCGTCTGCTACCAGGCGCACTAGATCGGGGTACCAAGGATGCCAAGACCAATCTGGAGCAATTAGGATCATTGGAATCCCCTCTGCCTCTACTCTGCGAAGCAGATGAGGAAGGAGCATCAGAGGAGGGAAGGCATAGATTAGCCGATACTGACTCCACGGTGCCACCATCGCATCTGTCGCGTCTGCCCATGGGTCTCTTGATCTTTCCACAAACCTCAATACTTTGCGGTTGAGTCGAGAAGATAGGAGATTTACGTCCGACTTGCCCCATCTTTGGCAAAGGAGCTGAAACACATCCGGGTGTAGAGACCATTCTCCTTGGTCCAGCATCTGGCGACTCAGGTAGTCCGCCTGCCAGTTTTCTACGCCTGGAATGTATACGGCCGACAGGGCCGGTATGCTCCTTTTTGCCCACCTTAGGATGTGAGCGACCTCCGATGCTGCAGCCAAGCTTCTTGCTCCTCCGTGATGGTTGACATAAGCCACCGCCGTGGCATTGTCCGACTGGATCCTGAGACCACGTGGAGAGGCACAGCCTGATCGCCCGGAGTTCCAGGACATTGATCGTCAGGCGGGATTCCTCCGGAGTCCAGCGACCCTGAGCCGACTGAACCCCCCCAGACTCCTCCCCAACCGGTAAGGCTTGCGTCCGTCGTGACCACTATCCAGTGAAAATTAAGGAACGACTTCCCGGATAGGAGTGCCGGTGATGTCAACCACCAAACCAGGGAGGTCCTGACTAGGTGGCTCACCCGGATTCGACAATCCAGGGACGATGGGCACTTGTCCCATCTGGACGGAATTTCCTTCTGCGACACTCAAGTGTGAAATTGAGTATACGGTACCACCTTGAAGGAGGCTACCATGAGACCCAGGACCCGCATGCAAAAGCGGAGTGACAACCATCTTTGGGATGTCAACTGCCGCACCGCAGCCCGAAGGGTCTGCAACATTTCCACAGGGAGAAAAACTTTCACCTCTGAGGAGTTCAGAATCAACCCCAGATATTCTAGTCGTTGAGTCGGCACCAATACGGACTTCTGAGTGTTCAGTACCCTACCAAGGTCTCGGAGGGTCTAACAGGTTATAGTCACGCTCACCTCTTATTTTGAGCTTGAAGTGGCCCTCAGAGGAAGATCGTCCAAGTAGCCCACAATACCGATGCCACGCTGTCTTAGCAGGGCCAGAATCGGGGCGAGCACTTTGGTGAACACCCTCGGTGCCGATGAAAGGCCAAAAGGGAGAGCCACAAATTAATAGTGGTCCTCCCTGAACGAAAAGCGCAGGAATCTCTGATGCCTGGTGCATATGGGAACATGCAAGTATGCGTCCTTGATGTCCAAAGACGCCAGAAAGTCCCCCGGATGGAGAGCAGCAACAACAGAGTGAACCGACTCCATCCGGAATCTTTGTACCATCACAAAGCAATTGAGGGCCTTGAGGTCCAGGATTGTACGAACCCCATCCTCCTTTGGTACTATGAACAGATTTGAGTAAAACCCCTGAAACCGTTCCTGTACTGGGACAGAAATTATCACCCCGCGTATCAGCAGATCCTGAACCGCCCCATACAGGGATTCCCGACGGGTCGGCTGAAGCTGGAGGTTGGAGGGAAAAAAATCTGTTTGGTGGGTAAGAGAGAAACTCTATCTTTTTTCCCCCGAGGAAACTACTTCGCAAACCCACTGGTCGGAGATCAGAGATGTCCACCGGGTCGCGAATTCGCAAAGACATCCCCCCCACCTGAGAGATGGGCGGAGGCAGACCTTCATGCGGACGTAGATTTGTTCGCAGGCTTGTTGGGCTTGCGAAACCAGGGACGCTTCGGTCCCTCAGCAGGCGCTTTATTGGCCCAAGATTGTTTACCTGCCATGCTGGGCGGACGGAAAAAAAACGCTTGTGTGCGGTGAAGGAGGGCCTTTGCCTACAGCGTGGCTCCTTACCCTTTTTGGATTGTGGGAGCAGGGTACTCTTACCACCTGTGGCATCCTTAATAATGTCATCCAGAGATACTCCAAAAAGTCTGTCGCCCTTAAAGGGCAAATCCATCAGGGCCTTCTTGGAAGATTGGTCCGCAGACCAACACTTTAGCCAGAGCAGACGGCCTAACAGCAAAAGGAATAGTATCCAAGGCTGGGTCGCAGACAAATTTTAGGCCCTGTACCAATTGGTCGGCCAGAGCCACCTCGTCCGAGGGAGCCCGACGTGCTTTTAACCCATTGGGCAGCATTTGTTCCCATTCAGTGAGAGTCTGAGACACCAGGGCCCCAACCATCGTTGGACGTACAGCCAAGCCCACCACCGTGTATAGGTCGCGGGTGACCGCCTCAGCCTTCTTGTCCGTAAAGTCCTTGAAATCAGGAGCCCCTTCCACCGGAATCGTGGTTGCGTTGTTTAACCTGGACACAGGGGGGTCCACTATCGGAGAAGAGGTCAATTTTTTCAGGAAACTCCTCAAAGGGTAACGCACCGCCAAACTTTTAGGGACCAAAAAAACCTTCTGTGGTTTGTCCCACTCCTTGTATAAAAGTTTGTCTAGATAAGACACACAAGGAGACACCTTAGCAGTGCGGGTTGGCTTACGGAACCCAAAAGGGACTGGACGCCCCTGTTGCTTCTGCAGACTCCTATCTTTAGAGTATCTCACACTGCGGTGATAAGATCACCTGCCAGAGCCTTTTCGCGTGCTGACCCGGAGTCATCCTCACTGTCTGGCCGACCTCGGTCCGCATCCTCAGATACATTCAGAACCAGGGCCATGAGCCGTAGCTGGGCCCGGCTCCGTATTAGAGTTGTCCCCAAAAGATGGCGGGGGAGGGGTGCTTTTTACCCCCCCCCCCCCCGTGTTCCCACACGCCGCTTCCACCTTAGCAACAAAAGCCTGCAGGATCGCCAACATAGCGTCCACCGATACATCGGTGCAGGGGCACCAATTGCAAACTCTGGTGTTTCAAGGGAAGAGGCGTCCGTTTCTGATGCCATGCTGACCCACGCGCCTGACACCCACAGGGACTCCAGGCAAGGTAACAGCCGCCCACCCTCCTAGCTGCCACAGAAAAGAGGGGCCACCCAGAGGACTCGCCACCCTTGAACGGTACCGCACTGCCATCCGCTTTTTACTTGAGATGTTCTCTTGGCAGCCGCCTGTGTCAGTCTGACCCTCCGCAGCGTGTGTCTGTTGATTCGTTCCGGTTAAATGCACACTAGAGGCCAAAAGCCCCCACAAAATGGTCGCCAAGCAGCCGTACTGTATAAACGGCGCACACCACAAGAAAATGGCCGCCGAGCGGTAGAGGCCAAAACGGCGCAGACCACAATAAAATGGCCACTGAGCGGCAGATCGAGGCCAAACAAGCCCCGGGCACCGCCAAAATGGCCGCCAACAGCATGGAGGGAGAAACGCACAGATAAGCAAAAACTGACACTCTTAATGGCAGCCCACTAGCACCCCAGTAGCGGATGCACAGCGCAGTTCCTGCCACAGATGAAGCCCCCCCACAGGTGAACCCCCAGCAGCCAGCCTAGCTCACAGAGCCCTGGGAGGAGGGAAGGAAGGGAGGGAGGAAAGGAAGGATAGAACCCCCTACTCGACCTCCCTGGGAATGTCCAACTATGTCCTTCTGCCAAAGCAGGGGATTACTACGTGGATTATGCTGGAAGCATCCCAGACAGACCATCTTACGTGCGGTTACGGAGGTGACCGTCAGCCCAGCATGCTGTGACTCAGCCGTCTATGCGTGCCCCGGAGCTAGTAGCTCACCGGCTACCTGTAGAGCGACGGGCATGTTGTGGACGACCCAGTGTGTAGCCAAGGTCGGCACACGCTCGCTGGCCGAAACTGGGGAGACAAGGATCTGGGATCCAGCTTGACACCCAGGAGGCAGTTAATCGCAGATCACAGGAACAAAAAATAGAAATAAAAATAAGCCTACGGGCCCAAAGGGAGCCATGTGCTTCTCCTTTGCTAGGCAGAAAAAAACTGAGCTGCGAGATGCAGGGAGAGGGGTTGTACCCGGTACTGTACAGTGTGCGATGTGATTAACATTTTTTTAACAAGTTTTCTGCCTAGTCACTCCTGAATGAAAGCCAATACCCACTTTGTCAAGATTGCTGTTGTGTCCATCCATGAACGAAAGAGAAATCTTATATTAAGTGACAATGAGATAGTATTATGATCTAAACATAAACCATAAAGTATAACACCTCTTAAAACCGAATACGTTCATGGATGCCACCCCATCTCTTCACACAGAGGTGTAGGCCTTCAAGGTGCCATGGTAGATCTTCCTGGAAGAAAACTTCCGTGCCCTCAGCACGGTTGAGATGACCGAGTCTGAAAGACCTCGGTCCCTCAGTATCTGGCTTTCAATAGCCATGCCGTTAAAACCAGTGACTGTAAAAGCAGGATGAAGTATGGGACCTTGAAACAGAAGGTCCTCCCGCATTGGCAGCCGCCAGGGTGCATCCACCAGGCGCACGAGATCGGCGTACCAAGGACGCCGGGGCCCATCTGCAGCGATTAAAATCACTGGGATCCCCTCGGCCTCTACTCTGCGGCGCAGACGAGGAAGCAACTTTAGTGGGGAAAAGGCACAAATTAAGCAATACTAGCCCCACGGGGCCACCAACGTGCCTGACACGTCTGCCCAGGGATCTCTGGACCTGGCCACGAACCTTGACACCTTGCGGTTAAGGCGAGAGGTCAGGAGATCCATGTCCGGTGTGTCCCACCTCCTGCAAAGGAGTTGAATCACCTCCGGATGCAATGACCATTACCCCTGGTCCAGCATTTGGCGACTTAGGTAGTCTGCCTGCCAATTTTCTACGCCAGGAATGTAGACAGCCGACACGCTTTTTTCCGCCCACCGCAGGATGTGCGCGACCTCCGACACTGCAGCCGAGCTCCGTGTTCCCCCCTGATGGTTGACATAAGCCACCTCCGTGGCATTGTGCGACTGGATCCTGATTGGGCGACCTTGCAACCTCGTCGACCACGAGGAAAGGCACAGTGCGATCGCCCGAAGTTCCAGGACATTGAGCGGCAGACGGGATTATTCTACAGTCCAGTAACCCTGGGCCGACTGGACCCCCCAGACGCCCCCCAACCTGTGAGGATTGCGTCTGTCGTAATCACCGTCCCCTGGAAGGGGAGAAACGACTTCCCGGACCGAAGAGCCGGGGATCTCAGCCACCAATTCAGAGACTGACTAGGTGGCCCACCTGAATCTAGCGATTCAGAGACAATGGAGATTTGTGCCATTTGGACAGGATCTCCCTCTGCAATACTTGTGTGGAATTGGGCATACAGTACAGCCTCGAAGGAGGCTACCATGAGGCCCAGGACTCACATTCAAAAACGGAGCGACGACCATTTGCGGGATGGCAACAGCTTCAATGCAGACTGGAGAGTCTGCAATTTATTCCAAGGGAAGGAAGACGCTCGCCTCCGGAGTCCAGAATCAACCCCAGGTATTCCAAATGCTGAGTCGGTATCAGGGCCGACTTCTGGATGTTTAACACTCAACCAAATTCTCGGAGGGTCTGGCCGGCTATAGACACATCCACCTTGAATTCTGAGCCAGAAGCTGCTTTCAGAAGATCGTCTAAGTAGCCCACGTTGGCAATGCCTCGCTGTCTCAATAAAGCTAGAATCTGAGCGAGCACCTTGGTGAAAACTCTTGGTGCGGACGCTAGGCCAAAGGGAAGTGCCACAAACTGATAGTCTTGAGATCGCAAAACGCAGAAACCTCTGGTGTCCTGCGCAAATCGGGACATGCAAGTATGCGTCCTTGATGTCCAAGGATGCCAGAAAGTCCCCCCGGATGGAGCACAGCCACCACAGAACGAATGGATTCCATGCGGAACTTCTGTACTCTCACAAAGGCATTTAGGTCTTTGAGGTCCAAGATTGGACGGACCCCGTCCTCCTTCGGGACCACAAACAGATTTGAATAAAATCCATGAAACCTCTCGTCCTGCGGAACAGGCAAAATAATTCTGCAACTCAGCAAGTCTTGCACAGCCCCCAATAGGGCAGACCAACGAGCCGGAAGGAGAGGGAGATTTGAGGGAAATAATCTGTTCCGTGAATAGGAAAGAAACTCTATCTTGTACCCCGAAGTGACCACCTTGCAGACCCACCGGTCAGAGAGCAGGGAGGTCCACCGAGTCGTGAACCTGCAAAGCCGTCCCCCCACCCATGAGTTGGGTGGGGGCAAAACTTCATGCGGTGGCAGGTTTGGTTGCCGGTTTGTTCGGCTTACGCACCCAGGGACGTTTCTGTCCCCCAGCTGAGCTTTTGTCAGCATGGGAGGGTCTACCCGTGGGCCCTGACTGACGAAAATACCGCTTCTGCGTGGGAAAAGAAGGACCCTGCTTACAACGTGGCTCCTTCCCCTTGGTGGACTGAGGGAGGAGAGCACTCTTACCTCCAGTGACATCTTTAATAATGTCGTCTAGCGAGGTACCAAAAAGTCTCCCACCTTTGAAGGGTAAATCTGCCAAAGCTTTTTTGAAAGCCTGGTCAGCGGACCAGCATTTCAGCCAAATCAAGCAGCGCAATACCACCGCAGAGACAGAGGCTCTGGATATCAAGGGGGCTGCATCCAGGGTAGCATCACAGACGTATACAAGGCCATGGACCAACTGGCCTGCCAGTCTTACACACTCAGGAAGGAGCTGATGCTCCTCCACAGTCTGGAGCAAAATCTTTGACCATTCAGTGAGTCTGAACTTTTACAGAGCGATCCGACTCGTGCCTTAAAAGGAGACTGAACCCTCAGTGGATGCCTTAGCTGAACCATCCAGCTTAAGGAAGTACCTCACAGCACCGACCCGGGCGAGGGGTCTTCCTCACAAAGAAGGTCCTGGTCCACATCCTCTGACAACCCAGAACCGGGTTCCTGTGCCGCAGCCAGGCCCAAGTCTGAGTTAGAGCATTTCCCAGGAGATGGCGGGGGAGGGGCGTTTTTTACACCCCTTACGCCCACATGCCGCTTCTACCCTGGCAACAAATGATTCCAGGACTGCCAACTAGTGTTGTCCCGATACCCCCCTTTTTTTTTTTTTTTAAGACCGATTACAAGTACTGATCCTTTTTTTAATGTCATGTGACATGTTTCAAACCACAATACAGACTGTTCCTTACATTGGCGGTCAGTGGGAAGAATGCCCCTTACATTGGCGGTCAGTGGGAAGAATGCCCCTTACATTGGCGGTCAGTGGGAAGAATGCCCCTTACATTGGCGGTCAGTGGGAAGAATGCCCCTTACATTGGCGGTCAGTGGGAAGAATGCCCCTTACATTGGCGGTCAGTGGGAAGAATGCCCCTTACATTGGCGGTCAGTGGGAAGAATGCCCCTTACATTGGCGGTCAGTGGGAAGAATGCCCCTTACATTGGCGGTCAGTGGGAAGAATAACCCTAACATTGGTGGTCAGTGGGAAAAAATGCCTGCCTTACAGATAATAAAATAGTGACCCCAATGAATGTATTTGCTATCTGAGTTGGAAATGAAAACCTTTGATCACTCTGAAGAAACCGCCAGCAACCTCTTGAGGAACCTGTAATTTTTCACATCAACTTAGTTAAAAAAGGACTGGGCACTATATTACTTGCAATACAGAAGAGCCGTCAGCGGGTGGCACTGCAGTTCAGGTGATTCCAGGGAAGAAGGCGACATTGCATTCTCTCTGAGCTCACATCCTGCCCTCCTAACCGTTCTTATTTATTCACCAGAAAAAGGCAGGACCCCCCCTCCCAGCTCTCCCCTCCCCCTGGGCCGTTCTCAGTGTTGATCAAAACTCCCTCCCAGCATTGAGTCACCTATTGAACAGCAGAAGCTGCAGAACACACGCTGCAAGTTTTCAGGATGATGAGAAAGACATTTCATTTCACAGTTCAGCAGTTTACTTATACGCCGAGGACTCGCTCTCCGCACCGCTGACGCCGACTCCGCCCATCCTAGGTATCGGTAAAGGCATCAGGAGCATTTGCGCAAGTACAAGTACTCGCGCAAATGCTCGGTATAGGTCCCGATACTAGTATCGGGACAACCCTACTGCCAACAAAGTGTCCATGGAAACCGCAGGGGCACCAGTTGCCACGTCTAACATGTTTGGGGAAGAAGGGCCGGATACTGACTCCATAATACCACAGACAACTCTCAGGGACCTATTCAAGACCTGGGGACTGCTCAGAAAGACTGCTCAGCAAGAGACTCAGCGCCGCTGCCCGCCCTCTGTACACAGTGTGTATTGTGAGGAAAAGCTGTGAGGAAAAGATCTGAGGAGAATCGTGCTGCACGCCATTCAGGAAGCTAACACTAGAGGCCAAAACCCACACAAAATGTCCGCCAGACGCCTCAGAGTAAAGGGCGCGACCACAAGAAAAAGGGCGCGACCACAAGAAAATGGCCGCCCGCAACAACCTGCGCCACAGCGCGGCCACAACAAAATGGCCGCCAATGGGAAATTCAATGGAATCAGCAGGCATGCTAAAAATGGCGCTGCCAAAATGGCGGTGAAAAGCCGCGATGTGGATGAGAAGGCCAAGGTAGGGACTTATCTGAGGCAGAGGACCCCCCCCCCCCCCAGAAAAACAGGCCCCGACACCCCACAGTCCCCTATTGGGAAAACGGAGCCCCCCCACAGGTCCGGCCCGGTCGCAGCAAGCTCCGTAGAGCAGCAGAGGGAATGTGACAGAAAGCAGGGAAAGGGAGGATAGGAGAACCCCCTAACCCCAGGAATGCCCAACTGTTCTAACCCGCCGAGGCAGGAGGGATTGTACTTGCCCGTCCATGCGAGGACCCATTGGCGCATTCCGTTGGAGTAGCCGTTAGCCGGTCCACTGCGAGTGAGACAACAAAACAGCCCAGTCGTGTATGGACCCTGGAGCAAAAAGCCCACCCCTGGGCTTTTAAAAATAAAACATTTCTTCAGGGAGCCACGTCCTCTGCTAGGCAGAAAAAAAACAGGCTGCATGCTGCAGGGAGGAGGGTTATGTCCGGAGGGACCGCCCCGTGGGCAGGGCTGTTCAACTCTGTTAAAGTAGCATGCATTTAAATCTCTAACATGTTCTGCCTCGTCCTCTCCTATGAACAGGAACATAACCCATATGTCAAGACTTTGGAAAGGCTGTGTCTGTCCATGGACAAAAAGAGAAAATACTGACTAATGATTTTTGAAGGACCCAGCTGATTTCAGTAGTATCTGGAAATATTCATGACACATGTAAAAGACCCCAGTGGTCACGAGAAGGAGGATGCATCTACTGGCTTAGTTGGATAATTCCAGCAGATGGGCTTTGACCCCTAAGACCAAGTTTATTAGGGAGTGTGTCTGCTAACAAAACAGGCATAAAAATAGGACACAGGCAATCTGTTATACCTGAAGGGTTCCATATGTACTGGCACTTTAAGGCTGGCTCTACCCAGCAGTGATGACAAGGGTCAAGGGGCATAGTAGCCATCTTAGAGAGAGCACATGTAAGGAGCTGATAAGATGTACTGTCCTGTACCCATCCACGTCAGACCAGTGTTGGAGGGGCTGTGGCCACAAGGGTACGCTCCTACATATATGGTGGGGAATTTCCTGTGATACGACCCTATTGGGAGGACATACAGTCCCAGATCAAGGTAATTCTAGACTTAAGACATGCCCTTCTCCCCATTTAACTTTCTGTTACACATTCCACCCATACCAGTGGGCCAGTACAGAAGGAGCGTACTGCCCCATCTCTAGAATGCAGCCAAGCGGCTACTCCCTATATATTGAAGCGCCCGCAAGTCCCTACCAGGCAGGAATGAATACGTAAGGTTAGTGAAATACGGGAGGCAGAGGACTGGATCGCCACCTGCAGAAATACCCGGGAGCACTTTTACAACACCTGGTCAGCGTGGGCTACATATGTCTCAGATCCGGGGTATGTGTCCTCAAGTCTGGATGTTGCATTACTGGAACTGGCAGACCTGTCCCTTAAACGACGACCTCGGGCCCCCTAAATCAACACAGAGCTTTTAGCCAGACTGTCTTGGCCTATTTAAGCAACTGGTGGGAGGAGGGAAGTGCTGCGACTTTTACTTTCCAGCCACTTACAATGTAGCGATGTGATGGAGGTGTGCCGCCTGGACGACTGGCTGACTGGACTCCAAGTTCTCACTAATTTTTTGAAGGCACCCGCCTTAAAGCGGTGGTTCACCCTGCAGAACAACATTTCAGCATAAAATCCGGCATAGTAGCGCGAGCTACAGTATGCCGGTCTTAAATTTTTTATCCCCGTACTCACTGTTATATCGTACATAGACGATTCCGTCTGCCGCGGGGAATGGGCGTTCCTAGCAAGAGGGAGGGTGATTGACGGCCGGCTCTGGCACGTCACGCTCCCCGAAGACAGCCGGAAGAGGGTCTCAGCTCTTCACGGCGCCTGCGCACAGGCTATGCGCAGGCGCCGTGAAGAGCCAAGCCTATTTCGGCTATTTCCGGAGAAGCGTGACGTGCCAGGGCCGGCCGTCAATCACCTTCCCTCTCCATAGGAACGCCCATTCCCCAGAATCTTCTATGTACGATATAACAGTGAGTACGGCGATAAAAAAATACAGACAGGCATACTGTAGCTCGCGCTACTATGCCGAATTTAATGCTAGAGGGAAATTTTTTTTTTTATTTATATAGGGTGAACTCCCGCTTTAATGTGTAGGTGGGGGGGGTCGGGAATGACCCCCCCATTTTGTTTTACTGCTATGATGTTTTTTGTTTCATTAGCAGGGGGGTGGACCCATCTCCGGCTCGCTACCAGGTTTTTGAGTCTAACTTATGCTCCTTAGCACATTGGGTCATGATTATTACAGTCTGTCCGTTTTTTTTTTTTGCGTGTTCTGTTTTTATGTTATTTTGAGAAATGATTGGCATACTGTTTGCTACAAATGCTTAAGACAATGTGAGTTGTGTTGTACAACTTCGCTATTCACAAATAAAGATTTTACAAAAAAAAAAAAATGTAATAGGTCAACTAACATGCATGCATATTCTGGACATATACGTGGCAATAGCCATTCAATTGATGGGTAACTGGCACATTACCACATATGCATGGCATTAAAACAGCCTTCATGCTCAGGGAATTTAAAAGACAAGGCTTTAAAAGTATTTCTCCAATTAGAAAAATAATATACTCTGGGGTTTATTTACTGAAACTGGAGTGAAAAATCTGGTGCAGCTCTGTAAAGAAACCAACCGGCTTTCAGGTTTTATTGTCTTGGCCTAAAGCGGAGTTCCACCCATCCACTCCCCCTTATTTGCTCCCCCCGCCCCCCATTTGGCACCTTTCAGGGGGTAGGTGGGAACCGGTACCCATTTTGACAGGTCCTTGTCTGCACTTCCGGGAGACGGCACGGCAGAAGTTCTCCCCCTCCTCTGCCACCGGGCCAATTAGAAAGTGCAGAGGGGTTCGCGCATGCGCAGTAGGGGACAGTCTGAAGCTGAAAGGCTTTACTGCCAGTTTCCTTTAATAGAGATGGCAGCGGCAGCACCCAACAACTAATCCGAATATCGGCTGGTGTGCCGACATAGTGGGCTCCCTGGACAGGTAAGCGTCCATATATTAAAAGTCAGCAGCTACAGTATTTGTAGCTGCTGACTTTGAGAAAAAAAATTCCCAGGGTGGAACACCTCTTTAATTAAACAAACTGAAGTTAGATGCCGATTGGCTATCATTCACAGCTGCACCAGTTTTAGTAAATTTCCCCCTCTGTGTCAATCCAACCAAAAGGCTCAGGACAGCCAAAATACTAAATCTCCTTTCATTGAAACAAGTGTGCTCTTCTTAACCTTCAGCCAATTGGAAGAGGTAAGAGCTGTCAGTAAATGCTGACCGGGTCCTGACAAGCATCAAACAATGGAACATAAGGTTTAGGGGGCTAACACCACCTTACCTTTACCTTTTCAATCCCCTTCTGCTGTATATCAAAAGAGGTGCAATATTCATCATAGGAAATAATCATGCAATGCAATGCATGCTTGTACAAGGACAAGCATGCATTGCAAATGCAGACTGAAGTTCTTATAGGGATTTGCCAACAGTTGGGAACTTCCACTCCTTAGACCCCTTCACACTGGAGCGTTTTTCAGGCGCTTTTGAGCTAAAAATACCACCTTAAAAGTGCCTGAAAAAGTCTCCCCTGCAGTCTCAGTGTAAAGCCTGAGTGCTTTCACACGAATGCAATGCGCTTGCAGGATGTAAAAAACAAAAAAAACACAACCTCCTGCAAGTATCTTTGGAGCAGGGAAGGAGCGATGTGTACACCGCTCCTGCCCATTGAAATGAATGGGCGTCGTGGCTGAACCAACAGCGCTTTGCGGGTGGTTTTAACACTTTTCCTGCCGCTAGCGGGGGTTAAAAGCACCCCTCTAGTGGCCGAATACCTTTTCAAAAATGTCAGTAAAGCGCCGCTAACCCCCCATATTGTGAAAAAAAAGATTCTATTGGGTGGATATAGAATTGCTACTTGGAGCACCCCTAAAAACTACTGCCGGTGTCTGCGGAAGAAGAGGCCCTAGGACCCTGTCGTTCTTAAGAACATTCCAATCCTTACGCAAGATGGTTTTTGATAGACTATTTCCGTGTAGAAAAAAAAAAAAAAATACATGCTTATAGCCATCGTTCAGTATCACTGCCGAGCAGTTCCTCTCTATTCTTCTTAGTTGAACGGTCTACTATAGCTTGCTCAAGTCATCTCATTACTTTCTCTAGGAATTTTAACTTAAGAGCAGAGAGGCCTCTCACATGAAGTCTTCAGACCTTGTGCAATTCCTCCTCAAATGTAGGAACTGACTGACCGGAAAACCGATCTTAGCCAGGCAGGATGATGACAACTCTTAGTGCAGATGAAGCCATTTCTGTCCGTCTCCTTAAAAAAAGTTGACTTGACAATGGCGCCATCCTGCACTTCAATTTTAAGTTCCAAAAAAATGGACCTCGGATTTACTGGATGTGGTGGAGGGAAACGCCCCTAACATTTCAGTTGAGGAAGGCCACAAAAGCATCAAGGCCACTCTGTTTACCAGCCCATATAAGGAGGATCTTGTCTATGTACCTTTTTCAGAGAATCAACTCTGGCCTAGGCCCAACATAGACGACAACCTCCTCCCACTTAGTCTTGGAGATTAGCCATACTTGGTGCAAATTTAGTTGGCAACACTATATCTTATTCTTTATGTTTCCTTAGGTGGTCAAGACCCTTTCAAAACATATAGCCCCTCATATTTCTCTTAGTTTGAAGCTGCTCCAGGTCTCTGGCCACCACATCTCCAATTACTGAATATGAGGGTGCCAGACTACCCGTGTCCCAGCTACTGCATGCTGGGACACAGCGGCCATCTTTGTGGTGGGGAAAGGCTGCATACATGCAAATAGAGTTTGATTTGTTTGTTAATGTCAGTGAACTTTATTTGTTTTTGCTTGATTAAACACTATCCCGATGTACTGCCAAATGAGGCATTTTTCCTTTTGTCCACCATGGGATGTTGTATGTGTAGCGATTACCACTGGAGTGCTTCTGTGGTGAACCTTGAATAACGAGAGTTATACCTGGGTTTGCTGCATCTACTATCAGGTCTGCTGCTATAGATGTATGAAGATCGATGGGCTTCCTGTATACTTCATATGTGACCTTTGTGATGAGGGTCCATTTAATAGGGTAAGCGGATGTATTGTCGGGTGCTGGTGACAGGTCTCCCCTATGTTCTGCTTACCACAGGATTGAACCATCATTTGAACATACATTTTAGAATAATTTCTTGGGACTATTAAGCGCCACCTTTACTATAGATACTTTCTTATTGTATGTTATGGTGTATATACACACACACACACACACACACACACACACACAAAACATAAAATATGAATGGTACATACAAAACATGCTCAAACAGGAATATACAAGTAGAAATAAGATTTACTAGGTTTGAACTTTACTCCCTTAAAGACATGTGGGGCATATATTAATAACAGCATTAGATAAAAAAAATTCAGACCAAGAAAAATAAGAAAATTACTAGGACATAGTAGCGATACTAGGGTATATAAGTAGGTGGTTGTAATGTTATGTTGGGTTGTTATTTGGATGTTATTTGGGAAGAGTGGGTAGAGTCAGAAGAAATGTATTTAACACTTGGCTGTGTGTGTAGAAAGATTCCGGGAAGTCTGTTGGCAGTCTAGAATAACTCAGCAGAAAACATTACACATATTTTGTTATGGCTGAACATGCAATATTTAAATTGGCTCTAAAGACATTATATATATATATATATATATATATATATATATATATATATATATATATATATATATCTTGATGCATTGTATGCATGAAGGTTTTAAAAATAAAAAAAAACGTACTTACCCATCTCCTCTTTCGATCTAGTGCTGTGCCCAAGAGCAACATCGCTGTTCTCTCTCCCGCCTTACAGGTACAGAGGTGGCAGCAGCAGGAATCTTGTGAGGTGGGAGAGGCCAGGCTGTGCGGTGTGTGTCTATGGACAAACAGAGGCCGGTTCAGGAGCGAACCCGCATGTCTGCTACCATAGCAAGTACTTTCTATGGGGAAGACACAGAAGTGGAGCTGCCAAGATCGCCAGCGGGGCACCCCAGAATAGGAGGTATGAGGCTGCTCTGTGCCACTGCACAGAGCAGGCGAGTATAACATAGAGCTGCACGATTCTGGGAAAAATGAGAAGCGCGATTCTTTTGTATAAAATGAAGATCAAGAGCTTATGTGGTTAAAGCGGAGGTTCACCCAAAAAAAAATTTTTTAACATTACAATCAGCCGAGTTGTCATGACGACAATCGGCTGGTTTTTTTTTAATTTTATCCCCATACATACCGTATTTTCACCGCCGCTTCCGGGTATGTCTTCTGCGGGACTGGGCATTCCTAATTGATTGACAGGCTTCCGACCGTTGCATACTGCGCGTCACGAGTTTCCGAAAGAAGCCGAACATCGGTGCGCAGGCGCCGTATAGAGCCGCACCGACGTTCGGCTTCTTTCGGCAACTCGTGACGCGCTGTATGCGACCGTCGGAAGCATGTCAATCAATTAGGAATGCCCAGTCCCGCAGAAGACATACCCAGAAGCGGCAATGAAAATACGGTATGTACGGGGATAAAATAAAATAAAAAAACAGCCGATTGTCATTATGACAACTCGGCTGAATGTAATGTTAAAACATTTTTTTTGGGTGAACCCCCGCTTTAAATACAGTATACGTAAATCTGACGGACTGTTTACATGTTAAGTTTTCAAAGCCGCAGCAAACCTGCTGACCTTACATGGTTGCCAATGTGAAAGAACAGCTCTGATTTTCACATTTAATTAAATGTGAAAATCAGAGGTGCTCTGTCACATTAGCAAGCATGTAAGGCTTGCTGCTGCTTTTAAAATGTAACATGTAAACAGTCTGTCAGATTTACATATACTGTATTTAACCACATAAGCTCCGTTTTGTGTTGAAAATAACTGTTGGGTGTAACAAGATGTCCGCTTGCCCCCTTCTCACTATCATTACTGTGCAGGAGTGTGGGGTGGAGCAAGATGGGGGGCCGAAACGTCACTTCCTGCGAGACACCCGCCACCGGGTGTACCAAGATGGCCGCCGCTCCGGAGCGAAGCCGAAGCCAGGGACTTTCCTATGGCAACACCAGCCGTCCTGGAGCTCGTGGGGGGGGGGGGGTGAATCGAGATCGCGATTTTCTTACGATTAATCGTGCAGCTCTAGTGTAACATGTTGGTTATTTTAATTTAAAAAAATGTTGCCTTTAACCACTTAAGACCCGGACCAAAATGCAGGTAAAAGACCAGGCCCCTTTTTGCGATTCGGCACTGCGTTGCTTTAACTGACAATTGCGCGGTCGTGCGACATGGCTCCCAAACAAAATTGGCGTCCATTTTTTTCCCCACAAATAGAGCTTTCTTTTGGTGGTATTTAATTACCTCTGCGATTTAAATTTTTTGCGCTATAAACAAAAATAGAGCGACAATTTTGAAAAAATTCAATATTTTTTACTTTTTGCTATAATAAATATCCCCCAAAAATATATTTAAAAAAATGTTCCCCTCAGTTTAGGCCGATACGTATTCTTCTACCTATTTTTGGTAAAAAAAAAAAAAAAAAAACGCAATACACGTTTATCGGTTGGTTTGCGCAAAATGTATAGCGTTTACAAAATAGGGGATAGTTTTATTGCATTTTTATTAATTATTTTTTAAACTACTAATGGCGGCGATCAGCGTTTTTTTTTTGTGACTGCGACATTATGGCGGACAATTTTGACACATTTTTTGGACCATTGTCATTTTCACAGCAAAAAATGCTTTTAAAAAGCATTGTTTATTGTGAAATTGACAGTTGCAGTTTGGGAGTTAACCACAGGGGGCTCTGTTGGGGTTATGTGTTCCCTGAAGTGTGTTTACAACTGTAGTGGGGTGTGGCTGTAGGTGTGACGTCATCGATTGTGTCCCCCTATAAAAAGGGATGACACGATCGATGCTGCCGCCACAGTGAAGAACAGGGAAGCCGTGTTTACACACGGCTCTCCCCGTTCTCCAGCTCCGGGGACCGATCGCGGGGCTCCAGCGGCGACCGGGCCTGCCGGTCATGGAGCTTCGGACCGGGGCGCGCGCCCGCGACCCACGGCTGAGTGCTAGTACAGGACGTACCTGTACGTGGATGTGCCAAGCCGTGCCATTCTGCCGACGTATATGTGCAGGAGGCGGTCCTTATAGTGGAGGTTCACCCTTTAAAAAAATTTCTGACATCACACGAAGTTGAGCCATCCTACCGACACAATGCCGTTTTGTTTTTTTTTTCTCAGCACATACCTAGTTATCACGATTTTCACCTCACGGCAATCCCGCGGGAGTGGGCGTTCCCAAGCACTGCCTGTGATTGACAGGCTTCCGAACGGCGCATACTGCGCGTCACAGGTTGCAGACAGAACCCGAACGTCGGTGTGCAGGCGTCGTATAGAGCCGCACCGACGTTTGGGGTTTTTCGGCAACCTGTGACGCGCAGTATGTGCCATTCGGAAGCCTGTCAATCACAGGCAGTGCTTGGGAACGCCCACTCCCGCGGGATTGCCGTGAGGTGAAAATCGTAATAACGAGGTATGTGCTGAGGAAAAAAAAAACGGCATTCTGTCGGTAGGATGGCTCGACTCCGTGTGATGTCAGAAAGGGTGAACCTCCACTTTAAGTGGTTAATAACACTTCCCGTGTCACAGGATTTGATTGAGAGCAGTGGGAGCCAATGGCTCCTGCTGCGATCAATTGGTTCAATGAGGAAAGACAGCGGCTGGAGCCGCTGTGCTCGTGCAAATGACTGGAACACAGCGATTATTGCTAGCGGCTAAAAAGGTCCTGCTGAACCTGCAAAGATTCAAACCTTTTATGGCCAGCATAAAGAGACACTTGTGGCTAGGCCGCTTGTATCCCAATGACAGTGCTAATAAACATACTCTTACAGTGTTGGCCTACGCAAAGCTCAAGAGTTCAGTTTTTGTAGATATTGGCGAGCTAAGCAACCCAATGGCTTCTTTCATCTTGCAGACACTCAGGTGGTGAGTAAGCTAACAAATATGTTAACAGAAGTATATCTGAAACTGTGCTGCTTTTATAATTTAATAAATGTGAGGGAGAAAAGTAGAAAGTACAACTAATAATATTGTCATTGACAAACTAAAAATATAAGCTGACTGCTAATGGCAATGCTAACCTCCAGTTTTACAGAATATAATTTTAACAAAATATTTTTAGACAGGGACAAAATCAAGACAGGACAATGTAAAAACTCACCGTCTGTTTTGCGTGGAGAAAGCAGGAAGAAAAAAAAGAAAGTATATGTAAAAAAAAACATAAAATACAGAAAATAAGAGGAGCACAAATGTATATTTTAAGAAACAGAAAGATAAAAGGAATAGATTATTAGAGCATAAATTAAGCAAAACGGGATCAAGAGTTAAGACTTTTAACATGTAGTAGGAAAGAAAAAAATAAATAAAAAATGCACTAATCCAATATTCATACTATTATTACAGAAGATACTAGCAGAACTTATTTGATTTTCAAACATTTTACAAAGGTCACCGACTCCACAAACATCTTAAAAGCGGCATTAAACTTAAAGCGGTTGTATACCCGCTGTCATTTTTTTTTTGTTTTTTTTTAAACCTGAAAAGCAAAAGCCATAATCAGCTAGTATGCACCGCATACTAGCTGATTATGAAATACTTATCTTTGAACGAGGTGAGAGGAACTTACCTGGTCCACACCGAGGGAGATGTCATCTTTCCTCTGCATGTCTTCCGGGTATCGCCGCTCCAGCGCTGTGGTTGGCTGGAGCGGCGATGTTGTCACTCCAGACTTTTCTCCGGCAAGGTCTGGAGGCTGCCGGCCCTTTAGCCGAGGATCCCCGCTGCAGTCAGCGGCGCATTGCGGGGGGAATACAGGTTTAGGAGATATTCTTTATACCTACAGGTAAGCCTTGTTATAGGCTTACCTGTAGGGTAAAGTGGTAGTACAGAGTTTACTACCACTAAGTTTTTTTTCCTTTAATAATTTTTATTCAAGTTTTCACATTTTCCACAATAAAAAAATAAAAAAAAAAAGTGTTTGTGGTGACTACATATAGCATCAAATATAATCTTATTGCATTATAGTACAAACTTTTGATAATCTATTCTTAAGGTATATTCTGTCAGTTAGAGGTCTTTGCTAAGGATATCGTTAACATTGTCCATATTCCTATGGGGTAACTCCTATATTCATACATCCTTCTACCTGGAGTATTATCAAGATATTTTTCTATCATGTAATTCCAACTGATAGGCTGTAAACTTGCATCTGTTTTAGTAAACGATCCTCTGATAATGCTCTATATCGATAATTCCCCCCCTCCTGTACCAGGTAGCATGCCCTCAACATGGGGGGGTGGGTGCTGCGCCCCCCACCCCAAAGCACTGTGTCCCCATGTTGATGAGGACAAAGGCCCCTTCCCGACAACCCTGGCTGTTAGTTGTCTGGGTCTGCGGGTGGGGGGCGGGGCTTATCAGAATCTGGGAGCCCCTTTTTAATAAGGGGACGTCTAGATCCCAGCCCCCACCCTATGTGAATGAGTATGGGGGTACATTTTCCCCAGGTGAATGGGTAGGGGTACAAAGTGTCAATTAAAAAAACAAAAACACATTACACTGATTTTGAAAGTAATTTATTAGACAGCTCCGGGGGTCTCCTTCGCCTCCCCTCTCCGGCATCTTCTCCCGTCGTCCGGACATCTTCAGCTGTGTTCTTCTGCTCTTTTGTTAGCTCTTGCCCAGTCTTCATCATCTTCTTCCGATGTTGACACATTAATTTTCAACGTCTATTTGTTAATATACAATCCTGGGCCGATGATATGGGAGATAGGGCACTGCTGTCATTAGATGCCCATAAGGCATTCAACAGTGTAGAATGGCAGTATCTATGGATGTATCTACGATGCTTAAGTTTGGATTTGGACCCATATTTCTATTGTGGGTGCAACTACTATTCCTCTCTGAAAGCAGTGATTAGAGAAGCAGGTCATGTATCATCTACCTTCCCTTTGTATAGAGGAACTTGACAGGGATGCCCTCTGTCCCCTCTTCTATTCGCCATAGGCATAGAACCACTGACAGCTTTGATCCACTCCAATCCCTTAATAACAGGTTTTAAATATTGCCAGATCCATGAAAAGATAATGCTCCATGCAGACGACACTGTTATTATTGGGTGACATGGAGGGCTCCCTGAAGGAAGCCATGACGGTCATTAAAAAATTTGAAGAGAGTTTTCAGGCCTAGTAATCAATTGGACCAAATCCTCGATCATGCCGTTAGACTCTACCCCTGGCAGTCAGCGAGCCACACTCCATAACATCCCGGTCACCCCTCAATTTAAATACCTGGGAGCATATGTTACCCCACAGCCACGAGATTATGTCTCCCTCAATATCTGCCCATTACTAAGCCGTATTAGGGCAAAATTAAAGTATGGTCTGAACTAAAAATGTCATTGGTAGGCAGAGTAAACCTAACTAAAATGATATTCATGCCACAACTGCTTTATGTACTACACAATACACCAATGGTAGTTACACTTAGGGTATTCCGCATCATAAATTCTATGCTTCACTCATTTATATGGCTTGAGAGATCCCCTGGAGGATTAAATTGGAACTCCAAAAATCCAAGGAGGCAGGGGGGGGGGGGGCTAGCCCTACACAACCCTTAGTTAAATTATATAGCAGCCCAGCGCCAACATATTGCCCATGTTATCCCCAAGGAGACTATCAGGGAGGGGGACAGAGGAGACCCAACCATGGCTCTTCTTACACAGGTCACAGGAAAACACAACTTAGCCACTGGTCTGGAAGAACTGGCTTTTGCCAAAATCTAATAAACTTACCTGTTGGGAGGGGGATGTGAGGAGGACCAATGGGAAGAGGTACTACGCACCATACAACTGTGCTCTCTTAATACAGTGCAACATCTGTCCCAGCTCTTTGTTGTCTTTCGGGTACATTTTACACCTGTCAGACTATACAAGATGGGCATATGAGAAGATGCAGGCTGCCCCCAATGCTCTAGAGATCATGGAGATCTTATTCACTTACTATGGTGGTGCCCAAAACTGAATCTCTATTGGAAGGGAGTAGTTGCAACCATTAATCAGGTATTTAAAGTCAACATTCCACTAAACCCCAAACAGTGCATGCTAGATGACTAGGGGTGCAACTGATCGGATCGTTTCTCGGATCAGAGTCACGGATCGGATCATTTTTCGGATCAGCAAAAAAAAAAAAAAAAAGTGGTAACGTGGTTTAAGCGCTTTCAACATGTGTTTAAAGCCCTCGTTTTGCAAAACTGAATATGGCCTCATGTCTGCACCTATACACACCGATAGCGTTTGTGATGGCTTTAGTGGCTGCTTAAATGCCGCAGTGATAAGCGGTTGTTGAGCAGCTTTTGTTTTCACTCCTGTCAGTGAAACACCGGGGTGATGTTGCTTGCAATCATTTTTTTAAATGTGGTAAAGTCCACAAAATGGCTCCCTCAAAATCAATAAGGGGTAAGTCCAGTTGATATTTGAATGTGGAAAAAAATGTTTTTATACAAAGCAATATTATACACTAAAAACCCTAAACTGTGACAAAAAAAAAAAAAAAAAAAAAAGTTGGAACATTTTGTACCTATATGTCAAAGAATTTACACCAATGACATTCACCAAGCGAAAAAAAGGCAAGTATATAAGCAAAGAAGACACACAGTACACTTGCAAATAGCTAGTGTTTCTTCTTAGAGAAATGCAGGAAAAAGCCTGGGACTCCAACATTCCACATGAATGGAATTGAGCAAACCATCTGACCTGGTGGCCCTGATTAAAGAATGCTCTTTTCAGTTCATTGCAAAATCTCCACTACTACCCACCACCTCCCCTCCACCATTAACCCTACCAGCAACAAGGAATTACTGCAAAAAAAAAAAGAAGCCTTTTCAGAAAATCGAAAAACATCAACAGTTTAGCTTTCTATAAACTCCACTGAAAAGATACAAGACAGCCTCTTACTCAGCTTCATGAATGGAACATTTCAGGACTTCAGATTCCAATGGTCCAGCTGTCCCTGAGAGTTGCCACTCTAATTTTGCATAATTTTGCTTAACCTTATTTATTAACACTGTATAATTATATGCAGGGGGTTAATGTATCCAGTAATATCAACTATATTTCCAGACATTTTTATGATTTGGGTGATTTGCAGTAGTGTTAGAACATCTCTCTGGCTTTTTTTAATACCTGTATCCCCACTGGGGTGACTAACGTACTTCCTGTTCCTATGACAAAACAGAAATATAACATAAAAATGCAAAAATAACTTCTAAAATCCTGCTGTGGTCACAATCCAAATGTTCAACCAATTGAGCCAGAACATTTGTGTCACTCCTAATCACTATCACCCACCATCAATCAACAGGATGAAAAGGGAGGGTAAACTTGAGTGATGCTGTTGTAAATATGAACCACTTGGTGGTATAGAGGATATCACCAAATAAGTGATGATAAAAATCAATATCGTGAGAATGTGTTGAAATAACTAAATATAAAATAAAATGATATGTCAACCATATAAACATAATGATAATAATCAAGTGAATAAATAAGAGACATGCAAATGATTAAAAAAAAATAAAAAAATAAAATTAGAATATAAAAACGTGAGTCTCTGTGCACACTCCACACTCGAAGATCTGTGCAAAAATAAAAAACATGTCAATCCAGTGTCCAAGATAAATCACAGCAAGGTGCTTCAATCGACAATACTTTTCCAAAGTGCATAAGTGTTCCAATAAAAGTGCTTGACTTCACAATAGGTCACACAGTGCATAACATGCAAGACAAGTGATCCGTTTCCCCAAGCCTCTCACCTCAGGAAGGCTTGTAAAAAGCCTATAGTTCTCCAAATGCTGCTGGCTTACTAGCAAATTAAGCCTGTAATAGGAAGCTCCCGGCCAGCCCGTTAGTCCTTTTAACAACAATCCCTCTGGTCAGTGATCCCCAGGTCCCCAGGCTCCAGCAACAAGTACACAGGTGGGATGGCTCTCAAACAAATAAGAACTCCATAGTGTAAAACTATTTAATAAAATACAAGCAAATACACTTACAGCAGGCTCGTTATCAGACAGCATGTAGCGTATAGTTTAAAATGTCTCTGCTCTCGGCCGCGAGCAGAGATGACGTCACCACCGGCTCCTCCTGATCACGCCGCTATGATTAAGCGGCGTGATTATTTACAACATATTTACAACAACATCACTCAAGCTTACCCTCCCTTTTCATCCTGTTGGTTGATGGTGGGTGACAGTGATTAGGAGTGACACAAATTTTCTGGCTCAATTGGTTGAACATTTGGATTGTGACCACAGCAGTATTTTAGAAGTTATTTAGTTTTTTGCATTTTTATGTTATCTTGATAATTAGCAAGCGCCACTGCCCTCCCCCTATTTACCAATTACTATCAGTGTGTGAGCACTTATTGGCATGGCTGCTGCTTAGTGTTCATTTAAATTTTAATCCTTAGATTATTATTATTGCTCTAGTTAGTGTGGTTTGCGCATTAGTTTCCCCCATTATTCAAAACAGAAATAGAGTTCTTACCAGCAAAAACTGGGTAAGCAAGAAAAACAAAGGATGCAAACATGTCCTACTTTACTAATAAAAAGGTATTTTGGTGCAGATTGTGCCCCCCTCTGGATATAATCGCCTCACTTCCTGTCCAGATGATAAAACATGGGGTGATCTAGTCCAACTCTATCCAAAAAAAAAAAAGTATTTTCACCAGCAGTGTGAAGATTACCATTAGGACTCATGCATACAGGCACAAAAAAAAAAAAAAAAAAGTCACCACTAGGGGAGTTAGGCTTTTTTTTTTTTTTATGCTCATGAATGCAGTTGTAGATTATTTAATGTGGCCATGCACATGCAGGCAATAATGTGCGTATATGTGTGCGCAGCATTCAGGTTAATAAAAAAAACAGTACCCCAATGCTGCATTTGGAGAGGTGCCTATGAGCATAATTTACATGCGTACACACATGATAGTGTGCAAATGTATTCTACTGGCTAGAAAAAAAAATGAATATTTTAGCCAATAGAACTCATACGCTTATAAATACCATATGTGCATAAATGGGCGCAAATATACAACATTGGGAGGTATTTTTTTCTGGCAGAAAATGTAGCATAAAATTGACAGTTTAATATTAAGTTACGTTTTCTGCTCAAGGTATAGTTAAATAAAAAATAAATTTAAAAAAGCAGAAATGGAAGATTTCATTGACATGAAAAAAAAAAAAGTAAAAAGTGTTACATTTTCCAAAAAGATAACGTTTTATTTAGTACTACACAGAGCTTTATTTACAGCAAAGGTCACCATTTGTCAGATACCACAGTGTATCTGCATTCTACCAATTAAAATGGTCATTTAATCTGCTTATAAGTTTGCCTTTCCTGGTTTCCTTTTTCCCCTTATCACTAATACATTTTAATAAAACTTTTCTATTTTCATTAGGCATTAACTTTATTAAACAGCAGTATGGCCACAAAGGCTGTGCCACCGCTTTATAAATAGGGACCCAATTTTAATTAAGCTAGGGTTACTTTAAAGCTGAACTCTATGCAAAGCACTACTTACACCGTTTAAAAACCATATTACCCAGAAAAGATTTGTAACAATGAGCAGGCCTATAATGAATGCACCTTTGCTATATTATAGTCAAGGCAGATGTCAAACTCATGTCCTGGTTTAAAAGGAGAGGTATGGCCAAAGATTTTTTGCTGCATTTCACCAATGAATCACAGGAGTGCAGTTCGTTCTGCACTTCTGTGATCCGTTTTCAAACGACAGCAGGGTGAAGCTCGCTGTCAGCTGACATCACATCGGGAAAAATCGCAACCATATGGTCAGTATCCGCCCAGAAGCCTGGGCCGGCACCTGGCTCAGCCTTTTAGTGATCCATCGAGAGCCTGAGCTAGCGCTGACTGAGTCCTGGCTCTCTGCTCAGAATGAAAGGGAGCAGGGGCGGACTGACCATTGAGTCACTCGGGCACTGCCCGAGGGCCCCATGCCACTAGGGGGCCCCATCAGGGTTTCCAGGCTCAGTAAAACCAGGGACAGTATGTAAAAATCTGTGTTTTTTTTAGATCTGTCCCTGATATGTCCGAAACTGACATGCTTTTAATGTGAAGATCCCAAGATTTTAGCTGCCCTGCCTCTGCACTGCCTCCTGGCGTGGTGGCCATCTGTAAACCAGAGGGGCTCCATAATCTTCTATTGCCCGGGGGCCCCATGAGTTGTCAGTCCGCCCCTGAAAGGGAGAACTGACCGATCAGCTGTGTTTGATCACTCAGTTCTCAGTAAAGAGCCGACAGGGGACAGATGCAGCAGCGGATGGATGCTGCATCCACGAGGTGAGTATAAATGTAAATTTTTCTCAAATCCTGAACTTGCATATTGACAATAAAGATATATAAATCACCTCTGTCCAATGAAATATAAAGCAGTAGAACGGAAACCAGCAAGTGGCAGAGTGATCCTTTGTGGTAGATTTGTAAATCATAGAAAAATTGGGGGAAAAAAAAATGGATAAATCCTTTGGCAGGTTAAGGAATAATTAGCACAGGCCTCGACAACATCCGGGCGCCAGGTCGCAATTGCGACAAGAAATTGTGACCTGGCGCCCGCCGGTAATTGAGGCCGCAAAGCCGCGGACTCAATTACCGGCCGTCGCGGGCACGGCAGGGGAGGTGGGGGCGCACAGAGGCACAGGATCCTGTGTCTCCGTGCACCCCCACCGCCGTGCGATCATGCCGGCGGGCCCTCGACGGCCGGTAATTTAGGCTGCGGCTTTGCAGCCTTGTGAAGGCCCAAGCTGCCTTCTGTGACCTGGCGCCATCTGGTGGTGACCGTTGGCATTACAAGTAAAACAGCAGTTCGATTGTGTTTTTTTTACCGTTTTCACTGCCATCTCCTTCCTCTTAATTAGAATAAAAAATATATATATAATGTTTGGAGGTTCTAACACCCTAGAGCAGGGTTCCTCAAACTACGGCCCTCAAGCTGTTGTAGAACTACACATCCCATGAGGCATTGTAAAGCTCTGACATTCACAGACATGACTAGGCATGATGGGAATTACTGAACAACTGGAGGGCCGTAGTTTGAAGACCCCTGCCCTAGAGAATAAAATGGCTATTGTTGCAATACTTTCTGTCACACCGTATTTGCGCAGCGGTCTTACAAGCGCACTTTTTGGGGAAAAAATACACTTTTTTTAATTAAAAATATAAAAACTAATGTGAAAGATATGGTTACGCCGAGAAAATTGATACCAAACATGTGACGCTTCAAAATTGACAAACTTTTACCCCTTAAAATCTCCATTGGCGACATTTAAAAAAATAAGTTGCATGTTTTGAGTTACAGAGGAGGTCTAGGGCTAGAATTATTGCTCTCGCTCCAACAATCGCGGCGATACCTCACATGTGTGGTTTGAATACCGTTTACATATGCGGGCGCTACTCATGTATGTGTTCGCTTCTGCGCGTGAGCTTGGCGGGACGGGCGCGTTTTCTGGCTCCTAACTTTTTTAGCTGGCTCCTAGATTCCAAGCAAATTTGTCAAACCCTGAATTAGCATATCAAATGTATACTAAAGCTGACCATACACACTGTTCAGCTGACTAAACAAAAAAAAAAAAAAAAAAAAACAAACACACATCACACTTCAATACCCATCTCCATGCTAGACAAATCTTCCACTACTGCTGTTGTAATTTGACAGCCAGCCCCACCAACTGTCAAAATATCCAAACAGCAGCTCAATCTGATTGGATGCATCAGCTTTACAGCTGACAATTTTCCGCCCGGCTCCTTTGATTTTCTAAACCAGGAATTTCAGGTGGAAGGCAGCGAACAGTCAACCACTGAGCAAATTTTGGTCAATTCAAAACTAGGCTAGCCATACACATAAAACGGGCTCTCATTCATCCCTGTGGGTTTTATGAGAGAAATCAATAGAGAGTCTCCCCTGACAGCTTATGTATTCTGACAGCTGTTGAAAAGTGACTACATCCTATTGGCTGCAGTCACTGTTTGGCAGAGAATTTTATGCTCGGCTACTCCAATTTTCAGATTAAAATGTTGTCAAGCCAGGCGATACTGACAAGGCCACCCCATTGTTTGAGTTTCTGCCAATTCAACAGTAATCAGCCCCAAATTTGAATTGTGTATGGCCAGCATTATTAGTTTCAGGCTGGGTTCACACTAGTGCGACAAACACTCCGACATTGGGAGCTCATGACGCATGACGTGTCAAAATCAATGTCTCCCTATGGGAGCCGTCTTAACTGGTCCCACACGTCGGTCCGACTTTGAAAATGCTCCCTGCACTACTTTGGTCCGACTTTGATCCTGCTTTAGCCCATTGAATGTCACTGAAGTCGGATCAAAGTCGTATCGCCGTCTTGCATGATCCGACTTTGGCATGCGACTTTGTGCTCCGATGATCTTGAGGGGGAACTCCATGCCAAATTTAAATAAAAAAAAACGGCATAGGTTCCCCCTCCAAGAGCATACCAGACCCATTCACCGCATTCTTCCGATGTTGATGCGACACTCTTTTCCACTGTAATGCCATGTGCGCGGTGTACAACTACTTATATTGGCATGGGGCATGGTCACCGGGTGATATCCGGTGACCCCGCCCCCTTATGACGTCACCACCCGGGGGAATGGTGGGACAGTCACGTCAAAAGGGGCGGGGGTCAATCGATAATATCACCCGGTGACCACGTCCCATGACAATATAAGTCGTTGCACACCGCGCACATAGCATTACAGCAGCAGAGAGCTTTGTGTCAACATCCGAAGAAGAGAAGAGGGAAGAAGACAATAGAGGAGAGGGAAGAAGACAATAGAGGAGATGGAAGAAGACAATAGAGGAGAGGGAAGAAGACAATAGAGGAGAGGGAAGAAGACAATAGAGGAGAGGGAAGAAGACAATAGAGGAGAGGGAAGAAGACAATAGAGGAGAGGGAAGAAGACAATAGAGGAGAGGGAAGAAGACAATAGAGGAGAGGGAAGAAGACGATAGAGGAGAGGGAAGAAGACAATAGAGGAGAGGGAAGAAGACGATAGAGGAGAGGGAAGAAGACAATAGAGAAGAGGGAAGAAGACAATAGAGGAGAGGGAAGAAGACAATAGAGAAGAGGGAAAGAACACGATAGAGAAGATCAGGCAACCGCTAGCAAAAGAGCGGGCAAAAAGAGCAGAAGATAGCGGAGGAGCATGTCAGAAGACACCGGGAGAAGCACCGGAGTGTGTAGAAGTCGGAAGAGACCCCCCCGAAGTCAGAAGAGACCCCCCCGAAGTCGGATAAATTACTTTAAAAACCTGTGTTTTATTTTTTACACTTTTTTCCCCAGGTGAATGGGTCGGGGTACGAATTCGCATAGGGTGGGGGGCCGGGATCTGGGGGCCCCCTTATTAAAAAGGGGCTTCCAGATTCCGATAAGCCCCTGCCCACAGACCTCGACAACCAAAACGGCCAGGGTTGTCAGGAAGAGGCCATTGTCCTCATCAACATGGGAATAGGGTGCTTTGGGGTGGGGGGCGCAGGGCCCCCCTGCCCCAAAGCACTCACCCCCCCTGCCCCCATGTTGAGGGCACGTGGTCTGGTACAGCCCAGGAGGGGGGGGGGGCTCGCTTGTCCCCACTCCCTATCCTGAACGACCGGGCTGCGTGCTCTGTTAAGGGTCCGGTAAGGACTTTGGGGGACCCCCACGCTTTTTTTCCCGCATAGGGGGTTCCCCTTAAAATCCCCAACCGAAGGGCCTGGTATGCTCTTGGAGGGGGAACCCATGTCGTTTTTTTAAATTTAAATTTGGTGGATTTCCCCCCTCAAGATTCATACCAACCAATTCATACCTGGCATTGTCAGAGATCAAAGTCGGATGCGTTTTCTGACTTTAAGTCGCAGGGCAAAGTTGGATCTAAAGGACTACGACTGGCATGTCGTACCAGTGTAAACCCAGCCTCAAAGTAACAAAATGTCCTTTCCATTAAAAAAAAAAAATCTTAGGTGGCACATACCGCTTATTTTTCACGATACGGTCTGCTGTAGTTAAAAAGCATACTATGCAGATGACAAAGTTCCAAGGAACCCTACCAGGCCCAACTAACAAGGCACAGAACAATATGCAAAATTCAATATGCCTGTAGACAAATATTGTAATGAATATTTAACTAATGAATATCTGAATTCAGTTTACTGAAATTTAGCTGTAGAAGTCGTTTTTGGTTAGACTACTGTTCATAACACCATTGCTCTTTGCACTGCCTTATCTTAAAAAGAACCTGACCCTTTTGAAATTTTCTGCATCATAAATTTGCAGTAAATGGCAAATATTTTCAGTGCTTTCCACAGAACAGTTGGCTTGAGTCCTAGCTGAGCTAAGCTCCCACCTAAATAAATCTGTTCCACATCAATTTTCTTTCTGACCTTCCCCATCTTCCTCAGAAGAGGCGCCTCCCTGCTGCAAAATAAGCTACTACTCAGCCTCAGATTCTACTACTCTGCTGACTGACACAACATCATTTATTCAGAACACGATCTGAAGAGAGGAAAATGTATGCAGGAAAGATTTCCAAAAATGGATACCTCAGGTCAGATTTGAAGCCAGTGTCTAGCCAACTACTACTTTCATGGAAAGATGTGCATAAATAGGCATTTTTGGCAAATGTAGTGTTTTAGCTGCATCAGGCCAATTGCTGAATAACATTTACTGTACAAGCAAAAAGGGTCTCCTTTAATAAAGTGCTGATTGCTGATCTAAAGGCGACAGGGAACACCAGCTACAATAACACCAATATTGTTTTTGTACTTCAGGCAAGGAATTTCTTTTGAAGCTTCCTCACCACTGACAACGCCTGGTGGTGGATCTCAGCAACAGAGAAACAAATGTACTGTTTATCCTGTTACAAGTCTTGTATTTAGAACACCTACATGTATTTACATTCTAAGCTCTGTTGCAAAACTAGGGAAAAGTGAATGGCTCAGATATACTGAAGTTACACTTTTGCCAGTCAAAGTGGTTGTAAACCCGTCCATACACCCAGTGAAGTGACTGGCATAAAGTGATAGGCCCGAGATTAAACAAATTCTCCTACACAAGTTGTACCCATTTATCTGTGGTTGTCTCTTCTCCACAAGTCCACAATTTATAAAGCTTGCCTGAGCAGCTAGAAAAAAGGGGGGGAAAGCTGAAATTACACTCTGCAACACTTAGTGAGGTGAGCTCTGAGCACTGATTGGAAAGTAGAGACACTCCCCTCCACACAGCACACAAGAACAGAGCTGAGGCTGTCAATCAGCTGGAGGTCACCCGTCACCTTTTTTGTCTCAGTGTCAATAAAACTTGTCAGAAGAGGAAAGCAGCAGCAGACAGAGGTGACACTTAGACCCCTTTCACACAAGCGTTTTTACAGCGTTAAAAATAGCGCTATTAAAACGCTCATAAAAATGCTTTCCATGCTTCTCAATGGACCCTTTCACACCGAGTCCTGCAAGCAGCATGTTTGGACCAGCTTTTGGGCGCTGAAAAAACGCTCCAAAAACGCCCCCCTCCATTGAAATGAATTGAAAGCGCTGTAAAAACGCCTTACCCTTTAACACTGAGGCACTGCAAAAACGCCCTAAAACAGGGTCTTAGCAGTGCTTTACCAGCACATTGGGATTGCAGATGAGGCTTCGCTCGAAAAACACTTGAATAACGCCCCAGTGTGAAAGGGGCCTTAGTGCTCCTAATTGAGACAAGTACTCGCTATAGAGGGTTTAATCCTGCTTGCTGCATCTTTGATGCACTTTCAACTAAATGCTAGCACACATGCTAAAATGCAAATTACTGGATTTGAAAACTATCGTTTTCAGAAAGCATAGGACCTGTAGAATAAAATGATTCTACTTTAATTATTTTTATGTTGCACAATATTTTTAGGAAATATTTATTTTCAGTAAAAATAAAAAATAAATACACAATGTTAATGCACACAAGTAATAGTAATATAGAAGACTGTCAAGTTAATAAATATCAATTATGTCAAGCCTTTTAAAAAACATTTACAGTCCATCCATTTAGATTGAACTACTGTGGTGTGTTTGTTCTGTGTGGTTAGTTCACAATATTGAAGTGCATCAAAACTCACTAGTTTAAGGCAGTCCATTTATTTTGAATGGACTCTCAGAGCACCACATCATACCTAAAAATGCACCTATTAAAAAGCAGGTCTGTTGTGGTGCATTGGCATGCCACCACTTTCTCCAACACTAGTATAGCCCTAGAATGTGTTCTGTTTATAATGCAAGTACATATGTTTGAGGGGTTAAATGTGTTTCTTATTCAGTTTAGAGAGATATATATATATATATATATATATATATATATATATATATATATTCTATGTATTTGGCAAAAATAGAACGGATTATATGGCTTTATACTGACAGAATATGAAGGCTGCCATTGCTGACCTTTTTCTGTGTAAAAGGTGGAAGCAGAATTCAGGGATCAATCCAATTCATCTTAAAACTGCCCACCCCATCCTGAACCACTAAACACTTATACCAACTATCCTGTGAAAGAAAGATCTGTATAGCCATCTTCAGGCCACTGCAGTCCAGTCACGTGATCGGCTCCCCTCTGTCGAATAGCAGCGTCTTCAGGGAAGAGGGAGCACCGACAACAGATGGCCTATAGTAATCCTATGGGTGACATCACCACTCATTTCAGTTGGTGTCAGAGTGCTCTATTCTCTCAGTACTGGCTGACACAAGGGAGTTCACGTAAATGGACCACAGTGGCCTGAGAAAACGTAAAGCAGAACTCCGGGCAAAAACTTTTTTCCATGTTCTTCTGAGCTCTGTAGTTCCTCTGCAATAGCCTGCTGAAAAAAACTGCTCCTCCTCCATTCCACGGTGCGTTTCGGGCTGCGCACTCACATGAATGCCACATTGAAAGCAGCGTGTGTCCATAAAGCTGCTGCATTCCAATTGACAGCAATGGCACTACCTGTACAGAGATGCATGGAAAACCTGTGCATCCCCATGCAGGTAAACACAGTCCTCCAGAGACGTGCTTTAGCAGGTTCCATTGTGAATGAGACATAACTGCCATCTGTAACATTCTTAGGTACTGTACTCTGTGCAAAGAGTATTTAAACCCAAGTTCCCATTTGAAAGCTGGCAGCACAAACAGGTGAAGCGCAAAATGATACAGTGGCTTTTCCACTTTAAACATGTGGTTCCAGCATAAATCCCTGCAGGTACCTGCTTCTGCTATGGAGACCAGACCCTTCTAGGAAACTGCCCTGGGATAAAGAACTGCATATTAATCAAGAGGATCTTTTTTTACGATTGTAGCTTTCAGTTAGCAAAACAGGATATTGAATTATCAAGCAATTTACCTCATTCATGCAATTCTCCTATTTTACACAACAGATAGGACCCTCACCTTTTAGAGCAATGACTTTAGAAGCAGGATTCATAATGGCACTTTCAGCAGAGATTGGACGTCTTAGTGGTGTGTTGGGGTCTGCCAGATCAATGATAACCACCTGGGCTTGCTCCCCGACCTTCTCACGGATACAGATAAACTTATCAGATTCCATAGTTAGAGTGCTAAAGCCAATGTTGGCTGGATTGATTCCCAGATTCTGGAGCTGTAATAAAAAGCAGGAAAAAAAATAAGCTTTGCATGTTGACATGAAAATGGCAGTACACTGAGGACAACCATAAAATCATTAGATGACGACCTGACACAGGTATGACCAACACAACAGAAAACTTTTTATTGTTTCGTTTTAAACAAGCACTCAAAAATTTAAACGCACCTTATAGCCCAATTTAAAAAAAAAAAAAATGTAGATTACAGAAGGATTAGCATCTGCTGTGTTCTCACTTCCTATCCTGATCATACAATCACTGGGGTAGGATATAAAAATGCATTAACCCAGGGGTTGACAAATTTGGTTGGAATCTAGGAGCCAGGTAAAAAAGTTAGGAGCCAGAAAACGCACCCCGTCCCGACGAGCTTGCGCGCAGAAGCGAACACATACGTGAGCAGCGCCCGCATATGTAAACGGTGTTCAAACCACACATGTGAGGTATCGCCGCGATTGGTAGAGCGAGAGCAATAATTCTAGCCCTAGTCGTCCTCTGTAACTCAAAACATGCAACCTGTAAACATTTTTTAAACGTCGCCTATGAAGATTTTAAAGGGTAAAAGTTTGTCGGCATTCCACGAGCGGACGCAATTTTGAAGCGTGACATATCGGGTATGAATTTACTCGGCGTAACATTATCTTTCATAATATTAAAAAAAAAAAATGGGGATAACTTTACTGTTGTCTTATTTTTTAATTAAAAAAAGTGTAATTTTTTCACAAAAAACGTGCGCTTGTTAGACCGCTGCGCAAATACGGCGTGACAGAAAGTATTGCAACGATCGCCATTTTATTCTCTAGGGTGTTAGGATAAAAAATATATATAATGTTTGGGGGTTCTAATTAGAGGGAAGAAGATGGCAGTGAAAATAGTGAAAAACAATATTAGAATTGCTTTTTAACTTGTAATGCTTAACTTGTAATACCAACGGCCACCACCAGATGGCGCCAGCTCACATCTGGTGGTAATAAATTGCAATACCAACGGCTCACCACCAGATGGCCCCAGCTCACAAAAAAAAAAAAAAAAAAAAAAAAATTTTTTTTTTTTGCCCCCCTTACAAGCCAAGTCGCCAGGACCCCATTTCTAGTCGCCATGGCGACCTGGCGCCCGGGATTTGTCGAGCCCTGCATTAACCCAACAGACAGAGCAATAAAAATATGGCAAGGTGGAGGCCTCTCTACCCAAGACAATTTTTATTGCTGGTCATGTCAGAGATTTCCTACTGTCCCAGTGACAGGGCAAACAAGAACTACAAGTAAAACTTCAAGAAAGGGGACATAGCAGCAATAGAATTTTGAATGATGCTACAACATCATTCAAGCTTAGCTGTAGATGGAATTTTTAAGCTGTGCTATACTTACTCTCATCATTGCAAAGCACACTTTCCCAGCCTGTAAATGGATGGCTCTCTAAAACAAGATTACACAAGAACATTTTGTCTTAACCTGAAAGTGAATACTTATCTATGACTTGCTACCTCACCACAGACATCTCAGATGAGTATATTCACCTTTGCAGTTTTTTTACCACAAAAACATCTTAACATTTGGCCTAAATCTCCACACAAGACAGCTTTATATGCAGAGGGAATGCAGCGCATAAAGCGAGCACTGGGACAGTTTCCAACATGAATCACGCTATGCATAAACTACTAACCTGAGGCTACTTTTACCAGGACCAATAACTAGAAAAGGCAAGTGAAGCGAAAGAGAGGTTGTTTCCCTAGACAGAATGCTGCAACTGAAACCCCAAGGGGTAGTCCTTTGTATTTGCCACATTCCGAGTCAGAGATGGCATTGTAGTGCATGCTGATTCAACAGTTCAAGAGACCTGCTTATGAATTTGTATCGAATTATCTCACAGTCTTCAGCCTCTTGGTATAAAAACAGAAAAGAAAGAACTCTTTCCATCCAAACCACTCCTACGCAGCAGACTTGATTTCTAACCAATCTGGAGGATCCTGGCACTGAAGTTAACCACTGCACATTTCAAGAAAAAGCATGATATATAGTTGGTGTAATCAAAAAACGGAATGACAATGTCATGCTAAGGCCCCTTTCACACTGGTATTTTTAGCGGCGCTTTACCGTCAATTATGCGGCGCTATTCGGCCACTAGCAGGGCGGTTTTACCCATGCTAGCGGCCGAGAAAGGGTTGAAAACCACAGAAAAAGGCCCTCTGCAAAGGCGGTATAGCCACGGTGCCCCAATAATTTCAATGGGCAGGAGCGGAATACACACCGCTCCAAAGATGCTGCTAGCAGGACTTTTTTTACCGTCCGGCTAGCGAACCGCTCCAGTGGGAATACCCTCGGGGCTTTCCCACTGGAGAGACGGCAGCAGCAGTTGTTTCAGGTCAGTTTGCAGGGGCTATTTATTTAGGGTACACATGAGAAGCTTTTTTTGTTGACCCCAGTGGACTTGATCGAATGTCGGTCTTCCAGCATGCCTGGGACTCTCGTGTGCATATTAACATACACAGTGTAGCTTGGCCCTGTCCCCTGCTCTCAGAAATTGATCTACCGCAGCAAGAGCCAATGGTTCCCACTGCTGCAGAGACTGCTGTCAGAGAGGGGATAGAGAAGCCCTGCTGCTGCAGATGGGCACAGCACTGGATTGAGATCAGTAGTGATACACTGACATTTCAGCCGATCAAAATTATCGGCCAAGAATGGTTTTCAGCATCAGCCGAAAGAATATAAAAGCAGAGCTGAAAAGGGGGCAGGGTTCGCCCCAGGTGCCGTCCATTGCAGGGGCGTCATCCTCATCCTCCCGCAGAGCGGCGATCTTCGTGTGTCATGGAGCTAAATGGTCTGAGAGGCAGCAGTAACAATGTCCCGCCTCCTGTGATAGATGGCACACTGATCCAATGGCAGGACACTGAATCAGTGGGAAGTGATCACAGGAGGCGGGACTATGTTACTGCAGCTGGGAAATTCAAATCCAGCTCCGTGACACACTAAGATCGCCGCTCTCATGTGGGCACAGGCAAGGCTGCATTTGAGGAAACCTGGCGAGGCTGCATTAATCTCGATCATGTCTGCAGTCTCTGACCATCTCCTTTATCATGTCTGCTACAAAAGGTGCAACAAATGGAAATTTTGCTAATACTATTAGCAGTAAGTTTAAGTAAGAGATTACAGACATGACACAAGAGGTGGTTAGAGACTGCAGACTCTATTTAGGGGGGGGGGGGCGACATGGAGGTGTTTTTTTGTACCTTCAAGTGATTGTAAATGACTACCTAAAGCAAACCCAATCAGTTTAAAAAAGAAATGATAGGCAAAATATTCCCCCTTTTCTTTAAAAGTGATCACATTCCCTCTGTTCTCAGCTACATAAGAGCTGGGGGAGGAGAAGCAGCAGCAGCAGCACAATGATCTTCCCAGTGAATGGCTGTGCAGCAGGGAGGGGCATGGCAGGACAAATCTGATCATTGGAGAACAGGCAGAGTTCCCAGCATAGCTAAAGAACTGACCACTGTGTGCTCTCCTGGCTAGCATAGTCTGTTTTGATTAAGAAAGCAGAGGGACTTGCAGTAACACCAGGGATTTCACATAAAAGTACAAGTACAAGTGCAAGTGCATTGTAGAGCAGGTCCATAGCAGGAATATGAAGTGTTGGAGTAACAAACGCTTTAAGGCATTAAAAAAAGGCAAGAACCTTTAGACCCCTTTCACACTGAGGCGCTTTACAGGCGCCTCTCCTTTCACTCCAGTGTAAAAGCCCTCGGGCTTTCACACTGGAGCGGTGCGCTGGCAGGACGCTCAAAAAAGTCCTGCAAGCAGCATCTTTGTATAGACTCCAGAGAGACATACCGTATTTATCGGCGTATACCGCGCACTTTTTTCCCCTCAAAATAAGGGGGAAATTGTGGGTGCGCGATATACGCCGATACCCGCTTCCCACGCTCAGTTTGAATGCCTGCGCCGACATATACCGAATGCAGTACACTCGGCCAGGCTCGGCTTTGCTCGTGCTCACGCATAAACGTCACAGAGCGTGAGCACGAGCGAAGCCGAGCCTGGCCGAATGTAGCCGAGTGTACTGCACTCGGTATATGTCGGCGCAGGCATTCAAACTGAGTGCGGGAAGCGGGAGATTCGTCAGGGAGACAGCGCGGAAGAACACCACCGAAGTCGCAGACGGACCCGACGAAGCCGCCGATGGACGCCGCGCAAGACACCAAAACTAAGTACTAACAAAAAAAAAAATTTACAGGAATTGCGGGTCCACATTAGGGGTGCGCGCTATACGCCGGAGCGTGCAATACCCTGATAAATGCTGTAATTCTGGCCCCATAAAAATGGACAAAATATAACTGGATATAAACATTTATAGGTAAATTTCAGAGAATGTTGATCCAGGGAATATCCGATTGCCTCCTGGGGGATAAGGAAAGAATTTGTTTTTGCCCCACTGGAGCCACCCCACCATCAGAAGTTGAGTCCCCTACATCACAGTGCAGTCAGTAAATGCACCCCCTTTCCCTATGCTGTTGCTGGGACGAAGCTGGATGCATTGCTTGAAAGCAGAAAGTAGGTGTCTGGAGGAGGACCAGAGGAGGGCTGGAGCTCTCCTGCAGCTGCAGGTGCGAGGGCCACATGAAATGGCCTGGATTCGGTCCGCAGACCTTGTGTTTGACACCTGTGCTCTAAGGGATTTCCTTCCTCTGGATCAACAAGACTGTATATATGAAGGTTTTCAATATTTTTTTTCTATTGGTTTAATTAGATGAATTTGTGCGATTATCCAACCTCACTAACTATGCAAAAGAAACAGTTTCAGGAAAACCAGACTACAGGGTCATCAAAGTTGTATTCAATCCAAAATCAAAAATGTAATATATTGCAGCTTACGAAACTTTAGATAAGGTAGGTAGCAACATCAGTTTTTTCCCATTTCGCCTCTGTATTCATCTGGTGATCTGGCCAGTAACACACCCCCTGTATTAGAGCCCCCACTCTGGATAAATGAGCACAGATTTGGACAGTAGAATTGGTAGTCTGGGGGAGGGGAATAATATATGTACTAGCAGATTTAAATACACTTCACAATTTTATAGCCAAACTCCAGCTAACATTTTATAAGCATTTACAAGAAACTGTTTTTCTTCTTTTGCGATAAATGTTTTTACACAAATAAGTAAAAGCTGATCATTGTAAGCACCCCTGTCTGTGTTCAATAGTTTTTTTTTTTCTCATCTCTGAAACTGTTATATTCGGCTGGAGAGCTTCTTATTTTGAGAAACACACTTACTGGCTGGATCACCACGTAAAAAAAAGAGGAAAAAGCCTAAAAAATAAAAAAACTAATATGGTCACCACACCCAAGATATGGTAAGCTGCAATACAATAAATGTTTGCTTTTGGGTTTAAATACCACAGTAATGGATGGGCATGGATTATTTTTTGATGAAGGTATATTGTTTAGAATTACTTTAGGGGGTTCTTTTATGAACAGGACTTTTAATTCAGCCAGTATCCACACATACGTCATTCCCGTCTACTAAAACACCTTATAAAACTGACTCACATCAACAGTTATTTCAAAGTTATGACAGATGACACAAATGAATAGGCCAAAAGTTTCCAACATTTAAATATTTTGTTCAATTCCATGCCCAAATGCAGTGGGTGTTTTCTGCACATCGATGCTGAAATGTTGGCGTAGCAGGTCAATCGACTTTGGCTGAGATGGAAAACGAAACCTCCTCTAAACATCACTTACAGTCAAACTATTCACCCAAACCCAATGGAATTATGAAATAAAATCATGTTCTTTTTTACAACATCCCCTAAAGGATTTAACAGATAGTAAACAACATTTAAAAACGTCAGTTTTGCCGCGTTTAAAAAAAAAAAAAGTCAAAAATAAAAAAAAAATGCCTGTAAATGAAACGCGGCTAAACGCGAGTTACCGCATTTACAAGCTGTTACAGGCATTTGGAGTTTCAAATGCCTTTGTACATCATCTATCCAGAACATATTTGTTTTGCTTTCCAAAAAATGAAACGACCCTGTGTACATGTACTGATAAGATAACAGAGGAAAGTTCAGGGGCAGCTGAAAAAAAAATGTCCAAGTGTTCCTAAACGTCCGTTTACCAGCAGTGTACACAAAACTTTAATGCTGACACACATCTAAAGACCATCATTAGTGTGCATTGGTACACAAGACCTTCTTAAAAGAGACAAAGCAACCCATTTATAAAGAGATGTGTAGACGTAGCAAAGCCATACCTTTGCTTAAAAAAAAAAAAACATACCAGCACATTTATAAAGCCTATCAATGTGCGCTGAACATTTTCCCTCCACTTTGGTCCCTTTGGCACCCTAAAGCATGGAACTCATTTTGGTACAGAAGACCCTTTTAAAAAACAGACAAAGCGGCCCATTTATAAAAAGAAGTGTAGCCATACCAAGGTCATAGCCTTGTTTTAAAAAATAAATAAATGGTTGGTATATCTCCTGCTGCATGCATAAACGATCCAGAGGCCATTTAGCTGCTAGGATTGCTTTTACATTAAAAAGATTACCACCGGCAGAAACAATAACAAAAGATACCAGCTGTACCTGCTGAAAGGGCTGTGGATAGGGAGGTAGGGCCAGCCCTAATGTACTGGGACCATCAGTTTACCAGCGAGCCCAGGGGCAGAAAGGGGATCCTTTAAATATCACCTAGGTTGAATTGATGTTCTTTTCTTGTATTTATAGCTAACTTCAAATTGCTTGCATTTAGATACCTACTATAATTGACGATTTGATACAAATTTCTTTATCTTGTCCAACAGTCTAATTGATCACTTGCGTGCCTATTCGTAAACTCATTTATGTTGTCAAAGCTAACAGTTGTCTAGTTTTATGCATGCTTATTATTTCTACATATTTTTAACGATGCATTTGATTTTTGTAACTGTTTTATTATATTCTAATAAAAATTTATTGAAAGAAAAAAAATATCTTTGGGTATGCACAGTAATCCCAGGGGTCATGGCTGCCAGCAATTAAATTTGTTTCTTGGGCTCCGCCAGCTCAGCAACACAGGCCAGAAACGAGGGGACCATTTTAGAGGCAAGCAGGCTGGATCACCACAGAACAGGGATTTCCCACTGTAACAGCTTTCATTTGAACTGACGTCTGCTCGCGGTCACACAATATGCCTGCCTCCTGACCCGAGTGCCAATGATAGATCGCCGGTCCAATCCCAGGGCGTGTTCCGTCACAGGCGCCGGGTCAGGAGGCGGGACTGTGTGTGACCGCAATCAGACGGCAAGTCATATGAACTCTGGGGGTTATTCCCACTGATGATCTGGCTGTCCTCTCTTCCTCTGCACAAGGTCACGCTACATTGGTGGGCACTGGTCACGCTGCACTGATAAAGTTATTAATATTTATTTTTGTAACTTAAATTTGCATAAAACATTTAAGGGCCCTTTCAGACGTATGTTTGCTTTTTCATCCATCCGTTTGCGGATGAAAAAAAGGGACATACATTGGTCCCTATGTGATTGCGGGTGTCACCCCTAATCACCCGCCTCCACAAAGATCCGATTTTGCAGATGGAAGAATGTCCTATTTTTTCTCCCGTCTGCGGATCGGATGAACACGGACACATGGTCTGTGTTCATCCGATCCCCCCATAGGGGAGAGCGGAGAAAAGACAGGGCGGTCCCTGCACAGTGTGAGTGCCGTGCGAGTCGGGTGGGATTCCGCAGTGGATTTGCAGGGTTCCCGAATCGCACCAGTGTGAACCGAGCCTTGGTGGGAGCAGTCAGGTGACATTTGTAGGCTGCATGCTTTGAGGCTTGGTTCACACTGGTGCGATTCGGGAACCCTGCGAATCCACTGCGGGTTCCCACATCGCACCCGACTCCCCCACATAACACATCCTGGTAATATAGGAATGTTGCATATGCGATCAGGTGACCTCAGACACACCACATTGCAATAGAACAATAGGAAGAAGATCACTCAAGCTTCTACTCTGCCCAGCTCTGACTAAATACATCTCCCCTAATCACTTTTCTATGTATATTCTGATGGCTATTCACTGCGCCATACATTTCCCCATCACACTGAACTGTGGATCACACCCCATATTATGATAAACATCCAGGAAAGGCAGCCAATCCTGGAAGAGCTGGAGGGGAGGGGAGAGGAGAGGAGAGGAGGTGAGAGGGGGATGTGAATTGTGAACTTTTTACAGAGGCTGTGCATGTGTCCAAGCTAGTGCACGAGGTAAATAAATAACCTGTCACTCCAAGCATGGGGGCGGAAAGAGCTTTTTATTTAGACAGGTTTTTCTCTGCAAGTCTTTAATTTCACTGAACAATAAAAGATGATTGCTCAGAGCTGGATTAACTCTGTGTGGCAAGACTGGGCACAGATGATAGGAAATCTTATTCTCTACATTGTGACATCAAGGGCCAATATGCGGCAGAAGAAAAGGGGAGTATATGCACTCAACTACAACTAAGCCAAAATGGAGACAATTGTCCAATCTATAAATGGGGAGAATAAAACCAACCATTTAGGTTTCCTAAGGTTAATAAACCAAGGAGGGAATATCAATCTCAAGAAAAGAATGCCACCACATAATCATCCCCAATTCTCCCCCCCAGACAATCTACATCCCTACATTCCCTACCATACCATGCAATGCCTCGCCATCACACCACTCCCCCAAACCTCCAAGGTGGCACCATTCACCACCACATATAATACCCTGCCTATTCCTACCTCTAACCAACCATATGTATCCTTATCATCCATCCACTGTTAGGGGGTGGAGGGAATGGAAAAAAGGTGAGAAGGGAGTCGTTCAAAGTTACATCGTTAGTCAGGTTGAAAAAAAGACAAGTTCATCCAGTTCAACCATAAAAAAAAAATCAAAATAAAAAATATCGTACAATACCATATACCCAATTCTATACCCACAGTTGATCCAGAGGAAGGCAAAAAACCCCAGCAGAGCATGATCCAATTTGCTACAGCAGGGGAAAAAATTCCTTCCTAATCCCCCGAGAGGCAATCGGATTTTCCCCGGATCAACTTTACCTACAAATCTTAGTACTCAGTTATATTCTGTACATTTAGCAAAGTATCCAGGCCTTTCTTAAAGCAATCTACTGAGCTGGCCAGAACCACCTCTGGAGGGAGTCTGTTCCACATTTTTACAGCTCTTACTGTGAAGAAACCTTTCCATATTTGGACTTATCCCATTCATTCCCAAAGAAGACATAGCAGTCGTGGTGGGAACAATTGTTAACTCCAGACTTAACTATGCTAATGCCCTTTACCTCGGACTCCCAAAGTAACAAATCACTCGCCTACAGGTCATTCAGAATACGGCCGCACGTCTTGTGACTGGAAAAAAAACCTTGGGAATTAATCTCCCCCTCACTGAGAAGCCTTCACTGGCTCCCAGTGAAAGACAGAATCACCTTTAAAGCACTCTGTCTGACGCACAAATGTATCTTGTGTAATGCACCCAAGATTTGCTGTCCAAGGCCCTCGACTTTGGAACCCTTTACCAACCTCCATTTGGTTGGAGGAGAACCACCTGGCCTTTAGGAGAAAGATCAAAACCCATCTCTTCTGAGGTCAAAGGAGAAATGGTCAAAAAAGCGCCCAGAGGCAATTTAGTTCGCATGTGTAGCGCTATATAAGTGTTTCACTCACTCAGGTGAAATCTCTTTTCCTCAAGACGCCTTTTGTGTTGACCGTAAAGTGAATAACAACACCAAGTTCACTATATGGACCCCTTATATATTTGTACATGTTGATCATATCCCCCCTTATTCTCCTTTTCTCTTCAGTTCCTCTAATCTTTCCTCATAGCTGAGCTCCTCCATGCCACTCAGTGCAGAGAAGGGCAACCAAACTTTCTCCAGTTCCCAGATATCCTTCTTGAGAACTGGTACCCAAAACTGAACTGCATATTCCAGATGAGGTCTTACTAATGATTTGAACACGGGCAAAATGATATCTCTCTCTGGCGTCCATACCTCTCTTAATACAAGAAAGGACTCAACAAGGTTCAACAAGATACTAACGGGGGGGGGGGGGGTGATTCTTTTAACAACGCAGGGATTCGCTTTTGATTTTTTTTCCTGACATGTTGGCGTTATAGCTTTCACTTGGATGTTATAAGTTGCACTAGTAAATACAGCTGCATATAAAACAAAAACTGTCTTAATTTCGGGCTGCAATGAAATAAAATGTGATTTTCTATGGCCACTGTACAGTGTAGGAGGTCACAGCGCTAGTTCCTGCATACAATGGTGGCTCTATAGGATGCTGAAAGAGAAAGGAGCCACCATGAAATAGGAAACCTGGGGCAGCAGTCATGGCTCCAGCTTAAACTGGAACATAGGCAAGGATTAAGAGACTAAGCTGTACACTGAGGGTTTACTATCGCTTTAAGCCTCTGGCACTGTAACCCCAATAAGAGGTTTAGCTTAGTCATTCGATAGTCACACTAGTCTATCACGAGACCACAAACTCAGGTATGCAAATACAAAACTATCATGTATAGCTGCCTGGTTATGCATCAGATTCCTTGGCTTCACTAATCTCTGAACTATTAGGCTTCATTTCCATGGACGTTTTAAAAAATGGGCTGTAAAGTTAGTACAGACGCCAGGAAAAAAAGGGGCGTTTTTACCGCGATTTTTTCAGCGTTTTGCATTGAATTTAATGCTCGTTTTGCCGCGCTAGTTTTCTGCCGCGTTTTTCTGTTTCTATTCAAAATCAATGGTTCCCTATGGGAGCCCATTGATTTGAATAGAGGTCGCACCAGAAGTCGGATCAAGATGATCCGACTTGCGGGGCGACTAGTGTGCGGAGATTCTTGAAGGGGAACCCCGCGCAAATTAAAAAAAAATTTGCTTGAGGTTCCCCCCCAGGATGATAGGATTTTAAGGGGAACACCTACGCCCCAAAAAAACGGCCCAAAAAAAAAAATCCCCCAAAATCCATACCAGACCCTTATCCGAGCATGCCGCCCGACCAGCCAGGAATGGGGGTGGGGACGAGCCCAAGCCAAATTTTTAGCTTTCAGCGCTGTCGCAATTTGAATGATAATTGCGCAGTCATGCTACACTCTACCCAAACAATTTTTTTATCATTTTGTTCCCACAAATAGAGCTTTCTTTTGGTGGTATATGATCACCTCTGCAGGTTTTTTCTTTGTTTCTGTTATTTTTTTGTAAAGAAGTACGTTTTCTTCTTCAATGATGGGCACCGATATGGCTGCACCGATGAGGTGGCACTGGTATGCCACACTGATCGGCACTCATAGGCGGCACCAATAGGTTAATTGAACGGTACTCATTGGAAATCATGGGATAAGACTTGTCATGTAACTTTGCAGCCCCAAGTCGCAGGACAAGTGTGAAAGTGGCCTTATGCAGAGTACACATGAGCTTGGGAGGAGCTTGCTGTACCAACTATGCAATGTTAGTACAACGATCTCCCCGCTGAGTTATAGTGTTCCGAGAGGGGAAATGCCCCCCCCCCCTTTCTGCCAGAACACACCAGCCAGCAGTGACACTTATTGGCTGCCGACAGGCAGCTGTTTTTCCAGCATGCTCATTTGACAAAAGCCGGACGTTCAGCAGGCTTCTGTCGTACAGGCTGCTGTACACATGGGCCGAATGCCATGTTTTCCAGGCTTAAGGCTAGGTTTAAATCTGTGTGAGTGGATTTCCGGCTGCAGGTCTGCAAAAGGATGTCTGCATGTGCCATTAATGCTAATGGCACCCCACAGGCAATGGAAATTGCTTCTGAACTGGGAACCACAGTACACTTGTGGTTCCTGTGCGAACTGCGATTCAAGAAATCAGTGCTTTTACCGTGAGGCTAGCGGCGAGGCATCGGTACATGATGTATTTTCCTTTACCTCCAAGTACCTGTCTATTGTTTAAATAAATTGTTGGGCAATTTTACACTTTGTGCTGATCCGTGGAATCACTGGAACCTGGAAGTTGTCCTGCTATCGCCATTGATGAATGTCTGGAGGTCTGTTAATTACATGACTTGCTCTGTGGTGGGGATCATATTTGGCAAGAGGCCAAACTTATTAAGGCTGGATTCCCACCTATGCAGTTTTAGTGCTTTTTGTATTTTGCAGGTTTGCTCTACAGTGCAAATCTGCAAAATGCAAATGGCACTATAAAATGCATAGGTGTGAATCCAGCCTTAAGGTGGAGGCCACAAGTGTCTGGTTGTTTCTACAAGATACATTCAAGGAGTCGATGGATAGTTAAATGTTTTCACTTGTTCCGTTTGTTGCATTTCAATAAAAAAAAAATGGAAGACCTGCCTGTATGTTAGTGCAATGCAACACAGCTGATAGATTTTATTTGGAGTTACACTGGGTTTACTTCTATGCATGTGCAGTTGATTTGTTTTAAGGCCTGTTTTCCAGCATGTTGTCTGTTTTTGATGTGTTTTTATAGCGTTTTGCATTTTTGGGATGTGTTATGTTGCTAGGAGGTGTCTGTTGTCATTCAGGAAAATGCACCAAAAACGCATGTACATTGATTTTTTTTTTTTATGTGATTCCATTGAAGTCTATGGAGCCACAGACACACCGTGCTGCATGTAAAAAAAGTACCTGCACCATTCAAAAAAAAAAAAAAAAAAAAAAACCCACCTGAAACTGCATAGATGCTAGTGTGAACCATAGGAACGAATGTGAAATGGACTGTGGTGTGTTTTTGCAAATGCACTGCAAAACGCATAGATGTATACCTAGCCTTAAAGTGGAACCGTTCTCACCTTGAATCCAGGGATTGCACCATCCTGGAACTCACCACTGTCATTTTTGGGTGGCCGGCTTCCAAGTCTGTCATTGGGCAAGCCGAGATGATATTACTCCCGCGCATGTGTGGGAGTTCTGTCCGATTTGGCATTGTCGAAAATTGTGCAGTGAGCTCCGCTTGCACAGCTTACTGTACAGGGACGGACAGGCAGGTAAGTAGCTTTAATGCAGAAGAGACAAAGCATGTCTCTTCTGCAATAAAAAAAACCCTACCTGTTCACCCTTTTTTATTTTGAAGCCTAAAGTTCCACTTAAAGGAACCCCTTTAATCTGCCTGATTGGGGACACCATTCTCCTAAACTTCAACTCGCAGCCTTGGCAGTCATTTGCCTGGAGCTCAATAATACAAAATAAAAAAAAGTGCTTGCTTTTTAAATTATATTGTAGCTGTATACTGCAAAATGTTGGTAACTTGCCAAGAAATTATTCACAAAATACTTGTAAAGTGCACTTTAAGGAACTGAAAGATTTTTTTTTTATAAATGAAGTAACAACTATTACATATAGTTTCTCTGTGGCAACAGGAGAAAGGTATTTAGCAGTAGTATGTTTCAAAAACGGTAGAGAATTTACCCAGGCAAGTATGATTGTGGGGGAAAAAAATCCTTTAACTTCTTATTTAATTTGTTAGAAAATTTTGTAAATAAGTAATTTTTCGCCTTCATTGATGGGCACTGATGAGACGGCAATAATGTGCAGCACTGACTGGCATCCCTGCTGAGCACTGTTGGGGCTGCACTGATTATATGGGCAGGTCTCCCCTGTGAGGAAATGCCGCTGTCAGTGTTTAGGAGAGGAAAGCTGATAACCAGTATGTCCTTGTTTACATGTGATCAGCTGTGATTGGACACAGCTGATCACATGGGTAAAGAGCCTGGTCATCGACTCTTTACCGAGTTGGGGGAAGTACTGTGTCCCAGGGACACAGCACGCCGCCAATCACAGCGGTCATGGCGAGAGTGGGACGATGTCATTCCAGAATGAGAGAGCCAACCCGCTGCCGTTATTTGTCTATACGGTGGGCGGGAGGCGATTAAAGTGCAACAATTTTTTTTTGCCCATTTTGGATAGCGTAAGGGAGGGTTATAACCCCTGCCATCCCATTAGGTAGATTTCCCTTTTGTTCCTGTCCCATAACCAAAACAGGTAGTGAGAAGAAATTCCTCCTTCAGCAGCCGCAAATCCGCCCATAGCATCTGCGGTAAAAATAGCGGAGTTTTAGTGCCGATGCTAAAGGGGTCTTAGTGTGAAAGGGGTCTTAGGCCTCATGCACACTGGAAGTTTTTTGACATTTTTACAGCAGCCGTTTTTTTTCTACAGACATTAAACTTTCCATCATTTTATTCTATTCTATTCTATTTTTAGAGCTGCACGTTTAAATCGCAAAAAGATCGTATGTTTAGCATGTAAACAGTCCTTCAGATTAACATATACTGGGGCAGATCCACAAAAGGATTACACCGGCGTATCTACTGATACGCCGTCGTAATTTTAAATTTCCCGCGTCGTATCTTGTTTTGTATCCACAAAACAAGATACGACGGCATCTGGGATCGATCTGACAGGCATACGTCTTAGTATCGCCGTTGGATCTATGCTGCAATTTTTCAGCGGCCTCTAGGTGGCGTTCCCGTCGAAATCCGCGTCAAGTATGCAAATTAGCTAGTTACGGCGATCCACGAACGTACGTCGGCCTGGCGCATTTTGTTACGTCATTTTCGTTCGGCTTTTTCCGGCGCATAGTTAAAGCTGCTATATGGTGGCGTACTCAATGTTAAGTATGGCCGTCGTTCCCGCGTACAATTTTGAATTTTTTACGTTGTTTGCGTAAGCTGTTCGCGAATAGGAATTTGCGTAGAATGACGTCACCGTCGTAAGCATTGGCTTGTTCCGGTTACATTTTGAGCATGCGCACTGGGATACCCCCAGGGACGGCGCATGTGCAGTTAAAAAAAAAAAACATCGTTTACGTCGGGTCACGACGTATTTACATAAAACACGCCCCCATTACATCCATTTGAATTCCGCGCCCTTACGCCGCAAGAGACACACTAAGCCGCCGTAACTTACGGCGCAAATTCGTTGAGGATTCAAAACAAAAAAAGTTACAGCGGCGTAGTGTATCTTAGATACGCTACGCCCAGCACACTAATGCGCCGTTGTACGTGGATCTACCCCACTGTATTTAAGCACATAAGCTCCATTTTGTGTTGAAAATAACTTTAAATAAATACATTTTTGAGAATCGTGATCTTCATTTTATGCATAAGAATTGCGATTCTCAGTTTTCCCAGAATCGTGCAGCTCTAGTGTCCATGCACACATCAGCTTTTATCAGCAGTTTTGAGCAGTGGCTTTTTGAGCAGAAAAAAAAAAAACCTAGTGGGTTCTGAGAGATGTTTTTCAGCTGTAAAAGCGCTCCAACGCTGATAAACGTCGATAAATGCTAAAAAAATTGGACTCACCAGCGTTTTGTAACTTTTTTTTTTTTTTCCTTCAATGGATCAAAAAACTCTACGTTGAAAAAAGTTGAAAAACTCACTGCAAAGCTAATGGCCTTTTTATAATGTTATTTTAACGCCCAGTGTGCATGAGGCCTTATTGCTACCGGTAGATGATGCAGTGTTGCTACTTTTTACACTTTCTCGCATCTTAGGCCTCATGCACACTGGACGTAAAAATAATGTTTTTTTTCTTCAATGGATCAAAAACGTCAATAAACGTCTGAAGCTAAAAAAACAGCTGCTGTAAAAACGTCCAAAAATGTCCAGTGTGCATGAGGCTTTAATGGACTCCACAACAGGCGACGCGCATCGTTCCAGATAAGGCAATTTGTTGTACTGGTTTAGACTTTTAGTTTCCAATTTCACCTCTATGCTTTATTCTACCTGGAGTGCAAGTCTGCAACTAACGATTATAAATTGATTGGTTAGCAGATTATCGATTCGATTAATCGACTAAAAACCTCAAAAAAGTTTGGTGTATAATTATTAAGTTATGTGAAAAAAAGGCAATTTATGCAGTGGTAAACAAATATCCAGCTATATGGTTGGGGAACAAAATATATACTGTACTTATTGGCGTATAACACTCATTTTTCAGCCTGCAAATCAATTGCAGATAGTGTGTGCGTGTTATACACTGAAACTGCAATTTGGGCTGCCTCAGAGTGAACTGGAAGGGTGGGGGGGAGCGGGACGAGCGCCATCAGATTACATACAGCGAGAATCTCCTGTTTACTTAGCAGCCTCTGTAATAGGAAGTCCCATCTCCTGGGCTGGCATTGGACCAGTGTTCTGTCTGTCATAGAAGCCGGTCCAGGAGGCTGGACTTTGAATTAACCACTTCCCTACCGGCCCATAGTAAAATGACGTCCACAAAGAACCTCTGCCGTTCAGAGTGGACGTCATATGACGTCCTGGGATTTGCGGGGGGATATCTGAATGATGCCTGCAGCTAGAGGCATCATTCAGATATCCTTCTAAACTGCCGGCGATTCTGCACAACGTAAGAGCGATCATAGCGGCGGTTCCGCCGCTAGATCGTTCTTACAGGCGGCGGGAGGGGACATCCCCCCCCTCCCGCCGCCATCCGGTGCTTCTCCGGGCTCTCCCGTGCCATCGGGGGCCCGGAGAACGAATCGTCCGGCGCGCGCAGGAAGCATAGAGATGACTGGTGACCAGAGGGTCACCAGTCATCTCTATGACCGTCGGAGGACCCGGGCGCGATGTGATGACGTCACGCCCGGGTCCCCGTAAGTAAACAAAGCCGCGATTGCGGCTGCTAAGCAACAGCAAGCATGAGATCGGTGAATTTTTTTTCACCGATTTCATGCTTTCCAGCCTGGAGGAGAGATGTGGGGTCTTATTGACCCCGCATCTCTCCATAAAGAGTACCTGTCACACACATTCCTATTACAAGGGATGTTTACATTCCTTGTAATAGGAATAAAAGTGATAAAAAAAAAAAAAAAAAAAAATGTTAAAAAAAAGTGTAAAAAAAGAAATAAATATATATAAAAAAAAAAGAAATAAAATTTATTTTTTTAACGCCACTGTCCCCGGTAGCTTGCGCGCAGAAGCGAACGCACACGCAAGTCCCGCCGACATATGTAAACGCCGTTTAAACCACATATGTGAGGTATCGCCGCGTGCGTTAGAGTGCCAGCAACAATTCTAGCACTAGATCTCCTCTGTAAATCTAAACTGGTAACCTGTAAAAAATTTCAAATCGTTGCCTATGGAGATTTTTAAGTACCGAAGTTTGGCGCCATTCCATGAGTGTGCGCAATTTTAAAGCGTGACATGTTAGGTATCTATTTACTCGGTGTAACATCATCTTTCCTATTTTACAAAAAAATTGGGCTAACTTTACTGTTTTTTTATTTTTTTATTTCATGAAACAATTTTTTTCCAAAAAAAAGGCGTTTGAAAAATTATTGCGCAAATACCGTGCAAGATAAAAGGTTTCAATGACCGTCGTTTTATTCCCTAGGGTGTCTGCTAAAAAAACATATATAAATGTTTGGGGGTTCTGCGTAATTTTCTAGCAAAAAAATTATGATTTGTACATGTAGGAGAGAAGTGCCAGAATAGGCCTGGTATGGAAGTGTGTATAACTGCCCTGTATGGAAGAGGTTAAAGAGGCCGCAGAGTGAACAGGAGATTCTCGCAGTATGTAATCTGACAGCGCTCAGCCCACCCCCCCTCCCCGAGATGGGCATTGATCAAGCTGCATTCATGGCAATGGGGAGGCTGCAGATGGGCATTAAAGGGTCACTAAAGGAATTTTTTTTTTTTTTGCTAAATAGCTTCCTTTACCTTACTGCAGTCCTGGTTTCATGTCCTCATTGTATGTTTTTGCTTTGAAGTAGCGGTAATTCTGCTGTGATCTCCACACTTCCTGGTTGCCTGTTTCCTTATAACCATCATAGTGGGAGATTTTCACGGTGGTCTAAGCTGTCATTACTGTGTGTCTAAAACTCCTCAGAACCAATCAGATTCATTTTAAAAACAAAAACACTGCCCTGGATTTGTTTGTTTTTGTTCTGTGAGTCTTCCCGACTCACCTCTCACCCGGAACTTCATGTATGTCCTTTAAAATCGAAAGTGAAACTAGAGGCACATTATATGATAGATTAAATTCAATTTTTAATCATTTTTAAAAGCAATCAGTTAACTTTTATGTCTCTATACCCAATAAACAGTCATTTCAGCAAAAAAAATTTTTTTCCTTTAGTGACCCTTTAATCAAGCTGCATTCATGGGCAATTGTGAGGATACAGATTGGCACTGATGGGAAATTGTGAAGCTGCAGATGGGCATTAATCAGAGGCTGCATTGATGGGTACTGACCCTTATTTTGCTTTATTTAAAATGTAAGTTTTTTTCCTAAAACTTCCCTAATAAAATGAAGGGCGTGTTATATGCCGATAAATACCAGTAATCTATTCTGAGAATAACAGAAAGAAAACAGGTACTATTAAAAGGTTGAATCTGGTACGTATTAGACTTGGAGGAGATCAACATTTTTATAGAAAGGAAGACATTTTTTAAAAGACCTAAAACGCTGTTTTGCAGATTTGCACATTTAGTAGCAGCAGCTTGTTGGTTTTATCACTTAATCACTTATGATAGCGTTACAAGAATTAAATTAGCCCTTTATAGTACAAAAACAGCAGATCATCACTACTATAAAGGGGTTAATTTATACTGTTAAACAGTCAATGTAATACACAAATTACATATACACACACGGTCCCTGGGTTACAAGATAGGGTCTGTAGGTTTAAGTTGAATCTGTTTGTAAGTCGGAACAGGTACATTTTTTAGGTGTAGTTCCAGCCCAAAAAACGATTTAAAGCGGGGGTTCACCCTTAGAGGGCACTTTTCCCCCTTAGATTCCTGCTCGTTTTTACTAGGGGAATCGGCTATTTATTTTAAAATATGTGCAGTACTTACCCGTTTACGAGATGCATCCACTCCGTCGCTTCCGGGTATGGGCTTTGGGAATGGGCGTTCCTTCTTGATTGACAGTCTTCCGAGAGGCTTCCGACGGTCGCATCCATCGCGTCACGATTTTCCGAAAGAAGCCGAACGTCGGTGCGCAGTATAGAGCCGCACCGACGTTCGGCTTCTTTCGGCTACGAGTGACGCGATGGATGCGACCGTCGGAAGCCTCTCGGAAGGCTGTCAATCAAGAAGGAACGCCCGCTTCCGAAGACCCATACCCGGAAGCGACGGAAGAAGATGCAGCTCGAAAACGGGTAAGTACTGCTCATATTTTAATACAAATAGCCGATTCCCCTAGACCGAACGAGCAGGAAGCTAAGGGGAGAAAAAAAAAAAAAAATTTATAAATGGGTGAACTCCCGCTTTAAGCTTTTTGGATAGCATAGGGGAGGGTTAACACCCCTGTAAAGCTGATGGACCGTTGTCATCGGTTAACCGATGAAGCTGACTGATGGTCCGTCGCGCCTACACACCATCGGTTAAAAAAAACGATTGTGTCAGAACGCGGTGATGTAAAACACAACGACGTGCTGAAAAAAAAAAAACGAAGTTCAATGCTTCCAAGCATGCGTCGACTTGATTCTGAGCATGCGTGGATTTTTAACCAATAGTTGTGCCTACTAACGATCGTTTTTTCCCATCGGTTAAATTTAAAACAAAGTTGGCTTTTTTTTAACCGATGGTTAAATGACCTTTGGCAGGGCTCCAGGTCGCCATGGCGACTAGAAATAGTGTCCTGGCGCCCGGGCTGTGGGGTCTTGGCTGGCAAGGTGGAAATTAGCGGCGTCAGCAGGGATGGAGCAGAGCAGCGCGACATCAGTGGCTGGAGGAGCAAGCGGCTAGAGTGCAGCCCAACTGGGGATCCCTGGGGATCCCTGACGGCTCATCATCCCCACTGCTCTCACCCAGGGTATTATTGGAGCAGGACTGGCTGAGGGAGGCGGCAACTTGGCTCAGAGACATGGGGGCTCCGGAGTCAGTGGTTTCCCGGCACAAGTGCACCCTGCTTCTCTGGGTGGAAGAGCTGCTGAGCCGAAGAGAAGAGGTGCCGAGTCGGGAGCAGTTCGTTGAAATGCTGGAGAGCCAGGCCAGCGGCTGGGAGGAGTGCAAGGAGGTAATTAGGACTGGGGGAAAAAAAATGTTTTTTTTTTTGTTTTTTTTAGATAGGACCGGCGCTCCGTGGACTAGGCTGAAGCCGTGGCCTCACCTTAAAAAAAAAATACTGCCCGCAGCTCGCTTAGATCCCGGGAAAAGATTGCGGCGCACTGTGGGCAGGATGTTTTAGGCGAGGCCGTGGCTTCGGCCTAGTCCGCGGCCTTTTCCCAGGATTGCGGCGGACTAGGCCGAAGCCGCGGCCTCGCCTAAAAACGTAGGAACGACGCGGACCTCACAGTGTACACTGTATATAGCTGAGGTGTTCTCAGAATGCTGCCACAGGCTAGTAGTGGAGATGAGCTGTGTATTACCTGCTGTACACGAGAGCTGTCCCCTGCAGTGAGACATGACAGCTCCTTCTATATACACACACAGAGTGGACTGTGACCGTTTGCTTCTAGATCTTCTATCACAGCTCCACTCACCTGCTGCCTGCTCTGTGCATGTATCCTGCTCGTGCCATTGTGTAGATGAGTCATGCAGGTTGTTTTTTTTTTTTTTTTATTGCTTCATCATATTCTATATTTTGCCATAGTAGGCTTGCTGAGCCCAGTAGTCCTTAAAACTTTTTAGTGCATATTTAATTTTCCTCGTGCAGCAAGTGGATACTGTCATTGTAATTTGAGCCCTGCTGTGCGTATGAGAGCATGGCAGGCACGCAGCCCTCTGCATAAATTGTCCAATACTTGTCTTGGGTGCCAACAACCGTTAGGGGTCCCCACAACTTGGGACATTTTATCAAGGGGTCACGGCGCTAGACAGGTTGAGAACCACTGCTCTAGACGAATGTCACCACTCTTCTAAATCCAGACAAATGGAAAATAGAGTTTTCATCCGTCTCCACTATAGAGGAAAGCGGAGATCTGACTTATCCTCCTGCTCAGCCGGGACGAACAGAGCAATCCCCGCTGAGCAAGCAGATGTCTAAAAACAGATCCGCCCATATGAACGGGCCCTTCCTCTGGTGGGGGGGGGGGAAATCGGATGAAAATGGACTGTCCGTCTTCATCCGCTCTGCCAAACAGATGGAAAATAGAGTTTCCACCCATCTGAATTTAGCGGGGCAGATCGCATGTCAGCGGACATTCATCGCGCCAAAAACATAAAATTAAGCAAAAAAATTGTGAAATTCCAGCATTTTCAGCACCTTCTTACGTCACCTCCGGTTTGCGTCAGCCTCTAGCCACTCCCTGTGCATTACGTCACACCTCATGACTTCTTCAGGGTAAGAAGTCACGATTTTACTATTTTTGCTTGTTTTTAAGTTTTTGATGTAAGAGTCCACCCTCAAAGTGTCCAATAAAATTGTTCTTATTATATTTAACATACTACACTATTGGAGGCCTCTTCTCCTCTCCTTGCCCACCTGTATGTCCCATATATTGGAGCGTATTGAGACAGGCTAGTGGAAGAGATTTACGGCTTGCAGGAACAGCGAGGCCGACAGCTAGAGCTATCCCAGAGCCAGAGAGATTTGAAGAGAAGGTTTGGTGACCATTTTTCCCAAAGTCGTATCATACACACACACATTCAATGAATGCAAATTGCTACATCTAATGAGGTGAGAGTTCTGGGAGACCAGTCTGGATATTTAGCACCATTTATTCAGGAAGATCCATAATTTATTCCACTTCACTTGGACTATTCTTTCACTTATTTATTTATTGGAAGGACTTTTTAGTATATTTGAAGTTGTGGGGCAATATGTATTGATCGTTTTTCAATTTGTTCATTCAACATATTTTCACTTTAAACATAATTCCCCCTTACAGGGAGTTCCAGTGTTTATAGTGGTATCACTTTTTTATATATTTGTGTATGGTGAACACTATTAGATTTTGCAGCTTTATAGCTTTTATCTGTATTCTATACATTTACTCACAGTAGCGCGAAGGACCCATTAACATTTTTCACCCAGAAAGCATTGCTCCTCCCATGCTGCAGTGCAGTTTTTAGTGAGTGACTTGTCCCTTGCTGTGTCCTTCCTTTTGACCTTGTGTGTGCTATCTGCGTTGTCGATGGATTCCAACAATCTTTGGGACAGCGTGACATTGTTTGTCATATTTGCCTATGTGTGGAGAAAGGAGAGCAAGAAAAAGCAGACTGACTAGGGGCTGCTCCTGAGAGACATCTCTGGTTGTGGTTCTCCTTGGGGGATGTACTTCCTATTGTCCAACTATTGCCTTGGTCATAGGTTGAGTTCCCAGATAAACAAAAAAAATAATTATAATTATTTCTTCAAAACGGATCTTAACTGATTGGGTGTTGATGGACAATGTCAGTTAATATCCGTTTTAACCTCTTCCATACCGGGCAGTTATACACCCATCCATACCGGGCCTATTCTGGCACTTCTCTCCTACATGTACAAATCATAATTTTTTTGCTAGAAAATTACACAGAACCCCCAAACATTATATATGTTTTTTTTAGCAGACACCCTAGGGAATAAAACGACGGTCATTGAAACCTTTTATCTTGCACGGTATTTGCGCAATAATTTTTCAAACGCCTTTTTTTGGGAAAAAAATTGTTTCATGAATTAAAAATTTTTAAAAACAGTAAAGTTAGCCCAATTTTTTTGTAAAATATGAAATATGATGTTACACCGAGTAAATAGATACCTAACATGTCACGCTTTAAAATTGCGCACACTCATGGAATGGCGCCAAACTTCGGTACTTAAAAATCTCCATAGGCAACGATTTGAAATTTTTTACAGGTTACCAGTTTAGATTTACAGAGGAGATCTAGTGCTAGAATTGTTGCTGGCACTCTAACGCACGCGGCGATACCTCACATATGTGGTTTAAACGGCGTTTACATATGTCGGCGGGACTTGCGTGTGCGTTCGCTTCTGCGCGCAAGCTACCGGGGACAGGGGCGTTAAAAAAATAAATTTTTATTTCTTTTTTTTTTTATATATATTTATTTTTTACACTTTTTTTTTTAATTTTTTTTTTTTTTTTATCACTTTTATTCCTATTACAAGGAATGTAAACATCCCTTGTAATAGGAATCAGTGTGACAGGTACTCTTTATGGAGAGATGCGGGGTCAATAAGACCCCACATCTCTCCTCCAGGCTGGAAAGCATGAAATCGGTGAAAAAAAATTCACCGATCTCATGCTTGTGGTTGCTTAGCAGCCGCAATCGCGGCTTTGTTTACTTACGGGACCCGGGCGTGACGTCATCACATCGCGCCCGGGTCCTCCGACGGTCATAGAGATGACTGGTGACCATCTGGTCACCAGTCATCTCTATGCTTCCTGCGAGCGCCGGACGATTCGTTCTCCGGGCCCCCGATGGCACGGGAGAGCCCGGAGAAGCACCGGATGGCGGCGGGAGGGGGGGGATGTCCCCTCCCGCCGCCTGTAAGAACGATCTAGCGGCGGAACCGCCGCTATGATCGTTCTTACGTTGTGCAGAATCGCCGGCAGTTTAGAAGGATATCTGAATGATGCCTCTAGCTGCAGGCATCATTCAGATATCCACCCGGAAAGCCCAGGACGTCATATGACGTCCACTCTGAACGGCAGAAGTTCTTTGTGGACGTCATTTTACTATGGGCCGGTAGGGAAGTGGTTAATGATGGCCAGTGCTGCAAAGATGGGGCCGGATTTTTATAAGACGGGCAAAGCTGCAAAACAAACTACACCCTGCAAACTCACCCTTCAGTTGACTAAACTCGCCCGCACGCGTCCAGCAGAAATAGCATAAAGAGATTTTGCAGCACTGCGCATCATTTTAAAATCCGCCCCCCCCCCCAACATGTACAAATTCGTCCCTCACCGGCATGCGCCTCCACAGCATGAGGCACAATCTGACACAAAAATTTGTTCTGTCGGGTATTGTGTGCAGGTGCCGTCTTGCCTTCACAACAGCCGATTGGAAAATCAGCTGTTGAGCGGTTCCGTGCAGAGCATTTGCAGTTAGTGCCCGCTATCGAGAAGTGCCTGGAACTATCTGACAGAACACCGGCTCCATTGAGAACCAGTCACAGTCTCCTGTCATGTGAATTGGATACTGATAACCTGCATCCAATTCACAAAAGTGTGAACCTGACCTGAAGCAGAATTGAAAAGTTGTCTTGTAATCATAATGAGGCATGACCGGTACTCTTTATGGCAAGATATGGGGGTCTATAGGGAAAAAAAAGATACTGGGATATAAAAAAAACACTATCTTGGCCTTTCCAGCCAAGTAAAGGGCCATCTGATCCTCGGTATTCTCTATGGTAAACTGCCTCCGGCGGATTCCTTCTCCAGCTCGCCAATCCCATGGGCGAGCCGGTAGAGCACCGGAGGGCAGCGAGAGGTGGGGGGGGGGGGTCCCCTCCCGCCGCCTGTAAAAACAATCAAGTGGCTGAATAGCTGCACTCAAAGTCCAGGATATCATATGACAGCTTTTGGCGGGGAAGGATTGGTCTATCTGCAAACATAATGAAGAGATTCTAATGGCATCTGTCACATTTATAAGCATACAAGATTCGTCCATCAGCATACAACATAGTATATCTCCATTTCTAACAAGATTTACCCATCACCCATCACCAAAGTTTGGCTGTATTTCTCCTATGGATCACAGGAGTCTGTTATGCACTCCTTTGACCCGTTTTCAGCAGGCTGCTAATGTTAAAGAGCCAGTCCTGACAGGGGTAAAATCGTGACCATATGGTCTGGATCCACCCAGCAGGAGCCTGCATCGGCACCCACCAACCCTGCCTCTCAGCGAGCTGCTGGGAGCCTAAGCCTACAGCCCCCCCCCCCCCCATTCACAGCCCAGTGTTCCAGTGGGGTTGCAAAAAATACCCATACTTCTCTTTTAAAGCACAATACAAACAAAAATCAACTACTATAGGAGAGTCTGAGAGAAGGACCTCTGTAGACTGCCTGTCCTAATGTGTATTCACTTTCTGTATTAGTTTATCCCATTTTTACCCCCCCCCCCCCCCAACACCTGTACACCGCTCCAACAAAGTGTCCATGAACTGCAGGTGCAGGAGCCCCAGCAGCCACCTCTGGCATGAACCAGACACCGACTCCATCTAGATAGCTCTCAGGGACCCATTACAGACCTGAATAAATACCACCCTCCTTGCTACGCTGACCGGGGGTTACCCAGGGGACTCACTCACCAATCACCGGAGGAGACCGTTCAGCGTCACTGCCTACCCTCAGAACACAGCGTGTGTGCGAGGAGAAATGCTGTGAGGTAAAGCTAAGATCAAAACATCATGAGGAGATATGTGCTGCGCTGTATAAGCTAGCACTAGAGGTCAAAATCACCTCCAAAAAGGCCCCCCCGACGCCTCAGCAGGAAACGGCCACAGTAAAATGGACAACCGCAATAGTAAACTGCGCCATAGCGCGACCACAACAAAATGGCCACCAATAGGAATTCACAATGGTAGCAGCAGGCTAGAAAAAAAAGGGCGCTGAAAAATGGCGGCAAAACGTTGCAACGTAAATGAGAAGGCCTAATAAGGCCTTTCTGAGCAAACACACCCCCACAGAAAAAAAAAAAACATAGGCCCAGACACCCCACAGTCCCCTGGTGGGAAAATGAGCCCCCCCCCCCCCCCCACAGGTCCACCCGGCAGCAATAGAACAGCAGAGGGAAATATGACAGAGAGCAGGGAAGGGAGGATAGGAGGACACCCGAACCCCAGAAATGCTTAGCCGTACCGACCCCCCCGAAGCAGGAAGGACTGTACTTACCCGTCCATGCGAGGACCCACTGACGCATTCCTGACAGGCATACACCGCGTAGGAGTAGCCGTCGGCCCGGTGCACTGTGAGTGAGACAACACCACAGCCCAGTCATATGTGGACCCTAGAGCCAAAGCTCACCGGCCACCCCAGGAGTATGTCGTGGCAGACCCAACCTCTTTGCAAAGGTGTGCTCACGCTCACTGGCCGGACTGAGGAGACTACAAGAATCTATATATCCAGCCTGTCTCTCAGCCGACAGTTGATAGAAGATTCAAGAAGAAAATAAAATAAAAATGTCCTTAGGGCGCTGGGCCCAAAGGGAGCCATACGTCCTTCTCCTTTGCTAGGCAGAAAGAAACTGAGGCTGCATACTGCAGGGAGGAGGGTTATATCCAGAGGGACCGCCCCCTGGGCAGGGCTGTTCAGCTCTGTTAAAGTAACATGTTAACATGTTAACCAGTTAACAACCGCCCTATAGACGAAATACGTCTACAAGGCGGTTGCTTAACTCTGGGAGGACGTCCATGGACGTCCTCCCAGAATCGGGCGCGCACACGGGAATGTCTGTGATCGCCGAGTCCTCCGGACCCGGCGGATGATGGTAAATCGCTGCTGATAGCGGCGGTTTACCACGTGATCGTTCCGTCCAATAACGGAGCGATCACTAGTAAACAAACCGACGTCATGTGATGACGCCGGTTCCTCCCTCCTCTCTGTACCGAATGGTACAGTGTGAGAGAGGAGAGGGGGAGAGCGGCAGCAGCAGCAGCTGCTGTGGGCTGGATCTGTAACAAATGCAGTCACAGATCCAGCCATCCATCCCTCCCTGTGCAATACCCCACAATACTCTGCAACGTCGCCTATGGGGATTTGTATGTAACAAAGTTTGGTGCCATTCCACGAGCGTGTGCAATTTTGAAGGGTAACATGTTGGGTATCTATTGACTCGGCGTAACTTCATCTTTCACATTTATGCAAAAGAATGAAGAAAAAATACAAAATGTGCTAAATTTTATAACAGAAACAAAGAAAAATTCATTTTTTTTTTTTACAGAATTTTCAGTCTTTTTTCTCTTATAGCACAAAAAATAAAAAAAACAACGGTGATTAAATACCACCAAAAGAAAGCTCTATTTGTGTGAAAAAAAGGACGAAAATTTCATTTGGGTACAGTGTTGTATGACTGAGTAATTGTCATTCAAATTGTGAGAGCACCGAAAGCTGAAAATTGGTCCTGTTAAGGGGGTTTACGTGCCCAGTGGTCAAGTGGTTAAAGCAGGGGTTGACCCCCAAAAATATTTTTAACATTACATTCAGCCGAGTTGTCAGAATGACAATCGGCTGTTTTTTTTTTTATTTTATCCCCGTACATACCGTATTTTCACCGCCGCTTCCGGGTATGTCTTCTGCGGGACTGGGCGTTCCTAATTGATTGACAGGCTTCCGTCCGTCGCATACAGCGCGTCACGAGTTGCCGAAAGAAGCCGGACTGCGAGTCGGCTCTATACGGCGCCTGCGCATCGACGTTCGGCTTCTTTCGGCAACTCGTGACGCGCTGTATGCGACGGTCGGAAGCCAGTCAATCAATTAGGAATGCCCAGTCCCGCAGAAGACATACCCGGAAGCGGCGGTGAAAAAAACGTATGTACCGGGATAAAATAAAAAAACAGCCGATTGTCATTCTGACAACTCGGCTGAATGTAATGTTAAAAAAAAAAAAATTTTTGGGTGAACCCACACTTTAATATGTTTCTGCCTAGTCCTCTCCTGTAAACAGGAACATAACCCACTTGTCAAGATTTATGGAGCAGTGTCCGTCCATGGACGATAAGAGAAATAAAGCTTAGTTATGTATATTCTGCAATATTTACATTTTTGGTAAACTCATTCAATGAATCCAAGCTCTGCAAGCTAAGATAACATGCAATGCATTGATGCATTCATACAATTTCACAGTAACCATGAGATAAAACAAAGTTCAGGAAATGTCTTTATCCCATTGTATTGCAAATCTATGTACATTACAAAACTGTATGATTGCATCGGTTCTGACATCGCTGTTTTACTTACCTGACAGCTTATTATTCTAAAAATAGGAAACCTTCATTTTGTTTGAAAATATTAAAAGATTCTAACTACCAGCAAGAATAAGTCTGTACATTTAAAGAGCACCTGTAATTACAGATAGATCATGGCAGTGCCACTCAACTGCTGCCGCCACGTCCCTCACACTGTTGTGTCACTACCACATTACCAGCTGTCTCATTAACCACTTAAGACCCAGACCATTATGCAGGTCAAGGACCTTGCCCCTTTTTGCGATTCGGCACTGCGTTGCTTTAACTGAAAATTGCGTGGTCGTGCGACGTGGCTCCCAAACAAAATTGGCGTCCTTTTTCCCCCACAAATAGAGCTTTGGTGGTATTTGATCACCTCTGCGGTTTTTATTTTTTGCGCTATAAACAAAAATTAAGTGACAATTTTGAAAAACAAAATGCAATATTTTTAACTTTTTGCTATAATAAATATCCCCAACAAAAGATATAAAAAAAAAAATTTTCCCCCTCAGTTTAAGCCGATACGTATTCTTCTACCTATTTTTGGTAAAAAAAAAAATAAAAAAAAATAAGCATTTATCGATTGGTTTGCGCAAAATATATAGCGTCTACAAAATAGGGGATAGTTTTATGGCATTTTTATTAATACATTTTACTAGTAATTGCGGCGATCAGTGATTTTTTTCCTGACTGCGACATTATGACAAACACATCAGACACTTTTGACACATTTTTGGGACCATCGTCAGCGAAAAGTGCTATAAGTGCTATAAAAAATCACTGATTACTGTGAAAATGGCAGTGAAGGGATTAACCACTAGGGGGCGCTAAATGGTTAAGGGAGCGATTCTTACTGTAGGGGGTGTGGCTGTAGGTGTGACATCACTGATAGTCTGTTCCCTGATAAAGGGAACAGACTATCAGTGTCACTGCCACACAGAAGAATGGGGAAGGTTTGTTTACACACACACACACACACACACACACACACACACACCTCTCCCCGTTCTTCAGCTCATGTGACCGATCGCGGGACACAGATGGTGATCGGGTCTGCGGGTCGCTCTTAAAAGGCAACGTACAGGTACATGCCTGTGCCCAGCCGTGCCCTTCTGCCGACGTATATCGGCGTGAAGGGGTCCTTAAGTTGTTTAAAGTGTATAGGACTGTCTGAGTCAACAGCGGGTCAGAAGAGGAGCCGCTGCGAGACAGATGACAGTTGCTCTTTAAAAATTATGGTTTAAATCAGGCCTTTTTACTAGTGATTTAAATCAAATCCACCCTGCACCAAAACTACAGTACTTAAAAAATCTCCATAGGTGACGCTTTAAAAACACTTACAGAGAGCATATGCCTAAGCATGGGGGCATCCTCCCACAAAAAAGTTATGCCGCGTACACACGGTCGGACTTTTCCACGGGCAAGCCTCCATCGGAATTCTGACCGTATGTACTCGGCATAAAAAGTTATGCCGCGTACACACGGTCGGACTTTTCCACGGGCAAGCCTCCATCGGAATTCTGACCGTATGTACTCGGCATAAAAAGTTATGCCACGTACACATGGTCTGACTTTTCCTTTGGCATGCCTCCGTCAGAATGTCGACCGTATGTACGTGGCATTAGGAGCAAAATCGCTCCTCCGCCCCTAATGCCCCCATGCTTCGGCATATATGCTCTTTTTTTAACTGTGGTGGTGAAATCACCTCCTACAGCACTGGAGTCACGGCTTTATATATCGTGGGAGCAAACGATGTTGCTGTCAAGATAAATAAATCCGCGCAACAGCTGAATGGCATACCTGAAAACAGTAAATTACATACCTGAAAAGCAAGCATGATAAAACATAACAATGAAACATTGCAGAATAGAATACAGTAAAAAAGAGCAGAACAATAGAGAGAGAATAGAGAGGGAGAGAATAAAAAACGACCAACCTTTTTTTTTTCTTCCTTTTTTTAACACTTTTTTTTGTAACTGTTCAACTTTTCGGTTCCAGGTTTGGGTCTCTCAAAATGCGATGGCATCTTGGGAGACCCTGTGTAAGTGAGCCTAGCCTGTGAAATGCTTTACCCTTCACTCGTGTGTGGAAGCGTTCAAAACATTCACCAATACAAAGACAGTGGCAGGACAGCGGGGACAAAAGTAACGGGTGTCACGCCTATATCCCCACTTGTTACAGACACAACATCTTTTCTGGGGGGCACGTTGGGTAGGGGTACTCTCGAGGAGAAACGGAAAATGCCTCTCGTGCAGTCGGCTTACTGCATTTGGTTGGGAATGGCGAGGTGCAGAACCGCCTGGAGTTCTAAGATGATCTCATCCTGGAATTTAAGGAAGGATCCAGTCCGTCCGCGCCTTACGAGCAATATGATACCACGCCAACAACTGATCGTTGAGGTCCACCCCTCCCATATTTTGGTTATATTGGTGGACACAGAGGGGTTTCTCCACAACACCAGCCGCCGTACGAATTTGAACTGTCGTGTGTGCGTGAAGTTGGCAAGAACGAGAACATTCTTATTGTCCCGTCACTTCACAGACAGCAAATTATTACACCTGTAGCAGGCTCTCGCCCCCAGCCTAAGACGGAAATCTACAAGCCGCTGGGGAAAGCCCCAGCGATTAGGTCGCACAGTGCCACATGCTCCAATCTGATGATCAAACAAGTGACTAAAAAGTGGCACGCTTGTGTAATAATTGTCCACATACAAGTGGTACCCCTTTTCGAATAAGGGTGACACCAAGTCCCACACAATCTTGCCAGCGCTCCCTATGTAATCTGGGCAGTCCTCCGGCTCTATCTGACTATCTTTGCCCTCATAAACCCTAAAGCTCCATGTGTAGCCTGTTGCCCTGTCACAAAGATTATAGAGCTTGACCCCGTATCTGGCACGCTTGCTGGGAAGGTACTGCTTGAAAGACAAGCGGCCAGAAAATTTAATTAGGGACTCATCAACGCAGACAACTTGATGGGGGGTATACAAGGCTGCAAAACGTTTGTTGAAGTGGTTTATGAGGGGCCTAATTTTGTAGAGCCGGTCGTATTCAGGGTCTCCATGTCGACGACAAAGCAGAGAACACGAGCATATGGTGGTGTGGACCAATAAGTCCGCAACTTAGGAAATTGGTGTATGCCCATGTTGAGGAAAAGGCCCAGAAAGGTTTTAAATTCGGAAACCGTAAGTGGTTTCCATTCTCTGGCAAGGACGGACTGGGAATTAGTAGCAAGGTTATTACCAGCATATAAATTACTCTGGTCCACAATAGATCTATAGAGATCTTCTGTGAAATACAGCGAATAAAAATCAAGTGACGTAAAATGAGCTGTTTCCACCTGAATACCGGGTTGGCCAGTGAATGGGGAATAAACAAGTTCTGCAGAAGCGGTGGGGACCCAATCAGGATAGGCGAATTCTGCAGGAAGGGCACGACAGGCCTGTCTTTGTCTTCTTCTTGGTGGCAGCGGGACACTACTTGTGCTTGCCACCTCGCCAACTTGAACTGCACTTATAGGACTCGCCACGTCACCACGTGATACTGCAGTGCTGGATGAACGACCAGGGTGTACTAGGCCGTGGGTGCTTGCCAGTTCACCAGAAGGAATAGTGGCGCTAGTACTGTCTCTCTGCTCCATACAAGGGTCCTGCGGTTCTTGTTTCCTCAACAACATCAGAATGGGGTCGGGTACGCCTGGCCTTAGCAGGGACCACAACTTCGTTGACAGAGCTATCTGACATGGAGCCGCTGTCTTCTACGGGGATGTATTCTGAGCCAGAATTTTGACTTATGCATGACCTCCTCTTCACTATCTGTCATGCTCAGAAACTCGTAGGCCTCTTTACTAGTGTACATTCGCTTTGCCATTTTGGGCTCTAAATTTAGTGTTACACTAGTAAGGATTCACAGGTAAAAAAGCACCTGACCTGTCAGCAAATGTAGAAAACGCTTCCAAAAAAAACTGTTAATGATCGCAGGGATCAGGCCTGTCTCTGCGAACGCTGCAGTTATGTGTGCTGTGTTTTGTAAGTGACAGTGATCGATCGATACTGCACTTGGGTGGGCTGGGCTGGGCTGGGCGGAGGGGCAAAACGCAGGTGCTAGCGGGTATCTGGGCTGATCCCGCCAACAATGCGTTTTTGGGAACCCTAAACTGCTGGGTACGCTAGTATTGATCTGAACAGATATTGATCTGTTCAGATATTATACCACTAAGGGGGGTGTATGCTTTGCGCGTGGGTGTAAGCATTACTGGCACTAACCTAACGCTGCCAGGGGCGACGTAGACCCTGACTGACGCTAAAATGTAATTAATATCACCCGCCAGGCGATTAGGGGGTTAAGCCTTTATTGTATTAAATACGGCGGGTGCCCTGATGCTATAAACAGCAAACTAACCAGCGTCACCCGTAACACTTATACGGTGATCACTGGTGAAAGGGTTAACTAGGGGGCAATCAGGGGGTTTAAACCTTTATTAGGTAATATATGGGGGTACCTGACGCTATATAAAAACCTGGCGGCGAACCTAAAAAAACGAACTGGCTAACCAGCGTCACTTTTACGGTGATCACTGGTGAAAGGGTTACTTCTAGGGGCAATCAGGGGTTAAAACCTTTATTAGAAAATTTATGGGGGTACCCGACGCTATAAAAACCTGGCGGCGAGCCTCAAAAAATAACTGGCTACCTAGCGGCACCGGCGACACTAATACATCGATCAGAAAAACGATTGCTTAGTGACACTGGCGATAGTGGGTGAAAGGGTTAACTGGAGGGGGCGATCTAGGGGGTTAAACCTTTATTGGGGGGGGGGGGCTACCCTGGACCTAATGGGGCCTAAAGCTAATGTCCCTAACACTTTTCAGTCACAAATGACACTAAATGCAGTGATCAGTAAATAAATGCAATCAGTGACACTGTGACTGGGGGTGACTTGGGGGGTTAAGTGTGCCTATGTGTACTGGTGTTAGTGTGCTGTTTGGTGCAACTAACTGTTAGATGTCTTCTCTCCTCTCGCCGGACGAAAAGACCACCACGAGGAGAGATGACATCACTTCCTTTGCCTGTGTTTACAGTTCACAGGCAGGGGAAGCAGGTGATTCGCTGGGAGCGATCGCGAGAGGGTGGCCAGAAACCAATGGCCGCCCCCTCATCCTGGATTGCTCCCACAGCAAACCGGACCACTGCATGTACCAGGGGGTTACCGATCGGACCCCTGACCCGCGGGAAGGCAGCCATGTACAGGTACGTGATTGTGCCTGTATGTGCCATTCTGCCGGCGTATATGTACATGCGGTGGTCCTTAAGTGGTTAATCGAAACAATAATCGGCCAACTAATCGATTATGAAAATAATCGTTAGTTGCAGGCCTAGTAGAGTTACAGGGGAGATCTAGCATTAGAAGTATTGCAGCAAAACCTCATATGTGTGGTGTGAATGCTGTTAACATATGCGAGTATGACCTACATATGCGTTCACTTAGTATTTTTTTTTTTATTTATTTATTTATACACTATTCGTTTAATTTTTTTATTTTTTTTATTCACTTATTCTTATTACAAGAAATGTAAACGTCCCTTGTAATAGGAATAGGGCATGACAGGTCCTTTGGTGGAGACATCTGGGGTCAATAAAACCCCAGATATCTCCTCTACCCTGAAAAGAATGAGATCATGCATTCAACATCCCCTTCCGCTGCCTGTAAAAACAATCCAGAGGCTAATCAGACTCTAGCTTGGCTTTTATACTGTTGAGAATCGCCAGCTGAAGACAAAAATATCTGGATGATGCCTGTAGCTAGGGGGACTGCTGCAACAGCTTCGATCTAAGGTAAGTATTTCATAATGAGCTAGTATGCAATGCATACTAGCTCATTATGTCTTTGCAGGTTTTTTTAATATGGGTTTACAACCACTTTAAGCTCAGCATTTAGAGACAGAAAAAAAAAAAAGTGTTTGAGAGCATTTTTTTTGCAAAAAAAAAAAAAAAAATGTATGTATGTATGTATGTATGTATGTATACACACACACACACACACACACACACACACACACACACACATACATACATACATACATACATACATACATACATACATATATATATATATATATATATACACACACATACATACACACACACTATTTAGCAATAGAAGCAACAGAGGATGTGGTTCTGCTATCAGACACTGCAGGTGTAATTTCTCTGAAATCCATCACTCCTCCATTAACACAGTAGATGTCCAATACAAAATTCTGCCATAAAACCCTGGCATGACCTTGGCTGGATAAGAAGCAAACACCTAAACAATTGTGCAGCACTGAGCCTGGCTCAGGACGACTACCAAAAGTACCTACACTGTCAGAGCTACACAAGGCTTGAAAAACGGTATAAATAAGTGTAAAATATAACTATATACTATATGTACAACAACAGTGTTAGATACATCTTCGTGCACCCACCAGCTACAAAAGGGGAGGACGGAAGATCTGCCATCCTGACACTCCCAGACCCTCAATTATAGGGAAGGTGGGGGAGAGCGCTCAGTCGGCATTTCCTGATCCATTCTTTTTAACACATTCTTTTCATTTTTGGTTTAACCTCTACATTGCTGAATGACCAGGAATAATGAAACAGGGGAAGGCTGAACCTTCTTGTCTTGAATTGTATTGTAATTGTTCTGTCTCTCTTCACATTGTAACGCACTGCAAAAACTGCTGCCGCTGTATGAATCGGGAATAAAAATAATAATGTATGGCTTCCTCAGGAAACAGAATATACATGGCTATAGAAATTGTAAGAGTAAAAATAACACACACAGGTTGAACTGGATGGACCCGTGTCTTTATTCAACCTGATGCCGCGTACACACGATCGTTTTTCAGCATGTAGAAAAAACAACGTTTTTACAACTTCATCATTAAAACGACATTGCCCACACACCGTCGTTTTAAAAAAAATGCTCTAGCAAAGCGCGGTGACGTAGAACACGTACGACGGCACGATAAAGGGGAAGTTCCATGCCGATGACGCCACCCTTGGGGCTGCTTTAGCCGATTCCGTGTTAGTAAGACGATTCGTGCCTTTTTGTCTGTTACAGCGTGATGAATGTGCTTACTCCACTATGAACGGTAGTTTTACCAGAACGAGCGCTCCCGTCTCATAACTTGCTTTTGAGCATGCGCAGGTTTTTAATGTCGTTTAGCCCACACACGATCATTTTTTACAACCCGAAAAACGACATTGTTTAAAACATCGTTAAAAAAAATGTAGCTTGTTTGAAAAAAAATGTTGTCATTTTTCAGAACCCGAAAAATGATGTGAAGCCCACACACTATCGTTTTAAATGACATTTTTTATAAACAACATTTTTTTTCATGCCGAAAAATGATCGTGTGTACGCGGCATAAGAACTATGTAAGGATATGAGGTTAATTGGCTTCTGTCTAAACTGGCCTTAGTATGTACACATGTAGGAACATTAGATTGTAGCTTCCTGAGGGCAGAGACCCATGTGAATTTGCAAAATGTAAATGCGCAAATTGGCAGCGTTTTATAAAACATGTGAAATACATTTTTGTTAAGTAATGGTAAAAGGGTACTGCCAAATCAATAGGCTAACAAACATCATATTGCAGCTTACCAATTCTTAGATGTGGTGGCTGTATTCATTTTTTTTTATTATTATTATTATTATTATTACTACTACACCTGGTGATCTAGCCAGTATATATGTTGAGTTTCAAGAGAGCATGCTGTCCTGCACATGTAGCAGTTAATGGGTGGAGAAAAAACATTTACTATTTAAGAGGGGTGCTTACAATGATCAGCTTTTAATTATGTACAACCTTCATCCCAAAAGAAGAAAAAAAAATGTTTGCTGTATTTATAAAGTGTTAGCTAGAATTTGGCTTCAATCTACTAGTACAGTGCCGCCCACCGACGCCAAAGATGGGCCACCGTTCCTCCCACTGACACCAAAGATGGGCCACCGTTCCTCCCACTGACACCAAAGATGGGCCACCATTCCCCCCACTGACGCCAAAGATGGGCCACCATTCCTCCCACTGACACCAAAGATGGGCCACCATTCCTCCCACTGACACCAAAGATGGGCCACCATTCCTCCCACTGACACCAAAGATGGGCCACCATTCCTCCCACTGACACCAAAGATGGGCCACCATTCCTCCCACTGACACCAAAGATGGGGTACCGATTGCCGGGGCATTTTTTACTCCCAATGGCCACAGTCTGGCCCTCCTAAAGCCCGAAAGACAGTAAAGTGGCCCTTTGATTAGAAAGCTTGGAGACCCCTGAGCCAGCACATCTAACACTCCATGCCCTTGATTGGCAATGCTGCTGTCCAAAAGTGCCCCCTGTGCTCCTCCATCTAGAGTGAAGTCATTCTAATACAGGAGGTACGTTATTGGGCAGATCATGCTACATTGGCAAGACAGCACATTATTTTGGAAAATAACAGACTTACCAGCTGGATCACCAGGTGAAAATAAAAGAAAGCACACCTAAAAAAGAAAACGAATGCGGCCACCACATATAATGACCGACAATAATTTATTACATTTTTAGTTTTTTAGGTTAATAGTGCTTTAAAGCTAACTCCAGAATAAAGAAATGTAACTACAAATACAAAAGCTATAGGCTGTAAGACACTGCATAGCAAACTGTAGGCACTAAATCAAGGCTCGACAAACCCCAGGCACCAGGTCGCCATTGCCAAAGCTTGGATCTGGTGCCCGAATGCTGCACACACCCCGCAGCCCTCCCGCTATGCATCGATGGCTTTGATTGCCAATCTGCGGGCAGTGGAAACAAATCCGCTCTCCTCCCCTTCTAGCTGTTGACCCGGAAATGTGACGCAATTTCCAGGTCCCCATTGACCGTTTGCCTGGCCAACAAGGCCAGAAAAAATGCAGTGCGATGTGCATTGCATTACATTAAGTGGATCATCACATAGGGGAATTTTTGTCCCTTATGTCAGTGGTTCTCAACCTTGTCCTCAAGTACCCCCAACAGGCCATGTTTTGGGAATTTCTCTTAGATAAAATAGCTGTCCAAGGTACCAAGCCATTGACTCTGAATTAAAGCACCTGTACAAGATGAAGGAAAACCTGCAAACATGGCCTGTTGTGGGTACTTGAGGACAGGTTTGAGAACCATTGCCCTATGTGATGGGAAAAAAAAAAAAAAAAGTTATTGTAAAAAATTAGATACACCCAAGCACATAAAATCCCCCCCATGTGAGGGCCCCCTAACCCCTAAATATAGAGACGTACAGGGTTCCTATGCCTGAAAGCATTGACTGCAATACACGTTGCATATTGCCCCGCATGACGGAATGAGAGCAATAATTCTATCACCAGACCTCCTTCATAATGCTAAACTGATGACTTATAGGGGCCTTTTAAAGTGCTGCCCATTGAGAGTAGTGACAAGATTAAGGTTTGACAAGTTGGGTGTCTATTTTCTCAGTTCACCTTTGTGGTCATTTTATGTAATATTTGGGGGTTTTAGGTAATCGTCAGGCCTAAAATCGTTTTTCTTTTTAAAGTGTGCAAAAAAAAAAAGGCTCATTGTGAAAGGTGTAAACCCTCAGGGACATATTAATTCTGTAAGATTTGTTAGTTCAAAAAAAACTGGCTAACGTTTTTAGCTGGCTCTTAAATTCAAAGCAAATTTGTCAAGCCCTGCGCAAAATAATGCCTGAATAATAATAATAATAAAAAACAGTCGCCAACTTATCTCATCTTGGTTTTATATACACTGCTGCTGGTAAACAGACATTTAGGAGCAGCTGGGTGTTTTTATTTTTGTTTTTTTCAGCTGCCCCTAATCTCTCCTCCATGTCATCTTATCAGTAGGATGAGCTCAGGCGTGTACCGAACCCGCACGTGCAGAGCCCGCCAGGAAGTCAGAACTGCGCTGATCGCAGGCAGCGTGGCATTTTCCTGATCCGTAGCTGCAGAGATAGGGAAATGTCTCACTGTCTGTGATTAGCGCAGCGCCAACTTCCTGGTGGGCTCTGCAGGTGCGGGTTCCGAACACGCCTGAGCTCATCCTTACTTATCAGTTACATGTACACAGTAGGGTAGATTCAGGTAGGGGCGCACACTGACACGGCGGCGCAGCGTATAGTCTTTACGCAACGCCGCCGAAAATTACAGGAGCAAGCGATGTATTCACAAAGCACTTGCTCCGTAATTTGCGGCGGCGTAGCGTTAAAGGGGCCGGTGTAAGCGCGCGTAATTCAAATGATCCGGTAGGGGCGTGGATCATTTAAATTAGGCGCGTTCCCGCACCGAACGTACTGCGCATGCGCCGTCCCTAAAATTTCCCGACGTGCATTGCGGTAAATGACGTCGCAAGGACGCCATTGGTTTCGATGTGAACAAAAATGGTGTCCAGCGGACGACTTACGCAAACGACGTAAAAATTTTCAAATCGCGATGCGGGAACGACGTCCATACTTAACATTGGCTGCGCCTCCTAATAGCAGGAGCAGCCTTACGCCGAAAAAGCCTAAACGCAAACTACGTAAAAAATGAACGCCGGGCGCACGTACGTTTGTGAATCGGCGTAAGTATGTAATTTGCATACTCTACGCAGACAACTACGGAAGCGCCACCTAGCGGCCAGCGTGAGAATGCACCCTAAGATACGACGGCGTAAGAGACTTATGCCAGTCGTATCTTAGGCTAATGTCGGCGTATCTAGCTTTCTGAATACAGAACATAGATACGCCGGCGCAGCTTTGGAATTACGCGGCGTATCTATGGATACGCCGGCGTAATTCTTTCCTGAATCTACCCCAGGGTCGTTTATAGTTGTTTCTAGGCAGTCGAGTTTTGAAGCATTTTTTGGAAAGCAAAAAAAAAAATTATTTTTGACTATTTAAAAAAAAAAAAAAAAATGCAAACGCTGCATCTTAACAGGGCAAAGATGACGTTTTTAAATGTGGGTTACTATCTGTCAAGTTCTATAATTCAGGAGAGGTCCGTATACATTAGGCCTCACCATCACAGCGTAAAATTGGTCTACCAATGTGTACATATAATGAAATAAAAGGACGCACCAGCTTCCAGCACTGAAGGCAGGGAGGTCACTCCATGGCAGGAGGCATTTTATGTCATCTCTAATGGTGGTGACACATCCCAAATGTGAGTGTGCCCCCTGGTCTGGTACCCAGGCATGGCAGGAAGGGCCACCCCCTCCTCCTCTCTTCTCACTGCTGGAAATCAATAACTCAGAGGAAAGGAGGGGGGGGTTGGGTAAGGCTGCACATCTGCATTACCCGCATTTCCCACACATCCCATCCAGGCCCAGCAGATGGAAGTGCAGAGAACTATCTCCCTGTATTGTAGAACAGGCACAGTATAGGGATCATGGAGTAGTGACTTGGGAGGATGGTGGGAGCAGTCAGGATGGGCCTCCCTCTGTGACATGCCATGTCTGACAGGCATACTTTCCAGCTAGTTGGAGATGTCACAAGATTTGGGGGGGGGGGGGGAGCACTGCAGCCTCCTATTACCTCCCCTAAAATAATACACCTTTAACCCTTCATTCCCCACACTCCTCCCTTCCCAAGGACAATTGCTGAATCACTTCTCATTGCAGACAATGGTGGCCCCCACAGTGCAGGCCTCCCTGCAGGGAACATCTTCCCCTCCCCAATGAAAATCCGTTATTCCTCCTCTGTGTAGCCCTCCCCCTCCTCAACATCACGAACCTTTCCCCCTGCAGCTCCCATACAAAGCAGGCCGGCTTACCTGGAAATGCTCCTGAAAACGAATAGGCAGAATCTGTGCCATGGTTGCCGCTCCTGCCTCAGGCGCCAAGCACAAGCTCGTAAACCGTGTCCTATGGAGACTCCGCCGGCGGTGCCCGGGACACACGGTGTGACTGAGCTACAACCCGCGCAAGCGCACTGACAAGCCGGCTGCGCAGGCTCAAAAGATGGGCGCACATTCAGGGGTGTGGATGTTGCTATGGGAACCGTGATTGAATGCTCAGGGGGGAGTCTCGGTGTGCTTCAGGGTGATGTCTCCCCCTGGCGGGAAGATGGGTTAGCGTACAACAAATGGCGACCATGTCATGTGACTTGTGAGGGGTTTTAGGGGGAGATGATGATGACTGACTGATGTCCTCCAACAATATGACCCACTCGGCACTCCATTAGGCACCAAAGTCTCTGCATCACTAGAACAATGCAAGTCTGCTTGCCATTTCTGTTATGAAATGCCTGCAGCAGTGTTGCCAACCTCCCCCAGCATTGTTTACTGACAAAACATGGAACATTTACTGACAGCGCACAATTTTTTACCGACAACCTGAAGAATGACAGAACTATTAATAACAAAATGAATGCAGCAGATATTTAACTTCTTCCCACCCATGCTGTAGCCGTCATTCCGCTTACTTTCTATGATGTCCTCCCATGATCCCGCTGCTGGCGTGCCCCCTGCGGCATCAAGGCGGCGCCCTCTATGATAGCTTCAGACTTAGCTGATCACGCATCGGGGTAAAGGGCCAATTACAGAGGCCCTTTACCACGTGATCAGCTGTGTCCAATGACAGTTGATCACAATATAGACACAAGATATTCATATTCATATTCTACAGGCTTTAGGGTTAGTTTACCATTGCTTCGGTGAGGTTTCACAGGGCTTAGATGAAGCTTCATGTGAGCTTTGCCATAGACTTCTATGGAGGCTTTGAAGATGCTTTGAAGCACCACAAAAGGGGACACGCTCCTACACGTGCACGCAGCCTGTTGCGCGCACGTATGCCCATTGGTGCGCCTTAGCATCTCAGAGCGCCCGTGTGCGTGCGCATGCGCAAGAGTGCGTAACGGACGAAAACTAACAGTTCTCTTACAGTCGCTTATCAGTGCCAGCTATCAGTGTCCTTCAGTGCCACATATTAGTGCAACTTATCAGTGCCCACCAGTGTCACCTCATCAGTGCCTACCAGTTACACCTATCAGTGTTCATCAGTGTAACCTCATCAGCGCACATCAGTGAAGGAGAAAAATTACCTGTTACAACATTTTTGATCTTTTTTTTTGTTTACCAAAAAAAAACAGTGGTGATTAACCGCTTAAAGCGGTGGTTCACCCTAAATAACAAGTTTCTACCATGAAATCCAGCATACTAGCATGAGTTACAGTATGCCTTTATTGGGGTTTTTTTGCGCCGTACTCACAGTTTAATCCCGTAGTTAAGTTTCAGACTCCCCGCGGGGAATGGGCGTTCCTATGCAGAGGGAACATGATTGACGGCCGGCTATGGCGCGTCACGCTTCCCGAAATTAGCCGGAGTAGGAGTCGGCTCTTCACGGCGCTATACGGCGCCGTGAAGAGCCAAGTCCGATTTCGGCTATTTTCGGGAAGCGTGACGCGCCATAGCCGGCCGTCAATCATGTTCCCCTCTGCATAGGGACGCCTACTCCTCGCAGGGAGTCTGAAACTTAACTAAGGGATTAAACTGTGAGTACGGCGCAAAAAAATAAAATAAAGGCATACTGTAGCTCGCGCTAGTATGCTGGATGACATGGTAGAATTTTTTATTTTTTTTAGGGTGAACCACCGCTTTAACGACCACCGCATGTATATATACGTCCACAGAATGGCACATACATGCGGCGGCCGGAAACCCGTGAGCAGCGATCCGGGACGAGGGCGCGGCTATTCGTTTCTAGCCGCCCCCTCGCGATCGCTCCCCGGAGCTGAAGAACGGGGAGAGCCGTATGTAAACACGGCTTCCCCGTGCTTCACTGTGGTGGCTGCATCGATCGTGTCATCCCTTTTATAGGGAGACACAATCGATGACGTCAGACCTACAGCCACACCCCCCCCTACAGTTGTAAACACACACTAGGTGAAACATAACCCCTTCAGTGCCCCCTGTGTTTAACTCCCAAACTGCAACTGTCATTTTCACAATAAACAATGCAATTTAAATGCATTTTTTGCTGTGAAAATGACAATGGTCCCAAAAATGTGTCAAAATTGTCCGAAGTGTCCGCCATAATGTCGCAGTCACAAAAAAAATCGCTGATCGCCGCCATTAGTAGTAAAAAAAAATAATAAAACTATCCCCTATTTTGTAAACGCTATAAATTTTGCGCAAACCAATCGATAAACGCTTATTGCGATTTTTTTTACCAAAAATATGTAGAAGAATACGTATCGGCCTAAACTGAGGGAAAAAAAAAATTGTATATATGTTTTCGGGGGATATTTATTACAGCAAAAAGTAAAAAATATTGAATTGTCGCTTTATTTTTGTTTATAGCGCAAAAAATAAAAACCGCTGAGGTGATCAAATACCACCAAAAGAAAGCTTTATTTGTGGGGAAAAAAGGACGCCAATTTTGTTTGGGAGCCACGTCGCACGACCGCGCAATTGTCTGTTAAAGCGACGCAGTGCAGAATCGCAAAACCTGGCCTGGGCATTTAGCTGCCTAAAGGTCCGGGGCTTAAGTGGTTAACTACCACCAAAAGAAAGCTCTATCTGTGTGAAAACAAAATATAATTTCATATGTGTACAGTGGTACAGTGTTGCATGACCGTGCAATTGTCATTCAAAGTGTGACAGCACTGAAAAGCAAAAGTTGGCCTGGGCAGGAAGGGGGTGAAAGTGCCCATTAACCCATAACAAGTAATTTGCCTGGTTTACACTTAAAAACTCAACACAGCATGGCAAATCACTTAATCACAAAATTTTACAAACTGTTCATAATTGTAACAAAAGGAAAAGAAGGGTAGTTGCAGGACATAAATATCACATCATCTCACGTACCATATTCTTGATAGTTGTATTCTTGCTATGCACTACCTACAATGGCAAACACTACTATGATCAAGTTCCTCTGACCCGTTTGTATTTACTGACATACTATTGTTTTTGTCGATTTGTCTTGGTTTATTGCAATACCAATAAAAAAAGATTAAACATAAATGGTGGACTGTAATTGTTATTGACAATATTTTATCTGAAATTGCTGGTTTGTTTGTTTTTGTTGATTTCAATAAAAACCTTTTTGAGGAAAAAAAACCTACATGTTAGTTGACTAAAATCTCCAGTACATTTTAGTCGACTAAAATTATTTTAGTCTACTAAAATCAAATGTGTTTAGTTAAATAATGCATTATTTAAGCATTTCTCTAGAATTTCAAAACTTATTATACACTCCTGGAGTAAAAAATATCACCTAATATCATATTATTATTATTATTTATGGTTTGAACAAACTACACAGACACAGATTTAGCCACTATATAACGTCTTTACTCTGTAAAACCAAGTTTCATTACAGAAATATTGCTTTTTTGAGTCACACAGCTTTATTCCTTGCTATAAGTGAATGCTACTTTGCTAACCCAAAGCCCACTCACACACTGCATAGTCAATTAAATCTCTATGTAGACAAATGCTTGTACGAGTGGGACATACCAAAGAGGAAGATTCAAAGCATTATAACCAGTAGTGTATTTAGGTTTTGTGCTGCCCTAGGCCTGACTAAACTTGTGCACCCCTAATTTAAATATGGCCCACCCCTTCCTGTCAAGGCCACACCCATTTCTGTTTAAGACCCGCCCTGACTTTTTTCGAGTCGGGACACTAGTTCTGAGGGGCCTGGGGGGGGGGCAATGGATTCCCTTAATTTGCAAAGATTTCCTCTCACTTCCTGTTTGGCTATGGGGGCAGGAAGTGAAGGGAAATCTCTGCAATGGGACAGTACATTTCTGCAATGGGATGGTAAAAAAAAAAAAAATTGAGAAGAGGCTACAACCCTCCCTTACTCTATCCAAAATGAAAAAACAAGTGTTGCCTATAGTTCTAATTTAAGCACAAATTTCGGATAATTTTATGGAGAGGACTAAGATGATATAACCATGCCAATGGTGCAGCAGAAAACATATAGCACAGTGAGGAAGGTTTGTGGTCCAGGATGATAGGACAGTCGAAATTAGAAGGAGCCCCCCCCCCCCCCGGACTAATTTGCCTCTCAGCTCAGTTGGCCCCATAAGACTGGCGCTAAACTACACTTACAGTGTAGCGCTAGTCGGCGGGGTCTCTTTCCGTGCTGCAAAGTGGGCCTTGAAGGCCTAGGCAAGAATACAGCGTTGGTTATAACAGACAATAAGAGTAATATGGTGTAATATGGTGGCTGCATTTAAACAAACCACAGCAGCAGCAGAAGAACCACCCAGCTCTAGGGGGGAAGACTCCCCCATGACAGTAAGTGACTGTGAGACCGAGTCCAAAATGAATGATCTGCAGTGAGCCATTTTTATTATTCTTTTACATGATGACACTACAGTCAATTATCAAATGGATATGAAATGGATGATCTTGGGGCTGTCTGCTCTACTGGTGTATCTTTGTTATTTTTACACTTTATTTGTAGCTTGTGTAAAACTATTCCCATAAGATGTTGGACCGGACACTGTGTGTGGTCTCATCTGGTGCATGGAGGCAAGTGTTAAAAAAAATCTTTGATAAAGCAAGATCAATAGTGAACATCTTCAAGTCCTCCATTCCATTGCAACACTGTAGATATTTGAGCATTGTTGCCTTACTCTTTTAAAAGAATGCCCCACACGCTCATCAAGTAGTACTACTAGTACATTCAACATGATCGAAAGACTCCTAAAAAAGTCGGTCTGCCAAATCACACAGCCTGCTTCCTAGTTAAATAGAAAAAGCTCACATCATTGCATGACCTACTGCTGCCTTTTGCGGAAAATAACATAGTGACACCATGTCCCTGCCCTCTTTGATCTCCTCTCTTCTCAGCCACCTGGAGGACTTTAAAGCGGAGTTCCAACCACAATTAGCATTTTTTAAATGTATGTCCTTTCATCCTGCGTTTTTATAATATAAATCTGGTCACTTACTATTTTACAATCCGCCGCCGATCCGCATAGATATTCAAAAAAGATAGTTTATAAAACTATATCTACACCGTTGTCATTTTGCTTGTGGGCATTGTGAAGCCTACAAGCACTTACTTCCTGGAAGTCTTGGATGGGGAGTGATAATTGGACAGCGCATTGCATCCTGGGAAAAGATGACACACATTTCCCAGGAGCATTAGAGGGAGATGATGTCAGAATCCTAGGTGGTTTCAAAGGCAGATTTTGTGGGATCGCATAGCAACAGGCATTTCCAGATGAGTAAAGCTACAGTTTAAAGCAAAATAGTTTTTTTGATGGAACCTCCACTTTAAACAGAACAATATCTACCAAGACCTTGCCACAATTGCACTGAAAATGAAAGAGAATGTGAACCAGCATTTTGCTTCATTCATTCTTCGATCCAAGTAACTGATGAAACGTTCTCGCCAGTGCTTGTAGCAGCTGATTGTTTTTTTGTCAATTCTGCGGCCTGTGAAGATCCTTGTTGATGTGGCAGATGAGAATATTCAGGAACTGCTTAAGAAGGCAGAGGAGTATGCTTGTGCTGCAAGAAAATCCACATTGCCCCACTTACAAGATGAGGATCTGTCTGACTCTGAAGATGAAGTGTAAGAAGAGGAGAATATTGAAAAATCACAGGAAGTGGAAAAAGCACCATCCACATCAAAGCAGCCAGTCTTTAGGTATCTTTCAAAATGCCGCAGAAGACCCAGGCAGAGCATCTCCCCAAACAGGCAGCATAGAGCAGCAGATCAGTCTGACTAGTAATCCGGTGCACACAATCCATTTTACTATGGCCTTCTCCCTGGCCTCAGTGACCTGTTGTTCCTTAGAGTAGGGTGACCAGACATCCCCGGTTTCCAGGGACAGTTCCTGGATTGAGGACACTGTCCCTGGACCAAGCCTTTCCCCCGGTTTTGTCCCTGGATTGGATTTGAACAGGGGCTGGGGGAATTTCAAAGACAGTCAGTGCAAAAAAATAAATAAATAGAATTATCTGTAGCGCTACCCCCGCAGGAGCCGCTGATTTGTTGTTGGGATCGGCATATTAAGTTACCTTGATGTGGCCCAGGGGTGTAACTGTAGAAACAAAGTAGTGAACGAAGGTCCAGACAGTGAATAAAGGGTTTTCCAATGCTTTATTTCCAGGCCAAACACGGCCAACATTAACATCAAATGTGAAGAGCAGGTTGATGAAGAAAAAGGAGAACCTTGCCGTGTCAGGCCCGGATATTAATTGAGCAATCCTTGCTCAATAGAGTAAGGGGGCGCTACATATCTGTGCCCCTTTCTGATGATCATATGCTGGACGGAGCGGGGGGGAATTTTTCTTTAGTTTCGGGTGCATGCCCATTCAGCTCCGCTCGCATGTTCTTCTGCCTTGGTTCAAGTCCTTGCCTTCCCTGGCGGAGCGATCTTCCTCCGCTCCCCACCCGGTAGTAGCCGGGGCCCAGAAAGTAAGACTTGACAGGATGTGAGGCGGGCGGCGATGGGCAGAGAGTCGCTGATTGCCACCATTACTAATAAAAAACGAAATATGTCCCCGGATTTCATTTTAAAAATCTGGTCACCTTACCTTAGAGTCAATTTTGTATTTTGAAACACTTTAAATAGCAGTGAAAATAGTTTACGGTGGTGGTGCACTGGCTTGAGTTGGCCCATCATTGGAGGCTTTATGTATCTGTGGGGTTGAATTAGGGGAAAAATCAAGTTATTCTGATATTACTTTCTCTAACACCCCACACAGTCAACACTAAATTAGTGAACCTCCAGCTGTTGCAAAACTACAAGTCCCATTATGCCTCTGTAATGCACAGTGCTGCTCTAGTCTCTGGCAGTCACAGTGCATACAGTTGCTTGCTTGCTTGCTTTCTTGCTTTCTTGCTTGCTGGGAGCAGAAGCAGGTGGAGCTCCGTTAAACCAGTAGTTAGTTCACAAGGGTAAACGTCCCTCCTTGACATTTTCGTCACGTTTTCATTCGTTAATGAAAACGGATTTGATTTTCGTCGTAGTTTTCGTCAGTGAACGAAAATGTGCTGTACTTTTCGTTTTATTTTCGTCACTGTAAAAATAGCGCTGACAACATTTTTTTGTTGACAAAATTAACGCTAGTATGAGAATAAGTCAAACATAAACATCAAATATTGTGATTACATTTTATTTTATCTTTATTACAATATACCTGTCAAATCTAAAATAGGGAACGATGGTTCCAATGTGCACTGGCCACCATACTGAATCAACAGATGCAATACCAACATAAAAAACAACATTTCATTCACATAAATGTGAGAGGTCCATGTTTACAGATGTGAGTTACATATAAATGTTGCACATGTGACTGACCAGTCAACGCGTTTCATGGAACAAAGTCTACTTTTCAAGGATGTGTGTGCAGCTTACAGAAACAGAAAATGTTATACACTACCATGCAAAAGGCAGGTGTGAATGCTGTAAATTAAGAACACTTTTAGAAACAGAAGTGGTAATAGTTTATTTTTTATCAATTTACAAAATTCAAAATGAGTAAAAAAAATCTAACTCAATTTTAGGTACACTTCCCCACAGTTTTTGAAGGAACTCGGCAGGCAGGTTGTTCCAAAAATGTTTGAGAACAAACATTCTTCTGTCTCTTCATGTAATCCCAGACTCCATGATGTTGAGATCAGGGCTCTGTGGGGGTCCAGACAATCACTTTCGGAACTTCTTGTTTTTCTGTACACTAAAGATAGTTCTTAATGACATTGGCTGCATGTTGGGGGTCATTGTCCTGCTGCAGAATAAATTGGGCCAATTACACACCTCCCTAATGGTATGGTATAATGTATATGTATCTGCCTATATTTCTCAGCATTCAGGACACCATTGACCCTGACTCCATTTACAGAAATGTAGCCCCAAACTTGCAAGGAACTCCACAATCATAGGTGTGCGCAGCCTATTGCATTAGGATATGTACCCCAAAACTCAAACACACATGCATGTGGGTATGTCTGTGTATAGGGAGATGATGCAGTGGATCCAGTGCTGCAGATAAATACAATGGATTAGTCGGGGTGTGTAGTGCGTGACGGGGCACAGTAGGGCCTCCTTCCTTTGTGCCCATGTGCCCAACACACTTGTGTACACTGCATGATACACTGTACAGGGTGGCCCCAGGCACACCCGGCACCCCCCTGCGCACACCTATGTCCACAATGCTTCACTATTGCTGGCAGACACTTAATATTTGTACCGCTTTCCAGCCCTTCAGCAAACAAACTGCCTCCTGCTACAGCCAAATATTTCAACATTTTGAATCATCAGTCCAGAGCACCTGCTGCCATTTTTTCTGCACCCCAGTTCCTATGTTCCTATGTTTTCATACATAGTTGCTTAGCCTTGTTTCCACATCGGACGTATGGCTTTTTGCCCACATTTTTTTTGGCCAGACTTCCCTGGACAGTAGATGGGTATACCTGGGTCCCACTGGTTTCCTCCAGTTCTGTGCTGATGGCACTGCTGGACCTTCCACAACCTCGCCTTAGTAGCAGAGTTTGGCTGTTCTTCACCCAGTTTTAAGCCTCTTACACAGCTGTTTCTGTTTCAGTTTTTTGTTGTGTTTTCAACCTAAATTAAATTAAATGATGATCAATAGCCCCAGCTTGGTATAATACTAAAGGCCATTTTTTTTTAAATAACAGACATGGCATACTTACCAACGAAAACAAGGGTTGATCAAGCGCTCTCCAGATAAAGTAACAGTATGACTAATAAGAGAAATGTGGAAAATGGGAAGGGGTGAGGGGAGGGAGGAGGGGAAAAGGAGAACGGACACCAATCCTTTTTTAACAATAGGATCACAGAACTATTATTGTTAGTCCATTGGAGCAAGTTCATAAAAGTTCATAGAAGTAATGTAACAGTACTCTCGCGAGGAGGGCTGCCGGCTTGCAGGAAGAAGCAAATCTGAAACAGCACAAAAAGGCAAAAAGCAGCGCCCTCTAAGTGTAGTAGCGTTACTACGCTTAGAGGGCGCTGCTTTTTGTCTTTTTATGGCATACTTACCAGCTGCCCTAATTCTCCTCTTTTTGGATTCCTTTCCGGCACTCCTAGCTCCCCCTCCCCCCTGCTAAGTGTCCCCATAGCAAGCTGCTTGCTATGGGAGCAATTGTGCGTGCTTGCTAGAGTGTAACCAAATCCCCATATTTTTGAATATGTTCAGGTGTTTTTGAATAGCCTTGCAGGATTTAAATGTAATTTTTGTATGTGTGCGCTGTAATCTATTTTGTTCTGTTTGCGGTCTTTTAGCAGCACCATCTTGAATGTAAGCTCTTTTTTAGGGTTTGCCCGCCCCCCAGTTTGTTCTTTGTATATTGTATGGCCCTGACCAGGTTCCTTGGGCCGGAACACCCCATTCCCCCTTTCATTACCTCTTATTAGTGTCCACCAGTGTTATAGCAGGAGTCCTTTCATTTCTCCCATAAAGAGGAGTTTTTCTTAAATGGTTGAGACACAGGATCTTTCATTCTATTACTAGTGTAGGACCCACTGATAATGGGGTACAGTAAGTGGGTTAGCAATATATGACCATATAGTGTGACCAAATCCTCACATTTTTGAATATGTTCAGGTGTTTTTAAATAGCCTTGCAGGATTTAAATGTAATTTTTGTATGTGTGCGCTATAATCTATTTTGTTCTGTTTGCTTCTTGCTTCTTGTTCTGTTTGCAGCACCATCTTGAATGTAAATGCTTTTTTAGGGTGTGCCCCCCAAGTCTGTTGTTTGTCAGTTTAGGTGGACGGCCATGTCTTGGTAGGTTTGTAGTTGTGCCATATTCCATAGCATAGCCAACCCTCCAGCATCCTTAGGTCTTTGAAGGTGTTTCAGTCTTACTCAACGTGTTTTATTATGCCATAGCAAGCTTCTAAAGATAAAGGTCACCTCATGGAAGATACTTAAAGTGTCACTAAAGGATTTTTTTTTTTTTTTAGCTAAATAGCTTCCTTTACCTTACTGCAGTCCTGGTTTCATGTCCTCATTGTTCGTTTTTGCTCTAATCCTTCTCTGTTCTGAACACTTCCTGGTTGTCTGTTTCCTGGTGAAAAAAGTCATGGGAGCTTTCTCTCTGTGGTCACTAATCAAGGAGGTGTGATTACTGTGTGTCTAAAACCCCTCAACACCAATCAGCTTCGTTTTACAAACCATCACTGCCCTGTATTGGCTCTGTGTCTCTGTACATCACACAGCATGCAAAAACCAAACTGAAACTGTAGGTACATTATATGATTGATTTTTATCTATTTTTAATAATTTTTAAAAGGAATCAGTTAGCTATTATGTCTCTATACCCTGTAAACAGTAATTTTTTTACGAAAAATATGTAGAAGAAAACGTATCGGCCTAAACTGAGGAAAAAAAATGTTTTTTTATATATTTTTGGGGGATATTTATTATAGCAAAATGTAAAAAATATAATTTTTTTTCAAAATTGTCGCTCTATTTTTGTTTATAGCGCAAAAACTAAAAACCGCAGAGGTGATCAAATACCACCAAAAGAAAGCTCTATTTGTGGGAAAAAAAGGACGCCAATTTTGTTTGGGAGCCACGTCGCACGACCGCGCAATTGTCTGTTAAAGCGACTCAGTCCCGAATCGCAAAAAGTACTCTGGTCTTTGGGCAGCAATATGGTCCGGGGGGTAAGTGGTTAACAGTATCACTATATTTTTTTACTGTGTAAAAAATATAATAGTTGTGGCATAAAGATCATTTTCACAAAATTTACTTTCCCCGCCAAGGATAGCCAGAGTTTGCTCCATATTTTAATTTTGTCCTTGAAGCAGCCTAGCAATGGCACAATGTTTAAGCGAAAAAAGTCTTCCAGTTGCAGGATGATCTGGATGCCCAAGTATTTAAAAGTCGATGTGACAGGCACTAAGCAGGTAGGAGTAATGACTCCCAGGGGGATATCCTCTAAGAGCATCAGTGCAGATTTGTCCCAATTTATGAGCAGACCTGAAAAGTCCCCAAATTTAGTGATGGTACTCATTGCCACCTCTAGTGAACACCCAGTATATCCCAATAGCAACATAGTATCATATGCATAAAGCATGACTTTCTCCTGCAGTTCACCAAATTGGAAGCCTAAAAACCACAATTATTAGTACAGGTTAGGCATGTATGTTACATAGGGAGTGCAACATTCTGGAACCTGGAAAAGGTCCCCTCATTAGATACAGTAAGTGTCATGTCACTAGGTCTGATTAAGGGGCCCTTGGCAGGTTCAAAAACATTGCATTCATTATTATGTAACATGCCTAACTTACACTAAAAAAGGTGGATGTGGATCGAAAGTGTTGCCGTCATTGACCTGAAGTGCCATGACTCACTTTTGAGTACACTTCACAGTGGAGAGCATGGTAAACCTGGAATGCTGCCATCTTTTTCCCATCTGTGTGGTCTCAGAAGCCAGATGGATAGGGGAGCAGGCTGCTGTCATAAAAAAACAGTAGATGTACTTGATGTCTTCTGGCTGTGTCCCAAACTCTCAGTATATTGGTGACACAGATATGACTGTATACATGTAGTACTGAAATGCAAATTGGGAGCTGTATTTCCGATGCATTTCCATTTCTGTTCATTCAATTCTGAAATGTTGTATTCTGGCCTCTCTATCTTACTCTCTCTATCCTTCTGAAGAAGCTTTATTGCGTGAATGGTACATTGGAAAGGTGGATGACATGCCTAAAACTGGGTTATAATAGCGATTTAGAGGTTCAGTAGTATAGAAAGGATTGTAATATTCTGGAAATAATGGGCCAAATACTCAAAAAACGGGCTTAACTTAACTTTTCCGAGTTAAGTTACACTGCCGCAAATCTCCCAAGTTAGGTGCCGATCCTCAAAGCACTTACCTGGAAATTTTCGGCAGTGCAACTTAACTCCGTCCGGCGCAAGGCGTTCCTAATACAAATGGGCGATTCCCATTTAAATTAGGCGCGCTCCCGCGCCGGACGTACTGCGCATGCCCGTGACGTCATTTTTTCCGACGTGCATCGCGTGTTTTTACGATACGCCGAGTTTTGAGGATCGCGCCGGGTTAAAAAGTTGCGTCGGAAAAAGAAAAAGATACGGCGGGAAAAAAAAATTCAAAATAAAAAAAAAAAACGCGTCGCGAGGAAGAAGGGTCTACTTTTACAAGGTGTAAACAGTTTACACTTTGTAAAAGCAGCCCTAATTTTACACATGCAACTTAATACTTACGGAGAAAAAACGAGGCTGAAAAGCTTTGTGGATCGCCGTAAGTCCTAATTTGCATACGCTAGGCGGCATTTCGACACGAAATGCCCCCAGCGGCGGATGCGGTACTGCATCCTAAGATCCGACAGTGTAAGTCTCTTACAGATGACGGATCTTCTGCCTATCTTTGGAAAACTGCTTCTGTGGATCAGTTCCAAAGATAGGCACAGGGATACGCAGGCGGAACAGCAGATCCGCCTGCGTATCTCTTTTGAGGATTTGGCCCAAGATGTATACTGTAATAAGCACATCCTTCTATATGTAATAAGGATTTGTAAGTTTTTGCAAGTGTATTGAGCTGAATGAGAGAAATACTGAAGAGAAATGAACACATCTGCGAATCAGCTGCGTACCCATAGAAGATAATGGGCCTGAATTCGCACCTGAGCCGCAACGCAATGCCTAAAATACACACACTTTTTTTCTGCAATGCGTGGTGCGAATGCATCGCACATATGTGAACCAGCCTCATTGAAAACAATGTATTTAGAAATGTTCTGCGTATTGGATGCGGTTTAAGCCGCACTCAATTCGCATAGGTGTGAATCCGGCCTAAAGGTTCGTGTTTTTTTTTCACCTTAATGCATCCTATGCTTTAAGGTGAACAAAAACCTGGCAATGAAGGGCCCCCCCCCCCCACCGTTTTACTTACCTGAGCCTGAATCTGCTGTGCGCGTCCCCCGGCGTCCTCTACTGGCCGTTGATTGGCTATATTTGCTAGACTGATAGCAGCGCAGCCATTGGCTCGCGCTGCTGTCAATCACATGCAATGATGCAACACGCTGGGGGGCGGGACCGTGTGATACAGTCGGCGGCTATGGCCGCCGGCTGTATCATGGGAGTGCGCCCGCAAGCTAACCTCCTTGGGAGAGCGCTTCCCATGAAGGGGGTTAGATGATGCGGGGAGGAGCCGAGACAGCCACCGAGGGACCACAGAGAGGAATTATCCGACGATATGCTAAGCACAGGGGGAGAATGTAATTGTCAGATCCTGCCTCGTTATTGGGCGGGTTAACACACACAAAACCCACCCTTAAGCCCCATACACACCATCAGATTATCTGCAGATTTTTGTCTTCAGATTTACCAAAACCATGTAGTACAAGGGCCTGCCTGATTGCATACAAATTGAAACTTATAAGGTTTGACCTCCTATTAGATGGTTTTGGTAAATCTGAAGACAAAAATCTGCAGATAATCTGATGGTGTGTATGGGGCTTTAGACACAGCCAAAGCCTACACACTCAAGCCGCTGTGCAACAGACAGAAAACACACCGTTCAATACAGCCAAAACCCGCCTTGCAACAGTGTGGCAGAATCTGACAATTTCATTTTCTCTTGGTGCAGATTGTCAGATACTGCCTCTGATGATCTGTGCATGTGCCGCGTTGACATCACGCCAGCTGATCAACATATCAGTTGGAGTGACGCTGCGTACTGCGCATTTGCAGACCCATCTGAGGCATTTTTCAATGGAGGGCATTTCTCGATTGAACACCGGCGGGGGACAGATGCAGCATCCACCCAGGTAAGTATGATTAAAAAAAATATATATATTTTAACAAAAAAAAAAACGATTTAATTAATTATAAAGTGTCTTTGTGCTTCCGTGATGCATAAAGAATATAAAGTGTCTGATGCCGCGTACACACGATCATTTTTCGGCATGAATTTTTTTTTTTCAAAAACGTCATTTAAAATGACCGTGTGTGGGCTTCACATCATTTTTCAGGTTCTGAAAAACGACAAAAAAAAATTCGAACATGCTGCATTTTTAAACGTCGTTTTAAACAATGTCGTTTTTCGGGGTTGTAAAAAAAAACTGTGTGTGGGCTAAAACGACATAAAAAACACACGCATGCTCAAAAGCAAGTTATGAGATGGGAGAGCTTGTTCTGGTAAAACTACCGTTCATAGTGGAGTAAGCACATTCATCACGCTGTAACAGACAAAAAATCGCGAATCGTCTTTTACTAACACGCAATCAGCTAAAGCAGCCCCAAGGGTGGCGTCATCCGCATGGAACTTCCCCTTTATAGTGCCGTCATACGTGTTGTACGTCACCGTGCTTTGCTAGATCATTTTTTAAAAACGATGGTGTGTAGGCAACGTCGTTTTAATGATGAAGTTGGGAAAACGTCATTTTTTGGACATGCTGAAAAACAACGTTTTTTTTCATGCTAAAAAATGATCGTGTGTACGCGGCATTAGACTGTGCTTTAATCCATCCTTTTAAATTCAACAACCAATTATTTTGTGCGTGTGCATTAACTTTTTTTTTTGTGTATCTTGTCCTGAAAATTTGCATTTGGTAAATGGCTGTGTAGATATCATGCAACATAAAAAAAAAATACATCAACCACCATTTTATTCCTCCGGGGCCTCTGTTTTCAGACAATATATAATGTTTGTTGAGTTCTAAGTCATTTTCTTGCAGATTTTCCCATGTATGTAAGAAATGAATAGATTGCCCCGGAGGTGAAGTAGTAACTTACAATGATAGTGGTACGGGCTGTGATGTGAGTGAGGAGGTTTGGCTGTGCTCAGTTCCCGTAATTGTAGTTCTTCCTGCTCCATGACATGCAGGACGGAGATGACGGAGGGTGTCGGGGATCCATCTGCTGTCACAATGCACGATGTACAGCAGCTGATCTCTGAGGATGAGCTGGAAGCTCAGATAAAGGCGTACTATGAGGTCCTGGAAGATGTGAGTCCCCCCTGTGTCATTGTAATGTCAGTGTACTCCGCATATTGTATGATCACATAGAGGTCAGTATATTGTATGATCACATAGAGGTCAGTGTATTGTATGATCACATAGAGGTCAGTGTATTGTATGATCACATAGAGGTCAGTGTATTGTATGATCACATAGAGGTCAGTATATTGTATGATCACATAGAGGTCAGTGTATTGTATGATCACATAGAGGTCAGTGTATTGTATGATCACATAGAGGTCAGTGTATTGTATGATCACATAGAGGTCAGTGTATTGTATGATCACATAGAGGTCAGTGTATTGTATGATCACATAGAGGTCAGTGTATTGTATGATCACATAGAGGTCAGTGTATTGTATGATCACATAGAGGTCAGTGTATTGTATGATCACATAGAGGTCAGTGTATTGTATGATCACATAGAGGTCAGTGTATTGTATGATCACATAGAGGTACACAGAGCTGTGATCAATCACCCCAATATTCAGGACTGTCATAGGGAGAGATCGTGCAGGTATTATAGTATTATAGTACTTCTATTCCTGGATGTCTGATCCTATCATCCTACTACCTCCTGTCCCCAGTCATTGTCCTGTGACACGTTTTCAGGATAGCACTTCAAGTTATTAAAACACTGAAACCTGCTATTCCTTTGAAAAGTGATCTGTGTTTTGATTGCTTTTCAGAGGTAATGTACAGGTGGCAAGGAGGTGATGTGACTCCTCCCCACCGCTTCTTTTTGCCGAGGTGTTTGCAGCCCTTCTCTACTCCATCTGAGTGGGTCCCATTCAGCTCCCTTGCATGTAAACACCCCCATTCACTGTCATTGCAGCTTAAAGTGTTACTAAACCCACAAGAGTAAAATCATTCTGTATATGCAGTAAAGCATGCTTGTTAGGCCCCGTACACACGACCAAACATGTATGCTGAAACTGGTCCGCGGACCAGTTTCAGCATACATGTTTGGTCGTGTGTGGGCGCGAGCGGGCAGATTTCCAGCAAACATTTGCCCGCCGGGCCTTTTCCCAGCAGACAAATATTCCTGGACGTGTTTTAAAACCGTCCGCTGGAATCCTGCCCGCTCGGACATGTTCGGTCGTCTGTACAGACCTACCGTACATGTCAGAGCGCCCGCCGTCCCTCGCATGCGTCAAATGAGTTTGACGCATGCGTGGAAGCATTTAAATGGCAGGCCACGCCCCGCGTATTGTTTACGCGCGGACTTCTGTACGATGGTTAGTACAGCCATCGTACAGAAGCCCTCGGGCAGACATGTACGGTGAAAACGGTCCGACGGACCGGTTTCATCGTACATGTTTGCTCGTTAGTACCCGGCCTTATACTCACTGTGGAACTTAAGGGGTTCTCCTGTGCTTTGTGTATTAAGGCTGTTTGGTCTTCTCTGATCCTCCCCTTCTCTGACTTCCTGGCGGCTCTGCACGTGAACTGTGCGAACACGCCAGAGCTCTTCCTTAGTCCAAACAGAGGTTAAGGAGACATGCAGCCTCATAGGACAGTCAGAGGAGAATGGAAACTCATCCTGTAAGTTCTAACCAGTGCTCATCTAGACACTGATACAAGTCACATACATGAAGTTGTGGTGCGGGAAAAGCCACTTATGGTTGGCCCAGTACAGTGAGAGCTTCCTGGCAGTCTCGCTGCATGTCTGCGCATGCATCAAATCTAACGTAAAGATGATAATGCTGGAGAACAGGGGCAAAGGGAGGTACACTGCTTCACCCAAGACAGCACTGCATTCAATTGTCTAGTATGTTTATTTTTTTTTTCTGAGACTGGGATCAATGTTAGGGCACTTTCACACTGGCAGTAATGTATAACACACTCTGAAAAGTGATCTGCCGTGGATTTTCAGAGGGCATTAGAGCAGCCCACTTTTTTTTCCTGTCCTGCAATTTTTGCATTGTAGAACCACGCCGCAGCTGTGAGGCGATTGTAGTGTTGCCTCATTGGTCTCAATGGGCCGAAAAAAAACAACTGACATTCGGCCCGCGTGTACTGAAGCCGGCCTTTTGGCTGGCTTCTGTCAAAGGGGTATGACCAAAGAATGTCTGCCGACCAGCTCCTGATCAGCGCACTCAGCCAGTATCTGACCGACACGTCCCCCTTGTCACAAGACAATATCACAGCAGAGGAGATCGCTGTACTAACACCGAATCGTTGGTACATCGGCTCTTTCTGAGCTGTCAGGGGTTTTTTTCAGTCCACTGGGTTGAATGAAAAAAAATACAACTAGTAGTGTGTAACAGGCTTTAGGGATCTTTGTTTTTTTTGGAGGGGAATTAACTCTTTAAGCAGGATGGCAGAGTGATTGCAAATGTGTTTTTCTCTATGTGGACACATTTATATATTTAATACAATAACAATAATATAAAAGCACAAAGTTTGTAATCAAATTTGTTTTGATGTCAAATTGCATAGAACTCAAGACGCCTGAGTCCGTTCAGCGTAATTCCGGGTGTATCTCCTCTGCCCGGGCCGCCCGGGTGCAGCTTGTGATTGGCATGAATGACTGTGTGCTGTATTGTTTATGATGGTGTTATTGTGAACATGAGTACAGTATATGGATGTATGAAAAATATACAATTATTTTTTTGCATACCCCCTTTATACTGTACTCATGTTTATGATGACACCACAAAGTATGCCAAACGGGCTCAGTACACCAAGAAATATGCCAAACGTGCTCAGCCAGGCCGTGTACAAGTGCCTTACATGACTTATATGTGCTTTCTAAATATATGTGCTTTCTAAATTCTTTTTGCTGTGTATTGTGATCTGTTAGTATAATATTAGTCAGCTTAGTTATGTGCTGGTTGTGTCCAGTGATTATTCTCAGTCACATGCTGTGTGAGTGTTCTCCAGCAGGGTGTGCTAAAGATATTACTGCACATTATAGATATTTAATACCTGGCCAATCAGCAGGCCTGTGGAGCTTGCTGTGCATGCTGGGAGAGCTATTAAATATCTGAGTCACTTCCTGCTCTTCCTCTTTCCATCCAGGGATTTCCTTGATAGGATGTCTGTGTAACCCACTTATCCAGGCCTTAGGCCCTAGAGGTATGGAGTGTTGAGGGATCTCCTGTCATGGGAGGTGTCCCTAAGCTGCTGGATGAGATGAAGTGCTACTGGTCATTTGGGGAAGCAAAGCTTTTCTCTTTTTTTTTTTTTCGTTTGGGGAAGCAAAGCTCTCTTTTTTTAACAGTGCTTTCTTCTTTGTCAGTGGGGGTGGATTGTCAGTGTTGTTTTTTATTTACATTTTTATTCAACCACTTCCATACAGGGCACTTACGCACCTTCCCGCCCAAGCCAATTTTCAGCTTTCAGCCATGTCGCACTTTGAATGACAATTGCGCGGTCATGCTACACTGTACCCAAACAAATTTGGCGTCCTTTTTTCCCCACAAATAGAGCTTTCTTTTGGTGGTATTTGATCACCTCTGCGATTTTTTTTTTTTTGCGCAACAACTAAAAAAAGACTGAAAATTTAAAAAAAAAATAAAAGTTTTTATTTTTTTCTGTTAATTTTTTTGTAAATAAGTAAGTTTTCTCTTTCAATTACGGGCACTGATATGGCGGCACTGATGGGCACCGATGAGGTGGCACTGATAGGCGGCACTGATGGGCGCTGGTATGCGGCACTCATGGGCGGCACTGATGGGCACTCATAGGCGGCACTGAAGGGCACTCATAGGCGGCACTGAAGGGCACTCATAGGCGGCACCGGGCACTCATAGGCGGCACTAATGGGTACTTATGGGTGGCACAGATGGGCACTGGGCACGGATTGGCACTGTGGGGTGGCACTGATGGACACTGTGGGGTGGCACTGATGGATCCATGTTGCCAATCAGTGCCCATTTGTGGGCACTGATTGACATATTTTTTTTTCTGTCTTTTTTTTTTTTTTTTACATTTTTTTTTTTTTTTGCCCATTTTTTTTTTTTCCTGGTGGTCCAGTGTGGCAATCCGAGGGGGGACTGCGCTGATAAACAATCAGCGCAAACCCCCCCTGTCACGAGAGCCGCCGATCGGCTCTCTTCTACTCGCGTCTGTCAGACGCGAGTGAGGAAGAGCCATCAACGGCTCTTCCTGTTTACATCGTGATCAGCCGTGATTGGACACGGCTGATCACGTGGTAAAGTGTCTCCACGAGAGACACTTTACCTAGATCGGTGTTGCGGGGTGTCAGACTGACACCCCGCAACAACGATCGCCGCGATGCGCGCCCCCGGGGGCGCGCAGCGGCTCAATATCCTGAGGACGTCATATGACGTCCAGTCAGGATTAGGCAACCACTTTGCTGCCGTCAATCTGTCATTGGCGGACGGCAAGTGGTTAAAATTCATTTTTTTTATTTATTGCAATTTTTTTCTTTATCAGCCCTGTTGGGGGGGGGGGGGTCTTTGGTCACATATCAGGGGTCTTAACAGACCTCTGACATATCCCCTTTATGACAGAGAAAGGGACTAAGGACACAGATTCCCCAGTCCCTTTCTCTGCAGCCTCAGCTAAAATGAATGGAGGGAAGCTCCTCTTCATTCATAAACTGAAGCATCGTAAACACAGGTTACGATGCTCAGTTATGTGAATGGACAGAGTCAGTGATCACTGACTCTGTTCTTTCGGAAAAGGTAGGAGCCGGATTTCATATTGGGTGAAACATCGGAGCATTTCCCTGGAAATGCTCGGTATCGGTACTGATTCTAGTATCGGCATCTAGTTATGTGTCAATGCTTCATTCACAGCAAAGAGTATTGGAATGGATGGACCACTGGTGGACATTGAGGGTTACCCAAAAACAGATGTAGACCTCTACCAAATTCAAACAGCACAGCATAACATTGAGTGTTTTCAGAACTTTCATCCTTGGTCTTGTTCTGTTCTACTAGCTCTTCATTATTTCTTGTTTAGGTCTGGCTTACACTAGTGTGATTTCAAATGCAACTTCAGTCGCACAGAATCGCATGGGAATCAAATCATTTTCAATGGTACATGGCAGGTGGTGACCACAGGGGAGATTTACTAAAACTGGTGCACACAGAATGAAATGGATGTAGCTGTGCATTGTAGCCAATTTGCTTCCAGGTTTTTAGGCTCTGTCACACTTGTGTGATGTTGGTAACAGCGCGATTCCAGTGCGGGCTCCGGCATTGCATTTCACTCGCAGGCAGTTCACTGCGGGTGTCTATAACTTTACATTGACACCCCCAAATCGGTTCGCAGATTGCAGTGCAAATTGTGAAATTGGACAGGAATCGGATCGCACTGGGGTGAACATAGGTGTGAACACCCATGCGATCCGATTCCAATGCAGACCAAAAAAAGGGTCCTGCACAATTTTGGTCCGCATGCAATGCAAATTTAGCCATACAATCTGTATGGCTGAATCTGCATCGCACAGACACCGCATGTGATGAGCACAGCGATGTGAATCAGATGTGAGGTCTGTGATCGCACCAATGTGAACCGAGCCTTAGTCATCCGCTTGGAGGAAAACCATCAGGCCTTTAGGAAAAAACGAAAGACCCACCTCTTCTGAAGGACCGGTACGACTCTGGATGGAAAGCGCCTTGAGGCGATTAAGTTCGCATTTGTTGCGCTATACAAGTTACTAACTCAGCCTGGGTTCACACTGAAGGTGGGTTTGAAATAGTTTGACATGCCTCCTCTAGACCATTCGAAAAATGTTTTTCCTTCTTGGGTTATCCAAACACCATCAGGAGACTGTCAGCACAATTTTTTTGACCAGTAACCCTTATTACTATTGGATCCAACTATGCAGCAGACTTGCATTGGGGATATGCACATTTTACTCCACAAGCATTGACCGTTTATTAGGGCTGGTGAATATAATCGATGCATCAAGATTCGACTGCCGGCGATTCTGCATCGATGCTACGACTTGCAAAAATCGATTATGCGATGACGTCACCGCGCGCCGCTATTTGCCTTGCCAAAGAAGTGAAAACAGCTGAAGGAGCCCTGGGCGGCAGCCGCGCCTTTTTTCCCCGCCCCCGATTAACTCAAAGTGGCCATGAGTCTTAGGCGGTAGCCGCGCCTCTTTTCCCGCCCCTCGACGAAATGTTACGCCGAGTAAAATGATACCCAACATGTCACGCTTTAAAATTGCGCCCGCTCGTGGCATGGCGTCAAACTTTTACCCTTAAAAATCTAGATAGGCGACGTTTAAAAAATTCTATAAGTTGCATTTTTTGAGCTACAGAGTAGCTCTAGGGCTATAATTATTGCTCTCGCTCTAACGATCGCGGCGATACCTCACTTGTGTGATTTGAACACCGTTTTCATATGCGGGCGCTACTCGCGTATGCGTTCGCTTCTGCGCGCGAGCTCGTCAGGACGGGGCGCTTTAAAAAATTTTTTTTTTTGTTTTCTTATTTAATTTTATTGATTTTATTATTTTTTACACTAAAATATAAAAAAAAAAAAAAAGATCACTTTTATTCCTATTACAAGGAATGTAAACATCCCTTGTAATAGAAAAAAGCATGACAGGTCCTCTTAAATATGAGATCTGGGGTCAAAAAGACCTCAGATCTCATATTTAGGCTTAAATGCAAAAAAAAAAAAAAAAAGGAAAATTTGTCATTTAAAAAAATGACAGAAAAAAAATTGTCTCTTTAAGAGGCTGGGCGGGACTGACGTTTTGACGTCACTTCCGCCCAGCAGAGCTATGAGGACGGGTGGGGGCCATCTTGCCCTCACTCAAGTCCTCACTCTCCAGGCGGCAGCATCGGATCTCTTCCGCCGCTACCGACGGCTCCGGTAAGCGGCGGAGGGCGCGGAAAAGCGGCGGGAGGGGGGGGGGCCCTCTCCCGCCACCGATAACGGCGATCTCGCGGCGAATCCGCCACGGAGACCGCCATTATCGTTTACACTGCCGCCCGCTGAAAACATGGAGATCTCAGTTGTGGCAGCAGCTGCTGCCGTTACTGAGATATCCATGTTTAAAAAGAGGACGTACATTTACAATAGGCGGGTCCTTAAGTGGTTAATAACAATTTTATTGGTCAATGGTTCAAGTGTACATAACATACAGCCATTCAGAGCCCTAGGCCCGCAGGGTCAACGTAAAGAATAAACACCTTAACAGTAGCCTAGGGCGTATACATTATCTCTGCCTAGTAATTGCGAGTATTCCAGCTTGCTTATTAAAACCAGTGACGCCAACGTGGCGAAGTGCCAGCTGGCCATTGTCCTTCCAGACTAACCACATGTTATGGCTAAACTGAGCAGTAGACTTAACTTCTAAGTATCAAAGCAACCGGAGACACTAGGGGTCTCCCAAGAGAAAAAGGAAAGAAAAGAGGGGAAAAGAAAGAGAGTAAGGGAAAGAGGGAGTGTCGCCATTTTGGGGTGGATCCTCCCGGCGGTGCCACAGTTCCCAGACCTTGTCGTGAGCCTCCTGCCGATCCCGTAACCTGGCAGTCATCCCCTCCATGATCTCCACGTCTTTAATCCTGGCGTATAGGGCTTCAGGGGGAGGGGGAGACCGGCGCTTCCAATGCAACGCCACCAGGCTGCCATGAGAATGTTTCGGGCCAGTTTCTTATATGGAGGCGGGAGTCTTACCGGAGGAAGTCCCAGGATTAAATATTTTTGGGGAGGAAGGGAGCTGCCTCTCTAGGAGCCGCTCCAGCAGCTGCCGGACCGAGTCCCAGAAAGGAGCAATCAGTGGGAAATCCCAGTAGACATGGAGGAGGGTGCCCCTCGCCCCCAGGCACCGCCAACAGCGGTCTGAGCTAGTGGGATAGATGGCATGGAGGACGTCCGGGGTCATGTACCAGAAACACCGAATTTTATAAATGTTTTCTTTGTATAGCGTGCAAATCAAGCTCTTTGCCGCCTGCCCCCAGATCTCGTACCATTGTTCCACGGGGATCTCCTCGCCCAGAGCCTTTTCCCATTTAATCATATATGCATGCTTGCCCTTTGCCTCCATGGGCCAGGCATTCAGTATAGAATATATCCCCGAGATCAATCCCCTCTGGGCCGACACCGCCAGAATCAAACGCTCAAACGGGGTTGGGGGGGGGGGGAAACTGCAATTTTGGAGCTATCGACAAGGCATAATGGCGTATTTGGAGATACCCGTAGAATTCCAGATTCGGGAGACCATGTTGGGACCGCAGTTCAGCAAAGGAGCGTAATTTACGGGTCAGAGGGTCTACCAAGTTGCCAAAGTGGAAGAGGTTCCTAGAGGTCCACGGGAATGACATGCGGTGGGTGAGGCTGTCTGGCACCTTGGGGTTACAGGCAAAAGAGGTCAGGAGCGAGCTATTAGAGGTCAGCCTATGGTGGTGTATCAGCTTACGCCCTACCCGTCGGAGCACCGACATTGGGCCAAGCATGCGATCAGGGTCTACGTCCGCATTTGCGCTCCACAGGAGACTATTGGGGTGGACTGGGGCCAGCCATAGCTTCTCAATTTCCGTCCACTTGTTATATGAACGCAATGTAAACCAGGAAGCTATGGCTCGCAGCTGGGCCGCTTGGTAGTACCTAACAAGGTCTGGGAAAGCCAGACCTTCATCTGAACGCGCCGCCGATGAGCAAATGTAGGGATCTTGACCCACCCAGACAACCCCTTTAGGCCACATAACACTGGATTTTTAGAAGCCTCAGACACATCAGTAGGTGGGAGTTTAACCCAATCAGAGGCCAGCTTAACAGCAAGCAGAGATTTGGCATAGTCCAGAGGGGCGGCAGCCCCGGAATCAACATAGTCCAGAGGGGCGGCAGATACCAGATCAACAGGCTGGGCAGCGGGCACATCAGACTGGGTAGCAGCCCAGGAACCAGCATAGTCAAGCTGGTCAGTGGCAGCCCGGGAACCCGCTGTGTCAAGCTTGGCAACAGATGGCAGATCACCCACAGCAGGCTTGGCAACATGGAGGGGGACTGGATCGCATCAGCAGGCGGCAACATGGAGGAGGACTGGATCGCATCAGCAGGCGGCAACATGGAGGAGGACTGGATCGCATCAGCAGGCGGCAACATGGAGGAGGACTGGATCGCATCGGCAGGCAGAAACATGGAGGAGGACTGGATCGCATCGGCAGGCGGCTGCATGGAGGACTGGATCGCATCGGCAGGCAGCTGCATGGAGGACTGGATCGCATCGGCAGGTGGCTGCATGGAGGAGGACTGGATCGCATCAGCAGGTGGCTGCATGGAGGATGACTGGATCGCATCGGATCGGTGGGAACAGGATCAACAGGCAACATGGATAGTGGCACAGATATACGAGCAGGAGATATTGGATTACTGCATGTAGTTGCCTTGTGCTGACCAGACTGTACTGCTGATGGTGGGAAGGTAGTAACAGTACTAGGGGGGGAATAGAGGGAAGAGTATCAGAAATACTGGAAAAGGCCTGAGATGTTGCCATGAGCTTTCAATTGATTGCATACAGGGGAATTGTGCCCTCTCGTGGCAGGGTACTTATGTGACTCATCTAGTACTGGGGATATGATCTCTGACCAAGCTTGTAGCAGAGGTTGAACTAAAGTCAGTCCGTCTCTCCCTTGCTCACATTGCTCAATTAAACAGTGCACAGAAGCAATACATTCCAACACCACCTGCTGTGAATAGGCTGCATACTGATGGAGAACTGAACCTGCACAATTTTTCAGCAACCATCCCAAAAATCCAGCCTGGTACAAAGTAAATGGAGGAGTGAAAACATCATGGCCCTGAGAGGTAACCTGAAATAGTAGCTCAGAACAGACCTGGATGAAAGGTTGTACTTGATCAAATGAAAATCTTCCCTCCACGGCTAAGGCATGTGCAGTCAGAATGCTTCCAAGCAGCTCCTCAGTTAGATCCTGCCATAGTGAATGACACAAATCTTTATCCCCTACTGCAAGTTGCACACGGCAAATAACCTGCATTCTCAACATTGTGAAAGGAAAAGCAAAAATCCAAATCAACTGGCTCTCAGTCCCCAAGTGTAGCAGATCTGGTCGTTAGTGGGCGTCACGATTATGTCAGGATCAGCGGCTAAGGTGACCAGACATGTAGCTACACAAGGGAACTGAGACCAAACAAAGGATATTTTATATATATATATATATATATATATATATATATATATATATATATATATATATATATATATATATATATATATATTTTAAGTGATATTTATTTACAGTGAACATACACCAATAAACATATACAGCAACCAGTGAAAACATAAACCACTCCAGCAAACAAGAACAACTAATAAACCTAACAGCTATCTATATACAATATCTACAACATAAGGGAAAAGGCAGCAGGGATGCAAGGAAAAGGACACAGCTGGGGACAAGAGCATAGAACAAGGCAAGAAGGGTGCAGGATGGATCAGGAAAAGAGCAAGTTATCAGGCACAAGCTGGTAACAGGCAGACAGGAAGGAACCAGAATTGTGACGCGCTGGAGGAAGGGAGGAGCAGCCTTAAATATGCACCTGGCAGCTGGAGCCAGGTGTGGCTGATCCTGCTGGCTTCTGGGAGACACCTGCTGGTGGACACTGGAACTGCAGCAGACAGCCCAGAGCAGGATAGTGCCACCAGGAGATGAACTTAATCCTAACAGACCGTGGTATCTTATGACGCTTGTAGTTCCAAGTAAACTGCAACAGATCTGTCTGAGACTGCCTGACTGCTCACTGCCTGTTACCTTTCCTTAAAAAACCTTGTTACCTGTCCTTTTTTCTCACTCCTCAGGCTCAGTCCACCACAGGCAGGAGGAGACCCGCTCCAGCAGCCAGCGCCACTGCTAGTGCTCAGCTCAATCTTTTAAAAAATACCAGTGCCACCGACTTGTGTCGTCATCATAATTAATCAGGTAGGTAGGTAACTGACTGTCTGTCACTGTCACACATAACACAACACACACACACACTAGTAGTAAAAGTACACAGACTGTACTAATAAACTTGTCATCTGCCCTATCCTCAGACTCCTCATCACAGACAGCAGGAGAGGAGGAAAACCGCTCCACCACCAGCAGCCACTGCCACTGTACCCACCCACTACCACCGTCGTCGTCATCGCATCATCATTAATCAGGTAGGTGACTCAGTGTCACTGACAGACACACACAGTAGTAAGAAGTACACTCACTAAGTCTTAGGCCTTGTACACACGACCAGACATGTCCGTTGAAAACGGTCCGCGGACCGTTTTCATCGGACATGTCTGCTGGGAGATTTTGGTCTGATGTGTGTACACACCATCAGACCAAAATCCCTGTGGACAGAAAACGCGGTGACGTGGCGGCGACGATGACACGGCGACGTGCGCGACCCAGGAAGTTAAATGCTTTCACGCATGCGTCGAATCACTTTCGACGAATGCGCGGGATTTCGGCCCAGCGGACATGTCCGATGAGTCGTACTAACCATCGGACATGTCCGATGGACAGGCTTCCAGCTGACATGTTTCTTAGCATGCTAAGAAACTTTTGTCCGCTGGAAACCTGTCCTCTAGGCCCTACACACGGTCGGACATGTCCGCGGAAACTGGTCCGACGGACCAGTTTCAGCGGACAAAAAAAAATAAATTATATTACTTGGTGAAAAGGGGTTAATGAATAGGAAGGAATACAGAATATGTATGGAATAATGGCAATCCAATCACCAGCATTATATTAGTATTTACATTTTACAGCCCACTCTGAGTCCACACAATGCATCAGAGATATAGATTAATAATCTGTATCTCTGATGCATTGTGTGGACTTGTAGTGGACTGTAAAATATAGATACTAAATATAAAAAATATAATGCTGGTGATTGGATTGCTGGTGGTGGTGTTGCTGGTGTTGCTGGTGCCAAAACAATCACAGTGAACCAGGAAGTTCTGCAACACAGACAACACACTGAGGCTGATTTACGAAACGTTTTGCGCCTTGAGTCGTGGCGCACATCGAGGCGCAATGCAAAAAAGCCATTTACGAAACGTATACGCCGGTAGTGTAGCGCAAAATCCCATTTACTAATGTCTTGACAGCGCGCTACGGCGCGTAACCGGCACGCTTCTATCGACCTGGCGTACTGAATATTCAAGTACAAATATATAGAATCTAGAAGTGCCAATACTATAGGCCTGTGGTTGGGTGACATGGGGTAGCACATTGCAAACTTCAGAAGTTAAAAACATATCCTATATTGGTTCGGAAACTAACTTTCTTTCACGGTGTGTGCGCTGGTTCAGTTTGGCCATTTAAAGAGTAACTCCACACCATTTTTTTTGTTCTCTTTTCTAATGCATTTGTTTGCCTTGGACTAGTTTGGCCATTTAAAGGGGAACTCCACACCTTTTTTTTTTTTTGTTCTCTTTACTAATGCATTTGTTTGCCTTGGACTAGTTTGGCCATTTAAAGGGGAATTCAACACAATTTTTTTTTGTTCTCTTTTCTAATGCACTTGTTTGCCTTGGACTAGTTTGGCCATTTAAAGGGGAACTCCACACTTTTTTTTTTGTTCTCTTTTCTAATGCATTTGCTTGCCTTGGACTAGTTTGGCCATTTAAAGGGGAACTCCACACCTTTATTTTATTTTTTTGTTCTCTTTTCTAATGCATTTGTTTGCCTTGGGCTAGTTTGGCCATTTAAAGGGGATCTCCACACTCTGTGAGCCTTGAGCTGCCTTCACCAATCCAAACCACATACTATTTTAAGACCAAACAACAAGGCCAGCTAGGAAAGGTGCGAGAAGAAGGATCGCCCAATTCCCTCCTGAACCATTCAAGGCCACATGCATGCACTCAACCTAGCTGGCTGCCTTTGGGCCATGTTGGGCTCAGCCCAATACCAAGCACAAATCACCTTGTCCACACTGGTTTAGAGGGGCTTTACACATTATATAAAGACCCCCCTGTCTGAAGCCCCCCCCCACAACCCCAGTCTTGGCTTGTGTGGAAGAGGTCCTTGTCCCCCCTTTCATGTGCTGGCCTGCTGTGTTTGGCTAGGGGTTTGTTAGTGCGTGGGAGGGGCACATTCATTTGCAATTTTGGGGAGGTCTTTTTCACGTGAGCATTTTTCCTTTTAAGCCTTTTCAGACCTAAATGGCATATGTATGGGGGGCAGCGAATTGTTTTTGTGTTTAAACCTTGCAGCTGCAATGTAGAATTGTCCTTTTTCTATAAAGCTGTGCATCTTTGAAGCATCATTTTGTAAACATGCTCCAAGATGCACCACTTTACAGGCAGAGTAACCCCCCCCCCCCCCCAAGTTACTAGCTTCAGCCCAGGTTCACACTGTGGGAGTGAACCTACATATAGTTAGTTACATAGTTAGTCTGGTTGAAAAAAGACACAAGTCCATCCAGTTCAACCACAAAAAACAAAATAAAAAAACACAGTAAAATCCTATACACCCAACTCCATACCCACAGTTGATCCAGAGGAAGGCAAAAAACCCCAGCGGAGCATGATCCAATTTGCTACAGCAGGGGAAAAAATTCCTTCCTGATCCCCCGAGAGGCAATCGGATTTACCCTGGATCAACTATACCTACAAATCTTAGTACTCAGTTATATTCTGTACATTTAGGAAAGAATCCAGACCTTTCTTAAAGCAATCTACTGAGCTGGCCAGAACCACCTCTGGAGGGAGTCTGTTCCACATTTTCACAGCTCTTACTGTGAAAAAACCTCTCCGTATTTGGAGGTGAAATCTCTTTTCCTCTAGACGTAAAGAGTGCCCCCTTGTCCTCAGTGATGACCGTAAAGTGAATAACTCAACACCAAGTTCACTGTATGGACCTCTTATATATTTGTACATGTTGATCATATCCCCCCTTATTCTCCTCTTCTCAAGAGTGAATAAATTTAGTTCCTCTAATCTTTCCTCATAGCTGAGCTCCTCCATGCCTCTTATCAGTTTGGTTGCTCTTCTCTGCACTTTCTCCAGTTCTCCTATATCCTTTTTGAGAACTGGTGCCCAAAACTGAACTGCATATTCCAGATGAGGTCTTACTAATGATTTGTACAGGGGCAAAATTATATCTCTGTCTCTGGAGTCCATACCTCTCTTAATACAAGAAAGGACTTTGCTCGCTTTAGAAACCGCAGCTTGGCATTGCATGCCATTATTGAGCTTATGATCAACTAAAACCCCCAGATCCTTCTCCACTACAGACCCCCCCAGTTGTACTCCCCCTAGTATGTATGAGGCATGCATATTCTTAGCCCCCAAGTGCATAACTTTACATTTATCTACATTAAACCTCATCTGCCACTCAGTCGCCCAATCAGACAGAGCATTGAGGTCGGCTTGTAAATTGGAGACATCCTGCAAGGACGTTATTCCACTGCATAGCTTGGTGTCATCTGCAAAGACAGAAATGTTACTTTTGATCTCAGACCCAATATCATTTATAAATATATTGAAAAGTAAGGGTCCCAGCACTGAACCTTGGGGTACACCACTCATAACATTGGACCATTCAGAGTAAGAATCATTAACCACGACTCTCTGAATTCTGTCTTTCAGCCAGTTTTCTATCCATTTACAAACTGATATATCCAATCCTGTAGACCTTACCTTACACATGAGCCGTGTGTGCGGAACTGTATCGAACGCTTTTGCAAAATCCAAATATATCACGTCCACAGCCACGCCTCTGTCCAGGGTTTTACTTACCTCTTCATAAAAGGAAATCAGGTTTGTCTGACAACTTCTGTCTTTCATGAATCCATGTTGTCTGCTGCTTAAATAGTTTTTTTCCAGCAAGAACTCATCCATGTGGTCTTTTATTAAACGTTCCAGTATCTTCCCAACTATAGAAGTTAAACTAACAGGTCTATAGTTACTTGGTAAAGACTTTGTTCCCTTTTTAAATATGGGCACCACATTGGCCCTGCGCCAATCCAGTGGTACTATTCCTGTCTTTAATGAGTCCCTAAATATTAGATACAGTGGCTTTGAAATGACAGAGCTCAACTCACCTAGGATCCGTGGATGGATGCCATCAGGTCCAGGTGCTTTATCCACCTTTATTCTGTCTAAATATTTCTGGACCATATCACTTTTGAGCCATTGTGGATTTGGGGCTGTGTCACTCCCACCCCCATTTTGGACATGAGCTCCCCCATGCTCCATTGTATACACAGAGCTGAAGAAAACATTTAGTAAATTTGCCTTCTCTTTGTCCCCAGTCACCCACTCTAGATTATTTTGTAAGGGGCCTACATGCTCAGACTTCACCTTTTTACTATTAATATATTTAAAGAATTTTTTGGGGTTTGTCCTACTATCTTTTGCAATCTGTCGTTCGTTTTGAATTTTTGCATCCTTGATTTCCTTTTTGCATATCCTGTTATATTCTTTGTAACATTTAAACAACACTAGTGTTCCTTCATTTTTATATTTTTTAAAGGCTACTTTCTTATTGTTTATAGCTTTTTTAACTTTGACCGTGAGCCACATAGGTTTTATTTTTAGCCTTTTAAACTTATTGCCCATGGGAACATACTTTGCAGTGAGGTTCCACACAGTCTTTTTGAAGAATTCCCATTTCTGTTCTGTGTTCATCTGTGCCAATAGTCCCTCCCAGTCCAAGTCCTGGAGAGCAGCCCTCATCCTTGGAAAATTTGCTCTCTTAAAATTTAGTGTTTTAATATTTCCTGTATGTATTTCTTGCTTATAGTTAACATTAAATGAAATCATGTTATGATCACTGCTACCCAGGTGTTCCTTTATCTGAACATTAGTAATAAGCTCTGCATGGTTTGAAATTATCAGGTCCAACAGGGCATCATTCCTAGTTGGGGCCTCAATAAACTGCACCATAAAATTGTCCTGCAATAGGTTTTTAAATTTTTGTCCTTTAACTGTCCCAGAAGTGCCATTAATCCAGTCAATTTCTGGGTAGTTAAAATCCCCCATTATTATCACCGTCCCAGACCTTGCAGCCCTTTCCATCTGTGCAAGGAGCTGAGTCTCCACCTCCTCATTAACATTGGGTGGTTTATAACAAACTCCAATGATTAATTTTGAACTACGCACATCTGTATGCAGTTCCACCCATAATGCTTCAGCCTCATCACACTCTCCATCAACCAGGTTCTCTTTCATCTCTTTCATGCTTGCTTTGAGGTCACTTCTCACATAGAGACAGACCCCTCCACCTTTCCTTTTTAGGCCTCATTTCCACTGGCGTTTTTACAGCCACGTTTCTGAGCGTTTTTTACAGCTTAAAAACGCCTGTCCATGTTATTCTATGGCTTCATTCCCACATAGGCGTTTTTGAGCTGCAAGTGGCATAGACGTTTTTGAGCTGTAAAAAAAACGCGGGACCAGGGTGTTCTGAAGCTCCAGAGTAGAGCTGTAAAAACGCCAGACGTTAAAAAACGCGCAAAAACGCGCAAAAACGCTCAAAAACGCGACCGCGGCATTTTTAAAGCTGCAGCTCACAAAAAAAAATTTTTTTTTATTTTTTTTTTTTTACAAAATAAACATGGACAGGCGTTTTTAAGCTGTAAAAAAGCCTAACAACAGTGGCTGTAAAAACGCCAGTGGAAATGAAGCCTTACCCTGTCTTTCCGAAAGAGAGCATAGCCAGGAATATTAATAGCCCAGTCATGTGAGGATTGAAGCCAAGTTTCAGCAATACCGATTACATCATAGCTCTCCTCATGCATCAGAGCTTCCAGCTCACCTGTTTTGCTTGGCAGACTTCTGGCATTGGTGAACAAACACTTAAATGTATTGTTACATTTTTCTCTGGTGTTTTTCATATAATTTATAGTAGTACAAATGGCACTATTATTTCCAACGGCTGTTTGCAACATGGGAACTTTCTTGTCACCTGCCATAACCCTCCCCCCATCTATCCCCATTCCACTCTCCATTAATGTCTGACCACTAACTGACCTGTCTGCTCGATGTAATTCTAATTCACCCTCCCCCCTCAATCCTAGTTTAAATACTCCTCCAGCATTCCCATAAACCTCTCCCCCAGCACAGCAGACCCCCTTCCATTCAAGTGCAAACCTGTGCGAGTTCAGCTAAACGCATACAATTTTACTTATGCTTGTCAGTCCTGATTTTGGCTGCGATTAAATAGACATTTCTGCATATTTTGGGTGTGCAAAAATATACAAAAGTAGGACAGAAATTACTTTGTTATATCGGTGCAGTGCTGCATATGCGGTGTTGCAATGATTAGGACGGTGCCATTGATGGGAATTTCTGGCAAATGCTGCCTATTTGACATGTCAAATCGCACCAGTGTGAAGCGGGGCTCAGGGCTCGTTCACTCAATAGAAGCGCAGTCCAGATGTGTTGCAGATGCTTTTCTGCATGTGCGTTTATTGCTGCGTTTTCCTGCGTTACTGTACAGACCACTGCAGGGAAAATGCAGAATTTGATATGTTCCATGAACTGGAACGCACTGGAACTGCGAGCATTGGTGTGAACTCTGCCATTCAAAATCCTATTACCTACTTTCAGTGCGATTTTCCTGCAGAAAACAAAAGACATGAATTGCATGTGGTGTGAACTGGCCCTTAAGAAATTTGGCATTTTTCAAGGCATTTCTCCTTGTTTCCTTTTTGTTGTTGTCCAAATTGTTGACATTGATATATGTCACTTAGGGTGGGACCTGGGCCCCCATACTCAGTTTCAGCCCTGGTTCACACTGATGCTACTTTTAAATCGCTACTTTGCTTGAAGTAGTGCGATTTCAAAGTAGCAAGGTCAGGGCGATTTCAGGTGCTACTTGATAGACATCTGTGTGGCTTCATACACAGATGTCTCTAGAAATCGCACCTGAAATCAGTAAAAGTCGTGCAGGAACTACTTTTGCAAATCGGTGCGGCGCAGCAAAATCGTTGTTGCACCGTTTGGAACAGTGCCATTGCTGCCAATAGGCTACGACTTGTCATGCGATTTGATCTCTCAAATCGCATGACAAATTGCTTCAATGTGACCCTAGGCTAAGGACAATAACTAGAAGATAAGCCAGCCAAGTGGTGCCTCCCAAAATTAAGTCCTTTCCCATAGACTGCAATGGTATTTATATTTGAACTTTTGCACACGTTTTTCTCTTTGTTTGCCCACCCGACCCAGGGGGTATTTGTCACATTTCTAATTTAGTAGCATGCTGGATGATGTGATTCATTTAGGACAGGGCTTTGCCTTATTTTTCAATAGCTGAGGATTTTTTGGTCTGGGCATGCTCCTGGACTTAGATATTTTCCTGTGCCTTTTGGTGATTGAAATACATTTGGTATGGTCTGAGCATGCTCACAGAGTTTTTTTGTGTGGATGTTTCTGAGCATGCTCATAGAGCGTGTTATTTGTGTTAGTAATTGAAGGACATCCTTAACAGGTGGACACACTTTAAAGTTCAGTCTCTACATTGAGTGAAATTGTGCGTTTCATGGACTGAACATGTGTTTTTAATTCCCTCATTAGCACAGTGTCTGTCTGTCTTTTTCTATGTCATTGCAAATCAGATGTGTTTTCCTGCAAGTTTATTTGTATCTTGTTTTTTACCCAAAGAATTGTTGGGGGGATCTTTTCACATGTTGTTGTTTGTTAATTTTTTTTTCTTTTATGTAATTGTGCTGCATGATTTTGCAAATTATTTATCAGGATGTTGTTAATGAATGTAATAATCGTTAATATATCTTTCTCTCCTGTTACTTCACAAAGTAAAATCTGTACTTTTTGATTTTGTTAGTATCTTTATTTTGCATGCATTATTTTGGCTGTACTGGCTCTTTTCCACGTCCTGTAATTTATATATCTTTTATATATCTTTTTTTTTAATAGTAATGGTGGCGATCTGCGTTTTTTGTTTATGTATTTTTTTGTGACTGTGAAATTATGCCGGACACATTGTACACGTTTTTGTCCAAGTTTTGGGACCATTCACATTTATACAGCCAACAGTGCTCAAAATGTGACTGGCAGGGAAGGGGTTAAGTGTGTACCCTGGGAGTGATTATAACTGAAGGGTGGGGGAATGACTGGAGGAGATGACTGAGCTGTGTCCATATGTACAAAGGACACAGATTGGTCTCCTCTTCCTGACAGGACATGACGTCCTTGTTTCTGTGTAACAGCCGATTGCGCGTACCTGGAAAACAGCGTGGCTGCTAGGTACGCGCACCTGTCGCACAGATATGCGCCCGGTACGCACGGCCACTTTTGGCGGTGCTCGCGCGCCCCCAGTGGCCAGAAGAGCCAAGGACGTCAATGGACGTTCACCCAGCATTGTCCAACCATCTTGTAGCTTGTCTGTCTGTTCCCACATGTTTTAGGAGTGGGCGGGGGCACCATGCAGGAAATAACTCATACCACCAACAGGAAACTGCAAATCTGTTGCTCTGGGTCTTTTAACTGAGAAACATGCCTCAGTCAGTTTTTTCTAAAGCTGAGATACTGCTCATTTGCAAAGCAAGTAATTTTTTTGGGCTAATTCTATTTTGCACATGGGCTGGTGTGTGGATCTAAATGTTTAGGCCTCAAAACGCACACCTATTTTTACTTGTTCCAGATTGTCTTTCAGAAGATCCGACAGTCGCGGCTTCCGGTGGTGCCGCCGTCGCCACGGCAACGGGCAGCGTCGGCTGCTGATACAGAGAGGGGTCGGCGAGGTGGCTCTCCGGCGCCTCGCGCAGCAGAGAAGAGGAGGGAGACCATTGCAGGGGCAGCTGGTTCCATACCAGTGCTCAGTGCACCACAGATGCCAGCACGTCCGAATGCAGAGCTGTCGCAAGGTGAGACAGTGATTTTAGATAGATTTTCTTCTGCTCTGACACAGTTTCTGTCTGAATTTAGGAAGCAAAATGCATTTTCTCCAGGTATTCCTGTACTCTCTTCAGGTCCTCACAGGGCTAGTCCTGTGGAGGCGGCTTGTGGTAGTGTGGTCTAATGACAGGCATGATCTGCCAGCCGGATCACCAGTGGTACCTGACCCAGTGCCTTTGGCTGTTTCTGCCCAGGCAGCTGGCAACCTGATCTCAGCTCCGGATAGCCAGGTGAGGGAGTCAATGCCATGTTTTTGTCCCCGTTAGGATTTCATCTCTCTGCTACTCTTATGGAGAAAATTTGGAAGGGAGAATTTATTGAAATTCTCTTTTGCTGCCTAATAGTAAGGAGTCTTTGAAATCTGACAAACCTGATCGGTTAGAAGAGGACAAACGTAAGTCTGGTCCATACAAATCCTTTTCAAATTGGTTACAAGGTTTTTGTATTTATGCCAGCGTGATGTGTGAACGGTTTCCGGACAAGAGTCCGGGATTGTTCCAGCATATAGACATCATACAGGAGGCGTACAAGGGTTTTCTAGGTTTTGCATGGTTTGTGTATGATGAAGCATTCCGTCACAAGCTATCCGTTTATCCTTCTTTGCAATGGGGGTCCAAGGACGTAGGTCTTTGGCTTAATCTTTTCCTTCCACAGAAACAATTGACTCCCAGGACGGTCCCAGGTAATGTTCCATCTGTTACTAATGTAGCTTACAAGAAAGGTCTGTGTTTTTCTTACAATGATAGCCAATGTAGATGGCCCTCGTCGTGCCGGTATAGGCATGAGTGTGCCCTCTGCGGAGGTTCGCACCCAGTGGTTAAGTGCTTTCGGAAGATGTCCGTTGCCAATCAGCCCCAAACTGAATTTTTTCTCAAAAGCAGCCACGCCGGTGAGGCTGGCAAAAATGCTCCCCTGGTTGCTTCGGTACCCAAGGCAACGGACGGCGGAGCTCCTCATTAATGGTTTTCAAGAGGGGTTTTTGATTCCACTTTTTTCTGGTACAGGTGTGACTATGGTTGACAATTTGAAGTCTGTGTCTGCTTTTCCTTTGGTAGTTGAGGAAAAGTTGACGGCAGAAATCAAGCTGGGCAGGATTGCGGGCCCATTTTTAACACCTGCTTTTTCAAATTTTAGGTTATCTCCTTTGGGGCTTGTGCCTAAAAAGGAGCCTAACACTTACCGGTTGATACACCACTTATCTTTTCCGTCGGGTGCATCACTAAATGATCAAATTGATACTGATTTATCATCCGTATCTTATGCATCATTTGATCAGGTGATTCAGAGAATTAGAACATTGGGAGTTTCGGTGTTATTGGCCAAAGCGGATATTAAGGCCGCTTTTAGGCTTTTGCCCATTCATCCTAGCTGTTTTCGTTCTCTGGGGTTTCATTTTCAGGGGCAATTTTATTTTGATCGTTGTCTTCCTATGGGATGTTCATTGTCCTGTTTCTATTTCGAGGAATTCGCTACTTTTTTGGAGTGGGTAGTTTCCTGTACTTCAGGATCCCCCTTTCTAATCCACTATTTTGATGACTTCCTTTTTATAGGAGCGTCTGATTCCTCACAATGTCTGGACCTTTTACATCATTTTATGGAAATCTACACTGCTTTTGGCATCCCATTGGCCCATGAAAAAATGGTTTACCCTTCTACCTGTAGCGATTTTCTCGGTATCACCATTGATACGGTTAGAAGGGAATTTAGGTTACCGATGGAAAAAGTCCTGAAATTGCAACACCTTATTCTGTCTTTCATTAAGAGGAAGAAGGTCTTGCTTAAAGAATTGCAGTCACTCTTAGGCCTATTAGCGTTCGCAACTAGGGTTTTGCCGGTGGGAAGAGTTTTCTCCCGGAGACTCTATTTGGCTATAGCTGGAATCAAGAACCCCTATGCGCACGTTCGATTGACCCTTGATTTGAAGGAAGATCTTCTAGTCTGGCAGAATTTCTTGTCATTTCAATGGGAGAGCCTTCTGGCAGGTTGAGTTTGTATTGGATAAGGATTTCTGCCTGTCTACAGACTCAGCTGGTGCTGTGGGTTGTGCAGCTATCTGGGGTAATCACTGGTGCTGTTCATCATGGCCGTTGGATTGGGTAAGTAGAGGATTATGTAAGAACATTGTCCTGCTGGAACTTGTCCCTGTCGTGGTAGCCCTGGAGGTTTGGGGGAGCCAGTTTGCTAATAAGAGATTATTGATTAGCACAGATAATAAGGGCGTCATGTTTGCCATTAACTGTCTATCCTCCAAATCCACACCGGTTATTACACTATTGCGTTATTTGGTATACAAATGCTTGTTTTTTAACATTTGGATCAAAGCTCGGCACATACCAGGTAAGACTAATGAGGTGGCGGACGCCCTATCTCGTTCACAGATGGAGCGTTTTTTCTCCCTGCTACCCATGGCAGACAGAGTCGGGACGTCTTTCCCAGCCAATATACGGGGAATCGTTTAATATCCAAACATATTGAAAATTCTCTGGCTGCTTCTTCTTTGGCTAGTTACAGGTCCTCTTGGTTACTATGGTTACAATTTTTGAATTCTTGCGGAACCCCTGCTAGTTTAGCATCTGAGGAGTTGGTATTATCATTTTTGGAAACCTTAATGGCAAGAGATTATTCATGGTCTCATGTGTATAAGGTTTTATCTGGTATAGTATTTTTTCAGAAATTTAAATATACCGTCCTGTTTCTTATTTTTCTGTACAACAGTCTTTAAAGGGCTATAAGAAGGGTCATTTTCATAGGGATAATAGATGCCCGGTAACTCCTCAGATGCTGGCCTCTTTATGTACAATTACAAGTTCTGTTTGTTTTTCCCTTTTTGAATCTGTCCTTTTCAATTCAGTGTTTACAATGGCCTTTTTTGCAGCTTTGCGTATTTCTGAAATTGTGTCCAGTAGCAAAAAGGATCCGGCAGGTTTGTTTTTTCATCACGTTATTATTGATGGTTCTAGTTTAAAAAAATGTATTCCTCACAGTAAAACGTATCGCATGGGAAAAGGTCATTGGATTAGCTTGTCGGCATGTCCAAGTGTATCGGTATGCCCAGTAGCATGTTTATCAGCTTATTTACAGGTCCGTCCGCATAGGGCGGGGGTGCTTTTCTTGCATGAAGATTCCTCTCCTCTCACTACTTTTCAGTTTCGGGCAGTTTTGTCCAGGTGTTGCAAGGCTTTGAATCTCTCTGATTTAAAGATTACATCACATTCTTTCCGTATTGGAGCTGCTACGGAAGCTGCTAAACTGGGTTTTGATACAAGTAGGATTAAATCTTTGGGTAGATGGAGATCTAATGCTTTTCAGCTATATGTGCGTCCTAATTTTATTTCTTAACTGTTTTAGGTGTGCTGAGGGTGGTCTGGATAATCGGACACTCTTTCGTGTAATGGGCACATCAGCGTGCGGACGCCAGGTGTTATTCATCCAATTTGGGCCTGGATCCGAAACTATTCCAAGTTTTTTGGTGCGGTAGGAGGGGCATGTGTTGGGATGAACTGTTGTTTGATTTTGATGCTTTATTTTCTGTTTGGCCCAAACCTAGTATTCCAATTTTACACTTGGGGGGGAAATGATATAGGTAAAATGAGGACTTTGGATCTTATTTTTGGGATCAGGGATACGATCCAAATTCTTCGAGAATCTTACCCGCAGATGGTCATAGTTTTTTTCAGAAATTGTTCCCAGGTTGCGGTGGTTGGATTCGGCTGTTCTCAGACCATTTGAGAAGGTCAGAAAGAGGGTCAATAAGGTGGTGAAGAAATTCATGTCACTTGAGTTGGGTTTCTCTTATCGCCACGTTGATCTGGAGGGTGGTTTCCCTGGGCTGTATAGGGGCGACGGAGTCCATGTTTCTGAGATAGGCCTGGACATATTCAATATTGCTTTTCAGTCTTGTATTGAAAGGGCCGCGGTTTTGGGGTCTGGGGACAGGCAGGGCTAAGTCACCCTTGCCTGTCGTTTGGGGATAGTGGTTGAATGATTTAAGCCAATTCATGCAGCTTGAGTCTTAGTGGCTGAGCTGTGAATTTTATTTGGTACAGTTGATTCAAAGTTATAATATGTAATGGTAATATTTAATGAGTATTGAAAAAAGAAACCAATAGTTATGCCGCGGCCTTAATTTATCCAAAAAAAAATATATATATATATATATATATTTATATATAAGTGTTTGGCTATTTTTAACTTAATAAAATTGGTGTGTGTATTTATTTAATACATTATTTTATTTGAATTTAATTATAAAAAGGTGTGTGGTCTCAAGTTATTATGTCCAGGCATCCTGTTTATAATCCCATAAGGGGAAAAGGGGGATTAGGCTGTTTCAAGGCCCCCCTTTTCCTCATGGGATTCATGACAGGGGGCAGTTTCAAGTATTCCCTTGGGCTTTTAGGCGGGAATCCTGGGGATTGGTTAGTACAGGCTGTTGCTAAGGGTTAAGGCTGAGGCTGTGATAGGTTTAGGGTACTTTTGAGCGGGAATGGTCGGGATTGGTGTAGGCACTCCAGTTGCTGGGGTAGATTTGGAAATTTAGGGGTTCAGGATAGGTCAGTTAAGGTCATCTGACCTTCCAGAACATTCCAGCTCTTGGAAAATCCCTATTTAAAGAGCTGTTTTCTGTGGGTCAGGGCCAGCCGTTTCCAGGAGAAAACCAACAGTGGATCTCCCCACCCCCCCTTTCCCTTGTCGCGGTATAGCTATCTGGTAAATCCATTTTGCATGTTGGCAAAAGGGGATAGTGGTTGAATGATTTAAGCCAATTCATGCAGCTTGAGTCTTAGTGGCTGAGCTGTGAATTTTATTTGGTACAGTTGATTCGAAGTTACAATATGTAATGGTAATATTTAATGAGTATTGAAAAAAGAAACCAATAGTTATGCCGCGGCCTTAATTTATCCAAAAAAAATAAAAATAATTTATATATAAGTGTTTGGCTATTTTTAACTTAATAAAATTGGTGTGTGTATTTATTTAATACATTATTTTATTTGAATTTAATTATAAAAAGGTGTGTGGTCTCAAGTTATTGTTATGTCCAGGCATCCTGTTTATAATCCCATACAGCCTACAAATGTAACCTGACTGCTCCCACCAAAGCTTGGTTCACACTGGTGTGATTCGGGAACCCTGCGAATCCACTGCGGGTTCCCACATCGCACCCGACTCGCACTGCAAGTTCACACTACCATTGTATGACACTCCCCAGCAGTTTGCATATGGCAATGACACCCCCATTTCAGCTCGCATATCGCACTGCGAACTGACATGAATCAGATCACATAGGTGTGAACACCCATGCGATTCTGGTGTTCCCCCAAAAAAGGGTCCTGTGCGTGTTTGCTTCAAATGAGATGCAATTTCAGCCATACAGTTTGTATGGCTGAAATCACATCGCACAGACATCGCATGTGATCTCAACAGCAGTGCGGTGCAAATCACTTGCGATCTCGCACAGTGCACTAGTGTGAGCCAGCCCTAAGTTCATTCAGCCTTCGTCTCAATTCACACCTATGCATGTTGCTTTTTAGCGTTTTGGCAGTGCTTTTTGCGGTGCTTGCTGCGTTTTTTGACGTGCGAGTTTCCCCGGAATTTTGCCGCGATTTGCGTGTTTTTTTTTTTTAGACAGTAATTTTTTTTTTTTACATTTCATTTAACAACCAGCTATGAACAGGTTGAAAAAAAAAAAACGCAAATCGCAGCAGAATGCATTTTGGATGCAGGTCCATTGAATTCTATTGCATGCAAAACGCTGCTTTTTGCATGAAAAAAAGTCCCTGACCCTTTCCAAAAGCTCGCAGGCACAAAAAAGCATTGATGTGAACATGTTCCATAGGAAACCATGTTAAAAAATTTCCCTGCAAAATGCATAAAAAAAAGCATCAGTGTAAATGGAGCCTTACTGGGTGTAAGTATCAAAAGAGAGAAATCTACCCCTCCCCCCACATAACACATCCTGGTCACTTGTCTATGAACTATGCATCACCTCCATATTATGAGAAACATCCAGGAGAGATATGTAAATAACCTGTCACTCGAAGCAAGGGGGCGGACCAGACTTTTTAATTAGACAGATTTTTATCTGGAAGTCGGTTTTATCTCACTAAACATTAAGAGGATCTCTCCAATCTGGATTAACTCTGAGCATTCTCCTGTAATGAATTATATATATATATATATATATACACCAACACATACAGTACATATGTGTATGTATGGATAGTGAACAAAAGCAAGATTGTGTTCATTGTTTGTCTTGTTTGCCATTTTGTAAATTCTGGTCTTGTGTTGAAATTTGAACTTCTTTCCCTTTTGTCCCCCCCCCACAGTTATTGCTAATAAAAGGCTATGATGGCAGGCAGTTCAACGCTGCCAAGCGGGGGATATTGAGGGTGGTTAAACGCCGGCTGCAGGTGCAGCACTCTTGGTTGGACTTGAAGAGGCACAGGGAGGGATTCCTGGTAAGTCAATATACTCTAAAGTTGTTTAGAAATGATCTTTGTGAGGAAGTCTGGTGTAGTAACTTTGCAGGTGAATTTGTGTTGTGGATTTGGAGTAAGGGATGTGTTTTATACCCTGGGTGTGTCAGTTGTAGATCTTTTTTTGGTTTTTCTCTTGTCCTAGCCACATCCGGTGGGAGATGCCCTCAGGTGATCTTGAAGATATCCCCCGCGGGCAGGAGGACTGCCTGCCTGAGCTATGTGGCTGCAGGGGCAGCTGATTACCAGCCGCTAAAAGTCATTCATGGTAAGCACTATTTAATCAGCCTGTTGTGTTTTGATCTATTTCTCTCTCTATCTTTATGTACAGAGCAAGGTGACCAGGCCCAGCAGGCCTCCAATCCTTGTAAGTTGCTTGTACTAGATTGTATTTGTATGTTGGGTTTTGGTGTTTTGTTAGGGAGGGATTTGGCATGCATTCTCAGCCTTGATGTCCCCAATCAGGATGAGCTTGGGCATGAGTATTGGCCAAAGATTGGCAGTTTTTTTTTTTAGGGCCAATAACACTCATTTGCAGGGGTTTCACCCCAACAGACACCCTGCATTGCACTGAGTGCTGCACAGTGCATTCAGCGCTTGTTGGAACCAGGTCAACCTGTAGAGGCAACAAAACATTACAAGAGACAGAGGCTTAGCATGATCCAGCAAGGTTTGAGATGAATGGCTCTTTGTTTTTGTGTTCCTCATGGCCTACAACACAGCCAGTGAGGAATGAGCATGGTTTGTTCACTAGCTGCAAGTCCAGAGTCTGACCAACTTGGATTTTGACATAGTGGACAAGCATGTAGAAATGCCCACAGGGGCAACAAGAGCCAGCAGGTCTTTTTTTAGGAGGCTTAACCATTTCCCAAACATGATTAGTCTAACATTTGGCTTTTTGAGGGGACAGTAAAGTCGAAACTTTAAACTGGTTTAAAATTTGATTTTGTTTTGCTTCATGTAGCTGACGCTTCTGATGAAGAAGAGGTGGCAGAGGGGGAACCGGCCTCTCCAGAGGAATCTAGTAAGTTGGAATGTACTTTATTGTTGATCCTACAGCTGGACAGTGCAAAATCAGGCTCACTTCTGCCTAGAAACCAATCCTCTTCTCACCTCAGCTTGTTCAAATAACCTTCAGCAAGAAAAGATGGAAGAAGATTGGTTTCTATGCAGAAGTGAGTCTGATTATGCACGGTCCAGCTTTTGAAAATAACCCCTTAGTCTATTGTTTCCCCTTAGTGTATTGTTGTAAAATTGACACAATTATTTGATTAGTTGTGTGATATGTGTTTGTCTTTTTCTCTTTATTTATGCAGTTGGAACACCAGACAGGAGCGATGAGGAGGAGGACGATGAGGACCAAAGCCTCCCAGACTTGATCTGTAAGTACCCTTTTCCTCATTAAGGGACAAGAGTGTGTGAGTGTGCTGTCATGCCTCATTATTGTTTTTTTATAGCTGGGAGTTATGATGAAGAGGGTGAGGGGGCATCCTCTCCTGAGGAAAATTTGTGTATCTGCAGACACAGAAGTGAGTCTGATTATGCACGGTCCAGCTTTTGAAAATAACTCCTTAGTCTATTGTTTCCCCTTAGGCCCTGTACACACGATCAGTCCAAACTGATGAAAACAAACTGAAGATCAGTTTCATCAGTCCAAACCGACCGTGTGTATGGCCCATCGAACTGTTGTCCTTCAGTCCAAAGTTTTAGGCCTTGTACACACAAACAGTCCAAACTGATGAAAACGGACTGAAGTGCCTACACACCATCATTTCAAAATCCGATCGAGTCCAACGCGGTGACGTGAAACACAACGACGTGCTAAAAAAACGAAGTTCAATGCTTCCAAGCATGCGTCGACTTGATTCTGAGCATGCGCGGGTTTTGAACCGATGCTTTTGCGTACTAACCATCGGTTTTGACTGATCAGTCGTCAGTCCGATTTGAAAGCAAGTTTTAAAACTTTGGTCTGAAGGACAAAAGTCTGATGGGCCATACACACGGTAGGTTTGGACTGATGAAACTGAACTTCAGTCCGTTTTTTTGGACTGATCGTGTGTACAGGGCCTCAGAACTTGCTTTAAAATCGGACTGATGGACGCCTGACCGATTGCTTTTGCGTACTAACCATCGGTTTTGACCAATCGGTCAGGCGTCCATCAGTCAGATTTTAAAGCAAGTTCTGAGGCCCTGTACACACGATCAGTCCAAAAAAACGGACTGAAGTTCAGTTTCATCAGTCCAAACCTGTGCTGTCATGCCTCATTTTTTTTTTTTTTATAGCTGGGAGTTATGATGAAGAGGGTGAGGGGGCATCCTCTCCGGAGGAAAAGTCGTGTATCCGCAGACACAGAAGTGAGTCTGATTTTGCACTGTCCAACTTTTGAAAATAACACCTTAGTCTATTGTTTCCCCTTAGGCCCCATACACACCATAGAATCTAACCGCAGATAAATCCCATTGAATGGGTTTCAGCGGATAGATTCTATCGTGTGTACACTCCGGCGGATATTTATCCGCGGATATTTCCGAATTCCAGCAGATAGATATTTGTCGACATGCACAGAATATCTATCCGCTGGAATCGGATCCCACGGATGGATCCGCTGGTCTGTACAGACTCACCGGATCCATCCGTCCAAAGGGATTCCCCGCACGCGTCGTAATGATTTGACGCATGCGTGGAATTCCTTATATGACAACGTCGCCGCGTCATAATCGCGGCGACGGCGCGACACGTCATCGCCAGAGGATTTCGGCGCGGATTTCAATGCGATGGTGAGTACACTCCATCGCATTAAAATCTGCTGAGGGGGGCGTGACCGGAAGCCGAGCTGGACGGACGTGCTGCCTAGGAGCTCCACACCAGCCCGCAGCACTTAGGCCGATTTCGGGGGAAATCACTCGAATTTAATGAGCTCCTCCCGCACCACCAGATCCTCCACGTCCAGAGGACTCTCCCTGCCGTTGTCCGGAGCCTCCACGTCCTTCAGGGACTATTTTAAGATCCCCGACATGCCGCCGGGTAGCCATAGCAAGATGGCGCCGGACGCCGAGGCCTGTCAGCACCGCGACCGCGCCCCGCAGCACGAGCAGAACACCGCTCCATCACAGGCCTCCAGGGATCCACCGCCATCCCCGCAGAGGACATCGGACCCCGATGGGTCCCAGCAAGGGGTGAGTGACCGAGGCCATCAGCCTCAGATGCCGCCCGTACAACGCGGCGACCAGGCCGCAACGCATCCTCCGTCGCAGTTGCGGCAGGACGCGGAGACCACCCCCGGATCGAACCGAGTGGCGCAGGCCCTGGGGTCACAGGACACTGCCACCAGATCAGCCTCCCCCCCAGATCCACTTCTGGACTTCCCGGCCCTGCCAAGCCCATCGCACCCCCCCGCGATGGTGCGGCCTAGTTCACCCCAGGCGCACAGCTTCACCTCTGTGTGGGCCCCGGATCCACCGCAAGCCCAGAGAACCTCACGCTCTGCAGACCCGCTCCGGACAGGGGCTCAAACAGCACATCACCCCCACCTTTCCTATGCCCAGATGACACAGGCCAGCATGCCATCCCAGGGGGACGTACCCCCGGGGTCCACCCTACAGCCCCCCCTGACCATGCCATGGACTGACTCGGGTGCTCCCCCGTCTAAACACCCCCCGTCCCGAACCGAGAGCCCCACCGTTGGGCCCCATTGTCACGCAACCTATACATCCCCCCACCAGCCGTGGGGCCCGGATGGAGCCGTGCAGCCCTCCTGGCAGACCTATTTGCAAGCCTTCCCCACAAAGGAGGACTTTAAGCAACTGATTGCGGATGTAAAAGACACTTGCCGGACTGAAATTCAAACCATTCAAGCAGGCCTTAAACACCTGGCCGATAGAGTAGAGATGGCTGAAGAAGAGATACAGGAGACTAAAATGGCCGTTCATAGGACCCAACTTCAGGGCTCTGACCACCGCCTTATGTTACGGGACATGCAGCGCCACTTGGAGGACCTGGACAACAGGGGGCGCCGCAATAACATTAGAGTGCGAGGCCTCCCTGAGGCGGATGAAGCTGAAGATTTGCAAAAAACGCTCCAGACGATGTTTAACGACCTCACAGGGGCTCCCCTGGACAAACACATTGAAATAGACAGAGCTCATAGGGCCTTGCGCCCGAAAGGCCCCGCCTCTAAACCACGGGACGTTATTTGCCGCATACAATCATATCCGCTGAAGGAGACCATCATGCGCAAAGCCCGCGCTGTCCGTAAACTAGTGTTCGACAACTCCCCGATACAACTTTATCCAGACCTCTCATGGATCACGCTCCAGAAGCGGAGACTCCTGCAACCACTACTACGCTCCCTGCAAGACCGGGACATTCTTTATAGATGGGGCTTCCCCTTTAGCTTAACGGCTAAACATCAAGGGAGATCGGCGATCCTGCGATACCCTGAAGACCTAGACTCTTTCTGCGACGCTCTGGACATCCCTGTCCCTCAACTACCTGAATGGGACCTGGTGGCCACTCCCCCTCCACCCCCGGTGGTCTGGCAGAAGGTTCCACCGAATAAACGCCCCAAGGGCCCGGAGCCCTCCCGCCGATCCCCCGGACACAGATCCGGAGGCCCTGGTGTCGGAGGGCCCTTCCCCCTGATGACCAGCTGATCAAATGGCGAAACCCGACCTGTCCGGCCGGACAACACGAAGCACTGATCTGTACTCCCCCCTTCCTTTTTTTTTTTTCTCTTTTTAGTTTGGTTCTTTATTATCTGTTTCATGCGGAGCAAGTTCATGACTGTCCCCTTCTCTTTTCTGGAAGCTCAGGTGCTCCAAATCCCTGCCTCTCCCCCGAAGGCCCTCGCTACATTTTTGTTTTTTATTTAACGGGCTGCCCTGAGGCGCCCTGTCTGGACTGACCGGATTTCTGGATGCTGATCCCCCCTAGTGGCTACCCGCTAGAGAGTTCCTCCCTGGACTTCGGTCCTTCCGAGTCTCCCCGGCCCGGACATCTTAAATCTCCCGGCCGGGGAGTCCATTTGGAACTTATATGGCCCGTGACCCCTTGGTCACCCAGGGCATGTACGAGAATGTTTATCGTGTTTACTCTGTGTGTTCTTACTCTTTTTTCTTTCCTCCTTTCTAGAGCTCCCTGCTCCTGCTCTCCGCAGCCTGTGCCTCGTCCCCACTGGCCCCCGGCCTTCCTCGCGCGGATGTCACGCTCCTTGACCTGGACTCGCCGCCTGCCCCACCAGATAAGTATACGAGTAGCGCACCCCCTCCTAGGCTATGGCTAGAATTTTTTCATTAAATGTACATGGGCTAAATTCCAACAAGAAACGACACCTGGCGCTCCGAGAGTTTAGGCAATCAGGGGCAGATATTATCATGGTGCAGGAAACCCACTTTGATAGGGCTGACTCCTTTACATTTGCAGCCCGACACTTTCCCCAGGTATACCAGGCTTTTGGACCAAACAAGAAGGCGGGCGTAGCCATCCTCTTTAAAAAGGGGTCCCCTTTTACATGCTCCTCCACATATTTAGACCCTCGGGGACACTTTCTTATCCTCAGGGGCCTGTGGCAGTCACAGGCCATTACCCTCTGCGTAGTCTACGCTCCCAACACACATCAACACCATTTCTTAACCAGGGTTCATGCCCGACTTTTCCGGGAGTCCCATGACCTACTGGTGATCGGAGGAGACTTTAACCTGGCACACTCGGCTACCTGGGATCGCCTAGTGGCAAACACCCAGACCTCACAAACCCGGGCCCTAAGGGATTCAAAGTTGTTCCGCCAATTGACTAGGAAACACGCACTCTTTGATGCCTGGCGAGCCCTCCATCCAGGAGATCGCCAATACACATTTTATTCGGCCCCACATCGCACACACACGCGGATAGACTACTTTTTCGTGAATAACAATACACTTCGGATTGCAGAAGCGGCTAGTGTTCTGCCCATCTCCTGGTCGGACCATGCCCCCATCACACTGTCCCTGAATTTAACCGCGCCCCTCCGCCGGCCCTATAACTGGAGGCTTAATGACTTCCTTCTGCAACACGCCCCCTCGAAACAGGAGCTAGAAGAGACCCTTCAGCACTACTTCGCTGAAAATGACACACCAGACGTTTCCACCTCCACCCTGTGGGCCGCCCACAAGGCGGTCCTGAGGGGAAAGTGCATGGCCCTCTCTTCGGCCATGAAGAAAGACGCCGGTGCTGCTAAAGCATTGGCCGAACGACAGTTGAAGGCCCTGGAGGCTAAGCTCCTGCAAAACCCATCCACCGCACTCCTTAAACGGATTGTCCAAACGCGCACGACACTGCGGGACCTCGCTTTAGGCAAAGTAGAACAGGCGCTAACCCGCCTGAAGCAACTTTACTATGACAAGGGCAACAAGGCGCAGGCTCTCTTGGCCAGGAAACTGGCAGACCAAGCCCTTACCTCTACCCCACATCAGATAAAGAACAGGGGGGGCGATCTCCTAACACATCCTAGGGACATAGCGGCAGCCTTCGCGGACTACTATACGGACCTATATAATAAACCGGAAGTACCACATGATCCCCCATCTCCCGACCTGAAGGCCCGAATGACCCAATACTTGGAACAAGCAGGTCTACCCCGACTTCAGATAGCAGACTTACAGGGCCTGAACGCTCCTATATCGGCGGAAGAGTTAGCAGACACTGTGAAAGGCCTCCCAGCCCATAAATCCCCTGGCCCTGACGGTCTACCGTACGAGTATTACAAGGCCTTCCTCCCGTTACTCAGCCCCCACATGACCACACTATTTAACGCCTTCCTCCACCAGACCCCAATCCCAAGTGACATGCAAGGATCCTTCTTGACCCTCATACCTAAACCGGATAAAGACCCAGCCTCTTGCGCTAGTTACAGGCCCATAGCGTTACTTAATTCAGACCTCAAAATATTCACCAAACTTCTATCGATTAGGCTGAATATTATTCTTCCCTCCCTGATCCATAAGGACCAAGTAGGTTTTGTGCCGCTACGCCAGGCAGGGGACAACACCAGGAAGATCATCGACCTGATTGATGTAGTCAATAGGGACGGTGCGGAGGCTCTTATACTGAGCCTAGACGCTGAAAAGGCCTTCGATCGCCTAAGCTGGCCCTTTATGTTCGCTACTCTGCACCACATGGGGTTTAAAGGTCCCTTCTTGCGGGCGGTACAACACCTATACTCAAACCCCACCTCCCAAGTTAAAACCCCCTTTGCCACATCCTCCCCCTTCCAGATAGCCAACGGTACGCGCCAGGGATGCCCACTCTCACCTTTGCTCTTTGCCCTATGTGTCGAGCCCCTGGCAGCATCCATACGGGGAAATCCGGACATTAGGGGCATCTCGGTACGGGGAAAGGAATTTAAGACATCCTTGTTTGCGGACGACATTATTCTCACCTTGACCCAACCCAGAATCTCCCTGCCCAACCTCCATGCGGAACTAGATAAATACGGGTCATTGTCGGGGTACAAAACGAACGCGTCAAAGTCAGCGGCCATACCGGTCAACATTGCGGAGGCTGAGGTCCACCACCTACAATCGAACTTCCCCTATACCTGGGAGAGTTCATCCCTTAAATACCTTGGGATCCATATTACACCATCCTTCAGCTCCCTGTATCAGGTCAACTTCCCTCCCCTATATCGAACAATCAGAGGCCTTCTCCAAAAGTGGAAGGCACATCATATCTCGCTCCTAGGCCGAGTGGCGGCCATAAAAATGGTTATCCTCGGTGTCACTGGAGGCTTAATGACTTCCTTCTGCAACACGCCCCCTCGAAACAGGAGCTAGAAGAGACCCTTCAGCACTACTTCGCTGAAAATGACACACCAGACGTTTCCACCTCCACCCTGTGGGCCGCCCACAAGGCGGTCCTGAGGGGAAAGTGCATGGCCCTCTCTTCGGCCATGAAGAAAGACGCCGGTGCTGCTAAAGCATTGGCCGAACGACAGTTGAAGGCCCTGGAGGCTAAGCTCCTGCAAAACCCATCCACCGCACTCCTTAAACGGATTGTCCAAACGCGCACGACACTGCGGGACCTCGCTTTAGGCAAAGTAGAACAGGCGCTAACCCGCCTGAAGCAACTTTACTATGACAAGGGCAACAAGGCGCAGGCTCTCTTGGCCAGGAAACTGGCAGACCAAGCCCTTACCTCTACCCCACATCAGATAAAGAACAGGGGGGGCGATCTCCTAACACATCCTAGGGACATAGCGGCAGCCTTCGCGGACTACTATACGGACCTATATAATAAACCGGAAGTACCACATGATCCCCCATCTCCCGACCTGAAGGCCCGAATGACCCAATACTTGGAACAAGCAGGTCTACCCCGACTTCAGATAGCAGACTTACAGGGCCTGAACGCTCCTATATCGGCGGAAGAGTTAGCAGACACTGTGAAAGGCCTCCCAGCCCATAAATCCCCTGGCCCTGACGGTCTACCGTACGAGTATTACAAGGCCTTCCTCCCGTTACTCAGCCCCCACATGACCACACTATTTAACGCCTTCCTCCACCAGACCCCAATCCCAAGTGACATGCAAGGATCCTTCTTGACCCTCATACCTAAACCGGATAAAGACCCAGCCTCTTGCGCTAGTTACAGGCCCATAGCGTTACTTAATTCAGACCTCAAAATATTCACCAAACTTCTATCGATTAGGCTGAATATTATTCTTCCCTCCCTGATCCATAAGGACCAAGTAGGTTTTGTGCCGCTACGCCAGGCAGGGGACAACACCAGGAAGATCATCGACCTGATTGATGTAGTCAATAGGGACGGTGCGGAGGCTCTTATACTGAGCCTAGACGCTGAAAAGGCCTTCGATCGCCTAAGCTGGCCCTTTATGTTCGCTACTCTGCACCACATGGGGTTTAAAGGTCCCTTCTTGCGGGCGGTACAACACCTATACTCAAACCCCACCTCCCAAGTTAAAACCCCCTTTGCCACATCCTCCCCCTTCCAGATAGCCAACGGTACGCGCCAGGGATGCCCACTCTCACCTTTGCTCTTTGCCCTATGTGTCGAGCCCCTGGCAGCATCCATACGGGGAAATCCGGACATTAGGGGCATCTCGGTACGGGGAAAGGAATTTAAGACATCCTTGTTTGCGGACGACATTATTCTCACCTTGACCCAACCCAGAATCTCCCTGCCCAACCTCCATGCGGAACTAGATAAATACGGGTCATTGTCGGGGTACAAAACGAACGCGTCAAAGTCAGCGGCCATACCGGTCAACATTGCGGAGGCTGAGGTCCACCACCTACAATCGAACTTCCCCTATACCTGGGAGAGTTCATCCCTTAAATACCTTGGGATCCATATTACACCATCCTTCAGCTCCCTGTATCAGGTCAACTTCCCTCCCCTATATCGAACAATCAGAGGCCTTCTCCAAAAGTGGAAGGCACATCATATCTCGCTCCTAGGCCGAGTGGCGGCCATAAAAATGGTTATCCTCCCCAAACTCCTTTATCTGTTTCAGACGCTACCCATCCCGATCCCGTACGCCCACCTCCGCAAGCTTCAGGGTGATATGCTGAAGTTTGTTTGGAACTATAAAAAACATAGGATCCCTAGGTCGGTCATGACAGCCTCGCGAGGAGACGGGGGCCTGGCTTTCCCCAACCTTGTTAAATATTACCAAGCTACCCAGTTGCGTGCAGTGGTCTCCTGGTTTCCCCAGAGGTCCTTCAATAAGTGGACGGAGATAGAAAAGATATGGTTAGCCCCGGTCCACCCAAATAGCCTGTTATGGGATGCCGATGTGGGAGTGGGACCTGACCGTTTGTTAGGCTCGATGTCTTTGCTCAGAGGACTCTGGCGTAAGATGTCCCGAGAAGTGGGGCTTAAGTCCGAATGCTCCTTACTAAACTCTTTTGTTTGCAACCCCAAAATACCAGATAGCCTGACCCACCAGATGTCTTGGCCCTGGGCCTCGCGAGACCTATTCCATTTTGGACACTTGGTGGACCCCAGGACCCGTAGGCTGCTGACATTCTCGGAGCTCCAGGTGAAACACGACCTGCCCAGACAGGTGTTTTACAGCTACTTACAAATAAGACATTATGCCCAGACAATAGCCCCAAAGCTCCAATTTTCGCAACCGTCCCCATTTGAACGTATTGTCCTAGAGGGGCGCCATAGACGGGGGCTGATCACGGATATCTACCAGATATTGAACGCATATGATTGGCAGGGGCGGGGGAAGCATGTATATATGCTGAAATGGGAGAGAGAGCTGGAGGAGCCACTGCCGATGGAGGCCTGGCAGGCTGTCTGGAGGCAGGCTGCCAAAACGTCCCTATGCACCCTGTATAAGGAAAACTCATACAAAATTCTGTATTTCTGGTACCAAACTCCAGACATACTCCACAAAATATTTCCATCCACTTCTGACCGATGCTGGCGATGTCATCAGGCCAGAGGCTCTCTCTTCCACATCTATTGGACGTGCCCCCTTATCACCCCGTTCTGGCAGTCCACGCACCAGCTGCTTACCCATCTCTTTGAGGCGCCAATCCCCCTAACCCCTAAACTATTTTTACTAGGCATCTCCCAACCCCGCCTGGCCAAGCCATATAAAAAACTGCTTAGGCACGTGCTAACAGCGGCTAGATGCCTGATAGCCCTTAATTGGAAAAAGACCACACCCCCGTCCCAGGAGGCCCTTTACGCTAGGGTCAAGGACGTGGAGCTGATGGAGCGGATGACAGCCAGGATACGTAATCGCATGGATGCCCACGACGAGGTCTGGAGTGAGTGGCACCGGCGGGAGGACCCGCCGTGGGCGGACGAGGTGGCAGGCGCGGTAACCTAAATCTCCCTTCTCTCTCTTTTCCTCTTTCTTCTCTTGATTCTCCTTTTCTTCTTATACAACCTACTGTTTCGGTGTCACCGTTGACACCAGAGTATAGAAAACGGTTTGAAATGCATAAGTTTGTTGACCTGACTGACGGTAGAGCCAGCTTTTGGAATAGGGCCCCTAGGGCCGGAATCTCAACTCCCCCCTCTACCCATAAAGGGCGAGGGTAATATCTGTACTCTTGGATAAGTGTATGATTTGGCTACTGTTATTACCTGCATTTATCTGTATCTTGTAAACCGATTTATACCAATAAAAAAAAAAATGTTAATTGAAAAAAAAAAATCTGCTGAAATCCTCAAGAGGATTTATCCGCGGAAACGGTCCGCTGGACCGTATCCTCGGATAAATCCTCCCATGTGTATGGGGCCTTAGTGTATTGTTGTAAAATGGACACAATTATTTGATTAGTTATGTGAGATGTGTTTGTCTTTTGCTCTTTATTTATGCAGTTGGAAGACAATACAGGAGGAGGACGACGACGACCAAAGCCTCCCAGACTTGATCTGTAAGTACCCTTTTGCACATTAAGGGACAAGAGTGTGTGAGTGTGCTGTCATGCCTCATTTTTTGTTTTGGTTTAGGTGTGATTTCTGATGAAGAGGTGGAGGGGGGAAAGGAGGAGAAGGAAGAGGAGGAGGCAGAGAGAGCCCCCCAGGTGGCTGTTGAACCATGTAAGTCTTTTTTCCCTTTGTCCCTTTTGGTTTGGGGAGGGGGGGGGTGATGTAGCTAGCTGCCTTAGAGAGCCCTTTCACAAAGTAGCGGTTTTATGTTGCTTTAGAGGTGTAAATCGCCTCTGTAAGTGCATGAAACCCGCCTCCCATTCATTCCAGTGGGCCTTTTCACACTGGGGTGTTGCGGGAGGGGCAAAAACTCCCAAAAACTGGATCTGTTGGGGCGGGTTGAGAGCACTGTGCTCACAAACTGCTCCTGCCCATTGGAATCTTGGTCCTTCAAAGTGCTTTGAAAGCAAAGTAAAATGGCCATTTCTAAAAACAAGTTCTATGTTAAAAGCGCATTGCTGGTGGCTGCTAAGTGGTCCCAATGGGAGTTATTAGTGTGTGCAGAATCATGTGACAATCAGCTCTGAAATGCTACTTTATCAGTTAATCTCAGACAATAAGACATGGAAGGTGATTGGTTTCTATGCAGAGCTGCACCAGTTTTTGAACTCAACATTTCTCCTACGCCTTCCAGGACGGCACACCAGAGAGATAAGGGCTCCTCCCACAGGAAACACAATCAATTGACAAGTTTGTTATAAGTTCCCACCCCTCCCCTTGCTCCTCAGTATTTTGATTGTGTTTCTCCCGAACACAGCGGCACGTTTGTTGTTTTATATTACCTGGAGACGGTGAGGTCGAAGGGTACCCCTGTTGAGGCAGGTTCAGGGAGGCCGGGGAGAGCTGAACTGACCTGTTGGCTTCGGTCGCTCACAGGTCGCCACAAAGACAGGCATGGACGCTCTGAGCTGTGGTGAAAAAGCCATCGTCCCTCTGCACAAAAATCCGCCACGCTGCTAACTCTTCTTCCTGCGGGGGTTTGCAGAGGAGCATTGCGCTCCAGACCTCGTTCGGAGGTACAGGAAGCGCGTCACCGGAGAGTGAAAAAAAAGGGGAGAGTGAGAGTTCCTGAGTCGCAGGATGCAGCTGGTAACGGCTGCCTTCCTCGTTCTCTCTCTCTTTTTTCCCTAGTACAGCCTGCAGCTCTGAAGTGGGAAGAAATAACATGGTTGTTTTTATTATGTTCCCTCTCTAACAGAATCTCCCGGTGAAACCCAGGGGGCCTCTGCTCAATCCTCAGCATCTGCTAGTGGTAGTTCCTCAAAAAAATGTGGAAACTGTAAAGATAAACTCCCAAAATCCTATACCAAACCCTTCTGCCACAAGTGTATTAACCAGTTGGCTGGGAAGGAGGCAGCTGCCATGATGAAAGATTTTCTCTTGTCAATGCAGTCTGAAATGTTGGCCACGGTTAGAGCTTTCAGGGAGACAGCTACACAAGCAGCCACAGGCCCTAGCACAGAGGAACCGGCCCCTAAAGAGATTTTTTCTCAGGGAAGGCTAGTTGCAGGACCCAGTACCCCTTTCCTATCCTCCCAGGTCTTTTCTCATGATCAGGAGGAAGAGGAAAGTGAGGTCATGAGCCAGGTCACTAGACATAGCTCAGAGGGTGAGGAGGATAGAGACTCAGTCGTGTCTCAGGAAGAAGGAAAATTGAAAAGATTCCTCTTCTCAGCAGAGGATGTGGACAGTCTCCTTCAGGCAATCTATGCCACTGAAGAGATTCCAGAGGTTCCTAAAACGACCTCTGCACAGGATAAGGTGTATAGGGGGCTCAGTGAAACGCAGGATAGAGTCTTCCCTCTCCACCAATCTCTAAAAGAAATAATCCTACAAGAATGGAAATATCCAGAAAGGAGACTGACCACTCAGAAAACCTGGAAACGGAAGTACCCGTTCACCCAATCAGTTGGGGAAGCTTTCTTTAAACTTCCAAAACTGGATGCGGCCCTGTCTCAGGTCACTAAACAGTCAGACCTCTCATTTGAGGATGCTGGCAGTATTAAAGATCTAATGGATCGTAGAGCCGAATCACTCCTAAGAAAAGCATGGGAGGCTAACACAGCTTCTATGGCCCCAGCATTAGCTGCGACCTGTGTAGCCAGGAATGCAGACCTATGGGTAGAGAAACTGGCAGAACACCTCGGCCAGTTTACAGAGTCAGAGGAAATCTTGGGGTCTCTATCTTTGATAGGAAAAGCTGTCGCATATTTGGCAGATGCCGCTTTGGAAACTGCAAAAGCTTCAGCCAAAACAGCGGCCTTGATTAACTCGTCCAGGCGAGCTATCTGGGTTAAGGCCTGGGATGGGGATGTCACATCAAAGGGAAAACTGTGTGGACTCCCTTTCCAGGGTTCACTTCTGTTTGGCCAAGGATTGGATGATGTCCTAGCTAGGTCTTCAGAAAAGGGAAAGAAATTCCCTGTGAAACCTAAGAAAGATGGGTTTAAGAAGACTTTTCGAGGCCCCCAGGGGCAGAACAAGCAGAAGTATAAAAGAGAACCCAATAGGCGCTGGTTTTATGGCAAAGGGAACAAAAAGAATAACTTGCTCTTTCCCTCCGCCAAGGCTGAGGCTAAACAGACCAAGTGACGCCAAGGTCAAGGTAGGGGGGAGGCTGTCCCAGTTTGTACAACAGTGGGAAAATATTTCAGACAGTCCCTACATACACAAGCTTATAAGGGATGGGTTCCGCCTGGAATTTGTCACCTTCCCCCCCCCTATGATCACCCTCACGCAACTCCCCAAGGATACCCTAAAAAGAAGGGCCCTCTTGGAGGGGGTTCAGGAATTGGCAGAGCAATTAGTAATAACACCAGTGCCAGTGGAACAGCAATACCGGGGGTTCTATTCCCACGTGTTTTTGGTTCGGAAACCATCAGGAAAATTCCGCCTGATAGTAAACCTGAAAAAACTAAACGGATTTTTAGAACAAAAGAAGTTCTCCATGGAGAGTATTTACTCAGTAAGAAAGAACCTCATGAAGGAAACCTACATGACGACCATAGACCTGAAAGACGCCTATTTGCACGTGCCAATTCACGTGGACCATCAGGCCTTTTTGAGGTTTGCGGTGGTGGTAGGGGAGGAAATCTTTCATTGGCAGTTCAGGGCGCTACCCTTCGGCCTAACCTCCAGCCCCAGAATCTTTACAAAGATACTGGCAGAGGCAGTAGCATTCCTACATCTTCAAGGGATATGCCTTATACCATACCTGGACGATCTACTGATCTCCGGTCAGACAGAGTCACAGGTTCAGAGGGATACCAACAGGGTGATGGAGTTTTTAGAAAGCCTAGGCTGGATTATCAATTTAGAGAAATCCTCCCTCATACCAGAACAGGTAAAAAATTTCCTGGGCTACACTATAGACTCCAGGCTTCAGACGCTCTTCCTACCAGAGGAAAAAATAAAAAAATTAGTGTCAGCAGCAGAGAATCTGGTGAGATTCCCCAGACTTCCCAGGAGGTCAGTTATGAGAGTCCTAGGCTTAATGTCGGCATCCATACCAGCAGTAGTCTGGTCCCAATTACATGCAAGGATGCTCAGTCAGTCAGTCAGTGTCAGCGGTGGAGTAGGGCGCTTCGGACCTTCCGCATTCGAGCCTGCTTCCACCCAGACCTGGCAGTCAGATGCTAGGCAGATGCTAGGCAAGACTCTCCAAGAAACAGCTCCCTGGAACCAGGAACCAGCACCTCGCTCTCCACGAGGACTCCTCTTTACTTCCGCAGGTAAGACCCTGCCTCTCAGGGCCTGACATCCTGGGGATCCACTGACGGCCATCCTTATCAGGGCAGCCGTCACACAGACCCCACACTGCGGCTCTCTATACTATCTCTCGCCGGCATCATTCGCCCGCACGGCCACCCTCGTTTGTGGTGGTCCCAAGTCACCCCCCCCTGGGTGTATTTCCGGCGTTTTTGGTGCTCCTTCGCCCCCGCGCCAGCCTGCTCCTTTTCGCGGCCGCCGCACCTTAGGAAAGTCCGCGGCTTCAGCCGCGGCCTACCGGCGCGCCGTTCGTTTCTCCCTACACTAAACTTCCAAAAGCACAGATTGCTCTGGATTTTCACCCCCACACCCCCAGAGGCCCCCTGTTTCAGCAACTTCATCGGTAAAATATTATTTTTACCAAGCTGACAGCCCCCCCCCCCAGCCTGGGTCCTGTGCTTTGCCTGGCGGCCATTATTTTGGTACACCCCAGCAGCAGTGACACCCAGCATCCCCCCCCCTTTTTCCCCTCCATAGCCGTCAGTCTTTTGATCCAGGGTTTTGATCCGATCGCCTTTAGGGATCAGGAAGGAATTTTTTTTCCCTGCCGCAGCACATTGGCCAGCTTGCCCAGGGTTTTTTTTTTTGCCTTCCTCTGGACCAAAACCTAATTCCCCTTGAGCTAGGATTCTTGAATCCTCTCTCACCCTACGCCCACACTCCCGCCCATGGTGACTGGCAACAATGGTTAAGTTGCGATACTCTGCAGAAACCATTTGGGGTCTGAGACAATTCGCAACCACATTACCTGCCGCCACCACAATAGCCTTAAAATCAGATCAACTTTTGAGATTCGATCATCGATCGATCATCAAAAATTTCAATCATTCAACACAGCTCAAGCACATATCATGTGCTTTGCTTAACACTAGATCAGCAGTTAAACACCGTTCAGAAATCCATGATTTCTTACTACAAAACGATCTAGACTGCCTCTTTATTACGGAAAGTTGGCTATCGGACGATTGCAACACCATTCTCGGAGAACTGGTACCAGCAAACTATCGCATCTTAACGGAAAATAGAATAGGGCAAAGAGGAGGAGGCCTGGCGGTGATTCATAAGTCGCATATTGCAATCACTAAACCGGTCCTTCAAAATCCTCTACCTTTTATGGAAACCCTTACGCTTCAACTTCAAGCTCATTCTCAAGAGACCGTTCACATTCTTCTCTGCTATAGGCCCCCTGGGCCCAAATCGCAGTTGATTTCAGCATTAACGGAGTTCATTTCCACCTACTCCCTTAACAGCAATCATCTTTTGCTGCTCGGGGATTTCAATTTATGGGCAAACTCCTCACAGGATCCCATCGCGGACGCCTGCATCGACCACCTGGAAGGATTAGGACTTCAACAACTTATACGCGGACCAACGCATGCTTCAGGTCACACACTCGACCTAATTTTCAGACAAAATCTGAAAATAAACATTTTGGGAAATGAACCTTTGCCATGGACAGACCACCATGCAATTAGCTTCATAATTCCCAAAACTCCATTAGTCATGAAAGTACCCAAGCCGGTGACAATACACTGGGCTAGATCTCAGAAGAAGCTCCACTCGGAACTCTTCAGATCTACCCTGGGAAACCGAATTGGGGCTATTCCTCCTCAGCTAGCAGCCTCAGATACTTTGGATGCCATAAATGCAGCTCTGCTACAGTCAGCCGACTTAGCAGCACCAAAGCGCAAACTCCGCAGCCGGGCAAAAATGTCCAGCTGGTTCAATAACCAGCTGTCGCTATTGAAGCAAGAGCGCAGAAGGGCGGAAGCCGCCTGGAAAAGAAGTCCTTCAGAAGACCGCCTCAACTTCTACAAAGCAGTAACAACACGATATCACAAGGAAATTTTCAAAGCTAAAAAACTTCACTTCTCCAGGGTGATTAACAGCGCAATGAATCGCCCACGCGAACTCTTCAGGATGGTCACCCAGACCATGAATCCGGGATGTCTAGAAGTCCCCACTTCAGACACCCAAGAGTTCTGCAATGAACTATCGGATTTCTTCATCAACAAAATTGAAAAAATTCGGGTAAGTATTCGGCAAAACAATACTCCACTCAGCCCCTTCTTCAATCAAAACAACGACGGAACGCCTCTACAATCAACTAAGTTCTCTTTGGAACCCATCTCCATCGATACAACAAAAAAATTCATTGGTGTGCTGCGCAACAGCACAGCACCGAATGACATCATTCCCACTAAGCTACTGAAGGAATGTGCCGACATCCTGGCGCCTCCGATCACGCAGCTTATAAATCAGTCATTTAAGGAAGGCATAGTGCCTTCCCTGCTGAAAGAGGGCACAATCCTGCCGATCTTGAAAAAACCTAATTTGGATCCCATGGACCCAACTCACCGCCGTCCCATAACAGGTCTAAATGCTCTGTCCAAGATAATGGAGAAAGTGGTGGTTAATCAGCTGCAACAGCATCTGGACACCCACAACCTACTCGATCCATTTCAATCCGGGTTCCGTCCCGGACACGGGACAGAAACGGCCTTACTGAAAATATGGGACGATGCGCTTGAGGCCGCAGACGAAGGAGAATCGTGTCTCCTGGTTCTGCTGGACCTAAGCGCAGCTTTTGACACAGTAGACCATAAATTGCTACTGAGACGACTAACAGAAGTCGCCGGAGTCTCAGAAGATGCCTTACCATGGTTCTCCTCTTTTCTTGGAAACCGATCACAAACAGTGAAACTGGGATCTTTCACGTCAGAAAAACGCACGGTGCCATGTGGGGTCCCCCAAGGATCCCCCCTATCACCGGTGCTGTTTAATATCTATCTTCGTCCTCTCTTTGATATTATCAGTAGCCATGAACTACTTTATCACTCTTATGCAGACGACACGCAGTTGTATTTTCGCATCTGCCATGAAAAGGATCATCATCTCAGATTAGAGAAATGTCTCTCTTCAATAGAAAACTGGATGACTAAGAGTTATCTCAAACTCAATAGTGCTAAAACAGAACTCTTTATCTTCGATGCCAGTCGGAAGAAACCACAGACAACAAATTGGACACCATCTCCCATCCTGGGACAAATCATCTCCCCTAGCTCCAAAGTCAAAAGTCTGGGAGTCACGTTTGACACCTTCATGACAATGGACGCACAAATAGGGTCAGTAGTCAGCGGGGCGCACCATTTGATGCGCCTACTACGCAGACTGATTCCATTTATCCCCAAAGAAGACGTAGCAGTCGTGGTGGGAACTATCGTGAATTCCAGACTGGACTATGCAAATGCCCTTTACCTCGGGCTACCCAAGTACCAAATCGCTCGTCTTCAAGTCGTACAGAATACGGCCGCAAGACTGGTGACTGGGAAAAAATCTTGGGAATCAATCTCACCTTCACTGAGATCCCTTCACTGGTTGCCAGTGAAAGACAGAATTGCATTCAAAGCACTCTGCCTGACACATAAGTGCATCCATGGGAAGGCTCCTAGATATCTATGCGACAAGATCAAACCGCACAATTGCAATCGCATGCTGCGATCCACCGACCAAAATCTGGTCAAGGTTCCTAAAACCAAATACAAGTCCAAAGGAGAAAGAAGGTTTGCTTCCAGGGCCCCAGGCTTTGGAATGCTTTACCAACCAGCATTCGGTTGGAGCAAAACCACCTGTCTTTCAGAAGGCAGATCAAAACCCTGCTTTTCTGAAAGGCATGAGACACAAACAACAAGCGCCCAGAGGCGATTCAGTTCGCATGTGCCGCGCTATATAAGTTTTTCATTCATTCATTCATTCATGCTCCATTTTTTCTTTCTGTCCTCTTGGGACAAGAAGAAGGAATCCCTGGATCAGGAGATTGTACTCACCCCTCAGGTCCTGTCATCCCTAGAGTGGTGGACCAGTCACCAAAACCTAAGGGAAGGTCGACCTTGGGCACAATGGGATCCGGTAAAATTGACTACGGATGCCAGCACATGGGGGTGGGGTGCCCACATGGGGGGGAAAAAAGCCCAAGGAAGATGGTGCTACCTCCTGGCTCATCAATCTTCCAATACCAGGGAGCTCAGAGCAGTAGGAGAAGCCCTGAGGGCCTTCCAACAAGATGTCACAGACAGGGAGGTCCAGGTGAGCTCAGACAACGCTACAGTAGTGGCCTACCTGAATCACCAAGGCGGTACCAGATCCGGTCCCCTATTGGAACTAACCATGGAAATTCTGGGTTGGGCAGAGAAGAATGTCACCTCCATCTCAGCCATACATATAAAGGGGACAGACAACATAGAAGCGGACTTCCTCAGTCGCCAACAATTAAGACAGGGGGAATGGGAATTGAGTCCCGAGGTCTTTCAGGCCTTAGTTCTTCAGTTTGGCGAACCAGACATAGATCTGTTCGCGAACCGGAAGAACAGGAAAGTGAACAGGTACTTCTCAGCCTCGGTAGAACGGGATTCCGAGGGCCTGGACGCGCTGTCCCAGAACTGGCACTTCAGAATGGCCTACGCTTTCCCACCCCTGGCGCTAATTCCGCGGGTACTCCAGAAAGTCAGCAAGTCCCCCGGTCAGGTCCTCCTTATTGCCCCATGGTGGCCAAGGAGGACATGGTTTGCGAATCTGAGGTTCATGTCAGTAGCAGAGCCTCTGAGACTCCCAGCCAGGACAGATCTTCTCAGACAAGGTCCAGTGTTTCACCCGAGACCAGAGTTCTTTCAGCTAACAGCCTGGTTAGTGAGCGCCAGATTCTGAAACAAAAAGGTTGTTCAGAAAAGGTGATTGATACTCTCCTTACAAGTAGAAAGCCGGTCACCAGAAAGATCTACTCAAAGATATGGAAAACTTTCCAGACCTGGAGTAGAAAAAGACAAAAGTCTTCCCAGTCGGTTCCGGTTATCCTGGATTTTCTCCAGGATGGAGCAGACGCTGGGCTTAAGGTTAGCACCCTGCGAGTACAGGTAGCTGCCCTCTCGGTGTACCTGGATAAAAGATTAGCGAAGGACGACCTAGTTAAGAGGTTCTTACTAGCTAGGGAAAGAATGTCCCCCGTCCTTAAAAGCTTCTGTCCACCATGGGACCTTACTAGGGTATTAGAGTCATTATCTATGCCCCCTTTTGAACCTTTAGAGAAAGTTTCCCTTAGGTTCCTTACGTTAAAATTAGCTTTTTTGTTGGCTATTACTACAGCCAGGAGGGTGGGAGATCTGCAAGCTCTGTCCATGAAAGAGCCTTTTCTTAGGGTGCAACCAGACAGGGTCACTCTTAGGGCAGATCCCTTATACCTACCTAAAGTAGCATCCTTACTCAACAGGACGCAAGAAATGATATTGCCGTCCTTTTGTTCAGAACCAAAGAACGAGAAGGAGTTTAAGTTCCACTGTTTGGACGTAAGAAGATGTCTTCTTATATATTTAGAGAGAACCAAAAGTTTCAGGAAATCTAACCATCTCCTAATCCTTTATGGTGGAGTCAGGAAGGGATTACAGGCCTCAAGGCCATCAGTCTCAAAATGGATTAGAGAAGCTATTACAGAGGCTTATCAGTGTGCAGGAGAACCAGCTCCACTTAATATCAAAGCTCATTCAACCAGATCTCTGGCGACATCTTGGGCGGAGAGAGCAGGTGCCTCCTGGGACCAGATCCGTAGTGCGGCTACCTGGTCAAGTCATCACACCTTCCTGAAACACTACCGTGTAGAATTGTTGTCACAGCAAGACCTGGCTTTCGGTCGGAAGGTCCTCCAAGCTGTGGTCCCACCCTGAGGTAGGCCTGAGGTCCTTTTATATCCTCTCTGGTGTGCCGTCCTGGAAGGCGTAGGAGAAAACCTACGTTAGATCTACCGGTAACGGTATTTCTACGAGCCTTCCAGGACGGCAGGCCTACTACCCACCCTATGTGAAGAAAGGTAAGCTATATTCTAAATGGTAAGTACCGATGGGGTGCCCCTTGTGAACCAGTTCAAGATTACTTTATTAAATACTGAGGAGCAAGGGGAGGGGTGGGAACTTATAACAAACTTGTCAATTGATTGTGTTTCCTGTGGGAGGAGCCCTTATCTCTCTGGTGTGCCGTCCTGGAAGGCTCGTAGAAATACTGTTACCGGTAGATCTAACGTAGGTTTTTTCTATAATCTCCAAATCGGATTGCTTGCCAAGTTTGGGGGAAAAGAATGCCTTTAAATGTAGATTTGGTTACCTGATTTCAAGCAAACAGTCCACTCACCATACTTGACTACATTTGCTTGCCCTATTCCTAGGGTGTTGCAGATGTCATGTCCAGGGCCGCTGATAGAAATCATGGGGCCCCGTACAGCCTACCTGATGGGGCCCCCTTCAGCTCCACCCCTGGCCCCGCCTTGAAACTGTCTCTGCAGCACTTTACGGGATTGGTGGCATTGATAGGCACCTGGAGCAGAGGGGGGGGGGGGCTGCCGTCTGAAATTGAGAAGCGGGAGGGGGGGGGGGGGCTGCCGCGAATTGAGAAGCGGAGGGGGGCCCTTTACAAATTATTAATAAAAATGAAAAAAATATATATATATAAAATAAATAAACATTTATAAAAAAAAAAGGGGGGGGGGGTTGCCATTCAGGGCCCTGGGGACCTCTGGGCCCTTTAATTAAAAAAAAAAAACATTTATAAAAAAAGGGGGATTGCCATCCGGGGCCCTGGGGACCTTTAATTATATATATATATATATATATATATATATATATATATATATATATATATATATATATATATATATATATATATATATATATATATATAAATTAAAAAATATATAAAAATGTATTTATTTATTTTTAAAAAAAGGGCTGTTTTCATCCCGGGCCCTGGGGATCTCCGGGCCCCTGGGGACCCCCGTACCCCTAAGAAAAAAAATTGTGCCTTTAATAAAAAAAATATATATATTAGAAAAAATATATATATTTTTATAAAAAAAAAGGGGGGTTGCCATCCGGGGCCCTGGGGGCCTTCGGACCCCTGGGGACCCCCAGACCTCTAAAAAAAAAAAAAAAATGGCCCTTTAACCAGTTCCCGACCCCCGCATGTACATATACATCCACAATATGGCACGTACAGGCACATGGGCGTACATGTACATCCTCGCCTATTAGCGGGTGGGGGGTCCGATCGGGACCCCCCCCGCTACATGCGGAGGTCGGGTCCGCTCGGGGAGCGATCCGGGACCACGGCGCAGCTATTTGTTTATAGCCGCTCCGTCGCGATCGCTCCCCGGAGCTGAAGAACGGGGAGAGCCGTGTGTAAACACGGCTTCCCCGTGCTTCACTGTGTCGGCGCATCGATCGCGTCATTCCCTTTATAGGGAAGACACGATCGATGACGTCATTCCTACAGCCACACCCCCCTACAGTTGTAAACACATACTAGGTGCACCCTAACTCCTACAGCGCCACCTGTGGTTAACTCCCAAACTGCAACTGTCATTTTCACAATAAAGAATGCAATTTAAATGCATTTTTTGCTGTGAAAATGACAATGGTCCCAAAAATGTGTCAAAATTGTCCGAAGTGTCCGCCATAATGTCGCAGTCACGAAAAAAATTGCTGATCGCCGCCATTAGTAGTAAAAAAAAAAAAATTAATAAAAATGCAATAAAACTATCCCCTATTTTGTAAACGCTATAAATTTTGCGCAAACCAATCGATAAACGCTTATTGCGATTTTTTTTTTTACTAAAAATAGGTAGAAGAATACGTATCGGCCTAAACTGAGGAAAAAAAATGTTTTTATATATGTTTTTGGGGGATATTTATTACAGCAAAAAGTAAAAAATATTGCATTTTTTTCAAAATTGTCGCTCTATTTTTGTTTAAAGCGCAAAAACTAAAAACCGCAGATGTGATCAAATACCACCAAAAGAAAGCTCTATTTGTGGGGAAAAAAGGACGCCAATTTTGTTTGGGAGCCACGTCGCACGACCGCGCAATTGTCTGTTAAAGCGACGCAGTCCCGAACTGTAAAAACACCTTGGGTCTTTAGGCTGCATATTGGTCCGGGGCTTAACTGGTTAATAAAAATTAAAATAAAAATATATTAAAAAATATATATATATATTTTTTTATAAAAAATAAATAAAAAAAGGGGAGTTGTCACCTGGGACCCTGTGGGCCTCCGGGGACCTCCGGACCCCTAAAGAAATTTTTTTTTTTTTTTTAAAGGGGGTTGCCATCTGGGCCCCTGCTGGCCCGGGGCCCCCTACAACAGGGCCAGCTGTACTGGCTTATCAGCGGTAGTGTTGAGCAGAATATGCCATATTCGATTTCGCGATATATCTCGAATATATATTCGAATATTCGCTAAATTCGAATATTCGTGATATTTTATCGAAATTAAATGATTGCGATTTTTCGCTATTGCGAATGCGAAAATAATTGCGATTTTTTGATAACTGCGGTAGGAGCACTCTGATTGGCTCAGAATATTCGTGATATTTTATCGAAATATCGCAACATGCGAATGCGATATTTATTGCGCAATTTCGAGATATGCTGGAGGAGCGCTCTGATTGGCTCAGAATATTCGTGATATTTTATCGAAATATCGCAACATGCGAATGCGATATTTATTGCGCAATTTCGAGAAATGCTGTAGGAGCACTCCGATTGGCTCAGAATATTCGTTATATTTTATCGAAATATCGCAACATGCGAATGCGATATTTATTGCGCAATTTCGAGAAATGCTGTAGGAGCGCTCTGATTGGCTCACTCTGAAATCGAATATTCGAGATATTTTAACGCAATTTCACAAAATGCGAATGCGAAATTGATTGCAGATATTTCGAAAACTGCTGTAGCAGCACTCTGAAATCGAATATTTATGATATTTTAGCCAAAAAACATATTGCGATTGCGATTTTTCGATCGCGCATGCGCAATCGCGCGAACAACACGCGACCATTTCCTGGAGCCTTGCCAGTTTCCAACTTATGATCGCAACGCAATCGCAGAGCAAGATGGTTGGAAGCAATTTCACTGTATCTGAGGAAAAGATGCTGATTTGTGTAAGTATTTTGACCACTGTTATTTCATTATCTTCAACTGCATTTTAGTCTAGTTTAAAAGTTAGTATATATGATCAGATATTAGTATTTCACAAAAAATGTGTCTCCTGCTTTTACAAAACTACAAGTCCCAGCATGCCTGGACAGCTGCAGACACCCTGGTTGGCAAATGTGTATTTAGGCACTTTTCCTTGTTATTTAGCATAATGAATTTAACATTTTTTTTGGACATAGGACGTATGCGAACGTCCTGACTTCAGTGTCCTCAAGGCCCAAGGACGTTCGAATACATATTGCCCTTTAGATGTTGCAGAACTACAACTTCCAGCATGCCTGGGAATGCTGGCACTTCTAGTATTGTAAGTTCTGCAGGCCCACATTTTTCAGGCCTTTATGCACGGGTCTCTAAACTGTGGCACCCTAGATGCAGCAAAAGTAAAATTCTTAGCATGCACTGACAGACCGTGGCTGATGGGAGTAGTAGTTTTGCAACAGCTGGAGGTGGACTGGTCTTGAAACCCAGAGTTAGGTAACAAACCCGTAGTGTTTTGCAACCATTCTGCCTCCAGCTGGTTTTTTTCTGTTGAAAAGCCTGTGGCGTGCAAAACACAACCCAAAAACTCCACCCGGTGCAAGGAAAAATTTGCACACACCTAAAGAGTGACATCACAAAAAACTGCGACGGGTACATACGTCAGTGGTCCTCCGAAAAGGTCCCGTCTCTGACCCCCCGGGGCGTTAGGCTCCTGACAGGGAAAAGAGTTAGCAACGCATATCTCCCCTATACGTGTATCCTGTGTTGTTAATAATATATTCATAATTATGCAAATGATAATGGCTGCTATATTTATGCAAAAAAGGTGGCGACCGAAATGGCAGGATATAAAATCTGTCATGTTACCCCTGTCATTGATTAATAAGGCGAGAATGCTTCCAATTGTTGAATAGCATACATTTACGTCATATATCCATAAGGCTGTCAACAGAAGTATATACTTTGTTCTTCATCTTGCAGAAGTTCCTGGAAACAGGGTACGACCTGCTCCGCAGGCAGCCAGACAAAAGGGCTGTGGTCAGCGCCCTAATCACTGACTTCGGCGGCCAACACGATCACAAGGCAATAGTCAAGAAGTGGTCTGACCTGAAGAGGCGCCACATGGATCAGGTCAGACGTCTTCGGGATAGATATCATCCTAGTAAGTTATTGTTGACAGTTATGTTTTTTTTTTCAAAAGTGTATTTTGTGCGTGAACTCGAAAGAGAGAGGAGCCGGCCTGCAGGAGTTGGGAGGCCTCCCCCAGAGGCAATCTGCCACCTTTCTCCATGCCCCGGGTGGCAATGGCGGGTGTGAGGGGGTCCTCCCAACCCAACCTCGCATAGCACACCCACCGGGGGCGGGGCTGAGACCACCAAACTCAATTCACATGTAGCCGAGAGCGGGATCCGAACCCCTAGCTGCAGAGGTGAATCACTTGTCAGCGCAGTGGCAATCGCGTGGAGCCACCGCAGCTCCTTTGGTGACAGTTATGTAAGGTCATATGTAATTCATGTAAGGTCAGATGTTGTTAACCAAGATGCCATGTTGTGCTAACATATATCACCACCAGCCAAGGTATTCATAGTACTGTTGAAAAAAGACATGGGACAGCAGACAGGAACACAGAAGTTATGTGGGAACATACTTTTCCCATTGCTTTGCATGGGACTTTAAAGAAAAACCCCGACCATGGCAAATGGGGGTGGGTAAGGGTTAAACCACCTATCCTATGTTTGTGGCTGACATATAAGTAACCTGTGTGCCAAGTTTCATGTAAATATCTTTAGCCGTTTGTACGTGATGCTGGAACATACATACATACATACATGCACACACACGTTGAGTTTTATATATATAGATTCCCACTAAATTCCTGTGTTAGGCGTGGGGTTGTTATAGTAATCCCGTGTGCTCCATCAGGCCCTTTTTTTAACATGAGATCGTCTGAACGAAACAAAGGAGACAAAAACAGCTCATTTTAACATGGTGGCATCCCAGCTCACGCTCAGTCCCCTGTAGTGCCCACAAGACCCTTTAATATAACATTGTCCCATTGGTTAACTGTCTATATAAATCAATTTGTATTCATATACAATACAGCAGAGTACACAGAATTTGCATACGTCATTAGAAAACATTTTTATAATATATGAACATTGTGTTATTATAGGAGCTCCAATACCAGTTGTGCGCGCCAAGCGCAGAAGGCGCCAGGCCGATGAGGAGGAGGAGGAGGATGCGGCAGAGGAGGAGATGGATGAGGAGGAGCAGCCAGGGCCCTCCCACTCCCCAACCCCAGCTCCTGTTGAGGAGCAAGCTGAGGAGCTTCCCCACCCCAACTTCTCAAGCAGACGAGCAGGAGGAAGACAGCGGTCCTGTGAGCCTCGCTCAGGAAGGTAAATATGTGCACAATGATTAATAACATTTCAACAATAAAATGTAGATATAAAAATGGACAACATATAAAGCGCACCTGTCAGATTGTAGAACCATAATATGGTATTTATGCTAGAAGTATACAGGTAGTGCATAATTATTAGGCAAGTTGTATTTTTGAGGATTCATTTTATTATTGAACAACAACCATGTTCTCAATGAACCCCAAAAACTCATTAATATCAAAGCTGAATATTTTTGGAAGTAGTTTTTAGTTTGTTTTTAATGTTAGTTATTTTCGGGGGATATCTGTGTGTGCAGGTGACTACTATTACTGTGCAGAATTATTAGGCAACTTAACAAAAAAATAAATAGATACCCATTTCAATGATTTATTTTTAACAGTGAAACCAATATAACATCTCAACATTCACAAATACACATTTCTGACATTTAAAAACAAATCAGTGACCAATATAGCCACCTTTCTTTGCAAGGACACTCAAAAGCCTGACATCCATGGATTCTGTCAGTGTTTTGATCTGTTCACCATCAACATTGCGTGCAGCAGCAACCACAGCCTCCCAGACACTGTTCAGAGAGGTGTACTGTTTTCCCTCCTTGTAAATCCCACATTTGATGATGGACCACAGGTTCTCAATGGGGTTCAGATCAGGTGAACAAGGAGGCCATGTCATTACTTTTTTTTATTTAATACCCTTTCTTGCCAGCCACGCTGTGGAGTACTTTGACACGTGTGATGGAGCATTGTCCTGCATGAAAATCATGTTTTTCTTGAAGGATGGTGACTTCTTCCTGTACCACTGCTTGAAGAAGGTCTCTTCCATAATCTGGCAGTAGGACTGGGAGTTGAGCTTGACTCCATCCTCAATCCGAAAAGGCCCCACAAGCTCATCTTTGATGATACCAGCCCAAACCAGTACTCCACCACCACCTTGCTGGCGTCTGAGTCGGACTGGAGCTCCCTGCCCTTTACCAATCCAGCCACGGGCTCTTCCATCTGGCCCATCAAGACTCACTCTCATTTCAGCAGTCCATAAAACCTTAGAAAAATCTTTCTTGAGATATTTATTGGCACAGTCTTGACGTTGCAGCTTGTGTGTCTTGTTCAGTGGTCGTCGTTTTTCAGCCTTTCTTACCTTGGCCATGTCTCTGGGTATTGCACACCTTGTGCTTTTGGGCACCCCAGTGATGTTGCAGCTCTGAAATATGGCCAATCTGGTGGCAAGTGGCATCTTGGCAGCTGCACGCTTGACTTTTCTCAGTTCATGGTCAGTTATTTTGCGCCTTTTTTTTTCCACACACTTCTTTTGACCCTGTTGACTATTTTGAATGAAACGCTTGATTTTTCGATGATCACGCTTCAGAAGATTTGCAATTTTAAGAGTGCTGCATCCCTCTGCTAGATATCTCTCTATTTTGGACTTTTCAGAGTCTCTCAAGTCCTTCTTTTGGACCATTTTGCCAAAGGAAAGGAAGTTGACTAATAATTATGCACACCTTATATAGGGTGTTGATGTCATTAGACCACACACCTTCTCATTACAGAGATGTACATTACCTAATATGCCTAATTGGTAGTAGGCTTTCGAGCCTATACAGCTTGGAGTGAGACAACATGCATAAAGAGCATGATGTGGTCCAATTACTCATTTGCCTAATAATTCTGCACTCCCTGTATGTGTTAGACACACAACAAATGTATAGACATGATAATGATTGATTAATAAGCAAAAAAAATATTTTATGTATTTGTTAACGGTCTTTGTAATCAAATTGTTTTTTCTTATATCATAACAGCTGTAAAAGAGATTATGCAGAGACAAGCAGCAATAACGAAAAGGCAAGAATTAATTATTGCTAACCAGAGGAAAATGTGCTATTTAGCCAATCAAAACAAGCAACTGGAGGAGCAACAAATGAGAGAAATGCGGGAATTGGAAAAATTGCAGAAGCGCATGAGCCAATCACTTTGATTTTTTTTTTATAATAAAAAATATTATTTTTTGGAAATGTTTCATTTCTTTTTGAGATAGATTTTTAGGTTTTTCAACACATCTAACTTCACATCGAACAAATCAACATCAACACATCTAACTTCATAATAAGCAACAACATTTTATACTATTAATTTATTTAACACAAACCTAGGACAAACTAAAGCACACGGACACAGACACGACGAACACAAAATAAACTGTTGAAAAATGAACATAACAAAAGCAACAATATATATATATATATATATATATACAGAGAGAGAGAGAGCAAGAAAGAGAGAGAGAATGCAGATGAGCTCTTGCAGACAGCCCAATGGTTGCAGTATAAATGCCGCAAAACAGGGTTTAACATAAGGTTCATTGTTATAGTTACAATTGCTGTTTAGATCCGGTCTTGTAGCGGAGGCTGTTGGTGGATCCGCTGTGCCAGAGAGGTCATGAAGCTTTACTCAGCATGGAGGCAGCAGCAGTAGTATTAAAATATAATGTAACTAGACAATGCATTTCCTGAGGAAAATGCGAGTGGGAATACTAAATAGCTTAATTGCTGAGCCCCTTGCCAAAGACATTCACCATAACCCCACTACACTATCTTTAGGACACACAGCTTCTTTCTCTATCTGCAAAGTATAGAGTATGCTGACTTCCTGGTCGCCCCTCCCCCCCTCAAGAGGTTTCCCCTCCCCCCCAGGTCAGTGAGGAGGAATATTGCACTGAGGTCAGGAAAGTTATTTATGGAAAGAAATAACATTACAAACGCTTTTAATTCACAGATCAAATACATGATTTAAGCCTCCAAACAAAGCTTAATAAATCCTCAACCGTACATGCGATCGATACAACGACTACACCGTTTGAAATACACGGCCCTTGTGAACGCATCGATATGAAATTTATGTTGATAAACTTAAAAATGTGGCCATGTCTGCGATTTAGAAAAGAGCGTCTTTGTGAGTTCTGCAGCAACATTTTTTAGATAATTTAACATGAGAGTCTATGAGACATAATTTCTGGCTGTTGCTCCAATAACTAAAACTAAAATACGTATCGCAGAATTGATCACATTGCCAGAAACCAGACAAGCATAGCTACGTTTTGATATAAAAATTGTGTATGAAAAGTAGATCTTGTGGGCGTGAGAGCAATTTGTTTCCCCTTTTTCTAAAGATATTTTTAATTACAAAGATCTCCAATGTTAAGGTCACATGACAGACTCTAAATCCCCTCCATAGGATTACATTATAACCGATTGCATTTTTGTAAAAAATTCGCCAAACGTAAATTGCGTTTTCACCAAAAAATTGTAAACGATAACGATCTGAAAAGTCATAGCCGGATAGCTAAATATTTTGTGACCGCTTTAAAGTTTGTTTAGTGTCTGTAAGTGAAAGTATGAAGTAGCTGAAACTTTTGGCAGGGCATGTGAATTCAAAGGGGAAAAGGATGTTCTCATTGACTTCAATGTTAAAAAAAAGGGTCTAAAAGCTTAAAATTTATAAAAGTGTAAATAGTCGAAAAAAACTTGAAGAAGTCCCATCATTAGCTGAACGAGACGAACATTTTTACAGTTGAATGGTCTCAATAGCTGAAAGTATGCCGAAGTTACGCAGAACCAAAAAACGTAAGGAATAATAAGATTACTAAATTTACGGATATCAATACTAGAAATGTTTATTAAAGCATTCACACTAATTAAGATTAATACATTTACGGGTATCCATACTGGGAATGCTTATTAAAGCATTCCCACTAAGTATCACACAGGCAGGATTTACAAGCAGTAGTGGTAATAGTACTAGATAGCATAAAAACACTTGGGGAATACTTTACAGCATCAGTAGTGGTCATAGTAGTCAATAGTTTACCAAAAAATTGGGACACAGGTGTCTTGACAGAGCTGTAATAGTAGTAGTAGACATTGACAATACAGTGTCAAATCACTCGGGCAAGAGGTGCCATGATGAACAGCAGCAGCAGCATCAGTAGTGGTAATAGTAGTATAGAGTGGCAAATAACTAGTGACATAGGTGTCTTGATTGAGCAGTAGTAGTAGACATTGACAATACAGAGTCATATCACTTGGGCAGGAGGTGCCATGATGAACAGCAGTGGTAATAGGAGTATATAGAGTGTGAATTAACTGCTGACATAGGTGTATTGACTGAGCAGCAGAAGCAGCAGTAGTAGTATTAGCAGTAGTAGTTGATACAGAGTCATATCACTTGGGCAGGAGGTGCCATGATGAACAGCAGTGGTAATAAGAGTATATAGAGTGTGAAATAACTGCTGACATAGGTGTATTGACTGGGCAGCAGCAGCAGTAGTAGTATTAGCAGTAGTAGTTGATACAGAGTCATATCACTTGGGCAGGAGGTGCCATGATGAACAGCAGTGGTAATAGGAGTATATAGAGTGTGAAATAACTGCTGACATAGGTGTATTGACTGGGCAGAAGCAGCAGTAGTAGTATTAGCAGTAGTAGTTGATACAGAGTCATATCCCTTGGACAGGAGGTGCCATGATGAACAGCAGTGGTAATAGGAGTATATAGGGTGTGAAATAACTGCTGACATAGGTGTCTTGACTGGGCAGAAGCAGCAGTAGTAGTATTAGCAGTAGTAGTTGATACAGAGTCATATCACTTGGGCAGGAGGTGCCATGATGAACAGCAGTGTTAATAAGAGTATATAGGGTGTGAAATAACTGCTGACATAGGTGTCTTGACTGGGCAGAAGCAGCAGTAGTAGTATTAGCAGTAGTAGTTGATACAGAGTCATATCACTTGGGCAGGAGGTGCCATGATGAACAGCAGTGTTAATAAGAGTATATAGGGTGTGAAATAACTGCTGACATAGGTGTCTTGACTGGGCAGAAGCAGCAGTAGTAGTATTAGCAGTAGTAGTTGATACAGAGTCATATCACTTGGGCAGGAGGTGCCATGATGAACAGCAGTGTTAATAAGAGTATATAGGGTGTGAAATAACTGCTGACATAGGTGTCTTGACTGATCCAGAGGAGTCATGGGAGAAAATCATGTGGTCAGATGAGACCATAATATAACTTTTTGATCATAATTTCACTAACCGTGTTCGGAGGAAGAATAATGATGAGTACCATGCCAAGAACGCCATCCCTAATGTGCAGCATGGTGGTGGTAGCATCATGCTTTGGTGGTGTTTTTCTGCACATGGGACAGGGTGACTGCACTGTATTAAGGAGAGGATGACCGTGGCCATGTATTGCGAGATTTTGGGCAACAACCTCCTTCCCTGAGTTAGAGCTTTGAAGATGGGTCGAGGCTGGGTCTTCCAACATGACAATGACCCAAAGCACACAGCCAGGATAACCAAGGATTGGCTCTGTAAGGAGCATTTCAAGGTTCTGGCGTGGCCTAGCCAGTCTCCAGACCTAAACCCAATAGAGAATCTTTGGAGGGAGCTCAAACTCCGTGTTTCTCAGCGAGAGCCCAGAAACCTGACTGATGTAGAGAAGATCTGTGTGGAGGAGTGGGCCAAAATCCCTCCTCCAGTGTGTGCAAAGCTGGTGTTAAACTACAAGAAAGGTTTGACCGCTGTAATTGCAAAGAAAGCCTACTGTACCAAATATTAACATTGATTTTCTCAGATGTTAAAATAGTTATATTCAGCACTGTAAATACATCAGGTCCGGGGCTCCATCAGGGAATGCATGACAAGGGACCCTTCAGCGCCCTGAACCGACGACGGGTGCCAGAAAGTCACCGCCGATCCAGGACTCATTCATCTTTATGAATGTGAGTCTGTCCACGGAGTCTGTGGACAGACGGGTCCTCTTGTCCGTGACCACCCCACCTGCCGCGCTGAATGTCCGCTCAGATAGTACGCTGGAGGGGGGCAAGACAATAACTCCAGCGCATACTGAGCGAGCTCGCGGCAGGTGTCCAATCTGGCAACCCAGTACTCCATGGGGTCGTCGGTGCTCATACTGTCAGAAGCACCGACGGACGCCATGTAGTCTGCCACCATGTGGGCCAGCCGCTGGTGGTGACTGCTGCTGGTGCTGGTACTGGGTCGCTCGGTTTGGAAGAACATCCTCATCTCATCCATTAGGTCCCCTGCTCGGCTGCTGCTGGGTGCAGCCACCTGCTGGGTGAGATGAGGGGGGACAACTAGAGGCCGGGGAGTTGCCTGCTCCAACCGGCTGACAATGCCTGCCTGCAGTTCCTCCATCCGGTGCTGCCTCCGGCTGGCTGGGATGAACTGCTCCAGTTTCCCCTTGCACCTGGGATCCAAAAGGGTGGCCATCCAGAAATCATCCCTCGCCTTGATGGTCTTAACCCGGGGGTCCCTCCTGAGGCATCTCAGCATGTGGGCAGCCATGGGGAAGAGCACAGCCCGCTGTGACTCCTCACTGCTGGCCAGGTGAATGAGGTCCGACTCTTCATCCCTGAGGCGCTGCTGGTCACGCTCAGAGATGCCCAACCCCCGGACTATCGGTGCCCCCAACACCGGCTCTCCCTCCTGACCAGGCCCTGACTCCGGGACGACACCAGCAACCACCTCCTCCTCATCATCATCATCCTCCTCCTCGTCCTGGCCCTGGTCTCGGTGGAGCATTGCTGACTCCTCCTGCTCCACCAAGGCACTCTCCCCAGCTTCGAGCAGGCGATCTAGTGTCCTCTCCAGCATGAACACTATTGGCAGCACGCTATTGAGGCCGACGTGCTCACTGCTGACCATCTTGGTCGCCTGCTCGAAGGAGGACAACACTTGGCAGACCTGCTTTATCTGCCCCCACTCCACAGGCGATGAAAGGGAGTTGTGGTGAAGCCCTCTCAGTGCGTAGTTCCATCAGGTACTCCCTCACCGCCCTTTGCTGCTCCCACAACCTCTTCAGCATGTGGAGGGTGGAGTTCCACCGCGTCACACTGTCCACAATCAGCCTGTGAAGGGGCAGACTGTACTTCCGCTGCAACTCGGACAGGGACGCGGTAGCGGTTGGGGAGCGCCTGAAGTGGCTGGCAATCCTACGCGCCTTTGCCACAATGTCACTCAACCCGGGATAAGTGCGCAGCCAGGTTGAGGACATGTGCCAGACAGGGCACGTGGGTCAGACTGCCAGCACTGAGGGCGGCGAGTAGGTTGCTGCCGTTATCGCAGACAACCATACCTGCCTGGAGCCTTCGGGGTGTCAGCCACTTCTGGACCTGAGCCTGAAGTGCTTTCAGCACTTCTTCTCCAGTGTGTCTCCGGTCCCCTAAACTAACAAGCTGGAGAACGGCCTGACAGCGCACGTGCCCCACACTTGAGTAGCTACGGGGGCGCTTGCTGGGAGGCTCAGCAGCTGCGGAGACAGTGGCTTGAGGGAGACCAGCAGTTCTCCCCTGGACACCCCGGGGCGGCACCACAAGATCGGTTGCCGCCGATCCCTCACCGACGCCTCGGAGGGAAACCCAATGGGCCGTGAAGCTGATGTAGCGCCCCTGCCCATGCCTGCTGGTCCAGCCATCCATTGTCAGATGAACCCTGTCGCTGACAGCGTGATCCAGCGACAGGGTTACATTCTGCACAATGTGCTGGTGTAGGGCAGGGACACCAGTCCTGGCAAAGAAATGGCGGCTGGGGACACGCCATTGGGGTTGGGCCTGCTCCAACATCTGCCTGAAGGGGTTGCTGTCAACTATGTTGAAGGGCAGCAGATGTTGGGCAATAACCCTTGCCAGGAGCCCATTGAGGGAACGCACACGTCGGTCTCCAGGGGGGAAGGGAGTGGTGCGGTCAAAGGCGTCTGAAATTGACGCCTGGCGCCGGACGGCAGTGCGGGACACAGACGCGGAGGGTGCTGTGGAAGTAGAGGTCTGGCTGCCGGTACCAGTACCTCTACTAGAGGGAGCATGACCTGCTGGAAAGAGATGAAGATGTGGCAGGGGCTGCTGTACCCTGCTCACTTGTGGTGGTGGCGCTGCTACCACCACCACGCTTCATCTCGTCAAACACCGCCCAGTGGTTTATCCTCAGGTGCTGGTTCAGGGCTGTGGTACCCACCCGAGCCAAACACTTCCTTCTCTTCACCCTCACTTTACAAATCCGGCAGATGGCCACGGTAGGGTTGTCTGCCACCAGGGTAAAGTAGTTCCAGACAGGTGACTTCAGCACCGCCCTCCTGTCAGATGGGGTGACGCTTACTTGCACCTGCTGGGACTCGGTGCGCACAGGTGGAGCTGCCTGCTGCTGCTGCTGCTCCTCCTGACACCTCCTGCTGCCATCACCAGTGACGATGGTCTCCCTGGTGGTGACCTGGCGCACCGTTTCACCAGGGTGCCTACCTTCCCCGTCGTCACTGACGTAGTGAGCCGACGCGTCAGATGGCAACCATGATGGGTCACCCTCTTCGCCCCCAGAGATGTCAGACCAAGGGCTGAGATGTGTTGGTCTGAGGGAACCAACTGACATGGAGCCTCTAGCCTGGCTCCGCTGTCCCCTCACCCACGCCTGGGTCTGACTAGGTGCTGCTGTTTCCTGCACCAAAACAGCAGCACCAGTTTGAAGGGATGTCTCTGGGATACTGCCAGCAGGTATCCCATCCTCCTCATCCATCCCTTCAAAAAGGTCCTGACCATCAGGACAGAGCTGAAGGTCTGCCTGATGCATGGCCTCCCCCAAGATATCCCTCTCACTGTCACTGTCGAACAGTAAGATGCTGGACTCTTGGGGGCTGGGGGGGGTACTACAGGCACCGGTGTAATGGTGGTACTACTGTGAGTCGGGACCGACGACTCAGTGGCACTGCTGTGCCCCATGTAGTCCACCACTACTTCAGCCTGAGATGGCAATATCGGGCGGCTGCCCGATGGGAAGAACTCCCGGATCAGGCGGACTCCCCTTGCACCCGATCCTCTACCACTAGTAGGGGCACGAGAGGTACCCCGTGCTGGCAGCGACCCAGCACTGGGAGTAACTCCCCTACCCCTGCTGCCACGGCCACGGATGCCGCTCATAATTGCTGATATGTGTGTGGGGGGTGTAAACTTTATTGGGGGGGGGGAATGTGAGGAAAATGTGTTTTTGTGTTTTTTTTTACAAGACAGGCACGCAGACAAAGACGTACACAGACAGCTACTAAACTATAAGAAAAGTAGTACACCAAAGACAAGGACTACAAAATTAAAGAAAAAAAAAAAAGCACTAAACAAACACTAACTTTTTTTTTTTTTTTTTTTTTAAACACAAAACACAGACACTAAACACACACTAAGCTAAGCTAGATGAAATAAATGTACACTAACAGTGTGTACACTTACTACACAAAATTTAACTAAACTGAACACAAAACTTAGCTTTTAGAAAAGCTCTTTAGGAAAAACTAAGCAAAATGTGCACTGAAATGACTAGCAAATATCACTGAACAGCGAAGCTGCAAGATCAAACAGTAACACAAGATGAACAAAACTTAGCTTTGAAAAAAGCTCTTTTAGAAAGCTCAGCAAAATGTGCACTGAAATGACTAGCAAATATCACTGAACAGCAAAGATGCAAGATCAAACAGTAACACAAGATGGAAATAAGATCTCGCGCCAATAAAAATTAAATTAAATAAAGTGAAAAATTGTATAAATAAATAAAAATATAACCAAGCTGCTCTCTGTGAAATTACATGAATGCAATTTTAAACAGTGGAGTGAAATATAGAGGCGCTAGGTAGTAGTGTGAGAACACTAAGAAATATTATGCATAAATACCTAAATATAAATGAGTGAGTATGAAATAAGAATTATATAAATAAATAATAGTGACCACGTATAACAAAAATTAACCACAATAATTGTTAAAAACAATCAATAAGAAGATTTGCACAGTATAAAGTGAAAAATGTGATAAAAAATATATAGAAATAAAATAGAGTCCATATATGTATAAATGATGAATCTTCAATAATATAGACAGAAGATCTTCCACCTTCACCAAGATATAGAAAGACCACCAAAAGTGCTCATGGATGGCACCTTACCGCAAATAATGGACCACTTTAACTAAAAAGAGGTCAATTAGGCAGATTGGAGAAAATTTCCCAGGCTTAGATCCCTCAGTCTCACAGTCTTGATAGCGCAACACTCCACGCCACATGAGGTATTAAAACAAGAGAAGGAAAAATCGCCATAGAATAATATTGTTTTTATTGTATAAAACAGAAGAACAAACGCCAAATGGCCTCTTACTTGATGGCGTGCCTAGCCCCGGCACTGAGGTTGAAGGCGAAATACTCACGCCTTCAACCTCAGTGCCGGGGCTAGGCACCCCATCAAGTAAGAGGCCATTTGGCGTTTGTTCTTCTGTTTTATACAATAAAAACAATATTATTCTATGGCGATTTTTCCTTCTCTTGTTTTAATACCTCATGTGGCGTGGAGTGTTGCGCTATCAAGACTGTGAGACTGAGGGATCTAAGCCTGGGAAATTTTCTCCAATCTGCCTAATTGACCTCTTTTTAGTTAAAGTGGTCCATTATTTGCGGTAAGGTGCCATCCATGAGCACTTTTGGTGGTCTTTCTATATCTTGGTGAAGGTGGAAGATCTTCTGTCTATATTATTGAAGATTCATCATTTATACATATATGGACTCTATTTTATTTCTATATATTTTTTATCACATTTTTCACTTTATACTGTGCAAATCTTCTTATTGATTGTTTTTAACAATTATTGTGGTTAATTTTTGTTATACGTGGTCACTATTATTTATTTATATAATTCTTATTTCATACTCACTCATTTATATTTAGGTATTTATGCATAATATTTCTTAGTGTTCTCACACTACTACCTAGCGCTTCAGTAACACAAGATGAACAAAACAGCACAAAACAGCACAAAACGTAGCTTTGAAAAAAGCTCTTGGGTCTATTGCTTTGAAAAAAGCAGTTGATATACTGGAAAAGATGCACTGGAATCACTAAATAGCAATACAGCACTATGCTGGTGATGATATAAATCAATCAGGAACAGACACAGGAACACAGAAACAGCCTCCACACTCTCTAGCCAGCTTCAGAATCTGCAATGAAATGGTGCTGGGAGTGAGCTTATATAATGTCCGTGCAGGCAGGTTCCTATTGGTTGCTAACCTCTGACGAGTGTGGAAGGAGAACTCTGATTGGCTCTGATGCAAAAGGGCGGAGAAAATAATCGCGCAATATTCCTATTGCCGAATATTCGCATTGCGAATATTCGGCAATATAAAATGATCGCTTCAGCTACTCGGCCCAAGGTCTCTAATCATACCAGCAATGCTTTTAGACGTCTATGGAGATCACTAGGATGTGATCTGTTTTAAAAATGAAACTGTAAAAATCGCTCTGATGCGGAAGATAGGGGCGAAGAAAATAATCGCGCGATATTGCGTTTGCCGAATAATCGCATTGCGATTTTTCGAGAAAATTCAATGAACGCTTCAGCTACTCGGCCCAGGGTCTCTAATCATACCAACAATGCTTTTAGACGTCGATGGGGATATCTAGGATGTGATCTGTTCTAAAAAAAAAATTGTAAAAAATCGAATATTCGGAATTGCGAATATTCACCGCGAAATTCGAAATATAGCGCGATTTCTCGAATATGCTATATTCGAGTCGAATATTCGCAATGCGAATATTCGTGAGCAACACTAATCAGCGGCCCTGGTCATGTCACCTACCTTAACTTCTTACATCAAAGAACAAACTGTACAGCTTCCATTTTTTGTTTTTTTGCAAGTAGCTTTAAATTTGCCCACGGAATAACAGTTTTTGGGAACACAACTTTGACAAATCTAGTTAGTGTGTATGGAACACATTGGAAAAGCCAAAATCTTCGAGCCAAAAAAATCTCTCCTTTTAGTCTAGCTATGAATAGGTGAAGCCAAAATCTCACCCTTCCTGGCAAATGGACATCCTTTCAGCACACAGCAGATGTCTCGCACCCTCTGATGTTTCTCTGCCTGTGTAGAGAGGTGTGTTTGTTTCTTCTAATTTCCTCCCTAAGAATAATTCTCTCCACCTGTTTTTTTTTTTTTTGATTGACTTTTATTGCCAAACCCCCCACCTCCCCTAATAGTTGTGAAAGGGTTTTCAGGTGTGTTTTGGAGCACAAAGTAGAGGACAAGGGCCTGGTGACAAACATTAGCAGATCATCTCTGGATTTTTAGGCTTCTAATCTTTGTGAAACCTTCACTTTGCAGGGGGGTATATACAAGGGGAAAAAATCTTGGACAATGTGATTCCGAAGAAGGATTCATTTATTCACCCACTTTATTCTTTGATGTCCACCTTTCACAGAGCCTTTTTTTAAGGCAGTCCCTTGATTCTATTTTTACTAGTTTGAAACTGACCTGTTGTGGAACATGTATTTAGAGGCCAGGAAATGTCCAAACACTTCTATTGGGAACACTAAATAGGTAACATATACACTCGAGTATAAGCCGAGATTTCAAGCACATTTTTCTGTGCTGGAAATGCCCCCCTCAGCTTATACTCTAGTCATCTTGTAGTGCTTGATCTCCCCGAATTTGGGGACCTGGTACAGGCCAGCCGTAGGTCCCCTGGACCACAAAATGGTCACACATGTAGCCCTACTCTTCCTCTACCAGTGTGCAAAGTTTTTTTGTCTGAGTGACCTACAGCTGGGGATCACTCATTTTTCAGAGTCAGGCACCCCTTCCATACACTCCCATCTTAAACGTCAGTCTAGTCAGGGGCACAGTGAGGCATGCAGATGGACACCCTAGGATTGTAGTCAAGCAACAATTGATTGATCATTAGGCATGTGCATTTCGTTCCGAATTGAAATTCGGACGAATTTTTCATTATTCGGACATTCGGATGCATACGAATTCCCGAATTGCAATATTAATGAATTTACCGAATCCGAACGAACGTTTTCGTTTCCGAATCGAAAACCCGCGGACGAATTAAAAAAAAAATTCTATTCGAATTGAATTCGAACAAAAAATTATATTCGAAAAGAGACTATTTGTTTTCTAATTTGGTCGAAATATTTTCGATTTCGACCGGATTTTTCGAAATTCGGTCGAAAACTAACGAATTCCGAAAACGAATTTAACACATGTAACGAATCTAACTTAACGAAATTAATTAAATAACGAATTAAAACGAAACAAAACAAATTTTTCCCTTTTGCACATGCCTATTGGTCATGATTTTTGGGGGAAAATTATGTGCCTCGGCTTATATTCGGGTCAGCTTCTACTCGACTTGACATGTGAATGTCAGCAATTTACTGACCCAACTTCCATGAAGACAACTTTAGAGATTAAATTAACGTGTTAAGTGACTAGTTTGTTTAAGGCTGTATCAAGTTATTAGCTCACAATTGTTCTAAAATACCCACTGAGACACAATTCTGGATAAAAAATATTTGCCACAAGTGTGTCTCAGGATTGAACTCTTTTTTTTTTTTTTTTTTTTTTTTAGGCACTACTCTGGAGCAGATTTTTGCCACTCTCCGCTGGCACGGAGAGAGGCTGACAGAGCTGGAGAAAGCAATCCAAATGAAAACTCACAATTAACCTTTTTAAATTTTTTTTTTTTTTTTTGTATTTTATTTTTCAAGATTGTTTATTTTTATATTTTCTATTAAAATTATCTTTTTCAAAAAATAGTTCTAACTTTCTTCATCTGGTCATATGTCCTTTCATATTTTGAATTTCTACACACTCTGAAACCCTGCAGGTACAAAACACACAGAATGCTAGCTTGAGGCATGATGGGCAGATTTGGACCATTTCTGGTGCAGTGCGAAAAACTCTCAGGTGATTAGTTACAAAAGGAAGGATGTGTAGCAGATGGTAATAGGAAAACAACCTCTTCTAACTTCAGCTGTTACCTTTAAAATGTTGTGTTTCAAGGTAATGTTTGCAACTCATACAATATTTAGTTCGAATTTTTTTTTCTCCAAAAATATACAATTGTAAAGTGCTTCTGTCTCCTTCTAAAAATTGCCAGGGATCAAGTCTGCCAAAAATCATTGTCAAAGGTAGGTTTGGTGTGTGCAAGTTTGGGAAGACTCCTCGGTGGTCAAAAGGGGTTGTATATGAAAGTAAAATCCACTTTGCACTACAAGTGCAGTCACTGTAGATCTGAAATGAGGGGAAGCTCTGCTGAATTTCTTATACAATCATTTGCAAGCTAAAATGTTGTTTTTCTGTTTCCTAGCATGTCCCACTTGAATCCACAGCAACTGCACTTCCAAGCGCAGTTTGCACTTGTAGTGCAAAGAGGATTGACCTTTTGTAAACAACTCCAATAGTATTTGTTAAGAAGACTGGCAAAGGGTCCGTTAGGCTCCTATGGTATTCTGCTCAATGTGTGCCTAGCTGGCACAATCTTAGCTTCCCCTCTTGAACACTCCAGCAATGGCAGACTTACGCCCCATACACACAATTTGATAATCTTTTGTTTTTGGAATGCATCTTTACCCCAAACATGTACTGTAGTGCAAGGGCCTGCAATATTGCATACAAATTGAAGCTCTTAAAGGGGTTGTATAGGTTTGTTTTGTATTTTATATCTTTTCCTTCCATTTCCCTTCTAAATGTTTTTTTTTCTTTGTTTGAATTTCTCACTTCCTGCTTCTCCTCAGTAAGCTTTCCACCATCATCCGAGCGGTGGCAAGTCATTTAGACCAGCTTACTGAACACCTTACTGAGAAGGAAGTGAGAAATTCAGACAAAAAACAACGAAAAAAAACATTTAGAAGGGAAATGGAAGGAAAAGATAAGTGAACCAACAATGCACTACCTTAAAGTAACCTATTTGTAAATTACAAAACAAACCTTTAACCCCTTTAAGCTTTGTGCTCATATTATCTAATTTGTTAAAAATAAATATATATATTCACAAAATCTAATAGTGTGTATGTGGACTTTCATTTACAGAGTGAAATGTCTATATTAACAAACAAAACAAAGGGAAGCCTCCTATTCAAACCAAAATTTTATTTACAAAAATAAAAAACAAACATAAAAAGGTAAACTAAATTTTAAGGATCATTTTTAAACACAAAATACATCTGAAAACAAAAAAGCAGGGGCTGCATTAATGTGGTTCCTGCCGTTGTTCCTGCCGTTGATCCTGCTGTTCCTGACGTTGATCCTGCTGTTCCTGCCGTTGATCCTGCTGTGGCTCAAGGAGCCTGGCTAACTGTTGCTGCAGAGCCATCTGCTGTTGCATCAGCATGGCCATCTGCTACTGGAGTGGGGGGTTACTGGACTGGGGTTGTGCCTGAGGGGTGGGGAAGGCATGTGAGGTGGATTGGGGTAAAACGAAATAGGTGAAACCAGGGAGGGGAGTGAAACTTTGGGGGGCAAGGTTGGTTGGGAAGCTGAAAACGGGTAAGGTAGATGGAAGTACATTTTGGGCAGGTAAAGAAGAAAAGATTTGGGGATTTGGGCTTTGGCGAAGAGGGGTAGTGAAAGTGGACCAATGGGAGAGGTTAGGTTTAGCGTGTCTGGAGGTGTGTGTGGCAGAGGGCAAGGAGAAAAGTGGAGTGGAGGTAGGTGCTGTGCGCGAAGATGTAGGCTGGTCAGGTGGGGGCATGGTAGAAGTATGGGAACAGGAAGGATCAGAGTGGTGTGTTTGGGTGTTAGGGTCTGTGGGGGCAGGTGAGGAAGTGGGTAATGCATCTAATTGGGAGGGAGGGTCCACCGGGGGGAACTTCAGAATCAGCCACCCCCTGGCTTACAGTCCCTGGCCTGGAAACAGGCACATCTTGTTGCAACACAACACCTTGCTCTTCACTGCTACTGCCCCAGCTGTGAGAGCATCTGGCGATTGTTGCATTTAGTTGCTGTACCGCTAAACGCAGGCCCCGAATCTCTTCACCACTTTGCCTGAGGACTACAGTCTGGTTGTTAAGAGCTGTAGTCAACAGTGCAAGTTCTGAAGCATGATTCTGGTCCCTACGCTGCAAGTGTTCTTGCAATTGCTGGCGGTCCTGAGCTTGTTGGCTCAAGTCTTGCTGTAAGAGCTCCAGTGTCCTTTCTACAGAATCAATTTGTGTAGAAGGCCTACCTTGCTCCAATAATCTATCCACCTGGGCAGCCAACCTTTCACCAAGATCGATAAGTTGCCTTCGCACAGGTGGCAGGGGTGCTGATTCTGCTGCATCCAATGTGGGCTGGAAAGAAAAGAAACAAAAATATTCAATTGGAAAACAAATCATTTGCATTGCTGAACACACAAACAGTAGTAAAAGTGGGTGCCATTTGCACAAACAATAAAACATGTTCAAGGCTGCGTTACTTAGCACAGGAGACTTTAACAGAACTTTTTCCAACAACTTTGCTAAAATTATGAGTTTTTCTAACAAAATGTTTGGAACAAGATGAATTTAGAATACGATTGATTAACATGCCCAGATGCTCCAGATTAGACACTATCCCATTTAAGAAAATAAACCCCTTAGTTTCCATGGCTATGTCAACCCTTGATAAAAGCAACTAGATGGAACAATTACCAATGTATATTTGTGGGCAAGCAACAAATATAAAGGTTATGTGTAAACACTTGTGGCAAAGAAGATTCATTATTTGAACTTACCACCTGTGAAGGCAACTCAGCAGAAGCAGCTGCAGCTGCATTTTCTTCAAAAGCCTAAAACCCCCCAAAAAAAGCTGGCATTACAACAAGTACATAGGACTCCTTTCAATGTTCCCCACACATTTTTTGACTTACACATACCCCCACATTGGATGCAGGATCATCCCCCACTCCAGCAGCAGCCATACTCAACTCAGGATCTGCAGTTCCAAAAAAAAAAGTACCGTATTTATCGGCGTATAACGCGCACTTTTTCCCCCTTAAAATCAGGGGGAAATCGTGGGTGCGCGTTATACGCCGATGTCATTATCGTTTACCAATGGGGGGGGCGGGGATTGGGCGGGAGTGTCGTGCCGGCCGTCCCACCTCGCATGGGACAGCCGACGGCGTACTAAGAAGATTAAAAAAAAGTCCCTTCTCTCCTCTTCTTGCTCCTCCTCCCCCTCCGAGTATAGCTTCAGATTGGAGGAGGAGAGGAGGAGGAGGAGACTGTGTGGTTTGAGCGGTTTGAGCGGGAGACTGTGTGGTTAGATGCCGACCTGATCGGCTTTGCGGGCATCCATGGGGACCCAATGCGGCGCTGTATCAACACCCGGAGATCAATACGGAACGGAACGGAATGGGTGTCAACACCCGGAGACCTGATCCGACGTGAGACATTGGGACTACAGACGCTGACGCCGAAGCTGAAGCTGGGTGAGTGGAGCGGCTCATGCTGTGACAGGAGAAGCAGGTAGGAGGGCAGAGTATCCCCCCCCCACCCATACAGCACTCACAGGCAGTTTGAAAATGTGTAATGAGCTGGGATGTGATCTATATGTAATGTGCTGGGATGTGATCTATATGTAATGTGCTGGGATGTGATCTATGTGTAATGTGCTGGGATCTGTATGTAATGTGCAGGGGGGCTTTGGAATATAAAAGGGGCTGTTGAAAGTTTTTTTCCTAAAACTTCCCTCCTAAAATTAGGGTGCGCGTTATACGCCGGTGCGTGTTATACGCCGATAAATACGGTAAGTAAACATCCAAAATAATCATTCATTTCGAACAAACATTTTGCACAGTTTGTCTACATGAATCATGTGGACAAATATTTCTATGTGACCTAGCTTGCAAATGTTAGCACTGGCAAACCAGCACAAAACCACCAGTAAAGAGGCCTTTTCCCCCCATATATGTGTGAGTGTTTGCTTTGCAATGGAGGACACCCTATTCACTGAATTCTGGATATAAAGCATGAGCACCCACCTAACCCCCTCCCACCACCACCAAATGTATTTTAATGTACAAGCATATGGGGCGTTGGCAGTTAAAAAACATACTGACCTAGATCTTCCTCCTGGCTTCGGTGCAGTGGGAAGGTGCTCGCCGCCGCTGACTCCTCCTCCTGCTGGTGTGTTGCTGTGAAGATATTTTTAAGGTTAAATGTAAGTTTCCTCTTACTGTTGTATTTTTGGCAAACAAAGCAGAGCTCATTGAATGAATGAAAAACTTATATAGCGCGGCACATGCGAACCAAATCGCCTCTGGGCGCTTGTTGTTCCTGTCTCCTTTGATATCAAAAGAGATGAGTTTTGATCTTTCTCCTGAACGCTAAGTGATTTTCTCCAACCGAATGCTGGTTGGTAAAGCGTTCCATAGTCTGGGACCCTGGACCGCGAATCTTCTTTCTCCTTTGGACTTGTACTTGGCTTTTGGTATTTGGAGCAGATTTTGGTAGGTGGATCGCAGAACGCGATTGGAGTTGTGAGCTTTTATTTTTTCGCATAGATAATGGGAAGCATTCCCATGGATACATCTATGCGTTAGACAGAGTGCTTTAAAAACAATTCTGTCTTTTACTGGCAACCAATGAAGGGTTCTCAGTGAAGGTGAGATTGATTCCCAGGGTTTTTTCCCAGTCACTACTGACGGCCGTATTTTGAACGACTTGCAGACGGGCGATTTGGTACTTTGGGAGTCTGAGGTAAAGGGCGTTTGCATAATCCAATCTGGAGTTTACAATCGCTCCCACCACGGCCGCTATGTCTTCTTTGGGAATAAAAGGAGTGAGTTTGCGTAGTAAGCGCAGCACATGGTGAGATCCGCTGACTACTGACCCTATTTGTGCGTCCATTGTCATGTAGGAGTCGAAGATGAATGAATGAATGAATGAATGAATGAATGAATGAAAAATTTATAGAGCGCAACACATGCGAACTGAATCGCTTCTGGGCGCTAGTTGTTTGTTGACTCATGACCTCAAAAGAGCAGAGTTTTGATCCGTCTTCTGAAAGTCAGGTGGTTTTCCTCCAACCGAATGCTGGTTGGTAAAGCGTTCCATAGTCTAGGACCCTGGAAAGCAAACCTTCTTTCTCCTTTGGATTTGTATTTAGTTTTTGGTACCCTGACCAGATTTTGGTCGGTGGATCGCAGAACGCGATTCGAATTGTGGGGTTCTATCTTGTCGCAAAGATATTGCGGAGCCTTCCCATGGATGCACTTATGTGTAAGGCAGAGTGCTTTAAATGCAATTCTGTCCTTTACTGGCAGCCAGTGAAGGGTTCTCAATGAAGGTGACCCCGAGACTTTTGACTTTGGCGCTAGGGGAGATGATTTTGCCCAGAATGGGCGGGGGTATCCAAGTTGTTGCAGGTTGATTCATACGCTTGGCGTGAAACAGGAGAAGTTCTGTTTTCGCTCCGTTGAGTTTAAGATAACTCTTTGTCATCCAGTTCTCTATCAAAGAGAGGCATGTCTCTAGATTGAGATGGTGATCCTTTTTGTTGCAAATGCGGAAATACAGTTGCGTGTCGTCTGCAAATGAGTGATAAAGCAGTTTTTGGCTGCTAAAGAGGACGAAGATAGATGTTAAACAGCACTGGCGATAGAGGCGATCCTTGAGGGACTCCGTACGATACCGTGCGTTTCTCAGAAGTGAAAGGTCCCAATTTCACTGTTTGTGATCGGTTTTCCAAAAAAGAGGAGAACCAAGGTAAATCACCTTCTGCGACTTTGGCTACGTCAGCTAACCGAGTAAGTAATAGTTTGTGGTCTACAGTGTCGAAGGCAGAGCTTAAGTCCAGCAGAACCAGGAGCCAAGATTCTCCTTCGTCTGCGGCCTCGAGAGCGTCTTCCCATATTTTGAGCAATGCTGTTTCCGTACCGTGTCCGGGGCGGAAACCCGATTTGAAATGGATCAAGTAGGTTATGGGTATCTAGATGCTGTTGCAGCTGTTGTACCACTACTTTCTCCATTACCTTGGAGAGGACGTTTAGGCCTGTTATGGGACGGCGGTGAAGTGGGTCCTTGGGGTCTAGGGTGGGTTTCTTCAAGATGGGTTGATTACTTACCAGGGGGGACCTGGTCAGTCTGTGTGGGCGGCTCATCGGGTTGTGGCGGGCCAGAGGGGCTGCCAGGGGTAGATGACACAGGACTTGGCGCTGCAATTCAAGCACATAAAATTTGAACAAATCCAACATCAAGACACACTTTTAAAATGGTACATGTGATTTTAACTTACCATGCTGGATATCATCAGTGTCATCCCGCGAATCCACACCAAGAACGGTCTCCAGGCTGATGATATCCAGCAATTGCCTCTGGTAGTCCGTGAGCTGGCTCAGATGTGATTGAGCCACACTCAGTCTGGTCACATACCCCTCGCGAGCCCATCTGCCCAGTAATTTCTTGAGCCGCCCCACCAGGTCATTCAGGTGCTTCTGCACCTTGTCAGTGGTACGGCGAGCACGGCCTCCCACTGCACTCACTGCCACAGCAATTTATTGCCACAGGTGCTCCCTATGCGGAGCACCCGCCCGCGTTGTTCCAAGGCCCCCGGATTTCCTGATGTCTTGCGACATATTGGGCCACCCGGTTTTCTCCAGCCGAAAAGGGGGGGCAAACGCCCTTGTGGCCTTTGGGAGGAACCCTCCCCTGGCGAAGCCGGGCTTGGCACCATCTCGGCTCTCCTCCTCCTTCTTCAAGCCGAAACACGGCCTTCCAGCCTCACACCCCTGGGCCTTCTGGTGGGGGGGGGGCCCATGATGACAAATCTAAATCTGGAAAAAAAAATTTAAATGTAATTTGTTGGATTAAACCATGGAGAACATAAAGAGCTAGCAACCAAGGGTGGAGGAGGAACTTACAGGGTAGGAACCCAAAATTTGGCCCAGCAGGAACAACTGTCAAATCTAACTCCAAATCTGGAAAAAATAAATTGTTGGATTAAACCATGGAGAACATGAAGAGCTAGCAACCTGCAACCAAGGGGGAGGGGGGTGCAAAGGGTGCCATGTCTCCGAAAAGTTGGAGTGCAGAGGGGATCCATGGGAAAATCTAATTTTAAGATGCAATGCTATACATAGAGCTCAATGCAAAATTCCATTGAGTAAGGTGTAATAGAGGGAGCAGACAAGGCTGACGACTCCATAGTGTAATCAAGTTACTAAACTCCATGGAGCCTTTCCCCTCAACTGCTGCAATAAACATGAAAAATCGTGTTTGAGAATCAACATGCACTTGACCAGCCCCTGCAGAGCAGATATGATGCAGGAAACATTTGGATGCATAAAGCCATTACCCAGCAGTACATTACAATGCATGTGCTGCTGGGCTGGAACAAAAAGCTTTGACTATATAGTGCAAGGGCCTGCCTGATTGCCTACAAATTTGAGCTCTTACAATAAGACATCATATTATATGGTTTTGCTAAATCTGCAGCCAAAAATCTGCATAAATTCTAAGAGTGTGTATGGGGTGTTAACCAGAATGTCTGTATATTTGTAGAGGCAAAGAGTTTGGAAACAACTTAAAACCACATAGCTAATATGTAAACTCCATGCAGTGAGTGTACTAATTATACACACACTTCTTTTTTGGGGGGGAAATTCGCAACTAAAGAGATTTCCTAAACACAGCATGGTATTTGTAAACAAATGAGAAATTATTAGCAAATAAAAACACTTTAGGGAAATTTTCAGTGGAAGCACATGGCAATGAAGGGATTCTTTCGAGCAGGTTATAGTTAAATATGTGACTTACCTTTAGAAGAAAGTTGTCAGAACTCTGCATCCAGAAGAAAGAATGAAGAGCAAACAGTGCACTTTTTATACAAGAGCAGGGTGTGGCTCATGGATTTGCCGCGCACTTTTTGCGCGCAAAGTGGTTTGGCGCATAAAACTCCCGCGCCGGGGGCGTGGTTTGTTGCGCATAACTGTGTTCATCGGGGCATTCCTATGCGCCTACAAATACACCTGGCCTTTTTGACATTCTTTTTGCACTTAAGATGGCACAGATTGAGAATGTTCTGGCTGTGGCTATATGCCTGATTCAACAGGCCATACTGGATGAATTGATGGAGAAACAGGCAACGGGGATTGCTACACCCCGTATTCGGCAACCCTGGCTGTTCATGCCACGTGCCTTAATAGAAGGGATGAGGGACAGTGATGTGCGGACCAGATTCCACCTTTCCAGAGGAGCCATTTACTACCTGTATGCCCTTATAGAAGAAAAACTACAGCCAACAACGGCAAGAAGCCAGGCAGTTCCTGGCATGGTCAAATTGCTGGCCACCCTCTATTTTGGGCCGTGGCAGCTTCCAAACAACCTCTGGCCTTATCTTGGGAATCGGCCAACCAACGGTGTCCAGGGTGTTTATGCGGGTCATTAATGCCATTCTTGACCTTGTGCCACAATTTATACACTGGCCACAAACTGAAGAGGAGTGGACTGATGTGAAGGTGGCTTTCTACCAGCGTGGAGAATTTCCACAAATCCTGGGGGCCATTGATTGTACCCATGTTGCTATCAGGCCCCCCAGGAGATGTGAAGTGGACTACAGGAACCGTAAGCAGTACCACTCTCTGAATGTCCAGGTAGTGTGTGACGCCAGACAGCGGAGAATGAGTGCGCGGACGGGTTTTCCAGGGTCATGCCATGATGCTTTTATTCTTCGCCAGACTGCCCTATATCAAAAATTTGAGAGTAGCCAAATGCCCTCAGGATGGCTTATTGGTAAGATATAATGGAAAAACATTTGCTTAACCACTTAAGCCCCGGACCAATATGCTGCCTAAAGACCCAAGGGGTTTTTACAGTTCGGGACTGCGTCGCTTTAACAGACAATTGCGCGGTCGTGCGACGTGGCTCCCAAACAAAATTGGCGTCCTTTTTTCCCCACAAATAGAGCTTTCTTTTGGTGGTATTTGATGACCTCTGCGGTTTTTTTTTTTTTGCGCTATAAACAAAAATAGAGCGACAATTTTGAAAAAAATGCAATATTTTTTACTTTTTGCTATAATAAATATCCCCCAAAAACATATATACAAAAAAAAAATTCCCTCAGTTTAGGCCGATACGTATTCTTCTACCTATTTTTGGTAAAAAAAAATCGCAATAATCGTTTATCGGTTGGTTTGCACAAAATTTATAGCGTTTACAAAATAGGGGATAGTTTTATTGCATTTTAATTTTTTTTACTACTAATGGCGGCGATCAGCGATTTTTTTCGTGACTGCGACATTATGGCGGACACTTCGGACAATTTTGACACATTTTTAGGACCATTGTCATTTTCACAGCAAAAAATGCATTTAAATTGCATTCTTTATTGTGAAAATGACAGTTGCAGTTTGGGAGTTAAACACAGGGGGCGCTGTAACATTTAGTGTTCACTTAGTGTGTGTTTACTACTGTAGGGGGGTGTGGCTGTAGGACTGACATCATCGATCGAGTCTCCCTATAAAAGGGATCACTCGATCGATGCGCCGCCATAGTGAAGCACGGGGAAGCCGTGTTTACACACGGCTCTCCCCGTTCTTCAGCTCCGGGGAGCGATCGCGACGGAGCGGCTATAAACAAATAGCCGCGCCGTCGTCCCGGATCGCTCCCCGAGGCTTACCGACCTCCGCATGTAGCGGGGGGGTCCCGATCGGACCCCCCACCCACGTCAAGCAGAGCACGTACAGGTACGTTGATGTGCCTGTCCGTGCCATTCTGCTGACGTATATCTACATGAGGAGGTCGGCAAGTGGTTAACCAAATCTACACCGTTTAATGTAATCAACCTGTCCTCAGGGCCCACTAACAGGCCAGGTTTGCAGGATAACTGAAATACTTCACAGGTGTTATCATTTTCTGCTCAGTGATTGCAGTATTCTAGTCTGCATCTCCCCAAGGTAATACTTAAAGCGGGGGTTCACCCTGTTAAAAAAAAAAAAAATGTTTTTTTTTATTATTCCATTACTTTCGGCATCGTAGCGCGAGCTACGGTATGCCGGTCCTAAATTTTTAATCCCCGTACTCACTGTGCTATCGTTGATTGAAGAATCCGGGGAATGGGCGTTCCTATGGTGAGAGAAGGTGATTGACGGCCGGCCCTGGCACGTCACGCTTCTCCGGAAATAGCCGAAATAGGCTTGGCTATTCACGGCGCCTGCGCATAGCCTGTGCGCAGGCGCTGTGAATAGCCGAGACCTACTCCGGCTGTCTTCGGGGAGCGTGACGTGCCAGAGCCGGCCGTCAATCATCCTCCCTCTCCATAGGCACGCCCATTCCCCGCGGGAGTCGGATTCTTCAATCAACAATAGCACAGTGAGTACGGGGATTAAAAATTTAAGACCGGCATACCGTAGCTCGCGCTACGATGCCGAAAGTAATGGAATAATGGGGTGAAGGAGGGTGAACTACCGCTTTAAAATCTGGCCTGTTAGTGGGCCCTGAGGACAGGAGTTGAGAACCAGTGTGCTAGGTTGACATGAATGGCATCATTGGGGTATATTATACTGGTGCACTCTGAATCTGGTGCAGCTGTGCATGGTAGCCAATCAGCTTCTCACCTCAGCTTGTTCAGAAGTGTTGGCACTAAAACCTTGATGAAGATTGGTTTGTAGGCAGAAGTAAGGCTGACATTGCAATCCCCAGCTTAAGGAAATTAAACCCTTATTTTCAACAAACTGGAGATTCCAAAATAAGTCTCACTTCTGCATATAAACCAATCAGCTTACCTGTTTACGGTCAACCTACCATAAGAAATTGGGCTGACTTTGACCAAAGTTTTGAACAGATCAGCCATAAGCTGGCCATACACCATACAATTTGATAAAACAATTTTTTTCCCCACAAATAAATCTTTATTGAAGGTTTTCAAAGGTAATACAAGTAGTACCAACATACATATAAGTGCTAGGCAAAAGATTCCAATTAGCAAAATACACAGAGTTTTGCATTCACAAGAAAAAAAAAAGAAAAAAGGAGAAGATCAAGCGAACACCGTCTCCATGTAATGGTTATCAAGCGGCCTCACATAAACGTATCAACGTCTGGGGTAATAATATTGTTAAAAGTATATGTAGCAGTGTATAACAGGCCTGCCTGAGTTACGTTGTAAGGGGAACCATAGAAGAAACACAATATTTAAAGTCGCTTCTAAAGGTACTATGAGCTAAAGAAGGATTAGAGGATGTGGCCGACCTCTATGTCAGTCCACACTTCCAGGGTTTATGTGAAAACTAGAACTAAAAGACTAAAAAAAGGGAGAAGAAGAAAGAAAGACAGAATAGACAATGGTCAAAGAGTGGAGAAAGAAGAAAAAAGAAAAGGAAAAATGGAGTGTAGTTGAGGGAGGGGGAGGGGGATGGAGCAGATGAGGGGGGCACTGTAAGCGGGGCATGTGGAGAGGGGGTGGGAACACCACCAACTGCCCTCCCCAGTAGAGGGCAGGCCTCATGAGAGGTATAGCAACCTATCACGTATTCATCAAGGGTTATCTCAGGTCAGATAAAACAATTTTGATTAGATTTACCCTAAACTCCATAGTGCAAGGGCCTGATTGCAAATTTTTTTTTAAAGTGTTTATATGGTTATGGTAACTCTAAAGGAAAGTTATACAAGAAAATGGTATAATGTATGGCCAGCCTTAGGTACATGTATAATGTAAACTTTGAACTTGATGGAAAAAGCACCTAACCCTTGAAGAGCACTTTTTGTGGGTGATGTAGTGGGGAAGTCACTTCCCAAACATGACATTTACTAATTCTGACTTTTCTTTTGGCAGGGGATGCCGGTTACCCCCAACTGGCGTGGCTGATGGCTCCAGTCGGGTACCCCCAGAGCCAGGCAGAGCACAGATACAATAGGGCCCACAGAAAAAGCAGGGCTATTGTGGAGTCCACATTTGGGCTCCTGAAAAGCCGATTTATGTATCTGGCCAAGCCTGGGGGAGAACTCCTGTACTCTCCTCAGAAGTGTGCCAGGATCATTCTTGCCTGTTGTATCCTACATAACATCTGTTTGGCAAGGAATGAATCCTGGGAGCCTTCTGAGGAGAGGGAGCCTGAGGTCCATCAGCCAGCAGTCGCCAGAATGAGAGAACACTGAAGCAGTATTGGTTACTCGGGCTGAGATGATCAGGCGATACTTTACACGTAAGTAATCATACCTATTTGTGAATAGGAAAATAAATAAATACATAACATGGACACACACTAAGAAATATCTGTAACCTGTTCTTGGCATTATATGGAGTCTGCGGCCATCAACATGATGCCACTGGGCAGCACAACCCCAAAATAAATGGCAAGCATAGTTTATTTTCTGACATAGAGTGGAGAAGAAGGTGTTTGTGTGTCCCTTTTTGAGAGAGCCAACCTGTCTATTATGAAATGACTTCTGTTCTGTTAGGTTTTTGATGTTTCTAATGATTTTTTTTAAATCTTTAGCTGAAAAAGCACATGAGCATTGGACCCTGGAAAACCCGTTCAGAGGGAGTGTCTGGAGTCACAGGTGTGTGCCTTAACCAAGTACCCAGGTGATACCTGGAGCACAATCACAGCTCCCTGTCCAAGGAAGCAAAGCTGTTTGTAATTCCATAAATTGGGAACATCTTTATTACCTTTGTGATAGATTTCTAACGGCAACCAAAACCTAAATATGCACAGCAAGCACTACACAGACCAGCATGCACACATGGCTCTCCTGAGTCTATAGGTGCCCAATGATAAACCTGCACCTAACTAGTCCTGTATGTGCGAAGATGTATTCCGTTTACAGGGTCCTGCTGTTTTTACAGCGTGGAGTAGATCAGAAACTTGCCTTAAGCACCATTAAGGGGCAGATTTCAGCCTTGGCTGTGTTCTTTTAATGACCTTTGGTGGCCCACTCCCTGGTGGGTACCTTTAGTGCAAGGAGTTCATCATGTGCTTCCCCTTTTTTAGACCACCTCTTCCTCCATGGGATTTGAATCTGGTGCTCTCGGTTCTTCAGGAACCTCCCTTTGAAAATACCAGAGAAATTCCTCTCTTGACAATATCCCAGAAAGTGGTCTTTTTAGTGGCCATTACATCTGTCAGACGTGTTTCTGAATTGTCATACTTTGGACGTGGTACGTGCCTTGCTGGCGTACCTGTCTGCTACGGCTCCGTTTCGGAGGTCTGACTCACTTTTTGTTCACTTTACAATGAAAAGTTCACGGCCAGCGTCCTTCGGACAAAAATCCACAAATTTGTCCGATCATGTGTATGAGGCTTTAGATAAAAATAGCTGTCCAAAAAAGTAATCCATTGACTCTGATTTAAAGCACCTGTGCAAGATGAAGGAAAACCTGGGGTACTTGAGGTAGGATTTCCACCTCAAGTGGAAAGGCAAAAGAGGGTCCATCCAGATACTAGCAAGGTGTACCTAATAAAGTGGCTGGTGCGTGTAAATCACATGAGCAATGTCTAGGTCTTTAACCAGGTTGCTGTAGTGAAGAAAAGTATACCGCTCTAAAAACAATCAATCCCCATTGCTTCCGTCCCAGCAAACCAAGAGGGTGCATCACAGGATGCGAAACATGTCAGCTCTTTTTTCCTAATCCACTTCTTGTTTGACTGCATGAATTTTGGCTGTTTTTTCCATTTGAATTTTTGTTGTTTTTTCATGTATTGAATAAAGACATCGTTTTTTGAGGAGTGCGGCGATCCAGGATTTTTCTTTCATCTCATAGGTCTTTAACCACATGACGAGCTGCCAAAGATTTGGGAGCAGCAGTTTCTAGAGCCATAGGAAAGTGTTTCCTGCCTTTTGGTATCTTTTATTTCTACAAAGAGAAAATTGAGTACTGTCCGTGATACTTTTTTTATTTGCACTAACATACAATTTTTCAGGACAAGCTTTCGGGGTGTTTCCCCTTCTTCAAGGTCCAAACAGTACTGATTCAGAAATTTTTGGGCAGAATGTTAAAACAAAACCAAAAAAAAATAAAAAATCTCAGAGGGAATGGAAGAAGGAAAAAAAAGAAAAACAAACATAAAAATCAATGGTAATAAATATAGCAGCAGAGTTTGTGAGATAAGACAGAGGGAGAGCTATAGACTTGAGGGGGGATGCGAGTCACTAATACGGCTACAATCACGTCAAGTATGACTACAAAGGAATGACAAGGGAATCTCATCTGAGTAGCTCTGTTTTAACAATGTACATTCTGTCGTTGCCCCATACATTTTTGTACAAAAGTTTTTTATAGAATTTTCTGTTTAGAATAGAAACAAATGTTGCTTTCAAATCATCCTGTGAAACAGTTTATTTGACTTTGCTGGGAGGAACATCCAACATTATATCTGTATAAGTGAATGGGTAAACAGCTTATCTGGCGTGAGTATCTGCAGCTGTAACTTCAATGAAAGCCCAGGAAGGAAATACAAGGAATGGATGAATGCTCTCAGGGTCTGCAACTGTTTCCTTTACTACAGTGCTTTCTGATTCCAGGGATTCCCCAGAGTATTTCATGGAATGTTTTCAATTTCCTTCTTACACTAGAAGCCTCAAGAGAAGCAGCAGTGCAAGTGTTTGAAATTCAGCGGGACAAAAGGCCACAGCCAAAATGGTCATTATCAGTATCTATGTTTGGATTTTTGTTATTTGATGAACATCAAGTTATAAAAGTAACATTATATATTCCATCATGTTGAACACATTCAGTTGCACATGTTATAGGATATGGTAGGTCAGACCTCGAATTTTCCACTCGCCTACTCGTGAAAATAGAAAATTAGGTCTGGCGAGGAGCTGGGCTGCCTGGTAGTGGGGGGCGAGCCCTGCTGGCGATCGGGGTTAATCGCAAGCCGTTCTTGCAGTAATCGCCCCAATGGCATAGAGGAAGTGGAGAGCCGTGGGATCGCAGAGCGGTATAGCCCGCTGTTACAACTTGCATTGAAATGTCCTCCCTTCTGCCCACAGTCCCGCCTCCTCCTGACCCCACACCTTTGATAGACAACACATCTCAGCATTGGACCCCCATTCTGTCTATTACAGGGGCGGGGTCAGGAGGAGGCGGGGCTGTGGGCAGAGTGGAGGAAATTTTAATTTAAGTTGTAACAGCGTGCTATACCGCTCTGCGATCCCACGGTTCTCCTCTTCCTCGATGCTCTCTGCCACTGGGCGATCACTGGGAGAACGGCTCTCCTCTTCCTACTGTTATAATCTGGCCGCCAATGGGAGCATGTGAGTCTTCTCTGGGGGCAAAGTGAATCTGCAATTGGGGGCACAGTGAATCTGCAGTGGGAGCACGTGAGTCTTCTATGGGGGCAAAGTAAATCTGCAATTGGGGGCACAGTGAATCTGCAGTGGGGGCACAGTGAATCTGAAATGGGGGCAAAGTGAATCTGCAATGGGGGCACAGTGAATCTGAAATGGGGGCACGGTGAATCGGCAGTGGGGGCACAGTGAATCGGCAATGGGGGCGCGGTGAATCGGCAATGGGGGCACGGTGAATCGGCAATGGAGGCATGGTGAATCGGCAATGGAGGCATGGTGAATCGGCAAAGGGGGTACGGTGAATCGGCAATGGGGGTACGGTGAATCGGCAATGGGGGCACGGTGAATCGGCAATGGGGGCACGGTGAGTCCGCAATGGGGCACGGTGAGTCCGCAATGGGGGCACAGTGAATCTGCAATGGGGTCACAGTGAATCGGTAATGGGGGCACAGTGAATCGGCAATGGGGGCAAAGTGAATCGGCAAAGGGGGCAAAGTGAATCGGCAAAGGGGGCAAAGTGAATCGGCAAAGGGGGCAAAGTGAATCTGCAATGGGGGACGGTGAGTCCGCAATGGTGAGCACGGTGAGGCTGCAATGGTGGGGACGGTGAGGCTGCAATGGTGGGGACGGTGAGGCTGCAATGGTGGGCATGGTGAGGCTGCAATGGTGGGGACGGTGAGGCTGCAATGGTGGGCACGGTGAGGCTGCAACGGTGGGCACGGTGAGGCTGTATTGATGGGCACAGGTGAGGCTATGCTGAGGTGAACTGATAAAGTTGTTGTTAATATTTATTTTTGCAACTTAATTCTGCATAAATCATTTCACAAGATAATTTATGAGGCCTGGCTAGTGGCTCAAGACTTTACATTTTGAGCCCTGTGGTAGGTAGTTGTACCTAACCACTTAAGACCCGGACCATTATGCAGGTAAAGGACCTGGCCCCTTTTTGCAATTGGGCACTGCGTCGCTTTAACTGACAATTGCACGGTCGTGCGACGTGGCTCCCAAACAAAATTGGCGTCCTTTTTTTCCCCACAAATGGAGCTTTCTTCTGGTGGTATTTGATCATGTCTGCGGATTTGATTTTTTGCGCTATAAACAAAAATAGAGCGCCAATTTTGAAAAAAAAATTCAATATTTTTTACTTTTTGCTATAATAAATATCCCCAAAAAATATATATATATTTTTTCTGTTTAGGCCGATATGTATTCTTCTACTTATTTTTGGTAAAAAAAAATCGAAATAAGCGTTTATTGATTGGTTTGTGCAAAAGTTATATTGTTTTCAAAATAGGGGATAGTTTTATGGCATTTTTATTAATAATTGTTTTTTTTACTAGTAATGGCTTTTTTTTTTTCGTGACTGCGACATTATAGCGGACACATTGGACACTTTTGACACATTTTTGGGACCATTGTCATTTTCACAGCGAAAATTGCTATAAAAATGCAAAAATGCACTGTGAAAATTGCAGTGAAGGGGTTAAGTGTGCCCTAAGGGAGTGATTCTTACTGTAGGGGGGTGTGACATCACTGATTGTCGTTCCCTATAATGAGGAATAGACGATCAGTGACAAGCCACACAGAAGAACGGGGAAGGTGTGTTTACACTCACCTCTCCCCGTTCTTCAGCTCCTGTGACCTGATCGTGGGACACCGGCGGCGATTGGGTCCCACGGTCACGGAGCTTCGGGCCGGCGGCACTTGCGCGACCCGCGGGTGGGCACTTAAAGGGCAATGTACCTGTACGTGCCTGTGCCCAGCTGTGCCATTCATGCCGATGTATATTGGCGTTAGGCGGTCCTTAAGTGGTTAAATTCTGTAAACAGAAATACACCCAAATCCATAAATGTAATTTATTGCAGCTTTATTTTTTTATATTAGGCTTTTTCTTGGTGGTCTGGCCAGTAACACACCTCCTGTATTAAACTGCCTTCCTCTCTGGATGCAGGATCACAGGGGTACCTTTTGGACAGCAGCATTGTTATCTAGGGGGAGGGGAGGGTTATATGTACTAGAACAGAGGTGTCAAGCTCAATTTCATTAAGGGCAGCATCAGCATTATGGTTTCCCTCAAAGGGCCGATTGTATCTGTAAAGCCTCATATACACGATCGGACTTCCAACAGACTTTTCCGTGGATTTTCCCCCGAATGGGCGTTGGCCATGAACTTGGTATGCATACACACAGCAGGACTTTTTCAGACAACAAACACGAACGTAGTGACATAATAGACGTACTACGTGTTTTTTCTGCTCTTTGCGGCCACCCTTTGGGCAACTTGTGCTATTGTTGTCTGATCTTTAGCATTGGTTCTGAGCATACTTGTTTGTACTTTGGACTTTAGTCCAATGGACTTGTGTACACATGATCGGATTAGACAATGTAGGACATTGGTTGCTAGAAAGTTTGTCTGTTCTCACAGCGAACATTTGTCTGATGAAAAAGACAAAGTTTGTCCGATGGAGCGTACACACGGTCGGATTGTCCACTAAAACAGGTCCGTTGGACAGTTGTCAAAAAGTATGATCGTGTGTATGGGCCACCCCACTTCCCCTATACATCAGATTCAAGAGTCCCCCACCCTCCCTTACTTCACAATGTTGCCTCCTTATCTTGTGCTGCTGTCTGGAAGAATGGGTGGAGCTGGGAAGCAGAAAGTGCAGGGTCTTAAAGAGGACCAGAAGAGAACTCAAAACTCAATGGTGAGACCAGGAAAGATGGAGACGAGGGGTTGCTGTGGCTGCAGAGAGGTGAAGGATCGGTAGAAGGAGTTCTGTCCTCTCTACTGCCAACTGCTGAGATGGGGGGTTTAGAGAAAGGCCTCACCGCATCTGCACAGAGAAGCGCAGTACCAAGAACAGGAGCTCTATCCTCCTTTCTCCTGCTGACTCTTGAGACAAGGTAGGGGCAGAAACAAGGGGATTGCCACTGCTTTATCACATTTGGCTACCTGCTGGAGTGCGCATGCGCGACGCCACCATATGCGTTTCAACACTTTTACAAATGTGATGGGTAGCTAAATGTGACAAAGAATATCGAGAATTTAGCTGAAAGGAATTTGTGAACGTTTTAGTAATTGTTTTTCGATGAGAATTTAACATTTGTAAAAGTGTTGGACTGCATATGGTGGCGTCGCGCATGCACACTCCAACGGGTAGCCAAATGTAATGGGTCGCCATAAGTGACGAAACACCACAGCTACAAGAGAGGTGCGAGGGCCACATGAAATGGCCTGGAGGGCCAGATTCGGCCCTCTGGCCTTGTGTTTGACACCTGTGTACTAGAACATTTAACACTAACAAACTGAAGCTGAACTTCAGCTAACCTTATAAAAGCAGTTAGAGTAACTGTCTTTGTCCTTATGGGATAAAGGTTTCACGTAAATAAATAAAAGCTGGTCATTGTGAGTACCCCTGTCAGTCTCAACCCTCTAACTCACATGTGTCAAACACAAGGCCAGCGAGGCCATTTTATGTGGCCGTCGCATCTCTCCTGAAACTCTCGCATCTCTCTCTGGCCATCTGTTTAGAATTATTATGAGAATACAATTCTATGCCAGTTGAAAAGGAGGGTCATGCAGTGCGGGTTTCATCCACAAGAATAGAAAGCACAATAGAAAAAAAAAATCAAAGTGTGGTTAGGTACTTCTTTTGTATCCTGCTTTTGTTGTTGTCTATGATTGGCTTTCTACAAGTATTGTAGTAAGAGCAATGTCAATTTCCGGTATAATGCGTATATGGATCTTAGCCATTCATTTCCTCAATTACCATAGCACAAAATATCAATGGAAGTTCAAAACTGTTCTGCACTTACTGTAGCTATGCCTAGAGCAGACCTTGGCTAATTTCCTGCGACTGTTACTTGTCTAAGTAAATGTACATGGAAACTATTACAAACATATAATGATAATACAAATTAGCTTTACAATATCTACAATAATTATTCCAATTGTTTTTATGATGAGTAAATGTCAACAGGAAAATCAGTAAATGTATTATTCAATGTATTTTGATACTTTCAGTTAAGCCTTATGGTAGAGGTTCTTTTATCAGATGTAGTTGCATTAATGAAATAATTAAATGTCTCCTTCTTAATTAATTAGCCAGACCTTCCGTCTTCACCATGCGTCATTGGGCTGTATTCTATTGATTAGCTATGGCTATTTTTGTGTATTTGAAGCGGCAATGGAGTTTCGGTAATCATTACAACCAGCATATTGCACAAGTGCCAAAACATCAACAGATTGGATGGTAACAGACAGGGATGTAGCTGCCAAGCCAACTAGATCAAAGTGAATATTTTAAAGATATTGTACTATATTTAAATATATTTATGATGTCATCACATAGCATTTATGAAGAGGGAAAAAATGTTCCTTTACAAGAACTTTTTATTTTACCATTGTAATTGTAATTGCTGTCTGATATTTTGCTCAGCCTGGCAATAATAGGATTTTTTAAAGCAGGGGTTCACCCAAATAACATTTATATAAGACTAAATTCTTTATACTACCAGCATGTACAGTAGGCACTTTTTTTTTTTTTTTTTTAGGCTTTACATACCTTATAATCTATTTTTGCAATCCGGCTTCTGTGGCAGAATAAACAGACAATCAGTCTTTCGTATCTGAGCCGTAGCTTGCAGATACATTTTTACCGCTCTTACAACATCTAGAGAATGTAGATTCTCTTCCTCCGAAGACTGCGAAACTGGAAAAAAGGACGGTACGACTACATCTTGATTCAGATGAAATCCTGAAACCACTTTAGGTAAAAAAGCTGGATGAGGACGCAAGACCACCCTGTCCTCATGAATAATCATATATGGCTCCTTACATGAGAGAGGTGCCAATTCCGATACCCTCCTTACCGAGGATATGGCTACAAGAAAAAAAAATCTTTGTCAAAAGAACCAAAGAAGCGTGGTGCAATGGTTCAAAAGGTTGCTTCTGTAAAACAGACAAAACCAAATTCAAGTCCCATGGGCACACGGGAGACCTAACTGGCGGATTTAAGCACAGAGCTCCCTTAATAAAGGCCCAGACCAGGCAATGAGAGGCAAGCGGTCTTTGAAAGAATACCGGCAAAGCCGAGATCTGGCCCTTGATAGTGCTCAAAGCCAACTTAATTTCTACGCCAAACTGAAGAAATGCAAGAATCCTGCTAATGGCATACTTTCTAGGATGCCATCCCCTGGGTTCACACCAGGAAACATATGCCTTCCAGATTCTATAGTAGATGAGCCTGGAGGCCGGCTTCCTAGCATTAACCAGAGTGGATAGGACTGGACCTGAGAGCCCACGTCTCCTCAGAATGTGGGTCTCAATAGCCAAACCGTCAATTTTAGACTTTGTAAGGCAGGATGGAATATTGGACCTTGTGAGAGTAGGTCTGAGCGTAGAGGGAGAACCCAAGGCTTCCCCTCTGCCATCTTTACTATTTCCGCATACTAGACTCTCCTGGGCCCAGCTGGGGCTACCAAAATCACTGGCTTTCCATCCCTCTTGACTCTCTGAGGGAATCGTGGGAGAAGTGGAACTGAAGGGAACGCATAAATCAGAGAATACTGATCCCATGGAACAGTCGGGGCATCTGACCCTTGAGCCAATGGATTCCTTGTCCTTGACACAAAGTTGTCCAGTTTTGTGTTGAACCTGGAAGCCAACAGGTCTACATCTGGGGTACCCCATTTCTGACATATGGCTTGAAATATGTTGGGGTGTAAAGACCATACTCCTGGACTCAGTTGCTGGCGGCTTAGAAAATCTGCTTGCCAATTTTCTACCCCTGGAATGAAGACTGCAGATAGGCAAGGAATATGCCTTTCTGCCCAAGAAAAAATATGATTAACCTCTGTTTGGGCACCCAGACTTCTGGTGCCTCCTTGGTGATTGACATAAGCCACTGGCTGTGTCATTGTCGGACTTTACCCAAACAGGACACCCCTGCAGTCTGTAAGACCAGACCCGGAGGGCCAGATGAATTGCCCGAATCTCCAGAATGTTGATGGGCAGGAGCTTTTCAGCTCTGGACCACCTTCCCAGGGCAGAAGCCTTGTCCAGAACTGCTCCCCAGCCTATAAGGCTGGCGTCTGTGGTTACAATTTTCCAAGTAACTGGAATAAAGGATTTTCCTTTTAGCAGATTTTGGGGTAGCAAGCACCAGTTGAGGCTCTGGCGAACCTGTGGGGCCAGGACCATTGGAAGGTCCAAGGCCTGGATTCTTCTGTTCCAAGTGGACAGGATGCTGCCCTGCAACGGCCCTGAGTGAAACTGGGCATAGGGTACAGCCTCGAATCAGGCTACCATCTTTCCCAATAACCTCATGCAGAGATGGGAGGTTTCTTCTTTGCCCTTATCACTCGGACCAGATTCTTTATGGCTTTGGCCTGGGTAGTAATACCCTGCTTTGGGATGTGTCTATAATCATTCCCAAGTATTCCAGCCTTTTTTGAAATTTAGAAACCTTAGAAATTTTGGTGAGCGGGAAATATTGTCACATGAAGATATGCATCTCTGATGTCTAGGGATGCCAGGAATTCTCCTTCCTGAAGGGTGGAGACTACTGAACGGACAGACTCCATGTGGAAGGAGCAGATGTTCAGAAACGGATTCATTTGGTTTTGGAACCATAAAGAGGATTGAGTAAAAACCTGAGCCCTGATCATCTGGGGCTACTTCCATAAATACCCCTTGGGCCAACAGGCGTTCCAGGGCCAAGAGCAATGGCCTCCTTTTTTCTGGATCCTTGATCTCAGAAAACGGGGTGGCGGAAGTTCTCGGAATACCAGTTTGTAGCCGAGAGACACCTTGGAAATGACCCACTGTCCTGAACTTCGTCCCGCCAGGCGTTTGCAAATTGCAGCAGCCTTTCCCCCACTCGGCCGAGCGGAGGCGCCCCTTCATAGGGAAGGTTTGGAGTTTTGTTTGTTTGTTTGTTTGGCAGGCCTAGAACCCTATTTTTTGCTCTTCGGCTTGGCTTTGGGCTTTTCCCCTAGTATTAGACTGGGGAGGCCGTCGCCACTGCCTGGAAGAAGTTCCAGGGGCTGGGGAAAGAGAACACTTAAATGAGGGACGTTTACTCTTCTTCTTAACTGGTAATAGTGTAGACTTGCCTCCGGTAATCTTTTGGATTAATTTGTCCAAATAGGCGTTCCCAACAAAATTGGAACGCCACCCAGCCCTTGGGGATTTCCGAGACCCCCAAGGAGGCAGCCACAGCAGGGGGCAACTTGTATGTGGTACGCACTATCTCTGCATAATATTGCACCTGCATTTTAAGCGCCTGAGAGGTAGAAGGAATCTTTTCATCCTCTAGGCCCCATGCACACGAGACGCAGATGCAAACTCATCTAAACACACGTTTTCAAACGCAAAAGACGGCGTCTAAAAGGCCCATTTTGCCGCGAATTTCGCTGCGTTTTACCACGTTTGCGTTTATAAGCGTTTAGTTAAGAAACATCATAAGACCCTCCCTAAGCTCAAAAAACAGTATTATTTAACCATTTCAGCCATTTTGTGAGACCAGAGTGAGTAGCAGCTGAGAGAGCAGCAGTGTACTTGTATTTAGCGTGTCACTTGCCACATCAACTGCCACAAGCTGCAGATTGTCCACTTGCCACAAGTTGTGAATTGTCCACTTGCCACGTCACCTGGCCACGCCACCTGCCACAAGTTGTGGATTGTCCACTGGCCACATCACCTGGCCACGTCACGTGCCATAAGTTGTGGATTGTCCACTTGCCATGTCACCTGGCCACATCACCTGGCCACGTCACCTGCCACAAGTTGTGGATTGTCCACTTGCCATGTCACCTGACCGCGACACCTGCCACAAGTTGTGGATTGTCCACTTGCCATGTCATTTGCCACAAGTGGATTATCCACTTGCCAAATCACCTGGCCACGTCACCTGCCAGAAGTTGTGGATTGTCCACTTGACACGTCACCTGGCCACGTCACCTGCCACAAGTTGTGGATTGTCCACTTGCCACGTCACCTGACCATGTCACCTGGCCACCTCACCTGCCACAAGTTGTGGATTTTCCACTTGCCAAATCTCCTGGCCACGTCACCTGCCACAAGTTGTGGATTGTCCACTTGCCACATCACCTGCCACAAGTTGCGGATTGTCCACTTGCCACGTCACCTGCCACAAGTTGTGGATTGTTCACTTGCCACATCACCTGGCACGTCACCTGCCACAAGTTGTGGATTGTCCACTTGCCACGTCACCAGGCCATGTCACCTGGCCACAAGTTGTGGATGTCCACTTGCCATGTCACCTGGCCACGTCACCTGCCACAAGTTGTGGATTGTCCACTTGCCATGTCACCTGACCGCGACACCTGCCACAAGTTGTGGATTGTCCACTTGCCATGTCATTTGCCACAAGTGGATTATCCACTTGCCAAATCACCTGGCCACGTCACCTGCCAGAAGTTGTGGATTGTCCACTTGACACGTCACCTGGCCACGTCACCTGCCACAAGTTGTGGATTGTCCACTTGCCACGTTACCTGGCCATGTCACCTGGCCACCTCACCTGCCACAAGTTGTGGATTTTCCACTTGCCAAATCTCCTGGCCACGTCACCTGCCACAAGTTGTGGATTGTCCACTTGCCACATCACCTGCCACAAGTTGCGGATTGTCCACTTGCCACGTCACCTGCCACAAGTTGTGGATTGTTCACTTGCCACATCACCTGGCACGTCACCTGCCACAAGTTGTGGATTGTCCACTTGCCACGTCACCAGGCCATGTCACCTGGCCACAAGTTGTGGATATCCACTTGCCACGTTACCTGGCCATGTCACCTGGCCACCTCACCTGCCACAAGTTGTGGATTTTCCACTTGCCAAATCTCCTGGCCACGTCACCTGCCACAAGTTGTGGATTGTCCACTTGCCAAATCTCCTGGCCACGTCACCTGCCACAAGTTGTGGATTGTCCACTTGCCACATCACCTGCCACAAGTTGCGGATTGTCCACTTGCCACGTCACCTGCCACAAGTTGTGGATTGTTCACTTGCCACATCACCTGGTCACGTCACCTGCCACAAGTTGTGGATTGTCCACTGGCCACGTCACCTGGCCACAAGTTGTGGATTGTTCACTTGCCACATCACCTGGTCACGTCACCTGCCACAAGTTGTGGATTGTCCACTGGCCACATCACCCAGCCACGTCACCTGGCCACAAGTTGTGGATTGTCCACTTGCCACGTCACCTGGCCACAAGTTGTGGATTATCCACTGGCCACATCACCTGGCAATGTCATCTGGCCACGTCACCTGCCACAAGTTGTGGATTGTCCACTTGCCACGTCACCTGCCACAAGTTGCAGATTGTCCACTTGCCATGTCACCTGGACATGTCACCTGTCACGAGTTGTGGATTGTCCACAATGCAATGCAAGCAATTACAGTTTTTTTAATGTTTTTTTTTATGGTTTTTCATCATTTGCCATAATTTTTGAGATTTCTAATGTGAAAAAATAGGTCACCTTTAAAAACGCCTATAAACGAAATCGCGGCAAAACGCCGGTACCACGTTTTGCTGCGTTTAACGGCGTTTTGCATCTGAAACGCGAAAATTTTTGCGTCTGAACCCACTTTTTGGCTTCTGAAAAAACAAGCATAAACGCAACTGCCGAAAAACGCAGAAAAACGTGATTGTGTGCATGGACACATAGGATAACATTGAATGTGTTCAGGGACAGTTGAAAAAGCTGTCCAAAAGCCTCTGAACACGCGTTTACCAGCGTCTCGTGTGCATGGGGCCTAAGTCCTCAGACTGCACCCGATTCTCATCTCCAGATAGGGATTTTTCACACTCAAAATGCTCATCTGATGAAAGAGCCAGAGCAAATGAAGGGGACCTACCCCGCTTTATGCTATCTTTTAAGAAGGTTGCGATTAATGTAGCAATCCTTCCTTCTAAGTCAGCCAAAGCAACCTTTAGAGTGTCCTCAGTGACACATACAGGAGCTGCAACATTAGGAGAAGCTGCAAAGCCTGACAGGGGTACATGTTCATCCTGTGAGGCTGCTACCAGTCTGTCAGGGGGGATGATGATCTGCAGGCATGTACTAGGCAGGGATTTTTTAGAGCCTCTTTTACTTGCCCCTGACCCCCTCTTACTGGGAGACATAGGGGGTTATTTACGAAAGGCAAATCCACTTTGCACTTCAAGTGCAGTCACAGTAGATCTGAGGGGGACATGCAAGGAAAATAAAAAACAAAATTTTTGCTTGCACATGATTGGATGATAAAAAACATTTCAGATCTTCCGCTCAGATCTACAGTGACTGCACTTCCAAGTCCACTTGCATTAGTAATGCAAAGTGGATTTGCCTTTCGTAAATAACCCCCATAGTCCTTAAGTTACAAAGCAGAGGTACTAGTATAAATGCAATCACTGCTGTGCTAAAAGTCTTACAATATACATATATCAGCTCACTGCACAACCTGATGCCGAGTAGGTGTCTTAGGTTTTCCAGGTCCGATCCCCTCGGATGCTTTCAGCCCACAGCTCTGTTCCACGCCACTTACAGAAGGCTCTGGCTCACTGAGCTTTCAAGTACAAGCCTCTTGGCGTCTGCACATGGAGAGCCGTGCACGCACCCAGGCACTAGCCATGTCCTTCCCCCTCAGACTATTGGGGGCTTCTCCGGACCCCTCTTATGTGTATGTGACAGAGCCTGCAGCGGAGGAGGTGAGTGGTGTTTTAAACAGACCGACTTCACTGAGTGTGTCCCTGGATGGCATGTAAGAGTACACCAGGTATGTAACTTACTCCCTCTGGAGGCGGAAGCCAGGTAAGACATGCCTACTCACATAAGATAACATTTTAAAACAAAATTATCTTTACTTACTTTAGCTCCACTGCAGGAAAGCTGCTAAAAATAGCAGATCCAGCCTTCACCCATCATGGCGGGTAGCATTGTGCCAACCTTCAGGTTCATGGGTTCCCTCTTACAGGATCCTCTTACCTGGACCTGTAGAAGACTCTGTCAGAACTTTTCGTGCCACTGTTGTATTAGTACACCAAAGCCTGGATCCCAGACCTCCGAAGAGAGACATTACCGGGTACCACCCATCTTAGGCGTTTTTAGTATTAGCCCGCAGTATGGATCCAGTTGTATAGCTCCTAGGTTTCCGCAGAAAACCATCAACAGAGCTTTCTTCTTGGCACATGTTTAACGTGACCAACCACCTTAGACACTGGTGAAAAAACGGAGGAGCTCTCCAAATAGGAGGGGTTATATAGGAGAGGAACTCGCCTTGTAATTAGGGTTGCCAGTGTCCAATCACCTGTGGTGACTATCCAACCCACTAAGTAATTATCAATGGCTCTGTGTCCCGTGATGTATAAACAAGAAAATAAATTTGCCATTTGGCAGAATGTGCAGTAGAACTCTCTTCATGACCCGAGTTATATTGCACATTACCGCAGTCCATACTAACATACTGTTGTACATTTAGGTGCATTGCGTTAAGAGTTAAGCCGGCCATTCCAGTTCAGCAGGGAACCACCAAATTTCGATCTACGTATAGTCGTAGAGAAGTCCATCTGCCGATCGACTTCTGTACAACCGTACTGTCAGGTTTTTCCCAGTCAATCAGCGATGCAGGGTATAGCTTGCAGTGTTAATCAACGTGTTCTGATTGCAGAGAAGCTTCCCCACTGTCAGAATTACAAAAAAAAAATTGTTAGCTTCATTTTAATTTGTTATTTACACCAATTTATTTAGTTAAATTAATTTGTTTTTGGAATTTGTATCATTCATTTGAACTCTAAAACGATTAAAATTTTTGGAAATCCATTCGAATCGCATTCAAATTTAAATCAAATTCCATTTGGAATCAAACTTATCCTATTTTGAAATTTGGAGGATGATTCTATTCTTTTACATTCTACTCTATTGTTTTTTTTCTATTCTATTCACATTTTGGAAAACCGTTAAATTGTTATTTTTTTTCTAGTCTTTTCTACTGTTTATTCTATTCTATTCTATTTGTTCTATTCAATTTTTTTTATTCAAATGTATTCTATTCAAAATTTGAAAGATTGTTATATTCTTCCAATTTTATTCTATTGCTTTTTTTCCTATTTAAATGTATTTTATTAGAATTTTGGGAAATGGTTATTTTTTTTAATTTTAATTTTTTTTTCCATTCTATTCAAATTCAAAATTATCCATTTAAAATTTAATTTCAGAAGGTGGTTATATTCTATTTTATTCCTTTAATTTCTATTATATTTTATTCTGTTCTTTTATTTTCAATTTTATCCCTTTTTTCTATTATATTTTATATTCTATTCTGTTTTATTCTATTATTTTATTCCTTTATTTTATATTCTATTTTAATCTCTTCGGAAATTCAAATTTTATTTCTAAAAGTGAGGGAATCCCTGATTGACACCAGGGTCACCAAGTGTCTCCATTGGAAGAAACTTGTGTCAATCCTGTTCTGGTGTCAAAATTTGTGATTTTCTTATACTTTAACTTTCAGTGATAATAATAAGCGTGAAAACTAGAGGGGTTAAAGCTTCCTAAAAGGGGCACAGACATCAGTAAACATTTGGCAGGTGTTCTAAACCCTTTCCCCTCCATAAACAAATAAAGTAAAATGTTTTGTTATAATAATTCAATTTTAAGGCACACAAACACAATATATTACTTAATTTTTTTTGTGTAAATATATTTAAAAAACAGTCAAGCCCTAAAATTGCGTAAGCCCATGAAACCACAAACTTTAGTATTTTTCTATTGGCAATGCTTTAACCACTTCCTTACTGGGCACTTAAACCCCTTCCTGACCAGAGGACTTTTTGCGATTCGGCACTGCGTCGCTTTAACTGACAATTGCGCGGTCGTGCGACGTGGCTCCCAAACAAAATTAACGTCCTTTTTTCCCCACAAATAGAGCTTTCTTTTGGTGGTATTTGATCACCTCTGCGGTTTTTATTTTTTGCGCTATAAACAAAAATAGAGCGACAATTTTGAAAAAAAATAAAATATTTTTACTTTGTTGCTATAATAAATAGCTCAATTTTTTTTTTTACGTTTTTTTTTTATCCTCAGTCTAGGTCGATACGTATTCTACATATTTTTAGTAAAAAAAAAAAAAATCGCAATAAGCGACTGGTTTGCGCAAAAGTTATAGCGCCTACAAAATAAGGGACAGAATTATTATTATTTTTTTTTTTTTTTACTAGAAATGGCGGCGATCTGCGATTTTTATTGGGACTGCGACGTTATGGCGGACACATCGGACACTTTTGACACATTTTTGGCGCCATTCACATTTATACTGCAATCAGTGCTATAAATATGCACTAATTACTGTATAAATTTTTTTTTTTACTAGAAATGGCGGCGATCTGCGATTTTTATTGGGACTGCGACGTTATGGCGGACACATCGGACACTTTTGACACATTTTTGGCGCCATTCACATTTATACTGCAATCAGTGCTATAAATATGCACTAATTACTGTATAAATGCTTTTTTTTTACTAGAAATGGCGGCGATCTGCGATTTTTATTGGGACTGTGACGTTATGGCGGACACATCGGACACGTTTGACACATTTTTGGCGCCATTCACATTTATACTGCAATCAGTGCTATAAATATGCACTAATTACTGTATAAATGTGACTGGCAGGGAAGGGGTTAACACTAGGGGGTGAGGAAGGGGTTAAATGTGTATCCTAATTAGTGTTCTAACTGTGGGGGAAGGGGGGTGACTGGGGGGGTGACCGATCTGTGTCTCTATGTACAAGAGACACAGATCCGTCTCCTCTCTCCCCTGACAGCACGCTGTCTCGCTGTCTGCGAGAGCCGGGAATGAGAGATGATCTCATATGTAAACATATGAGATCATCTCTCATTGGCCGCACAGATCGCCTAGGAAACGGCCGCTCCGATTGGCCGTTCACGGCGATCTCTGACTGGCTGTGTCCAAGGGACACGGCCAGCACAGCAGTTCCCCGCTGCGCGCTCGGGAGCGCGCGCGGGGAACGTGCAAAGGGGAGGCCGTAAAAACACGGCCTATTAGAGATTGGGAGCCGCGCTGAGGCCGTACAAAGTCGTACGGCCGTCAGCAAGTGGTTAAAAAGCCCCTTATTGCTAACTCGGAATAATGGCCTTAGAATTACTGTCATATGTTACAATTGACGTTTTCATGCATAGGCACCCTTGGCATGCGTGCTTGTGTTTATAAAGTGTGTAAACTTATTTGAGGGGTTTAAGTGCTTGGGTTTAACTTGACCGTTTTACTTTCTTTAAATTAGTTTTTACTTAACTTAACATTTTTATAACATAATGAACCAAAAGTCCTTGATGTTAGAGCATTTTGCTATGACAAGTTCTCTAATAAGACAACAGGGGGTTGATTCCACCGAAGCCAATGGCCGGAGAAAGGTATAGCCGAACCAGGAAGTAGCGTAATGTTCATTCTAGCTAGGGAAATCAGCTGGTTTGTTAGTCTCCCTCCGCTGTACCCAGCTGACAGTTGGCTTAACAGATTTACATGCATTCTCAGCTGCTTTAGCAGCAAAGATGTGTAAGGAAAAAAAAAAAAAATCTCTGCTGCTGCTGACATACGACGACATCTGTCCGTGGCAGCAAACATGTTAAATAGCAATGCACAGATACATATACTCTGTGTGTTACTCTTACCGCACTTGCAGATTTCTTGGTGGGACTTTCAGAACGCCTACTCTCAGAATCCCTGCCATGAATTCCAGCGGTACTCACAGAATTGGGGGCACTGCAAGGGTAGATTTTGTCAAAATTCTTGGAATTGGGCTTTAAAGTTGAACTAAACCCTCAGGAGAGGTCCCTCAGATGCTTTCGCCCACTAGTCGGCTTAAAGGAGAAGTATAGTGAAATCATATCTCCTCTTAGGCATCTCTTCTTCCTCTCTGAGGAGAATAAATTGAATGTATGTAGTCGTTCCTGATAACCGAGGTCCTCCAGTCCCTATGTCAGCTTTGTTGCCCTTCTCTGAACTCTCTCTAGGTCCAGCACATCCTTCCTGTGGACTGTAGACCAGAACTGGATGGCATACTCAAATGCGGCTGAACCAGTTTCATACAGTGGTAGAATTATAGTTTTAACACTTGCTTTGATATCATTTTAAATGTATGCTAATGGTCACAAACTTTGCTTGCTGGAGCTTGGCATTGCATGCTAAAGCCAGATTCTTTTCCATCCTAAATTCCTCAAGGTTCTTCCTCCTAGCATGTAATTTTGATTCATATTTTTAGCCCTCAAGTGCATTTCTTACATTTATCAATATTAAACCTAATTTTCCATGCAGTAGCCTTACTTTTTTACGTTATTATTAGCTACAGTTGTATTCAAAATTATTCAACCCCCACTGAAATTGATTGTTTTGGCCAGTTTGACATTGATTTTGATCATTCAGTCATCCTGCTTACAATTAAATCAAAGAGGCACGTGTAGGTCAGACAAATATAACATAACATTTATAATGAAATAACCACAAATGTCTTTTCTGTGCTCACATCATTATCAGTTTTATTCAACCCCCAATTGACATTCAATCTTAGTACTTAGTACAACATCCTTTTACAGTTATAACCGCTTTTAAACGTGAAGCATAGCTTGACACAAGTGTCTTGCAGCGATCTACGGGTATCTTCGCCCATTCGTCATGGGCAAAAGCCTCCAGTTCAGTCACATTCTTAGGCTTGCGCACTGCAACTGCTTTCTTTAAGTCCCCCCAGAGGTTCTCAATCGGATTTAAGTCTGGTGACTGCGATGGCCACTCCAAAATGTTCCAGCCTTTAATCTGCAACCATGCTCTAGTGGACTTGGAGGTATGCTTGGGATCATTGTCCTGTTGAAAGGTCCAACGTCTCCCAAGCCTCAGGTTTGTGACGGACTGCATCACATTGTCATCCAATATCTCCTGGTACTGAAGAGAATTCATGGTACCTTGCACACGCTGAAGCTTCCCTGTACCTGCAGAAGCAAAACAGCCCCAAAGCATGATTAACCCCCCGCCATGCTTCACAGTAGGCAAGGTGTTCTTTTCATCATAGGCCTTGTTCTTCCTCCTCCAAACATAGCGTTGATCCACGGGCCCAAACAGCTCTAATTTTGTTTCATCAGTCCACAGAACACAATCCCAAAACTTCTGTGGTTTGTCCACATGACTTTTGGCATACTGCGGTCGACTCTTCTTATTCTTTGGAGACAGCAAGGGGGTGCGCCTGGGAGTTCTGGCATGGAGGCCTTCATTATGCAGTGTGCGCCGTATTGTCTGAGCAGAAACTTCAGTACCCACATCTGACAAATCTTTTCTCAGTTCCTCAGCAGTCACACATGGACTTTTCTCCACTCTACGCTTAAGGTAGCGCACAGCAGTCGAAGTCAGCATCTTCTTTCTGCCACGACCAGGTAGTGTTTCAACAGTGCCCTTTGCCTTGAATTTGCGAATGATGCTTCCTATGGTGTCTCTTGGTATGTTTAACATATTTGCAATCTTCTTATAGCCATTGCCCTTCCTGTGAAGAGTAATCACCTCTTCTCTTGTCTGCCTGGACCATTCTCTTGACTTCACCATGTTTGTAACCACACCAGTAAATGTCTAGAAGGAGCTGAGTATCACAGTAATTTTAAAGCTGCCTAATTGGTGCTTATTAGGCTTTTATTTGCTGCTCACTGACATCCACAGGTGTTTTCAATACCTGATTGAAAACACTTCAATGAACCTCTGTTCTTCAGAGTGGTAGTCTTTAAGGGGTTGAATAATTGTGTAAATGAAGAATTCACAAAATAAACATTTACTACTGTATTACAAAACCAATTGATGTCATTTTAGTTGCATATGGTTCTTTAAGAAGTCCTTGTAGGATTTCATTCTGAATACAATTACAAATGTACACTAAATTCCCTAAAACCCTTTACAGCATTGGGGGGTTGAATAATTTTGAACAAAACTGTACCTGTTGCTCTATCCTGTTGTGAGGTTATTACATTAGAATACACAAAAAAAAAAAAATCCTACCTCTATATAATTTATGTACACGTTAAACAGAATTAAACCCAGGACAGAGTCCTGGGGCACGCCGCTCACAACTCTATTTAACACCACCCTTTGGTTGCGCTCTTGTAATCACTTTTCCATCCAGATACATATACTATAGCCAAAGCCAACAGACCTCAATTTGTAAATGAATCCTCTACAGGGTACTGTATGAAATGCTTTTGTGAAGTTCAGATACACCACATCCACAGGTATTCATCTACGCAGACTACAGCTTACCTCCTCATAAAATGGTAAAAGGTTGGTCTAGCAAGAACAATCCTTCATAAATCCATGCTGATTACAACTACTGATACTATTTTCCGCAGCGAATTCTTGGATATAGTCCCTTCCAATAGTTTACATACTATTGAGGTTAGGTTGACCGGTGTGTAGTTTCAAGGTATGCTTCTCTGCCCTTTTTTGAATGCTGGTACCATGTTAGCTTTTCCTCAATCATCTGTTGAGAAAACTGTCCTTATAGATTAGGAATAGCAGTCTAGCAATAACCAGGCTTAAAGGGTCACTAAAGGAAAAAAAAAATGTGCCTAAAATTAATGTCTGCAAGGTAGACAGACAGAATAGTGTAACGATTCTGTTAAAAAACGAGTAAATACCTATTAAATTCCTTCATCTATATCACCTCCGGCATTCTAGTTTCTGTTCTCTCATTCACTTCCTGGTTTGCATCGTTTGTTCATGTAAGAACTACATTTCCCAGTATGAATTGCGGCACGCCCAGTAATTCACACCTCCTTGAAGTCTCTAACACGTAGAGAGCGTCCTGCCGCACAGATGTAGTTCCCAGGAGGGGGTGAGCACGTTACTCACCACCGCAGTAAAGCCTCCCATCACGGTGGTGAGTAACAATCAGACAAGCAGGAAGTGAACATGACAGAGAAGAAATAGAGCAACTTCTGAGCAAAAACGAACAATGAGGAAGTGAAAAGAGGAATGTCTGCAGGTAAAGGATGCTTATTATGAAAAAAAAAAATTCATTTACAACCCCTTTAAGTTCTTTGAGGACTCTGGGGTGTAAGCCATCTGGCCTTAGTGATTTATTCACTTTAACCACTTAACGACCAGCCGCCGTCGTTATATATCGATACTGTGACATGGATTACTGTTATGGCAGCAGATAGCTGCCATAACTCCGGTATTCTCTTAAACAGCGGGCGGCTGGATTTCAGATAAAAGTCGTCTCCCTGGCAGATTCGCGGGAGAGGTGCCAGCTTCTCGTCTTGCTCCAGTCGCCTCCGCTGTAGCCGTCAGTAGCAGCGGAGACGATCGGGTCCCCTGTGAGACTGGATGCTGCGCCCCCTCTCAGCTCCATAACATTGGATGACAGAAGCTACGTCAAACATCACTTCTGCCCAATGCTCTTAAAGGGGATTTTTTAATTACATTTTAGCCTAAATGTGAAATCTGAGGTCTTTTTGAACCCAGATCTCACATTAAATAAGTCCTGTCATGCTTTTTTTTTTTAGATTACAAGGGATGTTTACATTTCTTGTAACAGGAATAAAAGTGACCCATTTTATTTTTTTAAAGGACAATGTGAAAAAAGAATTAAATGTATTTTTTCTTTAAAGTGCCCCGTCCCACCGAACTCACGTGCAAAAGCGAACGCATACATAAGTCACGCCCGCGTATGATATGAAAACTACACGTGAGGTATTGCCTTGATTGTTAGAGTGAGCGCCATAATTATAGCAGAAGACTTCCTCTAAAGCAAAAGTTTTTAAACGTCGCCAATGGAGATTTTTAAGTGCCAAAGTTTGTCGCCATTCCACGAGCTGGTACAAATTTTTAAGTATGACATGTTGGGTATCAATTTACTCTCCATAACACTATCTTTCACAATATAGAAAAAGATTGGGCTAACTTTACTGTTGTCTTATTTTTTAATTAAAAAAAAAGTATGTTTTTTTTCAAAAAAATTGCGTTTACAAGTCCACTGCGCAAATACAGTGTGACAAAGTATTGCAATTATCGCCATTTTATTCTCTAGGGCGCCTGAAAATTATAACAATGTTTGGGGGTTCAAGTAATTTTCTAGCAAAAATTTTTTTTAACTCGTAAAACATTCCCCTCTGGATGAGCTATGTACATTACAAGGATTAGAACAAACGTTTTTGCAGATTCCTACCTTTTGTTATTCAGAAAAAATCCCTATGCTTTTGTCTGTGTCCATGTGGGAATGTAAATCTAATGGGAGTGATTTCATAATTATCAATCAGCTGTGCACCTGCAGGCCACTAATGAGGAAAGATGCTGCCTGCATCCCTTAAGGCCCCTTTCACACTGGGCAGGGGAGGTGCGTTGGCGGTATACTGTCGTATTTACCGCAATATTTGGCTGCTAGCGGTGCCGTTTTAACCGCCCGCAATGAGGCGCGGTTTCCCATTGATTTCAATGGGAAGGAGCGGTAAACATCCCGCTTCAAAGATGCCGCTTGCAGGAGATTTTCCTCCCGCCAGCGCATCGCTTCAGTGTGAAAGTCCTTCGGGCAGGATTATTTCAGGCGTTATTTATGAGCTATTTTTAGCACTAAAACGCCTGAAATACGCCTCAGTGTGAAAGGGGCCTTACCCCGGGTTCACACTAGTGTGATACCGGAACCAGCACCGAGTCCTGCATCACTCCTCTCCTGCAGGCAGTTCACACTGCCTTCTGCAAACCGCTGCGGGTGTCATTAAAGTTAATGACAACCCTGGTTTAGTTCACAGATCGCAGTGGGAACTGTAAACTACTGTATGGCTGAACTCACATTGCTCAGAGATCGCATGTGATCGGCAACTGCGATCTCTGAGATCGCGCTAGTGTGAACCCAGGCTTAGACATGATTTCCTACTGGGAATATCTCACCAAAAATGGGGGGCGTTCTGTACACATTCTCTGTACAGAATACTTCCAGGTAGCCATATTGCTATTTACAGAGCTACAGCTTGAAAAGGAAAGGAAATTTTTAATAACATTCAATAAAAATATAACTTGTGTCGCAATTGTAAACACTAATATTTTTTTCTTTATTTGCTATTTTTTCCCAAGAAAAGTTACCCTTTAAGTTTTTCCAGTATATTTTTAAAAACTATCTTCCATTTTGGAACATTCCACGCTGTGTTTATAACAATACAGTCTATTTTACCTCTCATTTTCCTTAATAAAAACTGGAGAAGAATGCAGTTGCCTTCTCCTGCTCACTGCATGGAATAGTTATTTCTGATCACTTCTTCCCCACCACCTAGTTTAAAAGGTCTTCTTTTTGGCCCCCTCCCCACCCCCCCACAGAGCTGCATCCTCCTTATTTAGGCAATTTTTATAATACCTTGAATCATTTATTCACTACTAAGGCTTTTTCACTACTGAAAAAAATAGCCAAGACAGATTTGGTGAAAGTATCAAATTCAAGTACAAGTTCTAGACAGGTATATGAATTTGGGGACTTCACGACTTTTAGAAATGCATGAGACAGTTTTGCAAAATCTGCCTAAGCCAGTCTTTGTGAATTCCAGGGTATATGTTAAGCTGACCATACACTACACAACTTTCTTATTCAATTTCAATTCGATCTACCTTCAACTATGTAGTGCAAGACCCTGCCTAATTGCATACATGTTTAGGTTTGACCTCATATTATATGGTTTTGGTAATTTTAAAAAGGAAAGTTGTACATAAAACATTGTATAATATATGGCCAGCCTTACCATAAGGTTTTTATTTTGTGATTTGTACACCTATGCATCTCCAGAGTCATCTGCACAGATTTAAAACAAAACTCTAGCAAAGGCAGTTAGTTATAGGATAGGGTATGTTTCCATCTTTTTTAATTTGAAAGTATTAAGACATTACAACATTTTTGGTGCAGTAAATGACTAAAATATTCAATGTTGAGTCTGCTTGTTGGAAGAGGAATTAAAATTAACACTTTGCTGTGGACGATAATAAGCACTGGTTCCTTCAATGCTGACCACGCCCAGGATGAGACCAATCCCTTGACGAAATGGGAAGCCTTAAAATGCGTCCTTCGAGGCAAATTCATTCAACATGGGTCCCGGCTCAAGAAAGCCCGTACCATAGATATAGCTCGCCTCCTTGACACTATAACCACTTTAGAGGATTCACACAAGCGTTCCCCGGATGCCGTCAAATTGGTGGACCTGGCTAACGCTCGGAGGGACCTCTTGCAAATCTTTGCGGACCGGGCTCTAGTGGCCAGAGATAAAGGGCGGTTTACACACTACTCCCAAGCTAATAACTGCGGAAGGCTCTTAGCAAACACACTCCAACCGCGTCAAGCAAGGAAACATATTCCCTTCATTGTGTCTCCTGGTAAGGGGAAAGTACAGAATAATTCGGCGATTGCGGAGGAGTTTCGGCGATTTTATTGAGACTTATACAATCTCCCCCCCCGAGTAACAGGGTCCCCGGCCCAGGGACCTGGGTCCCCAGATGATTTATCTTCCTACATCCAGGAAACCGCTCTCCCGCCCATACCGACTGCAGAGGTAGAGGAGTTGGAAGCACCTCTGACGGAGGCAGACTTCCAACAGGCTATTAAGAAGCTTAAAAACGGCAAAAGCCCTGGCCATGATGGGTTTATCCCCCGTTTCTACAAGATATTCGCACCCCTGCTATCTCCCCTATTAGCGAAGGCATTTAATGCCATCGACGGGACCCTCTTCCCCTCCCCGGGCCTCCTGCACGCCCAAATAGTAGTAATGCCGAAACCCAGTAAAGACCAGTGACACTGCCCCAACTATAGGCCGATTTCTCTTTTAAACGTAGATTTGAAACTATTTACTAAAATTCTATCGGATCGCCTTTCTCCCTAAAATTGTACATGGGGATCAGGTGGGCTTTGTCCCGGGCCGAGACGATCCATCTGATTGCGTACGCTAAACGTAACCGTATCCCAACCTGCCTTCTCTCTTGTGATGCGGAGAAGGCCTTTGATAGGGTCAGTTGGCCGTTCCTACAGTCCACCCTTGCCCAGCTAGGCCTAGGTCCGAAGAGGCTCTCATGCATTATGCCCTTGTATACCAACCCCTCTGCTTCCGTGTTGGTCAATGGCGTCACGTCAGAGACGTTCTCGATTAAAAATGGTACCAGGCAGGGGTGTCCCCTCTTCTCTAGTTATAGAGCATTTAGCACAGGCACTTAGAGCGAACCCTAGCATACAGGGGATACAAACCCCATCATCTCATTGCAAACTTTCCCTATACACGGACGATCTTTTGCTATACATCACACAGCCACACATCACTATTCCATCTATATTAGCCGAGATTGCCCGGTTCGGTAACCTGAGTAATTACAAACTTAATTTATCTAAGACGGAAGTTAAATGTTTCACTGTCACAATCCGTCCTGACGGCCCTAAAATCTAACTTCTCATTTCAATGGCGGACTAAATCCTGGAGTGGTTCCCTCGTTCGCTGGGTAAGGTCGCTACCTCGGTCGAACAGGATTCATCCCTTTTGGACCTTCGGGCCCTTCTCTGGGGCCATGAGAGAACGCATCGAGCTCTCACAGAATTGTCACCCTTAACCAGAGACGCCCTGACGGTTTGGTACCGGCGGAAGGCGGCTTATGCTTTGACCACTGACACTAGCCCGATGACCCCCCTATTTGATAACCCGGCACTCCCTGAGGGTAAACTCGCCCAACAAGAGACTTGTGGCCCACTGCACGACAGTTTGTGAATGTCACCTCGGGATCCTTAGTGACGGGCGAGACCTCCTCCCTCCCTAGGGTGACCTGGCTTACACACATACACCTGACAGCCTACTGCAAGCAACTTCATGACTCAAGACAGGTCCATAGGCCCTTGACAGAGTTCGAGCAACTTTGCTCGCTCCCGGAAACCCCCCGTCATACTCTTTCCCTGTTATACAAAATGATATTATGCCATACGCATAGTTCTCTTCCTGGCTTCACCGCAGCTTGGTCAGGGGATCTGGGGAGAGAGATCAATGAGGCAGACTGGCAGAAAGCCTTTTTCTACACCCATAAATCCTCTATCTCGAGTTATGCTCGGGAAAAAAACTACAAAGTGTTGTCGCGGTGGTATAGAGTACCGACCGCCCTCAGGATCATGTTCCCCTCGGCTTCCGACTCATGCTGGAGATGCAACTCGGCCACTGGTACGTATCGCCATATATGGTGGGACTGTGAGCTGATTTGCCCCTTCTGGAACCAGGTATTCCAAATTTATTCGGATCTATATGGTAAGCCCTTCCTTCCCTCACCTTCTATCGCACTTTTGTCCATTTCTCCCTGGTACTTTCAAGTTCCAAAAACATACCCTCCTCAGGTTCTGCCTCAGTAGGAGCAGGCAATTGATATCCCGACATTGGAAGTCCCCCTCGCCCCCATACCTGGCTGAATGGGTTAATGAGATGAATGGGGTGATGCTCATGGAGGAACTGCAAGCTAAGGCTCTAGAAAACCATGCTAAATTCTCCTTCACGTGGGGAGTTTGGAGGCATTACTCCTCAGACGAGCTAAAAAAAAACGACTGCCATCCAACTCGAGTTCTCCACCGCCTTAAGGGATATAGGAGGACCTGAGCAAAAAGGATAGATACAGGGCGCAGGGAGCCCGAGCAGACCACCCCCCCTTCCCCTCTTTACTCTCTTCTCCTCTGCTTACTTTTCCATCTGATCTATACCTCCTCTATCTTTTCTGTTACTTCTTTCGTCGTCCACAGACAGGATTAGTTTGGCCAAGATTATCCTCCCTCTTTTTTTCTACATGATCTAAATCCATTGGCCTGCCGTATGCGGTGTTAGGTGTATGGACTTACTGCTGTCTCGCTACTAGTAGCATTCCTGCCATGACTAGTCTATTTCCTTACTTCCTCGTGGCCCTGGGCGCAGCAGGCTCCCAAGGGGGCGCCCGGGTCGGAGGAAGTACCTGTTAGATGAAGAGTACCAAATGGCAAGGAAGCTTGTACAAATATTTTTATTACATAGCAAAGTTTGTTCATACTGGAATTTATGATGTGAAATGTTTCTGCTTAATAGTTTGAGGAACGACCCGCCCAATGTTGGGTGGCCGGTTCAGGTTTTCTTTTATTTCTGTCAAAAATACTTTAATAAAATCTTATTAAACCCAATAAGCACTGGTTCATTTATGTAGTCACTAAATTACTATTAATAGAGAAGTATAGGGTTAGGGAAAAAAAAAACCCATATTTATATATATATACTCACCTAGGTGGATGCAACATTGATCCGATGCTGCATTTGGCCCCTGCCAGCTCTGCCCTGAGAGATCATAGACCGCTGTCAGTCACTGTCTCTGTCCCTCCAGTGCTCACTGAAGCGATAGGCTGTGGAGGGGGGCAGAGTTTGCGTACAGACGTCATACCGCGGCCATTTGGAGATTTGGATATTTCAATGCCTTACAGTTTGCACAGGCGGATTGTGCATTATTTGTGAGTGTATCTACTACTTTTTATATTATTAAATTATTTGAAACCGAGCACTAGATTTTGTTATTTTTTTCATATAAAATCTAATGGGCAAGACGATCGGGGGTTCTTAGAACCCAATTAAATCGCTTTTCACCAAAGGAGGTCTTTTGCATCCAGAGTATATGCCAGGTGTCTTCATTATCCCCAAAGAGGACAACTGCTAATTTTATTCTGCTATGAGGTGAGCAGCTTGTGAAACCGGTGGAGAGCAGTTATTATTGTCTACACTTGGGGTGAATTGATTTACCGCTGAATTCCATTCAATTAAATCACCATTTATTTGCACAAACTTTTGATGCAAAAAATGTTTATTTCTTCAGTCATTAATATTATTGCATTCATGTTATATATGTTTTGAGTCACTTAGTAGCGCAGCACTGTTTTTTGGTATACATTTTTTTTGCAGGTGGAGGGAAATCACCTTACATGACACCAGCTACTATATTATTCACATTGTTTTAGAATGCACTAATTGTCTTTTGCTTATTTTACTCACACTAAGGTGTCTAGTCAAAATTGTTTTAACTCAATTCCCAAAAAGTGTCATACATTCGAATTGGATTACATTTTAAAAATATGTAAATCTTGTATGCCAACATTTATAATTATACCCCTAATTTGAATTAGTGTTTATTTGTTTTCAACAGAGTAAGGAAGGGTTAGAAACGGTCAGATTTTTATAGCAGTTTGTCCCTATTGAAGGATTCCCCTCACTTCCTATGGTCAATGAGCCAGGAAAATAAAAATCCAGTGGAGACAAATCTTGCAATAAAAACACCTTCTTTTAGTAAGGAACATTAGAACCTTGTCAGTTCTTTATTGCTCTTAACATTTCTGTTTCAGTGACAATGATTGGAGGGGAGCAGGAATGTTCATAACAGACACAGAAAGCACAATCCATATGGGAGTTACATTTTAAGAAGGCAGGAGACCAATGTCTCACATTTGTAGAAATGTCTGTAGTCCTAGAGTAGCTGGACGATAACCACTGGCTATTATTGTCTAAATAAAAGGATGGGGTTTGATCTCCTCTCAGTAAGGTCAAGGAGACAGGAAAAATCTCCAATGGGGACAATGGTAGAAATAAAAAACACATTATTTTAGTAAGGAAGGGTAGAACTTTGCTGGGTCTTTATTGCTCTCAACATTTTGATTCCAGTGACAACGGCTGGAGGGAAGCAGACATTTTCATACTAGGGACCCAGACAGCAAAATACATCTGAAGATACACTTAAATAAGCAGAAGACTTGTGTCTCAGGTTTGTAGAGATTGTTGCAGTCCTACGGTAACTAGATAACCACTGGCTGCTGCGGTCTAAATGAAAGAGTGATTTCTATTCTGCATCCAGCCTAGTCTCCAGTAATTTATCACAGACTTCCTCAATTGTTCTTGATTATTGCAGGACCTGGTATATAGGATGTAAAAATTGGTCTACATTTGTGGCAAAGGTCAACATGTCACTTATGACCTATCGCACATTTACAGATTGCCAATGCATAAGAGTTCCCAGCCTAACTGATAAAAGTAACTTAATAAGTAGAGCAGCTTATTACAACACGCAGTAAATATCTGTTTTAACATGATCTGAATTCATGGATATTATGTGTATATGTGTTCAGGGTCACTGTGCAAGTATGGAAGATCATCAAAGAGGCTCCTGTATTTGCCTAATAATTTAAAGTACATTGCGTGTACACAGTAAAACAAAGACCACTTTTATGCACTCCAAATCCTTAAAGCTGGATTAATACAACTTTGTTGGTTTTTTATTGCCTAATGAGTGGACACGCTGCAATGGTGGTCAACTGAAGCTATTGGAACCCATGAATTTAATTTTTTCATTGTGTTAGGACTGTGTTGATCAATGCAGCCCAAGGCATGTAGTGTGATGGAGCCCTCAAATAAATAAATCCTATACATGGAAAAGCCTCTCTTGAAGACTACATCATGCTTATAGTATAGCATATGCAGTCCCATTGGGGATACAGCTAGGTGTTCTGTTTGTAGCTGAAAGCTATAAAAACAAAGACATTAAAATCTGCTGTATAAAAACCTGTAAGGCGCTACATTTTAAATGATTTGGAGTGCATATGTTAAGATATGAAGATACTCTCAAAGTTCATCCCGAATCCGTTTATCTGTAGTCTTGATGTTTAAGTCCAGTTTATCCATTTTTCCTCCCAAACGATCAATTGTATCATCTTGTTCATCAATCTCAGACTGTAACCCCATGGCCAGGTTTTTCAACCGGCCTAAGCCAAGAGACATGTCATCTGGAATAGAGATGCGATTAGGTTACATAATATAATATGCGGGTGCTTAAGACCTTTATTTACATGGGTAAGTCTTAAGGTCATTACTTGGGTAAGCGAGAATACTTAAACTGTCACATTTTCAAACATTGTTATAGTTTTTTGGCCAGATTCAGAGAGGGATATGCCGTCGTACATTTAAGTGTATTCTCAAATTGAGATACACTTAAATGTAGCCAAGATACGACTGCGTTTGCGCAAGTCGTCCGTGAATGGGGCTGGCCGTCATTTACATTCACGTCGAAACCAATAAGTCTTTGCGGCGTAATTTGAAGCATGCGCACTGGGATATGTCCACGGACGGCGCATGCGCCGTTCGTAAAAAAAAAAACATCAATCACGTCGGATCACGATTCATTAGCATAAAAAACGGCCACCTCTTCACAATTTGAATTAGGCGCACTTAGGCCGGCACATTTACGCTACGCCGCCGTAACTTAGGACGCAAGTGCTTTGTGAATACAGCACTTGCCTCTCTAACTTACGGCGGCGTAGCGTAAATATGATACGCTACGCCGGCTCAAACACACGCCGCCCTACGTGAATCTAGCCATTTGTCTCAGTCCCAAATATTCCAAAAGACAAAGTTATTTATATTACCAATTTATTCTTGAATTGCTAAGTGTAAGCACAATACAGAAGCATATTGGTACAAAAGAAAACAACTTACCTAAATTATCATCAACTTTCTTATGGTAGTCTTGAAGAAACTGGTTTTTGTGTGTATATCCAGAACTTGCTGCACCCACATTACTGCTAGAATCTAAAAAAAAAAAAAAAAAAAAGGAAAATGTACGTTTATGCAAAAAAAAAAAAAAAATTTTCCTTAAAAAATAAGTTTAGTGAATCAAATCTAGGAAAGAACATTTTAAAACGATCTTGCTTTTTGTAGATGTGCTGTACTAGGTCAGCAATGTGGCTGCTGTAAATACAAAGCGCCACATCCCTTAGGAAAAGTGCCATACAGTAAAACACTTTACACATAACCAGGCACATATTTAACTCTTTGATTGCACCAGATGTTACTCCTTCCCAGCCAGCATCATTCGTACAGTGTCAATGCATATTGTTAGCACTAATCACTGTATTGGTGTCACTGATGATGTCACTGGCAGTTAACCAGTTCCCATAAAAGTGTCAGTTAGTGTCAGACTGTCTGCCGCATTATCGCAGTCCCGCTAGGGGTGCAACGGATCGTCACCGACCCGTGATCCGAACGGGCCACCCCGTTCGGATCGGCACACCCCGCGATCCGCTCCGGAGCCTAGGCCTAGGAAAGTCCCCGGCTTCGGCCTAGCTTCGGGGCGGCGGCCAGTCTGCTGCCAGAGCCCAGCGTGACACGCCTCCCCGGGGAGGCGTGTCACGCTGTGCACTGGGCTCTGGCAAGCCGACATGGAGAGGGAATATTAGCAGAGAAGCACTGGTGTGAGAGAGGGGGGGGGAAGCACATTTCAGGGGTGGATTAAAGAGGAAGCAGGTGAGGCTGTTTGGGACTTGTTAAAAGTACAATCTTGATGTTTTTACAGAAAATATATATATATCTGTAAAAACATCAAGATTGTACTTTTAACAAGTCCCAAACAGCCTCACCTGCTTCCTCTTTAATCCACCCCTGAAATGTATGTGTGTGTGTGTGTGTGTGTGTGTGTGTGTGTGTGTGTGTGTGTGTGTGTGTGTGTGTGTGTGTGTGTATATATATATATATATATATATATATATATATATATATATATATATATATATATATATATATATATATATATATATATATTATATACACACACATACATTTTTTTTTTTTGGACCAATGAAAACACCCTTTTTTTTTTTTGCGCTGATCCGAAAATGATCCGATCCGTGACTCCTGATCCGAGGATCGATCCGATCCGTGAGTTTTTTGATCCGTTGCACCCCTAAGTCCCGCTATAAGTCACTGATCACCACCATTATTAATAAAAACATTTTTTTTAAATCATTAGATATAGTATATATCACAAAAGTGAGTACACCCTCACATTTTTGTAAACATTTTATTATATCTTTCTCATGTAACAACACTCAAGAAATGACACTTTGCTACAATGTAAGGTAGTCAGTGTACAACTTGTATAAAAATATAAATTTGCTATCCCCTCAAAATAACTCAACACAAAGCCATTAATATCGAAACCGCTGGCAACAAAAAGTGAGTACACCCCTAACTGAAAGTGCCAAATATTTTGTGTGGCCACTATTATGTTCCAGCACAGCCTTAACACTCTTGGGAATGGAGTTCACTAGAGCTTAACAGATTGCCACTGGAGTCCTCTTCTACTCCTCCATGGCAACATCACAGAGATGGTGGATATTGGAGACCTTGAACTCCTCCACCTTCCATTTGAGGATGCCCCACAGATGCTTAAGAGGGTTTGAGTCTGGAGACATGCTTGACCAGGCCATCACCTTGATTTTCAGCTTCTTTATTTTCAGCCTATAGTAAATGTACGTCCTGTTTTTAAATATGGATATCTCGGTAACGGCAGCAGCTGCTGCCACAACCGAGGTATCCATATTTTCTGTGGGCGGCCGTGTAAACGATAACGGCGGTCTCCGCGAGATCGCCGTGATCGGTGGCGGGAGAGGGGGCCCCCCCTCCCGCCGCTTTTCCGCGCCCTCCGCCGCTTACCGGAGCCGTCGGTAGCGGCGGAGGAGATCGGATGCTGCCGCCTGGTGAGTGAGGACTTGAGTGAGGGCAAGATGGCCCCCACCCGTCCCCATAGCTCTGCTGGGCGGAAGTGACGTCAAAACGTCAGTCCCACCCAGCCTCTTAAAAGAGACAATTTTTTTGTTGTCATTTTTTTAAAATGACAGATTTTCCTTTTTTTCTTGCATTTAAGTCTAAATATGAGATCTGAGGTCTTTTTGACCCCAGATCTCATATTTAAGAGGACCGGTCATGCTTTTTTCTATTACAAGGGATGTTTACATTCCTTGTAATAGGAATAAAAGTGATCATTTTTTTATTTTTTTTATTTCAGTGTAAAAAATAATAAAATCAATAAAATTAAATAAGAAAACAAAAAAAAAAATTTTTTTAAAGCGCCCCGTCCCGACGAGCTCGTGCGCAGAAGCGAACGCATACGCGAGTAGCGCCCGCATATGAAAACGGTGTTCTAATCACACAAGTGAGGTATCGCCGCGATCGTTAGAGCGAGAGCAATAATTATAGCCCGCATATGAAAACGGTGTTCAAATCACACAAGTGAGGTATCGCCGCGATCGTTAGAGCGAGAGCAATAATTATAGCCCTAGAGCTACTCTGTAGCTCAAAAAATGCAACTTTTTTAAACGTCGCCTATCATGATTTTTAAGGGTAAAAGTTTGACGGCATGCCATGAGCGGGCGCAATTTTAAAGCGTGACATGTTGGGTATCATTTTACTCGACGTAACATTATCTTTCACAATATATAAAAAAATTGGGCCAAATTTATTGTTGTCTTATTTTTTAATTAAAAAAAGTGAATTTTTTCCAAAAAAAGTGCGCTTGTAAGACCGCTGCACAAATACGGTGTGACAAAAAGTATTGCGATGACCTCCATTTTATTCTCTAGGGTGTAAAAAATAATATATATACAATGTTAGGGGGTTTTAAGTAATTTTCTAGCAGAAAAAACTGTTTTATTCTTGCAAACACCAAATCTGAAAAACACCTAAGGTCTTTAAGTGGTTAAGAAGGCAGTGGTCATCTTGGAGGCGTGTTTGGGCTTTTGTTGGAATACTGCCCTATGGCCCAGTCTCCGAAGTGAGGGGCTCATGTTTGGCTTCAGTATGTCCCAGTACATGTTGGCATTCATGGTTCCCTCAATGAACTGTAGGCTCCCCAGTGCATGCAGCCCCAGACCATGACATTCCCACCACCAATGTTTGACGATAGACAAGACACATCTGTCTTTGTACTCAACTGGTTGCCGCCACGCACGCTTGACACCATCTGAACCAAATAAATTTATCTTGGTCTCATCCGACAACAGGACATGGTTCCAGTAATACATTTCCTTAGTCTGCTTGTCTTCAGCAAACTGTTTGCAGGTTTCCTTGTGCATCATCTTTAGAAGAGGCTTCCTTCTGGGACAACAGCCATGCAGACCAATTTGATGCAGTGTGTGGCATATGGTCTGAGCACTGACAGCAATGCTGGCAGTGCTCATACGTCTATTTCCCCAAGGACAACCTCTGTATATGATGCTGAGCACGTGCACTGATCTTCTTTGGTCGACCATGGCAAGGCCTGTTCTGAGTGGAACCTGTCCTGTTAAACTTCTGTATGGTCTTGGCTGCAGCTCAATTTCAGGGTCATGGCAATCTTTTTATAGCATAAGCCATCTTTATGTAGAGCAACAATTCTTTTTTTTCAGATCCTCAGAGTTTTTTGCCATGAGGTGCCATGTTGAACTTCCAGTGACCAGTATGAGAGTGATAACACCAAGTTTTACACACCCGAGACCTTGTAACACTAAGGCCTCGTACACACGACCAAACATGTCTGCTGAAACTGGTCCGCGGACATGTTCGGTCGTGGGTAGGGCCGACCGGACAGGTTTCCAGCGGACAAATGTTTCTTAGCATGCTAAGAAACATGTCCGCTGGAGCCATGTCCGTCGGACATGTCCGATGGTCAGTACGACTCATCGGACATGTCCGCTCGGCCGAAATCCCTTGCATGCGTCGAAGTGATTCGACGCATGCGTGGAAGCATTGAACTTCCGGGGTCGCGTACGTTGCCGCGTATCCTGTCCGCGGGGAATTTGGTCTGATGGTGTGTACAGCCATCAGACCAAATGATCCCAGCGGACATGTCCGATGAAAACAGTCCACGGACCGTTTTATCGGACATGTCCTCTCGTCTGTACGAGGCCTAACAAGTCACATGACACTGTGGAGGGAAATGGCTAATTGGGTCCAATTTGGACATTTTTATTTAAGGGTGTATCAACTTTTGTTGCCAGCGGTTTAGACATGGGTGTGTGTCAAGTTATTTTGAGGGGACAGCAAATTTACACTGTTGTACAAGCTGTACACTCACTACTTTACATTGTAGCAAAGTGTAATTCATTCAGTGTTGTCACATGAAAAGATAAAATATTAACAAAAATGTGAGGGGTGTACTTACTTTTGTGAGAAAATATATTACAGTTGTGCCCATAAGTTTACATACCCTGGCAGAATTTATGATTTTTTGGCAATTTTTCAGCGAATATGAATGATAAACACAAAAACATTTTTCACTGATGGTTAGTGTTTGGCTGAAGCCATTTATCACCATCAATAAAGAGACACACACACACACACACACACACACTCCAAGAGTTTACATACCCTGGCAGAATTTATGGTTAGTGTTTGGCTGAAGCCATTTATTATGAACTACGTTTACTCTAATCATAATGACAACAGAAAATACACAAACGACCCTGATAAAAAGTTGACATACCCTTGAATGGTTGGCCTTGGTAAAGACACAGAAGGTGGGACAAACAGGTTAACACATAGCTCTTGCGGGGAGGAACCACCGTGGGACCCCAGAAGAGAACGATCAGGGCCACTCTGTGCAAAACGTGTTCCCGTTTTCAGCAGAGAGAGGGCTGAAGTCATCACACCCAGGTCAGGCTCTCAGCGAGCTGATAAGAGCCTGAGCCGGCCGCCCCCATCCCCTCCACAGCCCAGTGCTCCAGTAAACGACGAGGGGGTCAGAGCAGAGAGCTGTGACCGACAGTCAGCAGCTCTCTGCTCACAGAGCTGTGAGAACCGAGTGATCGTGGTATTCGATCGCTCGCTTCTCAGTGTAGAGGCGCCGGGGGACCGATGATGCATCCACCTAGGTAAGTAGGATTCTTAAAAAAAATAAAATAAAACCCACACACATACTTCTCTATTAAGTTAAATCTCTAAAATGCTCTAAAGCAAAAAAGAAAAGAAGAAAATAAATAATAATACTGCCTCTCTAAAGAAAGCTACAAGATTTTTAACTCTGTTTCATTCCTGTGTGCCATGACAGCAAGTGTCACAGACATTTCTTATGCCGCGTACACACGATCGGACATTCCGACAACAAAACCGTGGATTTTATTTCCGACGGATTGTTCGTTCAAACTTGTCTTGCATACACACAGTCACACAAATGTCGGAAATTCCGGATGTCAAAAATGCGGTGACGTACAACACTACGACGAGCCGAGAAATATTAAGTTCAATGATTCTGAGTATGCGTTGAATTGATTCTGAGCATGCGTAGGATTTTTGTGCATCAGAATTGCATACAGACGATCGGAATTTCCGACAAGAACTTTTGTTGTCGGAAAAATTGAAAAAATTGAGAACCAGCTCTCAAACATTTGTTGTCGGAAATTCCGACAGCAAATGTCCGACCAAAAGCTCACATCGAACATTTGTTGTTGGAAATTCCGAACATACGTACGCGGCATTAAAGTTTAGAATTGCTACAACAGATTCTGTAAAGGGTGTGCTTTAGGCCCCTTTCACACTTATACGACTTGTCCCACAATTTTTGATGGCCAAGTAGCATGACAAGTAATTTCCCATGGATTTCCAATGACAACCATTCATATTAGTATGACTTCAAGTCGTTCCGACTTCAAAAGTAGTCCCTGCACTACTTTGGTCTGATTTTGATGCCACTTACAGTAGTGTGAAAGGGGCCTTACCTTTTAAAACAAGTGGTGTAAAGCGATAAATGCTGAGTTAACTGAACCCAGCAATGATCACTTATATTCGTCTGCTGGTAATAAAATGGTTGTCCAGTTGGAAAATCTCTGCGCAGACTGAGGCTGGGAGCGCAATTATCACATTATGAGGGCAACAGTGGAATTTGAGACTGCCCCATCACAGTCTAAGGATTCTTACTGGACCAACAAATCACATCAGTCTTGTTTTTTTGTAACATACCCAATGTGTCACGTTTCATGAGGTTTGGATGAGTAGCATGATATCTGTCCTCTTGTTCTTTGCTGCTTGCAATTGCCTCTTGTAATCTAGAAAGAAGAATAAAAAATAAAAATAAAAAATATCAGCTTTAAATACAGGGCAGTCACATGAGCAGCGTGGATGCTCTGAGAAATGCGGTATGAAGCTACATTTTTTTTTTTAAAAAAGCACATACAGTGGGGAACTTAAAGCGGTGGTTCCCCCTAAAACAAATTTCTAACAATACATTCGTAAGACCCGTTACACTGCGGGTAGGCTGGCTTTTGTTTTTTAGTACATACCTCGATCTCGCCGTTTCGTCCCTTGGTGGTGGGCGTTCCTAGTTGATTGACGTTTCTCCGACGGGCGCATACTGCGCGTCACGACTTTCCGACAGAAGCCGAACGTCATTGCGCAGGCGCCGTATAGAGTCGGCTCTATACGGCGCCTGCGCAGCGACGTTCGGCTTCTTTCGGAAAGTCGTGACGTCACGTATGTGCCCGTCGGAGAAACGTCAATCAACTAGGAACGCCCACTGCCAAGGGACGAAACGGCGAGATCGAGGTATGTACTAAAAAACAAAAGCCAGCCTACCCGCAGTGTAACGGGTCTTACGAATGTATTGTTAGAAATTTGTTTTAGGGGGAACCACCCCTTTAATGGATTGTTAACATGGGATTCAACAAGACAGTTATTTTAACAGCTATAAGTAGAGTACACTCGGAGCGCTCTACCAGGAGGGGCGGGGCAAGTCAGGATGACATCACCCGCCAATAGATTATGCCGGTCGCAGCATCGTGGAAACCGAATCGCGATTCTGCGATTAATTTCAGCACCTCTAGTGCCCAACAAGCTGCCTGCTATCACTTAGATTGTGGTCCATTGTGCTCTAGGTATCTTAATCAATTAACTTCTGGGCCTCTGCTCCTGCTTTAAAAGGGCAAGCTGAACGCCCATTTCAAAGTATTTAAACATGCTTGCAATAATCCATATGCAAGCAACTAAACCATTGATACCCAACAAGTAGCCCAGTAACATTTATTGTGCAGCCCGCTGTGCTACAGACTCTTATAAGGTTTGGAGCACAGTAGGCTGCAGGCCAAGTGCCTCCTTTTGAGCTACAGCATATCGTGCTAACTTTAGACACATTACTGCAGCCACTGACACTGGCTAAGATGTCAACAGAACCAAAATTACCTAGGCCCGGTTCACATCTATGGTTTCCAGTGGCTGCGCTTGCTCGGGAACATTCATTGGGTTGCTATATCTCCCAAAAACAGAGAAAGAGTCTGTGCCCTTTTCCCAAAAGTGCGGCTGCACGGGAACTGCATAGTGCAGTTCCTAGTGCGTGGGGCTGCCAGTAGGATTAACAAATACCCCCACTCATCTTCTAAGCAACAGCAACATTTTCTCTGCTGGTGCGGAAGGCGTGCGATTAAATGCCCTCCCGCACCTGCTCAGATGTGAAGCTAGCCTTATTGAGTTTTTGTCCCCAGTTCCTGGAGGTTAGAAAAAAAAAAAAAAAGGAACCAATCACTAATAAAAGTGAGAAAATTTATTTACAGTTTCTTCATTTATGCATAGTAGGCAAAGAGCTTAGGAACAGTGTAAAGGTCTGATATGATGATTTGGAATTATTATGACTTTACAAAATACTTTATTCAAGTGCAAATTCCTAAATGCATAACCAATTGAAATTCACTTTGCTAAAGCCAGACCAATACCAGAGTGACTTTGATTGGCAGCTATAGGTAACTGCACTTAGAACAGGGGTCCTCAAACTAAGGCCCGCGGGCCGGATCCGGCCCGCAAGTGTGATTTACCCGGCCCGCGGACTGCCCCATTAATATCGCAGCAATCCCCCTCCCCTCTGCTACTTTTTATCACACAAGATGAGAAACATGACAGGTCCGGACAAAAGGCGGGTCTTTTGAGTTAAGCAGCGGGGCGGTTTTAGCAATCAAACACCTGCCTTTCACTAGCAAAGCCCCGCCCTTTGTCCGGATTTGCCATGCTTTGCATCTTGTGTGATTGAGGTAGCAGAGAGGCGGAGTGCTGGGATGTTATAGAAGGGGCAGCAGTGTAATATCGATGGGGGGATCTGTGATAGGGTGGGAGATTTGTGATGGGGAGGCCTGTTATGGTGGGCTATGTGAGGAGAGGAGTTTGTATTGGGTGGGCTTTGTGATGGGGGGAAGTCTGTGATGGGGAGGATCTGATATGGGGGGGACCTGATATGGGGGCGATCTGTGATGGAGAGGAGTCTGTGATGGGGGATCTGTTATGGGGGGTCTATGATGGGGTGGTCTGTTATTGAGCGCTTTGTGATGGAGAGGAGTTTGTGTTGGGGGGCTTTATGATGGGGAGGATCTGTTATGATTTTGATGGAGAGGAGTTTGTGGTGGGGGGGTCTGTTATTGGGGGCTTTGTGATATAGAGGAGTTTGTGTTGGGGGGGCTTTGTGATGGAGAGAAATTTGTGTTGGGAGGGCTTGTGATGAGGGGCCTAATATGGGGGAATCTTTGATGGGGGAGGAATCTGTGATGGGGTGGTTCCGTGATGAGGGGGTCTGTGTTGTGGAGGGGTTCTGTGATGAGGGGGTCTGTGTTGTGGAGGGGTTCTGTGATGAGGGGGTCTGTGTTGTGGAGGGGTTCTGTGATGAGGGGAGTCTGTGAAATACTAATATGTTTATTAAAATTGTTTTTTATTTTAAATATTGTATTGTTTTTTTTCCTGTTTTTTTTTAACTATAGTCCGGCCCCCCAACAGTCTGAGGGACCGTGAACTGGCCCCCTGTTTAAAAAGTTTGAGGACCCCTGACTTAGAACATTGGTATTTACAGTACAAATAAACTTTGTTATTGCAGGATCATATTTTAAAAAGATATGATTATTAGAAAAAGGTATTCAGGCAAACCAGAAGAAAAAAGAAAGATTGATTTACTTGTTGCTAGCCTTGTAATCATATGCTCCATTTTGTGGGGGTGTCTCAGCAGGTTTGGCTCTGAAATAGTTGGTGAAACCACTGAACATGCTTTTTATACTACTAATATGCCTCTGACTGATCTTCATATCTTGTTCCATTTTATCCACCATTTTTTCTGAGCGTTTTAAGGCCTCTCCCTGACGCATTAGTTCCTGAACATAAAAATAAAAAAAATATGAATATGTAAACCAAATCATCAAGATATCATATATCCTTTAACATGGCAACATCAAAAGTCAACTTTAATTACATTTGTAAATCTGTAGCTTTCATCCTCCCACAAAGGATGGAACACTTAGACCCTGTCTTCCAACTGCGCTCCTGATTTGCCCCCCTGTAAAACCAAGACTACTGATAGATACTACAAGTGGCCATTTAAACATACATTAGACAGGCACAGTGCACTGTTGTCATCCCCCAAACTCAACAGGCCTGAGAAAAACATAAAAAAACGAAATAATTACATATTTAAAAAAATATAAATAAATGGCAGAACAAAACCCCCCAAAAAGATGCAACCCAATAGCAGGCTGACAGATGCTTAGGCTGTGCGCATGCAAGGGCACATCCTTGATGCAAACTGGGCCACCCATACATTTCTATATGCATGTCATCGCTCGGACCTGCTGTTACATTTGTACAATTATGGTGTCTGTAAATGATTTGTAAAGGCTACTGGCTGTGGCTGTATGCAAAGATCTGTGGCTCCAGGCTTCTGGGAATAGAAATGCGCTACTTCTTGAATGAATGAATGAATGAATGAATGACTTGTATAGCGCTACACATGCAAACTTAATCGCCTCTAGGTGCTTTTTCCAGCCAGAGTCTGATTGGCTGGTGCGGTCATTTTACCCCGTAGTATCGTGACACGCTTGGGACACACAGATATACATATATATACTGGGCCAATTTGGACAAGATCCAATTTACTTACCAGCATGTCTTTGGAGTGTAGGAGGAAACCGGAGCACCCAGAGGAAACCCACGCAGGCACAGGGAGAACATGCAAACTCCAGGCAGATGGTGTCGTGGTCGGGATTCAAACCAGCGACCCTTTTGCTGCTAGGCTAAAGTGCTACTCACTACACCACTGTGCTTCCATGTTGATGTTACATGGCACTTTGCAGCCATGTAAATAAGGCTTAAACACACTCATCTCCCCCACACATATAACGGTAGTGCACCAACACACTAAGGGCCCGTTCACATGAGTGGGCATATGTTGTGGTGCACATAACCTGTGTGCGCTGTTCACAAGCACTGTAGAGCATCGTTAGAATGCCCAGCAGTGCTTGAATTTTAATTACATCTATTCAACTATATTTAAGGCAGCGCATTGCAGCAAACTGTCTTTGCATTGTAAGGTGCTGCATTGCAATACAATGTATAACTGAATTATTTTATTGCAATGTACACCAATGCATCGCACACACGTGGCATTGTGGATTGGACTTTACCAGAACACATAGGTAGGAAGCCCACCTCCAGATTTTTAGCATATGTTCCAGATTTACGGTTTTGCATACCTGTGATTTTCACCGTTTTGCAAAAAGAAATAATTTAAAATGTATTTTTATTTATTAAAGCGGATGTGCCATGGGAACAAAATATTAAAAGTCAGCAGATACAAATACTGCAGCTGCTGACTTTTAATAATAGGACACTTACCTGTCCTGGAGTCCAGCGCCGATCGCAGCAGAGCACGAGCGATCGCTCGTCACTCTGCTGCTCCCCCCGCCATCCACGCTGAGGGAACCAGGAAGTGAAGCGCTGCGGCTTCACTGCCCGGTTCCCTACGGCGCATGCGCGAGTCGCGCTGCGCCCGCCGATTGGCTCACACGCTGTGTGCTGGGAGCCGAGTGTTCCCAGCACACAACGGGCGACAGACGGGATGTGACGGAATGCCCGTCTTTCGCCCGTATCGTGTGGCCGGAAGTGGGTGCAAATACCTGTCTTTAGACAGGTGTCTGCACCCCCCTCCCCCCTGAAAGGTGTCAAAAGTGACACCGGAGGGGGGGAGGGTTCCGATCAGCGGGACTCCACTTTAGGGTGGAGGACCGCTTTAACTCAATACAGTTTTAGCTTAAAGAATTTTTCAAGTTGTGTTGCTTTTGTGAGTGGCAATAATGATTTATTTTGTGTATTTTTAATCAAAAATATTATTGCTTTTCCAGGAACCTACATAACCAGTAGCACCATCTGTTAAAGTTGAACGTTAAGCTCCAAAATGTAAATGGGTGGAGAGGCAAGATTTTTTAATGTAGAAGAGACATGCTTTGTCTTTTCTGCATTTAAGCTACTACAGGCGGTCCCCTACTTACAAACATCGAATTACAAACGGAGGGAGACAACAGGAAGCGAGATGAAATCTACCCCTAGGAACGGAAATTAACTCCTGTAAGAATTATGGGAAAAAGGTGTCTCCACTGATGCTATATCACCAGTCCATGTTTCCCTAACAATCCAAAATGTTCAAAATCCAATTGTCATTGGAAAGTGAGGGGGGCGCAGACAGCAAAACAAATGTTACAGGGGGGGATAACCCTTCCCTATGCTATCCAAAAAGCTTAAAAATATTTTTTTTGGCTGGAGCTACACTTAAAAAAAATTACATGTTCTGACTTACAAACAGATTCAACTTAAGTCCCTGTCTTGTTTGTAACCCGGGGACTGCCTGTACCTGTCAGCCCTTGTACAGTAAAATGCACAATGCTGAAGCCGACAAAACTTTTGTGCGTGACGTCACCTCAGCCTGGCCAATGACAGCAGCAGGCGATCAAGACCCGGAAGCCAGCTGCCCCGAAGATGTCGGCGGCCGGCAGTGAGTTCTGGGGACCGTGCATCTCTGGATTCTAGGCGAATACAGTTATGCTTTAATTCTACCATTCCTTTGCTTTCAAGAAATGTATGATTTGCAGGGTATTTTACAAATGGATTGAAAAATGGTAAAACTGGTCTGGCCACCTGAGGGTAAAAGTGGACCACAGACCCGGGCAATGAACTGGCTAATGGCTGGTTGCTCTACGTTGAAAAGTTTTTCCTCTGCTCTATAGGACAACACATAGTAATTACATTGATTTTCCCTCACTTCCTGTTTCGTCTGACACCAATATTTTTTGATATCTAATGCAAGTCACTACATATTTCTGTACATAGTACTTCAGCAATATGATTTTCTTTCTTAATTTGGTACACACCATATCTAGTGTAAAAATCAAAAAACATAAATTTAACTGAGTATATAAAAGAGTTCTCACAACTAGAGGAGATTCCCTTTTAACTACTCCCCCCCCCCCCATATTTCATTAGAAAACAATATTGTGTCAGTGAACCCCAATGATCTCACCTCAGCAGTTTCTGTCCCAACCTTCTCCGATTCATACATGAGAGATAGTGACCTATTACTACTGTCCACTGTGTTCTGTGCTCTATACATCACTTCTTGCTGCAGAGATCTTTGTCTGTCTGATTCTTCCCTTCTTCTCCGCTCTGCGGGGTCTTCATTCCAACTTACAGGCTTTAAGTCTTCATCTTCTTCTTCTTCATCAAATGGGTTATAGCTCTTAGACATGATGGTGAATCTTAGTTATCGATTTTTAAACTGCAGGGTGACATAAGAGGTTATTGTTTTTTACTGCAACTCTAAAAAGGCACCCAAACGGTCATACAAAAAGACAATGACGATTGTCTTTAATAACTGCCCTCCCATCCACTTTTTTGTAAAGGTTAAATCAGAATAAAATAATTGGATAAACAATTGCCACGAGAAATTATCTTGTTTATTACGGTGGTATGCCATAGATGGGAAGCTCTCTTATTAATGTGGATGAGCAGCAAGATACATAGGAGGGGAGACCCTGGCCAGAACGTTTTCCGTGTGTCTAAATGAACTACAATGTCCCGACATACTTAACGGCTGTCAGCTTGTAGTTCTCAATGAACTATTACGGTGCTATGGAGCACCATGGTAGTTAATCGAGTGCTTCTGTCAGGGAGTATTGGCTAACCCGTACGGTATGTACAGGTAAGCCGATACACTGACAGTGTGCAGGAGACATGCATGAGCGATCTGCTGACCACTGGTGCAATGCTTTCCAGGCTCCTGCAACAATAATAAAATGCACATTGTTTTACCTGCAAAAAAAGGTTTGGGAGATCGGGCCATGGCTAATTACGTCAGCAGCTTCGCTCCCTCCTCCTTCCCCCGCCGCTGGGCCAGTAGGAGTGCGTAGCAGTGCCTCGCGCATGCGCAATAAGGACCCGGCATGGGGCAGTAATGCTTCACTACCAGGTTCCCTTACCGGCAATGGCGGCGGAAGGAGCACACAACAGCTGATGGAAACATCAACTGTGGTGCCGACATCGCTGGACTCCCGGACAGGTAAGTGTCCATTTATTAACTGCAGATTATACAGAGGCCAAGATGGCAGGTTCCTTGCCTGTAAGGGAGAGGAATGTTTAGTTCTGTTTTAAAGCTTTCTGGCACCCTCCCCCCCGAATACCCATATGGTTAACTCTAAATTTGATGACCTTTAACCACTTCCTTACTGGGCACGTATACCCCTTCCTGACCAGGTGAAATTTCAGCTTCTGGCACTGCGGCGCTTTAACTGACAATTGCGCGGTCGTGCGACGTGGCTCCCAAACAAAATTGGCGTCCTTTTTTCCCCACAAATAGAGCTTTCTTTTTGTGGTATTTGATCATCTCTGCGGTTTTTATTTTTTGCGCTATAAACAAAAAAAGAGCGACAATTTGGAAAAAAAGACAATATTTTTTACTTGTTACTATAATAAATAGCCCATTTAAAAAAAAATAAAAAAAAATTCTCAGTTTAGGCCGATACGTATTCTTCTACATATTTTTGGTAAAAAAATAAAAAAAAAAATATCGCAATAAGCGCAAAAGTTATAGCGCTTACAAAATGGGACAGAATTATTAATTTTTATTATAATTTTTTTTTACTAGTAATGGCGGCGATCTGCGTTTTTTATTGGGACTGCGACGTTATGGCGGACACATCGGACACATTTTTGGCGCCATTCACATTTATACTGCGATCAGTGCTATAAAAATGCACCGATTACTGTATAAATGTGACTGGCAGTGAAGGGGTTAACACTAGGGGGCATGGAAGGGGTTAAATGTATTCTCTGGGTGTGTTCTAACTGTGGGGGGAGGGGGGTGCCTATGTACAAGGGACACAGATCGGTCTCCTCTCTCCCCTGACAGGACATGGATCTCTGTGTTTACACACAGAGATCCATGTCCTTGTCCCTGTAACCGCGGGTGCCTGGCGGACATCACGGCCGCCAAGCACGCGCATCGGTATCTCAGGAATGCGGCGGGTACGCGCGCGCCGCCGCTCCCTCTAGTGGCCTGGAAGAGCGGAGGACGCATATATGCGTCCTGTCAGATTTAGAACCACCCCGCGGCTGCACATTATCGTACGGCCGTCGGGAAGTGGTTAAAGTGGTTGTAAACCTCAGACACGAAATATGAACAAATCATATCCCTCTATAGTGTGTACTTGTCCTCTACTATCTGCAGGATAGCAAGTTTGTGATGAGAAAAGAAAATAAGATGACAGGAAGAAAGCGCCAGCACACAGCTTGTGATTGACAGTTTCAGCTCTGCTCAAGTGTGAAGGGTGCGTGTCCCTTCCCTCCAATCAGTTGTCAGAGTTCTCCTCCCTGAGCTCTGCAGAGTGCAACTTCATCTCTCCACCCCTTTGTTCTGAAAGTTTAGACAAGCTGTATAAATTCAGCAGTTTGAATTGGTGTAGCGAAAAGAAGTCTGCAGATAGAAAGGTCAACTTATGTAGGAGGATTTGTTTCATCTCTGTGTATCACCTGAAGCCAGTCACTTCACAAGGTATACGTAAGGATTTACAACCACTTTAAAGCATCACATATGGATAATTTACCGAAAAATTGCCGCTGTGCAAAATTGAGGCTTAACATTGGGTATCTATTTAATGCGCCCAATCCTTTTAGATTTAAAGCCCTCTGCACCTGTGCTATAGCTGAATGATGGCTACAGCACGGCCACGCTTAATCGGTAGGCCATCATATGATGTCCTCTCTGTGGTGCTCATTGGCAGTGATCTGTGAACGCTACGTTCTTTTGATGCAGCCGTTCACAGATTGGGGTAAAGAGTCATTTACGGCAGCTCTTAACCATCATTAGAAAATTAGGTCGAGTGTGTGACCTGAAGCATGCGTGGGTCCGCATATAAGTTGCTGTAGTCCTAATCCTACCAGTTGATCGATGCAGGCATCCGCAATGGGATCCTGTGCGGAGTTGGCCCACAGATTGAAGTCCCCGAGCAGCAAAAGGTGTTTGCTGTTAAGGGTATAAGTGGATATAAACTCCGTTAATGATGGTAGAAGCTGCGATTTTGGCCCAGGTGGCCTATAGCAGAGGAGAATGTGAACAGTCTCATGGGGGTTAGTTTGAAGTTGAAGAGTAAGGGTTTCCATAAATGGAAGGGGATTTTCAAGGGCCGGCTTAGTGATTGCAATATGAAACTTATGGATCACCGCCAGGCCTCCTCCTCTTTGCCCTATTCTGTTTTCCGTTATAATTCGATAATTTTCTGGCACCAATTCTCCAAGAATGGTGTTGCAGTCGTCTGAAAGCCAGCTTTCTGTGATAAAGAGGCAGTCTAGATCGTTTTGTAGTAAGAAATCGTGGATGTCTGATTGGTGTTTTACTGCCGATCTTGTGTTGATCAAAGCACATGATATGTGCTTGCGCTGGGTTAAATGGTTGAAATTTTTGATGGTCGATCGAATCTCAAAAGTTGGTCTATTTTTAAGGCCTTTTTGATGACGGCTGGTAATACTGTTGGGAATTGTCTCAGACCCCAAATCGTTTCTGCAGAGTATCGCAGTTTAACCATTGTTGCCAGTCACGGGGGGGGGGGGGGGAGTTGCAATAGAGGGAAGATTCGCTGAATCCTCACGCTTGGACCTTGGTCCAGAGGAAGGCAAAAAAACCCTGGCAGTGCTAAGCCAATGTGCTGCCGCAGGGAAAAAAATTCCTTCCTGATCCCTGAAAGGCGATCGGACGAAACCCTGGATCAAGTACTGTTAGGAATGGGGGGGGAGGTGGAAGGGGGGAAGAAGGGTGTGTCACTGTAGCTAAGGAAGTACCAAGATGGCCGCCGACCAGGCCACAGGCCTCAGGTTTGGGGGCTGTTTGGCTTGGTGGGTATGACCTGGTTGTTAATCCAGGGGAGGATGGGATCCTCCAGGGATAGGGGGATGATCCCTGACAGTTCTAGGAAAAATTTCCAGGCTGTCAGTGCTCCTTTTTGCGGCGCGCCGCTAGGCCGCGGTTGAAGCCACGGTCTTTCCTAATTGTGGCGGCCGCGATTGAGGCCTGGTCTGGCGCGGATGCGGAAAAAAGCCGCAGATCGCCAGAAAAAAGCGCTGCTATGCGGGGTGATTGTGGGTGACTGCTTGGGGTGCATGCGGCTCTAAGAGAAGGTAAACCGCCGCAATTTGGATCGCTGGAGTGGCTGTCCTGAAAAGGACGGTCACTAGCGATTCCTGGGGGTGGAAAGATGGCCCTGAAAGACAGGGTCTTACCTGAAGAGAGGTGCCCACGAGGGGAAGGAAGGAGCCGGTCCTATGGGCTGCAAGTTGATTCATGCAGCAAAAGATTGTAGGAGCCTGCCTGCCTGTCTGCGGTGTCTAGCTGGCTATCTGTCTGGTCCCTGGAGAGAGCAGACTCGTCGGGAAGCGTCCTACTCCCTCACTGAACTGACACTGACTCAATCAAGCAATCAAAGTGTTCTGCATGATCCAACTTCCTGATTGCCATTTTATTTTCCTATGAGATTCTGATAACCAGTGAGAAAGCTTGAGAAGCCAAATTTACTAATACGCTGACCAGGAAAGGTGCAGACTCGTCCTTTTAAGTGGAGTGGGTATCCCATAAAACAAGGGTGTCAAACTCAATTTCATTGTGGGCTGTATCAGCAGTGTGATTGCCCTCAAAAGGGCCGGTTGTATCTGTAAGATTAGATGTCCAGTGCATCCCCTCCCCTTAGATGTCAAGAGCCACCCCACCATCAGAAGTTGAGTCCCCCACTCTCCCTTACATCACAGTGCACCCCCTTTCCTTATGCTGCTGCTGGAAAGAAGCTGGATGCATTGCCTAAAAGCAGAAAGTAAGGGTCTGGAGGTACGAGGCCCGCATAAAATGGCCTGGAGGGCCGGATTTGGCCCGTGGGCCTTGTGTTTGAAACCTATGCCATAGTAGAACTAAAGGCGCAGATTCAGTTTACTTCTGATGAGTGGCTAATTCATAAGGTGGTGGTGCTGTCACAAATTGGTGGAAAAATAGCTGTGCTGAGTCACGGATGAGAGATGAACACACAGGAAACTGTTGGATAACACGGAAGATAGTCACTGGAATTATATATTTTTATTTATTCATTGTTGGTTTTATTCTGATTTTTTATAACCCCCCTTTTTTTTTTGTCATTTTTATTTATTATGGTTTTTAGTCTCCATACCTATAAGGTTTGATTTAAAGTGGTTGTATACCCTCTTGTGATACCTGTAGGTGCTTGCAATATCTCCTTAACCCACATGGTTAAGGAGATATTTGCAGAAAAGTGGGCACCGATGTCAGCGGCGCAGGCACACTCAGCGCGGCGGCTCTTGAATGGGCCTGCCAGAAAGTGCTGGAAATGTGCGCGGGGCTTAAGCTGTTCCAGTGACGTCATTGCCGCTCTGGCCAGTCACAGCGCCTGAACGGCGATACCCGGAAGTCACTCCGGGTATCATGGCGGCGACGGAGGACGTGTCCAAGGACTGCTGCGGGGGCTTCGATCTAAAGTAAGTAATTGATAATGAGCTAGTATGCTAGTCATACAAGCTCATTATGCCTTTGCCTTGCAGTTTTTTTTTTAAGTCTTTAAGTCATTTGGTGGTTGATGTTTGGAACACATGACACATTTAATTAATGCTTCACTATTGAACAGGAACAATATACACTGGACAGTACTTGGTTATCATTTTTGTTATAACAATATGTAATAGTTTTATATTCACTGCTATATTAGAAGTGAAAATTGGCCGGGGCAGGAAGGGGGTGAAAGTGCCCGGTAGGCAAGTGGTTAAAAACAAACTGGGCAATATACTGCGCTTGTATGCACCAAAAGCAACTTTCAGTAATGTTTACTGAAAAAATAGGTTTGATAAACGTGTCTAATTATTGCATGGCATCAAAAACGACAACTGCTGACGTTTTATTCTCCAGGGTCTCTACTTTGAGAAACAATATAATGGGGGGGGGGGGGGGTTTACTAATCTTCAGGCTTAAAATGTGTATTTTAATGAATGCACAAAACAATAGAGAAAATAAAAGCATCCCAGGGACCCAGTCTGGATTCATGGATATTATACATAAGCTGGAATAATAGAATGTCATGTGATCAGCCTTTAGGGTGAGTCTGTGTGAAGTGCCTGTCCCTCATACAAGATGGAAAAGCATTCCATAAGAGAGCCCTGTAATTACTTCCCTCCTATTAGCTATGGGCCCTGTAATGAAACCCAGTAACAGGAAGCCCTCTGCCATATTGTCAGTGTATATCTATGAACAAGAGCTAACCCATTACACCAAATTCTTACCGCTAAATATCGCCGGAGAACGCTATCGTTCCTTCCCGTCCAGTCACACGGCTTCTAAAAAGCCCCTCCCTTCCTCCCTCGCTCGCTCGCTCAGCTGACCCTAGTAACTATCCAGATGTCAGTACTTCCGCCCAAACTCTGACGTTTGCTTCTTTCTATACACACTTCCGCCCTCTCTCTAGACTAAACCATTCAACACTAGCAGGGGTATTACTTAATAACAGTGTTTCCCCCCTGTCCACTAATCCCGTGCACTGTACCCGCTTGCTATACTGTGCTTGTTACTACGCGCCGCATGAATACTGGCAGCCCATTTTCTCCATTCATTGTCACCATAGTAACACGGCAATTCGTCAGGTTATGCTGCCGTCACTTCTGTAAGAGTCACGTGATGAAGTGCTGTGGGGACGTCATCTGACGGGTCCGGCAGGAAGATGGCGGCCAAAGGGGGCTGCGGAGGCTCCCGGGGGTTTTATTTTAACACCGTACTGTCCCTGGCCCGCTCCCTGTCCGTGCAGAGGCCGGCGGCCCTGGAAAAGGTGAGCCCGTAACCGGGGGGACACTGGCTGAGCTGTGGGATCAGAGCCCTGCTGGGGGCGCATTACCTGTCAGAGGAAGGTGGGGGGCTGGGACAGGGAATGACACCTGTGAGCAGAGACTGGTATACACAGCACTGTGCAGACACTCCATCATACAGCCCACACATTTCTATTGGACAGGCAGTGCTACATACAGGGGCACGTCCACCCCTTCCTGTCTGTCTTCCTGTGCCCAGGCCAATTTTCAGCTTTCAGTGTTGTCACATTTTGAATGACAATTGCGCTGTCATGCAACACTCTACATAAATGACTTTTTTTTAATCTTTTTTTTTAAGCCAGAGCTTTATTTTGGTGGCATTTAATCACTACTGGATTTAGTATTTTTTTGCTAAATAAACAAAACAAGACTGATTTATTTTTTCTTAGTTTCTGTTATACAATTTTATAAATAATACATTTTCTCCTTCACTGAAAAGGTGGCACTGAAGGTTGCTGATAGGCTGCATTCATGGGCACTGATGAAGAGGCACTAATATGCAGCACTGACAGGCAGCACTGATGTGCACTGTTTGGTAGCACTGACAAGCATCACTGATGTGAACTAATGGACAACACTGGCAGGCATCACTGATGTGAACTGATTGGCAGCACTGACAAGCATCACTGATGTTAACTAATGGGCAACACTGGCAGGCATCACTGATGTGCACTGTTTGGCAGCACTGACAGGCATCACGGAATGGCAGCACTGACAAGCATCACTGGCAGCACTGATGTGCACTAATTGGCAGCACTGACAGGCATCACTGACAGGCATCACTGATGTGCACTGTTTGGTAGCACTGACAGGCATCACTGATGTGCACTGTTTGGTAGCACTGACAAGCATCACTGATGTGAACTGATTGGCAGCACTGACAGGCATCACTGATGTGCACTGATTGGCAGCACTGACAGGCATCACTGATGTGCACTGATTGGCAGCACTGACAGGCATCACTGATGTGCACTGATTGGCAGCACTGACAGGCATCAGTGATGTGCTCTGATTGGCAGCACTGACAGGCATCAGTGATGTGCTCTGATTGGCAGCACTGACAGGCATCAGTGATGTGCTCTGATTGGCAGCACTGACAAGCATCACTGATGTGAACTGATTGGCAGCACTGACAGGCATCACTGAAAAGCATCATTGGCAGCACTGACAGGCATCACTGATTGGCAGCACTAACGGACATTACTGATGGGGACTGATTGGCAGCAGTAACCGACAATACTGATGGGGACTGACAGGCTTCACTGATTTGCATCACTGACAGGCATCACTGATGTGCACTGAATGGCAGCACTGACAGGCATCACTGATGTGCACTGATTGGCATCACTGACAGGTATCACTGATGTGCACTGATTGGCATCACTGACAGGTATCACTGATGTGCACTAATTGGCATCACTGACAGGTATCACTGACTGGCAGCACTGACAGGCATCACTGATGTGCACTGACTGGCAGCACTGACAGGCATCACTGATGTGCACTGACTGGCAGCACTGACTGGCAGCACTGACAGACATCACTGATTGACAATACTGATGGGGACTGACGGGCATCACTGATGGGCACTGGTTGGCATCACTGACTGGCATCACTGGGCACTGATTGGCATCACTGATGGGCACTGGCAGCACTGACTGGCATCACTGATGGGCACTGATGAGGCTGCACTGATGGGCACTAATATGCTGCATTGATGGGCACTAATATGCATAACTTATGTGGCATTGATGAGGAGGCACTGACAGGCTTTACTGATGTGCACTAATTGGCAGAACTGACAGGCTTAATTTTTTGGCAGCACTGGTGGGCATCACTAATGGATCTGCATTGATTTTCAGGGCACTGATTATCAGTGCAGATGTCCCTACTGAGGAATGCCACTTATCGGCTCTCCTCTCCTCACACGCTGTCAATCTAAAGGAGAGGAATGCTGATAACTGGCATTTCCTATTTACACTGTGATCAGCTGTGATTGGACACAGCTGATCACGTGGTAAAAAACCTAGGTCATAGGCTCTTTACTGTGATCTGTGGTGTGCCGTGCCTGAGGGACACAGTGCACCACCAATCGCCGCACTGAGCGTCCTCAGGGGAGCACATGAGTGGCTCATTCTGAAGGACGTCATAGGACATCTAGCCAGAATGGGAAAGCCACTGCCCGACCATCATTCTGCTATAGGCTGGGCGGGAAGGTGTTAAAACAGGAGTAGGAGCAAAGCTTGTTTTGGCCATGCTTCTCTTCTGATTCCCAGGACTGCACTTACTTTTGCTTATCTGTGACCAAGGACTAACTGACAGTAGACTAAAGTCATATGATGTCACAGAGCCGCTCCAGGCTTTGGAAGGGTCCTGACCATATTGTTCCCTGATTGACAGTTGGCTCAGCCTCTCAGCACATGCCTGAGAGCCAAAGCCGTCTGCTCCTTCCCACTCTCCAGCCTGGTGCTCCAGTGAGTGCTAAAGGAGCAGAGAGTGGTGACCAGGGCCGGACTTACCATTGGCCTTGACTGGGCTCAAGCCCAGGGGCCCCACCCAATAGGGGGCCCCCTTTAAAAAAAAAAAAAAAAAACATTTTTTTTTTTTTTTTTTTTTTTTTGGGGGTCCGGAGGCCCCCAGGGCCCCGGATGGCAACCCCCTTTTTTTTATTTATTTTTTGTAAAAAAATGTTTTTTTTTATATATTTTTTATTTTTATATATATATATATATATATATATATATATATATATATATATATATATATATATATATATATATATATATATATATATATATATATATATATATATATATATATTTTTTATTATTATTAAAGGGCCCAGGGGTCTCCAGGGCCCCGGACGGCAACCCCCCTTTTTTTAATTTATTTTTTGTAAAAAAATGTTTTTTTTATATATTTTTTATTTTTATATATATATAATATATATATATATATATATATATATATATATATATATGTGTATATATATATATTTTATTATTATTATTAAAGGGCCCAGGGGTCTCCAGGGCCCCCGGATGGCAACCCACCTTTTTTATTTTTTTATAAAAAAAATTAAAAAATTTTTTATATATATATATATTTTTTTTTATTAAAGGGCTCAGAGGTCCCCAGGGCCCCATGTGGCAACCCCCCCTGTTTTATTTTTTTTATAAATGTTTATTTTTTTATTTTTGTTTATTTTTTTATTTTTTATTAAAAGGCCCAGAGGTTCCCAGGGGCCCAGAGGTCCCCAGGGCCCCCGGGTTTGGCAACCTCCCTTTTTTTATGTATTTTTTATAAATGTTTTTTTTTATTATTATTAAAGGGCCCAGAGGTTTATTTTTTCTTTTTATTAAAAGGCCCAGAGGTCCCCAGGGCCCCGGATGGCTACATATATTTATATATATTTGTTTTCTTCTTTATTTCTCCTTTTTTTTGTAAAGGCCCCCCCGCTTCTCAATTTGCGTCAGCCCCCACGCTTCTCAATTTCAGGCGGCAGCACCCCCACCCCCCCTAGGTTCTCTGCTTCAGGGGGCCCATGCCTTAAGCTGTGCAAGGGGCCCCAAAATTCCTGATGGCGGCCCTGCGCATACCTCCCAACACGCACGGATTCTGCGGGACTTTCCCGCACAGACAGCTTCTTCCCGCAGTCCCGCAAAAGGGTTAATTTTCCCGCACTGCAAGAGGAGGCAGCACGGAAGCAGGAGGAACCGGAGCGGTGTGTGGAGGACTGTGGCTGCTGAAGGGAAGAAAGCCGACAGCCGGGCTAATGACAGTCTGTGGCCCCGGCTGTTGGCACAGGTGAGAGGCACTCCCCCCTCAACAACTGCAAAATCCCCCCCCCCCCCGCTCAACAACTTTAATGCGCTCCCCCCCGCTCAACAACTTCAATTCGCCCCCCCCCCCCGCTCAACAACTTCGATCCCCCCCAATTCTCGGCTCCAGGGGGCCCCTTCAACACTCAAGCCCAGGGGCCCCCACCACCCTAAGTCCTGCCCTGGTGGTGACTGACGGTCCCCGCTCTTCACTTCGAGAAGACCAAGAGCTGAGCTATCAGCGTTTATATGATCTCTTGGTTCTTGGGCTTAGAGTCGGTGAGGGACAGTTGCAGCATGAGACCAATGCTGCAGCATAGGGGCGAGTGTGTTTTGTTTTCTACTCTAAGCAAAATTATGAACGCAACAGTTTTGTGTTTGCCTCTATTTATCATGAGCTGAACTTAAAGCGGGGGTTCACCCATCAATTTAACAGTTTTAAAAAGCAGTTACATTCCTGGCATGCCGGGAATGCTAACTGTCACATTGGTTGTGCTCTCAACCAAACTGTCAAACCATCCAATGGCTGGTGTCATAACTGATCACATGTGCAGCATCATGGCAGTTGAAGATTAAACAGAGGCCAAGACGCGCCTTAGCAGCCGTCAATCAACTCCTCTTCGCTTAGAAACGCCCATTCCCCGCTCGGAGCCGGAAAACAAGGGCTCATATAACGATAAGTACAAGTAAAAAAACCAAAAAAACAGCATACTGCAGATGTTAGCAGTATGCTACAGCTAATGTCAAAAAGTGGATTTTTGGGTGAACCTCCGCTTTAAAGATCTACAACTTTTTTCTATGTACACAAAAGGCCTATTTCTCTCAAATATTGTTCATAAATCTGTGTTGGTGAGCACTTCTCCTTTCCCGAGATACTCCATCCACCTCACAGGTGTGGCATATCAAGTTGCAGATTAGACAGCATGATTATTGCACAGGTGTTCCTTAGGCTGGCCACAATAAAAGGCCACTCTAAAATGTGCAGTTTTACTGTATTGGGGGGGGGGACCATAAAACCAGTCAGCACATGCTGAAACATGAGGTGATGGTCGTGGATGAATGGCACAACAATGGGCCTCAGGATCTCGTAATGGTATCTCTGTGCATTCAAAATGCCATAAATAAAATGCACCTGTGTTCATTGTCCATATCCTGAGCTTGCCCATACCATAACCCCACCGCCACCAGGAGCCACTCGATCCACAACGGTTCTGTTATCCTGACTGGGCGTCATATGACGTCCAGCAGGATAACATGCTGGCGAGCGGCGATCGCGAGTGTGGCGTGCCAGTCTGCATCTCCGATCGTGATAAGAAGCCTCTGTCAGAGGATTCTTACCACGTGATCAGCTGTGACCAATCACAGCTGATTATCGCGTCAACCTGGAAGTACCAGTAAACGGCATTCCTCGGTTTGCGATGACAGGGAGAGCCTATCAGCGGCTCTCCCTGTCAGAGGGAGGGGGGTCTGTGCTGATAATCGGCACATTGATTATCAGAACAGCCCCCTCAGATGTCATGCTTTGTGAAGGGGTCAAATACTTATTTTACTCATTAAAATGCAAATCAATTTACTTTTTTCAAATGCATTTTTTTTTTTTTGCTGTTATTCTGTCTCTAACCATTTTTTGTCAGTGGGCAAACGTACAAAATTGGCAGGGGATCAAATACTTTTTTTCCCCTCACTATATATGCTTGCGTCAGTCGGGAAGTGATTAATGTAGAATAGTATGTCTCTTCTGCATCAAAAATCCTACCTGTTCTCATTTTTTATTGTTGGGTAAAGTTCCACTTTCCAATTCACAAAGCTTCACCCAAGTGTAATCTTTATTTAGCCCCCATTCACATCGGTGCGATTTGACATGCGATTCAAATCGCAGCCTATTGCCGGCTATGGGCACGTCCCAATCGGTGCGATGCCGCACCGATTTTCAAAAGTAGTTCCTGCACTACTTTTGGCGACTTCATTAGACATCTGAACCCGCACAATTGTCTTTCAAGCCGAGGCGAAGTCGGACTGAAATGCGGCTTGAGTTCAGATGAAGTCGCACGTTTTCAAAGCCGTGTTTGTAACGGTAATTTTCAAATCTATTAGGAATTACTTGAATATAACTATTACTTTTTTGGAAAATAATTCTTACTTTGTGTTAAACTTTTGATCTGAGCCTACTGTTTATGTAATGGATCAATATATGTATAGCCTAAAGTCTTGGAATTCTCTTTGATATTTGTAGCTGTGGATTATGTTTTCTGAAACATGTGTGTGTTTTTTTTGTTTTTTTTAAACCATCACTACTGAAATCCTTGGTTTCATGGAATGTAGGCATTCCAAAGGAGATCAAAATTTAATTTCAAAGGTCAGTGTGTACAGCTTTTAAAATGCTGAGCTTGTTCTTGGGCAGGCAGTGGCATTTGGTGAATTAAGGGACATATATGGTAGATTTCACAAAGAAGAATATTGTACATTTATGTGCTTTTTTTTCTGTTATAGCTTAATCACTTGTTCACTAAGGTACATTTATAAACGACATGTTGACAAGTGGTTAAAGATCACTTTTGTAGGGTTTACAAAGTGTCACCTCCCTCCTGCTGGTGACACCCACGGTAGTTGCCGGGCTCTCCCTTTCCTCTGAGGAGCTAAGGACTGCGGGAAACAGCATCCCCAATGAGAGCAAGAGGACCATGGGGGACATCTTTTCCCTGATCCCTCCTGTCACTAATGACCTCAGATGCAACGTGTATTATCTGTGCTGGAATAGCTGCATTGGAGGAAAGGGGAGACATTCAAGGTCTTAAAACCCCCCTCCATAAAGAATACCTGTCTCCTGCCCATGCTGTCACATAGGGGGCTTGCGATAGCAATAATAAATAAAAAAAAATTGTAAAAAAAAAAGCTGTAGAGGTAATTTAAAAAAACATAGAGCACCCCTTTCACTGCCACACACACCCAAGATACAAGTGCAAGACAGAGCGAGCACATGTACAGTATGTAACATCAATTGTGCCACATATGTGAGGTATCATTGCTAATGGAGTGAAAGCAATAATCAACTGTAAACTGATTTGTCTGTAAAGGCTTTAAAAGTGTTGCTAAGGAGAGTTTTGGGTACCATATTGTTTTGTGATTTCACAGGCATATACAATTTTATGGCTTGACGTGCTTGCTATTTTATTTTTTTCACGTTAAAGTTTTATTGAAGGTTTAGAAATATTTACGTACAAGTGTATCGTAAGGCAATGGTGACCCAATACAAAGAGGATAAGCAAAGAAACAGTAGTGAATATAAACGCATCAAAACAAGATCATGAAACTATACATAGTAGTCCAGGATTCCGTTCCAGGTGGGGGGTGTTGCAACAAGGTATGAAAGTAAGTTAAGGAGACAGAGAGAGGGATATCTTTTCAATGAGGCAAGTATGATTGGGTTTAGTAAGCTAATGGCATAAAGAGGTAGAGTCCAGGTTGGAGTAGGTGAAGCAGGGGGTCCAGGCTTTCTGGAATTTAGGGTCAAGTTTTTTTTTTTTGTGAAAAGCCTTTGGCGTGTGAACACACCCAAAAAACTCCACCTGGTGCAGAAAAAATGTGCACACGCATAAGGAGTGTTCACAAAAACGGGCAGACGGGTGCAATGTTAGTGGTCCTCCTATGAAGAAGGGACCCAAAAACCCTGATCCCCCGGGGCGTCAGCCTCCAGACGGGGACTAAGGTACTGTGGTCCGAGCAACCAAAGCCGACACGGACCCAACTTCCTTGGAGGGACTGCCGAAACAGAACCCTCCCAGTACTAGGTGGGGCTCCCCCGAAGGGGGACCCCATGAGAGCAAGTGAACTAAGCCAGAAGGCCATGTCCACCTACTCCCAAGACGTTCAGGGCTGGCCCGAGGACTGGCAACCTAATAGTCACACAGTGAACAAAACGTGCACAAACAAAAATAAGACAAAAACGTGACAAACATAGGCTTAAATAAAATAAAGTGGGGGAAAGGGATAGTGAAGAGGAGAGAAAGAAGTGGTCATTGTGTTCTACAAAGATCAGGCCCTCCGGCCAGGAATAAAAAATTCCTCCGGTCCTAGCCAAATGGCCCGGCCCAGGAGGCAGGTGCTAAAAAAAGCGTGTATCTGGTGCAGTGACCGTGGTATCTTAAATCAATGTGACCCTCACTCACAGTGATTCTCAGATACCCCCGGACTGCCACTCCAGAGGCACATGCCCTTTAGGTTTTTCGTTCCATATCCGACCCCCCGACCGGCCAGTGCAGCCCTCCACCCCTGCCAGCTAGAGAGCCCTTCAAGGTTTTCTTGGGGAGAACTTAGGGTCAAGTTTGCTTTGGCGAACATAAGTTCCATCTGGAGATGTTGGTTGAGCATTTGATTGACTAGCAGTGGAGGGGGGAGAGATATTGTTCCTTGTTATTGAGAGTTTGGCTGCAATGAAATGTGGGTGAGGATAATGTGATATGGGGCTTCCCACGTTTCTATCCCCAGACCCAGAAGTGCAAATTGGGGGGGGGGGGGTTGCAGGATTGCCTGTGAGGCTGATAAATGAGGGCTTGAACAGACTGCCTAAAGGGAAGGAGCCGGGGGCAGGACAACCAGATGTGTATTGTAAACTCTGCTTCTCCGCAGTTCCTCCACCAAATGGATGAGTGGGTGGACGAGAACGGGATAGTTTTGTTGGTGTATAATACCATTGATTAAGTCGTTTCTGTGCCGTTTCCCAATGTGAAATGCATCTGGAGGCTTTTAGGGTGATGCGTGTTGCTAGGTGACAAGATGTTAGGTTTGTCACAAAGTTTTATGAGATTTCTAAATTGTTTCAATTGATGACAGTTTTTTGGGGTTCTGTGTGAGTCGAGCTTTTTGTAAAAGATTGAATCCCTTTGTAGAGGTTGTAGGATGTTCATAGAATTATATGATGTTGGAAGTGATGGTCTGATCTGACCATTTAATGGTGGCCAGGGCATGCCACATTCTTAAATATTTGAAGAAGTCTTTGTTGGGGAAATTGTATTTTTTGTGTAGGTCTTGGAAGGTGCATGTGTTTCCTTCATGGAGAATGCTCCCAATTGTGGTAGCACCAGCTGGTATCAAAGAGGATAATGACATATCAGAGCATAATAATTCTAGCGCTGACAAAGGAAAAGATTCCGTAACTTTTTTTACGAGCCCAGCAGTTTGAGATCCAGACTTTGATAGATGCATTAATTGTGCTTAGGTAGGATAATGCTGGTCGGTGTTGCATCCATATAGCAGCTAGGAAGGCTTTGGTGGAATGGCTGAGAGAGGTTTCTTCAATCTGTGCCCACAGAGGATGGGAGGTGGGTGACCACCTATGTTGATTTTGGTTTAGAAGGATGGCTTTTTAGTAGTTCTTGAGGTTGGGAGCTCCCATTCCTGCTTTGGACGTTGCGGTATACATGACAGACTGCTTGATTCTAGGATGCTTGCCTTCCCATATGAATTTTTTGAGGATACGTTGGAGCTTGTCCAGTTGAGAGGCTAATAATGGGACTGGGAGAGTGCTGAACAAGTATAAAAGGTGTGGGGGGAGAAACAGTTTAGCTTGTGCTATTCTACCATACCAGGAGGCCCGGTGGATCTGAGAGAGGAGCAGATATCTTGCAGTTTCTTGTGAAGTGCTTCATAGCTTGTATGAAGGTTGTTGCTTGAGGCGACTGTTCACTGTATCCCTAGGTAAGTAAACGTTGAGGCTGGGGCCCACGGGAATGGGGAAAATGTGAGAGTTAATTTTGTACTTTTTTATCTAGGTCAGGCATGTCCAAAGTCCGGCCCACGTTCCGGTTTTGAACGGCCCGCCTGGTCATTTTGACATGTATGTCTTTTGTGGCCCCCAACGAATCCCAGAGCGCCACAAAATAAATACATGCTGGCTGCCTTGGAGGAGGAGGGACGAGCGCTGTGCATACAGGAGTACTTCCTGTTTACACGGCAGCCTATGTAAAAGGAAGTCCCGTCTCCTGTGCTGCCATTGGACGACTGTTCTGTTCATCACAGGAGGCGGGACTTTCGATTAAAGAGGCCACCGATAAAATAGGAAAGTCTCCTATATGTCTGTTGGCACTTGTCCCGCCCCCTCCCTGTCTCCTCCAATGCTGCAGATGAATGAATCAGGCTGCAATGGTGAGTCTGCATTCATGGCAAGGGGGGTGCTGCATTCATGGCAAGGGGGGTGCTGCATTCAGGACAATGGGGGTGCTGCATTTATGGCACTTGTGAGGCTGTATTGATGGGCAGTGACCCTTATTTAAAAGTTTAAGATTTTTTTAAAGTGAAGGTGCATGTTATACGCCGATAAAGCTGATATATCCAAAAAAATACGCCTGAGCTCCTCTCTTTACCACACATAGCCACAAAGGTAAGAGAATTCTTGTTAGGCAGTGTATTAGTGATCAGAGGAACACACTTAGACCGAATTTTTAATGGTTCAAAGAATCTCAGGCAAAATGGTCGGCCCTCACGCATGTTCACTTCATCAATTCTGGCCCTCTTTGAAAAATGTTTGGTCACCCCTGATCTAGGTAAATACCTATCAAGTTGGATTGAGGGCAGTTAACGTTGTATAAAGATAATTGACCAAAATGGATCAGAAGATCATGGAGTGCTGGAAGAGACTGGAGGAAATTAGCCATAACTACAATGACATCATAAATTAGCATATAGCTGATTGATGGGTGGGTAGCATTTCTGATTTGTAATCTCGAGACGGGGAGATCGTATGGACGTTGCAAGGGCTTCCATCACTAGAGCGAATATTAATGGGGAAAGGGGGCAGCCCTGTCTTGTGCCATTTGAGATTGCAAAAGGATCAGAAGTCATACCAGACCGCCATACTTTTGCTGAGGGATGTGAATACAGAGCTAGTACTGCTGTGTTGATGTTGCCTGCAAATCCAAATTTCTGAAGGACGGATTTCAGGTGGACCAGTGGATTCTGTCAAACGCCTTCTCTGTGTCCAGAGAGAAGAGCAAAGAAGGCATTTTGTGGAATTCAACCCATTGTATGAGGTCTATGATTCTCCTAGTGCCGTGAGATATTTGCTGTCGTGGGATAAAGCCGCCTTGGTCAGCGTGTATTAGGGTGGGAATGTGTAATGAGTTACGGGAGGTGAGGTTTTTAGCTAATATTCTAAGATCAGAATTTAGATGTGATAATTGGTTGGGTCATCATGGGGTTTACTTGGTTTTGGAATAGTGATAATGAGGGCTTCTAAGGATTTCTTTGGAATGTCTGCTTTCTGCATAATATGGTTAAAGGATTTGCATAGGTGTGGAGTTGGGGAGTCTGCGAATGTGCTAAAGTACTCATTACAATAGCCATCAAGGCTTTGTGTAAAGGTGGTGAATTTGAAATTTCCGGCTCAGAAGGGGGCATTGAGGTCTGCTAGTTGTTCAGCCATATGGGTGGGCAGTTGTAGCGGGTGGAGGAAGTGTGAGATTCGAGAGGAGTGGCTGTAGCGGTATTCAAATTGTATAGAGATGCGTAGAAGAAAGCAATTGGCGATATCTATCTTTCACGGTGTTGGAAGAAGGATGCTCAGAACAGTATTCGGCTGCTGTGTGGAGGCACAGCTGGGAGGATTTTTGGCAGATTCAGCTTCCTGTTCAAGGCTGTATACCTTTGTGAAATAAAGGTTATTCATTGTATCAGATGTGCTCAGAAAGACCTGGATGATGCCATTGCTGCATCCTCCTCCTGAAGTTGCTGGTAGCCTGGCTGTCATTTTGATTCAATGTCTTCAGTTCTTTTTGAGTCACTGACCTGGAACAAGCATGCAGATCAGAAGTTTGGACTTCATTTGCTACATGCTTGATCCAGATCAGTGGCTCGAAATGTGTTGAAGTCAGAGATTTTGTATTCCAGACAGACAACTAGCATTTTATAAGGTAGTCAGAAGTATCAGCTTCTAGATTTGCCTTATCAAATGTTTGATAAATACACTCTAAATACAAGCATCATGTGCAGCTTTGAACATACAACTCCGGAATGTTGCCCTTGGTGGCAAGGTTTTTAAAGTGTAGCGCTACCCCCGCAGGAGCCGCTGGTTTGTTGGGATCGGCATATTGGGTTACCTCAAAGTTGTCTAGGGGTGCAGCTGGTGAATAAAGTAGTGAGCGAATGTCCAGTACACGAAGAAAGGTTTTCAAATGCTTTATTTCAGGCCCAACATAGCCAACATCAACATGTAGTAGGAAGGAAAGGTTGATGAAGCGATAGAGAACTTGCGGTATCAGGCCTGGATATAGAAAGAGCAATCCTGCTCTCAGCAGCACAATGATAGTAGTCACAGTTCGTTGCCACTCTAGCCAGAGTGGGTGAAGTGCCCCTGGACAGACTTCTGTCACAAGCCTGGCAGCCGAAGTGTCACTTTAAGTAGCTGGGAGGAACAGGCCTCTGCCACAGGCCTGGCTCTAGGGCCCTCTGCCACAGGCCTATTACTTGAATGAGCTAAATGGACGAATTGAGCAAATCCTCCCAGTAGATTGAACCAGGGCTGTGGAGTCGGAGTCGGGGGAAATTTTGGGTACCTGGAGTCGGAGTCGGCAAACAATGCACCGACTCCGACTCCTACTAAATTTAGATTGGAATAAAAAAAAAAAAAAGCAAGTTTAAATGTCCCAATTCACAAAAAGTTATAATTAATGACTTCTCTACTGTAAGAATAAAGACCAATGCATGCAGTGCCTCACGTAACCGCAAAACGAACACGTTAAGTGACCGTGAAGAAGCATGCTTTTCATGTGCTTCACTATATGGCACGCAACACACAATTAGGAGCTGCAATACTTATACTTTCCATAGTGTTGTGTTCTGCTTTTACAGGGAACGCATGTTAGAGAACCAGTAAGTGTCCAAATAAAAAAATTCCAACAGGAGTTTTATAAAGCACTAAAAGAAGTTGAAAAGTATGATCGCTCATCAAAACTTACTGTTGAAGAAGCCATCCTTGTTTATCCAGAGATCGTTAGTGATGTGGCCAGAATAGTTACTGCAATGCCACCCACCCAAGTCAGTGTCGAAAGATTATTTTCAGCCCTAAAAATAATAAAGCCCTGGTTCACACTGGGTACGATTTGGAACGATTTGAGATGCGATTTGACATGTCAAATCGCATCTCAAATCGGCGGCAATGGCACTGTCCTAATCAGTGCGACGCCACATCTGTGATTTCAAAAAGTAGTTCCTGTACTACTTTTTGCGATTTCGGGCCGCGATTTACATTAAATTGTGGCCGCAGCCGCGAAATCGCGGTAAAATCACGCATTTTACCGCGATTTTTAATTCGCAGCAGTGTGAACCTAGGCTCAGTCTGACTTAAGAGCCTCTTTGAAAGAGGATCTGGCAGAGGCAATTCTCTTCCTTAGAACTCTACATTGAATTGATTTGCATTTGCTAAGCCTAGAACTACATTTCAAGATTAATATAAACCATTTCTAGGTTTTACACATTTTGTTTTTGGTTCATTATTGATAAGCTTTGTTTTTGTTCTAAAACAACCAAATAATGTGGTTTGTATTTTTGAACTGGTAAAGATCCTGTTCCTGATGTTTATGCCTGCTGCTACTATCCAGCCACTTGATTGTTTTCATTGTGTTTGTCTTTTGCTTAAACTGTGCAATACAGTAGACTGTTGGCTTCCCAGCCAGTAGTCCTGTGGTAGGTTGCGTTTCTTTCCCTCAAGGAATGTATAAAATACATTCGCATATTAATACAGAGGAGTCGGAGTCGGGGAGTCGGAGTCGGAGTTGGAAGTACATAAAACTGAGGAGTCGGAACATTTATCTACCGACTCCACAGCCCTGGATTGAACATAGGTCACTGGATGATAGCAAAGAGTACCTGTCAGCATTCCAGTCACCAGATCCCCGGTGGTTCGTTCAAGCTCTGTTGGACAACCTGCCTCCGGGTTCTCCTCAAGCCAACCCCCCAAACGAGCGGCACCCAGCCTGGGATCTTCTCAGTAAAGCGGGGGACCCAGTAAGTCACTGGGGCCCCTCTCAGCAATTTCGAGCTCCGCGTAGTATATGACCCCAGCCTGAAAGGCCATCGCCGGGGTCCGTTGGATGCGTGCACCCTAAAGGTGGATGCCGCACCTGGAACCCGCGGAAAGAACCAATAAGGATGGCGTCTGCCACAGATATACCCCTCCCCAGCACCCGACATGGACTTTCACAGTATTGTTCATTTAAGCACAAGAGTCTCCATCTTGCTTGCAATGTTGCAATGTTTCCTTGTCTTTCAAAAACCACAGACTCAGCTTTCCTAGAAGTTCTCTCTCCTTCTTCTTCCCCTTCCTTCTCAAGGTTTTAGTTTTGCAACTGTTGGGCATAACTGACAACATGAAATGCAACATTATCCTATTTGCTAGTTTTTAATAACATCTCACACTTTTCTTATCTTCTGCATAAAACAATGTAATAATAATTATTGGTCCAATGGATATTTTAAACGGTGACTGCGTCCTGTGAATCTGTTCTTGCATATACAGAGTTTAAAAGGATTGTAAAATAACAAACATGTCTATACTTACATACTCTGTGCGATGGAATCTCACAGAGCCGCCGGGAAGCTTGTTTTTTCGGGTCCCCGGCTGCTGCTCCTGGCCCCTCCTTTCTGGCCAGTGCCCCCATGGGAAGCCACTTCCCATGGGGGCACTCGTGCATGCTCGCGCTTAAGTCACTCTGCTGCGTCTATTGACACAGTCAGCAGGACTCGGCCCAGCCCCCTCGTCGCTAGACTTGATTGACCGCACTAAAATCCAATGGCTCACAGTGTCCCAGCAGAACCGGTGAGACCCAGTAGTGAGGGGAGAAAAGATCTGCAGACTTACACTGCGCTGGATCGAATGAGGGCTCAGGTAAAAGTGGGGTGAGGGGGGATGCGAACACCTAAACATTTTTTACCTTAATGCAAGGAATGCATTAAAGTGGAGGTTCACCCAAAAAGTAAATTTTTAACATTAGATTGAGGCTCGTTTTTTTTCAAATCGAAGCCGTACTTACCGTTTTAGAGAGAGATCTTCTCCGCCGCTTCCGGGTATGGGCTGCGGGATTGGGCGTTCCTATTTGATTGACAGGCTTCCGACGGTCGCATACATCGCATCATGATTTTCTGAAAGTAGCCGAACGTCGGTGCGCAGGCGCCGTATAGAGCCGCACCGACGTTCGGCTTCTTTCGGGCTACTCGTGACGCGATGTATGCGACCGTCGGAAGCCTGTCGGAAGCCTGTCAATCAAATAGGAACGCCCAGTCCCGAAGACCATACCCAGAAGCGGCGGAGAAGATCTATCTCTAAAACGGTAAGTACTGCTTTGATTTAAAAAAAAAAAACACCCGATTCCCCTTCACAAAATGAGCATCAATCTAATGTTAAAAAAAATGTTTTAGGTGAACTCCCGCTTTAAGGTGTAAAATGTCTAGGTTTTACATCCACTTTAAGATTAAGTTAAGCTTTTGCATTATTGTTACATATTGCACCCATATTCAGGGTGTAACATGCAACTGTAGCAATGGCCCCCGAACTTTCCGATCCCCTGTTGTGTGACAGCAAGTGGGGGATCTTTCCCAGCCGCATCATTTATTCAGAGTTCTGTGAATGTGAAAACTACAAGTACTGACAGCCTTTGCTGAACTACCAGGGCACTGTTGAGCGCTCTAGGTAGTTCATTGAGTCTTCCTGGCAGTGTGTAACTGCCCACTGCTCTGCATTGCACCCATAATCTGCTGCTCGTGGGTGCTATGCTCTGCAAGCTTTTTTACAAAGATGAACTTATCCTTCCCCCCCCCCCCCCCCCCCCAGTGTTTCAACCAGAAATATCTATAAAACTTAATTTTCTGGCTAAAGGAGGCCCAGCATCATCTAGCACTTTTCTCTCCAGCCTGGCTGTCCCTGTCTCATTCCTTGCATTCATTTAATTTTAGTTCTTTCAATCATGGAGGCGCAGCATCTCAGGTGGGTGTTGCCTATGGCAATATACATATAAATGTAGCCTGCCCTAGAAATACCCACTCCACAGACTGACATCTACTCATCAAGGTATTTTGATGAATGTGTAACACCTCCTAAGAACTGCATTACTGCTTGTTTTAGGACTGAGGGCTCTTGAGAGGCATACTGAGGCAGGGTGCTGTGATTTTTTTTCAGGAAGCTGTATACAGCATCCTGCTGGTCTCCTTCAGCAGCCATGATCTGTTTGCTTGCATTGTATTGCAAAGCACTGGTTCTAAAATAAGGTATGTAATGAAAACAGGTTTTATTTTCAAATGTAATTAGCATGATGATTTGGAGAAAGGGGGGAGATAAGGAACCAGAGAAGGCAAAATATAAGCACATTAAAAGAGAAGTATGAGATAAAAAACAAAACAAAAAAACTCCCAAAGAATCATACTCACCTAGGTAAATGCAGTATTGGTTCTCTACCGCCTCTATACTGAGAACTGAGTGATCAATGACCGCCCGGTCTGCAGTGAGCAAAGAGCGGTGGCTGTCAGTCACCTACTCTCTGCTCTGCCCCTTCAGCACTCACTGGAGTGCTGGGCTGTGGAGGGGATGGGAGCAGATGGCTTAGGCTCTCAGTGGAGCACCGAGAAGCTGAGCCAGCTTCCGGCCAGGCATCTGGGTGGTTTCTGACATTAAAGTCGGGATCCTTCCAGAGCCTAGACCGGCTGAGTGACATTAGGCAACAGCGGACTTTAGGCCACTATCGGCTGAAGATGGGTCACAGGCATGCAGAACGAAAGGCACTGCCGTGACCCACAGGAGACGTATGGTCAAAAGAGCTTTGGCCCTACTTCTCCTTTTAAACTTCACTGGAAAAGTTAGATATGCAGATCTTTACTTTGTTGCTTTATATAAGATGTTTTGTTATGTGCTATTGGCTTCCATATTTGTGGTATTTAGTAGTAAAATGTTTCTGGACCTTCTTTATTGCTCTATTGCAGGTACAGAAGCTGCTGTGTATGTGCCCTGTTGACTTCCATGGGGTATTTCAACTGGATGAGAGAAGAAGACATGCCCTTATTGCTTTAGGCATTTTCTTGGTTGAATCTGAACTTCAGGTATGTGTTATACTATTCATTTAATTTATGACCTTTTGTTACTGTCAGCCCACAATTACTCTTTTCAGGTTATTTGTTGCTCTTTATGTACTGTTGGGGAGTTTTCCCTTCACAACCTGTCCCAGAGACACAAAGAGAAAGTTGGATAAAATCTTCTAAAGTGAGGGGAATTCCCCTCTTATAGAGTTCTTTGTGGAACAGGTGTCCCTAATGGGAGATTTCACCTCTCTTCTTGTTCTGGGGCCAAATATAGTGGGGGCAAAAAAGTATTTAGTCAGCCACCAATTGTGCAAGTTCTCCCACTTAAAAAGATGGGAGATGCCTGTAATTGTCATCATAGGTCAGGGCTCGACAAAATCCGGGCGCCAGGTCGCAATTGCGACAAGAAATTGTGACCTGGCGCCCGCGTCCGCCAGTAATTGAGGCCGCGGCCGCTGCGGGCCCGCCGTGATCGCGCGGCGGAGGAGGTGGTGGCGCACGGAGGCAAAGGATCCTGTGTCTCCGTGCTCCCCCACCACCGCGCGATCGTGGCGGACCTGTGACGGCCTGTAATTTAGGCCGCGGCTTTGCAGCCTTGTGAAGGCCTAAGCTTCCTTCTGTGACCTTGTGCCATCTGGTGGCCGTTGTCATTACAAGTAAAACAGCAGTTCTAATGTGTGTTTTTTTACTGTTTTCACTGCCATTTCCTTCCCTCTAATTAGAACCCCCAAACATTATGTATATATTTTTTTTATACTAACACCCTAGAGAATAAAATGGCGATCGTTGCAATACTTTCTGTCACACCGTATTTGCGCAGCGGTCTTACAAGCGCAGTTTTTTTGGGAAAAAATACACTTTTTTTTATTAAAAAATAAGACAACAGTAAAGTTATCCCAATTTTTTTTTTTATATTGTGAAAGATAATGTTATGCCGGATAAATTGATACCCAACATGTCACGCTTCAAAATTGCGTCCGCTCGTGAAATGCTGACAAACTTTTACCCTTTAAAATCTCCATAGGCGACGTTTAAAAAATTCTACAAGTTGCATGTTTTGAGTTACAGAGGAGGTCTAGAGCTAGAATTATTACTCTCGCTCTAACGATCGCGGCGATACTTCACATGTGTGGTTTGAATACCGTTTACAAATGCGGGCACTACTCGCGTATGTGTTCGCTTCTGCGCGCGAGCTTGGCGGGACGGGGCGCGTTTTCTGGCTCCTAACTTTTTTAGCTGGCTCCTAGATTCCAAGCAAATTTGTCAAACCCTGTCATAGGTATACCTCAACTATGAGAGACAAAATGTGGAAACAAATCCAGACAATCACATTGTCTGATTTGGAAAAAAATTATTTGCAAATTTTGATGGAAAATAAGTGTTTGGTCCCCTCTACAAACAAGCAAGATTTCTGTCTCTCACAGACCTGTATCTTCTTCTTTAAGAGGCTCCTCTGTTCTCCACTCATTACCTGTATTAATGGCACCTGTTTGAACTTGTTATCAGTAAAAAAGAAACCTGTCCACAACCTCAAACAGTCACACTCCAAACTCCACTATGGTGAAGACCAAAGAGCTGTAAAAGGACACCAGAAACAAAATTGTAGACCTGCACCAGGCTGGGAAGACTGAATCTGCGATAGGCAAGCAGCTTGGTGTGAAGAAATCAACTGTGGGAGCAATAATTAGAAAATGGAGACCATACAAGACTACTGATAATCTCCCTGGATCTGGGGCTCCACACAAGATCTCACCCTGTGGGGTCAAAATGATCACAAGAACGGTGAACAAAAATCCTAGAACCACACAGGGGGACCTAGTGAACGACCTGCAGAGAGCTGGGACCAACGTAACAAAGGCTACCATCAGTAACACACTACGCCGGGCTGCATTGCCGGACGTGTCCCCCTGCTTAAGCCAGTACATGTCCGGGCCCATCTGAGGTTTGCTAGAGAGCATTTGGATGATCCAGAAGAGGATTGGGAGAATGTCATATGGTCAGATGAAACCAAAGTAAAACTGTTTGGTAGAAACACAACTTGTCGTTTTTGGAGGAGAGAGAATGCTGAGTTGCAACCAAAGAACACCATACCTACTGTGAAGCATGGGGGTGGCAACATCATGCTTTGGGGTTGTTTCTCTGCAAAGGGAACAGGACGACTGATCCGTGTACATGAAAGAATGAATGGGGCCATGTATCGTGAGATTTTGAGTGCAAACCTCCTCCCATCACCAAGTGCATTGAAGATGAAATGTGGCTGAGTCTTTCAGCATGACAATGATCCCAAACACACCGCCAGGGCAATGAAGGAGTGGCTTCGTGAGAAGCATTTCAAGGTCCTGGAGTGGCCTAGCCAGTCTCCAGATCTCAACCCCATAGAAAACCTTTGGAGGGAGTTGAAAGTCTGTGTTGCCCAGCGACAGCCCCAAAACATCACTGCTCTAGAGGAGATCTGCATGGAGGAATGGGCCAACATACCAGCAACAGTGTGTGACAACCTTGTGAAGACTTGCAGAAAACGTTCAACCTCTGTCATTGCCAACAAAGGATATATAACAAAGTATTGAGATGAACTTTTGATATTGACCAAATACTTATTTCTCACCATAATTTGCAAATAAATTCTTTCCAAATCAGACAATGTGATTGTCTGTCTGGATTTGTTTCCACATTTTGTCTCTCATAGTTGAGGTATACCTATGATGACAATTACAGGCCTCTCTCATCTTTTTAAGTGGGAGAACTTGCACAATTGGTGGCTGACTAAATACTTATTTGCCCCACTGTATACATTTTTGGATTTCCCCTCACTTCCTGTTTCATTGACAATGTTCACCTGTACAAACAAACATTTAGCCCAGGTTCACACTGCTCCGACATGAAAGTCACTCGACTTCTGATCCGAATTTGCCCTGCAACTTAATGTGACCTTTTACACTCTATGGTATTGACATTGTATCAAAGTAGTACAGGAACCTTTTCTAAAGTCAGACAGACTTGTATGGTATCAGTTAAGACAGCGCCCATAGGGAAACCTTTAATTTCACATGTAATCCGACTTAGGATCCGACTTGTGAGACCCCATGTCGCATCAGTGTGAACTGAGCCTTAATCTCTCCTACAGAGGCAAAATGCAATAAAAACTTTCCTCCAGTCTAGTCAAAGTTTAAAAAAAAATATATATATATATCTTTTTTTGTGCCACCTAAGGCAAAAGGCATAATGAGCTAGTATGCACCGCATACTAGCTCATTATGAAATACTTACCTTAGAACTGCGCTGTGAGTGGCTAGAACGGCGATGTCGTCACTCCTGCACATGCGCAAGGGAGATTTCTTTCCGTCAAGGTCCGGCGTCTGCCGAGAATCCTCTGTGCGCATTCGCCGCTGTAGTCAGCGGCTAATTGCGAGGGAAATACTCCTAAACCGTAAAGGTTTAGGACATTTTTTTTTTACCTACAGGTAAGCCTTATTATAGGCTTACCTGTAGGTAAAAGTAAAAAATTTGACTATACAACCACTTTAACATACACAAAAGATGGGTTGGTTTTCTTGTACTGTAAAGTCTGTAGTCATATAATGTTTTCAGCTCTCCCACTGCATTCCCTCCTTTCATGTTATTTGTATGCCATTACAGAATGAGCAGTTTCTAAACAGTAGTAACTGCTGCTTGCAGTCATTTAGACAGGTTTTACTGCAAGTGTTCTATTTACCAATTAAAGATGAATACTGCATAAATTATATATCCTTTTTTTTTTTTTTTTTTTTAGCACAAAGACCAAGTGGTTCCCTATCTTCTGAGACTTTTGAAAGGTCTTCCAAAGGTTCTGTGGATAGAGGAGAACACCTTTCGGAAAGCTAAAGGTGAGGATATACTATACCAGTACATTTAGCACTTGTATAATGTATATTTATAAATGTATTTATCCAACATTCATCCGGTTATCAACTTTTCAATTGGAAAAATATGTGAAACCTGTATGAAAGCTGAGGGATGTAGAAACACATCTCACTGGGTTTAAGTACATTAAAGTGATATTAAAGGCAATTTTATTATTTGAAATAACAAACATGTCATACTTCTCTGCTCTGTGCAGTGGTTTTGCACAGAGCACCCCCAATCCTCCCCTTCTTGGCTCCCCCACCGGCGTTCTTTGTCCCTCCCAACTTCCAAGTGCCCCCAGAGCAAGCAGCTTGCTATTATAACGGCACCCAAGCGGGCTCGGTCCTGAGCTGCAGCTCTACGTGTCCATTCACACTCAGAGCTGTGACTCGGCCCACCCCCTCTCTCCTCATTGGGTCACTGGCCGTGATTGAAAGCAATGGAAGCCAATGGCACCCACTGTTGTCTCAGCCAGTTGAGTAGGGAGAATCCCTGAAGAGTCAAGGCCCTCGTGTCCGTCGCTGGATTGCGATGGGGCTCAGGTAAGTATTAGGGGGGCTGGGGGAGGCTGCTGCACTCAGAAGTTTTTTTTACCTTCATGCATTTTAAAAAACCTTCATCTTCATCTGTCTGTTTTTATCGGATCGGATGTCGGCGAGTGCCAACGCTTTTCCATAGAGGGCAATAGATGGTCTGATCGGGTCCACTTAAAAAAACTTACAGGTGGACCCGATTGGTCTGCCCTTGTGAAAGGGGCCTAAATATTGCTAGCCATGGGGACATGTACACTATATTGTCAAATGTATTTGAGATGCCTGCCTTTACATGTACATGAACTTTAACCACTTACCGCCCCACGTACATTTGTTGCGGCAGGGCGGCTCTTAAGCCGTGGCTTTGTGTCTAAATGGACACAGAGCAGGGGCTCGGTTCAGGTGCCCAAATAGCAAGCTGCTTTCTGTGGGGGGCAGGAGAGCCGACAGGGGACCTGAGATGAGCATCTTGGCTGCTCTGCAAAACCACTGCACGCAGCAGGTAAGTATAACATGTTTGTTATTTTAAAACTAAGACTTTAGTATCATTTTAAGCTTAGGCTAGATTCACACTTGTGTGAGTGGTTGCGGGTGCAGGACAGTGTGTGAATTGCACCTGTTCAGGCATCCACCCACAGCGCACTGCTCCATTGCAGACGTACAGGACTGCCATTCATTCTTTATGGCCAAAGCATCTAAAAACGCAGTGCGTTTTCGGTTGACAGAAATGGCATGGTGAAAAAGCACCATGCGATTTCCCTCTGGCTGTGTTTTTAAAACAGGCGCAGGAACCTTTTTCCAGTATGAAATATGGGCACAGCAGCCCATTCAAATTAATGTATTTTATATGTTTGTGATGGTCGTTAACAGTCACAGTCTATTGGTATTAGGGGAAGATAACCTCTATTATTGAGGTCTGCTTGAAGGCATAAACTACATAAGGGCAGTGTTATGTGAGAAATGTAATCCATGGCAAAATTACTTGCTAAATAATTGATTAAGAAATAAGGAAGGCTTACACAGTAGTATGACAAATGGTATTACACAGCCCTGCAGCTTAGTATAAAAACTTTGGAAACTGGTGTTTTTTTTACATTTTTGCTGTTAGTACATTGATGGAGAAAGAAGAATGGATGTCCCCTTTGACATTGGAGTCCCTGCCATGCAGTAGTGTGGATTGGCTTCAACTGCACTTGTAAACGGTGCTTTCCTTTGTTGCGTTGTCACTCAAAAATCCAGCTAGAAAAATCAGTGTTTCACATCTATAACCTTATGCTTTTATGGTCCTGCATTAACCTCATATTCTACTAGAAGGTTGCTCTGCACGCAAATTGGGGCTCCCTGTATTAAGATAACAGGGCTGTGTGAGGAGATTTCTACCCTGTGTAAAGAAATGTCCACAATTTTCCTATGTGAATTTTGAATAATAAATGCTTCTGTATGCGAGCCAACTCTAGATTTAGGTTAGGGATTAATGGTCTTTATCACATATAAAGTCAGTTTTACTTTTTATATCACAGGTACACTTCCAGTTGCAGAGACCTTCAGCTTCTGCCTGGTTACATTACTGTCAGATGTCGCCCATAGAGATGTGTCATTCAGAGGACAGGTAAGATGTGCTCCTAGATATGCAGGTGGCATGTTGCCTAGATTTAGTTTCCGGACAGATCTTCTTTGTAATTCTATTACACTGGTTAGGCAAAACAACAAGCCCCTGCCTCAACTCTGTAGCTGGTTTAAGGGCCAGTTCACACCATAGAAATGCAGTCCCGATGCGTTTCAGATTCTTTTCTGCATGCGCATTTTTGGTGCAGTCTAGTGCATTTCCCCCCTCTTCTTCTTTTATTATTTTTTTTCTAAACCTTTAATAAGGACATGTATGTTACAATGAGTTTTTGGTGAGTTTTACAGCTTTTCAGTGCAGTTTCTTAAATGGAAAGCACTGGAACTGCAAGCACCGGTGAACTATGCCATTGAAAACCATATAGCCTGCTGCAATGCATTTTTGATGCAGAAGAAAAACGCACTGGACTGCATGTTGTGTAAATGGTTGGAGCACCGAGGAGACAGAGAAAATCTGCGGATGATGGAGGCGCGTAAACTGACCACAGTGACAGGGCTCAGCAGCCACGATACACTGTGGTCAGTTTAGAGGGGGGAGGGTATAGCCAGGCAAGATCAGCACGGTATTGCAGGTGATATAGGTGTACAAACACTGTGCTGTATAACATGCTTTAAGGGAACAGGATTATTTTTTAATTTTTTTGGGGGTTAACAAACACTTTAACTATCACAACAAAGACGGTCCTTTCCAACTCTAGCTTAAAAACGCCTGTTGTTTTTTTATCTTAGAGGGTTGCCAGTCTGCCATAATTTGTTCTTATTACAAATCTAAGACCGCGTACACACGACCGGTTAAACCGATGAGAACAGTCTGATGGACCGTTTTCATCGGTCCAAACCGATCGTGTGTGGGCGCCATCGGTTATTTATCAATCGGTTAAAAAAAAGCCAACTTGTTTTAAATTTAACCGATGGATTCCTAACCGATAGAAAAAAAACGATCGTTAGTAGGCACAACCATCGGTTAAAAACCCACGCATGCTCAGAATCAAGTCGACGCATGCTTGGAAGCATTGAACTTCGTTTTTTTCAGCACGTCGTTGTGTTTTACGTCACCGCGTTCTGACACGATCGTTTTTTTAACTGATGGTGTGTAGGCACGACTGACCATCAGTCAGCTTCATCGGTTAACCTATGACAACGGTCCTTCAGACCGTTTTTATCGGATGGACTGATCGTGTGTACAGGGCTTAAGATTTTAATACCTGTGTTGTGAGCTTTGAAATGTTATTTCTCTGCAGTGCTTATAGATACATAGAGGAATGATTTTATTTTACTGCTTGTTCAGAATAAGTAAATATTTTATTCTGCATAATATAGGCACGCTTTAGTATGTTTGTGTGTGTGTGTGTGTGTGTGTGTGTTGATACGTGTCTCGTGTTTTTCCAGCGCACCACTCCAGCTTTCACACTGGAGTGAATAGAGCAGCTGTTTAATGGCGAATTGCAGGCACTATTTTTAATGCTATAGCGCCTGCAAAACGCCCTCAGTGTGAAAGGGGTCTTATTTGCTACTCTTTTGGTCTATGAATTATACTAATGAAAGTATTTTTTTATTTTACATCTGTTTAATAAGTGCCTGAAGTGTAGTGATCAGATAACTTCCTGTTTTCTCTGCCTGCTTTTCATTCTTATCTGTTTTTAAATATTAACTATCTCTGTTGACTAGAACACCCCATATTTGTTAGAAGATTGAGTGTTCTGTGTAGGATAATACTACTGCTCTTCCATAGTTACAACGCGTTGGGGGAGCATTGTCATCCTAAGACAGCAAGTGTGTGATCGTTTGGGTGAAAAATAAAGGGGAACTGAAAAACAAATAGTAATAATAATAATCATAATGCGGCCATCACATCTAGGTACTGATAAACTGGTGATATATTTGTTTTTTTGTGGGATATTGAGCATAAGTCCTATTTCTTAAAGCCTAAGGTGTACGTTTAATAAACCGTGATAAGCCGAGATCATGATGATCACCACTTATATCAGAGCATTGCTGGTTTAATAAGCTGAGATAAGGAGCAGAGAACATATTCTCCGCTTCTCATCACAGCACATGGCTGTTTTGTCACAAACGGCCAGTTTAATAAACTGAAATCTGCCGATCTCGCAGCCCTTCCACTGAAATACCTCCCTTCCAGATTCACCAGCTCTGAGGTGGAGAATCTGGCAGAGAAACTGGTGTTATTAGGGGAAGAAGGCTTATATATTTATTTAAAAAAACACACACACACACACACACACATGTTTTATATGGATACTGTGTGTGTGCGCATGTATATGTGTGTGTGTGTGCGCATGTATATGTGTGTGTGTGTGTGTGTATATATATATATATATATATATATATATATATATATATATATATATATATATATATATATATATATATATATATATATATATATATATATATATATATATATATATATATATATATACACAGTATTTTTATATACCGGCTGCAGAGGAGATTATTTTCCTGAGAACTGCCGAGGACTGAACCGATAAACATATGTTTATTAAACGGACACCTAAGTGTAGCAAGGATGGGAAAAAAAATGCAAAATCAGCTTAAGGGACACAACTTACAGTCAGTAGGATGTGTCCCTTGTGCTGGTTCCTCTTGAAGTAGAACTACAGGCAAAATGTTTTTTTTTTTTTTTTTTTTTTAGTTTTGGAGAGAGGCGAAGGGATTGAAACCCTTGTCAGATTTTAATGCTGTCTAAACTCCGGTTAGGGAGATTCACCCTCTCTGTTTATCCTGTTTACCATTATCATTGAAAGTGAAAGTAAAACATGCATTTTGGGTTGTCCCAAGAAAAGTAATAGCTGGGAAATTTTCCAGTGGGGACACTAGTTCTGGTGACCTTGGGGTCCCCAATGAATTCCCTTAATTTGCAGGGATTTCCTCTCACTTCCTGTTTGGCTTTGGTACAGGAAGTAAAGGCAAACCTCTGCAATGGGACACAGATGGTGGAAAAAAATCTGACCCATACCCTATCCAAAATGGGAAAAAAATGTTGTCTATAGTTCTACTTTAAGGCAAAAGGCAGCAGGTGCAAGTCAATGGGGTGAATGAAAGGACAAATCTGACCAGAAAACGTGTTTTATGCCTACTGTGAGACATCATTTGATGATGATTGGCAAGCAAATAATTTACTGACTAATATCCCCCATGCATTTTTAAAGGTGTTGATGTGTGAATATCTTGTTTTAGGAATCCTCCTAGCAGCAAGAATGTAATAAGCATACTTTCTTTGTACACAGGAAGGCTTTGATAAAATGTGTCACATTTGGCATCTGTTTATGTCTACCATGTATACAGGGGTCACGTGTCATATACTGTTTAAAGGTACACTGTTCCATATACTGAAAATCTCGAGGTGCTGGTGCCTGTAAACCTATGGCTTCATTCCTAGCATCCACATCTCTCTGGCAATAGATAACATGTTTGTATGTCATGTGTCCTCAGATATTGGAGACAATCTTGGATGTGATGCAATGTCTTCTTGGAATGTGCCAGTCTGTACAGATTCAGGACAAAGGTGAACTGATTATATGAGACCTCAGTTTTTGCATATGATTCATTTTGGCACCTTTTCAGTCTGTATGTGTTTGTAATGATATGTTAGGTTTATGTTTAATGGGGCATGTCAGAGGTATTATTTTCTAGTTAAAAAATAATTAAAAAAAATGCTGTTGGATCCTCTGTTGATTCCATTTTTCTTATTTGATCTATATGCACACAGTTTTCCAACCTTCCCCTTCTTGTCATCATGCAGCTACATTGGACTAGTGTGCATGCTGCTCTGTTTTATTCCCATTTTTCACTGCAGCTTTTATAATATTAGTTTAGTATGTACTCTGTACTTGTTTTAAGGAAATTACACCCCTGCATTCTGATGATGTCATGATGGATTTTCTAAGGCCCCTATTAGAAGAGGCGGAATTCATCGAAGTGGACCCACCTGCTGAGCGGGGGATCTCTCTGCTGATCCCTGCTGAGCCGGCGGATAATAGGTCCAGACACAGCGCGCTGTTCTCTATGGGGTGGTCGGATGGAAACTGACTGCATTTCCATCTCTATCTGATTGTCATCTCGATCCGCCAGATTGGCAAACGTATCCCCATCCATCTGTTTTTATCAGATGCCGGCGGGAGACAGTGGACACATGCTGACATCCGCTGCCCCATAGAGAACAATGAGTGGTCCGATTGGGTCTGCCTGAAAAACGAACAGGAGAATCTGATCGGTCCGCTGATGTGAAAGTGGCCTACGTCAAAAAACGTGGGCGTGTGATATTTAATTTTCTGAAGTTTGTGCACATCCGTCCTTGTGCTTACATTCATCAGTTTATCTATTGATTGCATTTACATTGCATACAATGTACAAGCATATTAGAAAACCTAGCTGATATGTTCAGGTATAAATTATATGGAAATGTTATGTTTGTGTTTTTGCCTTTATGGTGTCTGCATTTTGCTGCACAATATAATAAATCTCAGTCATCATTTTCTGCAGAGTACCTGTGTAAATATGCAGTGCCATGTTTGATTGGCATCTCTCGGGCATTTGGACGATACAGCAACTCTGAAGAATCTCTTCTGTCCAAGCTGTTTCCCAAGATCTCTCCTGAATCATTAAAGGCTCCAGAGGAGCTGGAAGGGATCCGCAGGCGCTCTTTCAATGATTTCCGATCTATTCTACCAAACTCACTGCTAACAGTATGTCAGGGGGACTCGCTGAAGAGGAAGACCAGCAGCGTATCTAGTGGGTCACAGGTATAACATTGTAATATTCACTTTCTGCTAAGTTTAGAAACTTTTAGATGTGTTTGAGTGCTTAAATCCTTTTTATTGCATACCATAGTGATAGACTTAATGTATGACAGTTGCCCAAGCATCATAGTCTTTTACGGTTTTACATTTATCCCTAGTAAAGTACAGTTTAAAACTGTCATGCAGATGTGGTAACATAACCAATATTACTTAAAAAAAAAAAAATTATTTATAGGCTACTTTCAAAACACCCAAGATCACCATGCAACAGTGGTCATCAACCCTGTCCTCAGGGCCCACTAACAGGCCAGGTTTTATGTATTACCTTGGGGAGATGCAGACGAGAATACTGCAATCACTGAGCAGCAAATGATATCACCTGTGATGTATTTCAGTTATCTTGCAAATCTGGCCTGTTAGTGGGCCCTGAGGACAGGGTTGATGACCACTGCCTTACAGGATAGCAACGAAAAATAAATATACATTACATAAAAATTTATGACAAAAACAAATCAATGAAGTCAGACAGAATATGCTAGTTTAAAGAGATTTAATTTTAAGATGTTATTTAAAGACAGGTAGGAAGTAAATGTTACAGATGTCAGGAGGCAGGGCATTTCAAAGTCGAGGGTTAGAGCGGTTAAAGGCTCTCAGTCTTCTAGTGGTCAGGAAGGTGGATGGAACATTGAAATGGATGGAAGAAGAAGACCTGAGAGTGCGGAAGGGTCTATTGATATGCAGGAGTTCAGAAAGGTACGGAGAAGCTACGTTGTGAATGACCTTAAAGATAAGTAACGGAATCTTGAAATCAATAAGATATCTGACCGGAAGCCAGTTGAGGTGCTGAAGGACAGGAGTAATATGATTAAAGGAGGGGTTTCTGGTGATGACAAAGGCAGACGAGTTCTGCATGAATTTTAGTTTATGGAGGTACTTCAGAGAAGTACCAAAAAGAAGGGAGCTGCAATATTGTATGCGGGAAGTGGCTAGATTGTGAACAAGAACAGCAGTGCTGTTGGGTGTGAGGAATGGACAGAGGCAAGTAATCTTGTGTAGATGAAAATATGCTGACCGAGTAACATTAGTAATGTGGGCTTGGAAAAATAGTATACTATCAAGAATGTTACTCAGACGTTGTGCCTGAGGGGGGAGAGAGGCTATGGATTTATCAAAATGAACTGAAAAACTGTTAAACTTTGTCAGGGTGGATTGCGTACCAATGAGGAGAACCTCGGTTGTATCACAGTTTCATTTGAGAAAGTTGGAAGAAGGCCAGGATTTAATTTCCTGTAAACAGTATGTAAGGGATTTGGAAGGGAGGAATGGTGGTAGTAGGTTTAGTGGAGGGGTAGAGCTGGATGTCATCCACATAGCAATGGAAGTGGATGTTAAATTTACAAAATATGAGACAGAGGAAGGAGATAGATTATGAACAGAAGGGGCCCCAGGACAGAACCTTGTGGCACACCAGTAGAGAGTGGAGATTTGAAAGAATTGAGTTGGATGAATTGAGTACGGCCAGAAAGATGAGATTTAAACCAGTACAGGGATGTGTCCGTTAATCCAATGGTGGCTAATCTGTGAAGGAGGTTGTTATGAGAAATGGTATCAAAGGCCGCACTCAAAATGAGGAGGATGAGAATAGTTATGAGTCAGCTGCCATGAAGAGATCACTTGTTATTCTTGCCAAGGCAGGTTCAGTGGTATGTAGGGGACAGAAACCAGCCTGAAATTGATCGAATAAGTCAGAGTCCAATAGGTAAGTATAGACCCGAGAAGCAACTGTTTTTTTAAGGGATTTTGGATAGAAAAGGAAGGTTGGAGATGGGTCTAAGGTTACTGAAGTCAATGGGGTGTGAACAAGATTTATTAAGTATGGGAGTTATTACAGCTGTTTTGAAAGTTCTGTTTTAGTTCTTGATGATAATATTGTTAAAGCCCATCTCCACAGAATTATTTTTCTCTTTAGCTCTTGTGGAGAAGTTTTAGATTTTTTTTTGTTCCTCTGTTCTACAATTGGGGAGATTTTCCTTCATGATCTTTCCCTGTGACACCCATTCAAGGAATGAGAAAAGCAGTTGTAACAGGAAGGCACAGTCCGCAATAAAAAAGATTGGGGTTGACTTGCTCTTGCATTAGAGCAGTGTTTCTCAATTCCAGTCCTCAGGCCCCCCCAACAGGTCAGGTTTTCAGGATTTCCCTCAGATGAAAAGGCTGTGGTGATTACTAAGGCAGTGAAACTGATCAAATCACCTGTGCAAAATAATGGAAATCCTGAAAACCTGACCTGTTGGGGGGGTCTGAGGAATGGAATTGAGAAACACTGCATTAGAGACAGTCCATTTTACAAAATGAATGATAGAAAATAAGGTAAACCAGTGTTTATTTGAAAAAAACAGGTGTATAACATGCACCCTAACTTTAAGAGGGAAGTTTCCGGGAAAAAACTTTTTACAGCCCCCTACGTATAACACGCAGGCACAGTTTACCCTCTATTTTCAGGGTAAAAATATGAGTGTTATACGCCAATAAATACAGTAATTTGTCTGAGGTGAACACAGCTTCGTTTTATTTATGATGTTTAGTGAACATTCACTTTGAACACTCACCATCTCTTCAGTAAATCCACATTCACATGCATCAGTCTCTATCTCTATCCCTTTAGTAGATCAACAAAAATGAAAATCTTTTTTCACTCTGCTAAAACTACAGTATATTTTTGATTCCGTGTCCCCATTGGAAACAGGACAGGAAGTGATGACATATGACGGAGGCTTTAACCCTGTCTAAAACAAAATAAAACATTTTGATTAGTGTTCACTTTGAATGTGTTTTGTAACTTAAAGCAGAGTTTTGGCATTTTCTAAATGTATGTCCTTTCATCCTGCGTTTTTATAATATAAATCTGGTCACTTACTATTTTACAATCCACCGCCGATCCGCATAGATATTCAAAAAAGATAGTTTATAAAACTATGTCCACGCCGTTGTCATTTTGCTTGTGGGCATTGTGAAGCCTACAGGCACTTAGGGCCTGATCCACAAAAAATGGCCGTAACTTAACTTTAGCCATTTAAGTTACACCGCCGCAAAATCTCTACCTAAGTGCCCGATCCACAAAGCACTTACCTAGAAATTTTGAGCGGTGTAACTTAAATCTAATCTAATGGGGCGAGTCCCATTTAAATTAGGTGTGCTCCCGCGCCGGACGTACTGCGCATGCTCCCGACGCGATTTTCCCGACGTGCATTGCGCGAAATTACGGTACCCCGAGTTTTGTGAATCGCGCCGGGTAAAAAAAGTTGCGTCAGGGAAAAAAAGAGATGCGGCGGGAAAAAATTTTTTTAAAAAAATTTGACAGCGTCGCGGGAAATAAGGGTCTACTTTTACATGGTGTACTAACTTTACATACAAAAAGAAGGTACAGCGCTAATTAATATGTGAAATTTCGAAAATGTGTGAACAAAATGAAAAGATGAATACCAAAAAAATGAATATTCAATATAATGAAGTGATAAAAATGAAAGTGATAATAAAAAATATATATAACAGTCCATAAAGTGTCCAATAGTGAAAAAACGAAGTTGATAATCTTCCACCAAAAGAAAACACCAGTGTGGTAAAAATCCAATCTGCTTACCAGATCCACTGACCGTTTGTTACAGCGGTCAGTTGAGCCCAGAGAAATTTATAGTCCTCTCAAGCAGACTAATATCCAGCAGGTGAAAAGGAGGGGAGAATCAAATCGGCAGCTTCAAACTCCAATGAATGAGAAATGAACGCTCATATGATTAGGGGAAAAAAAAAGGGAAGAACAAAGATGCTCCATGGTGAAGTACTGCGAGTAAAAGGTCTTTAATGTAAAGTATTGCACTTACAATTCAGTAGAATAAACACAGCGTGTGCGGTCAATCGAATCCTAACAGCTGTTCTCCGTGTGTGTGGCTCTCTTCCGTACAGGCGATGACGAGCTGCGCATTGGTCACTCCTACGTCCTACTTTGTAAAAGCAGCCCTAATTTTGCGACGGCAAACTAATACTTACGGAGAAAAAACAAAGTGTAAAAGCTTCGTGGATTTTCGTAAGTGCTAATTTGCATACCCGACGCTGGATTTCGACGAGAAATGCCGCCAGCGGCGGCTGCGGTACTGCATCCTAAGATCCGACACATGTCGGATCTTCTGCCTATCTATTGGAAACTTATTCTGTGGATCAGTTCCATAGTTAGAAACAGGGATACGACGGCGTATCAGTAGATACGACGGCGTATCCCTTTTGTGGATCAGGCCCTTACTTCCTGGAAGTCTTGGATGGGGAGTGATAATTGGGTAGCGCACTGCATCCTGGGAAATGATGACACACATTTCCCAGGAGCATTAGAGGGAGATGATGTCAGAATCCTAGGTGGTTTCAAAGGCAGATTTCGTGGAACCGCATAGCAACAGGCATTTCCAGATGAGTAAAAAAAAAAATGTTCTTATTTTTTTTATTTTTTAGTTGTAAGCTACAGTTTAAAGCAAAATAGTTTTTTTGATGGAACCTCCACTTTAAGTCTCATTTTTGTTTTTTAGGTTAGCCCTGATCGTGTTGTCCTCCCTCCTGGATCTCCAGCAGGGTCTTCCATCCCGTACTTTGAAGGTAACATGGCATGACTTGTGGAAAGAGGCTGGGTTCCCACCTAGCAGCAGAGTGACGTGACTGTATCCGGATGAAATACATTTCATTACACATTTTCCGATTAGCCCACGTTTGCAGTGTTTTTTAATAGATGCTAAAACTGCACACAGTTCATTACTACTTGTGCATTTAGATGTGTTGACATGCATTTTTCAATTGAGCTGCGATTTTCTAAAGTTTTGCACTACATTTTTAACATGGGTTGTAAGCATGCCTAACAACTTTCCTGTGGCACACATCAAATAATGCACCACTGTTCCATTAGGACACATTGAAATGCATTGTAGTGTTTTTTTTCCATGACGCTTCTATTGACTTTAATGAGAACACAGAAAAATTCAAACAGCCGGATTTTTTAAGCAGTGCTGTCATTGCAATGGGCACTTATATTTACATTTGGCTTTTTTTGTGAAATTTTGGAATACTGAACTTGTTACAACTGTTGTATTCTGTTGTAGAATTTTTGATTACTTGGTCCCCATATACTGCAGCCTACATGGGGACTCTATGCACATAGAAACTGAACCCTACTCACACCTTGCCAGTGTTCTCAGGAAAACGGATGTCTCCTTCCTCTCTCACTTGCAATTTTTCGCTTGAATTGGAAGACCCTCTCTACTATCAACAGCTACTGGTAGATTCATATTGTCTACTGACAATCCTGGAAGTCTCTCCAGTTAGTAAAGTTTGAACTTCCCATTTTCATATGGCGTTCTCTATGCGTTTTTCTGCACATCACTGCACATGTATGTGTGAACAAGAAACATAGAAAGCATTTTGTTATCTGTCTTTGTTTCTGAAGACTCCCTGTTGTGAGAACTGGCAGACTAATGGCTCTGCAGTTGCTGAGACTGTATATATGATATTTTTACAGAGACAACTGTATTTAGCGGTATCACAGGAACTTTCCTGTGTATTTGCATATACTTGTATACTAGTATTATACTTGACTTTACAAACCCGTTGCATGTTCTTTGCATTATTTGGCCTATAGAGGTTGCATTGTACAGCAGTGGGTCTGTTTGTTCTCTCTGATTTTGTCAGAAACTCTCCAGGGGATTCATTGTCAGACATGGAGTCCCTCCACTCTAGAAGAAGGCATTCCACTAGCTGATTTTTAGATAGAACTTGTATCCTTTCTAATCAAGAATGCACATTTTACTATAGATTCCACAGTTTTTGTTTTTCCTAATACTGGTCTGGGCTTGGTCCTCATAGACACAAAGGCTTCTCATTGAACTCTTTTTGACAAGTTTTTCTTGTTGGAAAATTGTCTATACCTTCTCTAGCTTTACCACTTATGACTCATCTTAGAGATTTTTTGACTGTCCCTACATATTCTCCTTTTTTTTTTACTTTCACATTGAAGGCATTTTTTAGGTGTTTTATCTCTAAAAATAGTGCCTTTAAAGTGCCTGAAAACCACCTCCCATGCCACCCCAGTGTGAAAGCCGGGTGCTTTCACACTGGGGCGGTGCGCTTGCGGGATGTTACAAAAAGTCCTGCAAGCAGCCTCTTTGGGGCAGTTTGGGAGTGCTGTATACAGCGCTCATAAAAAAACGCCCCTGCCCATTAGAAAGCATGGGCAGTGCTTCGGAAGTGCCGCAACACAGGCGGTTTTAATCCTTTCTTCGGCCGCTAGTGAGGGTTAAAAGTGCCCCCGCTAGCGGCCAAAGAGCGCCGCTAAAATGACGATAACGCTTTACTGTTAATGTGGTGCGGCGGCCTCAGTGTGAAAGTAGCCTTATTGTGTTGTCCAGATATTTGTTGTGTAAACTTTGTGTGACACTTTGCTGGATACTAGCCGAGTAATTTCTCTGGTAATTTGTCCTTTTGTCCAGATCTGCAGGGCTGGTTTGTGGATCACACAGCAAGGCTTATGCTTTCTGGAGGACCATCTTTTTGTCACTTTCCTGGGTGGCATAATTTTAAATGTGATGGGGGTAAAATTATAATTTTTCATTCCTTCAGCTGACAGATGTCAAGGTTTTTCTTCAGACTTTTGTCACCTTCCAGTGTCTGGTTGCAGTGTGGTGCTATTAGATTTTTTTCTTAGGTCACTTTGTTTTTTTACTTCAGAAGGTCTTAAAGTTTCTCTGGTTTCCAGTTCGACTGTTTCTAGATGGATGCAACAGGTTGTTGTGTAGGTCTATAAGTTGGTGGGATAGATGTCTCCTTTTCCCAATTAAAAGCCCACTTGTCCAGAGCAGTGAGTTCTTTATGGGCTTTTTGTTATCGGGCTTCTGCATTTTAGATTTGCATGGCTGCAACTTGGTCTTCCGTTCACACATTCTCTGTGTTCCACAATATTCCCCTTTTGTGGAACCTAGATTCAGTTGAAATGTTTTGCAATTGCTGTTTCCCCCTTGCTATGGGCCTTTTCTTGTTGAGCTGATTCACCTTAGTTTGGTGTGCCTGCCCATGTTTGTTTGGACTGCTTGCTTATACTGGCAGGGTGGGAGAGGTTATAGCCTGTAGGAAGCTGCCCTTCAATTTCTGTGTTTAGTTTCCATTGCTGCTGTAGGTGGCAGTATAACCTTGGTAGCTTATTACAATAAAGCTGTGTCCATGGACACAGGACAGTATATGTGAGAACTCATGGCAACACATACTACTGTGTTTTTTTGTTATAATTTGAATAAGCAGTGCTTTGTTTTCAGAGCTCTTTATTAATTCTGGTTCAAACACCTCTGTACTATAGCTAGAGCTGCACAATTAATCGTTAAAAAATCGTCATCTCGTTTTAACCCCCCTGACATCGCCAATGCAGAGTTTGACGATTCTTTCATATAACAAGTAGAGAGACTTTATCTGCTCACTCAGCTGTCAAAAGAAAATATTGGGCAGTCTGCCAAGTTCTTAACAGGAAACATTGTAACTAATGCTTCCTTCTTGGATCAAAGGGATAGACTTCTTTGTGTAAAGAAAAAATCAGGCAGTCTGCCAAGTTTGTAACACCATGAAACTTCTTAGAGCAAACATCTGTGTGTAAATGCAGGAAGTTAAACCACTTAAAGTCAAAATCTTTTTCTGACACTTGTTTAGTTAAAAATCAATATTTCTCTTATCGTCCATGGACGGACACAGCTCCTTAAATCTTGACAAGTGGGTTATGTTCCCTGTTTACAGGAGAGGACTAGGCAGAAACATGTTAAATACATGTTACATTAACAGAGTTGAACAGCCCCGCCCAGGGAGCGGTCCCTCCAAACATAACCCTCCTCACTGCAGCTTGCAGCCTCAGTTTCGTTCTGCCTAGCAAGGAGAAGGACATATGGCTCCCTTTGGGCCCAGCGCCCTGAGGAGAAATTTTATTTTATTTTACTTTTTCTTGAAGAATCTTCTTTCAACTGTCGGCTGAGAGACAGGCTGGATAATATAGATCCTTGTAGTCTACTCAGTCTGACCAGCAAGCGTGGGCACACCTTTGCAAAGAGGCTTGGTCTGCCACACCATACCCCATGACTCCTGGGGGGGCCGGTGAGCTTTGCTCCGAGGTCCACATATGACTGGGCTATGGTGTTGTCTCCCTCACAGTGGACCGGGCCGACAGCTACCTCCATTTCGGTTGTAGTTCTGTCAGGAATGCGTCAGCGAGTCCTCGCTTGGACGGGTAAGTATAGTACCTCCTGCTTCGGTGGGTTGGTACGGCTGGGCATTCCTGGGGTTCGGGGGTCCCTTCCCCTTACTTCCCTGCTCCTTTCCCTTGCTGCATTGCTAACATTGCCGCTGTCAGGGGGGAGGGGGCCTTCCTGAGGGGACTGTGTTATCTGGCCTGTGTTTTTTTTTTTTTGTATTGGGCTTTCCTGTGAGGTAAAAAGCCCTGTGATGAGCACAGATGTTTATGATTATACTTCAGCAGTCGCTGACTGATTGGTGACACCTGTAACGGTTTTGCTTTTTATGCTGTATCTGTGTCTTGTCCTTAAATAAAACAGCCCTAGGAGGCTTTTCCAGTTTAAACACAGGTCCCTGCAAAAGTTACCTCACGGTTCTTTTCCTCACAGGCAGTGCTGGGCAATCTCCTCCTGAGGGAGTCCCCTGGTTACCCCTGGTCAGCGCAGCAAGTGGGTGAGAGGCCCTGAATAGGGCTCTAGGAGCTTTTGTCTATTTGTATGGACAGGTGTGCATATTATAATACACACTATGTAAATATTGGAGTCAGTATCTGGGTCCTTCCCCACATGCTGGTGGTGGCAGCAGGTGTTAGCACTTGGGTCGCCAGATGCTGGACCAGGGCGACTGGTCTTTGTGCTTGGGGTGTTTCGGCTCCCTTGCAGTAGGTCAGCCTTACAGGGCATGGATCTCCTGGCTGCTCGTCTCCGCTGCAAGGGTGTCAAAGTTAGTGGCCAGGTCTAGTGATCTGGTACAGACGCGTCAGTCGCGCTGGTGGCCCTGTTTTGTCTGTATCAGTGATTTTTTGCCATTCCTCCATGGTAGATGCTTCCTCGGCCGCTCCACAGAGTGGAGGCTGAGGAGATCCCGATGATTCTAATCGCTCCAGATTGACCTCGGCGTCCTTGGTACGCTATCTGGGGCCTGGTAGCGGAGGCACCCTGGCGGTTGCCAGGGCAGGAGGTTCCTCTGTCTCAAGGTCCCATACTACAATCTGTTGTACAGTCACTGACTTGCTCAACATGGTTATTGGAAGCCAGACTTTAGGTGACCGGGGTCTGTCTGACTCGGTCATCTCAACAGGGCACCGTAGTCTTCTTCCCGGAGGATCTACCCTCTCTTGGTGCGAAGGGATGGAGTGACGTCCAGGGTCCTGATGTTTTTTAAAGCTTGGAGTGGATCTAAAAATTGCTTAAAGCACCGTTTGGGGGCAGATTTCAGCCTTGGCTGTGTTCTTTTAGTGGCCTTTTTGCGGCCCGTTCCCTGGTGGGTCCCCTTTTTTTGTTTGCAGGGGGTTTGTCATATACTTTCCCCTCTTGGCCCATCTCTTCCCCCATGAGTTTTGACTCTGGTGCTCTCGGTTCTTCAGAAACCTTCCTTTTGGAAACATCAGAGAGATTTTCTCTTGACACTATCTCAGAAGGTGGCCTTTTTAGTGGCCTTTACCTCTGTTAGAGGGGTTTCTGAGTTGGCGGTCTTGTTCTGCAAGCCGCCATGCTTGATCCTCCATAAGGATTAGGTGATGGTGCGCCCGCGACCTTCCCTTCTTCCGAAGGAGGTTTCGGCCTTTCATACTTTAGGTACGCGCTTTGCGGGTATACCAGCCTACTACGGCTCCGTTTTCAGAGCTTCTGACTCTCTTTTGTGTCGGTGTCTGGTCCACAAAAGGGCCTGGCGGTCTCGTCGACCACCATTTCTCGGTGGATCAGGCAGGCCGTCATACAGGCCTATGCTCCTAAGGGGCGGGCCCCCCTTTCCGGTCACGGCACTTTCGACCAGGGCAATTGGTGCTTCCTGGTTTTTTTTCCGACATCATGCATTGGTCTCACAGGTGTGCGAGGCGGCGATTTGCTCGTCCGTTCACGCTTTTTCCAGAATTTACATGGTTGCTGTGAGTGCATCTTATGATGTTTTTTTTTCAGCCGCTAGTTTTTGCCGGCGGCTGTTTAAAGTTGCACCTCCTCTGTTGAGGAGCTCTGCTTGTTTTGGGGTGAAGTTAAAATTGGTTTTACTGATAGATTTCCCACCCCTCGATTTTTTACACTGCTTGGGGACGTCCCACTTGTCAAGATTTAAGGAGCTGTGTCCGTCCATGGACTATAAGAGAAAATAGGATTTTTTGTACTCACCGTAAAATCCTTTTCTCTGAAGTCCATGGACGGACACAGCTCCCACCCCTCGTTTTTAGGTTTGTACTGCTTGTTACGAACTGAGGCTGCAAGCTGCAGTGAGGAGGGTTATGTTTGGAGGGACCGCCCCCTGGGTGGGGCTGTTCAATTCTGTTAATGCAACATGTATTTAACTATTTAACATGTTTCTGCCTAGTCCTCTCCTGTAAACAGGGAACATAACCCACTTGTCAAGATTTAAGGAGCTGTGTCCGTCCATGGACTTCAGAGAAAAGGATTTTACGGTGAGTACAAAAAATCCTATTTTTTTGCTATGAAATTACTTCATATATATATTTTAGCAGAGACCTTAGGGAATAAAATGGCAATTGCTGCAATATTTGATGTCACACTGTATTTGGCCAGCGGTCTTTCAAATGCAATGCAATTAATTAAAGAAAAAACAGTAAAGTTGGCCCAATTTTTTATGTGAAAGATGATGTTACGCCGCGAGAATCGTGATCCATCTTCTAAGCAAAAAAATTGTGATTCTCATTTTAGCCAGAATCGTGCAGCTCTAACTATAGCTGTTGGAAAGTAAGCTTGCAACTTAGATGCTCTAATGGAAAAAGATTGCTTTCTATTTTCACACCTAGCAATTTTACTGTTTCTATTCCCATCAGGTTCCTATCTGCCAGATGGCAGTGCAGTAGACCCAGATTATTACCTCACCACCATCAGCTCCAGCTTCTCTGTGTCTCCTCTTTTCACTGGTGTAAACCACAAGGATTTTGACATTCCACAAGAAACCCTACGTCAACTACAGAGCATGGTATGGTCACACAATCTTTCCTTCAGATAAACCTTTTCAAAGATGATAGATTTAGCTTAGATGTAGTTACACAATATATTACTTTTTCAACTGGTTAGAGTGGATTAGAAGTCTTACTTCTTCAATGCCATTTAATGGAGCTTGTGATTTGCCCATGCGGAGCAAAGCAACAGGTACACAGCCTTCCTTTGCACATACTTCTTCTCCCTGCCATTGTGGGAGCAATGAGATACACACAGGCCCAGATTCAGGTACGACTTGCCCATTTATCACGGAGGCGCAGTGTACCGTTTTAACACTGCGCCTCCATAAATTTCCTGCGCTACGCTTGATTCACGGAGCAGTAGCTCCGTAAATTGCATGGGCGCTCCTGAAAAATGCCCGGCGTAAGCACGCGTAATTTAAATGATGCCATGGGGGGGCGTGGATCATTTAAATTAGGCGCGTTCCCGCGCCGAACGTAGTGCGCATGCTCCTTCGGGAAACTTTCCCGACGTGCATTGCGGCAAATAACGTCGCAAGGACGTCATTTGCTTCAAAGTGAACGTAAATGGCGTCCAGCGCCATTCACGATTCACTTACGCAAACGACGTAAAATTTTAACTTTGCGACGCGGGAACGACGGGTATACGTAGCATTGGCTGCCCCTGCTATTAGCAGGAGCAGTCTTACGCGAAACCCGACGAACGTAAACGACGTAAACTGCGTACGCAGGGCTTGCCTAGGGTAGTGAATCAGCGTTGGTATGCAATTTGCATACTATACGCTGACCACTACGGGAACGCCCCCTAGCGGCCATCGTAAGAATGCAGCCTACGATATGACTGGCGTAAGAGCCTTATGCCAGTCATATCTTAGGCTGCAGTCGGCGTATCGAGGTTCCTGAATCAGGAGCATTCGAAACGCCAGCGCAAGTAAGCAATTGCGCTGCGTAACTATGGTTACGAATCTGGGCTCTCTGAATCTGGGCCACGGTATTTTAAGGTATTGTAATTGTGGGGTAGATTTACTAAAGGCGTGTAGACCATGCACATTGCAAGTGCTGTTGCTCCAGAGCTTAGTAAATGAGGTAAAGTTTCACTTTACAAAGAATACCCATTCACATGCAAGGAAAATAAGGAAACTGGATTTTAACTTGCACATGATTAGATAATAGAAGTCAGCCGAGCCCCCCTTCAATTAATAAGCTTTACAGCAACTGCTCCTGTAGTGTGCAACTGCACTTGCAAAGTGCACTGTCTGTAAATTTCCGTTAGTAAATCAACCTCAATGGGACTGACATTTTTCCTTCCATTTGAGAGCTTTGCTTGACAGTTGGCCAAGCTCTTTCACACGTGGGTTGGAACAGAGTTTTAAGCTCAGACTGAAATATAACCTGAGCTTATGTCAGGTACACACGCTGGGTTAAATGAAAAGAAAACTGGTAGGTTGCTGTACTATAACAAGCAATCTTAGTACAGCAATCTCGTGTTCTGAAGGGGAGCTAGGGTACCACCCCCCCCGCAAGAACACAGTGATCAGCGCTCGCAGCCATTGACTGCAGGTGCTGATTGCATGCTGGTTTTCCAGCATGCCTGTTCAATAAAAGCCAATCGGTAGACCAAATAGGAGAGAGTATGTGTGGAAAGGAATTTTGTATCGGCCTATCCACAGTGGCATAGAAGTGCTCCTATTGTTAGGTTGATTTAACCAGTCGGTAGACCAGCTTCTGTCGGGCAGCCTGCTGTACACAAGGGCCGGGTGTCAGCCGGTTTCTGTTGAATTAACCGATATTGTGTGTACCAGCCTTTAATCAAGATTTTCTCCTTTTACTCCCACTGTCAATTGAAGTGGATGGGAGAAAAAAAAAGGTAAAGCTGGCCATAGAAAGTTTTTTTTTTTTTTTTTCATTTACCAGCAGGCTGAATGAACAAATACGAACAGATTCCTCCATCCACCCATTTGAGGTGGATAGAGGAATCTTCCATGACAGTAAATTGTAATCTGACAGTGGGACCTGCCCTTTACAAAATACACTGATCCGCCCATTTGCTGCAGCACTGACTGAAAAAAGGTTTCCAGCATGTCCCTAAAACGGTTGACTTTTGTCAAGCAGGAAAAACTCACACAGTTCAAGGCTGGTTCAGCAGGGACCAGTCAAATTTCGGTCAGCATATGGTCAGCTTAAGAATTCGATGCTATGGAGGCCAGGTTTTAAGTTGGCCTGTTGCTTTGACCTGCAAGTTGCTATCTGTGGGAAGGTTTTCTTAAAGCGATAGTAAACCCGCTGTTTTGTTTTTTTTCTCTTTACACCTGTAAGGGAAAAGGCATAATGAGCTAGTATGCACAGCATACTAGCTCATTATGAAATACTTACCTTAGAACAAGGCGTCGGTGCCCCACCAGGTCCACGCCGAGGCAGCTGACATTTCGCCTCAGCGTGTCTTCCGGGTATCGCGGCTCCAGCGATGTGAGTGGCTGGAGCCACGATGTCATCACTCATGCGCATGCATGCGGGAGACTTCTTTCAGGCAAGGTCTGGCGGCTGCCGGGCCTTTAGCCGAGAATCCCCTGTGCGCATGCGCCGCTGCATTCAGCGGATCATTGCGAGGGGAATATCTCCTAAACCGTAAAGGTTTAGGAGATTTTTTTTTTTACCTACAGGTAAGCCTTATTATAGGCTTACCTGTAGATAAAAGTAAAATAAATAACCTTACTACCACTTTAAAAATCAACTTCTACTTCAGTTATTTTACAACATAACTAACTTACTATAGATATGCGTTTTATCTTCCGAACCAACTAATGTATTTTTTTAAAGGCTTGCTATTAAATAAGTACAGAATGCATGGCACTATAAGACTGTAACATTATTGTATTTATTTGATGTATTTTATATATGAAGATAGGTCATAGTAATGCAAACTTGATTTTTTTTTCCTGATACTAAACTGTTTGTTTTTTCTTGCAGGTGAAGCAAATTGTGGCAGATCCAATGCTGAGCTCATTAGATTCCCTGATAAATGAAGTTACAGAGGTATTCTTTACACTTATTTATACATTTTTCCCCAAATTATGCAGGAATAATCCTAGCGGATTACTACTCACAGAAAATAGGTGTAGTCTGTCCTACTTAATCATCATCTGAAATTATTATTTCTTGCTAGCTCTGTAAAGGTTTGTGATTTCGAGTTCCCTACACCTGACTTTGTTATTAAAATGAGATGTATTTTAGTTGCACTTTATATGCCAACTTTGAATCACATGCTGGTTATACAATGCAGTTAACACCGAACCTGTCAATTTTGCCAGAGGCTGTAATAATTGAAAGGTTATAAACAAAATTTAAAACCAGTAACGTAAATAACTCGATTCACTTTTTCAAAAACCCTATATACATTTTTGTCTTTCTATTACTGGTACTGGATTATTGCACATATTACACCCTCAAGGAACACATGCCACCTCCTTCTCTGCTTTTCCCTTTAGTGTATCACTCAGTTCTGCTCTGCTTTCCTTTCAGTGTTGAACTGCACTCCTGACTGTCTCTGCTTTTCTTTATCTACACTCCACCACTATTCTTACCATTATTTCCTAGTGATTTAGTAAAACTGGGGAGTACAAAATCTGGTGCAGATGTGCAGGGTAGCCAATCCGCTTTTACCTCCAGCTTGTTCAATTAAGCATTGACAAAAAAAAAACTGGAAGCTGATTGGTTTCCATGCGGTGCTGTGCCAGATGTTGCACTCTCCAGTTTTTGTAAATCAACTTCTATGTGTACGGTCTTCTCTCTCTTTCATGATGGTCAAAGGGGCATTGATAGACTTGTGAAAGACCCAGAGTACCTTTGGGCATAAAGTGTAGTTCCACATTTGCAGTCAAATTTGAAAAAAAAAACACTATATATTTGTTATATTTTTCCTTTTTTTTTTTTTAAGATATTTTTATTAAGTTTCAGACAAACAAACAAACAGAAAGAACATACAAAAAAAAAAAAAAACACCAGACAACCTGGTCATAAATGTTAGGCAATACACTCAAACATAGAAAAATAAACTGACATTAGTGCAAAATATAAAGTAGTCACAGTGGTAAAAAGTTCAGGTATAATACCTGGATATAGCAAAATCGGAGGTCCAAACATTAGAGATCCGTGAGGCACAGCCCATCAATGGTCAAGCAAGAGTAGTACAATCAGTGCTGGGAGAGGGTTAGCGGACTAGCCAACCATCTACCCCAAATTTTGTGGAAGGTTTTGTTCCGTTTCCGGAGTTCAAAAGTACGTTTATACAGTGGGAATAGCGTCATTAATAAGTTTTAACCAGATGGATTTCAGAGAGGTCTGTGCGCCCTTCCAGGACAGTAAAATAGCTTTTTTTAACATAGAAGAAGAGTATACGGAGCAGTCTCTTGGCATGTGATGATAGGTGTAATTCGCCAAAAATGCCTAATAGGCAGTTCTTGGGGTGGATTATGTTTGGGAGGCCTAGCGCCGATGAGATGAACGCACCCACTTCTTCCCAGAAGCCCCAGACTACCGGGCATGTCCAGAAGCAGTGTAAGAAATCAGACTCCCGGCCACAGCTGCGGAAACGGGCAGCTGAGGGCAGGAGACCCATCCTGTGTAACCTAGCCAGAGTGAGGTTTGATGGAAAATTTTGACCTGTATGATGCGGTCTCGGGAAGCAATAACAGGTTTTATATGTATCGCTAAATTCTGACCAGTCCTCGTCTACCAGGGAGATGTCCAGAGAGGTCCATTTTACCTGAGCTTTGTGAAATCTGGGGTTAAAGTCAGTCATTAGGGCTGCATAATAGTTTAGTGGGATCTGGCTGTCTGAGCAGTTTTTCCAATGGGGGCAGGTCAGTGGGATCATCCAGGGAGCCAAACTGGGCACGAATAGCGTGCCTGAGCTAGTAGTAATAAAATAGGTAAGATCTTGGTAGATCGAAGTCTAAACGTAGCTGAGAAAAAGATTTAAAGCCCTGAGTGTTGTACAGGTGGCATAAATATTTAAACCCCCTGGAGTACCAGCAATTGGGATCAGGAAGGGAGTTTTGTTCCTACAGATTAGGGTTAAACCACAGGGGGTTGTTGGGAGATTTCAGCCAGGTGTGCCTGGATACTTTTGTGGCAATATAACGGAAAGAGAAAAGGGAGGTTTCGGGGCGATCGGGGACCCCACCTCTGTGGATAATATTATGTAGGGTTTCCAGAGAAGATGCGATGGCTCCCTCCGTGGAGGTACAGGCATTGGCCGGAATCGGGCACAGCCAATCGTGGATGTGAACCAACTGGGATGCCAAATAATATAGAAAGAAGTTGGGAAATGCCAGGCCTGCCAAGTGCGCTGGTAACCGTAGTGTTTCAAGTGCTACCTTGGGGCAGCCACCCTTCCACAGGAAAGTAGTACATATTGAATCTATGCATTTAAAAATAGATTTAGGTATTTTGCAAGGGGAATTGGCAAGGATATAGAGTAATCTCGGTAGGTAGATCATTTTGAGGACATTGGCCCTCCCCATAAGATCCAGAGGCAGATCCATCCACTGCTTGGTCGGCTCCTGAAGGCGGACCGATAGAGGATCCAAGTTATTGGCGACATATGAAGATAAAAGGGGTCTGCACCAGAACCCCAAGGTACCTAAAGGAAGATACCACTTGAAGCTTGGAATCCGGGTGAATCAGGGGAGGCTCAGCCACGTCTAGGAGGAAAAGACTAGACTTATCCCAATTCACCCGGAAGCCAGAATAGTCTCCAAAGGTATTAATCTCCACCAACAGGGCCTGAAGTGATTCATTAGTATCGGCCAGATACACCAATGTGTCATCCGCATAAAGTGAATGGCACTCCTCTATATTAGCAATTGGGAGTCCTTTAATCGAGGGGGAGGAGCGAATGCAAACCGCAAGCGGCTCCATGGCCAGGGCAAACAAGAGGAGTGACAACGGGCACCCCCGTCGTGTGCCCTTAGTAATCGGAAAGGGGCCAGTGATGGAGGAATTTACCCGCACCCGAGCTACAGGGGAGGTGTAAAGGAATTGTATCCATGCTACAGCACGGGGGTCAAAGCCATACATCTGTAACACCCGAAACAGATATGGCCATTCCACACTGTCGAATGCCTTGCAAGTGTCCAAAGACTCAATAGACACAATAGCACGAGTGGGAGGACAGTCATGTGGATATTGCAGGTTGTGAAACAGCCTGCGGATATTCATTCTGGTGGACCTGTCGGGGATAAAGCCCCCTTGGTCACTATTGACCAAGGATGTGACTACAGTGTTCAAACGGTTTGCCAATATTTTGGCCAGAATCTTAACGTCCACATTAATACGAGAAATTGGACGGTAAGATTCGCATTGTTATATATTCCTATTCACTAAACGTTTTATTTATATATATAATTTTTAACCTTTTTTGGTTGTCTTTTGGGCAAACTACGTTGAAAGTACTAAAAGTGGAGGACAAATTTGGGGCTGAGTTTCTCCTTTTAACCTTTCTTAGGACAGACGGTGTTTTAAATCTAATTTAAAACTTATAATGATATCTGCCATCACAGTACAGACAGGGTTAATTATAGTAAACATTACCTTTCCACCTCTTTCTTTTTTTTTTTTTTTTTGCAGAAGAAAACTTTTTATCTTTATCTTTATTTTTTATATATGATGCTGTGTGAATGTGAATTTGTAACAAATATAAAGAAGGGGTTATCTCAGTTTGGCTGTTTGCTTTATATATGGCACAAGTATACCCTGTACACTGTGATATACATGCTGTACCATGTACACTGTTTTGTACATTATACACCGCAAACCACATTGCTCTATAAAAGGTACTGTATGTTCCCCAATTCACACTGATTCTTTTGTGTATATACTCTGGTGTACAGTGTAAACTGTTCCACAAAACATGTCCGAATATGATATTATTTTAGTGTTTTTATTATACTGTACTGTGAAATACATTTATACATATCCAATTATTTATTTTTTTCTTTAGGGAAATCCAACTGCGGACCTGTATTATAAAACATTCAGTGATCCACTGTATGTAGCAATGTTTAAGATGCTCAGAGATACACTGTATAATATGAAAGGTAAGTGTGTATGCCAGACACATATATTGTTTGTTTTTACATTTTTTTTGCAGGAAGAAATATATTTGGTGTTTGTTTAGGGGTTATGACAGAAAAGCAAACTACATTTGGATGATTTACCTACAGCAATAAATTGGAGCTCCAAGAACATAAAGAACAAAACTCCATGACAGTCCATAAGTGGACTATATACCACTAAAATATTGCTATTACTTATTGCATAGTTTGCATTCATTGCATTGTGTACCGCCACATTTAGTGTCTGCTGTTATTTTTTTATATTCTCCGTACTGACTGTATGTTGACCCTGTATTGCCCGGGTGTCAAACTCCATTTCATTGCGGGCCACATCTGAATTTTGGTTACCCTCAAAGGGCCAGTTGTATCTGTAACACTGAATACATTTATCCAGGGCTTTTTTTCTCAGAGAATAGGTGCAGGAACTCAGCCGCAATAAAGATGAGAAGTGCATTATGTGCAGAGTTCAGGGGTGCACTGTGTACAGTGTTCAGGGGTGCGCTGTGTACAGAGTACAGGTTTGTGCTATGGGTTCAGCACTCTTTCACAGGCTGCCCACGTCTCACTTCCACCTCTCCCTGGCTCTGACCTCTGCATCACTCTCAGGGCTGAAAAAAGCCCATGGTGCAAGGGCCACATGAAATGGCCTGGCGGGATGGCTTCAGCCCACGGGCCTTGAGTTTGACACATGGGCTGTATTGGCTCATCACATACATGAATGCTAAACTATGTTTGCCTCACTGTACTGTAACACTTGAAAAACAGTTTAATCAAAATATATTCAAATGTCAAAAATTAAAGGATCACAGTACGTGGTCAGCTAGAGATGGTCTTGAATTCTTCTCGGTTGGCTTCACTGATACCTTGGCTGGAGCGTAGTGTAGTCATCTAGCCCATGCCTGGACAACACGTCCTTAAAGTGGTTGTAAACCTCTGAAATTAAAAATAACCAAAGCATATCTTTCTAGAGTGTGTACTTGCCCTGAACTAATACACCTAGTATGTTTTCTGTCTGCTGTGTCATTTCTCTATCTCAGGGGTGTCCAAACTTTTTTAAAGAGGGCCAGATTTAATGAAGTGAAAATGCGTGAGGGCCGACTATTTTGCCTGACATTCTTTGAACCATTAAAAGTCTTCGTCTGAGCACTACTACACTGCCCAACAATAATTCTTGCCTTTGTGGCTGTGTGTGGTGAAGAGATGAGGTCGGGCGTGTTATTTGGAGATAGATATAGATAGATAGATATATATATATATATATCTATCTATCTATATCTCTTTTGTGGCCCTAATGAATCCCTGAGTAAGGATGAGCTTGAGCGTGTTATTTGGATATACCGTATTTATCTGCACCTTCACTTTAGGAGGGAAGTTTCAGGGAAAATGTTAAATAAAGATGCAAAATAAGGGTCAGTGTCCATCAATGCAGTCTAATCAGTGCCCATCTGCAGCCTCACCATTGCCATGAATGCAGCCTCTCCATTGCCATGAATGCAGCCTCTCCATTGCCATGAATGCAGCCTCTCCATTGCCATGAATGCAGCCTCTCCATTGCCATGAATGCAGCCTCTCCATTGCCATGAATGCAGCCTCTCCATTGCCATGAATGCAGCCTCTCCATTGCCATGAATGCAGCCTCTCCATTGCCATGAATGGAGCCTCTCCATTGCCATGAATGGAGCCTCTCCATTGCCATCAGTGCAGCCTGATCAATGTCCATCTGCAGCCTCAGACGGGACGGGGGACGGGGGGGGACAGGGGTGGGCGGGATGAGCACCAACAGATTACATACAGGAGAATCTCCTGTTTACGCAGCAGCCTCTTTAACACAATGTCCCTCCTCCTATGATAGACAGAGGAGTCGTCCAATGGCAGCCCAGGAGACAGGACTTCCTATTACAGATGCCACCGAGTAAACAGGAGATTCTCCTGTATGTAATTTGACGGCACTCATTCCGCCCCTCCCTGTCCCCTCTGAGGCAGCGCCGATAAATACTGTATATATCCAAATTACCAGGGGGGCCACAATAAATCAGAACGAGGGCCACAATTGGCCCGCGGGCCAGACTTTGGACATGCCTGCTCTATCTGCATGATTCACTTCTGACAGACACCATACAATCCTGCCAGATGCCATGCCCCCCCACCCCTCAGCACACAGCAGGTGATTGACAGCCTCAGCTGTGTATGTTTCCCCCTGAGACCTTGTGGGGGGGGGGGGGGGAGTGTGAATTCCCTCCACTCAGGTCTGAGATTACGCTCTGCTCCCTGCTGTATGCTGTGCAGTTTGTGACATCAGATCCCTGCCTCCTGAACTGAGGAATGCTGTGTAAAATGTATGCTTTAAGAGGCTGTAGAGAAGAGAGGTCTGCTGATAAACGGGTACAATGCATGTAGGATAATTTTTTTTAATCTATGTGTGTGATGTGAGGTGGTTCACCACTGAACTGTGATTAGGGGGTAAGGATTTACAACCACTTTGATATTGTTACAAATGTGTGTTTACATTTTTCTTTGATTTTTAGAATCTGTGTTTTATCAAGATAATAATATTACTGATAAACCTCTTCAACTTTGCCTCTTTAGACCTCCCAACCTCATTTGTGAAGGAGATCCATGACTTTGTGCTTGAACAGTTCAACAGTAGCCAGTCAGAGCTGCAGAAGATACTTCATGATGTAGAAAAGTTACACAATGAACTTAGCCCTTTGAAGCTCAGGTGTCAAGCAAATGCTGCCTGTGTGGACCTCCTGGTATGGGCTGTAAAGGATGAGCAAGGTAAAGCTGTGATGAACAGTGCAGGAAAATCTGCTCTTCAGTGGTTTGATTTTAATATACATTTTTGTTTTTTGCCTTTCACACTAAAGGTGCAGAAAACCTGTGCATCAAACTTTCTGAGAAACTGCAGTCCAAGACATCCAGCAAAGTCATCATAGCTCACATGCCTCTCCTCATCTGCTGCTTACAGGTTGGTTTTTGACAGTCGAGTTTGCAGGGAGAGCACCCTAATGTCTAAAGGTTGATCTCCATGTGTTTGTTTTGATGTGGTAACCATGAAAAAAATACATATATTACAATTTGCTTTCTTTTACTCAGGGTATGGGGCGCCTTTGTGAGCGTTTCCCTGTAGTTGTTCATTCTGTAACTCCATCTCTTCGTGATTTCTTGGTGATACCATCTCCAGTGCTGGTGAAGCTGTACAAATATCACAGCCAACATCAGACAGGTAGGTACCCTTTAAACTAGTTTTTACTAAAAGGGATTCTGCATGAGATGATTTACCCCCCTTCTATACATACTAGTTGCCTAGTTTTCATGTGGATCTTCTGGATTTTGTTACTTTTATGCAGGAAAAACATAATGCATGCATTCCTTATTTCTACAGGAGCCTACAAAGTCTTGCACCCATGATCAGTGAATTGCAGGTACAATTCTAGTGTCCTGCAGACACTTTTTCAGCTCTCTGCCTGTACCCCTTTAGGGGCTTTCGGTTGGAGAGCTGGAGACTGTTTCAGTACAGTACAAGTGCACTGATTGCTGCACTCATGGGTGGCAGACGGGACTTGTAGTTTATTCATTCACAGATCTTTTGCTGATATTTAAATTTGGCTGTGGGGAACTTCAATAGTAACTTTTAATAGTAAAAGAGAAATCACCACTCTAGGATACTAATCGGAAAGTCTCCTCACCTGATCCAAAGCCACGGGTGCTGGCAATGCATGGAATGATGCAAAATGAAGGAAAAACTTTCTGGACAGCCACACTCCAAAAATAAATTGCTTTTATTTTAAAATCAATTTTGTTTTTTGATTCTAAAATGAAAGCAAATTATTTTTAGAGTGCGGCTGTCCAGAAAGTTTTTCCTTCATTTTGCAACTTTTAATAGTAGCTTCAGTGTTTTTTTTTTTTTTTAAATAAATAATAAATATATCTATGTGTGTGTGTGTGTGTATGTATATGTATATGTATATGTATATGTATATGTATATATATATATATATATATATATATATATATATATATATATATATATATATATATATATATGTGTATTTGTGTGTGTATTTTTTTTCTTTGCAGTTTTTGAAAGGTTCATGTATAGGTCCTGTAATTGCAAAGGAAGTATTTTTTATATTATATTTTTCATACTTTATTTTTCATACTGTGTTTGAATTTGACTGTACACACAACTGATTTTAGTTTTTTTTAGCTGTTTTATTTTTATTAATGTTCTCCAAGTAAATGTGGGAGCTTTTGAAAGTAGTTGTGTAATTGGTGTAACTGTCCAGTCTGTAAAAAAACATTATTACAGCATGCTTTTCCAACTTTCCCATATTCTTAGGAGGCAATGATATCAAGATTAGCATCACCAATGAGCACTCTGAATCCACAATGAACGTTATTCATGGCAAGAAGAGCCAACCATCTATGTATGAACAGCTGCGGGACATTGCTATTGAGAACATATGCAGGTACTAGAGTTTGTGGTTGTGTTACTAAAACAACAGGGAAAGTTAATGAGTGTATTGTTTGACATTAGATGAAGAACGGTGGAGGCGATGCCCAACGTAACTGACTTTCCAACCTGAACTAGAAAAGTGATTAATGGGTTTGGCAGCTAATGTTTTCTTGAGGGTGACTCCAAATCTGATATATATTTTTTTTATTCAGGTAGTTTTTATTGAAAATGTTCAAGTTTTTGAAAATATGACATTTAGCAAGACATATATTACTTCTGATTAGTAGTACCAGTTATATGGCTAGAATGCTTCACTCTCTGGTTTCTTAACAGTAATACTTGTGCTGACAGGAAACATCCATCTGCAGGCTGTCTCTGCATCGTCATCAGAATGTGAACTACTATAGCGATGTACTTGCTAAACCAACAAAAAGACTGGAAAATGTCCAAGATACACTCTGTATGGCAGTATGCAAATCCAAATCTGCTTTGGCTTAATGCAGTAGGGCAATGAACACAATGTGATATTAAAATTATAACTAACCATGGGAAACCTAAATAAAAATACAGCTTATAATCTAAATATTTTTGTAGGCCAATATCTGTCATATTAATTTTCTCCATTTTTGATTTTCAGGTGTCTAAAGGCAGGATTAACCATTGACCCAGTTATTGTGGAAGCTTTCCTGGCTAGTTTATCCAATCGCCTTTACATATCCCAGGAGAATGACAAGTATGTTATACTGCTGACGTATAATTTCCAATGTGTAGAGCCACAAATCCTTTGTATGTGTCATAGTAGTGTGTACTAAATAGAAATATTGGGCCTTCAAAAGCTTGTAATAATTATTGTCTATGTAGATTTAACAACTAGTTTGATTTAAACTAATACTAGAAAGTTAAACAGTTAAATACATAAATGTAGTTGAGGGCAAAGATGAGGAATACATTTAAAGCTGAACTCAAAGCACTAAATATATTCAATGGATACAAAGCATATAAATCAATTTTGTGTGTACCAAATGCATTTATAAACCCAGATATTACGTAGTGGTAACATCATCACTAATGATGCATATAGGCTATTGGGACTCAGGAGGTCCATCCAATACATGCTGCTAGTAGGAAACTACAGGGGGCAGTGGATACAAGACCTTTCCTCAGTGAAGACACACACAGCTGTGGAGATTGCCTGCTGTGTCTTACTTTTATACTTGGGATATTCACCATACTCAGCCTATACTTTTTATGGACCAATGAGGTCTCTATGGATACATCACTATACATACGCCATGCCTGCTCTCCGTTTGGCCTCTGGAGGGGTCCCTTCCTGACTCCGCCCCCTCAGCTCCCGGGTGAGACACCTGCTGCTGCCATCTTGGGGCCGCACTTTTATAGCCAGGGTCAAGCTCAGTGGTACAGTGTTACACACCCCTGAAGAGCGAGCTGGATCTTGCGAAACTAGGCTAGTCGGGTAGTACAATGCCTGTGTACTCTGTCCACTATTATACTTGTGTACTAATATTTACTGTTTATGTATCGTTTCAATTGGCAATTGTTGGTGCTATCCATGTATGTAACAATTTTACTTTACGCATGTAAACTATTTTACTTTACGCATGTTAAAAATTTTACTTGAATGAATTATATACTGTACAATTACTGTTATCTTTACTGGCGGAAACGTTACCCACTTCATTTAAAGTCCCGGGGCGAATCCTTTTGTTTTGACTATATGTAATAGGGATGGAGGTGTGTTACTGGGGACACCAGACCTTTCCTCTTTTTAAGTATGGGCTTCCCATCACTTTCTGTCCAGGTGACAATGATCATGAAGACAGAGAAGTTGAAGCTCCCCTGTGCAGTGTAGACGCAGACGGCAAAAAAAAAAAAAAAAAAAAAAACTGACCGTGGTTCTTACCCTTCCCATCTCTACAACTAGACATTGTATACTGGAGTTCATAAGTTGTTTCAGTTTGTGATAGAAATGCATACAGTATTTTTGTGACAACCAGTTTGAAGATGAAGTACAAAATGCTTACAAAAGTGATTTTAAACATTATGTAACAAGCTATTAAATATGTGACTTCAAAGTCATTAGTCTATATTCTTAAAGCGGAGGTTCACCCAAATTACAACACTGTGTTATACTTATCATCGCACTACATATATATCAAAATGCCTACTGATTTTTTTTTTATGTTCATTTTAATACCTTAAAATAGCAGGGTAAAGTTGGACTTCCGGTTTTGGACTCCCGCGGGAGTAGGTGTCTCCAGTTTGTTCCCCAACACCGCAGTGTTTACTGGGATCTAATCGCAAGGTCTCCTGGGAGCACAGATTCCTTCTTCCCAGGAGACAATGCGGAACGCCGTTCAGCAAAATCTCGCATACCATCACAATGGCGTGTGTACTTTATATGACGCTGTCCGTTGTGATGGCAACCAGTAAGTTTACGGCGCTACTCGCCGTAAACACTGCACAGGCGCAAGAACTAGCGGTAAATGCTGGGAGATCAGCATTCACCGCTTCCAGGAAATGATTGCTTGTGAGCTTCACAATGCCCACAAGCAAAATGGAAACTCCCTGAAACAGAAAATAAAGTTCATCTTTGCCACAAAAACCGACAGGCTGTATTTGCAGAAACCAAACAAGTGAGTACAGCTCAAAAATGCAAAAAAAAAAAAAGATTGGCCGTGGAACCCCCGCTTTAAAGATAAATTGGAACGAAAGAGAAATATGCCTAATAGGGGATGTATAATAATAAGTAGGATCGTGACGGTTGGGTTATATTATTGCTTTTGTATTATGTAATATGTATTGTATTATTTTGCTTTAAAATAAAAAAACAGATTAATAAAAAATAAATAAAGATAAATTGGATCTATGAATACAATAATCCTATTATGTGTTTACTTGTCCTAGTTAATTCCACAGAACCATGTAATCTTTTTTCTTTAAAGGGGTTGTAAAGGTAATTTATTTTTTTCCCTAAATAGCTTCTTTTTACCTTAGTGCAGTCTTCCTTCACTTACCTCATCCTTCCATTTTGCTTTTAAATGTCCTTATTTCCTCTGAGAAATCCTCACTTCCTGCTCTTCTGTCTGTAACTACACACAGTAATGCAACACTTTCTCCCTGGTGTGGAGAAAGCCTCTTGACCCTCCTGCTCGCCCCCTCCCCTCTCAAGAGGCTTTCTACACACCAGGGAGAAAGTGTTGCATTACTGTGTGTAGTTACAGACAGAAGAACAGGAAGTGAGGATTTCTCAGAGGAAATAAGGACATTTAAATGCAAAATCGAAGCATGAGGTAAGTGAAGGAGGACTGCATTAAGGTAAAGGAAGCTATTTAGGGAAAAAAATATTTACCTTTACAAGCCCATTAAGTTTATTAGGATCTAAAATCAGTTTCTGCACAAAAAAAAATAAAAATATTTTATTACATTTGTTGCACAATAAAGAAATGTTTGTATTGTGTTTTAGGGAGGCCCATCTTATTCCAGATCACACAATTCGTGCATTGGGGCATATTTCGGTGGCCCTCAGGGATACCCCAAAGGTGATGGAGCCGATCCTTCAGATATTGCAGCAGAAGTTCTGCCAGCCGCCATCACCACTTGATGTGCTCATCATAGACCAACTGGGATGTATGGTGATAACTGGCAATGTAAGTAGACATTCGGACCAACCAATAGTCTGCTCACTAAAGTAGTAAAGCTAAAATATGCTTATTTGTTTCCTTATTTTACACCAATCCTACCTGTAATAACCTACTCCGATTTTAAACACGGAGGCAGGTCATTTTTGACTGCCTTAAGGCTTCATGTATACTGAAGCTGCTAAACTCACGTTTGGGTGTTTTTTCAGCAGCCCCTGAACTTTCCTCAATGTTATCTTATGTGTACATGTACACTGAGTCATTTAGGCTGCTTTCACACTGGGGCGCGGGTGGCATCGGCGGTAAAGCCGAAAAAGGGTTAAAATCACCTGCAAAGCGCCTATGCAGCCGCGCTTTGCCGGTGGTTCAGCCATACACACCGCTCCAAAGATGCTGCTTGCAGGAGTTTTTTTAACGTCCTGCCAGCGCATTGCCTCAGTGTGAAAGCCCTTGGGGGGGGGGGGTGTTTTTCAGTCGCTGTTTTTAACCCAAAAGCGCCTGAAAAATGCCCCAGTGTGAAAGGGGTCTTGTATAGTAGGTTAGAGGCAGTTGAGGTTACAGGTGTTTTTTGAAAGCAAATAAATCGCATTCAGGACTGTCGTTTACCGGCATTTCAAACTCCAAATGCTTGTAAACATTAAGATACAGTGTTAAGCAGGGGTTTTAGCCCATTGTTTTGAATGGAAGTCGCATCCAAGTCGGATCATCATGTTCTGACTTGTGGTGCGACTTGTGCTCTGAAGATCTTGAAGGAGAACCCCACGCTAAAATAAAAATACAAAAAATGGCTTAGGGTCTCCCTCAAGATCCATACCAGGCCCTTTGAGTCTGGTATGGATCTTAAAAGGGTACCCGATGCCAAAAAAACAAACAAACAATCTTTTGTTTCCTGGAGTTGCATCGTGAAGTGTGCCTATCGCCCATTTTGCATGTTAAAATGGAATGTTCCTAACCTGACTTTTGTCTGTGTGGTTTAGTTGCACTTTGATATTCAGACCAGGGTTGCCAACCGTCAGTAAATTCGCAGGCAGTTTGTAAAATCCATGATTTTTACATTGATCTGTGAATGTCCATAGCAACTTTATAAAATAAGATTTTTTTTTTTTTTTTTAAAGAAAAGGTTCAACTGGCTGACAGGTACACTTTAAGGCTGGAACAGCCACACACAGGAGGATTTTCATTTGATGTAGGCAAAAGGTCTGGTATCTAATTTTTCTCACAGTAATGTCTGGGAGATCCAAGTTAAAATACTGAAAAATGTAAATTCTTTCTTTCTGAATAGATTTTACATTTGATTTCAAAGTGTGTGTTTAAACTGTAATGAATAATTCCCAGTTAAGATTGAAGAGAATGCACCCAATGAAATCCTTCAAAAAAAAAAAAAGCATTTATTTTTTATACATTATAGGACACAGAGTTAGGCGAATATTCACTACCTGCTGGGTTATACTTCATCATCAGGTGAATGGACACTGGTAGACCAAAGTCTTCAGACAGGAAGTGATCCCCTATATAACCTCTCCCATACAGGAAGGACATCAGTTTTTTTACCAGTGTCTGCAAGGTGGATGGCACGGTGTGTGAGCTCTCTGAGCTCCAGGTTTCTATTCCCACAAACCGTTCCAAAAATGAATCAAGGGATTGACTAATCGGATCCATTTTGACACAGGCTTTCAGGCCTAGATCAATGGTACCCGAGCCTCGCAAAAAAGATTTGAGATACAGCGAGGTTTTGCCTGTAAGCGATCTTCGGGCACTGTACCCTGTGGAGTGGATATCCTAGACACTACAGCACTAAGGCATTTCCTGCAGGGTGCTGTACAGGTCCAAAGGAGTGGACCCTAAACATGAAAGGGGATCCAGTCCTTGAAGGTCCTAGTGACAGGAACCCGACGTGAAGGGTGAAGATTGGGCCCTTAATTTCTAAGTGGCCCTGCGCCTGGACGTGTAAGTGAAACTACTTTTATTTTATTATTGTGTTGTGTCCCAGTGATTGTAACAATCAGTCAAGCTAGCTAAGGGCTGGACACCTGTGTGCAGTGACCATACGGGGGAGTTTTGGGCTAGCTGTGGGTGTTTGCAAAGTGTACCTTTTTGTTGCTTGTGTCTGGCTGTTTTTTACCTGTATGATGGTGCACGATCGTTCGTGGCGCACATGCGTTCGCAAGAGTGCCACTGTGCTCAGCAGTTTGACAGCTATGGCACATGCATTCGCAGGAGCGCCGCCATATGCAGCAGTTGTTGTTTGGTGGCCATGGCGCACGTGCATTGTTTTTCAAAAAGCACTGCCGACTTAGTAGTTGGTTTGTTTGGCAGCCACGGCGCATGCGGCTTCGCCGCACTTGCGCATCAGCCTTTATCTGGGCGCACAAAGATTGACGCACAGAACGTTCTGGCACACACAAGCTTATATAAGCTGTGTAAGCCAAGCATGCAGTGCTTCCAGGCAGCTGTGGGACACAGAGCGGGCTCTGAACAGGCATTTTCAGCAGTTCAGTTCCGGGTCACGTGAGTCGCAAGGTTTTGCTTGGCAGGCTAAAGGTGCTTAGCAGGATTGTTACATAGGGGCTTGGTGAGCCCTATTAAAGGGTCTCTCGTCTGAGGTGTGTTAAATCTACACCCAAGCACTCTCTGTTTGCGGCTATTGAATGTTTTCCAAAAAGAGGTGCGGGACAAACGCTACAGGGAAGGGCACACCTATGTCATCAGTAGTTCCTGATGAACCTAGTCGTATACCCTGAAAGACCAGAGGCTTCCAGGCAATCTGAGCCACTGCGCCTATCTGGTGTTGTGCCTACAGTCAACGCTGCTGCCTAACCCTTTATCATTAAGGATGAACTGTCCTCAGCCCTAGCCGGGTTAGAGCACAGGATAGCTGGCATGATTGCCAACATCCCAGATGGTGGCAAGAAGCGTGACTGATCCCCCTCCCCGGAGCCTCCTAGTTTGGAGCAGGAATGGGTTGAGGATGGGGAAGAGCTTAAAGCTCAGGATTCAGCGACGTGACTGGCAGTGGAGTCTGCTTCCGAGCAATCTGGACAAGAAAATATCCAGCTGATGTCTGCCTCTCAGTCACAGAGGCTTTTGATCCTGACTCTGACCAAAATGGTCTGCTCTGCCTTTAAGTTGCCTCTTGCAGCGGTCACTGAGCCACCTCAGGCCACACAGGTTTTCCCCCTAGACCCTCTGTTGGAACAAGCGGTCTATGATGATTGGGAACATCCTGACAGGATTTTTGTTCCTCCTAAAAGGTTTTCCCTTTTATATCCCATGGATGAAAAGTTCATTAAGAAATGAAGCATGCCAGCCGTAGATGCAGCTGTCTCTTCCTTAAAAAAGAACTTGACTTGTCCTGTAGATAAACAAGCTACAGCCGATTGTATCCCCAACAAGAGATTCTCTGGCAATCGGAGCAGATGCTCTGGTAGTTCCATAGAACCAATACTCCCTGGTTTATGCTTTCCCTCCGGTCCCTCTCCTTCCACGTTGGTTGCACAGGATTCAGAGAGAGGGAGTTCCAGTCATTCTGGTGGCACCAGCCTGGCCCAAAAGGCCTTGGTTCCCGGACATTGTGAGACTAACAATAGACGGGCCATGGACGCTTCCATGGTGCCCCGATCTACTGTGTCCTATATTCCACCCCAATTTACAGTCTCTAAATTTGACGGCATGGCTATTGAAGCCAGGGTGTTTAAAGGACCACGGCATCTCGTGACCAGTGGTGTCTTCCAGAATGAATGCTACAAAAGCTGTCACTAGGAAGATCTATCATAAGGTCTGGAAGACTTATATTGCTTGGTGTGAAGCCAGAAAATGGCATCCACAGAAATACGTGATTGGGAGAATTCTCTCTTTTCTACAATCAGAGGTCAAGTTTCAGGCCCTATAGGTATTCTTCCAAAGGCCCTTAGCCTCCCATTCACAGATCCGAACCTTTATGCAAGGGGCAACTCGTTTGCTTCCCCCCCATTAGGTCACCTAGGTGTCCTTGGGACTTGAACTTGGTGTTGTCTGTGTTACAGAAACAACCATTTGAACCTATTAAGGAAATTTCATTAGAGTTGCTGTCATGCAAGCTAGCCTTCCTGATGGCTATTACCTCGGCTAGAAGGGTGTCGGAGTTGGCGGCCCTTTCATGCAGGGAACCATACTTGATCCTTCACCATGACAGAGTCGTGTTAAAACCTGTTCCAATCCTTTTTGCCAAAAGTGGTGTCAGCCATTCATTTAAATCTTGATATTATTTTGCCTTCTTTTTTCTCTCAGCCTCGTTCGACGGAAGAGAGATGACTGCAGATTCTTTGGACTTTGTCCCGGTAGTCAAGGTTTATCTGTCTCGATCTGCAGAGATCCGAAGAACAGACTAATTTTTTTGTTTTACCAAAAGGACCCAAGAAGGGGCAGGCAGCTTCCAAAGCTTTCATTGCCACTTGGGTCTGTCAATTGGTCAGTCAGGCCTATGGTCTGAAACATAAAGCTCCTCCCTTTAAGGTAAGAGCGCAAAGCTCCTCCCTTTAAGGTGAGAGCGCATTCTACCAGGGGTGTAGGAACCTCCTGGGCTTTTCGCCATCAGGTATCTGTGGCTCAGATTTGTAAGGCCTGGTCTTCAGTGCATACGTTCACAAAATGTTATCAAGTGGATGTTGGAGCAGCCAAGGATTCGGCTTTTGGCTGCAGTGTACTGCAGGCTTCTGTATTAAGTTCTGATGGCTATTATTATTTGGCAGGGTGTCTCCCTCCTCTCAAGGCTATTGCTCTGGGATGTCCCAACAGGTAATACATTTTAGCCTGACTCTGTGTCCCATGATGTATGAAAAAGAAAATAGAATTTTTTTCCTGTATGGGAGGGGTTATATAGGGGATCACTTCCTGTCTAAAGACTTTGGTCTACCAGTGTCCATTCACCTAATGAAGAAGTATAACCCAGCAGGTAATGAATATTAGCCTGACTCTGTGTCCCATGATGTACTCAAAGAAAATGATTTTACAGGTAAATACGACGAAAAAAAAATCCTATTTTTAGCTAATAACCTGACCTCTGTTCATCTGTAGAATCTCTTCATTGTAACTTCACCCTTGAATAAAGAGTTAACATTGACATGAAATGACTTGTTTGTAACCATTAAGTCTTTAATGTTTGTTTTTCCAATGTTCTCTGCAGCAATACATTTACCAGGAAGTGTGGAATCTCTTCCAGCAGATTAGTGTGAAAGCCAGCTCAGTAGTCTATGCAACCAAGGATTACAAAGATCATGGCTATAGGTATGGTTACATAATTTCCTTAAATTGCCAAACGGATCCTCATTTGGCATGCATTGTGTGTTCTGTAAACCTGACGTAATAAAGAAAATGTATTTATTTGTAAATCATTGAGGGACACACGTTGGTAATAAGCAGTCAAGCGTTATACTGCCTTCTGCAGGGCAAATAGACTGTAGGTACATTGGGAACTGACAGCCAACCTCCTTGAGGCTATGACCCCTCCTGCGTAACAGCTGCTCAGAATCTCTTTAGCTCACCATACACGATACGTTTTGGTTATACAGATCTACCTCCAACTATGTATTGCAGGGACATCCCTAATTGGACATCGATTGGATAGTTTTGGTACATCCTCGTACATTAATCTAAAGTTGATTGTATGGCCAGAATGTAATTTGTATGGTGACCCTGAGTGTTTGTTCCCAGAAGTATGCATATTTCTTTTCCCTTTGCAATTTTTTTTACTTGAATTGCAAGTTTTTTTTTTTTTTTTTTTACAATCAACAGCTGTTGGTAGCTTAATGCCAGATATTGGAAATCCTGAAAGTCTCTCCAGATAGGCAACATGTTCAGGTTGGTTTAGACAACCCATCAAACCCCTACTGTGTCCAGTTATGGAAGGGCATGCTATTCAGGTTAGGCTGGCTTATCTGGGGATTCCGTGCTGAGTTTTCAGGGCCAGTGCTGCAGCAGTTCTCCTGTCCCTGTCTCCAAAGACTCACTGTTTTGAGTGGATAGAAGACTTTGCAGGTTGAGGATTTTTTTTTTTTTGTCCTCTTGTACCAGAGGTGTATATGTGCTATTTGCTACAAAAGTAACTGTCTCTAGATGTGCACTGTATGTGGTAAACTTTAATACAAGTTTGGAAATGCCTCCTGGGCTGTATATGTGTTGGGCTCTTGGCAGCTGGGCCCTGTTTATGCCGCAACTGCCATTTGAATCTCCCACTGCTTTTTTCCTTCAGTTATAACTATGCCAACATTGCGCAGTATATCCTCCTGGCGTTTGAGTCACGTTTTGTCCTGAACCACCTTGTCCCGAAACACCGGCCAGTGGTTCTGTTATACTGACTGGGCGTCATATGATGATCAGCAGGATAACATGCTGGCGCAGTGCAACAATCACTAATGCGGCATGTAAGACTGACACACCGCATCTCCGATCACAGTAAGAAGCCTCTGACAGAGGCTTCTTACAACATGATCAGATCATGGCGTGAACCAGGGTGTGTAAAAGTCTTTCCTTGGTTCGCGCTGAGAGGGAGAGCCGATCGGCAACTCTCCCTGTCAGAGGGGGGGGGGGGGTCTGTGCTGATAATCAGCACAGCCCCCATCAGATGTGCCCAACAGCTGCCAGTCAGTGCCCCCTCAATAAAGTCAGTGCCCACCACAGTGCCAATCAAAGCCCATAACATGGCCCAGCAGTAACACCTGTCCGTATCTGTCACTCTTCATCACTGCCCATCAGTGCTGCATATCAGTGCCGCCTCATCAGTTCTGCCTCATCAGTGAATGAGAAAACCAATATTTTATGACCGAAACTAAGATTTATTTATTTTTCAAAAATTTCCCAGAAAAAAACCCCAGAGGTGATAAAATACCACCAAAAGAAAGCTCTGTTTGTGGGAAGAAAATTATAAAAACGTAATTTGGGTACAGTGTTACATGACGGCGCAATCTGTCAGCGACAGCGCTGAAAGCTGAAAATTGTCCTGGGCAGGAAGGGGCGAAAGTGCCTGGTATTGAAGTGGTTAAAGGAGGAGACCCCACCAACCAAATTTCAGTCAGCATTTTTTTTCTAAAGTGTATTTTAATTATTCCCTTTTCGATGATTTGTTGTACAAAGATTAGAAACACCCTGACAAAGTATTGGCCTGAAGTGGTCTCTCCACTGTAATGAGGATATTGTATTACCTTCTTTTTGTCCAATTTACACCATGGAGATCGCTCTTCATTGCCTGGAGATGGTGAGGGCCAGTAAGGGTAGATGAGTTCCCTGTTCGTCATTCTGAAATCTCTTAAAAGATGTTCTCCAGCTCCAGATCCACTGTTTGTAGGTAGCATTGGCAAGTTAATTTGCCAACCTATGAGTTCCAAGATAAAGTACCTCCAGTAGGACAGTGAGTGTTTCTTTGACTTTTTGTCTTCCGGCCTTGTAGTCTCAGGTTTGTAAAGCTGCGCCTTCCTCCCTCTCTCATTTACATAGCTCACAGAGTACCTTGGATACGCTCTGGGGATGGCTTGCACCTGAATTTTTCCTAAAGCATATATGGACAAATTCCAATCGAAACAAAAAAGACAATATCAAACTGAACTATATTACAGGTGTTCTCAATGTTGTGCGCTGCGTAAACCTTTTCTTCTTAACCCGGTCTTCTGCACATACTTTCTCCAAGTTCTACAAGGTGGATATGTCTGCTTCTGCACATGCTATTTTTAGTCAAAAGGTTCTGCAAACCAGCTTTTGCTTTGTCTTTTTCTTGTTGGGCTGGTTCACCGGTGTTGTTTAACTATCCTGGCCCCTCAGTTTGGACTGATTCTGGATGTCTCTAGGTTGCTTATTACCAATCTCTGTCCCTCAGTGGGCAAAATGAAAAATTGGATTTTTGTACTCGCCATAAAAATATTTTCCCTGAGTTCATTGAGGGACACAGCTCCTTTTCCTTCTATGGTGTCATTCTCTCCTTGGTCTGCTTGCTACAACTGAGCGGTTTTGAGGGTTTATAGTCTCAAGGGGGGTGGCCTTTAATTTTCTATATGACTACTTTCTATTTCTCCCGTAGACAGCAGCAAAATCCCAAGTTGCTTATTACCAAGCTGTGTCCCTCAATAGACTCCAAGAAAAGACATTTACATTGAGTACAACATTTTTTTTTTTTTAACCTGATATTGTTAAAGTGGTTGTAAAGCCTGAAGGTTTTTTTACCTCCCCCACAGTTCCCCCTAATACATACTTGACCCCGATCCAGTGATATGTTAGCTACGCTCCTGGGTCTCTGCCTCTTCATTGGCTGAGACACAGCAGGGGGAGCCATCGGCTCCCAATTCTGTCAAACACAACCAGTGAGGAGGGAGAAGAGGCAGGTCTGAGCCCTATTCTGTGTGTTTTTATGGATGTACAGAACAGAACTCTGGAGCAAACATGCTTGTGTGCCCTCATAGCAAGTGACTTGTTATGGGGGTACTTGGCAAGGGGGCGAAGCCCAGAGCGCTGGCGGGGGACCCGAGAAGCGGAGGATCGGGGCTGCTCTGTGCAACACCCTTGCACAGAGCAGGTTAGTATAACACGTTTGTTTTTTTGTTTTGTTTTTTAGAAAAAATAACTAACAAAGCCTTTAATATTGCTTTAATAATCACAAAGCAAATCTTTTGTTAACCTTGATTTTCCTGTTTTTCCCAAAGGCCTAACCTTGCCTGATTTTCACAAAGGTCATAAACTTCCTGTATTATTTGTATTATTTGTATTATCTTAGAACCACGAATTTACATGTTATGGATAAAATGAACACAGTGTTGCTGCACTTCTTAGGTGTCCATATTTTGTAACTTTTATTTTATTTTTATTTTTACCTGTTTCCATTTTCATTCTATTTATTAAAAGCTTTTTATAACATAAGCTGGTTTTAAAGTGATTTTGCCACTGACATTACATACCTACAACAGCTTTTATTGCCCCCCTCTTTTATCAAATGCCAGTTGATTCTGAAAAGACAAAGCGCGAATACATCTGGGTAGTGTCTAAGAAGGCCCACTCCCTCTCCTTCCTCCCTGAATCATTCCCATTGTCCCATCACTATGACAGGTTAGAAATGTGTAGGACTGGAGAGGGAGGCTAGCTAGCTCCACAAAGACCAGGAAGTGTTGGGGCATGCCTGGCAAAAAAAGCCTGGCATTTAGGTATAGAATGGGCAATGTACACTGCTTTGGATATTTGCAGGCACTTTATACCTGCTAGCAGCTAAGTTTGACACTTCTCCATCCATTCTGTTTACAGACACTGTTCCTTGGCTGTCATAAACGCACTGGCAAACATTGCGGCCAACATCCAGGGAGAACAGCTGGTGGATGAGCTTTTGATGAACCTATTGGAGCTGTTTGTGCAGTTGGGGCTAGAGGGAAAACGGGCCAGTGAAAGAGCCAGTGAAAAAGGCCCAGCACTAAAGGTGAGTTTGAGGATTTGATTAGAGCATTGATGGTATCCATTATGGCACTATCAATAGTCTTTTTTATATTTATTAAGTAATCTACATAAAGAACATGTTTATAAAGTCTAGTAATTTAGGCGGCAGCTTATACTGTCTGAATTTCATCAATTCTGTATGTTTAGTTTTCAGTTAAAGCAGAGGTCTGCACAAAAATTGACCCTCCGCTGTCCGGATTCCTCCTCTCCTGCGGTGTCACATTTGGCACCTTTTAGGGGGAGGGGGGCGCAGAAACCTGTCTAAGACAGGTATTTGCACCCACTTCCGGGCATAGACCCCTGCATTATCTGTGGGAGTTTATGCCACGTCCGGCGCCCTTCTCCCCCCGCTGTCTTCTGAGAGACACATGGGTCTTTGGCATTGCGCAGCGCAAAGTGCAGTAGGGAACCAGGAAGTGAAGCCGCAAGGCTTCATTTCCTCATTCCCTTATTGAAAATGGCAACAGCAGCACCCTAGATCCGCGCTAAGGCAAAATACAGAATACTTGAAATATGGTAAAGCAATAGTGCAGCGCTCTAGTACTCAATTAACACATGCAATTGAACTTTAGTAATCCATTAAGTAAAAAAAAAGTGAAATATGAAAAGGGATCAAACAAAGTCCAGAAAAAATAGAAAACATCAATTTCAGTGATCCCACATCTGTGATGGAAACAGGAGACTCTAATGCCACGTACACACTATCATTTTTCGGCATGAAAAAAACGATGGCCCAGATTCAGGTACATTTGCGCAATATTTGCGGGGAAGCAGGGCAAAATCGATTTTGCCCTGCGCCCCCGCAAATATTTTGCGCTGCCCTCGATTCACGGAGCAGTAGCTCCGTAAATTGCGAGGGCGCGCCGGCAAAATTGCCCGGCGTAAGCGCGCGCAATGTAAATGATCCCGGCGGGAATCATTTAAATTAGGCGCGCTCCCGCACCGAGCTTACAGCGCATGCTCCGTTGGGAAACTTTCCCGACGTGCATTGCGGAAAATGACGTCACAAGGACGTCATTTGCTTCAAAGTGAACGTGAATGGCGTCCAGCGCCATTCACGAATCACTTACGCAAACGACGTGAAATTCAAATTTCACGTCGCGGGAGCGGCGGCTATACTTTAGCATTGGCTGCCCCTACTATTAGAAGGGGCAGTCTTGCGCTAAAGTTGCCGTACGGAAACTCCGTACCTGGCTTGCGCAGGGCCCGCGCAAGTTTGTGAATCAGTGGTAGTATGCAATTTGCATACTACACGCTGATCACAATGGGAGCGCCCCCTAGCGGCCCACGCAAGAATGCAGCCTAAAATCTGCATGGCATAAGAGCCTTATGCCGCGCAGATTTTAGGCTGCAGTCGGTGTAACAAGGTTCCTGAATCAGGAGCACTCGTTACACCGGAGCAAGTAAGCAATTGCGCCGTGTAACCTATGGTAAGGGGTGTTGTTTCCACCCCTGGGCATCAGATGGCGCTAGAGGGGTTCTGGCAGAGCCACTCTTCCCCAGCAGCCAATTAGAGGAGTTTTCCCTCGTGGAGCATGCTGGGAAGGGGTATATCTGTGACAGACACCATCTTTATTGGTTCTTCCGCGGGTTCCAGGTGCGGCATCCACCTTTAGGGTGCGCGCATCCAACGGACCCCGGCGATGGCCTTCCAGGCCGGGGTCGCATGCTACGCGGAGCTCCAAACTGCTGAGAGGGGCCCCAGTGACTTACTGGGTCCCCCAAATTACTGAGAAGATCCCAGGCTGGGTGCCGCTCGATTGGGGGGTCGGCTTGAGGAGAACCAGGAGGCAGGTTGTCCAACGGAGCTTGAACGAACCATCGGGGATCTGGTGACCGGAATGCTGACAGGTAATCTTGCTGTCATCCGGTGACCTACTTTCATCTACTGGGAGGATTTGCTCAATTCGTCCATTTAGCTCATTCAAGTAATAGGCCTGTGGCAGAGGCCCTAGAGCCAGGTCTGTGGCAGAGGCCTGTTCCTCCCAGCAACTCAAAGTGACACTTCGGCTGCCAGGCTTGTGACAGAAGTCTGTCCAGGGGCACTTCACCCACTCTGGCTAGAGTGGCGACGAACGGTGACTATTATTATTGTGCTGCTGAGAGCAGGATTGCTCTCTCTAAATCCAGGCCTGATACCGCAAGTTCTCTATCGCTTCATCAACCTTTCCTTCCTACTGTATGTTGTTTGCTATGTTGGGCCTGAAATAAAGCATTTGGAAACCTTTCTTCGTGTACTGGACATTCGCTCACTGCTTCATTCACCAGCTGCACCCCTAGACAACATTAAGGTAACTTAATATGCTGATCCCAATATCAAACCAGCGGCTCCTGCGGGGGTATCGCTACACAAGCTTTCATTTTGCCCCTGGAGGCTGAACCACCTTTTGGTATATATTTCAAATTTGAAATCCTGGCTTTGGTTATTCTGATGTTATGATGCCCATCCAGGGATAGTCCTGTGTAGACAGTGGCGTATGCCTGGATCAGTAACCTGTTCAATACCCCCCATAGGTAGTCCACGCTTTATGGGTGTTGCACTACTCTCTCTTCTTCTGAGTATTAATATCGTTCACTAGTGGTTTGGCAATGGCAGCTCACTCATGAATGTTTTGCTTATGGAGTTTCTTCTGCACAGTTTTTGTGGAAACGGGCATTAGAAGACTGAGATTGAGCTCTGCAGTCTCTTTTGCAGCAGCATGTTTTCACAGAAACTTTATATGCCATCATACCCTTTGATACTGTACCTTGTAACACCGCAAGTAAAATGACAGCTTCAGTCACAGAGGCACCAGCTAAGTGGGTACAAACAATTTAGCCTCTTTGAAAACTAAGCTTTTACATGACTCTGTATTATTAGCAGCACAGTAAAAGTGAGAAATCCCTCCTGGTTAGCTAGGTGTCACATCACACGGCGAATGTTGCATCACTTCTGCTTTCAATGCAAAACATGTCACTTCCACACCTGAAAATCATGTCGTGTTTCCATGTTGTTTTTGTCTATGTATTCATCTATATGCATTGGGTTAACCTTTAACCACTTAAGCCCCGGACCATATTGCTGCCTAAAGACCCAAGGGGTTTTTACAGTTCGGGACTGCGTCGCTTTAACAGACAATTGCGTGGTCATGCGACGTGGCTCCCAAACAAAATTGGCGTCCTTTTTTCCCCACAAATAGAGCTTTCTTTTGGTGGTATTTGATCACCTCTGCGGTTTTTATTTTTTGCGCTATAAACAAAAATAGAGCGACAATTTTGAAAAAAAATGCAATATTTTTTACTTTTTGCTGTAATAAATATCCCCCAAAAACATATATAAAACATTTTTTTTTCCTCAGTTTAGGCCGATACGTATTCTTCTACCTATTTTTGGTAAAAAAAATCGCAATAACCGTTTATCGATTGGTTTGCGCAAAATTTATAGCGTTTACAAAATAGGGGATAGTTTTTTTGCATTTTTATTTTTTTTATTTTTTTTTACTACTAATGGCGGCGATCAGCGATTTTTTTCGTGACTGCGACATTATGGCGGACACTTCGGACAATTTTGACACATTTTTGGGACAATTGTCATTTTCACATGAAAAAAATGCATTTAAATTGCATTGTTTATTGTGAAAATGACAGTTGCAGTTTGGGAGTTAACCACAGGGGGCGCTGTAGGAGTTAGGGTTTACTTTGTGTGTGTTTACTAGTGTAGGGGGGTGTGGCTGTAGGAATGATGTCATCGATCGTGTCTTCCCTATAAAGGGGATGACGCGATCGATGCGCCGACACACGGCTCTCCCCGTTCTTCAGCTCCGGGGAGCGATCGCGACGGAGCGGCTATAAACAAATAGCCGCGCCGTCGTCCCGGATCGCTCCCCGAGCGGACCCGACCTCTGCATGTACCGGGGGGGGGTCCCGATCGGACCCCCCACCCACGTCTAGCAGAGGACGTACAGGTACGTGATTGTGCCTGTCCGTGCCATTGTGCCGACGTAAATGTACATGAGGAGGTCGGGAAGTGGTTAAGGTAAGATGTGTAGGTTTACTGACTTTGAAAGTTGTGTTTTATTAGCAGCATAATCAATTTAGAACATCATTGGCTAGGACTAGTACTTCGTATGATGAGATCTTACTGCCCACTATGTTTTGGCATCTTTAGAATTTACTTTAGATTTTGACTGATTGTATGTGTATGCCATTTTTAGGTTCAAGGCAAATAAAACTGCAAGCTTTACTCATGTGAAAGGCAATGAGTGACTGATAGGTTTGTGACATTCCTTGGCAAGCTGTGTCAAGGTTCCCACCCACAGTATACAGGCAAAGTCCTCCAGTAACAGATAGGGAAACTCTAAAATGAATCACAATGTACATAGATCAATGTCCTGTTTATTCTTGTCCTGCAGCTAAGAATGATCATCCAACTGCAACCTTTTATATACACAAGATCTATTTACCTTTTTTCCATAGGTACTCATCCCCATGATTATTAGCTTGTTGCATATCTTTTTTGGTGTGTGAGAACATGTAGAAAGATGTTTCTAAACACTGACAGCTCACACATAGTGGCACTGAGGGGGAATATATGGGAGCTGGAGCTTGACATGCGATGCAATTATCACGCACTATAAAATTTTTCTATTTTATTTTCCTCCTAACGAGCAGGGCCCTCTGATTCCTTCTGTATTGAAGTGTATTGTATCTGTACTGTGTCTGCCCTTGTGTTGTAAAGTACTGTGCAAACTGTTGGCACTATATAAATCCTGTATAATATTACAGTGGTACCCTGGATTATGAGCATAATTAGTTCCAGAAGAATGCAAAAAAAAAAAAAGCACTCATGTGTCAAAGCGAGTTTCCCCATAGGAGTCAATGGAAACTCTGATAATTTGTTCCACAGTGCCTGCTATTGTATGCAGTACCGCATGTGGCCAGAGGTGGGGGGGTGCCGAAGACACCCCAGAAACAGAGTGTTTCCGAGCGGCTCTGTGTGCCACCGGAACCCCCGCACCTCTGGCCTAATGCGGTCCTGCACACCCCAGAGGCTTGAATTCTGCTTGTCTTGCCAATCAACACTTGCAAACAGAGTTAGGATTTTTTTTAAATAACTTGTGTTGCGAAACGCTCATAAAACTCGTTACTCGCAATCCGAGGTATTACTGTAATTTTAATTTTAGCCAAACTTAAGAAACAATGAAAAAAAAAAGCAAGCTTTCAATGCTCCATCTTCTTTCTTTAAACAATAGATCTTACCTAGCACAGCATTTGCAAAACATTTTAGGATAACTTGGAGGATAGTGGTGTGCAAGTGCTCTTAACTAAATTTAGTATAATTGTCTATTCAAACCATCAAAGGCATGCAAACGGCAAGTAAAAATTGCATGTACTCAGATGCTGAAGTACAGTTTATGGAATCTGTTACATAACTTGTCTTGATGCAACCTTCATCCTTTTTACACAAGAAAATCATATTTTCTCTAATTATTTTTCCTTTGTTTTGCAACAGGCATCTAGTAGTGCGGGAAACCTTGGAGTCCTAATTCCTGTCATTGCTGTGGTGAGTATTGCTGAGCACAGCACTTATGAAAAACATTTTAGGGTGTTTTAGTTTAAAGGTAAAAGATTCACATGTCTGTGACTTGTATGTGACAGGGGGTTTCTGTTATGAATTAGGTTACTCTTTTATAGCAGCAATTCAATAAGTGGTGTATTTACCTCTAGTGAAGTTGCCCTTTAATAAATTCCCCTAACCTCTTGACTGCAGCCCATCTGGGATAATTTGCACCTTTCTGTCTGATCAGTTTCCACTCTCTCAAATTCCTGGTCAGCCCATTTTTATATTCTGCATCCATTTTGTTGCCCTATTCATTCCTATGGGTAGCTGTACTCGTAGTGAATTTCAGTGGTCCCTTATAGTGTGACGGACTCGTAGGAATGAATATAACACTGTCAGGATTTTGTATCCTTCTTTAGCCCCTTGGAGAGATTTCCCTTCACTTTTGTCTAGTAGACGCTATAAAAACCTTAGAAAATGTCTCATAAAGTGGTTGTATAGGTTCGATAAAAATAACAAACATATCATAATTACCTCCACTGTGTAGTTCGTTTTGCACAGAATGGCCCCGATTCTGCTGTTCTGGGATCCCTCGGGCGGCTTTCTCGGCTCCTGCCCGCCTCAGATAACCCCCTCTGGGAGGCGCTCTCCTAAGGGGGTCACCTTGCAGGCACGCTCCCGAGTCCAGCATTCGGTGTCAATAGCCGCCAATTGCAGGACTCAGCCCCGCTTTATTGGATTTGATTGACAGCAGCGTGAGTCAATGGCTGCGCTGCTATCAATCTATCCAATGAAGAGCCCAGAAGCCCGGGCAACGATCGGGCAGGTTCGTGACGTGGGACTTTCCAGGTCTCATGTAAGTAAAAGGAGGGGCTAGGGGGCCGGTAATCGTTTGATGTTTTTTCAGCCTAATGCATAAGATGCATTAAGCTGAAAAAACGTGAACCTTTACAACCCCTTTAAGTACGGGAAATCAACTTTTAAACAGCTGTTACTGCAATAGGTGTCCCCATTAGAAGGCTTTTCTTTTCTTTTTCTGTTCTAAAGACTTATCAAAATTCTCCTTCACTTTCTGTTCTGGATACAATAGCTACTAGGAAGAAGAGAGGATGGTTCTCCTCAGTGTGTGGGGATACAGAAATAAAAACTTCAAAGAGTAACCCTTACATTTGCTATCCAAAATTAACATAAACTTCAACGCCATTGCTCCCTAGAAACCAGTTTTATCAACTCCCATTTTTATCATATTGCTTCCTGCATGTCCTTATTAAATGTCGCTTCTGTGATTTGAAACTGTCCTTGCAGATGCATTTTAAATTTATATCGATATACTATAATTTATTTTAAAATGTAATTTAATTTATTTAAAAATTTAGATCAGTATACTTTAATTTATTTGTGCGTTGTGAATCATAAGGTACCCATTTTGCAATTTATGTTTTGGGCATACAAATCCATTCCACTAAATAATTATTTTTAATGCCAAGCTGCCAAACCTGGTTAAAATTTTTTTTGCCAAAAATGGATCAAACCCTTACATGTTTGTTTACCGTTTTGAAGCCCAAGTGCAAAATTATTTGCAGACAACATGAACGCGTACCAAAGTTCACAGACATAACAGTTGTACTACTAGAACTGCTTGGAAGCCAGTGCATGTTCACATTAATCTCATATAAATGCATGCATAAATAACAGCACTTCTGACAGTGTCAAGAGTTGACCTACCTCCTCCCCAACATTCCTATTGGCCCATCATTGTGATGCTTACCAAAAGGAAGGTCATGAAACTGGGCAAATGCAGGTGTCAACATTGCCTAAAAGTGTCAAAGTTTCAATATTTGAGTATCCTCTGGGATTTGGGGCTGCTTGGTTCCACTTTTCAAGTGACTCAAGTCATATGAAAGTTTTAATTACTGACCACTATTTTAAACTGAGAATAAAAACGAGAGGAACTGGGAATGTTGTGGGAGCTTTGTTCTCTTTTCTTAAGAACTACAAACTTAAATTTGTGGATCAATTATTGTTTCTGGTAAATAGATGTCAAACTAAGAGTGGTCCATAAATATTTTCCCCCTTTTTTGCTTCACTTTTAACCATCTTGTTTCAATATAGTTGTTTTGTCTTATAAACCCCCTTTGGAATTATGTTGGTTTCTTCGGGGTAACAATGTTTAGAAAAACAAGAGGAATTACACGGAACAGAGTCTAAGGCCCCTTTCACACGGGCGGACCGTATGTCCGTTTTTTTCATCCATCCGTTTTCGGATGAAAAACGGACATACATGAATCCCTATGGGATAGCGGGTGTCAGCGGATGAACATCTGATGACATCAGTCTCCGCTATGCTTCGAAACTGATGATGAAGGAAACCCTATTTTTCCGCTTTTATCCAATCCCCCCCCATAGAGGAAAGCAGAGACAGAGACAGACTAGTCATCTGCCAGGTCAGCGAGGGATCAGCTGAGCAAGCGGATGTCCAAGAACGGAACCTCCCGGGATCAGCAGGTGTGCAAGGGGCCTTATAATAAAAGGTAATTGGGTTTATACATTTTAACACTGTATACTCAACTCTTTTGCAACTATTCAGTTTAAGAGCTCAGAGGACACTTGACGTGGGGTCAATGGTTACACTGGTAGAAACAGAGCAAATATTTATCAAGCTTGCATAAACCCAGCAGTTCAAAAATATCCCAGCCCAAACCGTTAGCTGTTCAGAAACAGTCTTTCTATGTTGATTCCCCTTCTAACTTGCTGTTAAAACACTTATTCCACATTAAGTTGACAAACGCCTAGATGGAAGACTTTTATTATTAGCAGAGTTTTAAAAAATGTTTTGAACACTTCACAATAATACTAAAACAGCTTGGCTTTTTTGCAAACAAGTGTCTCTAATAAACAGGTCTGTATTGCAAAGTGACAAATCTGTTTCCCATATGACACTCGAGCAAATACAATTGAATTCTACATTTTTAAGGTCATTATACATTTTGACAAAGGTGAAAGTTTTAGCAACTGAATCTATAATTCTGTGTGTGCTGTTACTCATAAAGACTATTTTACACTTCTGTCTAATGAGCATGCTGAGTAGGCATTTCATATGTAGTTGCCCTTCTCAGTTATATAAATAGTAAAATTATAAAGCCCAGTGCTTAGTTGTGAGACCAGTTCAAGACTTGGTGGGGTTGGACACTCTTCCACAGAAAATAAGGCAATTTGTGCGATGTTCATAGATTAAAAAAATGAAGGGACGATCCACCATAAATCGCGTCTGTACGGAAAGTGGCGTAAAGCCCACGGTGGTAAGACTAGCAGCTTGTGTTCCCTCTTCGTTCACGGTGATGCTGCCTTGTTGTTGAAACTGCAAAGTAGTTTGTTAGAGAGAACAGTTAAAAAAACACTCTGGACAAAGTTACAAAATTACTTTTTTTTTTTGTGTGATTCTGACCTGTTATGTTCTGATGTGAACAGAAGCCAATTAACGCAAGCCTATATTGTAGTATGCTCCAGCATGCTGCCATGCTGTAATCAAATTGTCTTACTTTATAGTAAAAGCTAATGCTAGCTAGTTTGTGGCCTGTTCTAGCTTTTAAACATGTGCTGTTTAGGACAAACATTTTTACCTTCCCTTCCCATCCCCACTGTAATATCCACAGACATCTCCCCCCACTGTAATAGCCACAGACATCTCCCCCCACTGTAATATCCACAGACTTCTCCCCGGACTGTGATACCCACAGACATCTCCCCCCACTGTAATATCCACAGACTTCTCCCCGGACTGTGATACCCACAGACATCTCCCCCCACTGTAATAGCCACAGACATCTCCCCCCACTGTAATATCCACAGACATCTCCCCGGACTGTGATACCCACAGACATCTCCCCCCACTGTAATATCCACAGATATCTCCCCCACTGTAATATCCACAGACATCTCCCCCCCACTGTAATATCCACAGACATCTCCCCCCCACTGTAATATCCACAGACATCTCCCCCCACTGTAATATCCACAGACATCTCCCCCCACTGTAATATCCACAGACATCTCCCCCCACTGTAATATCCACAGACATCTCCCCCCACTGTAATATCCACAGACATCTCCCCCCACTGTAATATCCACAGACACCCCCCCCCCACTGTAATATCCACAGACACCCCCCCCCCCCACTGTAATATCCACAGACATCCCCCCCCCACTGTAATATGGTCCACAGACATCTCCCCCCACTGTAATATGGTCCACAGACATCTCCCCCCACTGTAATATGGTCCACAGACATCTCCCCCCACTGTAATATGGTCCACAGACATCTCCCCCCACTGTAATATGGTCCACAGACATCTCCCCCACTGTATAGGAATATTAGTGCTTGCTTAGTCTTACCAGAGAAGCCGGCCGAACACGAGCAGTTGAGGCCGGGTGATGACGTCTAGGCTCACCTAGGTCACTGCCGGTTGGACCAAGATGGCCGGGAGCTAGGCCAAAGCCACGGCCTTTCCTATGGCCGAGGCAGCAACGGAGCTCCGCGGATCACCTGGTGTGCCGATCAGCATATGGTGACCCGTTCGGATCACGGATCATTTACGATCCGTTGCACCACTAGTACCGATCAAAAGAATTAACGATTAATCGAGGAATTAATCTTTAATTTCCACAGCCCTAATATATATTATTACATTTTTTCAATAATCTGCATTGTAAAAGGCATATGTTTGAGAAGCTGAAGATACTAACCAGGCCAATGTTGATATCTTCATTAGTAATGCCTGAGAAGTCTGCCTTGTTAGTGAACACATCCTTTACTCCCATGTTGCTGAGAACATCCTTTAAGTTATAGTTCTTTTCCAGCTTGAAGCGAGGAAGATAAATATCCCTTGTCCTGGGAACAAATATAAGATTAATACAATAGCTTAATTTTGTCATGTAACCTAAAATATATATAAATAATTTTCTTGGAAACTGACAGGCAAATATTAAAGGATAACTGTACTTTTAGTACCCCCAAGTCTTAAACGTATCTATCCACTACGCTGAGTGATCTTCACTCTGTGACTGCTGGGTCCTGCACAGCCTCTCCACAGAGAGTCTCTCTGCTAGGCTTGGTTCCTTTATTCTTCATTTATGCCAATGGGAAGGCCACCACCCACTAAGGCCACGAGTCAATGACTTTTCCATAAGTATAAATAGAGCTCTTGGTAAACTTGAGGCGTACAAAAGCAGATTTGTTTTATCTGGATGCCGTAAAGCAGTAGTAAACCCAAAACTAAAAATGTAATGTATTGCAGCTTACCAATCATTAGATGGTGTAGCTGCATTCATTTTCCAATTTTAAGCTTTTTCCCCTTGTGATCCAGCCAGGAACACAACTCCTGTATTGGTGTTCCTACACTCTGGATGAAGGAGCAAAAGAGACACCTTTTGGGCGACGGCATTGTCAGTCTTGGGGGGGAGGTAGATTTAGCTGTATTAGCACATTTAGGTACTCTAATCAAAAAGAAGCCACACTCCCGCTAACACTTTTTAAGCAGTTACAGCAGCAGTTTTGTTCCTTGGGATAAAGGTTTTACATAAAAGCTGATCATTGTAAGCACCCCTGTCGGTGGTAAATGGTTTGTCTCTACCCCCTAGCTGCTACATTTGCAGGACAGACTTACTGGCTGGATCATTTGAGTTGAGAATAAAGGAACGAAAGCCTAAAAAAGAGAACTAATGCGGCCACCACATGCAGTTAGTAAGCTGCCGTTTAATATTTGCTTTTGGGCTTAATGCCACTTTAAACTGGCCATACAATTAGCAGATTTGCTTCATGAGTGATCTTGTTGGCACGGTCACACCTGACCTCTTTTGATTGAAAAGTCGAGAAACCTGGGTGGAAAATTTTGACTGATCAGATGCAGCTGCTGTTCAAGTATTCTGAGAGCTGCCTGCATCGGCTGTCAGAATACAATAGCCTGGCAGGGGGATTCGTCCATCTGTGCTGTATAACATAGATGAAGGAATCTCTTTGATTTTTTTTTTTTTTTCATTCAAAAAAAATCGATCAGTGTATGGCCATCTTTAGATGTCAGGATAACATGCATAATGTTAATAACTTTTTGCAGGCTTACCTGTTTGTCATAATTTTCTGCCATTTTTCTACCACATGTGAATTGAGCTGCTTCTCAAGGAGTTTCATGCCAGACAGTTTATGTGGCATAGCTATTAGCATGCTGATGTTGCCAACATATGGCAGCTGCAGAACATCACAGTCCAGCTCAGAATCTACAGCTACTAAGAAGTTTCCCTTGGTTTTCATCATGGACACTTTCACAACTTCTTTGTCACTTACACGAAAATTTGCATTATGGGTATACTCTGCTGGAAACTTATTCTCCCAAGTTCCTATTTAAAAAAAAAAAAGACGTTTTTCATCTGTATGCCATTCATATATATGTAAGATTTACATTTGATATATACTGTACTTGTAAAAATCACAGCTGTATTGCAATACCGAAAAAAAACCCCGACATTTTCTGTGAAGTAAAAAACAACGTTTTTGAAACTTCAATTTTCAAAGACGAAGTTGCCTACACACCATCGTTTTTCTAACAATGTTCTAGCAAAGCGAGGTTACGTTCACCACGTTTTTTCATTGAAGCTCGCTTCATAAGTAGCTTCTGGGCATGCGCGGGTGTAAAAACATTGTTTTAAACAACGTTTTTTGCTACACACGGTCAATTTCTGTGAAGTAAAAGCGACGTTTTGAAAAACGACACATAAAATTGAAGCATGCTTCAATTTTTTTTTTGTCGTTTTTTAGAAGACATAAAACAAAGTTTTCCCCCACACACGGTCATTTAAAGTGACGTTTTTAAAAACGTTGTTTTTTTTATCACATAAAGTGATGGTGTGTCTGCGGCATTAGATTTATATAACCCTTTGAGAAAGCATAAACTGTATTGTTGACCTTTCATTCTAAAATTGCTGTTTGTGTATACTGATGCTGATTCTGTATACTTTTTTCCCCCCATCCTTGACCTAGAATAAGTATGCAGATCAGGAGGTATGGTTTTGCTCTGATTTCTTTGCCTGTGTGCTGGGGCTGGCCATAGATGGATCGTCCCCCATCTACACATTCAAAGTGGATGGAGAAATGCTCTCCGCTGTGCTGTTGTATTCTGACAGCTGGGACTCCGCTGTCAGAATACACTGATCAGCGATGCAGCTGATTGGCTGCATGTGGTGAATAATTTAAAGTTTTTCAGCTGTCCCTTTCCAGAGAAGCCAATCATTACATCAACTTCTCTCAAGCCAGGAATGGCCAAAGATGGATCTAATTTTGATCCAGCTTTATTCTGGGTGAATGACTTAAAGTTTTGAAGCCACAAACAGCCAGGTAACTATGATTTTCAAAAGGAGATCTACTTTGCCAGTCTACATGTTGCTCTCGTTAAAGGGGTATTTTAACGTGGTACCCTTTTCATCCTTTCCTGAAATTCTAAAGTAAATTAGGTAGCAGCATGGGTTTGGTGTTAATTATTACATAATTCACTGTGTTTATACCTTTATATAGCTAGCTGGCTATATCTCCCACACTAAAACATGCTTAATTAGTCAGCTACTAGAAATTCTTACCTTTGAAGTAGATGCAGTTTACAAGTAACAACAGAAGATCTGGGCTTAGCTCTGAGAGTGCTTCTTTAATCAGGCCTTTGGTGAGCTTGTGAATGCGTTGGTTGATCTTACTGAGGAATGCTTTATCATCAAAGTTGCCAATCTGAGCCTCTGCAAAGTAGTAGTTTTTCAAGTTATTCTGAAAGTCCTCCCTAATGGCAAAGTCTTTTTCTATGTAGAGGTCACTAACTGCTCTTAAAGTATACCCAAAGTTTCTGCGGAAGAGTCTGTGAGTTAATTTACGAAAGACTTCATGAATTGTGAAGATTTCATATTTTGAACTAGCATTAATAAACTCCTTGAAGCCTAAAGTAGATAGAATTTGGCTCTGAGATTGCCCTTTTGTACCCAGTGACACTGTTGCCAGTGCTGTAGATACACCGACCGGTGCTAATAGGATGTTTTCTGTTGCATTTGTGGTTTCTTTTACGGCCCGATAAAGATTAAAGCCAAAATTGGCATTGATTATGTTCAGCCTTTGAATCCTTGTTTTTCCTGGGAAAAGTTCATATATATTCCCTGGTATTTTTTCAGTGCTCTTGATCTCTGGTAGAACATCAATGATGTCTGTATAATCTTCATCTTCACCTTCACCAAGTATTTTGTCAAAATCTAGATAGTCTTCTTCATCTTCTCCTCCAGAAATAAGGTCGTTGGTCACAGTGTCATCCTGAAGGCTTTTTGCATTTTGGGGTGAAACACTTCGTGCTCCCACAGCTCCATTTCTGCTCTCATAATGATCACTTAGGTCTTTAACACCACATAATGCTGAAGAAATTAGTAGCAAACTTGTGGTAAAGTAGAGGAGATTCATTTTGGAAACCACTGAGTTTAGGATTTTTTGAAGGAACACCAGAGTCCTGTGTAAGAGGAATATAAAAGTTAGAGAAGCGGACTGAGCTGCATTTTGCTGTTTACAGATGTAAGATGGTAATGATAGCATAGCAACAGTAGAATAAACCTGGAATAAACATTGAATTATGCATCCAGTTCACTTATATCAAACATCCATTCTGAAATGTGTCCTTACCTGACAGCCCTGGCGACTATTCCTAGTCCTAGAATATGTTAAATGCACTAAAAAGAGCTAAAACATGACCTTTGTTGCCCACAGAGTAAACAGAATACTTCAAACAGACAGAGAAATGCTTGGTCAGCCAAAGTCCTTTCCTTCTGCTGGGGCCCCTGGTTCCCTCCCTGCTACCCACCCCTTCTTTATTTCCTGTATTAAGCAGACCACTACACAATAACAAACGGCTCGACATTAGCCTTCTGTCTGTGCAGGAAATATGTTTCTGAATGAAATATTGTTTTTATTCCATGTTTAATCTCATAAATGCTATCCTAATTTGTACCCGTTACTATATACTTGTTTAATAACCCCTACAACAAAAACTTGATAAGTTAACTATCAAGTAGCCAACAAGTGTGCATTAGGTTAGACCAGGGCTGTTTTTTCCTGAAAATGTTTAATCGAAGTAACCATATTGCTTCATTATTTTTACCCAATGATCGAGGCGACTAAAACCTCAAGGAGGTAGTGAGGAGATGATAGTGTGTGTGTGTGTGTGTGTGTGTATCTAGCTTTGTTAAAATGAGACTTCCAATTTATCATATTGCAAGAAGAGCCATGTTTCAACATGGGCTGGAAAGGTGGTCTATACTGTATATACCATGGACCAGGGGTGCCCAACCCCTCTGGTGTGGCCCGTGACCCCCTGCTCTGGCATGGTGGGTCAGCAAGCCCAGATTGTAGGTTCCCGACCCACCATCCCAGAGCATCAGTGTTCTGAATGGAACCGGCGGGGGAGGGAGCAGAGCTGCATTTCTGTATAGCGCGGGTTTGTGTCACAGGCAGAGTGATACCAATTGCACTCTGCCAGGGACAGCAAGTGCCGGCAATATCTGGAGCAAGGGAGATTCCTAAATGGAAATTTATTATTAAAGGTCAGTTTATATTCTAAAATCACAGTGTATGTATGGGCACAAACCTTGCAGTGGTTACTGGGCTGCTTTCAAACTGCCCCCGCATGTGCACCTGTGGGTTACCTGCACTGAGCCGTAGACTTCTGTTATTACCTGTGGGTTTGGTACACTTTCTGAAAGCCCACCAAAACTCCTAAAAGCAGGAGTTTTGGTGGGCTTTCATAAAGTGCACCACAGTTGCGGGATATAATCGAAGTCTATGGCAAAGTGCAGCTAACCCCCAGGAAAGCCACGGTTGCACTGCGCTGCACCCGCAATGCGGGTAAACTGCAGAGCATCAGTGTGAATGCAGCCTTAGGTTGATTAGTTCGATCCGGTCTGCCTGTCCGGTTTTCAGGTGGACCCAATCGGGACCCTCCATTCACCTCCATGGAGCATCAGGTGTAAACAAAGTTGTGTCTGTTTACACATGCCTATCTCCAATCCGATCCTCTAAAAAAAATAGAAGGGGATCTATCCTTTTCCGTCTGGGCGGATCAGATCAGAGGGCCCATAGAGTAGAGCGGGCTGATTCCATGTCTGCTCTGCATATGCAGAGTGGACACACGGACCGGTCATCCTCCCGCTCCGCTCATTGTGGCCCGCAACTGGTTACCAAGTCGCTTCAGTGGCCCTCACTATAAAGGTAGGGCACCCCTGCCCTAGACTGATGTTAAGGTGTAATTTAGTAATACGTGTAAAGAAGTATGATTGCATTTTGTGTATGTTCCATAACTGATATTTGATTTACCATTATGGAATGATATACATTTATTTTTTCTGCACTTGATTTCCAGCTAACTCGAAGACTACAACCCATTAAAGAGGCCAAGCCACGTCTACAGAAGCTCTTCAGAGACTTCTGGTTATATTCTGTTCTTATGGGCTTTGCAGTGGAGGGATCAGGTAAATTATAGCTACTATACAGGTTCTTACTGTATTTTGGTAATATTGGTGTTGAATAAATACCAAAAACATTTCCTTTATTCTTCCCTTTGCTTTTCACCTTCTAAGATAGTCCTACATATCTACACCTGGGGCCAGATCCACGTACCCTGGCGCATATTTCCGTTGGGTGTAGCGTATCTCTGATACACTACGCCGCCGTAACTTACTTTTTTTTTCATCCTTAAAGAATGCGTGCCGTAAGTTACGGCAGCGTAGTGTATCTTTGGCGGCGTAAGGGCGCGCAATTCAAATGGATGTGATGGGGGCGTGTTTTATGTAAATACATCTTGACCCGACGTAAATGACGTTTTTTTTCAACCGCGCATGCGCCGTCCGTGGGGGTATCCCAGTGCACATGCTCGAAATTAAACCGGAACAAGCCAATGTTTACGACTGTGACGTCATTCTACGCAAAGCCCTATTCGCGATCGACTTACGCAAACGACGTAGCATTTTCAAAATTTGACGCGGGAACGACGGCCATACTTAACATAGGATACGCCTCATATATACGCCGGAAAAAGCCAAACACAAACAACGTAAAAAAATGTGCCGGACAGACGTACGTTCGTGGATCGCCGTATCTAGCTAATTTGCATACTCGCCGCAGAATTAGACGGAAACGCCACCTAGCGGCCAGCGTAAATATGCACCTATGATCCGACGGCGTACTAAGACGTACGCCTGTCGGATCGATCCCTCATTCAGTCGTATCTTGTTTTGTGGATACAAAACAAAGATACGATGCGGGAACTTTGAAATTACGCGGCGTATCAATAGATACGCCGGCGTAATTCATTTGTGGATCTGGCCCAGGGTCTCTCTCAGAGCATTTCTCTAAGCTTATTTACAGGCTAGGTTTTGTTAATGCATTTTAATGCACACAAATAAAATATAACACACATTTTTGTGGGTAAAATATTATGTTGTGCCGAGTTAATGGATACCAAACTTTTAATATTTAAAAAAATGTTTCTTCTGTGAAATGATAAACTATGGTACCTAAACAAATCTCTAAAGGCGATGCTTTTAAAACTTTTTACAGGCCACCAGCTTAGAGTAAAAAGTGAGCTCTGGTGCTAGAATTATTGCTCACACTTTGACATTCGTGTTGATACATCAAATGTGTGATGCAATTCCTGTTTACCTATGCATGTGGGAGCTACATGTGCATTTGCATGTGAGCACAAGGAGGTGGGGGAACATTTCTTTCTTTTTTTTTATGGTATTGTATTATTCAATTTATTTCAATGTATTTGTTTTACACTTTTCCTTTTTTTTTCTTTTTACTTTATTGCTGTCACAAGGGGTGAACAAAATCCCTTGTGATAGTTTGGGCAGTGACCGGTACCGGTAAACAAAGAACCAAAACTGGAAGTGATGTAATGCATGTCATTTACGGCTTTATTTGTCATAGGTGAGATATGGCTGTTCCTCCTTCTCCTCTGTATTCAGCCAACCTGACCGCTTTCATTGGTCGCAGGCTCCCTGATGGCACTAGAGAGCCCATGAATGGTCGAGGGATGGCCTTTCCAAGCTCTGTTAAAGTGATTGGGTGGCTGTGGAGCCTCTTGGATCACTTTTACATGAGAGCTGGTCAAATCTGTGTGTCTCTGATTTTGCGGTGCTGCACCGATTTGGGGAAAAAAAGGTTCCTGCAGTATTTTTGCAATTTTAGGTGTGGCTTGCATAGACCTCTGTGCATGAAGTGCCATAGATGTCAGCCAGGTAGCACCTAAAACCGCACTGACCTGCTACTTTGAAAATGTGCTGAAGTAGCACGATTTAAAAGTAGCATCAATGTGAACCGGGGCTAAATAAAGAAAAACTAAGGATCAGATGGGTAAAGGTAGGAAAGAGAAGAGGACAGGGCAGAAAAACACATTTTAAAAAATGCCTGTTTACTAGTGTGCACTGTCTCCACTCTGCCAAATTGCAAATTGCTAAAGTTAGCACACCATTTTAGACATTACATCATTGTAGTGCTGTATAACTGACTTGCTATGTCTCTTGGAACTGCATTTTAACTGGTGTCTTGTTGAGTTTGTCTCTGTTTTGTGTACAGTTCTAAATCTCATCAGCCAAGTTATTTTATACTGCAGGTCTGTGGCCTGAAGAGTGGTATGAGGGAGTCTGTGAAATTGCAACTAAATCTCCTTTGCTGACTTTTCCCAGTAAGGAACCTTTGCGTTCTGTCCTGCAGTACAACTCCGCAATGAAGAATGACACCGTAACACCTGTGAGCAATTTTTTCCAATTTTTAATATTAAGGCTTCATTCACACTAGACGCTCAAAAACCACCAATACCTTGCTGGATAAAAAATTCTAATGTTTTGCATTTTTTGCCAGCGTTTTTAAAAGTGTTTAGTAGTGGTAGAATTTTTGTTAAGGAGCAGGTGACCGACTGCGTCCTTAACAACCAGTGAATAGTGGATTCAAGCCAGCCGCCATGTCCTTCCCAATGGATGACTCGTCAGCTGTCAGCGGGCAAAACAATTGCTAGCAATAACATTTGAGGGAAAAAAACAGAGTAGGGATCCCCCCCCAAATCCATACCAGCCCTCCTACCCCAAAGCACCCCACCATGTTAAGCCATGGAGAGGGGGAGTACGCTCACCCCCTTCCTTTCCTGCATGTTCAGATAAGGGTAGTGTATGGATTTTGGGGGCCCCATGTTGTTTTTGTTTTCTTTTTGCCAGTTTTTTATTGCCGGCAAATTGTTTTGTTTACATACAGCTGGGAACCCCGCTGACAGCTGATGAGTCATCCGTTGTTAAGGATGCGGCAGCCGTCTTGCTGGCCCACTCATTAACAACCGGCTATACACTGGCTGTTAAGGTTGCTGGCGGGCCGATGGCTAAGAAAGAAAAAAAAATGGAAACTGGTGCTTAGCAGTGGTTAACAGCGTTTAGGAGCTGTCAGCTTTTTCTCTTTTGGCAAATTGCTCCCAGAAACGCAAAAAAAATTTAAAAAAAATTCCTGCACCTAGAGGCTGAAGCTTAAAAAACCCTTCTAGCCTACAATAGTATGCATGGACATACAGGATAACACTATTTGGTTCAAGAGGCAGAAAAAAAACCCCTCAAAGTAACAGCTAGGAGCTTAAAAATTATCTAGTGTGCATGGAGCCTTATTGTGTTGTGTACAAAACAATTGTATGGATTTTGATATTTTACATGCAGGCAGAGCTAAATGAGCTAAGGAGCACTATAATTAATCTGCTGGATCCAGCCCCAGAAGTATGCCAAAATATCAACAAACTGGACTTTGCCATGTCCACTTACCTGCTCTCTGTGTATCGGCTGGAGCATATGAGGTGAGCACACCAACATACATCCACTGAAGTTTTGCTTTTGCTCACATGTTAAACCTGATTTCTATTATTTCTATTTAATCTGAAATCATTTCCTGCCTGGTAGGGTCTTGCACTCCACAGATAAGGACCGTTTCCAGGTCATGTTCTTTTACTTTGAGGATAAAGCAATTCAGAAAGACAAATCGGGTGAGAGTTGATTTTTATTTGATAGAAATTAATATTTGCTTTGCATAACTAAAATTTGCTATATAGTACCCATGACATTCATTTGTGTTGCATTGAAATTGGTTAAACTTTTTGCTGTTCATCATAGATCTTCAACGGTTACACTTTAATTATATGCAACATTTCCTAACTTGTCGAAGAGAAGGCATAGAACCTTTGTTTTTTATTTGCTGTCTGTGCCTCTAATGAAGGTTTTACCTTACTTCCTCAAACCGGAAGTGAGGGGAAATCTCTCAAATGAGGATGCAGCAATAAAAATTGTTTTGTTAGAGTAGAGAAGGATAAAACATACATTTATTTATTTATTTATTTATTTATTTATTTATTTAAAAAAAAAATAATGCTGTTTTGGTCCCTCTTGGCAACATTCCTTTACCTTCCTGTACCAAAGGCAGAAGTTACACAAGAGAGAAATATGTAAATATTTAAACACACTTGATCTTGTAGTAAATATTTGGCATCCCTCCTCATTACATTCACAGTTCATTGAGACTAGTTTAACCACTTGAGTACCAGCTTGTAATACCCCCTCATTGGCAGACCATTTTTCAGTTAGAAACAATTTGAAACGTTGACTGACAGGCCCCCTAACGCAGATGTTTAGATCGTGTCCCCCTGTCAGTTTTTCAGGCAGACCCGATTGAGTGGCGGATCGTCCGGCATCCAATACGCTTCTCTAAAAACAGACTGCCCCATAGAGAACAGCGGGCCATGTCCGCTCTGCAGCAGCAAAGTGAACACAGACCTGTCATCCACCTGCTCAGATTGAGCTTTCTTTTGGTGGTATTTATTAACTGTTGGGTTTTTTATTTCATTTTTTTACGATAAAAAGGAGAAAAATACCAAAAAAACAAACAGTTTCCCTTACTTTCTTTTGAAATAATCTCAGGAATGTGTGAAAATAGCCCAAATCATCCCTTTTTGGAAAGTAGATAACCCAAGCTGATCTAATTTTTTGCTACAGTATTTTGAAAATAAAATAAACATGGGGGGGAGTTAATCATGCAGCTTGGTAATGGTGCACAAGATACACTATTGTACGGGTCATACACAGAGAGAGGAGGAAGTGAGGGAGTTTAATATACAGGTCACATACAGTGGCCAGATGGAGATGAAGATGGTTAACTTGTAGATGTGCAGGATAAGGGGCTAATAAACGGGTCACTAGAGAGACAGGTTGGGGATTATATGGGCATAAAAGGGTCTGTAGCTGCCGAGCCATTCCATTTTTTTTACCCATTCACTATTGCTAAAATCTCTCTCCTTCCTCTATTATAAGAGGAATGGGAGGGATCCACTCTGTAAACCGGGGGTTGTGAACGTATGAGCTAAAAAGGATCTCAAATGTGGCCTCTGACGGTCCTTTCAAGCATTACATATGATGAACATTATGCCCTTTGGTGATGGCAAACTGCAGACCTAAAATGGGAAATAAGGGTAAGAGTGTAGACATTCTACCCTCTTGGCTAAGGATATGCTGCAGAAAAGACCATATGGAAGTGGAAATAGGCTTATAGAGGTCAGTGCTATTATCCTAACTAATGTTCCCAATACAGACTGCTAAGGTCTGATGGCCAAACATCATATACCAAAGGGTTGCAAGTTGTGCACTAGGGCTGTAAACAAAGCATGTAATCACATGATGCACATCTCCTCGTATTGGGCCTTCGGATTATAAACAGCATTGGGTAAATAGGCCACCAATCTGCTTTTTAAAGTGGGAGTAAACTCCCATGCATAATTTGTACCTACAGATAAGCCAAGGCTTACCTATGGGTACTGTAAATATCTCCTAAACATGCACCTTTTAGGAGATATTTACTGTACATGTTGCCGGTTACGTCACCCGCACACACGCTCTGAAGCAACTGCCACTGAAGCCTTGTCAGCGGTGGAAGGCCTTTGCTCTAAGGGAAGTCTTGCATAATGTGCTAGTATGCGATGCATACTAGCACATTATGCATATACCTTGCAGGTTACAAAAATAAAAAGCCCAGTGGTTTACTTCCGCTTTAATGATGTGCCCTGGTAGAAAAGGGATCAAAGTACTTTGTAGGGGAGTGTAGGAAGTTGGGGATGAGTGCCACTAACTGGCCTCAAAAGAATTTGGAACATCAAACAAAAAATTGTTTTCAGATTACCATTATGGCAATTCAAATAATAACATATTTATAATTTACGATTTTCGATTGATTGGACCTTTCACAAAAATGTGCATCAGTTATTTTTTTCAATTTTTATTATTCTGATTACTTTTTCTATGTTTTTGCAGGAATGATGCTGTGCATTATTGCTGTAGCTGATAAAGTATTTGATGCCTTTTTAGCAGTGATGGCCGATAAGGTAAAAGTTGAACAATAGCCTTGTATGTCACTTAGATTAATGCAGTATGTCATACACCAAGTTTCCTCCTCTGTACATTTGTATCAACGGTGGCTTTATTTTGATATGGCAGGTCCTTGACAAAATATTATAATGCTATTGCCAGTTTTGAGGCTTTAAAGTGGTTGTAAACCCACAGAAAAAAAATAAAACCTGCAAGACAAAGGCATAATGAGCTAGTATGCATACTATGTAGTGTAAATGTGGAGGCGCTAAAGAGTTGCATAAAAATTAAATGAATGAACCCTATAATTATTGATTAACAGGCAAGTGCCTGTCCTAAAAAATATATATAGTACAAAAAAGAAACTGCACTATATTCAAATACATTAATACACATCTACCAAATGTCACTGAACATCACAATGGTGAAATATAATTAATAATATAAAACATAAAGTGCATGTGCTGATAATGAAACAAATCATTAATCGAATTATGCAAAGTCCATAAATCAATAATAAAATTCATAGTAGTGAATCCTTAATAAACTTCCAATACAATCCGCAGATGCAAATCCAGTGACAAGACTTGAACACCTTCAGCATCAGTATAATAACACCCGATGTGCTCGATAAATGGATGGCAGCTTACCACAAGATGTTGACCCCTTTAATTAAAAAAGGTCAAATGCACTTTGAGCAAGATGATACTTGCTTTAAAGGTAGAGATGATATCCCGGAACCAACCCTTCTCCCCAATGGTGGCTCAGAGCAGGATATGTGAACAAAAGATGGGAACCAAAATAGTGTAATCCTGTTTTATTAGGTAGTAGATAATAACAATAAAAAGCCAAATGGCTGCTTACTTTAAAAGTGCCTTAGCCCGAGACTGAGGCTGAGAGGCATAAAGTGTATATGAATCTTGTCCGTCCGGCTGGAACAGGCGTGTGTTCCACCTGCGACAACGGCGAGCCAGCGGGACCGGAAGTGAGGTAACAGCGTGACCAAGTACCGCCTCGACGTACGTTTCATCCAACATGTCATATGGAAGCGTACTTGGTCACTGGTTGGATGGTCTTAAGAATACTTGTCAATTAATTAACATGAGAAAAAAGGTGTATGTTTTAACAGCCTCAGTGCCGGACTCATTGGCACCAACACAATAACATCCGGCGCGCTAGAACCTTACACAGATAAGAAAAAACTTCCAATCCCATTGCGTGCCAGTGCCTAGACAATATCGCAATAGGATATTTGAATTGTACAGGAATAATAATTGTACCCCAATGTAAAAATTGCATTGTAAAAATTAAATAATTAAAAAACTGAAACAGATATTGTGAATATCTATAAACTTAATTATAGAAATGTAAAATATTAAAGGGAAAAACTCAATACCTGGAGAAAAAATTATTCATTGGTTAAAAAACAATTGAGGATTTTCTATATTGAGTCCCTGGAGCTGCATAGTCCTTAGACGATACATCCATTGGGTCTCATTCTGTGAAATGGCCTTTTTAAGGTCAGTCCCTCTCCAATGGTGCACAGCTCTATCAATGCCATAAAATGTGAGCTGGCAAGGATCTCTATCATGGTACTGAGAAAAGTGATGCGACACACTGTGATTAGGGAAACCTTTGGAGATATTGGCCACATGTTCATTTATCCTAACTCTTAGCTCCTGTGTAGTGCGCCCTACATATTGTAGGGAGCAGGGACATTTCAGAACATATGTAACATTTTCGGAATAGCACGTGATCAGGGGTTTAACACTGAATTCCTGCTGTGTTACCAGAGATTTGAATTTGTTAATTTTCTTGCCCTGTCTTGTGGTTGTACGGCATGTATTGCATCTCGTACAGTAATGAAACCCTAATCCATCCAAGAAAGTTAGAGGCTTTCTTGGAGGGTCTGGGACATTCGGTGCAATCATGTTCCTCAGGCCCGGTGCCCTCCTGTAAATGAATTTAGGTCTAGGGGGTAAAACAGTTTCTAAATCTCTATCCTTTAAGAGGATAGGCCAGAATTTACGAAAAGGTACGTTCGATACTTTTGTATTGTCTATGAAAACCAGAGACAAAGGCCAAGTCTCCTTGGAATGGCTATTTTTTCTTAGAGGTCAGAAGAGTCTCCCTATCTATAATTGAAACTTCTGTTTGTGTTTTGGTGAGTATCTATTGCGGGTACCCTTTTTCTCTAAACCTTTCAGTGAGAATTGAGGCCTGTGCACAACCAGTATTGTTGCTATGGGAGGGTTTGGAAGATTTTTTTCTGGGGTATGGGGATTGTTTTTAAAGTTTTTGGCCAACTGAGTGACCACATTTTGAACTTCCATATCCCCCTCCACTGAGGAGTCTATGGGATGGGACTGGTTTACGTTCCCCCTGTCATTTGTAATCCTTCTTGTCCTCAAAATCTTTTATATCCCTCTGGTATTTTTTTGTTTAATCTCGCCATCATATTTAGACAAATATGTTTGGAGATTCTGGAGTATTCTTTAGTTCCCATAAATGGTTTCATATTTTCTTTCAGCAATTTTGGCTTCTACTAAGAAATGTTTGGCTCGAAGCCTCCTAATCATGAGCTGCATAAGCTTTTGCTCACAGGCGTTGAAGAACTGAAACCACTCATCGAGTGTCAGGTCCTCAACACCATCATTAGGGTTCCCATCCCATCTTAACCTCCTGGGGGTGAGGTTCTTACCGATATACATCTTAAATGAAGCTATGTCCCACCATAGTCTTATTTTTTTTCTCCATATCATACTGGAGCTGCTTGAACCCTCTATCTAGGTCCAGATTGGGACTAGGTGCTTGTTGGAACATTTCTTCAATATTGGTCTGGCGACCTTTCTTGAAATTGAGAACATCCATGGCTGCGTAGATAAAACATTTGTGTAAACCTCGAAATGGTGGAAAAAGTGGTATCTCGCGCCAATTATAGTAATAAAAAAATTGAATTAAATAAAGCTGCACCCCTTCGTGCCAATTAATAGTTGTCACCATCCACAATGGTTGGGAGGTATACCCAAAGACCAGTATATGCGGATCAGGAGGAATTGTGATAGCCTCATTGATTTTCATGCACAGGCCTCAATTCTCACTGAAAGGTTTCGAGAAAAAGGGTACCCACAACAGATACAAAAACAGAGAGCAGATCGCGCTAATATACATGACAAGCTATCTGCAAAGCAACTAATATCAAATTAAATGACACCATATGCAAATATGCTGTAACATATGTATATATACTTAGTGAAAAATATATGTGTATACTTAGTGAAAAATATAAATCTCTTAGTGAAAAAATAGAAAAAATTCAGTGAATAAAGTCTTATAAGTGAGCCAAAAGTCCACCATGAAGAAAGTTCATAATAAAGATGTTCCCAGTGCAGGATCAATGAAACATCCCAGGAAAAGTGATGAGAAAGGCACTTCCACCAAAGACAAACACTGCCTCTTACCGAATTTTATTGGTCTCTGTTTAAGGAGACCCAATACAGCATGTAATGATGTTATTCAAACAGGTGTTCCCACAGGTTTGTCCAACTCAGAGCGCCCAAAAACGATCGATCATCTCAGCCAACCTTGTTTCCGCTCCCGTGTCTGCTAAGATAAAGTAACCGGGCCGCACGATGTAGTAGTAGTGTAGTATAACACTTTTTGGTCGCAGCTTTTCACCTTTAATTAACTATTTCGGAACGAGCGCAATAATTTCTCTATTTACCCACAACAGATACTAACCAAAACACAAACAGAAGTTTCAATTATGGATAGGGAGACTCTTCTGACCTCTAAGAAAAAATTGCCACTCCAAGGAGACTTGGCCTTTGTCTCTGGTTTTCATAGACAATACAAAAGTATCGAACGTACCTTTTCGTAAATTCTGGCCTATCCTCTTAAAGGATAGAGATTTAGAAACTGTTTTACCCCCAGACCTAAATTCATTTACAGGAGGGCACCGGGCCTGAGGAACATGATTGCACCAAATGTCCCGGACCCTCCAAGAAAGCCTCTAACTTTCTTGGATGGATCAGGGTTTCATTACTGTACGAGATGTACAACCACTAGACATGGCAAGAAAATTAACAAATTCAAATCTCTGGTAACACAGCAGGAATTCAGTGTTAAACCCCTGATCACGTGCTATTCCAAGCATGTTACATATGTCCTGGAATGTCCCTGCTCCCTACAAATATGTAGGGCGCACTACACGGGAGCTAAGAGTTAGGATAAATGAACATGTGGCCAATATCTCCAAAGGTTTCCCTAATCACAGTGTGTTGCATCACTTTGCTCAGTACCATGATAGAGATCCTCGCCAGCTCACATTTTATGGCATTGATAGAGCTGTGCACCATTGGAGAGGGACTGACCTTAAAAAGGCCATTTCACAGAATGAGACCCAATGGCTGTATCGTCTGCAGACTATGCAGCCCCAGGGACTCAATATAGACCTAGATCTCAATTGTTTAACTAATGAATAATTTGTTCTCCATGTATTGAGTTTTTCCCTCTAATATTTTATATTTTAAATTTCTATAATTAAGTCTATAGATATTCACAATATCCGTTTCAGTTTTTTTAATTTTTAATTTCTCTTATCGTCCATGGACGGACACAGCTCCTTAAATCTTGACAAGTGAGTTATGTTCCCTGTTTACAGGAGAGGACTAGGCAGAAACATGTTAGATAATTAAATACATGTTACTTTAACAGAGTTGAACAGCCTCGCCCAGGGGGCGGTCCCTCCAGACATAACCCTCCTCCCTGCAGTATGCAGCCTTAGTTTCGTTCTGCCTAGCAAAGGATAAGGACGTATGGCTCCCTTTGGGCCCAGCGCTCTGAGAATTTATTTTATTTTATTTTTTCATGAAAGAATCTTTTATCAACTGTCGGCTGAGAGACAGGCTGGATATTTAGATCCTTGTAGTCTACTCAGTCCGGCCAGCGAGTGTGAGCGTACCTTTGCAAAGAGGCTGGGTCTGCCATGACATACCCCAAGACTTTTGGGGTGGCCGGTGAGCTTTACTCCGAGGTCCACACATGACTGGGCTGTGGTGTTGTCTCACTCACAGTGGACCGGGTCGACAGCTACCTCCATTGCGGTTGTAGGCCTGTCAGGAATGCATCAGTGAGTCCTCGCTTGGATGGGTAAGTACATTCCCTCCCGCTTCAGTGGGTTGGTACGGCTGGGCATTCCTGGGGTTCAGGGGGCCTTCTATCCTCCCTTCTTTGCTTCTTTTCCCTCTGCTGCATTACATTACTGAGGGGGGACACCTTACTGAGGGGACTGCGATGTTTCTTTTTACTGCTGGGGTCTTTTTAGAAGAGGAGTTTGGACACTGTTTAGCCTCTTTGGGCTTTCACTGTTCAAAATGCTGCGTTTTTCTGCAGCGCTGTTGCCATTTTTTGGGTGATTTTCAGTTACTATTGAAAATCCCATTGGCGACCATTTTGTTGTAGCCGCGCTATGGCGCAGGTTACTATTGTGGTTGGCCATCTTGTGCTGGTCCCTAGGCGTGCAGCACATGTCTCCTCACAGTTTACCTCATGGTTTTTCCTCCTCTCACATAAGCTATGTACTGAGGGTGGGCAGCGGTGCTGTGCAGTCTTTTCCTGTGATGGTGAGTCCCCAGGGACCCCCCGTTCAGTGCAGCAAGAGGGTGGGTTTTCAGTCTAGCCTGAATAGGGCCCTGGGAGCTTTTGAAATGGAGTCAGCCTCTTCCCCAATCATGCCTGAAGTGGCAGCTGGTGCTCCTGCACCTGGGATTCCCACAGACACTTTGTCAGTAGTCCTGGAATCCTTTATTGCCAGAGTGGGAGCGGAGTGCGGATGTGAGAGGGGTACAAGGCGCCCCTCCCCCCGCTATTCCCTGGGGAATGATCTATATCAGACCAGGACCTGGCTGCGGCTCAGGTCCCCCGGTTCTGTTTTATATAGAGACGTGGACAACTGGGGGACTATAATGTCCCTGGGTGCGTAAGCCGAACACAAGGCACCCTATCCCGCCAATGTATGTAGCCTCCCCCTGCCTGTATCTTGGGTGGGGGCACGTCTTTGCAAGTTCACAGCTCGATGAACCTCCTTGCTTGCCGACCAGTGGGTCTGCGGGGTGGTCTCTTCGGAGTATTAGAGGGTTCCTTCCTATCCACCGAACAGATTTTCTTTCCCTCGAGTCTTGCGGCTCGTCGGTCTGCCCTGAGGCAGTGTGGCGCTTGCTAAGCTGGGGGGTAATTTTCACCTGTCTTGCAGGACTAGAGGTTTGAGAGATCCTATCCGAATCTGTTCTCGGTCCCAAAGATGGACAGGGTCCATCCGATTTTGGGCTTCAAGGATCTAAAATGCCTTTGTGAACGATGGGTAGTTCCGCACAGAATCCATTTGTTGGTAGCTGCGCTCCATCTGGGGGACTTTCTGGCGTCCTTGGACATCAAGGACACATACATGCATGATCCCATTTTGCGCAAGTCACAGAGATTCTGTGCTTCGCGATTGGGGAGGTCCACTGTCTGTTTGTGGCCCTTCCTTTTGATCTAGCGTCAGCACCAAGAGTTTTCACCAGGGTGCTCGCACTTATCCTAGCTTTGCTGGGACAGCGAGGCTTTGCCATCATGGGCGGCTTAGACGCCCTTTTTCTGAGAGCAGCTTCTGGCTCAGAATTAGTGGAGGATGTGTCTATAGCCATTGTGGACCCTCCGAAAATTCGGGTGGGTGTTAAACATTTTGAAGTCCGTCCTGGTTCCGACTCAGCGTTTGGAGTACCTAGGGTTGATCCGGACTCCTCGGTGGCGAAGGTTTTTCTTCCCCTGGAGAAATTGCAGACTCTTCAGTCTGCAGTGAGGGTGTTGGCTTCATGCAATCGGTCATTTGTCCGTTTTGCATGCCAGTCCTGGACCTGTTGGTAGCCTCCTTCGAGGCAGTACCGTATTCCCAGTTCCACACTCGTGTTTTCTAGTGGGAGATACTGTCCAAGTGGTACAAATCTCTTTTGTCTCTGGATCATTAGATCTGGTGAGCCACCTACTCAGTCTCTCTGAATTGGAGGCTGGGATCCCCGACTCTTCGGTCCGGGAAGTCGCTTCTTCCCGTTCAGTGGACGGCGATTACGACGGTCGCCAGCCTCATGGGTTGAGGGGGGCGCCTGGCGGGTCCAGACGGCCCAGGGTCACTGGACTCTAGTGGACTCCTGTCTACCGATCAATGTCCTAGTAGTTTGGGCGATCAGACTATGCCTCTCCTCGTGGTCGAGGAGATTGAATGGTCGCACGATCTGGATTCAGCCGGACAACGCCACGGTCGTAGCTTCGGTCTACCATCAGGTATACTGGCAGGCGGACTACCGGAGTCGCCAGATGCTGGACCAGGGTGACTGGTCTCTGTACTTGGAGGCATTTCAGCTCCCTTGCAGGAGGTGAGACTCACAGGGCATGGATCTCCTGGCCGCTCATCTCGACCACAAGGTTTCGGAGTTCGTGGCCAGGTCTAGTGATCCTTGTACGGACGCGTCAGATGCGTTGGTGGCCATGTGGGGTCTGTATCGGCTACTTTATGTCTTTCCTCCATTGTAGTTGCTTCCTTTGGCTGCTCCACAGAGTGGAGGCCGAGGGGATCCCGATGATTCTAATCGCTCCAGATTGGCCTTGGCGTCCTTGGCACACTGATCTCGGGTGCCTGGTGGCGGCTGTACCCTGGTGGTTGCCAGGGCGGGAGGACCTTCTGTCTCAAGGTCCCATACTTCCTCCTGTGGTACAGTCACTGGCTTGCACGACATGACTGTTGGAAGCCAGACTTTAAGAGACCGGGGTCTGTCCGTCTCGGTCATCTCACCCATGCTGAAAGCAAGGTAGTCTCCTTCCAGGAGGATTTACCATCGCACCTAGAAGACCTACGTCTCTTTGTGCAAAGAGATGGGGTGACGTCCACGGACGTACTCGTTGTCCAGGGTCCTGCTGTTTTTACAGCTTGAAATGGATCTAAAAATTGCCTTAAGCACCGTTTGGAGGCAGATTTCAGCCTTGACTGTGTTTTTTGTCAGTGGCTTTTTGCATCCGATTCCCTGGTGGGTACCTTTTTGTGCTAGGGGTTTGTCATATACTTCCCCCTCTTGGTTCACCTCTTCCCCAATGAGTTTGGACTCTGGCGCACTCGGTTCTTCAGGAACCTTCCTTTTTGGAAACATCAGAGAGATTCTATCTCGGAAGGTGGCATTTTTAGTGGCCATTACTTCTTTTAGAAGGGTTTCTGATTTGGCGGTCTTGCCTTGCAATTCGCCATGCTTGATCCTCCATTAGGATTACGTGGTGGTGTTTCCGAAGGTGGTTTCGGCCTTTCGCCTGATTGAGGACTTTGTTCTTCCATCCTTTTTTCCTCGGCCGGCGCATCCTAAGGAGGTTGCATTTCCTACTTTAGACATTGTACGTGCTTTGCGGGTGTACCTGCCTGCTACGGTTCAGTTTCGGAGGTCTGACGCTCCTTTTGTGTCGGTGTCTAGTCCACAATAGGGCCTGACGGTCTCGTCGACCACCATTTCTCGGTGGTTTAGGCATACAGACCTATGCGCTTAGGGGTCGGTCGCCCCTTTTCGGTCACGGCTCTTTCGACCAGGGCAATTGGTGCTTCCTGGGTTTTGCGACATTATGCGTCTGTCTCACAGGTGTGCAGGGCGGCGACTTGGTCGTCCCGTTCACACTTTTTCCAGATTTTATATGGTTGCTGTGAGTGCATCTTCTGATGCTTCTTTCGGCCGCTAGGTTTTGCAGGCGGCTGTTTACTGTTGCACCTCCTCTGTTGAGGAGCTCTGCTTGTTTTGGGGTGAAGTTAATATTGGTTTTACTGATACTGTTCCCACCCCTCGTTTTTGACACTGCTTGGGGACGTCCCACTTGTCAAGATTTAAGGAGCTGTGTCCGTCCATGGACGATAAGAGAAAATGGGATTTTTTGTGCTCACCGTAAAATCCTTTTCTCTGACATCCATGGATGGACACAGCACCCACCCCTCCTTTTTAGGTTTGTACTGCTTTTTACGAACTGAGGCTGCATACTGCAGGGAGGAGGGTTATGTCTGGAGGGACCGCCCCCTGGGCTGGGCTGTTCAACTCTGTTAAAGTAACATGTATTTAATTATCTAACATGTTTCTGCCTAGTCCTCTCCTGTAAACAGGGATCATAACCCACGTGTCAAGATTTAAGGAGCTGTGTCTGTCCATGGACGTCAGAGAAAAGGATTTTACGGTGAGCACAAAAAATCCCATTTTTTTTTATTTTTACTATGAAATTTTTACATTGGGGTATAAGTATTATTCCTGTACACTTCTAATATCCTATTGCGATATTGTCTCGGAACTGGCACGCAATGGGATTGGAATTTTGTTCTTATCTGTGTAAAGTGCTAGCACGCCGGATGTTATTGTGTTGGTGCCAATGAGTCCGGCACTGAGGCTGTTAAAACATACACCTTTTTTCTCATGTTAATTAATTGACAAGTATTTTTAGAACCATCCAACCAGTGACCAAGTACGCTTTTGGATGACGTGTTAGACGAAACGTACGTCGAGGCGATACTTGGTCACGCTGTTACCTCACTTCCTGCCCGCTGTCGCAGGTGGAACGCACGCTAGTTCCAGTCGGACGGACGGGATTCATATACACTTTATGCCGATCAGCCTCAGTGTCGGGCTAAGGCACTTTTGAAGTAAGCAGCCATTTGGCTTTTTATTGTTATTATCTACTACCTAATAAAACGGGATTACACTATTTTGGTTCCCATCTTTTGTTCACATATCCTGCTCTGAGCCACCATTGGGGAGAAGGGTTGGTTCCAGGATATCATCTCTACCTTTATAGCAAGTATCATCTTGCTCAAAGTGCATTTGACCTTTTTTTTAATTAAAGGGGTCAAAATCTTGTGGTAAGCTGCCATCCATTTATCGAGCACGTCGGGTGTTATTATACTGATGGTGAAGGTGTTCAAGTCTTGTCACTGGATTTGCATCTGCGGATTGTATTGGAAGTTTATTAGGGATTCACTACTATCAATTATATTATTGATTTATGGACTTTGCATAATTAGATTTATGAGTTGTTTCATTATCAGCACATGCACTTTATGTTTTATATTATTATATATATTTCACCATTGTGATATTCAGCCACATTTGGTAGATGTGTATTAATGTATTTGGATATAGTGCAGTTTCTTTTTTGTACTATATATATTTTTTAGGACAGGCACTTGCCTGTTCCTCAATTATAGGGTTCAGTAATTAATAACAATTTTATTGGCGCCTGCACATTCACACTACATACATTGCACTATTTGGTATTTCCACTAGTTTTGGGGTGCAGCTTTAGTTAATTCAATTTTTTTATTAATATAATAGGTGCAAGATACCACTTTTTCCACTAGTATGCATACTAGCTCATTATGAAATGCTTACCTTAGATTGAAGCCCCCGTAGGGGTCCCATCACACTGCTGTAGTCCAGCGACATGTCTCCCGGAGTTATTTCCTGGTATCACGGTCTCCGGCGCTATGATTGGCCAGAGCTGCGATGACATCACCTCAGCTGAAGAAACGGCATGAGCGAGTGAGCCATTTCTTCAGTGCGCATTAAGATTAAAAAAAAAACTTCTGCCTTTACAACCACTTTAACTTGTATGGGGAGAGAAGCAGTTCTGAAGCAAACAAAGAATATCAACATTGGCCCTTCAAGTTTTTCCCTTCACCTAGATCATCTGGTTCACTAGGTCCCAAATTCTTCTGGTTGCAATCGCATACTGTATATCCTATAAATAGATACTTGTATTTCTTCCATAGAAAGTAGTATTGTGAATTTGCACATGGATTCTGTTTTGTGGTCTCTGTAGATCAAAATATTGTTTTGCGAAGTTCTTCTTTAAACAATGGCAGAGATTTAAGAAAAAAATTACCTTTTATTATCTCACTGTTAAACTGTGCCTTACATTAGCTAACTTTCAACATTTTATTTCGCAGCCTAAAACAAAAGAGAACGAGGAAGAATTGGAAAGGCATGCTCAGTTCCTGTTAGTGAATTTCAATCACATTCATAAGCGCATCAGACGGGTAGCAGACAAATATTTATCTGGACTAGTAGACAAGTAAGTATTGTGTAGTATTTCCTTTTGGTTATGTACATGTGAAACTGCAAACATTAATATTCCACCTCCGATATCTATGATCTGTTATTCTCTATGCTAATGATGTGCATGGTGTCATCATGCTAAAAAAAAGCTTAGTTCCCCACAAAGTCTTTTGTGGATGCTAGGGGATTTAAAAAGAACACCAAACCAATCATTCTACTGTAGAGCCAATGATCTTCAACGTGCATAGATTTCAAAGTTCTGCAAATTTGTGCAGGACTGGCTGAATTGGCAAATTAGGCCCCACAGCTGACTAATGCAGTCTCTGAGAACCTGAAAGTTCATTGCGGGATCTGCAGGTAACTCTTGCTACAGTTAATATCAACGTGCATACAATCTATGAGGTGAGGTTACTTGCACCTTGAAGCCTGCAACCATCAAGTCAACTAAAATTTCTGATGAGATTTGAGGCCATATGTCCAAAAGCTGAAAATTAAATGGAGGGTGATGGACTAACCTAGTCAAAACTCTGGTTTGAATCCCATTGAAATGCTGGTGGGATTTGAAACTGTGAGTCGAGTCAAGAAAACAAATATCTTGCAACTAAAAGAATTTTGCATTGTAGCGGTCACAGATGTCACAAACTCAATGTCTAAGAATAGTGTGTAGTTATTTTAAAATAATTACAATAAGTAATCTCTGCTGAAGGGCGAAATTTCAGCTTCTGTGGCCAAGGGTCTACTTACTACTTCACAATAAATGATGACCTCTTTTGATATTTTTGTTAAATACATAAAATAAAGACAAATATTTTGTTATTATTCAAATATATCTTATCTGATGCAAGTGAACTGTCTTGTGTGGTCTGGGCATATGCTATGTATTTTGTTTTGACAAAATTATTTACTTTTGTTACCCATTCCTTTGCAGATTTCCTCACTTGCTGTGGAGTGGCAAAGTGCTGAAAACCATGCTGGATATATTGCAGACCTTGTCTCTATCACTCAGTGCAGTATGTATCTTTCTGTGTTGTTAGACAATGCAGAACTTGCACTAAACAGTCACATAACATATAGGGCTGTTATCCTCTAATACAAGGGTGTCAAACTCAATTTCATTGTGGGCCGCATCAGCATTATGATTGCCCTCAAAAAGGCCAGTTGTATTTGTAAGATTAGAAGTCCAGCGCATCCCCTCCCCTTACATTGGATGTCAAGAGCCACCCCACCATCAGAAGTTGAGTCCCCCACCCTCCCTTTCATTACATTGCACCCCCTTACCTTATGCTGCTTTTGGGAAGAAGCTGAATGCATTGTTGGAAAGCAGAAAATACAGGGTCTGGAGAAGCACCAGAGGATGGCTGGAGCTCTCCTGCAGCTGCAGAAGAGGTGCGAGGACCAGATGAAATGGCATTGTGTTTAACACCTGTGCTCTAATAGTTATGAGACAGGAACCTGTACATTCACCGGTATTTGTTTTTTTAGAGATGATGAGGTCAACCAAAAAAAGGATCGCAGCTGTACGATTAATTAAAGTGGTATTAACGCTTTGTTTTGTTTTTTTAAATAACAACCATGTTAGGCCTCATTCACACAAGGTGGATCCATTGCCACGGAGTCCGCCAGCTCAGTAGGTGATTTCTCCGGTGATCGCCGCTGAGCCGGCACATGACAGGTCCCTCTCTGCTCACTGAGTGGGGACGGGCTTGTCGAGCGCCACTGCTTGCTATGGAGAAATCGGACAAAAACTGACAGCATGTCCGATGTCATCAGATCTCACCCGATCCGATCCGCCAGGACGGATGGTGAACATATCGCCATATGTCTGATTTTAGTGGATCGGATGTCAGCAGACATGGTCACCGCTGACATCCGTCGCTCCATAGACTTACATAGAGCGCCCGTTCAGGTTCACCGAAAAAACTGACAAGCGGTCCGCCTGTGTGAAAGGGGCCTTATACTTACCTGCTCTGTGCAGTGTTTTTTGCACAGAGCAGCTCCGATTCTCTTCTTTCTCCTCCCCCTCGAGCAGTGCCCCCAGAAAAAGCTGCTTGCCCTGGGGGCACTTCTGCATGCTTGTTCCCGAGCCACTGCTTTATGCGTCCATAAGACACATAGAGCCGTGCCCCCTGCTCTCTCCTCATTGGCTCACTGGCTGTGATCAGCAGCCAATAAGGGGAGGGAGAGTCCCGGGATGGCCAAGGTTACCGTGAATATCGCTGGATTGGAGGAAGCTCAGGTAGGGATTGGGGGGCTGAGGGGGTCGCTGCACACAGAATAAAAAAAAAAACCTTCAGACTTTAGAGCCACTTTAAGAACACACTTGTTTGCATTACATTTTATTTTTAGTTAAATAATAATGTTATTTATGTTTTTATGTTGTTGTTGTTGGTTTTTTTTTTTATGTCGGGAAGCTGGTCCACATGGACCACAGTAACAAAATTATCATAATCAAAGATAACATGAACGCTAGTGAAATATATATGCATGAATAATACAACAGTGGCATTAGTGGTATATAATAATACAACCCCGTCCTGACTAGACATTACCACATAGACAAAGCCGGTGCAGTAGTACCCCTGAGCAAATCTCTGCGTGGGGACACTCCATGTGGTTGTCCCGTGTGGTTGAAAGGGATAGACCAGAATACTGTAGCCCTGCGGTCCAGTCCCCCTTTTATTTTTCATAGTTTTTTGACCAGAAACGGAGGATAAAAACAATTAGGCAGTGCCCTAAGGTAGAAAAAGAAGTGGGAGAGTGATATGGGGGGGAGGGGTTGTGTAGGGGGAGGGGGGGACTTACGGATGTAACGAGACCCCTGCTCGCTTGCTTCCGCTCTCCCGACACTCCTCTGCTACTATTGAGTCAGCTTGCAGATTGCAACGTCTGATGGTTCGGTCATCCAAGGCTCTGGGATCCGAACTACAGCTATGTGCCGTTCGGGATCCATTAGAACAAAACACCAGGCAGGCTGTATGTAAGTTCAAACAGGAAGACCTTTATTGGAAGTACACAACACACTTTTAAACAGAATTTGGAACATCCCGCCCCCAACAATCGCTTTCCTATTGGTCAATTGTAAAGTACACCGAGTTCTCCTTCAGGTCCTCATAACCATGCAAATGAGGACTTGAACATGAGTCAGCAGGGATTGGTCCGATAGCTTGAATGGAGGGACTGTTATGTGTATTGAGACAGAAGCCCCAGGGGGCCATCAATGGGCACAATAGCCAGACACAGAACAATGGAGCCGTCTGGCCTTAAGACAGAACAGAAGACCCCCCACTGTGTAACAGATTTCAAAGAGATACCATTCAGCATTCCAAGGTCCATGACATTACTTCACCTGGGAAACAGTCCAACAGCCACAGTGGGACCCCGAACGGGTCAACTCGAGGATGTTGGAAAAGTAGTCTTAAGGTTCCAGGTCTGTCTGTTTGCCGGGATAACCCATCAGCATTGCCATCTGGCTTACCAGGTCGGTAGCTGATGGTAAAGGTGAATAATGGAATTCAGTTCTGGAACAGTCACTTGCTTTGCTCTCTCAATGGCTCCCAAAACCTGTTGTTGATGCTCTTGGGAGAGATAGGGCACAACCTGCGCGCAAATCCCATTTAACATTTTAAAAATTTCAGCCTGTTTGTGCATTTCAATGTTCAAGCCACGGGACATCTCATAATACATGACGTAGTGTCGTTGCATCTCCGATTTCTCACTGGCCAACTTGTCACATTCCCATTTTAGACTGTGATATTGTGCCGGATCTACGGTACATGTCGGGGAAGGTAGTCTTACCCGGGTCTCCATAGGAGTGGAGTTGCCTTGAAGTTGGCCGTGACGACATGGACACTTACCTGCTAAGTGTTGTTGCCTAACTGTATATCATGGGTATCAAAGTCAAAGTAGAGGGTTATTGAATGCGAGCAGGATGTAATCAAGCATTCAGGTTATCGGACCTTCTCCCTTCATCGGAATATTTAAATAAATTCCAAAGTTGACAAGTTTTGGAGTATATCTTCTGTCTGTTTTGGCTAGTTAGGATAAGGTCCTCCATCCTACCAATGTCTACTTTTTTGAGCCACGAGGCAATGGTCGGTGGGTTAGGAGATTTCCAGGACAGTGGGATACAGGCTTTTGCTGCATCCAGTAGGTGGCGTATAACCGATTTTTTTGTAGACGCCGAGCCGGTGTGTCATTTGTGTGTAAAAGGAAGTATGTCGGATCATTCGGGACATTGTGTTCCGTAAATTTTGGAGCTACCCTGTGGACCTCTCCCCAGAAACTTTGAAGGCGAGGACAGGACCAAAAGACAGGTAAAAGGGTGCTTTTTTTCCCTTGGGCATCGCCAGCAAAAGTCTGGTGTTGCTGGGAAAAAGTTATGCAGTAGGGCAGGTCCTTCTATACCAGCGTGTGAGGAGCTTGTAGTTTGTCTCCTGAATTTTGGTGCATAGGGAGGACATGTGCGTGAACCAGAGTATGTTTTGTTTTTGGGTGGTGGTAAATTGACAATTCAGGTCTTTTTTCCATTTGATAAGCCTTGGGAGTTGATAGTCCCCAGATCAAGGTGTAATGAGCATGTCGTAAGTTAGGGAAAGTGTGTGTAGCAGCACTCCTGTTTCCGTACAGAGTTCCTCAAATGTTGTGAGGGGCTGGTTTGTATCATTGGGAGGTGGTAGGCTGGCAAGAAAATGGCTAAGCTGTAGAGCTCTCACAAAGTCCAGTCTGTACAAGCCCCCAGCATCCGAGAGCTTCACTACTGTTTTGCATCTACCCATAGTGCTGAAGTGAGATGCTTGGTGCATGCCCGCCTCGCTTTGGTCTCCGAAGGGTTTGTCCCTCATGCCCGGTTCGAATTAAGGATTACCAATTATGGATCTCAACGTAGAGTTGCGGGTAGAGTGAGAGGAGTGGGTTATCGGGTGTGCACATATTTTAAAGGTGTTGCCGATCAGTGGATGTTGTTTGAGGCTAAGTGGTAGAATCAGTGGCGCCACCAAAGCAATCCTCGCCGACCCCCCACCCGCTAAATTATGGGGAGAATCTATGGAGCTCAGTCATGGGTAGAACACCAGGGGGGGCACTCACAGTGGATTCGATGGAGAGTGAAAATCGGGGATGGATGGCCCAGGGTGGTGTATCCCCTGAGGCGGCCTGGTGTCGCCGCCTGCTCCTCTGCTGGCGGGGAGGCATAGGGCCGCAGAAGGTGGATATGTCTTATCTGCCCGCTACACGTGGGAGAATCTGCAGCCAGTCCGGTACCGGAATCGGGTCTGTTTCAATGTAGCGGAAGAGTGCCGGTAGATCTGCAGTGTACTGTAAAGTGAAGGCGCTTGAGTGTTTGTGGAATGCCACCGCGAAGGGGTACCCCCAGTGGTATGTGAGATCCTTCTGCTTGGCCAGTTCCAGGAGGGGCCGCAGGATGGCCCTGCGTCTTAGTGTCGCCCTGGACAGGTCCGGAAGGATCCTGATTTGGGAGCCTTCTGCTTCTACATCCCCACGGTCCCGAGCACGGCGCAGGATGATTTCCTTCTGGGTGTATCGGTGCAGTAGGCAGACTACATTGCGTGGCCTGCTCGGACCCGTGCCTCTTGGGCCTAGGGCCCTGTGCACCCTGTCCAGCATGACGTCGGCATCCGGGTCCTCCAGGACAGTGCGGAAGATGCCTTTCACTGTCTCCCCCAGGTTTCCCGTGTTGGTGTCCTCCGGGATACCTCGGAGCTGCAGATTGTTGCGGCAGCTCCGATCCTCGATATCTTCAAGGTGGAGCTGAAGTGCCATGACCGTGTCGCAATGCTAGTCACGGGATTGCTCCAGTGCCAACATCCGGCCTTCCAACGATGTGACCGATGCCTCTCTCGTGGACATCCGGTCTGCTATAGCATAGATCCCTCACCTCCTGTATGTCCTGTCTATGGGTTTTAAATGGAGGATGAGGGTTTCAATGTCGGTCCAGGTGGAAAGGGCTGCAATGTCGGACCAGGTGGAGAGGGCTTGCATTAGTGCCCTAATGTCCTGGTCAAGCACGTTGACATCTGAAAGCTGGTGGGAGGACATCGTGTCTGGTTGCCGTTCCTTTGGTGCAGGCAGGGAGCGTACGGGTGAGGTACTAGTTGAAGGAGAACCAGCGTCCTGGAGTTGGGCCTTCTGTGCTGCTCCACGTGTGTGGCCTCTTGGCGCTGCCACCTTGACTCCGAGGGAGATCTCCTGGAGGAGTTTCAAATAACGGTGGATTTTGCTAACGAGAGTCCCCCTCGTTGCTGCTCTTGTCTTGTACTTTTTGGCTGAGTTCATACCGAGTTTAAGTCATCTTTTTGCCGGTAAGTGAGGGTTGAAGCCGGGAGCTCTGGAAAGAAGTGGCTTCACTCAGCCATGTCCAGGCCATGCCCCCCCCCCCCCACGTTTTATGTTGTTTAAACTCCTGGCAGTTTGAGAATATGGGTCCTAGTTGAACATTTTGTGACTTTACTGTTATTGAGGAACTGGATGTCCTATTATACCTTGCTAGACAAATTTTGTTGCCTGCTTGTGAAAACATGTCAAATGCAATTGCTGACTGAAAATGTAGTACTTACCTTGATCAGATTTGCGCCAAGTTCGAGTTGTAGTAAATTTAGAAGGTAAATTTGGAAATTGTAGCCTACATATTTCTCCCAGTGCATGTTGTTATGCTAAGATGGGAATAAGGCACTGTTAGGTGGTCAGTCTGCACTAATACTAGTAATACAGTGTGTATTTACTATTATCAGTGGCAACAGTACAGTACAGGTATACAGATTTGTCACCCCTGATTATAGCAGCTGAATCTTCAACAGATTTAGCCTTATTCAACTGCATCATACAGGGGACTAATGTAACTACAGGCGGTCCCCTAGTTACAAACACCCGACTTACAAACGACTCCTACTTACATACAGAGGGAGACAGCAGTGAGTGGAAATCTGCCCCTAGGAAGCGAAATTCACTCCTGTTAGAGTTACTATGGGAAAAAGATACCTCCACTGATGCTTTATCACCAAGGCTTGTTTCCACAACAACCCAACATTTTCTAAATCCAGTTTTAATGGGGACAGAAAGTGAGGTGAAATCTTCTGAACAGGGGCACAGACAGCAAAACAAATCTTACAGGGGTGTTGACCCTTCCCTATGCTATCCAAAAAGCTTAAATAGTTTTTTTGGCTAGAACTACACTTAAAAATTTACCTGTTCCGACTTACAAACAAATTCAACTTAAGAACAAACCTACAGACCCTATTTTGTTTGTAACCCAGGGACCGCCTGTATACATATACCATATCTTTGTAATCCATCTGGAAACAGACACCACTACTCCAATGTTCTCCGTTAGCTTTGGGGTACTGTAACGAGCGGCTGGCCTGCTTCATTCTGAACACTGTAGATCGGCTGCTTGGCACAGGTGCCATTTAGAGATCGCATTGTATTTTCTTACTAAATGCAGAGCATTATCTGATTGGACAAAGTTCAAGGGCCAGGCCAGTGAGATTCTGTAAGATTCCTGGTATGAACCTGTATGTGCACTGTAATTTGCATATGCAGCAGTTTGTTTTATTTATTTTTTTAGCAGAAAGGTATGCAGAGTCTTTTAGAATTAAAAAAAAAACACCCTGCAGTGCTAATAAGTAACCCCAAAATGACCAAGGAGATCTACCTAAAAAACATGGAGGAGATCAAAAATCACCAGGGTTTGGTTTTTTGTTAACTAACGAGCCCCCTATAAAAAAAAAAGAGGATGACATAATGAAAATGTAGAAAAATGAAATAAAACAAATGGCACTGTAGAAAAATAAACTTGGCCTACCTTTTTTAAAAGTTTACTTCAGTGAGAAAATCTGTATTCACTGCCCAACTTTTTTTATGTTTAAAGTTTAATTGGTCACCCCACAAGTCTGATACAGGAGCCCATCTTAAAGGCAGAACAAGTGTTACTGTAGGCTGACTTGTCCGACTAGTTCCTGGCCTGGCTGACCTCAATGCTAGCCTGGTTGTAGTATGTAGTGCAGAGGTTGGCAGGATGGAGGGCAGAGGTTGGCAGGATGTAGGTTATATAAAGGTTAGTGTATGTGGGCAGTGATATGCTTGTACAGAGGGGTCACAGCAGGGCAGAAACTTCCTTCACATGGTGTGCTGATCCCTGTTGACCCTCCTTTTTTTTGTCCATCTCATGTTATGTCACATAAAAGCACCTGGGATGGATGTCCGAGGAGGGCTGGTGGGTATTAGCACAACAGAGTTGATGTGTTTCTTCCCTGCACCACTCTGTATATTTGGGAGAAGCAGTTGAGACCGGTGTTGGCAAGGCAGGGATGCGATCTATCTGTCACCTGGCCATGATCAATGGGTAGATCGTGATTGACAGGTTGCCGACCCCGGCTGTAAACCAACTGTTGGTACGAGTCCTGGTTAACGTTGCTGTAATTTTACGAACTGTTACTTTTTTTCAGGACATTCACAAGGACCAACCATATTATGACATTCCAGATGCCCCATACAGGATAACAGTTCCTGATACATATGAAGCTAGAGAGGTAAGAACAGAGCTCCAATAATTTCTGAGTTTTGTGCTTGTCACCTTTTTGACTCATTTGGTAAGGGCGCATTCTATCTATAAAGTATAACTGTCTCCTATTTATACCTAATGTAGTGTCATTTGTAGAATATACATTATTAATTTGTTATTTTTTTCATAGAGCATTGTAAAGGACTTTGCTGCTCGGTGTGGAATGATCCTTCAAGAAGCAATGAAGTGGGCACCATCTGTGACCAAATCCCATCTGCAGGTATTATGCAGACATTGTGTAGTGTTTCAGTGGTCATCCTCTCCAACCACCTTGTGTAGTGTTCAAGTGGTAAACATTATGCAGGGATCATAGCTCTGCATTGGATGTGAGCATCCTAAGGGATAGGTCACTGCCAGAATGTAGGGGAGCACCCACCATCTGCAGGTGAGCAAAGTTTCAGTTGAAGGATAAGTTCACCTTTCATAACATGTTACACCCATATTCAGGGTGTTGCATGTAACATGTTATGAATGCACCGGCCCCCGCACCCCCCACCCCCGCTGTAAAAGCAGACCGGGGATCTTCTCCTAGCCACGTCACTTATTCGCAGTCCTCCGTGAATGGAAAACTACAAGTTACGGCAGCCTTTGCGACTGTTGACTGATAGTTTTCAATGAATTACGCGCCGTGGTAGTTCATTGAGTCTTACTGTCAGAATGTATTGGCTTCCTCATACGAGGTATGAGCAAGCCAATACACTAACAGATCTGCAGGTGACCTGCATGGCACCAGCAATCTGCTGATTGCTGGTGCAATGCTTTAAAGGCTTCTGCAACAAAAAATAAGTGCACATTTTTTACCCGCAACAAAATGTGAATTTATTTTTATTTTTTTTAAAGGGATTTTATACTTTTAGTGAAATTGCTTTTACCATCAAAGGAAGCTTCACTGCAAGGAAGAGTTTTACTTTTCCTAGAGTTAGGCTTTAAAAAAAATCAACTTGATAAATAAAAAAATAAAAAAATCTAAAACAAAAACTTTTTAGAAAATGATTGTGAAAATAATAAAAAAAAATTTAAGGGAACATTTTAGCAAAGCTGGTGGCAGCTATATGCTTCTGTTATGTCACCTCTGTAGTTAACTTTTCTTTACCAGACCGCTACGTTGGTTTGATCTGTACAATTAAGCTTCATGTGCATTGCCAGAATTAATTACATGTAGTTTAGTTTACCTTAGAGTTTAATCTTTATTAACCAAAATAAAAGCTTATGTTATGGGATAATACCGGAATATTGTGTTCAGAACACTAGAATGTGGGCATATACAGTATGCTGTTTTGACAAATACAAATCAAGCTGCTTCTTCTTATATTCATGCTGTATTTTCTTAGAAGTTTGATGTATGCTAATTATAAATGCAGCTATGATGAATGGCCGATTTTGTTGTAATAACAAACTTTATTTATATTTGACTTTCAGGAATACTTGAACAAGCACCAGAACTGGATGTCTGGCCTGTCTCAGCACACGGGGCTTGCTATGGCTACCGAGAGCATACTGCACTTTGCTGGCTACAACAAGCAGAACACGACATTAGGGGTAACTAGCATGCTTTTTTTTTTTATTTTTATTATTAATAATCACCTGTGTTTAATAAGGGCAACTAAAGTGAGTTTGTGCATATGAACTGATGTAACTGCAATATTATGTGCTTGCTAGAACATATAATGCCACCAACTACGTTGGATGTATACTGTGGGTATTTTTTGCATGCTGTAAGTTTACGTGGGACTGTAAATCGTTCCAAGATGAAAAAAATAAAAAGCTGATATGCAAATTTTCTGCATGGTACCTTTATATTCATTGATCATATTTACAACTGTTACTAATTTTAAATGTACTGTATGTCAGTTACTCATTGGGATATTTGCTAGTTTATGTAGACTCTGCTACCTTATAAAATCTTGTGTACTTCTTTACCTTTTCTGTTGCCCACATTACTCAACACTGCTATGTTGCAGAGAACTGATCCCCCTAAAGTCCACTGGAAAACCATTTCCAGAAGTGTCAACGTAGTCCATCACAGCTCTCACTAGTTCCTCCAGGTCCATTACAGGAGAAATTAATGATGTCAAGGTCAGCAGGAGGAGCCAGTGAGAGCTATGGGGGATAATGGACATTGACGCTACTGCAACTGTCTTTTTCAGCTGAATACTGGGAACTAATCCTCTCAAATGGAGCCGTTTTGTGGTGTGGACAGCAGGAAAAGTAAATATGTGTACTGTACTCTTCTTTCCAGGTGATTTGAATAAACGTTTTAACAGTGTAACATGGTCTCTTCAATATGTACAGTAGTCTAAACATGCAATGTTTTATATTATCGTTCTTTTAAAAAAAGAAACATTGTTGCATTTTTGTGCATTTTAGGATTCACAATTGATGGATCATGACGGCATAATCCCCCAGTTTTTGCACAATTTATCCCATACCATTGTGCTTTATTTGTATTATTTTTTTTATATGATTATTTAGAATTATTTAGAGGTATTTTCTTTTTAAGATTGTTAAAAATGGGAGGTAATTTATCCCCCAACAGTTTTTGGTTGCATATAGATTATTAAGGGAAATGATAGATACACGTTAGTTTGCTGTAAATACACTGCAGATATTATGTGTCTGTGGGACATAGTAACCAGTACTACACGCCAAATTTAACTTTAACTGCAATCAGCTTGTGGGCAGAAAAGAGGGTCTCATGGAGAAATCCATTAGTAAATGTATTGATTTTCAATGCTACTGAAGAAGTCCATTGTTTGTGGTTTAGGGATTCTCAGACTATCTGTTCCCAGTAACCCTAAAGTGTGGGACATGCCCATAAAAGGTGATAAAGTATGCCTGAAGCACTTGAGCATTTAGAGCTGGTTCACACAGGGGCGGCACGACTTTGGGGGCGACTCGGCAAGGCGATCTCAAGACGACTTCAGAGGTGACTTGAAAAATTACTTCTGTATTGAAGTCAATGCAAGTCGCCCCCAAAGTCGTACAGGAACCTTTTTCTGAGTCAGAGCGACTTGAGTCGCTCCTATTAGAACAGTTCCATTGAATAGAGCGGAGCACGACTTGTCAGGCGGGTGAGTCGCCTGACGAGTCGCCCCCTGTGTGAACCGGCTCTTAGGGCATAATGAGCTATTGTTAGGCCAAAATTTAGAGTTTGAGCAGTGTTAGTTGGATCTTTGTAAAATGTTCAAATGAACAAGTCTTTCAACTTGTTTGTGGGAAACTAACAAGCATCCAATACCTCGCTCCACCTATTCTCACCCAGACTCCCCAAGTCTGCCTTCCAGTGCATTCTAGGCTAATAATCCAAAGTAGTGGCTGATGTAGTAATGAGCATTGAATAAAATGTGGAGATCAGTTTTGTGGCGGTATTGCTGTAAACTATGTCTAGTCAGGGTAAAGGTCCAGGTACAGCAATACCCATAGGAAATTGAGTTCTTAGCGCATAACCTGGAACAGATCTTCTGCTTACCCAAATCTTTGCTGGAGATGGTGCGCACTTGTCCTTGCTAATGCCCAATTCCCCCACCATTAATCATAGAGTCAGTCATCAAGCATTTGATCATGTCGGGGGTTCTGCTTGATGACAGCCAACCCGAACGTGACTTATCCTTATTTGTTTTCTTCCCATCCGACAGTGTTTGAATCGGTCATAAACACATTTTCTGCTCATGGCTTCCAAATCCCGTACACTTGCACCAATTTATAGCAGAACTTGATGTTTACTTGTTGCTCCTTTGTACTGTTACCCTACCTCTCACATTGACTACATTCGACTGAGCAGGTTTACCTTGACGGGCACATGTACTCCACGCTAGGTGGTGCTTCTCAACGTGTCTCTGGATAACCATGTGCATGTGGGTGCACTTTGCCCATGTTACAATTGAGATATCGAACCATTCACCAAACCTTTTAGACACATATGTCCTAATACCTGTCACGCAGCATTATCCTCAATTCACATAGCAGGTTGGGTGTTGTCCTGCTACATCCCTAAGCTCAGTTATTACAGCCTGTGTGGGTCCTACTATGCCATCTTGGTCCACCAAGATGTCATCATGAGCTGGCCATCTGTTCAGTTAGCTGTAAACAGCATAAAAATAACCTTTAGAATGTGGCCATAACACAGATTATTACAAGACGTCCCAAAGATGCATCTTGTAGAGCAAGAATGCAGAAAAAGTATGTATTGGTGTCAGCATATATTATGCTTCGGCTACAAGATTTAGCACTACCTGATGATTTTCTATTTATTTTTATATCCCAGAAGAGTTTTTTAGATTTGAAATAGGCATAATGTAACAACATCAATGTACAAGGACATGCACTTGTATTGACAAGTTCTCTGCAATAAATCATACACAGAAGAAATGTATTACATAGACGATTGGAGAAAGAAAAGAAAAAAGGAGGGTGCACCGACCTAGTGCATTACCACTTAAAAGTTTTATTAAAAATAGAATAAAAGCAATAATCCTACTCACAAAGGGAGCTTAGGTAAGCACTTTTCTGACAGTTGAACTTGGTCTCTTGGCACCTGCCAGCAGGACTTGATGACAAGGAGGATCGGTTGATACCTCCAACGTCTGAATGGCCGACGCATTTCTGAGGTGCACCCCTTTCTTCAGAGCCCAGATGGTCTATTTGATATTCTGCAAAGTGCAAAACGCACAAAAAAATAGCATAGGTGTTATCCTGGGGTAAAGGCATGAGAGCCATTGTTCAGGATCAAGTAAGAGCTGTGTCTCATGGACAGCAAGTAGAAGATTCTGCCCAACACGTGCCCAAAATTTTTCAGGCAATCTCTATGGTTTTAGACCTGATTTTATTTTTCCTTTTTATTCTAAGTTGCGGTAATTTGTGAAAAGGCCTGCTAGCTAAAATAACAGTTAATAACGGCTATTTCTGCTATTTGTCCATACATTATACATGTACAGTATATGTTTAATAATGTCCATATTGACAGTATTTCTCTTATAATGGACACACAAGATTCTTGTTTGCTGAAGCATTTTCTGTTAAGTGCTTTGTTACGTGCTGGCATGCTTACTTATTATTCACGTGTGTGTTTTTAATTTATTCACCATTGTGTCACATCACCATTGTTAACACCGTTGCCTTCTTTTCCATTGTGTGCACCAATGATGCGGTCTCATTACCTGTGTTCCCGTTGTCCCTGCCATGCATTGTCTGTTGTTGCCCTCCCCTCCAGTCTCCAGCTTCCCCTTTCCAGGTTTGTTCTAACACTCACCATTTGCCACACTATCTTCCTTCCTGTTTCCTGAGCCAGCCTTTTTTTTTTTTCTTCTTTTTCTTCACGTTTTTTTTCCCCCAGTCTTGCTGCTGAAGTCTTAACACATTTGTCTTGGAATGGTGGACAGCATTCTGCTTTACTGAAGTCTGACAGGTGCATGGTCACACTTTGTGGGGGCTCTGGTGGGTGTGTCCTACTAACATTTCTGTCTTCTTGCAGGCCCAGCCAGAGAGCAGATCGTTGGGGGCTGTAAATTGTGCATGATGCACACCACATGCATGTTTTTAGACAAACTAGGGAGCTGGTTCTGTAATATAAATATTACAAAAAACAAAAAAATAACCTTGTAGTTTAGAGTCATAAATTGATCTTAAAATTACATCTGTCATCTGCCATTATGGTAGACACTGCAGGAATTATTATTGTTTGCTGACAGAGTTACATTGCTACCAGCTTTGCATTTATGGGCAACACACTACTCTAACCTATTTTTTCTTTGAGAGTGTGTCCTAGCCTCCATACTTTAAGATAATGAACATATGGATGATTACCAGGCACTCCTAAATGTATCGAAAAATGAAAAAAGAGGAGCCATCGTTTTTTAATAACCATATTTAAAAACTCGAAACTAGGGTAATAATGCAATAATTTTTTCAGGATGAAATTTTTCATTATGTTGTATTTTCTTAATTTTTTTTTGTAATGTCACTCTTTGCAATAGGCAGATTGTGCTTAATTGATTCATAATTATTGTTCTGAACTTGAGGTAGTGCAATCTCTATACTTGTGACACTGGCAAATATCTGGTTGGAAGATATAACCGATTAGCCCCCTCCGATACTTCTCTCTGCTCACAGCCACTTCTACTTTCCGAAGCTCCGTTTTTTATATTCTCTGCTTGAATACACAGCTGGCATATGATTAATTTCATTGGATGTTATTTGTCACACCTTACAGCCAACTCAGCTAACAGAGCGCCCGGCCTGTGTGAAGAAGGACTACTCCAATTTTATGGCATCTCTTAACCTGCGCAACCGTTACGCTGGAGAGGTAAGCACCTATGGTCCTTTTACAGTATATGAATTTGTATCAAATGAAGTTCCTGGATTTTTCATTTACTGACTTTTCTTTAATATTCTACAATTCATTGACATTAAGGATTCATACACACCTTGGCGTGTTTTTCAGCGTTTTTGTACAATGTTTTTTAAGCATTTTGGAGTGTTTGTATTAGCTATTCGCACCGCACTGATGTGAACTGCACTAATGCAAAACTATGTGTTTTTAATGACTAGCAAATTTGAGAAATCGCAATGGCTCAAATTCGCAATAGAATTTGCAGCAGTGTGAACCGGGCCTTAGAATCATTTCTTCCACATGGTTTTTGAGGAACAATGTTTCTTCAGATGGATTTTATATGCTTTATAGCTAGAACGCTATTGGTGACAAAAGTCCCTTTCTCAGAGGAAGAAGCCAATGAAGCAGATTGTGCAGTGATTTTATTCTCAGGCCGCCTTCTGCAAAGGTCCACCCCCGACTTTCCAGGGTGGGGAGACATTGGTGAACCTTCTATAGTTGGTTACACATTTTGCGTCTCTGGTGTTTAGGTTCAGGACGTGCTTTCTGAGGGTTACAAACTGGAGTTTCGCTCCCTGCCTGCACTTCCACTTCATCCTTTGTGTGTCAGCCCACATTTTAGCAGATCTCATTCAAGCCTTTGTGGGCCTTGTGTACCTAAGTGGCATTTCCCCAGCTTTTGTGGCAGCACGGTTTATAGTTGTTTTTTTAACTTATTCACAATTCCCATACCCAAAGGGAGATCTGTATCATCTTGGATCTCAAAACTTTTTTTTTTTTCTAGTCCAGAAATTACAGAGAGAATCCATACGTTTTGTCTTCATCTCCCTACACCAAGTCAACTTCCTGGCTTCTGTTGACATAAAAGTTGTGTACATGTCCCAATTTTTCAGCACATCAGCATTTTCTTTTGCTTTATTGTGGGGCTCCTACACTACTGGTTTGTGGCCCTATGTTTCAGCCGCTTATCTGCACCGAGGGGGTTCACCAAGGTGCTGGTCCTGGTTTTAATCCTTTTGCAATTTTGTGGGATACTTGGACCTCTTGAATGCAACATCTGGTGCAGCTCTGCATAGAAACCAATTAGCTTCCCAGTTTTTTGTTAAGACCTAATTGAACAAGCTGAAGTTAGAAGCTGATTGGCTAACATGCACAGCTGTGCCAGATTTTGCACTTTACAGTTTTAGTAAATTAACCTCTATGTATCATTTTTATTTGAAAATGGAAATTAATCTGGACTAATAAAGTGGACTTTTGGCGGTACAGGTAATTAATGTAAAAGATCTATAAATATTTATTTGTAAAACGCACATATGAAGGAAATTGTATACACAACTTCTGTAAAAACAGTATGATATCAACATATGATCTCAGTACATATAACATAAGATATTTCAAAAAGCTTATACTTATGCAAATATACTCATAACATGAGAATGTGTAGCATCAGAGGATGTATGTAAACTTTTAGTTCTTGAAACTGAGTTCAATTTGTGAAATGGTAAATCTTGCTTTTACTCTCGACATGTTTCGCGTACAGAATGCTTCATCAGGAGAATAGAGGTCTAATAACAGACATGCATAACACAAACAAAGAACATCAAAAGATGTCAAATTGACTAATTGACATCTTTTGATGATCTTTGTTTGTGTTATGTATGTCTGTTATTAGACCTCTATGCTCCTGATGAAGCATTCTAAACTAAAAGTTTATATACATCCTCTGATGCTACAAGTTCTCATGTTATGAGTATATTTGCATAAGTATAACTTTTTGAAATATCTTGTTATATGTACTGAGATCATATGTTGATATCATACTGTTTTTACAGAAGTTGTGTATACAATTTCCTTCATATGTGCGTTTTACAAATAAATGTTTATAGATCTTTTACATTAATTACCTGTACTGCTAACAGTCCACTTTATTAGTCCAGATTAATTTCCATTTTCATACTATCGGACATTGATACACTAAAATAGTTGCATTCACAGTAATTAGTCGCCCTGTGTTTTATGCACATTCTGGAAAGGTCCATTTAAATATCATTTTTATTTGTTGTATGTTGGCATGTAAAGTAAATCAAAATGTGTTTTTTTGTGGCAGGTTGCTGGCATGATTGAGTATTCTGATGCTACTGGTCGGACATCTGACCTGAATAAACTAATGATGAAACACCTGAATGTTGCTCTGGACTCAGAAAAACCAGAGTTATATACGCAAGTCATGTTCAAGCTGACAGCCTTGCTCATAAGCAGCAAAGGTAGGATATATTTCTGTAGCTTAAACTGCCTTTGAAACAAAACAATGTATGAATGTTATGAATGTTTTTCCCAACAGAATGTGATGCTCAGCTTTTACACCATCTCTGTTGGGCTCCACTTCGCATGTTTACTGACCATGGGATGGATACAGCCATTGCCTGCTGGGAATGGCTTTTGGCAGCCAAGAATGGGATTGAAGTGCCGGTAAGATGTCAAGTACTATCATGTTTACATTGCTGTTTGCCATCACCCTGGAAATAAAAAAAAAAAGAAGAAAAAAAAGCTGTTTGCAATAGTCATTTTCTTGTTCAAAATGTTTTATTGTAGGTATATCAAAAATGTACAACCATACAAACTCGCCTAGTCCGCCCGCGCAGGGGCTACGGCTGGAAACACGGATAACATAAATGTACATACACCGCATAAGCAAAGGAGGAAGGGTCTCCTTCTCAAACAGGCATATCCAACTTAAACAAAATATATATATATTTTGGGGGAAAACCCCATAATTGCCAAGGTGGTCAGGACCATTTTTGTCAGCACCTCCTTAGTGGGCAGTCCTGACACCAATAGGCAGCCATAAAGGGCTGAAAACCCTATCAAAAGAAGAAAACCAGAGCAGAGAACAAAATAGGGGAGAGAGGGAAAAGAAAAGAAGAAAATAAAGAAGAGGGATAGGGACCTGGGGTCGCCCGAGACATCAGTTAAAGCCGACCCACACACGCCAACCATGGTTCCCAGACCTTGAGAAATTTGGCGTGCATGTCGTGGAGAATACTGGACATTTGTTAATTTAGCATAATGCCCGAAAGATGGTCCCTCACTCCTATGAAGGGCACTGTAGGTTTTGTCCAGGCCTGGTGAATCGTCCTTTTGGCTGCTATGAGCAAATAAGATGCCAATTTTTGCCGACGAGTGAATGGGCCCGGAATGGGGCAGTGTAACAAAGCAAATTTAGCATCCTTCCAAGTATTTAAAAAGAACAAGAAATGCTGCAGACCAAAAACTTGAGACCAGAAGCCCACCAGTCCTAGGCAAGTCCACCAGATATATGCAGAGCATCCCCACGATTGCCACAACCCCAAAAGCAATGATCACTATAAGTCGGATTAGTGCTGGCTATACGGGTCGGAACCCAATACCACTGCAACAACACTTTATACATCGCTTCTAAAGTGGCAGTATTAAATGAACATTTAGTCTTGCTCCAATCCGATGGGTCGATCTCAGTACCCAGATCTCACTCCCATTGAGCCACTTTAGGAAAGTGAGGTTAATGATGATTGACCATTCAAAGACGCATAAAGAGCAGAGATAAGACCCAAAGAACCCGGGGGAATGCTGACGGATATGCTCAAAAGTCGCTTTCTGAAACGAATAAGACCAAGTACGTCAGAGAAACCATCTAATGTTGGTGCTGAAGAAAGCGAAAAAACTCTGACTGGGGAGCATCCTAGGATTCATGAAAAGCGCTCCAGGTCGGAGGGGACTGGGCAGTCAAAAAATGGCTTATATGGGTAAACCCATTGGAGGTCCACCAAGCGAACGTCTGGGGCTGGTCCAGATGGGGAGGAAAATAAGGGGTTGTTGGTAATCGGTAACAACGGCAGAAAGGAGGACATGAGAACTTGAGTACCTCACTCAGTCCCATAGCTTCAAACTTTGCTGCATTAATGGGCTCAAGGCCCCAGGATGTAGTTTCTGTGGAAGCCAATAAAGTGCTGGGATTTTAGAAGATGGATGAGATGGGCAATATTACGGACATTGTCACTGGCATGCCTTCTTGAGACAAAACCCATCAGATTCCTGTGTATCAGTTGGCACATTTATTTATTGATGTATATGCTCAAAATCTTCCCTAAGATCTTCAGATCCTCGTTCAGAAGTGAGATGGGCCGGAAGCCCCGAGGTTCACTTGCGTCCTCTGAAGTCTTGGGGATCATCGATATATGTGCCCTAAGGGCATCAGGTGAGGGCATCGATCTGTGTTTCAGATCGTTAAAGTAGTCGGCTAGGTGGGGAGCCAACAGGGTAGTGAACATCTTGTATTATAGGCCTGAAACCCCTGGGCCTGGGGCTTTAGATATTTAATTGCCCGTAGAACTTCAGCCTCTGAGATGTTGGCATTAAGGGCATCATGAGCCCTTTCTGGAAGCTTAGGAAGGTTCAGATCATGAAAGAACTGTTTGACTTGATGTAGGGGAAATGGGCCTGGCTTGGCATAGAGTAGGGAAAGAAACTCAGAGAAGCCAGACCAGATCTGTAGAGGATTGAAGTTAAGACACCATGTCCCTGTCAAAAGCCAAACTAGTTCATACGGTTTTCCCACAGAGTTCAGTTTCTTGACTAACATGGGCCCAGGTTTATCAGCACGTGTATAACAATTGTGTTTGGTCCACTGCAGAGCCTTTTCAGCTCGAGAGGCGCGAAGGAGATTTAATTCCGACGCCAGGGTGTCACAAGCCAGAAAGACCAAGGGGTCATGGTCAGACCATGGTGAGGAAGGAATAGAGATATTGCGAACTAGTGGAAGATGATGTACTTCATTCATACCAAAGCTATCACTTCGATTGGATTTGTACGTAAAGTCACGGTCATTAGGATCGAGCTCCCTCCAGACATCTATTAAACTGAAGATTTGGAGAACTGTGCACACTTGAGCCTCTTGCGCCGGGTCATGACAGGAGGTAGCACTTTGCTCATATCGTCTGTCTAGGGCTGAATTGAGGTCAATGTTATAATCGCCCATAAAAAAGAGTAAGCCCTTCAGGTGTTGGAAGACCACTCTACAGAGGTGTGAGAAAAACCTGTGTTGGAAGCTATTAGGTGCATAGTAGGAAACAATGGTAACATCTTGGTCCCAAAAAGTGTCCTGTAGAAGTAAGTACTGACCAGTAAGATCTGCAATCTCCAGCGCACAACTGAAAAGAAGATTGCAAATCACCTCTTCTTTTTTTTTTTTTGTGTGGCAGAGGCAGTATGGAACAATGGATAATTCGGGGAGAGAAACCGAGGAGAGGAGGACTGAGCAAACCTGGTCTCCTGCAAACATACAATATTCACTTGTTGAGATTTAAGGTGGTGAAACACCTTAGATCTCTTAAAGTGATTGTAAAGTCCCGTTTTTTTTCTATAAAAATAATAAAAATGTCATAATCGTCTGCTCTGTTGCAGTGGATTTGCACAGAGCAGCGCGGATCCTTCTCTTGTCGGGTCCCTCTTCTGTGATCCTGGCCCCTCCTTCCTGTCGAGTGCCGCCACAGCAAGCAGCTTGCTATGGGAGCACCCGAGCTGAGGCACAGCTCTCTGTATCCATTCAGACACAGAGCTGCAACCAAGTCCCACCCGCAGTTTCCCCTGATTGGCTAGCTTACTTTAATTGACAGCAGTGGGAGCCAATGGCGCAGCTGATGTGTCTCAGCCAATCAGGAAGGAGAATCTGGCTGAGACACTCGTGGACATTGTTGAGCAGAGAGGGACCTCAGGTAAGTATTAGGGGGGCTGCTGCACACAGAAGGCTTTTTTACTTAATGCATTAAGATAAAAAAACTTTTGCCTTTACAACCCCTTTGAGGGGCGAATTTAAGCCATGGATGTGAATTTTCAGAAGGGTAGTAACCATGGTGGTAAAAAGTGGAAACGCTCATCAGCAAAAAAAAAGCACAACAGAAGCCCCCGTCAATAAGTGGCTGATGTTCAGGCGAGGCCCAGGACCCTGGGAGAAGAGAAGCAAGGGCAAGGGCAAGGGGAAAGAACAAAAGAAAGAGGCAAATGGTAGTTGTAGTCAAAAAACACCAAATAGGTGGAATACATCCCAGCAATAGAGGATGTCCAGGGGGTGGTGGCTCCACCACTGGACACATGGCTGCAAATGTTAGCGCAACAGTAGTGCTAATAAAGCATAAGGAAACTGCAGGCCACAAGCATCGGAACGCTGTATACGCGGGAGGGGTGTGGCCAGGGGAGGGAGGGGCTTGGGGAGATAAGCTCGAAAAGGGGGAAAGAAGAAAGTAGGCTATAAAAAAAAAGCCTCTTGGGGGAAGCAACAGCAACAAACGGAACATTAACAGTAAATGAACGTGGAGTAACAGCAATTTAGGGGAGTCATGGGGAGGCGTAGTGCAAGCACCGTGTCCACATGCCTCCAAGGCCCGCTTGAGTTTCTGAATGACCAATAATCTAAAAAAAATAAATAACCAGAGGCAATAAAACATTAAGAGGGTGGCCTCCACACCACTGCCAATACTCATAAAAGGGAGGTTAGGAAAGGGAGCGGAAAAGGGGTTCGGATGAGGAGGTGGGGGGCGGGAGTGGGAAGAACGCAACAGGGGAAGGAAAGCCAGCCCATACACAATGAAAAGCACTACAAATGGTAAAATACAACAAATCAGGACATGAGAAACACCAGACATTAAGTCAGCATTGGTCAGTCATATTGCCCGCAATAGACCTTAGGGCTAACCAATGTAAAGCAAAAAAGCAGAGCTTAGGCTTAATGATGGCCCATTTATGTATTTGAACTGCGTATTAAGTAATTTACCTGAAGTGCTACTTTAAGCTTTTTCTCTATTTGAACATGCATATATTCACTTGTCTGCCTACTTTATGTCCTTCAGTGGCTGGAAATGGAGCACCATTCTCAAGCTAGGGCAACATCAATATTTAAAAAAAAATCTGTCTTTGTGCCCCTCCATTTGATGAAGCAGAGAGAGATAAAATTACCGTATTATGTGTGAACACATTGCAACATTAAAAAAAAAAATAATAATAAAACCTCTTGTATGATACCTCCTTATCTGCTAACACATATTGTATTGTGACAGTTCATGCGGGAGATGGCTGGAGCTTGGCAAATGACAGTAGAGCAGAAGATTGGAGTGTTCTCACCTGAGCAAAAGGAAGCTGATCCTCTGGCTGCCTCGGAGCAAAGCCAACCTCACCCATGTCCACCGGAAGTGAATCCACACTATATATGGATCGATGTAAGCCACACAATTAAAACGGTTTTATAATTCAGTTACTTTTACTGTTCTTACCGTTTTAAACTAACAAAAGGAAATCTGGGTACTAGAAATTACTGTGCACAAGTTGATCTATGTACTTCCCACTTCAGTAAGATTAAAGCTCACAATGCAGTTTTAAACTGACCGTGCAATCTCTGTACAGTCTCCTTTGCACAGTACTGATGTTTAAACATCAGTATTCCTGGCCACAGTTTCAGGCATTTATTTTGCGCATACACAAGTAAAATAAACTTCTTCAAATTAATATTTTATGCCCATGCATGCATATTTGCATGTATATGTGTGTAAACACGGACCAACAACTCAGATTACACTCATCTATAGGCAGCACGTTTACTCACTTGTGTGTACAGGCACCTTGAAAACAATAAGCTGTACGTGATTCTGCACACAGGATTTGCCACCCCACAGTAACTGTACGTGGGGCGGTTGGCAATCAGTTAAAATAGCTAAAAAATGCAACTGCATATTGATTCAAGAGTAGCCCTGTCATAATAATGTAGTCAGGAGAATTTTTTATCTCATCTGTGGTGATTTCGCCCGATTTAACTACTCTCGTCTCAATATACTGTCACTGCTTACTAAATTCCAGGATAAAGTTAAACATTGGAAAAAAACTCGGACTCTCTATGGTAGGAAGGGCTAACTTGGTGAAGATGATTTACATTTTTAATTATTTGCCTCAACTGCTATACTTTCTCCAAAATGCTCCTATAGTACTGCCTCTCAAGCTTTTTCGGACTATTGCATTTTTAGACAACTTTGGTGGCAAGGATCACCTAGGATCCGCCTAGAACAATTACAAAAATCAAAGGAAACGGGCATAGCATTACTGAACCCCTGCGTGTACTATGTGGCTGCTCAACTTGGGGCCGGCTCTTGAAACCCCGGAATTCCTCCCTGTTCATTATGCTTCACCACACTAGATCAGTTTCACTCCCGGAAAGTTTAGAATCTAAATATTTTGTCAAATCCATCAGTCTCTTCCCTGCATATAGGTTAATGCAAAAAATATGCGGTAAGGTGAAACAGCTACAAGGGGGTAACTGGGTTTACAAAATCTTCTAGCCTTATTTGGAATAATACCACATACCCGGAACTGGCAAAATGTACTTATGCTCTTAAGTTGGGTGCTTATGGTATTAGACACATAAAGCATATCTTTAGAGCTGGCAAATTGCTATCCTTTCCTTTGTTGCAGACTTTGTAGGGTCTACCACAATCCATGTATTTTTACTACTGTATTTGCAGCTGTCCCACGCAGTACAGGCACAAAATCTGCCCTCTGACTTTTACCCAACACCTATTTTTAGGCTGTTGTGGCACAGTGAAATACAGAAGGGTTTTATTTCTAATTTTTATGCTTCCCTACTGCATATTTATTTGGGGGCTTACCCCTGTAAGCCATGGACCTGTGGGAGACCTGATTATAGATAGGATATTGGGGTAGAATGCTGTTGGTTAGTCAATGATAGGGATGAGCTCTGGTGTGTTCGCACAGTCCATGTGCAGAGCCCGCCAGGAAGTCTGCACAGTGCTGCGCTAACCACAGGCAGGGAGACATTTCCCGATCTCTGCAGCCGAGCATCGGAAATATGTCTCCCTGCCTGTGATTAGCGCAGTGCCGTACAGACTTCCTGGCGGTCTCTGCACGTGGACTGTGCGAACACGCCGGAGCTCATTCCTACTCAATGATGATTATTACTATCTGACTTTGGAGTGTGCAATATTAAAGCGGGGGTTCACCCAAAAATCCACTTTTTTACATTAGCTCCAGCATACTGCTAACATCTGCAGTATGCTGTTTTTTTTTTTTTTTTGTAATTATCGTTATATGAGCCCTTGTTTACCGGCTCCGAGCAGGGAATCCTGCGGGGAATGGGCATTTCTAAGCGAAGAGGAGTTGATTGACGGCTGCTAAGGCACGTCACGCCTTCCGAAAATACACAAATTCACACTCGGGCGTTTACGGCGCCTGCGCCTGCCGTGTAGAGCTGACTGCGCAGGCGCCGTAAACACCCGAGTGTGACTTCGGGTATTTTCGGAAAGGCATGACGTGCTTTAGCAGCCCGTCAATCAACTCCTCTTTGCTTAGGAACGCCTATACCCGGAAGTAATCCCCCGCTCGGAGCCGGATAACAAGGGCTCGTATAACGATAAGTAAAAAAAAAAAAAACAGCATACTGCAGATGTTAGCAGTATGCTGGAGGCATATAGCTAATGTCAGAATGTTTATTTTTGGGTGAACCCCTGCTTTAATGCTCTATTGGCACTGTAATTTCTGTTTTCAGCCAATAGGTGGGGCTGTATGTTCTCTCTAGCAAGCTCTATACAGTTGGAAGCTGTGATTGCCTAATTGTTTTCTACTGTTTTGTACATTACAACTTTACCTTCTTTTGTGAGTATTTATGGAACATGTATGCTTGAATGTGTTTAAATAAAACTTTCTTCTGATGTTAAAAGGAAAAAAAGTTTCAGTGTGGAAAACTTTTTTGTGTTGATCTTCTTTTAGTTCCTGATGCAGAGGTTTGAAATCGCCAAGTACTGCAGCTCAGACCAGATTGAGATATTCTCTAGCCTTCTACAGCGCTCCCTCTCTCTGAATATTGGAGCATCAAAAGGCAGCATAAACCGACATGTGGCAGCCATTGGTCCTAGGTTCAAGTAGGTCCTCTTAGTCTTGGTTATATTAAGAGAACACATCAGCTGGAAATGTTTTTTAATTATGGAAGTTGACATATATATTTTTTGACCTTGCAATTTTCCTAAAGAAATATCTCCCCATTTCAGGCTATTGACTCTTGGGTTATCATTACTGCATGCAGATGTGGTCCCAAATTCCACCATTCGTAATGTTCTAAGAGAGAAAATATATTCCACATCGTTTGATTATTTCAGGTATATATATACATGTTTTTTTTCTTTCTTTTTATTTTCAAGACCATGCTTATGAAGACCGCTTGACTTAAAACATATGTTGTTTTGCCAATCGTATTTAAAATATGTTGTGTGCTCTATCCTTGGGTAGTTCTGCGCCTAAATGCCCAACACAAACCGATAAGCAGCTGAGAGAAGATATTAGCATCTTGATAAAGTTTTGGACGGCCATGTTTTCCGATAAGAAGTATCTTACTGCAAACCAGCTGGTTCCTCCAGGTAAAAATACTTTGCTTCATAAAAACCTTTCTGTTTAACATGCATTTTACACTTGATCCAGCATTTTCCTCAACTAATTATTGCAAAAATGGGACTTTTGCAGTGCTCAGCACCTCAGGAATAGACACAGACAGCAAGTTTTTCTTTAAAAATCAAGTTTATTTCATACAAAAGATAAAATATGTAGTTCAAGGTGCAATAGTCATTTAAAACTTGTGTCTTTTGTCAACCTCATCTACTAAGTAAATGAAATATAGCTTTCAGCCCAATCTGAATAATAACAGCAATAGTACAATGTTTAAAGATGGGAGCTGAACAGCTATATAATCTCTGCGCGTTTCACTTAATGAGCTTCATCAGAGACCACTTGTTGTGAACTGGTATGTTTGTACAGAAGAATTGTCCTGCGGTCAGCAGAAGGGAAGGAAGTTAGGGTCAGGCAAATCCAGTCTACAGCACACCTTTGGAGGCATATGCAGGGTAAGACGCCACTGAAAACCATCCCAGTGCTTCAGATGTAGATATGGCTGTGTATGGCCTCATCCAGCGCTGCTCCTCCCATACACCATAGGTGGGTCTGTTTTGAGCGGCGTCTTACCCCACATATGTTTACGCTCCTGAATAGGCACCTGCTCCCACTTTCTTATTACCGTAGGGACACCTGTTATTCTCCAGCTTTGAGTGGCGCTCCAAGTCTATATGTGATCACACCTCCGGAGGCAGGCACAACTATATAGAGTGACGTCACTGCACCTGGGATAATGATTGCAATTAAGGAAAGACAGGAATGTACACTGGCTTCTTAAAAACAGTGTAAGCCACACATAAACCACAGGGGCCAATGTTGAAGCATGGAATCCTTCCCCCGTGAGACAAAGCGCCTAATAATTTCTGTTTTGCCCGAATAGGCACAGACACAGGGGAACTTATTGTTCTAATACAGAGGGGATGGGAGCTTTTAATGTTAAATATGAGAGCAGCAGCAGCGGGAGGGGGGGGGGCGTGGGCTTTCACTGACACCAGCAGACAGTCAGAGAGGGGGGGACATGATGGAGGAGAGGACACAGGAGACAGAGAGCTGGGCTGTGTCATATGACAAAAGCTTGTATGCTGACAACTATGTCAAGGCTCAGCAACCCTGATATATCGTGGTCAAAGTACAGGGGAAGGGCATAGCCAAGCAGGAAAATACATTTATTACAGGTTTTTGGGTTAACGGACGCTTTAAGCTTTGAAAATAAAAGGTAGAAGCTAATTGGTTGCCATGCACAGTTGCTCCAGATCCTGGCTGCTCCAGTTTCCAGTTTTCCAAGTTTTTGGTATATGGTATTTCATTGGCCAGTGGTCAGTGGAGAAGTGCCTGGTTACATTGGCAGCTGTGTGCCAATACATTTGTGGTAGTCAGTTTAGAAGTATATGTTGCAGTGGTGGCAGGCAGAGGGAAAGTGATTAGCAAAGAAGTACATTAGTGCAGTAAAGGTCAGTATAAACAGTGCACTGTTACAGTGGAGATCTGTAAAGAAATGTGTTGATGTGATGAAAGTTTGTGGAGCAGTACACTGGGAAACTATACCCTTGTCAAGGATGACTGGCCTGTTCCCTATTATAAAATATTGTATTTCCTTAATTTTAAGTGGTTAATGCATGTCATTTTTTTTTCTACAGATAATCAAGATCCTTCAGTACATAGTTTGTCTGTTATTGTGGATGTCACTCGCAGCAATTTAGATGTGACGGTGGGTTCTCGACAGCAGACCACACAAGGCTGGATCAACACATACCCATTATCCAGCGGCATGTCTACTATCTCTAAAAAGTCAGGTTTGTGAACCCTACCCATTGCAACTATATCTTTTGTAATATAGAAAAAAATATATATATACGCACTAACAGAAGATTTATTCTGTTTGCAAAGGATGGCACAGTGTCATAGTGATCTGTGCAGTGTAGATCTAGATATAGCTATATAGATCTACACTGTATAAAACACAGTGCCATCCTTTGCAAACAGAATAAATCTTCTGTTGGTCAGTGCGTTTATACCTTAGATTGTAAGGTGACACTCTACTCTTCACAGGGCTAACAAAGAAAACAAACAGAGGGACGCAACTTCACAAATATTACATGAAAAGGAGGACTCTTCTCTTATCTCTGTTGGTATGTGGCTTGTTTTTTTTGTGTTTTAACCATATAAAATCTATATGTGTTTGTTAATTTCTGGTGAATGTTTGTGCCTCTCATTATGTAATTGGTATCCCAGCAAGGGTCCACCACATGCCTTCTTTTAGGCCTCTACTATGTTAGAGATTTTGAGTGGAAATAATGCTGTTGCCCTGCGACTAATTGTTGTATTTGTAACAAAGCAAACATTACATGTTACAAAGGTCACAGGGATCTACACTAATCCCAAACCCTTGAAGCATTGAGCAATCTGCAATTATCTCTTGTTTTTTCTAAACTAAATCTCTTATGTGGCCTAACATTTACTGGAAATTTTGTAATAGCCGTTCTAAACTGTTACTTGTTTGTTCTTTTCTAGGCTACAGAGATTGACCGTCTAACCACCTGGTACAATCCTCTCTCTTCTCCCGAGTTAGAGCTTGATCAGACAGGAGAAAACAGTGTGGCAAACTGGAGATCAAAGTACATCAGCCTGAGTGAGAAGCAATGGAAAGACAATGTAAACTTGGCCTGGAGCATTTCCCCTCACCTGGCAGTCCAGTTACCAACAAGGTGAATGTAACTTATTGACTGTATAGGTATAGAAGTACCTAGTGTGAGGGGGGACAAGCTCGGATGGTAATGGCAGCTGTAAACCATGCACAAGACCGTGACACCCAGGAATAGTCCAAGTAGGGCAGGGGTGCCCAACATTCTGAAAAGCGAGGACCACTTAAGCGACTTGGTAACCGGTCATAGGCCACAATGAGTGGAGCAGATGGATGACAGGTCCATGATGGTTCAGCATATGCAAAGCGGAACAGAATTGGTCCATCCTACTTTTATGGGCCCTCCGATCGGATTCACTCAGATGGAAGGGACGGATCCCCTTCTGTTTTTTTTTTGATGGCTGGTGCTTGATAATTCGAGGGGGGGGGAATCAGCACCCTAACCAACCCCCCCCCCCCCCCAAATGGCAGATGAGTCCCTTTCCCACCCAGACTGCCACGTATCCACCATTTAAGGGCCACTTCTTTCCCCCAGCCTCTGCTGCTGTCCTTGCAGCAGAGCGGTGTGGGAGCTGTGAAAGGGGGCAGAGGACACCGCTGTGGGGGGTGATGTGAAAGGGAACATAGGATACAGCTGGGGGGAGTGATTTGAAGGGGAGGTCAGGGGAAACTGTGATGTGAAATGGTGAGATTAACTGAGACTGGAAGTAACGGAAAATCCAATTTGTCCAGTTGTTACAGGACCAGGAGTAGAATGTCCAATGGAGACATTTGTCCTGGTAGAAACTGTTTCTTTCCCTCACTTTGAAGTGATATCCTCTCGCTGTCTATTAAGTCTACAGCACAGGTCATTTCAGTGAAATATCCCCTATAAGGATCAGATGATAACAAAAAGCTGACAATGGCCTTACTTATTCTGTAGTCTGTCAAATAAAATGTGTTTCCCTTTAGATATACCAGCTATAGACCCAAGTTTGCTGCCATAGATTGCTCATAGAATGAGCCCCCTGTTAGAATAAATGACCAAAATGTTGTAGAAATGTAATAACCTGCTAGCGTTATTTTTTTTGTTTATCTTTAAGGCTTCATTTCCATGGACGTTTTTGGACGTTTTTACAGCCACTTTTCTGAGCATTTTTTGCAGCTTAAAAACAGCTCTCCATGTAAGTCTATGGCCTCATGCCCACCATGACGTTTTTGAGCTGTAGATGGCTGAGCCGTTTTTAAGCTGCAAAAAAAACCAGGACCAGTGCGTTCTGAAGCTCCAGAGTAGAGCTGTAAAAACGCCAGACGTTAAAAAACGCTACCGCAGCGTTTTTGAGCTCCAGCTCAAAAAAAAAAAAAAACATGTACAGGCGTTTTTAAGCTGTAAAAAAGGCCAAAGAAAGTGGCTGTAAAAACGTCCATGGAAATGAAGCCTAAAGATTTTACTTGCTAGTGACATTTACCATTCCAAATACTCATTTGCAGATTTAAAAACACTGAAGCCATTGGAGGAGAAGTGACTCGCCTAGTTAGACTGGATCCAGGTGCTGTCAATGACATCCCAGAAGCTATAAAAGTAAGTGTTTTGGTGTTCTATTATGAGGTCATGTTTAATAATGAATGTAATTTAATGAATTTAGAGCAAATTATTATTCTTTTTCACTTGCAGTATTTGGTAACGTGGCATACGATCGATGCTGATGCCCCTGAACTCAGCCACATTCTTTGCTGGGCACCAACTGATCCACCCACTGGGCTTTCTTACTTCTCCAGCATGTATCCTCCACATCCACTAACTGCACAGTATGGAGTTAAAGTTCTACGATCATTCCCACCGGTATTGTATTTGTAGATTTTCTTTCTCTTGATTGTATGTTCTACGGCTCAGTACATTTGCTTTTCTAGTTACCTTGACTAATATTTTTTTATAAAATTTTTCTAAGTGCGGTTATTTCCTTAAGCGCTTGCTGAGTGCCAAAAGCAGTTTTACTTCTACAGGGCAGCGGCTTTGCACTGAATCACATATATATATATATATATGTGATGCTGCACTTTCGCCTGCAGGGGGCATACTCACAAGCTGCTTCTGCTGTGATTATTCCCTGCAGAAGCTGATCTGCGGATGCTGGGCACTCGGGCCCAGATTCACAAAAGAGATACGACGGAGTATCTCAGATACTCCGTCGTATCTCTCAGAGTATCTATGCGACTGATTCATAGAACCAGTTACGCATAGATAGCCCTAAGATCCGACAGGTGTAATTGTTTTACACTGTCGGATCTTAGGATGCAATACCTCGGCCACCGCTGGGGGGAGTTTGCGTCGTAAACCAGCGTCGGGTATGCAAATTAGGAGTTACGGCGATCCACGACGGTTTTTCGCGTTCGCTACGTCGCTGCTAGTCTAGTTTACCGTCGCAAAGTTAGTCGTCGTTTTGGGTGCCCTAACTGTACACAGCACACGTATGTGCTGTATGAAGTATGGCCGTCGTTCCCGCGTCGAAATTAAAAAATTCACGTTGTTTGCGTAAGACGTCCGGGAATACGGAAGTACGCTCCTTACGCCGGAGGCCGCCGGCGTAGGTTTTCATTGCAAGTGCTTTGTGAATCAGGCACTTGCGATGAAAACTTGCGGCGGTGTAACGTATCTACGATACGTTACGCCGCCGCACTTCTACGTGAATCTGGCCCTCGATGTCCACCGGCACCCAGAGACTCTGAACGAAGAACAAAAATATATATTGCAGTCTACTAGTCCTTAGATGTAATTGCTGGGTTCATTTTCATTTTCCAGGCTTAGAACCTTTTTAGCGATTATAGAAAACATCTGTTGATCTTTCCAGAAATTCAGTGTCCTTGTCGTTTCCTGCAAGCTGAATTTAAAGCTAAAAATGATAATATATATAAACAAAATCCGAGGATTGGTGCAGTCATGCAAAAACCCATTAAAAGTACCTAGTCCAAGGTATTGCACAAAAATAATTCCAAATGCAAAAAAGAAATTAGCCTCTTGCCAGACATGAAGATCTTATTACAGGGTCTGACCACGCATCAGTGAGAATCCCCTCACTATGGATATGGAAAATGACTCCCTTCAGAGGACCCACATGGCAATTTGACCTTCAATAAGTAACTCTGGGTCTCGCAACAAATCAGATGTCATACACCAATCATAAGCAAGTGTGATAAAACAGCAAGCATTCAATGTGTATATCATCCTGCTCCCCCCATGGGGGATGTACAATACAGTGAGTGCAGTTGTTAATTATTATTTTTAGGCAGTTAGACATATCGCAGATAATCTTCTTTAAATATGTTTGATGTCCATCCTGGTTGACCATCAAGGCTTCCTCCATAGATACAGTGGAGTGGGTAGGTATAACCACCCTAAGACAGGAAGTGTGTTGTACTCAGGATCACCGGGTAAAAATAAAGAAACAAAAGCCTGAAAAAAATATAAATTTGAGGCTGGGTTCATACTATCCCTTCCAGGGGCCTCTGATCCCTCCTGTATTGAATTGTATTGTGACTGTCCTGTCTTCCCTGATGTTGTAAACAGGGGTGACAAACACAATTTCATCGTGGGTCGCATCAGCATTATGATTGCCCTCAAAAGGGCCAGTTGTATATGTAAGATTAGATGTCCAGCGCCTCCCCTCCCCTTACATTAGATGTCAAGAGCCACCCCACCATCAGCAGTTGAGTCCCACCACTCTCCCTTACATCACAGTGCACCCCCCTTTCCTTATGCTGCTGCTGGGAAGAAGCTGGATGCATTGCTTGAAAGCAGAAAGTAATAGTCTGGAGTAGGACCAGAGGAGGGCTGGAGCTCTCCTGAAGCTGCAGGAGAGGTGCGAGGGCCACATGAAATGGCCTGGAGTGTCGGATTCGGCCCGCGGGCCTTGTGTTTGTCACCTGTGTTGTAAAGTGCTGGGTGTTCACACCCATGCGATCCGATTCCTACACCATTTGACAATTTACACTGTGATATGTGAACAGATTTGGGGGTCTTGTTAACTTTCTGTTGGCATCTGCAGCTGTTTGCATAGGGCAGTGTGAACCACTGGCCGTTGACATGCGATACGGGTTCTCGCATCACATAATTGTGAACCAGGACTCAATATTGTGCTTCTTATCCACTTGAAGGAAAAGTGCACAGGTGAAATGTTTACAAAGTGGCACAACTTAGTAACACATCTATGTGGTGTACTTTAACAACTTGCACCCCAATATATATATAGCTTGAAGAGAAATAAATTTAGCTATTTTCACAATTGCTACATAATCATTTATTATGTTTTTGTGGCTTTAATATTTGTATATATCATATCTGCCTATATCTCTGTATATCCACTCTGACAAGTGGACTTTTGCTTATGTTTTTTTTTTTTCATCATCTGTTCTATTTTAATTGTTCATATTTTGATAGGGTTACCTTTCTTCCCTCTATTTCCCTTTCTTTATAATATGGTAACATTTACTGTGCTGGCCTTCAAATTTTTTGTTTTATTTTTCTTACAGGATGCCATCCTATTTTACATTCCACAAATTGTTCAGGCTCTGCGGTATGACAAGGTGAGTGCTATTTCCTGCAACAATCAACAATTTTCCAGCATGTATGTTTGACAGAAGCTGATGAAACAATCAGCTTTTGTCGAATGATGGCCACACACCAATCTAAGTTTTGGCTGGTGCCTGCTGAACTGACCAAATCCATCAATCGCCAGCTTTATTATAATGTGTGCTGCTTTGTCTTTTGGATTGTAATGACACAAAGTTTATTGTACACTCAGATGGGTTATGTCCGGGAATACATACTATGGGCAGCTGCAAAATCCCAGCTTCTTGCTCATCAGTTTATATGGAACATGAAGACCAACATTTTTTTAGATGAAGAGGCACATCAGAAGGATCGTGAGTAAATGATTACTTTTTGTTTTCTTTGTACAAAATTATCTCAACAGAATCTATCCCATGCATTAGAGAGAGTAATATGTGCTATGATGTGCGCTATATTATACATCATGTATCTTTAATCTCCTATAACGTTTATTTACCTAACTGTTTATTTTGGTAGCAGCAAACAAAGGGTACAATGGAGATATATATACAATGGGCCATATCATTTGGCACCAAGGACATATTCTATACAGACATAGAAAAACTGCACATCATGTAAAAAGATAATACAGTCAGCCAGAGCATTTATATAAATCTCGCTCTCTCTCCCTCCTCACTGGGCAGATTGGTAGCAGCAGGAGCCATTGGCTGTCAATCAAATTCTGTATTGGGGCAAGGCCAAGCTGCTCTGACTGGGTCTATAGATGTAGACAAGGCAGCTCGGGTTGGGCCTGCATGAGTACCCCAATAGGAAGCTTCCAATGAGGGCGAGAAGCCAAGAGTGCTCGGGGAACATTCCAGAAAAAGAGGATTCCTTTACCTTAGTGCAGTCTTCCTTCACTTACCTCATCCTTCGATTTTGCTTTTAAATGTCCTTATTTCTTCTGAGAAATCCTCACTTCCTGTTCTTCTGTCTGTAACTATACACAGTAATGTGAGGCTTTCTCTCTGGTGTGGAGCCTCTTGAGGGGTGAGGGGGCGAGCAGGAGTGTCAGGACACTCTCTACTTTGCATATAAAGGAGCTGTGTGTTAGTGGGCATCCTGACACTCCTGCTCGCCCCCTCAAGAGGCTTTCTCCACACCAGGGAGAAAGCCTCACATTACTGTGGTGAGTTACAGACAGAAGAACAGGAAGTGAGGATTTCTCAGAAGAAATAAGGACATATAAAAGCAAAATCGAAGGATGAGGTAAGTGAAGGAGGACTGCACTAAGGTAAAGGAAGCTATTTAGGGAATTTTTTTTTTTACCTTCACAACCCCTTTAACCCATACCAGTGATATTGCCATACATCTGCATCCAAGGTCTGTGTGAATATCTAAAGACATAAACTTTTTAGTTTTGGATAGAGTGGAGAGGGGTTTTGTATCGCATAAGAAGAGAAGAATTACATATGCTTGTCCCAAAGACACAATATGAAATAATAGAAAATCTCTCCAAAATAAAGAAAAACCCCTCTTTGACAGTTGCCACTGGAATAAGTGTCCCCAATAAAAAAATAAACATTGCTGTTCTAGTGACAACTAAAAATACATGGGTAAATCTCTCCAAAGAGGACACATTGGTAAAAACCTGACCGTTTCTTAACCCGTCACCACTCAAAACACTAACAGAGTTTATTTTGTAGTGCATCTATCTAGTAAGTACTTTCTGATGGGTAATAGACACTTTACAATGTTATCGGAAAATGGAGCTGCTTAGTTTTTTAGTTCTCTATATTTAGTGGCATACTTCTTAATTTTGGCGCTTATAGCCATTTTGTCCAAATGTATCCTTGCAAAACTTTAAATTTAGTTACAAAAAGGGCGACGTTCTAAAAACCTAACCATACAAATATTGTAGTTGCAGCCATTTATCTCTCTTTGCATTGTAATCCTGTTCATGTGCTTCATGCCTTATCTGCAGCTGACATTGGAGATCTGCTGGAACAGCTGGTTGAGGAAATTACTGGATCCCTGTCTGGGCCTGCCAAAGATTTCTACCAACGAGAGTTTGATTTTTTTAATGAAATAACCAACGTCTCAGCAATCATTAAGTAAGCCTTTTACACAATATTTTTTCTTAGAACCTATAATTACAGTTAATGGCAGACCTGGGCTTATTCACACTGCAGTGAAGTGAACTACTATGCATGTGTTGCAGTGCGTTAAACAGGTTTTCAGACTGAATTGGCTAAATTGTTGCATCACAACCACAGGCAACAATGCATGAGTGTGTATGTGTGTTTTGAGGTGCTTTAGGTGCCATTGACAATGACTGGCACCACAGTGCACCAAAGCTTGTAACATACTATATCAGCCTTTCTCAACCTTTTTACCGCTGGGGAACCCTAAAAAATTTTTTCAGGTGTCGGGGAACCCCTGATAAAACCCAATAATTGGGGGTCAGTGGGAACAATGCCCCTCACTTTGGTGGTCAGTGAGAAGAATACCCTTTTTTACAGTAGTGGTAAGAATGCCCCCCTTACAGAGAACTATGAAGATCATTGGTGTAATACCACTGGCTCCTCCAAGTGGAATTGGCTCAGAACTATGTAGGCACCATCAAACAGGAGCTAAATCAGCCATAGCTCAAGGAACCCCTAGCCACCTCTGGAGGAACCCTAGGGTTCCACGGAACCCTGGTTGAGAATGGCTGTACTATATGTTGCCACACGTGTGAATGGACCCTTTTGTAAAATATGTGACTTATTTCCCCATTTCCTAAGTTGATGTATATGCAAGCAAATTGGTTTCTACATGTCTGGGAAAACAGAGTGTAACCCATTTACAAGGTTCCCTAGTTTTTAATGCTACATAATTCACACTGGATTCACGTTTGCGTATTGCAATAATGCACAAAACTGGCTGTCATCAGCCCCAATGAACCTTACCAGCACACCACAATGCATGCCTGTTTCAGCAAACTGTCTGTGTGCTGTGGTGCAGGTGTGCTAAAAATGTTCTGCTGTGTTGAAAAATGTCCTTGCTGCAACGCATGAAGATTCAACATAAGGCACCACAAATGTGTGAATTCAGTTGTTTTCTTGAATGCAGTAAACGGCAAGCATTACAAAAAAATGTACACCGTTGTTTACCAAAATCTTGGCATCTAGGCTCCAGAGACACCTCCCGAGCCTGATACACCTGGATCAAGTGGGCTTTGTCCCCTTGAGGGAAGCCCGGGACAATACCATTAAGGTACTCAACCTGATACACATGGTGACTACCAACAAAACACCGAGTCTGTTGGTTGGAACGGACGCCGAAAAGGCGTTCGATCGGGTGGACTGGCGGTTTATGATGGCGACCCTGGAACATGTAGGGATTGGAGAAATGATGAGAAATTGGGTGGCGGCGATATACACTGGTCCGACGGCGCGAGTAAGAGCTAACGGGGTTCTATTAGACTCATTCCCGATAACTAATGGGACGAGACAGGGCTGCCCCCTTTCGCCCCTTTTGTTCGCTCTGTCACTAGAACCATTTCTGTGCCATGTCCGGCTGAATCCTGACATCAAGGGCGTCGCTACCACGAACGCACAATATAAAGTATCCGCTTATGCAGACGACCTACTTTTCACCCTCACAGACCCCGACACCTCCCTCCCAGCCCTTTTCCGGGAATTCGATAATTATGGTAAACTCTCCAATCTAAAGATACAACCTGTCAAAGTCGGAGGCCATGGGTATAGGGATCTCACAACACCACCTTACCCGGCTTAAGACGGGATTCGGTCTGAGGTGGACGGCAGTGGCGCTCAAATATTTAGGGACTTTCATCCCTCCCACACTCTCGCACCTCTACCGACTGAACTTTCCACCCCTTTTGACAGAGGTCCGGAAATTGTTAACTCAGTGGACTAGCGGACTGCACTCGTGGGTGGGCAGATGTAACATTTTAAAAATGACGATCCTTCCCAAATTTCTGTACCTCCTGCAGGCCCTCCCGATTCGCATCCCTGGGGATTATTTTAAACAAATACACTCAGCGTTCATTCACTTTCTCTGGGCGGGGAAAAAGTCACGGGTACACAGATCAGTTCTGTCCCTCCCTAAAATACATGGGGGCTTGGCCCTACCGGACATTCGGACCTACTATCACTCAATACATTTGGTGAGACTGATTGGTGCCGTCACGGGCATAATAAGCTGTGGACGACAATAGAACAGGATCAGATCGACATCTCCTTGCGCCGCGCACCGTGGTGCTCCGCCCCACTCCCTCCCGCGACCAGAAGCCACCCCTTAATAGGAAACACAGTTAGGGTCTGTGCGGACCTTATGGCTCGACGGTCCCTGGCCTCTGGGGACTCCCCTCTCAGACCTATTATTGGTCACCCCCTCTTCGGTCCGGGATTACGGGATAGGAGGTTTCTTAACCTCATGAGGGATGGCCTCTTTCAGGCATCCCATTTCAGTGCGGGGGGGGGAAATGGAGGTCGGCAGCGGAACTGACAGACCCTAACGGCGCCTACCGTCTCGATTTTTTGAGAGCGAATCAGCTGACTCACTTTTTAAGTAGCATCCCTGCCCCCCCGACGAGACAGGTACCAATGACTGAACTGGAGGCGATGTGCGAGGAGTCTGGAGTGCTTCCACACGCTCTCTCCCTACTGTATGCCATGCTGATAACACCACCTGGAGGATATCGGCTGCCAGCCCTGGAAAAATGGGAAAGGGACCTGAACACACAGTTCTCGCCCGCCAAAAAACAATCCATACTTCACTTCACACACAAATCCTCCCTATGTGCAAACACACAGGAGACGAATTACAAGATTCTCTCCCGCTGGTACAGGACCCCAGACCTCCTAAATAAGCTGTTCCCCAACACTGTTGGCGTCTGTTGGAGATGCCAGCGGGATAGGGGCACCTTACTACATGTCCTTTGGACCTGCCCACGGATCAGGGGCTTCTGGGGAGAGGTGCGACGGATCGCCCAAAAATTCACAGGATACGTGGTACCAGATGACCCGGGTTACTTCCTCCTGCACGCAACCAATATGCCATCAGGGGTCTACAAGAAATCCGTGGTTCGCCACCTCCTGGACGCGGCCAAGGCCTGCGTACCTCTCCGATGGAAGTCACCTCACCCTCCGACTATTGCTTTTTGGCTACGTAAGGTGGACGAGATCAGCCGAATGGAGGACTTGATACTCTCTAGCCAACAACGCCACGAGACATACTCTGAGACATGGCAACTTTACAACATTTTTAAATACTCGGATGAGGGACAGAGCCTCAGAGAGACCGAATGCCCAGTGCCAAACCAATGACAGGTATATTGCCTGTTCCTTATGTTGCCCTATATGTACATGAACGACTTAGACTATAGCTACGCCCCCTTGGGGCGCTTTACACCGACCCTGCTCGTGCAGACACCACCACCCCCCCCCCTCTCCGCCTCTCTTCCCCCCTCCCTGTCTTCACTCTGATAAACCTTTCTATACCCCTCTCTAACTTTTACTCTATCTTTTCTATTGAAAATGGAAAACGGATCTGGAAGTCGGTCCGATCGAACCCCAATGCCAGGGCAGCGGGGGGCAGCTGTATCCTCTTAGAGACAAATCCCGAAAGCTCCCAGTTATGCCTTACTATCCCACTGTGACATTATTTGTATAACCAAAGGCCTACAAGTATCTCTGTGACTGTGTTTGATTTATACTCTTGCTACTGTAACTTGTGTATATTGGTGGTCCGCGAGGACTGACTTTTTGATGAGAAAAAAAAAAAATGTACACCTTTTTGATTTTGAATGCCAGATCAGCACAGTTGTTTTTGTTTGTTAAAGTGTATATATTCTTTAAGTTGTGTATAGAGCCAGAAGGGTTGGCTCCTTTGAAACATTCCGCATCTCTATTTGTCCTGGTAACCATTATCACCAGGTTAAGAAAGGTCTTTCAAGGGGGGTTATCTTTTCTGGTGGGTTTCCCTACTCTGGCCAAAACACCACAAAAAATAGTTTACAATAAATATACATGCTAGGCTTTCTAACTATTTAATATTTTTTTTGTTCTGAGCCGGACAATTATAATTAATAAGCAAAAATCTTAAATGCCTCAAAATAAACGGCCATTAACCAGTTCCCGACCCCCGCATGTACATGTACGTCCACAATATGGCACGTACAGGCACATGGGCGTACACGTACGTCCTCGCCTATTAGCGGGTGGGGGGTCCGATCGGGACCCCCCCCCCGCTACATGCGGAGGTCGGGTCCGCTCGGGGAGCGATCCGGGACCACGGCGCGGCTATTTGTTTATAGCCGCTCCGTCGCGATCGCTCCCCGGAGCTGAAGAACGGGGTGAGCCGTGTGTAAACACGGCTTCCCCGTCCTTCACTATGGCGGCGCATCGATCGCGTCATTCCCTTTATAGGGAAGACACGATCGATGACGTCATTCCTACAGCCACACCCCCAAACAGTTGTAAACACATACTAGGTGCACCCTAACTCCTACAGCGCCACCTGTGGTTAACTCCCAAACTGCAACTGTCATTTTCACAATAAAGAATGCAATTTAAATGCATTTTTTGCTGTGAAAATGACAATGGTCCCAAAAATGTGTCAAAATTGTCCGAAGTGTCCGCCATAATGTCGCAGTCACGAAAAAAATTGCTGATCGCCGCCATTAGTAGTAAAAAAAAAAAAAAATAATAAAAATGCAATAAAACTATCCCCTATTTTGTAAACACTATAAATTTTGCGCAAACCAATCGATAAACGCTTATTGCGATTTTTTTTACTAAAAATAGGTAGAAGAATACGTATCGGCCTAAACTGAGGAAAAAAAATGTTTTTATATATGTTTTTGGGGGATATTTATTACAGCAAAAAGTAAAAAATATTGCTTTTTTTTCAAAATTGTCGCTCTATTTTTGTTTATAGCGCAAAAACTAAAAACCGCAGATGTGATCAAATACCACCAAAAGAAAGCTCTATTTGTGGGGAAAAAAGGACGCCAATTTTGTTTGGGAGCCGCGTCGCACGACCGCGCAATTGTCTGTTAAAGCGACGCAGTCCCGAACTGTAAAAACACCTTGGGTCTTTAGGCTGCATATTGGTCCGGGGCTTAAGTGGTTAAAATTGAATTTAAAAAATTGAGGATTAGATAATTGCATTGGATTTTCTACTTTTCTGTCTTCTAACCAATAATATATGTGTGTATGTTTGTACGTATGAATATATATAATGTATGTGTGTATGTGTATATATATATATATATATATATATATATATATATATATATATATATATATATATATATATATATATATATATATATATATATTTACACACAGTTGGGTCCATATATATTTGGACACAGGCACAATTTGAGTTTTTTTCTGGCATATATTCAATATAGTTATATAATGGATATGGGCTGAAAGTGCACACTTTTGGGTTTAATTTGAGGGTATGTACATCCAAATCGGAGGAAGGGTTTAGGTATTGCAGCCACCCCCCCTTTTCCAAGGGACCAAAAGTAATTGCACAATTGAATCAAAAGCTGTTTCATGGCCAGGTGTGGGCTACTCCATTGTTATTTCTTCAGAATTTAAGCAGGTAAAAGGTCTGGTGTTGATTCTAAGGGTGTTATTTACTAAAGGCAAATCCACTTTGCATTACAAGTGCAAACTACACTTGAAATTGCACTGAAAGGGCACTTGGAAGTGCAGTCGCTGTAGATCCAAGGGGGACATGCAAGGAAAATAAAAACTAGCATTTTAGCTTGCACATGATTGGATAATAAAATCAGCAGAGCTTTCCCTCATTTCAGATCTTCCCCAAAGTGGATTTTCCTTTCGTAAATAACCCCCGAAGTGTGGTATTTGCATTTGGAGACTATTGCTGTGAACTTACAGTAGGTGACCGCGATATTGTGTCAATCTCGCTCCTTTTCTCGGCGAGATTGACCACCTACGAGCCCCGTCGCGGGAGCCAGCTCGCCGCAAAGGGGAAAAGGCCGACATAGAAGCGAAGGGGATCCGGCTTGGATTCCCGCCAATTCTGGATGCCGTGTTTGGTATGAATCATGAGGGGGAACTCCATGCCAAATAAAAAAAACAAAAAAAAACGGCATGGGTTCCCCTCCAGGAGCATACCAGGCCCTTAGGTCTGGTATGGATTGTAAGGAGAACCCCCCTACGCCGAAAAAACGTTCCCCCAATAATGTTCTCCCACAATCCATATCAGAGCACGCTGCCCGGCGTGGGGACGAGTGAGCGCCCCCCCCCCCCCCCCGAGCCGTACCAGGCCGCATGCCCTCAACATGCGCCCTGCGGCCCCCCTACCCCAAAGCACCCTGTCCCCATGTTGATAAGGACAGGGCCTCTTCCCGACAACCCGGGCCCTTGGTTGTCGGGGTCTGTGGGCGGGGGGCTTATCGGAATCTGGGAGCCCCCTTTAATAAGGGGGCCCCCAGATCCCGGCCCCCCACCCTAGGTGAATGAGTATGGGGTACATCGTACCCCTACCCATTCACCTGAAGGAAAAGTGTCAATAAAACAAAAACACAACACAGGTTTTTAAAATCATTTATTAGTCAGCTCCGGGGACCTCTCCGCTCTCTGGGGGTCGTCTTCTGACTTCGGGGGTCGTCTTTCGTCTTCTCCGGTGTCGTCTCGGCGCTCCCCGGTTCTTCTCCGGTGCCTTCTTCGGGGCTGGCCGTCGCTATCTTCTTTGAAGCTCTTTTACTAGCGGCAACCAGCCCAGTCTTCTTTGTCGCCTTCTGCCTCCCACTTTAAAATGGATCATCACCATCCAACAGGATCAACTGGTACAGGGGCTCCAACACAGGTCATAAAACACAAGAACAGCAGTAAATAGTGTAATCCTGTTTATTTACCGCAAAGTTGCCCATACACCAGAAGACCCCTTAAACCTAACTACGTTCATCAATAATAATCACATAAGCATAAAAGAGTGACCCAAGAGGGCACTATCGTCAGTATACATCCGTCCAGGAGAAAGCGTGCCTGGTGGGCATTGATAGGTGGCACTTGTGGGGATTGATAGGGGGCACACATGGGCATTGATAGGTGGCACTGGTGAGCACTGTGGGCATTGCAGGTGGCACTTGCAGGGGGTACTAACTTTACGGAGGATGCAGATTTGCCTCCTTCCTCCTCGTGACCGATGTCCCTTACACATGAGCAGGTGAACAGCTTTTTTTTTTCTTTTTTTTCCTTGCGCTATCAGCGCGAGGAGAGAAAAAAAACGATTACCGGCTTTTGTTTACATCACGTGATCAGCTGTCATTGACTGACAGCTGATCACGTGGTAAGGGGCCGGGACCGTCATTCGGCTATATCGCGGGCGCCAAGTGGTTAAGGATGAGCCAAGGCGTGTTCTCAACCCGGACCTGCAGAGCCTGCTCGGAAGTCAGCACTGGGACAGCGCTAATAGCAGGCAATGCCCCTTTTTCCGGACCTGCGGCTGCAGAGATCGAAAAATGTCTCACTGCCTGTGATTAGCGCTGTGCAGTGGCAACTTCCTGGCGGGCTCTGCATGTGCAGGTTGCAAACATGCCTGAGCTCATCCTTACTTTTAATAAACACAGAACCGGTTGGAACTCCGCTTTAAGCAATTATAGCAACAGTTCTTTTCCTTTTGAAGTAAATATTTTACATAAATAAACATAGAGAATGGTAAACACGCCCGTCAATGTTGAATTGTTTATCTTTGCTGGAAAACTTGATCTGTTATAGGAAGTTGAAAAATAACAGACTTACCTCCTGGATCACCAGGTAAAAATAAAGGAAACAAATAATTTTAAAAATGCCGCCTCCGCGTTTAAGGATTGGTAGGCTGCAATATATTACATTTTTGCTTTTGGGTTTACATGCACTTTAATCTTTTTTTTCTGATTTTATTACAACTTTAATTGCCTATTAAGCAATTTATTTTGCCTCAGTAAGAAACCTAGCACCAGTTAAACTAAGTTAAATATGTTAAGTGGCACAATGTGTTTAAAGTTCAAGTCTCTCTGATAATAGTTGGAACACACAGTGGGAGCTGAGATGTTTATGTCTAAGAAATCCCACCGCACATTCCCCCCTATGTCTTATAAACCTGACATTAAAGTTTAATTACTCCATCAAAAGTGTGCAGGAAAACCTGGTCCAATTGGGGGGAGCAGATTATCTTTTCCCTCCAGAATCATTAACTAAATGAAGTGCATCCAGGCACAAAACTGTTTAATCTGGAAAAAAGTTGACTCTAATTACTTGTACAATATTGAACCTTAGGGAAATCTTTGTTTTAGTCCCCATCTACTTATAACCTGGAAGGAGTTGGCCTATAATTCTCCCAGCTGATTGGAGCTAAAGACTCCTGTATAACCTGGCAGATGGAGACTCATGGGGAAAGCTAGGACCTAGCAGCTGTCGTGATACAAGTTGTCATATAGTTTACTGTATATCTGGATATCTACAGTATTGCAGTGTGAAGATTATTCCTTTTAATGTCACTATTTTACCTGCCAGGCCGTATCCTAAAGGAGATGAACGGAAGAAGGCTTGCCTGAGTGCTCTGTCTGAAGTAAAAGTCCAGCCAGGTAAGGCTCATATGCATTGTGTTGATCATGTCTACGTACATGCCAAAAGGGCATAAGGCTCTTAAATGGGGGGGGGGGGTCCTGCAGCTGGACAAGTAAGTGCTCTTGGTAGCCCTGCTGGTATCCCTGGATATCTAGTTGCTACATCCCCCCCTTCAATCCCCATCCCCACTTCACTACTCCTTTTCATCCCCTTTTGGTTCAGACAACTTGGTCTTGTACTGGTCAATGTACTGGAACTGCAGGCGGCTTGACTGTCTCTCCTGCATTGGTTGACACACTTGTAAGGTATCCCTGTAAGGGTTCAGCCAGAAAATTCCACAGCCTTGGCATACATAAATCATTAAGGAGACACCAGAAGTTGGCCAGGAGGAATCTGATCTGGTCATGGGCGGAGCTATGTTCGTGGTTCACATTCCAGGAGTGGAAAATTGGCAGGTGTACTTTGTGGTGGAGTAGCTTATGGGCAATAACTTGCATATAAGCCTTAAAAACGGGGACTTTTGATTTTTCATGTTCGGGTCCCATAGACTTTAATAGAGTTCACAGCTCAGGTCTGAACTTTTTCTCTGTTCGGAAGTTATATTGCGAACCGAACCGAGGGGTGTTCGGCCTATCACTACCTCTGGGATGATTTTTCCTTAATTCTCTTTATTTGTAATGGTCATACAGGGAAACGGGTAGAACAGTTGTCCAGGAGACTGGAAGGTACAGACAGTAATTTTACCTTTGTCAGATGCTCTAACCCACAGGTGTCGAACACAAGGCCCGCTGGCCGAATCCGGCCCTCCAGGCCATTTCATGTGGCCCTTGCACCTCTCCTGCAGCTGCAGCTCTAGTCATCCTCCAGACCCTTACTTTCTGCTTTCAAGCAATGCATCTAACTTTTTCCCAGCAGCAGCATAATGAAAGGGGGGTGCACTGTGATGTAAGGGAGAGTGGGTGACTCAACTTCTGATGGTGGGGTGGCTCTTGACATCTAATGTAATAGGAGGGCATGCGCTGGACATCTAATCTTACAGATACAACCGGCCCTTTTGAGGACAATCATAATGCTGATGTGGCCCACAATAAAATTTAGTTTGACACCCCTGCTAATCCTTCAACACTCTGCTGCCTTTATATCCCCTCTTTCTTCCATTGAGGGTATATCTTCCCAATGTTGCACACAGCAATTAAAACCAAACAGTGGCACTAACCGTTCTCCGCTTTAAATTTAACTGGAGTTGGATTTAAAGTAGAACTATAGGCAAAACTTTTTTTCATTTTGGATAGAGCAAGGGAGGGTTATAACCCATATCAGTTCTTTTTTTCCCATTGGGGAGATTTCCCTTCACTTCCAGTCCTATAGCCCAACGGGAAGTGAGAGGAAATCTCTCCAAATAAAGGGACTACCTTGTGGACCCCCCCACCCAGGTCACAAGAACTAGTGTTCCTTTTGGAAGATATCCTCTCTATTACCTATTATCTCCTTAACAGGAGCACAGACCGCAATAAAAACTGACAGGTTTTCAAATCCCTCTCTACTTTATCGGGAAAAAAAGAAAACGTTTTACCTTTCGTTTATTTCACTGTAGTCAGACCTATACTTTTGATGGGTATCTGAGCTTTACTTTTTTGATGCACTAATAATATTCCTATATGTGCTTAAAATCAGTACAACTTTGTGGTGCATGATCTTCATTTGCTTCAATTTGTAGGTTGTTATCTGCCTAGTAATCCAGAGGCCATCGTCTTGGATATTGATTACAAATCTGGAACTCCCATGCAGAGGTGATATATGTAGAAAATTATTATTTCTTTTTTCTCATTTTGACAAAAGTATTAATATGTGTACAGTATTTTAATGCATTGACTTTAAAAAATACATTGTTATATCCAGATGGTAAAAAGAGAAACTATAGTGTATAAAAGTAAAAAAAATTGAGTTTGAGAATCTGTTCCCTATTTTGGTAATTTATTGAATGTACAGACATTTAAATGCTCCCTCTAGTGGTCATCTGGATGTCATGAAATTAGGCTATTGGTGCCATTGCTGACTTGCTTTTGAAGGTGAACATTTTGAGGCTTTCCCAACTACTCAGTGAGTCACTAATCTAGAATAAATATTTGACTTTTTACTGGTTGCATGCTTGTTCCAGACTAGTCACTTGTTGCTTAGCAAAGCAATGATAAAAATTACAATCCCTGAGCACGTTTCTATCCTAAAAGGTATCCTTTAGTGGGGATTAACAAACTCTGTTTCTGTCAGTAAATTTTGTTTTGTGAGAGTGGAACATCAAGATGCATCTCTACTAATCAGGCCCTGCTTATGCTGCATAACAAACAAATATGGCTGTGTTTTATAGAAAAAATTATTTACATTAGGATGATCATAGTGTGTGCGTGTGTGCGTGTGTGTGTGTGTGTGTGTGTGTGTGTATGTGTGTATATATATATATATATATATATATATATATATATATATATATATACACACACACACACGTAACTTTAAAAGTTGTGGTGATTTTTATATGTTATTTTACATTACTGATTTTGTTCTTCTCGACTTGCCCTGGTCCCCAACCTGCGAATCTCAGCAGTATGTATTGGGAACGTTGATTAGGGTAATGGCATTGATCTCTTCTAGTCTCAATTAACATGTTCCAAAAATGTACATGTCCTCACTCTCTGACCCTCATTTTTGCTATTAGGTCTGCAGTTTCTGACGGTTCTTTCAAGCATTACATATATTTAACATTATGTGCAGCCCCTTGGTGATGCCAGGGGCCGCATTTAAGGCCCCCTTTAGCTCATTCGTGGACAACTACTGGGCTAGAGCTAACCCAAGTGGTCAAAAACTGTGCACCTGCCCTTCACTTCACAAGGTAAGATGCACTTGTGAGCAGTTGGTGATTGGGCATACCAATAAATAAAAGCAGGTGGTGCAGCTTTGTTGTGCCTATTCCAGTCAATGTCAGTGGCAAGGAAGGGGGCTACTATATTGCTTAAAGTAAGGTTAAAGCCTAATTTTTTTTTTTAACCTTGAAGTTGTAAAGGCAGGTTTTTTATCTTAATACATTCTATGCATTATGAAAGGAAAAAAAAAAATCTAAAAATCTGTGTGTAGCAGCCCCTCCCCCCAGCACCCCCTAATTACTTACCTGAGCTCCATCTCTGGAGACATGGCAGCGGTTCCATTGGCTCGTGCATCTGTCAATCAAAATCAGTTGGCCAATCAAGGGAGAGAGGGGGGACGGCTGGGGCAAGGCTCTATGTCTGAATGGACACACGAAAGCTGTGACTCGGCTCGGGTGCCCCCATAGCAAGCTGCTTGCTGTGGGGGCACTCGACAGGAGGGAGGGGCCAGGAGCAGCGAAGAGGGACCCAAGAAGAGGAGGATACAGGCTGCTTTGTGCAAAAAACAATGCACATAGGAGGTAAGTATAACATGTAAAATATAGACCAATGTGCCGCACTGTCCACTCTACACAAATTCTGTAGTACAACAAATATATATACATCCAATGCAGATTGAAATCAATATCGTGAATAATACATTCTATTAAGTGCTGACGTGCTAGTGAGATAAATTATAATTTCTGAATCATTTAAGTGTAGTAAACACAAATTATCAAAAAAAGTCCTTATAACATTTTCCATGTAGTTTAAATTTTGTGATCCTTATAAATATTTTTTTTGTAGTGGAAACTTTGTGATGGTGCTCCAAACGTAATCCAAACGTATCAAACTCATGCCCCCCTCCCCCCTTTGTGGTTCTCCTGACCTCACGGCATGTGACCGCATACTTAAGTTTGGTCTAACAATGCAGTTGAACCACCTCTGGGCTCTATGATAAATAGGCTCTGCTGGATCCTGGGTTATTCAGTGATGTGATCCTCGGTACATATATGAAAAGATATGGCTGGATAGTGCTTTATCGTTTTAAACAAATGTATTAAAATATAATCATCCAGGGTACTCACACACTGTGGATGCTTCAGTGCTCCACTCTATATCTGACAGAGATAATAAAAATCCAATAAGGTTGTATGTCCCTCCGCTCCTCCTCCACTGCTCGTGTTGGCATTGGAGTTGCTTCCTACACTGTCCTGTCCACACCCCAATGTGTGTCGACACAGGGATGATGTATTTTCCTCAGGGGGAAACAATTGGGGAGAGAACAGTGTAGGAAGCAACTCCAATGCTAACACGAGCAGCGGAGGAGGAGCATTGTTATTTTGACAACAGGATGAGCTGATATCAGACTACATTGATCAGAGACTGCAGCTGCTGATCGAAAAAACATATTTCCAGTATGTTCCTGTAACGGTCACCAACGTTTACGATCTTCCATTCATCTCGTGGTCGTTCCCTCAGGAACACCTCTCGCGTACGGTACTGTGTCCAGTACATCTCTGTGGAGTTGCCGGCAGATCACATCCTCCCAGCCGAGCATGGTGCGATCCGTCGCTGGTCCCTGATGTTTCTTCCGCATGCCTTGCAGCCTCCTCCCGAACTCCGCTCTCATGCTGGCTGGTTCCCGTATCACTCCTCGGTGGCTGCCCAGATCTTGAATCCTGGTGGTGGTTTGGATGACCTGGACTGCAGGAGACATCTGACTGCTGCCACCACTGTGACGGATCTCAGATACCCCAGGTGGGCACATCCGCCAGACCTGTGTCTCCTGTCCTCCAAACGCACCCGCAGCCTGAAGATTCGCCATATCCAGCCCTTAACCCCTCAATCACGAGACAATCCACACAGGTGTTGAGGGTTAAACATGCAGAGCACAAACTGTTTATTAAAAATCCAAGACATACAGTTTTACACACAGTTAGGGACACTCCCCTTAGCCTTGTCAAAGAAGGGAGGAGGACAAGGAACAACCAATGGGAACTGAACATTTGTACATTGAAACAGGCTACAGATAAACATAATGAGATTATGGTAAGCAGGCAGCCTCTCAATACACATCCCCTGCGGAGATACAGTCCTGATCAAAAGTTTAAGACCACTTGAAAAATGGCAAAAAAATCATATTTTACATTTTTGGATCTTAACAAGGTTCCACGTAGAGCTTCAACATGCAACAAGAAGAAATGAGAGTGAGACAAAACATTTTTTGAGCATTCAGTTTAATGAAAACAACAAATAAACTGAAACAGGCTGTTTTTCAGCTGATCAAAAGTTTAGGACCACACCTCCAAAAAAAAACTAACCCCCCCCCCCAAAACAGAAATCCAACTTCCAAACATGAACTCAGTAATGAGTAGCTCCACCATTATTGTTGATCACTTCAAAAATTGGTTTTTGGCATGCTTTATGCAAGCGTTTCCATGAGGTGAGTGGGAACATTTCTCCAAGAGGTGAAGACAGCCGCACGAAGGCCATCTACTGTCTGGAACTGTTGTCCTTTTTTGTAAACTTCCCTTGCCATCCATCCCCAAAGGTTCTCAATTGGATTTAGATCAGGGAAACACGCAGGATGGGCCAAAAGAGTGATGTTATTCTCCTGGAAGAAGTCCCTTGTCCTGCGGGCATTGTGTACTGTAGCGTTGTCCTGTTGAAAAACCCAGTCGTTACCACACAGATGAGCGCCCTCAGTCATGAGGAATGCTCTCTGCAACATCTGGACATAGCCAGCGGCCGTTTGACGCCCCTGCACTTCCTGAAGCTCCATTGTTCCACTGAAGGAAAAAGCACCCCAGACCATTATGGTGCCCCCTCCACTGTGGCGCATAGAAAACATCTCAGGTGGGATCTGCTTGTCATGCCAGTAACGTTGGAAACCATCAGGACCATCAAGGTTACATTTTTTCTCATCAGAGAATAAAACTTTCTTCCACCTTTGAATGTCCCATGTTTGGTGCTCTCTTGCAAAGTCCAAACGAGCAGTTCTGTGGCGTTCATGGAGACAAGGTTTTTGAAGACTTTTTTTTTGTTTTTGAAGCCCTTCAGTCTCAGATGCCGTCTGATGGTTATGGGGCTGCAGTCAGCACCAGTAAGGGCCTTAATTTGGGTCGAGGATCGTCCAGTGTCTTGACGGACAGCCAATTGGATCCTCCGGCTCAGTGCTGGTGAAATTTTTTTGGGTCTTCCACTTGACTTTTTTGTTCCATAACCCTCAGGATCATTTAAGACATTCCAAATGACTGTCTTACTGCGTCCCACCTCAGCAGCGATGGCGGGCTGTGAGAGACCCTGCTTATGCAGTTCAGCAACCCAACCACGTTCAAAAAGGGATTTTTTTTTGCCTTTGGCATCACAACATGTGACTACCTGACAGAAAATGACAATGAATCCACATCTTTGCACAGATTTGGCCTTTTAAAGGCATGTGGTCCTAAACTTTTCAGTTTAATCGTTATTTTCAATTATTTAAATGCTCAAAAAATGTTTTGTCTCGCTCTCATTTCTTCTTGTTGCATGTTGAAGCTCTACTTGGAACCTTGTTAAGATCCAACATTGTAAAATATGATTTTTTGCCATTTTTCAAGTGGTCTTAAACTTTTGATCAGGACTGTACGTCTCCAGTCCAGACCATTGTCTGTGTCATGAACCAACACAATTAGACACAGCAACATGGGGGGGGGTGTGGGGGAGAAGGCATGTAGCATTACATTACATTATCTCAATGCCAGCTTGTCTTCAGGTCTCCAGTATTCTGGGCCATAATCTGTGGTTAACAGGCCCGCCCACAGTCCCTTCCAAAACACACAGTGACAGTGGGTTCTGTCACAGTTCCTATGTTAACAGAAGTTAATCAAGCGTTTGACTTCCGGTGAGCAGGGGACAAATTTCAATCAGTCTACAGCCAGCTTACGAAGAACTAATATGGTTGTCCCATGTTGTACATAAAAAATTACAAATTACACATAGGGACTAGGTTTTTAAAACATTAACACACACAAAACGACTTAAATCATTCTAATCTGGTTTTCATGTATATGTAAAATGACGTTAAATAGGTTAGACATTTGTCCCCTCAAAAGGGAAAAATATATATTTTTTTACAAAATACCTTTGCCATGTATTTGCAGTGCGGCAAAAGCGCCATATCTGGCAAAGTTCAAGGTGAAGAGATGTGGAGTGAGTGAGCTGGAGAAAGAAGGTAAGTGTCAATTACTACAGTCACCTGTTTCGACCTTTTAAGCCCTGTACACACGATCGGATATCTGATGGAATCTAATCCGATGGATTTTTTTGTCAGATACCCGATGAAGCTGACTTTCATCAATCTTGCCTACACACCATCGGTCAAAAATATGACCGTGTCCAAACGTGGTGATGTAAAACACTACGACGTGCTGAGAAAAATTAAGTTCAATGCTTCCGAGCATGCGTCAAATTGATTCTGAGCATGCATGGATTTTTGACCGATGGACTTCCACACAGACAATCTTTATTTTTCTATCGGTTTTTTATCCATAGGAAAAGTTTAAAACATGTTCAATTTTTTTTTTTTAACTGATGGAAAACAAACCGATGGGGCCCACACACAACGGTTTGACCGATGAAAACAGTCCATCGGTCTGTTTTCATCGGACAAACCGATCGTGTGTACATGGCTTAACACTTCTACTTATTATGCATGCTGCACCCTCTTTCTTTCTCAGGCCTTCGTTGCCGCTCTGACTCCATAGATGAAAGTGAAGAGGAAGGTGCTGATAAAAAAGTTTGCTGGCAGGCAGCCATATTTAAAGTTGGCGATGACTGCAGACAAGTGAGTATAAAATATTTGATAGGCGTATTGATAGTGTCTTAACAGACATAGGGGATGACCCAGTGGTGTACAGACTTCCCATTGGAATAATAGGGGGGCAATTGGATTTGTGAAGGGCGGAGATATTAGAAGACTTGGTGAAATAAAGTATAAGCCTTACCAGAGCTGCTGGGTCAGGGCACTGGGGCCCACTATGGGCAAGTGCAGCTTGGGGCAACTGTAAAATAAAAATTGTAATTAATGCATCCCAAACTGCAATAAACACTGAGTTTGGGTAGCTGTGCCACCCCTGGCGACCCTGTTATAGGCTACAGCCTATGCTTTGCAGAAATTTGCTCTTGGCCACAGCAGACCAGGAACTTGATTGAGCTCAGATATCTCACTGAGGTACATGAAACTGGTGGTTTACATTTCCAGCATCTACCAAAAACATACTATAAGTTTTGGGTAACCTAGCTTTTTAAATAAGGTAACACAGACGGTTCCTTCCCTGCATAATAAAAAGCTGTATAGCTGTAATTCACAAACCAAATTAATTCTGAGACAGAATTTGCAGAGAAAGCTACAAGCAGGCATTTTTAGATTTTTATTCTTTTGAAAGACATTTTGTGACTTGTTCCTCCTATTATAGGACATGCTAGCTCTGCAGATCATAGATTTATTCAAGAACATCTTCGAACTTGTTGGGCTCGACCTCTTTGTCTTTCCATATAGAGTGGTGGCAACAGCTCCTGGTGTGAGTATATCATCCAGCTTGAGATCTGTTTGGTGTATTTTTTCATTTATTTTTTCTTGCTGGTTGTTTTTAAACTATATTCTAAAATGCAGCATGTTTTTATGAAGGCCACAGATAAATCTTTTTCAGTAAATATAATCCTGACGCATGTTCTAATGTTATAGCTTTAAGTAAAATTTATAATTGTATGGATTTCTGCATGAATGACTAAATTGTGATGTGGTCTTCATCTAATTGATAATAAATAACGACTGTCTTATTTGCAAGGTAAACAACATCTTATATTGTCGTGACTTTAGTGAGGAAAACATTTTACGGCTTAATCACACATAGTATGGTGACCTTCATTTTTTGATTGGGTCACTTTCACACTGGGGCGATGCTCGCGTTAGTGGTTAAGCACTGCTCATTTTAGCAGCACTTTACCACTGTTATGGCAGCGCTTTGGTGCCACTTTTCAGGTGGTAGTGAGGTGCTTTTAACCCCTAAGAAGGGGTTAAAAAGGGGTCAAAAGCGCCCGTGATGAGTCGCTTCCGAAGTGCTTTTTAGGCGTTTCAGAATCGGTGCCCATTCATTCCAATGGGCAGGGGCAGTGTGAGAGTGGTGTATACACTGCTCCTACACCGCCCCAAAGATGCTGCTTGCAGGACTTTTTTTTCCTATCCTGCAAGCGCACTGCCCCAGTGTGAAAGCACTCAGACTTTCACACTGATGTGGCTTGAGAGGCAGTTTTCAGGTGCTGTTTTTAGGGCTAAAATGCCTGAAAACTGCCTCAGTGTGAAAGGGGTCTAAGGGCTTGTCCTTCTAGGACTGCCGATAGGGTAGCTTGGGTAGTAAACAATGCCAGTGTTCGGATTACAAAGAGAAGATACTCTTCGCTTACCATCATTTAGGATCATAAAGCAATAAACACACATTTTTATTATGCCCACCAGGCACCCAGAATGATCAGCTTTGCTATAGTAGGAAAGCGCTCCTCCACCTGCTTCCCCTGGGTGTGAGCGTGCGTTCTACGGAGCAGAAATTACGTATAGGCCATAGCTCCGCCCAGCTTGTTTTGTCAAACCAAGTTTGATGAAAAGGCTTTGATAGTGGTACACCTAAACGTTTGAGGAAATTGTGAAAATAAAGTGTGTCTATCAAGTTCAACTCTTCAGAGTCAGTTCACACTAGGGCGACACGACTTCCAGCGCGACTTTCAGAGGCGACTCCGACACGTCTTGAGCATGAACCACAGGGCGATCTGGGGCGATTTACAACACGACTTGAAATCGTCTAGAGGACAGGAGACTTTCCAGTGGCCAATCAAACAACAATCAGCTCTAGGGGAGGGAGGGGGGAGGGAGAGGTTTGCCTGAGAAATGTATGTTATCTTCCTGGAAAGTCGCTTCAGTTAACACAGTGATCAGACTTGGATCAGACTTGGAGGCGACTTCCATTGAAATCAATGGGTACAAATCGCCTACAAGTCGGATTGAAGTAGTACAGGAACTTCTTTTGAAGTCGGAGCGTCTCGAGTCGTGTGTATTAACACCGCTCCCATTCACTTGCATTGTTTTTCTCGACAGCGCGACTTGGGACGACTTGAGGCGACTTCAAGTCGGATCCCAAGTCGCCCCAGTGTGAACCGGCTCTTACAATTACTTCAGTTTTGATTTACATGAAACAAAACAAAACTGCTTTCAAATTTTTGTTAGTGTTTGTTTATTTTTAATAACAGCAATCAAAGTATTTTAGTAATTGTTCACATCTGCACAGTTAATTCTAGTGTATATAATTATTTTTGCCATTTTGAACATTCTAAAATACAGAATTCCATCCAAATGTTATATGACAAATCTTTTCAGTCTTGGATCAAAGGTCCTGACATTTTCTTGTCGAATTTCCCTATACAGTTGAAATTGTATAAACCCCTCAGTGATTGCAAACTGTCCAAGTTGCTCAGTAAATGAATCCCGACCAATTAAACTCCTACTAAAGTTAGGATGAGATTTTGATGTCGGTGAGCAGTGTTTTTGTTTTCTCCAGAAACAACAGCATGTACATTTACAAAGAAGTTCAACCTATCCATCCAAACTACAATGTTCTGTTATTGTTGTGAGACATCTAGGTGGTTGGCAAACATGAATTGCAACAGTGCAGATATATGAATCTCACACTTTTTTGTTGTATTGCAGTGCGGGGTTATTGAGTGCATTCCAGATTGCACCTCAAGAGATCAGCTCGGCCGTCAGACAGATTTTGGCATGTATGATTACTTCACTCGCCAGTATGGGGATGAGTCTACCCTAGCATTTCAGAAGGTACTGTTTCTAAGTTAACGTTTCCAATACATTCAATTGTATCTGCACAGGTTGTCATTTAAATTCTTCTGGTTTAAGTATTATATATCTCTACAGAATTTTTGATGTGTGCTTTTGACTTGTATTTGATGTGGTTTTTCATGCTTGCACTAGTTATCAGCTGATTAATGAAATACCTATTGTAAACATAGTCAAGTCAGTAGGCAGAAGCTGCAGTATATAATTCGAGATTTTCCTAGCTTGTGACGGAAAATATTGATTATATGAAGACAGGAGGCGAGTATCTTATGCATTATCTTTCTTTAATAATGCCCATAGCAGAAATACAGTAAACATTTATTGTAACTTAAAAGAAAAAATTCAAAGAACTACCCTTCCCAGCAGTCCCTGGGCCAGCGTAGCCCCTCCCAGACCGTAGTCTATATAAGGGACTGTCTGAGGTAACCTATTCCTCTTTCTTCATGCGAATTAGTGTAAACAGGAACCGAAAGTCCAATTAGACATCTCCGCGGCTGCCGGGAACCTTCCGACCGGAACACAACATCTGAATCTGGAGGAAACGAAAGGACAAGGCCAACACAGACCAACTTCATCCGGACCAACTTCATCCCAACGGGGACTATAGGAAAACCAAAACCATTCGGAGCCGACCGGTCAGTCGTCTTCAGGAACATGGACCAACGGATTCAGTCAACGGCATCCCGACTCCGGATCTGGAACGTAGTAGGAGCCTCCATCTGCGGTGAACTAAACCCATGGATCGAAACGGAACAGCAATCCCGACGGGGTTAGTGAAAACGAACTGCCGGGGCGTACCAGCCTCCGACTTGCAGGGTGTGTGGTTCAACAGTCTAGAACGAGAGAGAGACAACCTCGTGACAGGGTTGGGTCGGGAGGGAAGATACTCGCCTCCTGTCTTCATATAATCAATATTTTCCGTCACAAGCTAGGAAAATCTCGAATTATACCTCAGACAGGAGGCTCATATCTTATGCAAGTTCAAAGCTATAACAATGCATATATAGATGATAACAAATGAAAAAACTACAAAATTGATATAGATATGTGTTCCTCCGATCCAAGCAGAATTGGCAGAAAGCAATCGTGGTTACCAGTCTGCCGCTAGCCGTAAATCCTATAGGGAGCCGCCCGGGGTGATGACCTAGGAGCCACCGCTCCTCTGGAGGGGTGGGCGCCCAACGGGGTTACGTAAGACCCTGCCATTTCCATGATTGATCGTACCCCTCTGGCTAGCGTAGCTGAGGAAACCGGAAACTGAGGTTTAGCGTAGGAATGAGGAGTAGGAAGAGATGCGAAGATCACAGTGGGACCGTGAAGGACTAAGAAATCCGTAGACAACGGAGTACGATGTGCGGGGAAGAACGGGTAGAAAAAACCGATGAAGTCCCGCCGCTGTCCTACGCACGACGGAAAAACCCTGACTCTCCGAGGCGGGATCCGACGCCTGGAATGGCCAACGTCGTGACACCCGATATGCGTCTGACGGAATCAGACACGAGGGGGCAGTAGCTCAAACGACAATAACCTCCGACAGAGTGAGATTGTCCCCCCAGTCCTGGCGCGTGGTCAGGACCACTGATCACCTCCCAATAGCGTTGATACCCTGGGTGTGATGGGCGTTGAAACTTAACGCTTACTAAGTCGGTACACCATGGGTGTTATCCCACCGGTAGTAAGTCTACAAGGGAGCGGTAGTCCGAGTTCGCAGTGCGGAAGGTGCAGGGGAGCTATAGGACCTCCCGGACTCAAACGAGTCCACCAGGTAGTTGGTCATCTCAGACGAACGCCTTCATGAGGTTAACTTGTCGTTGATCACCAACTAACCCAGAGTCCTCCGGATGATCGAAATGTATATCTAGTCCCAAGGCCTAGATCAAGGCAAGTGGAACCCCCGTTATAAAAGAAAAGGTCGCTGTCCGTGACCGACACCCCGAAAACCCAACCATGCGAAGAGAAGTAGGACGTGCGTCGTGAATAGAGGGTGCAGATCCCCGTACAGACTGGGGAGAGAAAGGATCCCATAAGGGAGCAAGGGCCAGGAACACTGACCGGTGCAGTCGTCAGTCGATGGAATTGGGCGGGTAACGAGAATTCCAATCTAACACCATAGCGGAAGTGCCTGGGGTACATTTCGCAGCTGGAACGATGTCGCGTTCCAGGCAGAAATGTCAGAGATCTTGCTAGATCTGTTAGGATTTTGGGTCAAGGACCCCCCAAGCGAAGGTCGTACTGGACCGCGGATACGGTGTCCATACGCAAGAACACACCGTAGGTGGACGTGTGTGGCATTAGAGTCCTGATGGCAAGGCGGTCGTCAGGATTTCCACGTGTGAACGTGCAGCAGAGACTCCGCTGTGGGCCACGCCCCTCCTGTGGACGAGGGACCGCATCGAGTACCCCAACCGAGGTGGTTGGCAACCTATTCCAAGATGAATCCGTCGTGGAGTTGCAGGTGGACCTGCCGTGCCGTCTGTCGACCTGACGTAGCCACCACCGTAGTTCAATTATGGCTTCCGTGTCCAGAGTGACGACGTCTGCACAGTGAAGCTCCTGGCAAAGACGTAGGGACTGAGACTCTGAAGGTCTCGATAGTGAAAGAAGCTGGACAAATGGCCTGGATTAACGCCAGAAACAGGCCAACCAGGCGAGCCAGTCCGCATAAGGATACCCGTCGTTAGCCCAGCACGATACTGACCTCGTGCAGATGGCGGCCAAGTGGTCATGGGTAGCCGAAGGAGCACTAGGTTGGTGTCCACCAAGAACCCTAAAACTCTACCTCCTGAGATGGGGAGAGGATAGATTCCCCGTGATCTATGGGGGACTGTCCCGGAGGCGTGTTCGTTCGCCAGGCGAGGGGTACGAGCCATTAAGAGTAGGTCGTCCAAGTAGATAATCAACCTCACCCTTTGTGTCGCAGAATGTCGTCACTGTATACGGTAATTACGAGAGATTTCTCAAGTTACTACCGGGCGATAACCGCCCTCCTTTCCTGACCAGGAAGACGTTGTTGGGGAAACCCGGGGAGAGCGGGTCCGTCTCCACTATCGTTTGGGTGAACCAGAGGCCCTGCAATTCGTTGTCTATTAGGGCGGTGTTCAGGTCTGAAGACCGAGGAAAGAGGGACTAGGTCCATCTCCGGTCCTATAATCCTGATAGACCGGCACTGTACCGTGTTAGACTTTGATGACGTTTGGGCTCATCCGGGATGGAATAGAGACCTACCGTCTTGGAATATCTTAATCAGCGTGATCCCGACTAGCCTGCCCTCGGTGGTCGGACCGGGGTCTGATTCGGCTAGGTGAGACAGCTGGGGAACAAGCCACGTTAAGATTCGAGCGGCGGTGTCCAGTCGGACCCGTAGTGTCCACGCATCCCAGGAGGCGACCGCCCGTTGGGCCCAGCCCCGATTTGGGAGAGGTCAGTCGGCTGTTCAGCGGCATGGCCTGCTCAATAAGGTGTGGGATGATGGTGATAGGTCCCAAAGATCCAAGGCCCTGGTCTGTATGATCCGAAGGACCTCTCTATTCCCAGCTTGGGGGATTTCCCGTGTATGGTGGGATACCCCCAGGGTATGGGGTTCACCTCGGGAGTGTGCACAGCCATAAATGGTAAAGGAAGGGGGTTACGCCCTGAAAATGATTCGGTGAGTTTTTCGACCGATCTCCGGGTCCATTATGTGATATATTGGATCACCTCGGGCGGAGGTGCCCAGTCATCGGAGTGTGGATGGCATATCGCCCCCGGATCTATAATGGCTCTCTACGAGAATCCATAGAGTGTCACCCTGGGAACAGGGTTGGCGTCGTCATAGAGCGCCATGTGCCCACTGCCCTAACACTCATCATCATTCTCATCATCTACAACCTCAGACTCAAGGTGTTAGCCGCCTCAGACTCCGCGGACAACTCTGGAAGAGTCCACGAATGGGTCTGGCTTAGTCCGTCTAACGGATCGCTGCCTCTGCATGTGCATCTCCCCGAGGCTCGGGGGTCGGTCGGAGTCTGGGAGGGCAGTGGGTCGGCAGTCCGGGTAGGGTACTGCCTGGGACATATTATTTACTTCCCCTGTCGGGGAGTCAAGGGCCACAGAAACGTGGCAGCGTTTTGGAACGCCCAGCCCTTCTCAGGGGCGGTAGACCGTTGCCGGATGGTCCGGGCATATGGTGTGCAGGCGGGGGTAACCGACGCCATGGTCGTAAAGATTGGTCTACCGATCAGTTTTGGCAACTGTGTAACACTGTTGAGATTTGGCCTCCTAGGACTGTGTCCACCCTATCCGGGGGACCGGCATGAACAATGCCATGATATTCATTAAATTGTAGAATCTTTGTACAATTCAATACAATTTTTTATACATATTTGTATAATTTATTTATATAATGAATATATAATTTGTATAATCCATCTATAATTTATTATATGTAAAATTGAATAATGGATTTAGTTATATATTATAAGTAATAATATATATTAATAATAATATCATTAATAATAAATGTATTTATTCATTCATTCAATCCTTAGATAGTTATTTAATTCATTATTTATTAGGAGTATGTTGTAGGGAATAAATTCCCTGGAGATAAACATGCTATAATTTCTTTATTTAATTTATTGATTTATTGATCTATCTACATATTGATTATTTATTTATTAGGATAAATAAGGTATATGTTCTAGGGAATAAATTCCCCAGAAATATAATTTGAGTATATATTGAATTATTTATTGTAGATTCATTGGAATGAAATATATATATTTATATATATATATATATATATATCTGAAAAGATGTACTGCCATCTAGTGGTTGAAAGCATGGTGAAAACAGCAGCAGGTTCCTGGCTACGACACCGCTGGGAAGGACATCCTGCGGTGTGAGGGGAGCCTGACGAGATTCTAACTCCAGAGGCGAAGTCTCGCGAGACTACGGCCTCTGGAGTTCTTATTGGCCCGAGGTTGTGAGGGACGGAACGGTCGATGAGAACCGTTCTCCCCCGTCTCGCTCTCGATACCGAGAGAGGCACCGAAAGAGAGGAGAGGAGCGGCCGCGGCAGAGACCCCGCCCCCCACCTGAGCGCGCGAAGGGGAGCGTGGGGAGGGAGGGGGGTGGGTTTTTGGGGGGACAGTTGCCCAGGCATGGCGCCCGCCGAGGGAGCGAATGAAAAACAGCGCGGATCCCGCACGGACGCCGCAGTGCTCCAACGTCAAAGAAAGGGAAAAACCCGAGCAAAGAATCAAAGAATTGGAAACAAACAAACGTGGCCTCTCAAACATATCTGCCTGACACCGGTCCGGTGTCAGGCAGACAGAAATAAAGCGCAGAAACGGGGGATAGCAGGGAGAACCCCCAGTATTCCACATCTTCCAAAAACTACAGAACAATCAATTCCGACAAAATACCTGACACCGGGGCATTCGGTATCAGGGAGGAATTCCAGGGAAACTCCCCATGTTCCACAATACCTCAAACATATCAGTCAAGACTGAACAAAATCACCCGACACCGGGGCACTCGGTATCAGAGACCATATATACAATCAAACAATAAAGGTACATGAAACACCTATCTTGTAAATAATAAAGATACAAGAAGTACCTATCCTGTAAATAATAAAGGTACATGAAATACCTATCTTGTAAATAATAAAGGTACATGAAATACTTATCTTGTGTGCTCTGCCATGAGCAGAAAGAAAGAGGAATAGGTTACCTCAGACAGTCCCTTATATAGACTACGGTCTGGGAGGGGCTACGCTGGCCCAGGGACTGCTGGGAAGGGTAGTTCTTTGAATTTTTTCTTTTAAGTTACAATAAATGTTTACTGTATTTCTGCTATGGGCATTATTAAAGAAAGATAATGCATAAGATATGAGCCTCCTGTCTGAGGTATAATTAGAAATTACAGTGGCTAACTGAAATCCCTGTCTTACGTTTTGTATTTATTGCGGATTATGTATATGTGAATTTGATGCAGCGGCTAGGATTACTGGTACAACAGTAATGTCCTGGGTTAAGAATCAACTAGAAACCTACGTGTATGTGATTTCCATGTTCTTCCCAAATGTATTTGCTTTATTTGGTTCCTTTGGTTTCCACACTGCAAATTTTGCTAATTTGTAATGTGGTTTTATTCCTTGTTCTCTCTTTATAGGCCCGGTATAATTTCATCAGGAGCATGGCAGCCTACAGCCTACTGCTCTTCCTACTGCAAATTAAAGACAGACACAATGGAAATATCATGCTGGATAAATTGGGTCACATCATCCATATTGGTAGGTTTTCTTGTCAGATTTTTATTTCCTTCATTCATCTCTGTGTTTTTTTCCCCTTATGGTCAAGCTACATTTTGTGATATCATTTATTAGCAATTATTTACTGTGAGTAGTGGCTAAACAGATATAAAAAATAGGCTTTTTTTGTGTTAAAAGAGAAGTCCAGGATTTATTTTATTTTTTTAAAGAATCATACTTACCTAGGTGGATGCAGCATCTTTCCCCGCCGGCTCCAAGACTGAGAACCGAGCAGTCAAATACTGCTAATTGCTCGGCTCTCAGTGCTCTGTGAGCAGAAAGCTGGTAACTCTCTGCCAACCCCCCCCCCCCTCACGCTTACTGGAGCACTGGGATGTGAAGGGGGTGGGACCGGCCCTGTGATGTCACTGACAGTGAGCTTCAGCCCACTGTCTGTGATGGCCTTTCTCCAGCACCTAAGCTTGTATCTAACATGGTGATGTTGTTGTCCTCCCTTTCAATAGTCATGTCTTCGGGCCTGCCTTTGACACTTTCATTATCAATGCCACTGGCGCTTGGAGTGTGCTACTGCCTCAACACAGCAGGCATGTAGACAAGGTGGCTGAACCACCCTTCTTTGCTACAGCAGTAGTACCTTGAAGGTAGTCACAGCTTACCTTCTGGTGAGGCTTTAGATCCCAACGCAAGAGGTAATTTTTTCTCTGTTCAGCCTCCCACATGAAGGTGCGCTTCCACTTATAAATGGAGGGCTGTTTGTCCATCTTGCTGGGTCTTTTGGTAGTTTGCTGCCTCGGAATTTGGGTACTCAGATCTCACCCTATAGCCTCCACTCTAGACCCATAAGTCATGCACCTCCTTCAGATGCCGTGTACACTACACTGTTTACCTTTGTGATTTCTCTGATTGGTCATCTCAGTGTTGGTACAGAAGCCACTCAGGTTGGCTTCATTGGCGGGTAATGATCACAGCTGTTGGCAGAGGGGGAGCAGTACACAAGCAAGCACAAATTTCCCAGTACTCTTACCAGCTAGTCTGCAAAAATAAAACAAATTGACCCTATCTAACAATTCATGTTTAAAGGGTTTTTGTTGCACACATTTGCAAATATATGTAAAAGCCTCAGTGCCTACGTCAACGCTCCTCTGTGTACTGCGGTCCTAACGCTATATTTTTGAAAGTCTCCAAATTGGAGTATATCTAGCAGTGAATAATTAGGGGCAGGTTACATTGCCTGGTGCAAAGATTAGTGGAGTCCCAGGGAATATGCTGCTGTTTGTATTTTGGCCTTTCTTCTATCTGGTCTTGTCCAGCATCTGGCCCTGAGTACTTCTAAGGAACAAGTTTCTGCTTTGTCCATTCTCTTCTAGAAACCTCTCATTATACAATCCATAATAAAGACTTTAGTGGGTTGCTATAAATCTCCCAGTTCTGCTTCCTGTGTCACCTTAAGATCTCAACCTCTCTGTACTTCAGAGACCCTCTCTTTGAGCCAATTAGAGAAATCCTCTTGGAAGACCTCCACTGTAAGGTTTCCTTCCTGGTGACTATTACATCTATTAGGCCTGTTTCTATGCTGGTAGCTTTCTCTTGTAAAGAGTCTTTTCTTATTTTGCACAGGGACAAGGTGGTCTTTTGATCAAGACCTTCTTTACTCATGGTGGTTTTTCTGGTCCTCCTCAATAAGCATATCATCCTTCCTTCCCACTGTCCTGCTCCAAAACACACCAAAGACATTTCCCTACATCGCTTGGACCTTGTAAAGCTCTACCCTTGTAGAGGACATTCGGTCTACCGCTTCTCCCCACCATTTTAGGGTGGATCAGACAAGTTACTTCCAGGGCCCACACCCTTGACAGAGAAGTATGGACCCCCCCCTCTAAAGTATACTTAACGAGGAGGATGCAGCATCGGTCCACAGCCGGCTCTAACACTGAGAACACAGCGATCTAACACCACAGATCGCTCGGTTCTCACAAATACTGTTAGTCAGCAGCCGCTGAGAGGCTGAGCTGGGTCCTGGTCCAGGTACGTGGGCCTGTTTCTGACTTTCGACCAGCTTTTGTGACAGGACATAGGAGTGCAAAAGGAACTGCACTCCTGCGATCCACAGGAGAAGTACTTCTCTTTTAAGGAAAAAGTTCTCCCAATTCCTATTCCAGATTCTATCAGATCAGGTGTCCCTTTCACTTTCCAGCATCAAGCATCTATATCCCAGATTTGCAAGGCCACCACCTGGTCCGCTGTACTCGCATTCTCAAGGTGAATGTTCAGGCCTCGGCTAAAGCAATTTATTGCTTGGGGACATCCCATGGTCTGTGTATGCGAGTTCTGTTCTCTTTGATATATAGTGTATTTTTACCCTCCCTGCCCCCACCATTTTTTTTTAAACCCCTACTTACCTGGTAGTGAGTTCTGTACATTTCAGACACCCACCCAGTGGATCCAGCATTGTCCAGCTGGGACCCTCTTCTCATCTGGCAGCGTTCAGTCCCACACCACCATGTTTTGGTGTGACACCATCGCAAGTTGTTCCAGGTTCAGCCAGTGTGCCTTTTAATGACATGCCACTAGTCTTGCCCCCTCCTTCTTTACTTAATTAAAGTCTTTGCCTCCTGGGATGTGACATGCATATCCCAGGAGGCCAAGGCAAAACGGTGCACGTAATTCGCTTATAAGATAAAGAAGGAAAAAAAATATAGCGATATTTGTGTTAAGGGGTGGAGAGGAGGGATTATTTATTTGAGAGTGAAGATCCGCTTTAAGATAGTGAGAATTTATACTTGCCTGTAAATCCCTTATCTTGGCGTACAGGGAACAGGCTCTTCTCCTTCATCTGTGGTCACTCCTTATTGCTTGAATAAAAATTGGAGTCCCAAGGAATGGGTGGGTTTATATGAGCCTGAAATAGGGCAGCCCCTAGCAAAGATTTTTGTTAGTGTCCAGTCGCCTGCATATAACCCATGGTCTATAAATGCGAGTCCTGTGTACTACACTCCACGCTAAGGAATTTACAGGTAAGTGCTCACAGATGCACCATAATACACTGCAGCACCTGCACAGATGCATCCTAGGACTGCACTGAGACTGCATGAAGTTTGAAAAGTATGAACAGGTCCTTCACATGCCACCTCCTAATGAGCTGCTACTTCTTTCTACTTGCAGATTTTGGATTTATGTTTGAGAGCTCTCCAGGAGGCAACTTGGGATGGGAACCCGATATAAAGCTGACTGATGAGATGGTGATGATCATGGGAGGCAAAATGGAAGCGACACCTTTTAAGTGGTTCATGGAAATGTGTGTGCGTGGCTACCTAGCTGTGCGGTGAGGTCTACTTTTGTTTTTCTTCTTAGTCAGTACCTTTCAATCCAAATTATATTTCTGGCTATGAAATCCTATTTGCACCTCGACAGTGAACCACATTTAGAATAAAGGAAAAAAGCAAGGAAACTTTTGTATATTTGAAAAAAAAAAAACACATTACCCTGATTAGATATGTATGTCAGTCTTTTCTGTCTTATAACAAAGCAAGGATAATTTGGATATTGCAAATACTCTACTCCAGATACCTGTGTCTTTGTGCCCAGACAGCTCTCCATAACATATCCCTGAATATTTTAATTGACATACTTTGCAGTTGTTAAATATTTTAGTACTTCTAAGACTTTTTGTCACCAAAAACAAAATCCTTGGAGTTAGTGAGGCTGTGCGCACCTCAGTACTGTAACTTGATGTGCTGCCAGCAAGTTCCCAGTTAGCTGCTTGAATTCTACTTCCCAATGGCAGCAACACAGTTCTATTTATTAGTTTATACATAAAGATGTCCTTTTGTTCTCTACTTTTAACTAGCTTTAGTTGTTAAAACTTTGGAATTATAAAAGACGTTTTAGAATGACTAATGTATACACTTTGACTTGCAGGCCATATATGGATGCGGTAGTATCATTGGTAACCCTCATGTTGGATACAGGACTACCATGCTTTCGTGGACAGACCATTAAGTTGCTTAAGTGAGTTTCTGGCTACATGCTAATTTTTAGCAAACAGATGTTCTCGGACATTTGGTCACATCTCCCTATTTGTTTCGAATACAGGCACAGGTTCAGTCCCAACATGACAGAGAGAGAAGCAGCCAATTTCATCCTGAAGATCATTCAGAACTGCTTCCTAAGCAACAGGTTTGATATCTTTTTTTCTATCCCGGAAAAGGCTTTATTCACTAAGCTATGATAGTGAAGGGTAAAAAAGAGCTGAAAATAACAATAACTGTGGCAAATAACACATGCATTATATATAGGGTGGTCATAGAAGTCTAATGATTGTTTATTGTGTAATGTTCCCACTGAAAGTAATGATGGCTTCCTGTTAAAGTTTACATAGCTCAGATGAAATTTAAAGCGGTTGTAAACCCGCATCAAAAAAAAAAAAAAAATTTCTCCTGCAAGGCAAAAGTCATAATGAGCTAATATGCACCACATATTAGCTCATTATGAAATACTTACCTCGGAACGAGGTGTGTAGAACTTACCTGGTCCACGCCGAGCGAGATATCATCTTGATTTGGCGTGTCTTCCGGGTATCGCCGCTCCAGCGCTGTGATTGGCTGGAGCGGCGATGATGTCACTCCCGCGCATGCGCGCGGGAGATTTAAATTCGGCAAGGTCCGGCGGATGCTGGTCCTTTCGCTGTAGATCCCCCCTGCGCATGCGCCGCTGCAATCAGCGGCGCATTGCGAGGGGAATATCTCCTAAACCGTGCAGGTTTAGGAGATATTCTCCTTACCTACAGGTAAGCCTTATTATAGGCTTACCTGTAGGTAAAAGTAAAAAAAGTGGGTTTACAACCACTTTAAGCAGTTTTTCTCATCTTGAAATAAAGCTCAACCCCTTTCTCACTTGTGATCTCTGTATTGATAAAGCCACTTAGCAATGATGGATTGCAGGGCTCTGTGAACCACATTGTGTGGTGCTTGCAGTACCTGCCACTGCATAATAGTCCTTTCTGTTAGGTGGTTAGTTTACTAAGGCTGGCAATAGACAAAGCGATTTTCTTTTCTGCAGGAAAGAAAATCGTTTGATTCCCCCATCAACACAGACAGTGTTAACATGGGAATCCCTCCTGCTGACCCATTGTGTTCTTGGGATGGGGGAAAGCCATGCCTACTGCGAGAACACAATAATTATTGCTAGTGGCTATAACAGACACTAATAATAAACACATGTAAAATTCGCCAGGCTGATTGTACCCAAGTTGATTGATCGATCGATCAACTTAGGTACCTTCAGCCGTTCCCATACATGGTTTGAACCGTCTATGGCTGGCTTGTAAAGTCAGAAGGTTTTTTATCTTAATGCATTCTATGCATTAAGATAAAAAGCCTTCTGTGTGCAGCAGCCCCCCTAATACTTACCTGAACCCCATCTCAAATGTATTGAGCCAATGAGAAGAGTGAGGGGGCGGGGCCCGTCCACGGCTCCGTGTCCCCACGGCTCCGTGTTCCAATGGACACACAGAGCAGCAGCTCAGCTTGGGTGCCCCCATAGAAATCTACTTACCGTAGGGGCACTCAACAGGAGAGAGGGGCCAGGAGAGCTGGCGGGGGACTTGAGAAGAGGAGGATCAGGGCTGCTCTGTGCAAAACCACTGCACAGAGCAGGTAGGTATACCATGTTTGTTATTTTTAACAGAAAAGTTTTTATTTACCATAAACAAAAATAAAAAAAACTCTTAGTGCATGTTACATAGCAACGTAAAAGTCAAGCAGTTAAATCCAATGATGTGGAACCTTACAGGTTGAAAATAGAAGAATATACCAGTGAGGTAGTACAAAAATGAAGAGGGGGGGGGGAGGAATGGGGACAGGGGTAAACGGGGTATGACGAGAGTCATGCCCGTCTGCTTGTTGTTTTTTTTTGTGTTTTGTTTTTTTCACATTACAGTGTCTTTGTTGTTTTCTATCTTACAGGAGCAAAACGTACGATATGATCCAGTACTACCAGAATGACATCCCATACTGAGATCCTTTTGATCTAGTGCACCCTTGCCGTGTTCGTAGTGAACTGTAGTCTCCAGTGTCTCTAGTCACACCCTAAATCCAGAAATTCTTGGTATCATTGGATAGTGTGAAGTGTAGGGACAGCAAGACTTGAGAGGCGAGTGTGACAGAATGCTTCACTTGTGGCAACAAGTGTTCTATTTCTAGCACTGGTTCTTCATATTCCTTCCATGCAATATACAAATGACTATGAAAAAGATGAACTGGCTGTAGTTCCGCATTACAGACTGAAGTGCAATATATCTTGTTGCTGGGTTCCTATAACGGCATGTTATTTTGTAAAAGTGGCCTTGTGGAGAAACAATATTTTATTTTATTTTATTTATGCTGTAAAACGCCACTATTATCATCCTTCCCAATGAAAACATATTCGCCAGTTTAGCAGCACTTTGATTGGTCACAGGGACATTCTCACTCAGGACTTGAGCACCTACTGTGTGCTTCTGTTGGCGTAAAGTAGCATGAATAATGGGTGAGAGCACGCCAGCGGTTCTTCCTGGACTGTATTGCACTGCGCCTCCAAACCTAAGCAACCCACTTCACACAGGATAGATGAAGAAAGTTTATTTCCTCTTGTGTGTGTAAAAACTTCCAAATGTGTATTTAATCTGTAAACTGTAATTAAACTGTTACATATTAGTGTCCTTTGTATAAATGGGGTGGGGCTTTCTGACTTTTTTTATGTAATTACAAAATATTTCATATGAATATTTAGCATTTTCTTTTTTTGTATACTCACAGTTGGGTCCATATATATTTGGACACAGGCACAATTTGCATACCTTTTGGCTCTGTATGCCACCAGAATAAAATTAAAAAGAAACAATCCAAATGATTTTGAAGTGCAGACTTTCAGCTTTGATTCAAGAGATTGAACATAAATATAAAGTACAAATTTTAGGAACTGACACCATTTTTATACACCGTCCCCCCCCATTTTCACGGGCTCAAATGTAATTGGACAAATGAATATAATCCTAAATAAAATGGTAATTTTTAATATTTTGTTGAGAATCCTTTACTGGCAATGACTGCCTGAAGTCTGGAACCCATGGACAAATACTGGGTTTCCTCCTCTCTGATGCTTTGCCAGTGTCTAACTTCAGCTGTCTTCAGTTGTTGTTTGTTTGTGGGTCTTTCTACCTTTTATATTTGCTTTCAGCAAGTGAAATGCATGGTCAATTGGGTTGAGATCAGGTGATTGACTTGGCCATTGCAGAATATTCCACTTCTTTTCCTTCAAATGCTCCTGGGTTGCTTTTGCAGTGTGTTTTGGATCATTGTCCATCTGTGCCACTGGAAGCCATGCATGCCCATGCCATCACATTGCCTCCACCATGTTTTACAGATGACGTTGTGTGCTTTGGATTAAAGCTGTTCCAAGCCTTCGCCACACTTTTTTCTTCCTATCATTCTGGTACAGATTAATCTTAATAAGGAAAGTGATGGTCAGCACTCAAGATGACATGGGGGATGGCTATTCTTAAAGTGGTTGTAAACCCTAAAAAAAAAAAAAAACCTGCAAGACAAAGGTATAATGAGCTAGTATGCACAGCATACTAGCTCATTATGAATTGCTCACCTTAGATCGAAGCCCCGCATCGGTCCTCGTACCCCTCTCCTGCCAGCGACATCGCTCCCGGCATTACTTCCGGGTATCCTGGGCTCCGGCGCTGTGATGACGTCACTCCTGCGCATGCGTGCGGGAGCCGAGGTAACGGCACAATCACTGAAGCAACAGCACGTACGTGCCATTGCTTCAGTACGCATGTGCCGATGTCATCGACACATGCAGATACAGGGGACTATCTTCTAAACCGTGCAGGTTTAGGAGTTTTTCGGAGTAGCTACAGGTAAGCCTTATTAAAGTGGTTGTAATGGGTTCACAACCACTTTAGTAGTTGTAATTCCTGTTAAACCTGAGAGTGTGCACTTTCAGCCCATATCCATTATATAACTATAGCTTGAATATGTTTTAAAAAATACCTGGAAAAAAAATTGTGCCCGTGTCCAAACATATATGGGCCTATTACATTACCAGGCAGATGAAAGGGAAGGGCAATACAAGCATATACTGAACACTATATCATGTGCATTTCAACAACAATGTCACAATGGTAAGGTCCCATACAATCATATGTTGAGAATTCTATTATAAGAAATGTGTTAAAGTGGATACCCCCTTTTTGCTCTGCTAACACTCATTAAAAAAATAAAAGCCTATAGCCAGGTCACGCAGATGCCCCCCAGAAAGGCTACATCACCAGTACCTGGGGCATGGGGGGGGGAGGGTACTATTACACTCAACTGCGGGGAGAAAAAAACGTTCTCCTCACTTACAAGATCTTGGGGGGTTCTAACATATGAATGTAAGCTGGATGCCAATAATATATATTTTTTTAATGCTGGCATGATACTAAAAATAAAATGATCCAGTGGGATTGTGCCAATATTTAAAAAAGAATGTCATTTTATATGGGTAAGTGTACTTGCTTTCTTATGTATGTACTTTTACATTGCGATGGTGAGTTTTTAAGGGGGGGTGTCCACTTTTGGAATAGTTATTCATCTCCTGGCTTATAGAGTTGGGCCTATTTGTATTTCGTGATTAGTTTCCTTTCGGGACTAACCCTTACAAGCCAAGTCCCAATCCCCTTTAGATTCTCTCTGTAAGCTAACCTATTGAAAAGTATTGCGACGCCTGCCTTTACACGCACATGAACTTTAATGGCATTAAAGTGGCAAAAATGGCAGTCTTAGTCCGTAGGGTTCAATATTGAATTGTACCACCCTTTGTAGCTATAACAGCTTTGGAAAGGCTGTCCACAAGGTTTAGGAGTGTGCCTATTGCAATGTTTGACGATTCTTCCAGAAGCACATTTCTGAGGTCAGGCACTGATGGACAAGAAATCCTGGCTCACAGTCTCCGCTTTAATTCATCCCAAAGGTGTTCTATTGGGTTAAGGTCAGGACTCTGTGCAGGCCAGTCAGGTTCCACCCCAAACTCACTCATCCATGTCTTTATGGACCTTGCATTGTGTAATCTGTGGGTTTAATATCCAGGTGCTTTTTAGTGGACACTTTTGTTTATTTGATGAATCTACTATTCTACAGAAACCACTATACAGTTTGGAGCAACTCTATGCATCCACTGGTACAGGAGACCCATTTATCTCTTAGTCATCCTAGAGGTTTTCGTTCAGACTTTTCTCAGACTTTGAAATCGGCGATTTCAGATGCAACTTGAGTCAAAATGACATAACAATGGAAATGGCATTGTTTTCAATGGTGTCTGTTCACATCACATATCCATTTCCACACTGTATTTCAATTATTTCTAGCATACTCCTATTACTCTGAATGATCTTGAGGTTTATGGACTTTCCTTGTGAAGTTCCACACACATTTACCTCCTGGAATTCTGTGACACATATTCACTATATTTTGTTGATAGGCACTGTTGTGGCACAGAGCCTGCCTTCTAAACAGATGTGCTGAGAGGAGGTGGGCCATTACAGGAATCACTGCTTAAAGGAAGGAAGGAAGGTACCATAAGATATATAGAAACTGAATGTAATCGGCAGTGGAGAAACGGCAAATCCAAGTGGAGAGATGGCCAGCAGACAGGCAACACTCGCCAAGATTTTCAGGTAAGCTTATACTGGATTGTCGAAAGTAACTGTTTTTTTTTTGTTCTTTTTTTCAAATATTTTATTTTCCAGCAGGAAAGAAAGTCCAAACACTACATAATTGATACAAGATTAGCGGTTCACCAGTATGCATAGAACAGTCATAGCTCAGTTGATGCATGAAAGCTGAATATAAAAAATCAAAACAACATTTTCAGAGTGTATCTGTCTAGTATACATAAAACCTTCAATAGGCTATAGACGAGCAAAACCCTAATGAGACTGGTCACCACAAGGAGAATGTAGGACACTCCTTCCATTTTTAGTTTTATTAAAGCACTATGGTAGGGAAATAAGTAGATGGATGTGTAGAAATAGATAGAAAAGAGAGAAAGTAAAGCAGAAGGGAAACTAGGGGGGCGTATGTTAACCTGATGGTGGAACGCGGGAGCGACTTACAATCAGCAAATCTATGATTCAAACAGAGCTTTACCCTCCTCAGAGTAGACAAACATTCCTTAATGTCCAAGTTTTGGTGTATTTTTTGCGTTTATGCTGCAAAGTAAGGACCAAGTCTTTCATCTTGTTGATTTCCTCCACTTTATTAAGCCGGTCGGTGGCTGTGGATGCTTCCAATTAGAGGGAATACAGGATTTGGCAGCATTTAACAAGTGACAAAGAATTAAACGTTTGTAAATTTTAACTGGGATGGTCGAAATATGTAGAAGAAAAAAGGCTGGATCATCAGGAACCTCGTAGTCATAAAATTTTTGAACAATCCTCTTAACCTCCTTCCAAAAATAATCAAGTTTGGGACAGGACCAGAAGACATGTAGCAATGTGCCTCGTCCCTCCTGGCATCTCCCACATTGGTCAGTTGTGGTTGGGAAGAATTTATGTAATAGGGATGGCGTATAGTACCACTGCGTCATAAGTTTAAAATGAGTTTTCTGAAAACTTGTACAAATTGAAGATTTAAAGTAGTGGCCTAGATCAGATTGCCATTTTGTTAACCATGGAAGCTGGTGATCTTTCGGAGTAGTGATCAGTAGGTTGTAGGATTTTACAAAGAACATGATGCAAGACCCCATCTTCCGAACAATATTCAAAGTAGATAATCGTCTACCTTAGTTTTGTGTAGAAAGTAGGGAATGTAGGAAATTATGTAACTGGAGGGCCCTCCAGAAATTTAAGTGAAATGGGCCTAAAGAGTGCATTAGGGTAGGGATAGACAGCCAGGCGTCTTACCAGAAAGTGACAAACTTGATAGCAACCTGAAGTGAGCAAAGTTCAAAAGGTTGAATCATGCAGGCCCAGAGAGAAGCCCTGAGATGAGAGCGAGGTACGCGTAATTAAATTTGAGCATATACGTGTTGTAGGTTCTAACAAAGGATGTGACTTCACCTCGTATGGTAATGCCTCATAGCACCATGGAGTCCCTGGGAGTGGTACACTACTCTCAGCTTGTTTAAGTTGGGACCAAAATTTGGTGTTCTGATGGTGGCATCAGTCAATAAGTCTACCTAAATGGGTTGCTTGGTAGTATTTTATGAACATCTGGTACAGCTAGGCCTCCATATTGCTTGGGAAGCGTAAGTTGTCAACAGGGAAGTCTCGGGTGCTTGCGTGCCCAAATAAAACCTATGAAAAGAGAGTGGACCTGTTTGAAGTAACGACAAGGTATTGGAAGAGGTATAGAAATGTTGGCAATAAACACATTTTTAGGAGATTACAGCAGCCAAACCATGAATGTATACCTTGAAGCCAAGCCTCAAACAAGTTACATTTTTTATGCAGAAGTGGGAAGAAATTGAACTCAAAGTTACGAGACAACTCGGAGGGGACAAATGTGCCCAGATATTTTAGAGCAGAGTCTGACCACCTGACTCTGAAGCTCAATTTCATATTCTAGACTTTGAGTGTGTGTATTCCTTCACCCATCGCTTCAAATTTACTAAAATGTATTTTTAAGTTTCACAGTGTGCCGTACAAATTTAACTCACATAGGAGGTTTGAAACGGATAGACGGGTTGGTCTGGGAACATAAAGCTTATCGTCGGCGTACACTGACATTTTGTGACACCGACTACTACACCAGTGATGTCGGGGTTTAAGCGAATCTTAGAGGAATGGGTCGAGGGAGAGGGGACAGAGGGCACCCTTGTCTCGTCCAATTTGTGATCAGGAAAGGGTTGGACAAAACTCCATTGCCTTGACGTGTGCTGTCGGGGAGAAATATATTTTGGCAGTCCAAAGACCGAAAACATAAACCTCCGGTTCACCCAGTCAAACGCTTTCTCAGCGTCAGTGCCCAAGAATACACTTGGGGTGTGTGTTACATTGGCTACATGGATCGGATTAAGGTTTTTGGCCGTATAATCCCGGGTCGGAATAAATCCAACTTGATCTAGATGAACTAACTATGGTAAATGTTGATAAAGTCGGTAAGCCAGGACCTTAGTAAACAGTTTAAGGTACACATTCAGGAGGGCTATCGGCCTGCAGCTGCTGGGTCCTTGTCATCTTTGGAAAGAACTGTGATATACAGTGCCTTGCGAAAGTATTCGGCCCCCTTGAACTTTGCGACCTTTTGCCACATTTCAGGCTTCAAACATAAAGATATAAAACTATTTTTTTTTGAAGAATCAACAACAAGTGTGACACAATCATCAAGTGGAACAACATTTTTTGGATATTTCAAACTTTTTTAACAAATAAAAAACTGAAAAATTGGGCGTGCAAAATTATTCAGCCCCTTTACTTTCAGTGCAGCAAACTCTCTCCAGAAGTTCAGTGAGGATCTCTGAATGATCCAATGTTGACCTAAATGACTAATGATGATAAATAGAATCCACCTGTGTGTAATCAAGTCTCCGTATAAATGCACCTGCACTGTGATAGTCTCAGAGGTCCGTTTAAAGCGCAGAGAGCATCATGAAGAACAAGGAACACACCAGGCAGTTCCGAGATACTGTTGTGGAGAAGTTTAAAGCTGGATTTGGATACAAAAAGATTTCCCAAGCTTTAAACATCCCAAGGAGAACTGTACAAGCGATAATATTGAAATGGAAGGAGTATCGGACCACTGCAAATCTACGAAGACCTTGCCGTCCCTCTAAACTTTCAGCTCATACAAGGAGAAGACTGATCAGAGATGCAGCCAAGAGGCCCATGATCACTCTGGATGAACTGCAGAGATCTACAGCTGAGGTGGTCATATACTGCACAAATCTGGCCTTTATGGAAGAGTGGCAAGAAGAAAGCCATTTCTTAAAGATATCCATAAAAAGTGTCGTTTTAAAGTTTGCCACAAGCCACCTGGGAGACACACCAAACATGTGGAAGAAGGTGCTCTGGTCAGAAACCAAAATCTAACTTTTTGGCAACAATGCAAAACATTATGTTTGGCGTAAAAGCAACACAGCTCATCACCCTGAACACACCATCCCCACTGTCAAACATGGTGGTGGCAGCATCATGGTTTAGGCCTGCTTTTCTTCAGCAGGGACAGGGAAGATGGTTAAAATTGATGGGAAGATGGATGGTGCCAAATACAGGACCCTTCTGGAAGAAAACCTGATGGAGTCTGCAAAAGACCTGAGACTGGGACGGAGATTTGTCTTCCAACAAGACAATGATCCAAAACATAAAGCAAAATCTACAATGGAATGGTTCACAAATAAACATATTCAGGTGTTAGAATGGCCAAGTCAAAGTCCAGACCTGAATCCAATCGAGAATCTGTGGAAAGAACTGAAAACTGCTGTTCACAAACGCTCTCCATCCAACCTCACTGAGCTTGAACTGTTTTGCAAGGAGGAATGGGCAAAAATGTCAGTCTCTCGATGTGCAAAACTGATAGAGACATACCCCAAGCGACTTACAGCTGTAATCGCAGCAAAAGGTGGCGCTACAAAGTATTAACTTAAGGGGGCTGAATTTTGCACGCCCAATTTTTCAGTTTTCTTATTTGTTAAAGTTTGAAATATCCAATAAATTTCGTTCCACTTCATGATTGTGTCCCACTTGTTGATTCTTCAAAAAAAATTACAGTTTTATATCTTTATGTTTGAAGCCTGAAATGTGGCAAAAGGTCGCAAAGTTCAAGGGGGCCGAATACTTTCACAAGGCACTGTAGGCTTTTAAAGTTTTTGAAGGGAGGGCCACTTTTGACTCCAGTGCATTGGACAGAGTACCCATGTAAGGACCATGAGTGGGCAAGAGGAGTTTGTAGTACGGTAATGTGAAGCCATCGGGCCCCAGGGCTTTACCTGGTTTAGGCCGTGCCCACTGCCTGCTGGAGTTCCTCCAAAGTTATAGGAGCTTCCAGTTCTTCACAAACTTTTAGGGGAATGTTTGGTAGTTGAGACGTTACTAGGTATTCTTCCAATTGAGTTTGGGATGGGGTGCACCCGGGAGGTTAAAGAGAGAGGAGTAAAATTCTTTAAACTCTTGTTCAATCTGTTTGAGCAGGACCATTTTCCGACCATTTGAAGATGAGATTTGAGGGATGGAAGTAGCCAATTTGTGTTCCCTAATGGATTTAGCCAATAGGCGGGCACATTTTTTTTAAACGATTTGTAGCCTATTTTGCTTTGTAGGGCTGCTTTGGCTTTGTAACCCAATAAATCTGTGACTTGCCTACGAACAGTTAAGAGTTCCCTTTTCAACATTGGGGATGGAGTGTACATTTGTGTCTGGAATCCAAAGTGTGGATCTCTGTCAAAGGAGATGTAAGTTTCTCCTCTCATGCTCGTTTAACACGTGAGCCATGCTTAATCAGCACTCCTCTAATAACCGCCTTATGTGCTTCTCAACCAGTCCCAGGGTTACTCTCAGCAGTGACATACGTTTGAAAATAGAATCCTAATTCCCTGACCTCATCTGCCAATATCTCCGGGTCTTCTAATTGACTTTCACTCAATTTCCATGACAGCGTTTTGGAAAATGGCGTGTCAGAGAGTACATAGGTCAAGACAACCAGGGCATGATCTTACCACGTAATGGTGCCTATGGAGGAGGAGTCTAAGACAGCATGTAGTTGGTAATGTGGGATCAAAAAGTAATCTATATGCGTATATATTTTATGAGAAGAGTAAGATGTATAAATTCTTTTTCCCAAATGGAATTTTGTGTAGGACTTGCATTATGTGTTTACAAGAGCTTGGTGGAACAGAGGAGGTACCCGATGAGTTCTCAACAGATGGACTCAGGGGGACACTAAAGTCACCACCCAAGATTAATCATGGATGAGGAGTTTATCAAGGCTGCAACTGATGAAGAAAGGAAAGAGAAAAGCGCCTCCAAGTGCAGTGGTTAAAAGATTTATTACAGGCTCAATGGGATTAAAAACACTTACAAGGTAGTAAGAGGCATACAATGATTGGTCCTCCTGTAGATTGTTATAATCCTCGTCTGTCTGGGGGAGGGAGAGCCATCCTGCAGATGTCAGAGTCCTTGGTAAAGTGGATTCGCGAGAAGGGGAAGATGTGATGTGGCGGCCCGGGTTCTGGAACCAAGTTGGAACAACCGCTGTAACATCAGGTGAAAGTGGTGGGCGGTAACGTCTTTTGGAGCATGCACGTCCCTCTCTCCCCCAAAAAGACGAGGATTACAGCGATCCGCTGGAGGACTAATCATTATGCCTTCAGTGCCATCTCTCCACTGCTACTAAGGACCAGATACCCAGCCTCACCAGAGCGCCCTAATTTCTCCCTCTTTTTTGCGACTGATAAAGAGGTCCTGATGATCGTTTGGTACATATAAGGTAGTTAGAACAGAAAGCATCCGCCAGTACCAACAAGAGTATTCTGACATGTCCATTGCAGCCTGCCAGAAAGTATGATGGAAACCCCTTTTAATTTGTCTGTTGTATTAGTAGAATAAGTCATTGGGTAAAATCGGTCTTTAACCACTTGCTTACTGGGCACATATACCCCCCTCCTGCCCAGGTGAAATTTCAGCTTCCGGCACTGCGTCGCTTTAACTGACAATTGCGCAGTCGTGCGACGTGGCTCCCAAACAAAATTGACGTCCTTTTTTTCCCACAAGTAGAGCTTTCTTTTGGTGGTATTTGATCACCTCTGCGGTTTTTATTTCTTGCGCTATAAACAAAAAAGAGCGACAATTTTGAAAAAAAAATACAATATTTTTTACTTGTTATAATAAATAGCCCATTTTTTTTTTTTTAAACATTTTTTTCTCGGTCTAGGCCGATACGTATTCTTCTACATATTTTTGGTAAAAAAAAACAAAAACGCAATAAGCGACTGGTTTGCGCAAAAGTTATAGCGCCTACAAAATAGGGGACAGAATTATTATTATTTTTTTTACTAGTAATGGCGGCGATCTGCAATTTTTATTGGGACTGCGACATTATGGTGGACACATCGGACACTTTTGACACATTTTTGGCACCATTCACATTTATACTGCGATCCGTGCTATAAATATGCACTAATTACTGTATAAATGTGACTGGCATTGAATGGGTTAACACTAGGGGGTGAGGAAGGGGTTAAATGTGTACCCTGAATAGTGTTCTAACTGTGGGGGAAGGGGACTGACTGGAGGAGGTGACCGATCTGTGTCCCTATGTACAAGGGACACAGATTGGTCTCCTCTCTCCCTGACAGGACGCTGTCTGTGTGAGCCGGCAATGAGAGATGATCTCATATGTTTACATTTGAGATCATCTCTCATTGGCCGCACAGATCGCATACCTAACGGCCACTCCAATTGTCCGTTCACGGCGATATGTGATTGACTGTGTCCAAGGGACACGGCCAGCACAGAATTTCCCCGCTGTGCGCTCGGGAAACGAGGAAAGGGGCGGACGTCAAATGACGTCCTCCTGGATTTTCAGGTCCGCGCTGAAGCCGTCATTCGGCTATAGCGTGGGCCTCAAGTAGCTAAGCATTGGCAGTTTGTCATCTCTGAAGTGAGTTTCCTGAATAAACGCATCCTCCACAAGGCGTTTTTAAAGTGTGCAGAAACATACGACGCTCCTCTGGGACGTTGAGCACCTTGGCATTGAGAGAGACCATCCGTATAGCATCCATTATAGGGATTAAAAAGGGGGGGGGGGTAAAGAGAAAGGTGTTGAAGAAGAAAAATATGTAGTTTAAGAGTTTTTAGTAGGCTGACAGAATGGAGTACTCAGCCTATAGTTCAGAGTTAGCAAAACATTGCTAAGGCACACTCTGACAATCAGTCGGTTAACAGTGCGCAGACCTAAGTGAGAGAGCGGTTAGACTAAGCCCAGTAAAAGAAGAGCCCCCAACCTGCCAAGGTGCATGTGCCAGGTCATGGACTGCCATCATCTTTTTCAAGTAGGAGACCTTGTTTATTCATCACTTCTGAATTACAGTCCACTATCCTCATCAGTGTTATTGCTGTGTAATACATGTGGAGGTCTGGCAAACCCACTTTTGTCTTATATCATCTCAGGACAGAATATGCAATTTCGGGTCTCTGATTTCTCCACACAAAGAGATAAAAAGAAACAAAAGAAACCTCTGGGCCCTTTAATAAAAATATATAAAAATAAAATAAAAATGTATAATAAATTAAAAAAAAGGGGGGTTGCCTGCTCTATTATCTGAGAGTCAACGTGATCTGGTAAGCCAATTTAAATACACATTTAGGTTCTGTTTAATATCATCTTTGCATTGAAGCTGTTTTTTGTGTTTTATTGACATATATGAATTGGACATTTTTTAGCCCTGCATATTGGGATAATATATGTTAATTTGTGATCAACATATTTTTTGTTTTATCCAAGCACGATTAATTGACTATTTTACAGTCTTTTCCTTGTCACTGTAATGGCAGCCTTAGGTTTCTCCTAGGAAAGTATTCCTTTAAAACGATTCGACACACACATATGAAAATTTTGTAGTGAGAACAAAAAATGTGATATAAAAAAAAGGGACAATAATCCAAAATGTTGTTTATTAAATTTACACATTCACTTTATTTGTAAATAAAAAGCTTTTTTTTATTATTTTTTTTTCCATTGAAGGAGCTAAATTCCACGTAATGGAACGCTGACACCAATTTGCAGTACCTAACCCTATCACTAGATGTCCACAGTAGACAAGTTTTGAGCAGTTCATTATCCTACATATTGATGTACACCTTGATAGTCTTAATGAGCAGAAATGTATTATATAAATTGCAGAAGTATTTTAATATGTTATAGAATATAATTTCTTTTTTTTTTTTTTTTCATTCAATTTTAAGTTTATTTTCAATAAAAGTACATACATTTGTATTATATCAGCAGTATACAAATCAATAAAATACAGAAAACAGTAAAGCAAGTGCATTACTCCACATATTAAACATTCCTGTCATAGTAACTGTCCATCATATCTATCCATTTCTCATGTCTATCACCATACGGTGAGATTAGGACAGTTCATATAAGCAAAGGAGAAAAATTAGGTGTAACTAATAATTTATAATTAAATAAAATTGAGAATATAATTTCTATACCAGGAGTGTAGAATTTAAGGGGTTCATTTACATGAGATGTTTCCACATATTCTACATCTTTCATCTTAAAAAAAAAAAAAAAAAAATTAGAGATTGAATATTCAGGTGTTCAATATACAGGCTCCAGCGCTTTAAGCGCTGTAGACACGGGCCGAATATCAGGACGGCATTGGCCGGTTCAATAGAATCCGGCCGTAATTCGGCCCGTGTGTATGGCAGCCAGTCTGGACGGTTGAAACTCCCATTTGCTGCTGCAAGAAATAAGTGTCAATTATTAGTATTTTTGAATTCACAGACAAAACCTTGGTAGCACATTGACTTGATTACACTTGTGGTGCCCTCTGAAGAGTGATCCATGGTGGATAACTTTTGAGAAATTGTTTGACAGGCAGTGAGAAGGTGATATGTCACCACTTCGCTGCCTGTTTTAACCCCCTAAAAATCTGCATCATCACACCACAATCGTTTGTATTGCATTCCTCTAAACACAGTGAGTCCTCCTCCTCAAGAAGGCATATGTACAGTCATGCCAATGAACATCTAAATGATTCAGAGAAGGATTGGGAGAAAGTGCTGTGGTCAGATGAGACCAAAAATGTAGCTCTTTGGCATTAACTCAACTTGCCATGTTTGGAGGAAGAAAAATTACCCTAAGAACACCATCCCTACATTCAAACATGGAAGTGGAAACATGATGCTTTGGGGTTGTTTCTCTGCTAAAGGTACAGGTAAACTTTGCCGCATTGAGGGGCCATGCATTATATAAAAATAAATATTGGGACACCTGCCTTTACACGCACTTGAACTTTAATGGCATCCCAGTCTTAGTCTGTAGGGTTAAATTTTGAGTTGGCCCACCCTTTGTAGCTATAACAGCTTTAACTCTTCTGGGAAGGCTGTCCCCAAGGTTTAGGAGTGTGTCTATGGGAATGTTCGACCATTCTTCCAGAAGCGCATTTGTGAGGTCAGGCACTGATGTTGCATGAGAAGGCCTGGCTCACAGTCTCCACTCTAATTTATCCCAAAGGTGCTTTATCGGGTTGAGGTCAGGACTCTGTGCAGGTCAGTCAAGTTCAGCCACCCCAAACTCGCTCATCCATGTCTATATGGACCTTGCTTGGTGCACTAGGCTCAATTATTTGGTGGAGGGGGGATTATCATGTGGGGTTTTTTTTTCAGGGGTTGGGCTTGGCCCCTTAGTTCCAGAGAGGAGAAGAACTCTTAAGGTGTCAGCATACCAAGACATTTTGGACAATTTCATGCTCCCAACTTTGTGGGAACAGTTTGGGGATGGCCCCTTTCTGTTCCAACATGACTGCGCACCAGTGCACAAACAAGGTCCATAAAGACATGGATGAGCGAGTTTGATGTGGAGGAACTTGACTGGCCTGCACAGAGTCCTGACCTCAACCCGATAGAACACCTTTGGGATGAAATAGAGTGGAGACTGCGAGCCAGGCCTTCTCGTCCACATCAGTGCCTGACTCCACAAATGCGCTTCTGGAAGAATGGTCAAAAATTCCCATAGACACTCTCCTAAGCCTTGTGGACAGCCTTCTAAGTGTTGAAGCTGTTAAAGCTGCAAAGGGTGGGCCAAATCAATATTGAACCCTATGGCCTAAGACTGGGACGCAATTAAAATTCATGTGCGTGTAAAGGCAGGTGTCTCAATACTTTTGGTAATATTGGGCCAAATTCTCAAAAGAGATACGCAGACTTAACTCCATTTTTCTAATTTTACACGGCGCGTTTATTTGCGCGCGATCGTCAAAATGACTTAAGCAAAGATTTCCGTATTTTCAGCCGTACTTAAAGTAGTTACACCTGCGCATTCCCGGGCGCAAATTACGCTAGGCTCGCCGCTGTTTTTGATAGGCAAAGATGCAAATGAGGGAGTTAGGGCGATTCTCAGAATTAAGTGTGTGTGCCGTATTTTCCGCCCTGTGCGCACCTGTTAGTTTTTCTGACTAAATTTCCACATTATAAAACCAGCCCTAATTTTACACATGCTGTGGAAGGGTTTGCAGAAGGGAGTTACAGCTCTAGTTGTGAAGTTTGTTGTTGAAAAATGCCAGGACCAGCAATGATTTTGACGGCACTTGCTGCCTTACAGGCACAAAGGAGGAGGAGGGCACAGAGGAGGAGGATGAGGGCACAGGCGCGTGTTTATCGGCCACGCCGTGATATTTGGCAAATGCCAGTTTATGAGGTCATTGGCAACTACCGATTTGATAGGGAGGCCATCCTGGAGATTACCCAACTCCTTCATGAGGATCTAATCGCCCCAACCCTACGTTCCCATGCCCTGACACCTCTGGAAAAAGTTATGGCAACACTGCATTTTCTAGCGAGTGGCTCCTTCCAGCGAGCATCTGGAGGTGTGGCTGGGATGGTGCAGTCAACCATGAGTAAATGCCTACATCAGGTGGTCCCTGCCATACTGCGGCGCATGAGCCATCAGTTTGTCATGCCCACCCAGGAGGACCAGCGTGTGCAAGCAATGACAGACTTTTATAATATTGCTGGCTTTCCTAAGATCATCGGGGCGATTGACTGCACCCATGTGGCACTCCAGCCCCCCCATGATACTGAACACCTGTTCAGAAACAGGAAAGGCTGGCATTCAATCAATGTCCAGATGATTGTCGATGCACATGGCCTCATCTGGCACGTTTGTGCCAAGTTTCCCGGCTCGTGCCATGATAGTTTCATACTAAGGCAGACCAAGATCTACAGAGACTTGGAGATGAACGTGTATGGAGACAGCTGGCTGATTGGTGAGTGACATTGGTGTCAGGTATGCCCCCCCCCATGATGGAGACATCACAAGGGGCACATGCATGACTAATATTCTCCTGTCTTTTCCCTTACAGGTGACTCAGGATATGCATTGGGACCCCACCTGATGACCCCCTTTCGGAACCCCCAAACACCCGGAGAACGAAAATACAATGAGGTGCACGTCCAGACCCGGGCTATAGTTGAGCGGACTTTTGGCATGCTAAAGTCACGATTCAGATGCCTGGACAAGACTGGGGGTACACTATTGTATTCCCCAGACTTTGTGTGCAAAATTATTGGTGCATGTTGCATACTGCACAATTTTGCATTAAGAAGGGGCATGCATGTGGAGATATCTCCTGACCTAACCCCCCACCCAGGCAACCCCCCCCCCAAACCCCTCTACCCGGTCTGCTGAGGGCCAGGCTATCAGGAGACAACTGTCTGAAGGCATCTTTGCCCAGTAAATGCATCCTAATACAATTTTTGTTTTTGATTTGCCAAGACCAAATCACAGAGATTATGTGACCTTTAAATCTTTATTTTGCTAAATAAATGCACATTACTTATATGCCAAACAGAATGTTTATTTTGATTTACAAAACGCACATTAATTATCTCACAATGAGAATGCATGAATGCACGTCACTGTGGTCCCTAGCACAGACACATCACATGCACATAGAATTGGATTAGATCCAAGTACCCCCCCCCTTTGGTACTTGGGAGCAGTAACGCCCCGCCACGGCTCCAATTATGTCACTGTGCATTCATACACCATTCAGGAACCTAGGATGACTTCTCCCTGGTCCTGGGGATCCCTACTCCACCAAAACTGAGGGTGACACCCTTATGTTTTCAGGAATGCCATCCCCCCACATTCACACATCATTCACACACATATACCAAATCATAAGTACAGTGTAAAAAAAAAAAAAAGTACCCCTGCAACTTAAGGATGTTGCCGAGTGCTCCTTCTGGGCTGGTCACGGGGACGGCCACGGGGACGGCCACGGCCAACTGGGGGATCTTCACGGGGGGGGGTCTGTGCAGGGGAGGGAGTATTTTCAGGGGGGGGGGACTGTGCAGGGGAGGGAGTATTTTCAGGGGGGGGGGACTGTGCAGGGGAGGGAGTATTTTGAGGGCGGGGGGACTGTACAGGGGAGGAAGCAGCCTCCCCTGGTGTCTGTCCTCCTGCTGGCCTTCCCTCCAAGGCAACGGCTATCCTTGTCAGACAGGAAGTTATGGCAGCCGTATTGGCCTGCACAGCCCGGGTATTGGCCTGCACAGCCTGGGTGAGGGCAGTCACCTCCTGGGCCACACCTGTTGTGGCGTTCCTCAGGTCCCACAAACAGGTGATGACCCCCACGGAGTTGGTGGCCACGTCACCCAGTGACTCCCTCATTGCACCCAGGCTGCGCTCCACCTTGCTGATAGTTTTTTGTATTGCAGACAGACTGCGGGTCTGCCGGACATTGTCCCTCAACAGACTGACCGGCAGACGCACCAACCCCCCCCTGTTTTCAGGGGTCGGCATCCTACTTGCCCCTGAGGCTTGTGGCCTTGGAGGAGGAGTTGGAGTTGGAGTGAGCCATGGGTGCTGCTGCATGTTGGAGGAGGGTTGGAAGGGGCGACCCATGATGGTGGCCTGACTTCTGGGCGCCTGTGGGGTTCCCTCAGGGGATGATTCAAAAGTCATATCTTGGCCCATCATTATTTCCTGCCCAATCAGAATATTGTCATCTTCCTCCCCCTCATCCTCCTCCCACTCAACATCCAAATTAGGGGAGTTGTGGGCACTCCCCTCCCATGGCGAATCCTGCCCTTCTTGGGACTCTGCATGAGCCTGTCTTGGGGGTGGTGCAGCAGCCTGCCCTGATGGGCCTGCAACCTCCTGACCTGATGGGCCAGCAACCTCCTGACCTGATGGGGCTGCCACCTCCTGGGCTGATGGGGCTGCAACCTCCTGACCTGATGGGGCTGCCACCTCCTGGGCTGATGGGCCTGCAACCTCCTGACCTGATGGGGCTGCCACCTCCTGGGCTGATGGGGCTGGCACCTCCTGGGCTGATGGGGCTGCCACCTCCTGGCCATCTGGGGAGGACACAAAACAATCACAGGTTGTTGGATCCATACACTTGGCACATCTTCCCTTCCCCCACCCACACATGCTAATCACCAGATAGAAATTCCAAAAAATTACCTGTCCTCATAAGAGGATCATTGTCAAAGCCAGGCAGGCCCACCACCTGCTGTGGGTGGAAACACTGGGCCACTGCCCATTCCTCCTCACTCATCCTGACTGGGCAGGGTCCCCCTCCTCCAGTGCCCCTGGTATGGGCATGCAGCGTTGCCAGCTTGTTCCGGGACACGCTCCTCAAGTCATTTATTTTTTTTTGAACTCCAGCGATGGTCCTGGTCTCCCCCCCCCCCGCCGCATTGATCCGATCGGTGATCTTTTGAAGGATCTCCTTCCTCCTGGCCGGGGTGGTGGTGTGGCTCTCAGGGCCATGGAGAAATCGCCCAAATTTAATGACGCCCTGAGCAAGTATATGCTTCTCTGCCGGTGAAAAATTTAGCTTCCTGCGCTTGGGAGCCATGACAGACAACACCCAGCAACAGGGAACTCAGCCAACAAACAAACAACAATACACACACACACCAAAGAAAATACAAACAAGCCAAAATAAAAAATAGACAGACAGCTACTATTAATTCGAAAACAAACAGGCAAAAAAGGAAAACAAAAAATATAAACAAAACCAAAAAAATACTAATAGGAAAAACAAACAGGCAAACAATCAAAACAAAAAACAAATTATCAAAAACAAACACCAACTATAACCTCCAACTCCACAAACACTTTTCTCACAAAACAATCTTACCAACAAACACTGACAAACGTTCAAAGCAGAAGCAACTTGCTTTAGGAAGGGAACACAGGGAAATACTTTTGCAATTGAAGTGTGTTTGACTGGGGCTATTTAGACACAGGGCGATCTTCAAACTAAGTACGCTTGGCCTTTTACCTATCTCACTGATTGCGCTGACCAAAGTTCTGCACATGCGCATTGAGGTCCAGATTCGCGCGTGCATGCGCAGTACGGCCGGCACTTCATTTGCATGGGGTCACGGCTCATTACAATGGAGCACGCCCACTTCATTCCCACTTGCCATAACCACGCCTTAGGCATTGAAACTTAAGTTAAGGATGGCGCAGTTTTGTGCGCAAATGCACTGAGAATACGGTAGTTTACGACACCAACTTAGGGCGCCGTAACTTAAATGACATAAGTTAGATAATCCTAAATTTAGACATGGTTTTGAGAATTTTGCCCATTGTGTATATTTCTGCATGAACATGATGTGCTACAAGACCTGGGAAGAGTCTAGTCTACTTCTACCAGTATCAATAAAAAAACAGCTTTCACCTATATGAGGCATCAGCAACACTTCTCTCTACTTCTGGTGCTATACCATCATCACACAATTGTTTTTTTTTTATTATGTTCTCCCACATGCAATTCTACTTGTGGCTTCATCTTAGAACATTTCCCTAAATACATTATCTACATGATCATTGTCAGAAAGGAAATGTACTCAACTAAGAAAGCAGACAACAACAGTGCAGCTTGCTTGACTTGCTCATCTAGTGATGTTGTCTCTGATGTACTGGCAAAAGTGGTTATTCTTTCCATTAGCCTTTAACTGCTTTACCTAATGTATCTGTGTCTCATTTCATTTACTCCACCTTTGCAATGTCAATATAAAAAGTACAAAAAACATATTCCATACCTTGAAAGTGGGTTTAATAATAAAGTTGGCAGTACCTCTACCCAGGGCAGGGCCTCTGTGAGGAGAGGGGATTCCCATCTTGGGAAATTAACCAGTAATCTAATCAAAGTAATTGGAAGCAGAGGATCTACTGCAACCAGCATATTACATTAACCATCAGTATATAGAAGCACACCAGTCTGGGAATAATACAAGTTAAATATAAGAAAAGATTATTAATGGTGCATATATCCAGTGTACAAACAGGTTATATCAAAAGCCTGATAAGAGTCCTGGTGTAATTGTGCACATATTACAGGGTATATATAGTTATTAATAAAGATACCTCCAGATGAATGTTGCAGCAAATTGCAGTTGCAGGGGCCCCTGAGGATGATCATGATGTCTTGGTGTTGAAGACCTGAAGACATAATCAGTAATGATGGGGAGATCCTCCAACTGTTGGCCAACCAGCCTGGAATGTAGCTTACACCAGCAGAAACCGTGCTGTGACACTGGAACTCAGGGTCAGCCTCCCTATTCTGATTCTTAGTTCTGATAGCTTCATATCTGCCATCCAATCAGACCTTTAAATATCCATGGGCCATTGGATACCTAACCTGGCTATAGCGTATGCTGGCTACTGAGATCTGAGCAAACACTAGCTATTGAATCCCAGACCAGAAGAGACAGGGTTAATAAAATAACAGGAACTGCATATAAACTTTATTTGGAATAAACAGGTTCACCTACTAACATACAACAAGGTGACCACTACGCGCACATACCTAACTATCTTGTATAGTGCCCATGAGATATCAACAAGGTAACAGATATACTTCTGTCACCAGTCTTTACATGTCTTCAGTCTCTATAATGTCTCAAAATACCAACCAAAATTTTCTTTTTGTTCCTCCCAAGACTTCCTGCTCTCTAGCTCACTCGATCTCCTCCTCCCATGCTTGCCTCCAGGACTTTTCCAGAGCCTCTCCCATCCTATGGAACTCCTTACCCCAATCTGTCCGATTATCTCCCGTTCTGTTTGCTTTTAGACGATCCCTGAAAACCCTCCTCTTCAGAGAAGCCTACCCTGCCTCCACCTAAATGTATTTTTATTTTCTCCATCAGATCATCCCCCACAGTTATTACCATTTGTATCACTTGACCCTTCCTCCTAGATTGTAAGGTCCAATAAGCAGGGCCCTCTGATTCCTTCTGTATTGAATTTTATTGTACCTGTACTGTCTGCCTTCATGTTGTAAAGCTCGGCGCAAACTTTTTTTTTTTTTTTTTTTTATTCAAGCCTTGAATATCGAACAAAATACAGTTGACAATCTCGGCACAAACTTTTGGTGCTATATAAATATATAATAATAATAATATACACCCTGAAGCTATGGGAAACAATAGTAAGCTATTAAACGTAGAACACTTGCCTAATAATGCTGCTTCTGGTCTGGATCAGCAACATCTCCTCCATAGCAGGACATGACGTCCCAGACCCTCTCTCCCTACTTTCTTCCTCTGGGGTTTCTAACCCAGCAAGAGGAAATACTAAATATAATTAACTCTATGATATTAACCACTTCCAGACCTGCGCACGACGATGTACGTCCATTTTTTAAAGATTGATATCTCGGTAACGGCAGCAGCTGCTGCCACAACCGAGGTATCAATCTTTAGTGTGCGCGGTCTGGTAAACGATAACGGCGGTCTCCGCGGCGGATTCGCCGCAAGATCGCCGTTATCGGTGGCGGGAGAGGGCCCTCCTGCCGCTCTCCCGCGCCCTCCGCCGCTTACCGGAGCCATCGGTAGCGGCGGAGGCGATCGGGACCGTTCGGCAGCTGAGCGGGGACGAGACTGAAGGAAAAATCTCCTTCGCCCGTCCCCATAGCTCTGCTGGGCGGAAGTGACGTCAAAACGTCAGTCCCGCCCAGCCTCTTAAACAGACAATTTTTTTTTTTGTCATTTGAAAAAATGACATTTCCAAATTTTTTTTTTTTTTTTTGCATTTAAGCCCAAATATGAGATCTGAGGTCTTTTTGACCCCAGATCTCATATTTAAGAGGACCTGTCAGGCTTTTTTCTATTACAAGGGATGTTTACATTCCTTATAATAGGAATAAAAGTGATACATTTTTTTTTCAGTGTAAAAAGTAATAAAATAACTAAAAATAAATAAGAAAACAAAAAAAACTATTTTTTAAAGCGCCCGTCCCGACGAGCTCGCGCGCAGACGCGAACGCATACGCGAGTAGCGCCCGCATATGAAAACGGTGTTCAAATCACACAAGTGAGGTATCGCCGCGATCGTTAGAGCGAGAGCAATAATTCTAGCCCTAGAGCTACTCTGTAGCTCAAAATATGCAACCTCTAGCATTTTTTAAACATCGCCTATCGAGATTTTTAAGGGTAAAAGTTTGACGCCATGCCACAAGCGGGTGCAATTTTTAAGCGTGACATGTTGGGTATCATTTTACTCGGCGTAACATTATCTTTCACAATATATAAAAAAATTGGGCCGAATTTATTGTTGTCTTATTTTTTAATTCAAAAAAGTAAATTTTTTCCAAAAAAAAGTGCGCTTGTAAGACCGCTGCGCAAATACGGTGTGACAAAAAGTATTGCAATGACCACTATTTTATTCTCTAGGGTGTTAGAAAAAAAATATATAATGTTTGGGGGTTTTAAGTAATTTTCTAGCAGAAACAACTGTTTTAGTCTTGCAAACACCAAATCTGAAAAACACCTAAGGTCTGGAAGTGGTTAAAGGGTCACTAAAGGAATTTTTTTTTTTTTTTAGCTAAATAGCTTCCTTTACCTTACTGCAGTCCTGGTTTCATATCCTCATTGTTCGTTTTTGCTTTGAAGTAGCTGTAATAAGTTTCCTTATAACCATGGTACTGGGAGATTTTCACGGTGGTCTAAGCTGTCATTACTGTGTGTCTAAAACTCCTCAGAACCAATCGGATTCATTTTAAAAACAAAACACTGCCCTGGATTTGTTGTTTTTGTTCTGTGAGTCTTCCCGACTCACCTCTCACCCGGAACTTCATGTATGTACCTTCAAAATCGAAAGTGAAACTAGAGGCACATTATATGATAGATTAAATTTCAATTTTTAATCATTTTTAAAAGGAATCAGTTAACTTGTATGTCTCTATACCCAATAAACAGTCATTTCAGCAAAAAAAAAAATTTCCTTTAGTGACCCTTTAAGAAGCCGGTTATTTATAAATACATACAGTAGATGACAGCAGTTTATTGCACTTGAAATATCCTGTTTTGTGACAGGTTTACTTGACAGGTCATATACAGAAGTAGTTTTGCAAAGAATTCCAGTCACTGTGCTTTATGTAGGATTAGTTGAACCCAAAATAATATATAGCAGGGCAGTGCATTAGGGGTTTTAGGGGCATTAATGACTGTTTAATCACTGTAAGCACAGTAGATCAAATTACCATAAATGACTGTATATAACAAGTCTATAGAGACCATATCTCTTCCTTTTACGATTACTGTATATACCAAGTTAATATATATTGCAGTTCCAGAGACTGTACACTAGATGTCACTATATAGTTAAGGACACTGCAATTGACTTGGAACAGTTCACAGGTATTTCCCTTGCTGGAGTTCAATATGGTATTGAAGTAAATGATAATCTAATCGTTTCCGTGTACTTTGGCTTGCAGTAATATCAGTGTTTATATTAAACTACTAGACAACCGCTTAATTTGCTTTTGTATAATCCAGCTATGGAGTCTACATCTCTAAACAACCACGTAGATGCTTACTGCCAACTTCCTCATAGCTAGCAAAACGTATTTGCACCTGTTCACTACAAACTATGACGATCATGATAGGAGACAACAGTCATGACACAGGCCACAGACACTATTTGAACTTTTGTGATTTAACAGCACCTACTGTGCAACCCAGACCTTAAAGAGGCAGTAGATGTTGTCATTAAAGTGGATTTAAATAAGTTTGTGCATGCTAAGTAATGTGTAAAGCTCTGTACACACAGGCTGAATGCTGGCCAACATTCAGCCTGTGTGTATGCCAGCCAGTCGGCATGCTGGAAAACAAGCCAATGGCTCAGAGTGCTGATCGCAGTGTTCTGATGGGACACAACAGCTCAGCAGGGGGGGGGGGTGTCACTGTACTAAAGTTGGATCATTAGTACAGCAGCTCCGACTGGAGCTGGCAGCTTTTATTTTTGTTCAACCTGATGGGTTACATAGTTAGGTTGAAAAAAAGACACAAGTCCATCCAGTTCAACCACAAAAAAAATAAACAAACAAAATAAAAAACATAGTACAATCCCATACACCCAACTCCATACCCACAGTTGATCCAGAGGAAGGCAAAAAAAAAAACCAGCAGAGCATGATCCAATTTGCTACAGCAGGGAAAAAAATTCCTTCCTGGTCCCCCGAGAGGCAATCGGATTTACCCTGGATCAACTTTACCTACAAGTACCCAGTTATATTATGTACATTTAGGAAAGTATCCAGGCCTTTCTTAAAGCAATCTACTGAGCTGGCCAGAACCACCTCTGGAGGGAGTCTATTCCACATTTTCACAGCTTTTACTGTGAAGAAACCTTTCCGTATTTAAAGATTAAATCTCTTTTCCTCTAGACGTAAAGAGTGCCCCCTTGTCCTCAGTGTTGACCGTAAAGTGAATAACAACACCAAGTTCACTATATGGACCCCTTATATATTTGTACATGTTGATCATATCCCCCCTTAATCTCCTCTTCTCAAGAGTGAATAAATGTAGTTCTTCTAATATTTCCTAATAGCTGAGCTCCTCTATGCCTCTTATCAGTTTGGTTGCCCTTCTCTGCACTTTCTCCAGTTCCCCGATATCCTTTTTGAGAACTGAACTGCATATTCCAGATGAGGTCTTACTAATGATTTGTACAGGGGAAAAATTATATCTCTCTCTCTGGAGTCCATACCTCTCTTAATACAAGAAAGGACTTTGCTCGCTTTGGAAACCGCAGCTTGGCATTGCATGCCATTATTGAGCTTATGATCAACTAAAACCCCCAGATCCTTCTCCACTACGGATCCCCCCAGTTGTACTCCCCCTAGTATGTATGATGCATGTATATTCTTAGCCCCCAGGTGCATAACTTTACATTTATCAACAATAAACCTCATCTGCCACTTAGTCGCCCAATTGGACAGAGCATTGAGGTTGGCTTGTAAATTGGAGACACCCTGTAAGGACGTTATTCCACTGCATAGCTTGGTGTCACCTGCAAAGACAGAAATGTTACTTTTGATCTCAGACCCAATATCATTTATAAAGATATTAAAAAGTAAGGGTCCCAGCACTGAACCTTGGGGTACACCACTGATAACCTTTGACCATTCAGAGTATGAATCATTAACCACGACTCTCTGAATTCTGTCTTTTAGCCAGTTTTCTATCCATTTACAAACTGATATATCCAATCCTGTAGACCTTACCTTACACATGAGCCGTGTGTGCGGAACTGTATCGAACGCTTTCGCAAAATCCAAGTGTATCACGTCCACAGCCACGCCTCTGTCCAGGGTTTTACTTACCTCTTCATAAAAGGAAATCAGGTTTGTCTGACAACTTCTGTCTTTCATGAATCCATGTTGTCTGTTGCTTAAATAGTTTTTTTCCAGCAAGAACTCATCCATGTGGTCTTTTATTAAACGCTCCAGTATCTTCCCAACTATAGAAGTTAGACTAACAGGTCTATAGTTACTTGGTAAAGACTTTGTTCCCTTTTTAAATATGGGCACCACATTGGCCCCGCGCCAATCCAGTGGTACTATTCCTGTCATTAATGAGTCCCTAAAAATTAGATACAGTGGCTTTGAAATTACAGAGCTTAATTCTTTTAGGATCCGTGGGTGGATGCCATCTGGTCCAGGTGCTTTATCTACCTTTATTCTGTCTAAATATTTCTGGACCATATCACTTTTGAGCCACTGTGTCACTACCACCCCCATTATGGACATGAGCTCCCCCATGCTCCTTTGTATACACAGAGCTGAAGAAAGCATTTAATAAATTAGCCTTGTCTTTGTCCCCAGTCACCCACTCTACATTATTTTGTAAGGGGCCTACATGCTCAGACCTGACCTTTTTTTACTATTAATATATTTGAAGAATTTTTGGGGGTTTGTCCTACTATCTTTTGCAATCTGTAGTTCGTTTTGAATTTTTGCATCCTTGATTTCCTTTTTACATATCCTGTTATATTCTTTGTAACATATAAATGACACTAGTGTTCCTTCATTTTTGTATTTTTTATAATAGAAGAGAACAGAAGAGAGCGAATAGTGTGTACCAGGCTTTAGTATAACACTTCCAGGTATTTATTTACTTTATATTTCCCCTTACAATGACATCACCTGGTTTTCCCTCCAAAAGGACATCACTGTCTATCATCACCCAGGGTCAGCATAGCATCTACTTGCTGGACTGAGATACTGGGCCAGGGATTACACAATTGTATAAATCAACTGCAAATATTGCAGTCTGATCACTGGGGAGAGGAGACTGAGGAAATCTTACCCTTCTGCCTGCATCTAACCGATGATATTATTTCAGCTTAGGTAAGGACATGTGACTGTGGTGTAAGCATTGATTTTTAAAGAGACTGTCAAGTGAGTAAACATGCTAATATAAAAGATGCCAGAGACCGACAAGTGACTAGCAAAGCCAATATAAAAGATGCCTGAAAAGAAGAACATATAAGTAGCACACCTTCTGCTTGTGCTACCGAATGTTACTCTGATGAGAAATCATCCCCTGACGTCTTTGCAGAAACTGACACTTTCAGGAGAGTTGATCCCCTGTGTTCCATGCTGTGCTCAGTTTCTACCTCACTAGTGTTTCCTGTAATGATGTAGGGCTCAAAAAGAAGAACTACTGGTGCAGCAGGAGACACAGACTATTGGTAAGTTGCTGCTTGTAAATGTAGGCATATCTAGACAGAAACTCCAGCCAAAATCTTTTTATTTTTCAGCTTTGGGAAAAAGAACGGAGTAGATCATTTGAGTCCCCATGGGTGGAGTGAAACGCGTTGGGTATGTGGCCTGGTTGGAGCCCAGGCTGAGGCTGTCATACATCTAATGGGGTTTTGCAGAGATGTGTGACTTCCAGGACCCTTTTCCACTAGATATCTAGAGCTGGGATGAGCTCTGTCCTTGTCTGCACTCCAAGCGGTTGCTACATAAGAGGACCCGGTGGAGCCTTGAGCGGCACCTGTCAATTTAGTTTGGGTCTCAGATAATTTTGAGTGTTTTTCTTTTGCATCCTGTCCTGATGACATCTGTCGTCATGACAGGGAGTGAGGGGAAACCTTTCCTTACTATACTTAAAAAAAGTGATTTTATTGTCGGTCCTCCCCACAGCTTAACGTAGAGGCTTTTTAAAAACAATATTAATACATTTGTATAAATTACTACAGCACTGGGATTGTATTATTATTATTATTTTTTTTGGTTGAACTTGATGGACTTTGTGTCTTTTTTCAACCTAACTGTGCATCTATGTAACTGTACAATAAATGATTTCTTCCCAAACTTCCCCTTTTCCTTATGGGATTCATGGCAGGGGCAGTTTCAAGGCCATTTGGGGCTATTTTGAGCGGGAACATCCGGGATTGGTGGTTAGCAGCTGTTGCTATGGGTCAAAGCGAAAGCCGGGATAGGTCAGTTAGGCCCTTAGGCGGGAAAGGCAGGGATTGGGCCAGCTAGCCAGGTTACTGGGGAGAATGTAGGATTTTAGGGATACCTGATAGGTCAGTCAGGGTCAGCTGGTGTTAGGAATATTCTAGAACAGGGATATGCAATTAGCGGACCTCCAGCTGTTGCAAAACTACAAGTCCCATCATGCCTCTGTCTGGGTGTCATGCTTGTGGCTGTCAGAGTCTTGCTATGCCTCATGGGAATCGTAGTTCTGCAACAGCTGGAGGTCCGCTAATTGCATATCCCCGTTCTAGAAGGTCAGGTAAGGCCTATTTAAGGAGCTGGCTGAAGGGGTCCGGGGCCAGCCGTTCCTGAGGAGGACCGTTCCAGCAGAGCTTCCCACCCACCCTTGTCGCGGCATTAAACTATATGGATAAATCTCTTTGCAGGTGCAGAGGGGATAGTTGGTTGTTTTAAATTCATGGCTACTGCAGCTCGAGTCGTAGTGGCTGAGTTGTGTATTTTAGTTGAACAATGGTTGAATAAAGTACATTGGTGTTTTAAGTTAATTGATTATAATATATTAATCCAATAGTATGCCGCGGCCATTATTTTATCCAAAAAAAAAAAAATTATTATAGTAATATATTTGAGTATTATTTATTTAATAAAGTATGTATGTTTGTTGATTATTTAATAAAAAAAAAAAAAAAAAGAGTTATATGGTTGTAGTGTCAACGTTATTTGGTATGTCCAGGCATCCTGCCTATAATCCCATATATTTTTTAAATCATTACAGCCACAGGCTATAGATTCTTCCGCACTACTTCCTTGAACTACTTCCTGGAAGGGCACACTAATGACTTGATCCCCTTCCAAGACTATATGTCCCAAAATTAATAACTACCCCACGTCCATGTCAATACTGGCAACATCCTGACAAGTCTGTAGTCGATCCTGGGAGTGTCCAAGGGTGGTTGACTCCATAGAACCCTGCAAGGGAATGAAGCCACCTGAAAACCAGGGAGAGCAATTATGGTATCGGCCGCAACTGAAAGGCAAGCTTGAAAAGAAGAAGCAGTTTAAAAGGTAAGTGTTGGATTTCGCAGCTTAAATTTAGTTAGGCTTTAGTATCAATTTAAGTTGTTACTGAACCCAGGACCCTACATTTACTATATCTGGTCTCCCACAGTACACAGAACATGGAAATGCAACTATTTAACACACATTAACAGCTAGTTTACACTTGCTTCCAAACAAGGTTTCGGATACGCTTTGTTAAAGCTCTCTGAACCAGGGCTGTCTTAATGAGAGGGCACACCTGGGCACTGCCCAGGGGCCCCAGCTGCATAGGGGGTCCCTGCACTTTCCCAAAATCAGCTGGTTCTTGAGCCCACGCTGCCCACAAAATTGGGGGCCCCATGATGGCACTGAGAGTGATGGATACACAGGGGAGGCAGGCTGGCTGCACTGCGCTGTGCTGTGCTGTGCAGAACAGGAGCAGGGAGGGGCAGGGCCGGAGCACCAGTGATGCTCTAACCCCGCCCCATGCAGCTTGAATGCTCGGGACTCGAAGGCTGCAGGGTAGGAGCTGGAGTGGGAGCTGCTGAGTTGGCAGCACTGAGAGCCCACTTGTGGAAGTAGCATTGTGGATGGTGTCATGGTGAGTCCAGTTGTACAGCACTGTGCACCGAAAGGCTTGGAATGCCCGGAGGGATGCTTCCTCCTCCGCCTCGCCTTCTGCCTGCTTGATTGGTATAGATGAGTGCAGTGCTGGAGGTGGGCACAGAGCCAAAAGTTTACATGCGCACTGTATCTCAACTGGAAAAGGGGGTACTACATGGATGGAATAATGGTGCTGGGGGATATAAAGGGTGTATGGGGGGAAAACAATGCTGAGGGGGGATCTGGGGTGTATAGGGAGTAGCAATGCTTGGGTAAGCTTGGGTGGCTATAGTGCTAGAAGTATCAGGGATGTAGAGAGGCCACCGTGTAGGGGGTATCAGTGATGTAGTGGGGCACAATACAGGGGGTATCTTATGGTAACTTATGGTAACATGATGCTGTTAAGACGACCCTGCTCTAAACGATAGTCAACGGTCATGTCACTAAATAAAATGGTTAGCTTACAGTCCTGTTTACACCTTGCTGTTGCTTGGTGCTTCGATGAGGCTTTGGTGGAGCTTTGATGAGGCTTTGGTGGGAAATCGGTGAGGCGTCGGTGGGTCTTCAAGTAAGCGTTGCCATAGAGACTTATATGGAGGCTTTGAAGACATTTTGAAGCACCACTAAAGCTACATGGGGTATCATTTTTGAAGCAAAGCAAAAGCAAGGTGTAAATAGGACTGTAAGCTAACCATTTTATTTAGTGATGAGCTTTGACTGGCATTCAGGGAGCTTTAACAAAGCCTGTCCAAAGATTTGTTTTGAAGCGTAAACTAGCCGTTAATGTGTGCGAGTGTAAATGAGCTCTTAATCTTTCAGTTTTAACAGTTTTTGGTGTTTTATTTGTACGGTAGGTATCTTCCTGAAGCGTAGTCATGCCACATACTGTAAAATTAATTTAACACAGCATGATTTCAGCACTGTAGACTTTTTTTTTGCATTGGTGCAGTAGGTGGGATGTTCATATGGCAACAAATCTCCCATTCATAATGTTTACATAAACTCAGTTTTCCTTTAGAGTTTCTCGATCCATATTTAGCTTTTATCAAAATGCAATAGAAAGAAAAAAAAAGGCTGACGTGTATTATTTCTTTTCAGCAGGTCAGGTAAGCACACAAAGACTGAGAGGGGGTTACTAGATCATTGAGGGAGAAGACAAGTTTTGGCCTGCAGGGAGAAGAGAAGAAAAAGCTCCCCTCAACCCACCCACCCACCCATCCATGCCCTGAAGGAGTCATATATAGAACACGATATAATACATTAAAAGGGACAGTGGCCCTGCTAATGGCAGGCAACAGGCTAATTAACCTAATTACCCCCCCCTTCCCCTGGCAACTGCTACAATGTCGCCAAGCTGGATGGCATCCCTTAGGCTGAGCAGGGAGTGTCTGTAGAAATACCAGCTTTCTAAATGGCTATTCCCTGAGATACAAATGCCTGATTAAGCAATGTGCGGGAAAGCAAGTTAACTTTAACGGCCCAAAATAGGATCTTTGAAGCAAAAAGAAATCATAAAATAAAGCTTGAGTCATTTCTTAGTCATCCGAAATTGAGTTATGCATGTGAACGGCAATGTAAAAAATCAGCTCGCCGCTTGAGCCAAGCGCTGCAGAAATGTGATAGCGGGACAATGTCAGCAGGGGAGAACTCTTTATGTGTCCTTTATATGTTGCCACCCATCACTGACCTTCTTTCACAGAACATACATTTTCTGGGGTGTCAGCCTACAGAGGGATTTGGCAACAGCGTATTAACATCTGCTGATCAGAGATACACAGCAAGCGCCACGCGCAGCCTGACACCTCTCTCCCCCCTGCTCATGTCAGTGCAGAACCAGGCTCCCTGCCAGGGAAAGCTTTATCCAGGGCCTCCCTGGCTGGCAGGGTGCCTATGCTCTTACACACATACGTATGATCGTAAACTCTGGGGCAGACAAGTGGCAGCTGCAGCACTGCAGGGAAGTGTGCCACCTTCTCCGCTAACGCTGGCACAGCATGTCAATCTCTTGAACATTCTATATCTCCCACCCAGTGGAAAGGCCCCCACCCTTTTCCTCTACTACAGTCGTTAAAATGATGCAATACACATCCCTTTTGCTTTTGCAGTTATTTGTGTAATGAGTTTGCATGAGCAAATATTACAGCACAATAGCCCAAAACCAGTGTGCAAATAGGCAGCTCCTTTTACCCATGTAAGAGAATCATGCATTGAACAAAGCCTTTGTATTTTTCTGCACTAAATTAAATTAAGGGCACGCGGTGGGGGTGTGGGGGGGATATGGTAAGTTTAACCCGTTCTTGACAAAACGCTTTTCAAAGATGTAAAGTAGTCCTGCGTGTAAGGCATCTAGAGTAAAAAAAATATATAACTCGTTGAAAATGGGTAAGGTATCTAATAATTATGAGCGGGGAATTGTTGCAGGTTATTTTAACATTGTAATGCCGCGTACACACGACCGTTTTTAATGTCATGGAAAAAACGTTTTTCTCGACGTGATTCTTGTCAAGCGTCACACGCTCGTGAAAAAAAATGCTTGAGCAAAGCGCTGTGACGTACAACACGTACGACGGCACTATAAAGGGGAAGTTCCATTAGATTGGTGACACCCTTTGGGCTGATAATGCTAATTTTCCTTCTCATAACCTGCTTCTGAGCATGCACGTTTTTTTTTTCCCCGTCGTTAAAGCCTACACGCGACCGTTTTTCACGACGTGAAAAACGACGAGAAAAAATAGAGCATGTTCTAAATTTTTTATTCACTTCGCGAAAAATGCTCTGGAGCCTACACACAATTGTTTTTAATGACCAATTTAAAAAATAGCATTTTTCTCGTCATGAAAAACGGTCGCGTGTACGCAGCATTAGTCTTCTTTTAACCCAGAAGATTATATAAAATAGGGTGAGGCCCTGTTCACAATTGGCGATTTGCAATTGCCATCAGAATTGCTGGGATTCTGCCCGCGATTCCAAATTGCTGTAAAACGCACAAGGTGCATTTGGGTGCCATTCATTCAAAATGCAGGTTAAAAAATGCGCCCGGCACAGTGCCAAAATTTGGTACGTGAGCTTCCTTGGTGCATTTACAATTACGCGTGAAAAACACAATGTGGCAGCATCACTCAGGTGTGAACATTACAGACACAGGAAGATGTCATTTTACAAATCGCTGGTCTAATAAAAACAAAATGTTCGGGTTCTTTTACACTGCGATTTGGTGCATTACGAATTTACATTATTTTAGCCATTAAAGTTTGTTGTATTAGGGCAGCCCATTTATTAAAATCAAAGATACATAATTTTTTCCTGTACACCGTACTACAATGCATGGTAAGCATAGGTGTGCACAGCCAAATGCATTAGGGTGTGCACCCCAAAGCTCAAACACACACTACCGATCACTCACGCTGTTAATTCAGAATGGGAGGGGGCCAGTAAATTAAATATTTATCGCCCCCTTCCCTCACTCACTCTGAAATATCCCCACAGCAACAGCAGGCAGGAGAGGAGAGGGGGGAATTCAGAAGTGCTGTGGGGGGGAAGGGCTAGGGCAGTAGGGGGAATCTGTGCTGCACAGGATGATTAGGGTGTGCCTGGGCACACCTGGCACACCCTGTGCGCACGCCTATGATGGTAAGTGTGTTGCTGTGGGTTGTAGTGCTCTGCAGTGCTGTACCTTGTATTAGTGAGCAGGGGCATACCTCCCAACTTTTGAACTTTAGAATGAGGTACACTTGAGGAAGGAAGTAACCTTGCATAGCTCGCTGTGGCAAATGTGGGCATGGTCAAACTGCTGACAGTGGGAGGAGCTTAATGGGCATCATTAAACAAAACTTGGGCTTCCTTGTACCTATAAAATATGCTTTTATTATTGTTCCACAAGCAAGAGACTCCAGGATAGATACAAACCCCAGCACATTCATAAAAATAAAATAAAAAGGATAAAAGCATGCAGTGTTTGGAGTCCATTACGTACAGAGTGCAGGGTTCTTGGATAAGCTATGTACAGAGTGCAGGGTTGTAGGATGAGCTATATACAGAGTGCAGGGTTGTAGGATGAGCTATATACAGAGTGAAGGGTTCTGGCATGAGCTATGTACAGAGTGCAGGGTTCTGGGATGAGCTATGTACAGAGTGCAGGGTTTTGGGATGAGCTATGTACAGAGTGCAGGGTTTTGGGATGAGCTATGTACAGAGTGCAGGGGGGAGGTAGTGGAGGACAGTATGATTGGAGGAGGTGGTAGTGGAGGGCAGTATGATGGGAGGGGGTTAGTGGAGTGCAGTATGATGGGAGGGGTGGTAGTGGAGGGCAGTATGATGGAAAGGGGGTAGTGGAGGGCAGTATGATGGGAGGGGGTCAGTGGAGGTTAGTATAATGGGAGGATGGCAGTAGAGGGCAGTATAATGGGAGAGGGGTAGTGGAGGGCAGTATAATGTAAATGGGAGGGGTGGCAGTGGAGGGCAGTATAATGGGAGGGGCTGGGGTAGTGGAGGGCAGTATAGGGGGGGGACTGTACAGCATGACTGGAGGGGGCAGTGTATGGGAGGTAGCAGGGTATAATGGGGGGGGGGTAGTGGAGGGCAGTATAATGTAAATGGGAGGGATGGCAGTGGAGGGCAGTATAATAGCAGGGAGGTAATGGAAGGCAGTATAATGTAAATAGGAGGGGTGACAGTGGAGAGCAGTATAATGGGAGGGGTGGCAGTGGAGAACAGTATAATAGGAGGGGGGCAGTATGATGGAAGGGGGTAGTAGTGGAGGGCAGTATAATGGGGGGGTTAGTAGAGGGCAGTATAATAGGAGGGGTGGCAGTGGAGGGCAGTATAATGGGAGGGGGAGGTATGATGGGAGGGGGTGGTAGTGGAGGGCAGAGGTTGGCCGACGATGTCTCCGCCGACCCCCATTTTCTTGAAGACTGCCGCGGCTGCTAGTGGTCCGCTGCCGGGCGAAGACAATGTCTCCGCCGGCCGCCATTTTCTTACAGACAAAACAAGAGGAGGCCGGGTGGGTGGCTGCCAATAGGAATTGAGCTGAGGTGCCAAACAACCTCCCACCCCGGTAATGTCTGTCTGTGAAATGATGTGGGAAGGGGCAGGGGTGGGCGGCGCCGCAGTTCAATTCCTATTGGCAGCCACTCGGCCAGCTCCTCCACTGTCCCCTCTGTTCTATAATGGCGACGGAGAGAGTCTCTGCTGCTGGGGCATCATACCTGATGTAAGGGGGGACTCCGCTGGGAATGCCTGATGTAAGGGGGGACTCCGATGGAAATGCCTGATGTAAGGGGGGACTCCGCTAGGAATTCCTGATGTAAGGAGGGACTCCGCTGGGAATGCTTGTTGTAAGGAGGGACTCCGCTGAGAATGCCTGATGTAAGGGGGGACTCCGCTGGGAATGCCTGATGTAAGGGGGGGACTCCGCTGAGAATGCCTGATGTAAGGGGGGACTCCGCTGGGAATACCTGATGTAAGGGGGGACTCCGCTGGGAATGCCTGATGTAAGGGGGGGACTCCGCTGGGAATGCCTGATGTAAGGTGGGGACTCCGCTGGGAATGCCTGATGTAAGGGGGGACTCCGCTGGGAATGCCTGTTGTAAGGAGGGACTCCGCTGAGAATGGCTGATGTAAGGGGGGACTCCGCTGGGAATGGCTGATGTAAGGGGGGACTCCGCTGGGAATGCCTGATGTAAGGGGGGACTCCGCTGGGAATACCCGATGTAAGGAGGGGCTCCGCTGGGAATGCCTGATGTAAGGAGGGGCTCCGCTGGGAATGCCTGATGTAAGGAGGAGCTCCGCTGGGGACACCTGATGTAAGGAGGGAGGGGCTCTGCTGGGGACATCTGATGTAAGAAGGGACTCCGCTGGGAATACCTGATGTAAGGAGGGGCTCTGCTGGGGACATCTGATGTAAGGAGGGACTCTGGGCTTCCACTAATACAGCATTATGGTGAGTTGAATATGTCATTCTATATTACAATGTAATAATAGAAATAATGCGCTTTAATCATACTGACACCATAACAACCATGGTGCCGGGATGATTGAAGCGCCAACACCAGGTGTTTGGAGTATCTTTATCTGCTGATTGTTAAACTTTCTGGAATACACATATTTCTATTGTGGTGTAGGATCTGGGCCTGCTGTCCCTCCACCCCTCTTTCTTCCTCTCACTCTTTCTTTCTTTCTCTCCCTCTGTCTCACCCTCTTTCTTTCTCTCTTTCTCTCCCTCTTTCTTTCTCTCTCCATCCCTCATTCATCTCAGACTCTAACCACGCACCCTCCGAGCCACTCCCATGCAAGCCACGCTCACTGTTTTGCGTAAACCACGCCCAGTTTTCGCCGCCATAGAGGGCCCCTTAGCAGAATTTTGCTTAGGGCCCCAGGGAGGTCAGGATCACCACTGGGTAAAGGGAAGGGAGGGGAAGGGGATGAGGGACACCAGGGGGAACATTTAGCATGGTCCGAACACGGACAACCATATCAACAGGGAGATAATTCTATTGGTGATGAACAAACAAAGGGGCACCCTTCCTGTCCCGGATATTTCACCAAGTGAACAGGCCTCTCCTCCAAACTGGAGGGGGTAGGGTTACCATATGCTCTAGCTCTAAAGTGGATGCAAGCATGGCTCCCTTAATTATGGCACACCCAGGTGTCCCATGGACAGAACACAACAAAAAATTTTTATAATAATATGTAACAAACATAAAAAGGATGGAGGAAGAAAATAAATAAAGATGGATAAGTAACAGAGGAGATAAAAGGTAGAGAAGAGGGGGTAGTGAAGGAAAAGAAGGCATGTGGAATAGCTCTCACCGGATTCGCTGATGTGGTATGTCCACGTTCAAGTGGAACCCGCGGTAGTTGACTGGTGGTGCGCCTGGACAAGTCTCCTGAAGGTAAGTAATGCAACATATAAACTAGATGAGACCGTGGCTGTGTCATGTAAGTGGGCTTTGCAAGCTGCCAAAGTAAGATCAAATCGTTTACGAGTGTCTCTGCAGTCAACAAGCTAGCTCTCTGCCTCAATGATCTCCCCCACCTTCCCCAACCAATCCTGCTCGCTTGGGATATGCAAGCTCTTCCAATGTATTGGTTTAAGGCGTTTTGCTGCATTGAGGAGGTGGGGAAGAGCACATAGTTTGTAACAAGACAGGGGCATGGGGGGGATGTGGAGCAGGTAATGTTTTGGCAAAGCCGGAATATTAATGCCCAGGCTATCTGATATGTGTTTTCTAACCATATCCCAAAACAGCTGTAGCACGGGGCACTCCCACCAAATATGGAGGAAGGTGCCCTTCTGACCGCACCCCCTCCAGCACCTATCGGAGGCTGTAGGGAAAATTCTAGCTAGGGTAGTAGGGACCCTGTATCACCGCGATAGGAGCTTATAGTTGTTTTCTTGGGTTTTAGAATCTACAGTGCTCGAGTGAGTCAAGCGGTACAGATGGTGAAGTTGATCCTCAGTGAAATGAGACTGTAGGTCCCTTTCCCACTCCTTAATATAAAGGGGTGTGGGGCTAGGTGTTGCCACCTCTAACATCCCATAGAGTGCTGAGATCATATGGGGCAGGGAGTTTGCAGATGCCCACATACTTTCAAATTCTGTCAAAGTGGTTCTAATCCGCGCTGTTTTGTGGCATTTAGCAATGAAAGTCTCTAACTGGTGGTGTCTCCAAAAGTCAAAGGGGAAGCTACCGTACCTATCTCGTAGAGTGTCTAGTGATGTCAGTATGCCCCCCTTCATGAATCTTGCCAAAGTAACAATTCCGTCGCTTGCCCAAGTTCTGAGGGAATCTTCTGCTCCCCGGGAGGGAACCATAGGTATCCACCCACAGGAGCCAGCGGAGACGCCAGCGGTGCCGGAGCTAAACGGTCATTCATTTTGTCCCACATCGTCAGGGAGTGTATTGTCAGCGGGGAGCCCCAGTCTGAGAGCCCGCTGTCTTCCGCAGGGACCCAAGGCGCATAGGACATATCCCGACCTGCCATCGTTTTTTCAAGGGGAACCCACAACTTAAAGGATGTATGGAACTTTCAGTTCAAAATACGCTGTAGCGCGATCGCTTGATAGTATTGGAATATGTTAGGAATGCCCAATCCCCCCTTTAGCTTGGATCTTTGAAGAGTTGTAATAGCAAGGTGGGGTTTCTTCCCCCCCCCCCCCCATACAAATTTAATAAAGAGGCTGCGAAGCTCCGTAAAGAAGCGTTTTGATAGATGCAATGGTATCATTTGCAGGAGGAATAGAATACGGGGCAGTACAGTCATTTTCAAAATATTCATCTGGCCAACCCACGTGAATAGAGCTTTATCCCATGTCTGAAGGTCCTGAGTGATCTTCTTGAGAAGGGGGGTGTAACTGTGTAAATATAGGGAGTCAAGGCGATCCGTAAGCGGGACGCCTAGATATATCATAGAGGAGGTGGACCACGTAAAAGGGAAAGAACCCCTCAGGGAGGCCTCTAAAGTTGGTGGGACAGTGATCGGCAGTATCTCTGATTTGGTATAGTTTATCTGGAAGTTGGAAACCTCTCCGTAGGCAGTCAGTTTTTCCATCAGGTTCGGCAACGAGACAAGGGGGTCAACAACATGGAAAAATATGTCATCTGCAAAAGCAGAGAGTTTGTGTTCAGGGGAGCCTGCATGTACCCCTCTGATGCTTTGATTAGCTCGGACCCTCTGCAGTAATGGTTCCAGGACCAATGCGAACAGAAGGGGGGAGAGCGGACAACCGCGCCGTTCTTGATAGGGATAGTTAAAGAGAGGCCACCATTCACCTTAAACTGGGCAGTAGGAGACATGTAGAGTGTTGAGATCCAGCGTAACATATGTGGGCCTAAACTGGTACCCCGAAGCACAGCGCTGAGAAAGTTCCAATCCACGCGATCATATGCCTTCTCCGCGCCAGTAGACAAAATCAGGTATGGAGGCATTCGATTGCGTGTGTACACCCAGTGAATGAGCTGGATGGCCCTACTGGAGTTGTCCCTGGCTTCCCGTCCCACTATAAAACCGGTCTGGTCAGCGTGTATTAAGTTAAGAAGTAAATGTTTCAAGCGGTTGGCGAGTATTTTAGAAAAGATCTTAAGGGATATTGGGCGATAGCCCTATGGTTGAGTGGGGTCCTTTCCCTCTTTTGGGAGCACAGTGACGTGTGCCAATGAGGTTTCTTTATGGAGGTGGCCATTAGTCGCTAGGGAGTTAAGGAGGGTGCAAAAAATGTTAAGCCATCGGGCCCAGGGCTTTTGCCAGTGGGCAGGGACTTGATGGTGGCCAATATTTCTGCAGTAGTAATAGGGTGTTCCAGTTCAGTAGCCCGTTCCGGGGACAGGGTAGGGAGCCCTATTGAGGAGAGGTAGGTAGCTATTCGGGTCTGCTTTAGAGCTACATCTGCTGGAGAGGAGGTGGAGTCCAGATTGTATACGGTCGCATAGTAGTCACGAAACATAGAGGCAATTTTTGAGGTGTGCTGTGCTGGGTCTCCCGCAGGGGAGTGTAGCTTATGCACATGAGCCAGGAGTCTCTTTTAATGGAAAACGCAAGCCAGCAACCGGCCGCACTTGTTGCCGTGCTCATAGTATGTATGAGACATAAAGCGTAACTTTGTGGTCAAGTAGTTTTGAGAAAAGCTGTCTGAGTTCACTCAGAGGGTGGAACTCATCAGGGTCTGATGTCCGCTTGTGCCTGAGTTCAGCTTGTTGTAATGCCTGCAGTACTCTCTGAAAGTCCGCCTGCCTCTCTTTATTAAGTTTGTCTCCCATGGCAATAAAAGTGCCACGGACCACTGCTTTGTGGTCAGAGTCTCCTGTACCACTGCCACCACCCCCGGGTCATCCAGCAACTTTTCGTTCAATTCCCATGTCCTTGCCTTGGTCAGGGCCTGGGTTAATGAGAGCGTGAGTGTCACCGGGGCATGGTCAGAGATAGTGATCTGATCAATGGTTGGCCCAAGTAATAAGTCAAGAGTATCCTGGTCCATTAGCAATAGGTCAATTCTAATGTACACTTTGTGAACACTGGAAAAGTAGCTATAGTCTTTCTCAGAGGCGTGTAAAGCTCTCCAGCAGTCCACCAAGGTATATCCCTGAAGGGTCTTTTTAAAATGTTGCAAGAAGGCGTGAGAGTGGGTAGATTTATTCGCTGAGGTATCCAACACAGGGTCAGGGTAAGTCTGCTAGCTGGGCAAGGACCCGTTCAATAAATGTGAGTTGTTGCGCATTGGGGGCGTATAGAGTAGCAATTGTGTTCATTTGACCCATTATTGTGCCTTTTAAGAACACGTAATGTCCTTGAGGGTCTACTCTGTGATCAGAGGGTTGAAACTGGCAGTGTTTATGAATAGCAATGGCCGTACCCCTGGATTTAGGTTTTGGGGAATTGCTAAGGTACCATTGCGAAAATAAGTGGGTGGGTAGTTTCAGGAGTGAGGAGTCGGTGAAATGAGTCTCTTGTAAAAATATCACCTGGGTCCCCAATCTTTTCAGTTCTAACCAAAGCCTATTCCGCTTGTTGGGGGAGCACATACCTTGTACATTGTATGACACTACCTTAATCGTAGCCATGATGAGGCAAGGAGGGTCGTCCAGGCGTCCATCCCCAATCTGTTGGGGTCGGTGAGCACAAATCCGCCTTCAGAACAAGAAAGGAAAGAGATAGAGAGGGGGTGAGAAGAGAAGAAGAAGAAGGGGGGGGGGGAAGATAAAAATTGTTAACATAGCATAAAAAAAAACATGGCATTACATATTGTGGGTCCACAAATGCCTCAAGGGTCATAAGTGGTGGTACCCTATACTGTCTGCCCGACTCATGCAGCCCTCCTGATGTTGAGGGGGGAGGGGGGGAACATAAGTGAGGAAAAGTGCCCATATTTGGGCTAACACCCAATATGGGTAGACCTATGAGGAATCTGTCTTTACATTGAACAGCATACATCAGCTGAAAAGACTTGCAATGGTTGCGATGGTTTGGTACATTGATGGGTGTATTTAGAGTACAAGCAAATGCAGTGGCGGCTTGTGCTCAAAATTTTTGGGGGGGGGGGTGCAAATGAACTGAATAATTCTGACAAATACTGAAACAAAAACATCAATTGCAGCCACTGTGCCCATCATATGCAGCCACTGTGCCTGTTTGAGATCTCCCCAGAGTGGCTGAATGACATTGAGGTCAGGAGACTGAGATGAACCTTCACTTTATTCTGCTGTAGCCAATGACAGGTCGACTTGGCCTTGTGTTTTGGATCCTTGTCATGTAGGAATGTTCAAGTATGTCCCATGCGCAGCTTCCTGGCTGATGATTGCAAATTTTCCTCCAGTATTTTTTGATAACATACTGCATTCATCTTGCCATCAATTTTGACTAAATTTCCTGTGCATTTGTGGCTCACACATCCCCAAAACATCAGTGATCCACCTCCGTGTTTCACAGTAGAAATGGTGTACCTTTCATCATAGGCCTTGTTGACTCCTCTCCAAATGTAGCGTTTATGGTTGTGGCCAAAAAGCTAAATTTTGGTCTCATCACTCCAAATGACTTTGTGCCAGAAGGTTTGAGGTTTGTCTCTCTGCTGTTTGGTGTATCGTATTGTAAGCGGGATACTTTGTGGCATTTATGTAGTAATGGCTTTCTTCTGGCGACTCGACCATGCAGCCCATCTTTCTTCAAGTGCCTCATTATTGTGCATCTTGAAACAGCCACACCACATGTTTTCAGAGAGTCCTGTATTTCACCTGAAGTTATTTGTGGGTTTTTCTTTGCATCCCGGACAATTTTCCTGGCAGTTGTGGCTGAAATTTTAGTTGGTCTACCTGAACGTGGTATGGTTTCAACAAAACTCTTAATTTTCCACTTCTTGATTAGAGTTTAACACTGCTGATTGGCATTCTCAATTCCTTGGATATCTTTTTATATACCTTTCCTTTTTCATACAGTTCAACTACCTTTTCCCACAGATCCTTTGACAATTCTTTTGCTTTCCCTATAACTCAGAATACAGAATTGTCAGTGCAGCACTGGATGACAGCTGCAAGGGTCTGTCAGGAGTCCAGAAACTCATTGACCTTTTATACACACACACACACACACACACACTAATTACAAGCAAACAGATCACAGGTGAGGATGGTTACCTTTAATAGCCATTCAAACCCCTTTGTTTCAACTTCTGTGCATGTTATCAGGCCAAAATCACCAGGGTATGTAAACTTTTAATCCGGGTCATTTGGGTAGTTTCTGTTGTGATTATGATTTAAAAAGAGTAAACAGTTGATTGATAATAAATGGATTTAGTCAAACACTAACAATGAGCGAAAGAAACGTTTTTGTGTTATCATTCATATTCTCTGAAAAATGGCCAAGAAATCATCAATTCTGCCAGGGTATGTAAACTTATGAGCACAACTGTATTTTGTTTTTGGCTGCCCAGGTCAGGGGGGAAGGGGTTAATGTTTTGCCACCTTTCCTGTAGGTGTTGGTTGGCTTTTTCTTGGGTCCAGCCTAAGAGGGAAGAGGTCCAGATCCTAGGGGGCTCGGGACTCAAGAGAAGACGGGACATGTGCAGGGCCGGACTGGCCTCCCGGGAGATCGGGAGATCTCCCGGTAGGCTGCCTGTTCTGTAGCCGGTTTCAGTTGCGGGCTGCAGTGCTCTCTGTCCCCTCTCTCCTGTGTATTATTACGGAGCTGGCTGGCTCGGTCTGTGTTTGGCTGTCACGCTGTAACACAGTCCCGCCCCCTAGACCGGCTCATGTGATAGTAGATAGAATCAGTGTTCAGCCTATCACATGAGCCGGTCTAGGGGGGCGGGACCATGTTACAGCGTCACCTCCGAACACAGACCCAGCCAGGCCAGCTCAGTCAGTGATGAATGCTAGATGCCGGTACAGCCCGCCTTATATGCCTAATAGGAGGACGATCGGATTCGGCAGGGTGGCTGCATATAGAAGGAATGAGCTGCCTATATTCCTCCATACAGCCGCTGATCGCTTGCAGGAGGGAGAGGAGGAGAATTAAGCATTCCGTGGCTGTATGGAGGAATATAGAAAGCTAATTTCCTCTATATGCAGCCACCCTGCTTCTCCTCCTATCAGGTTCTCCTTGAAGCTCCCCCCCCAAGTGTCCCCCCCCCCCACACTCTCCAGTCCCCCCCAGTGCTCTCCACCCCCTGTCCCCCCCCAGTGCTCTCCACCCCTGTCCCCCCCCCAGTGCTCTCCACCCTTGCCCCCCCAAGTGCTCTCCCCCCTTGTCCCCCCCCAGTGCTCTCCACCCTTGCCCCCCCCCAGTGCTCTCCACCCTTGCCCCCCCCCCCCAGTGCTCTCCACCCTTGCCCCCCCCCCCAGTGCTCTCCGCCCCTGTCCCCCCCAATGCTTTCCACCCTTGTCCCCCCCCAGAGCTCTCCACCCCTGTCCCCCCCAGTGCTGTCCACCCCTGTCCCCCCCTGTGCTGTCCACCCCTGTTCCCCCCAAGTGGTCTCCACCCCTGTTCCCCCCCGTGCTGTCCACCCCGGTCCCCCCCAGTGGTCTCCACCCCTGTTCCCCCGTGCTGTCCACCCCTGTTCCCCCCCCCCCCAGTGGTCTCCAACCCTGTCCCCCCCGACAGTGCTCTCCATTCCTGTTCTCCCCTGTGCTGTCCACCCCTGTTTTCCCCCCCAGTGCTCTCCACCCCTGTCCCCCGCAGTCCTCTCCACCCCTATTCTCCCCCCCCCGTGCTGTTCACCCCTGTCCCCCCCATGCTGTCCACCTCTGTTCTCCCCCCCCGTGCTGTCCACCCCTGTTCCCCCCCCCCAGTGGTCTCCACCCCTGTTCCCTGTCTCCAGCACTGGCCCCTGTGCCCCCCAGTACTCCCCACCCCTGTTTTTTCTGCCCCCCCCAGTGCTCTCAAGCTCCACTCATCGCTCTCCAGCCCCCCAGTGCTCTCCACCCCTGTTATTTTTGGCTCCCCCCCAGCACTCTCCGCTCCCCACCACTGTACTCTCCACTCCCCCTGCATTTTGCCCCCACCCACGTGCTCTCCAACCCCGCCAGTGCTCTCTTCGCTCCCCCCTGCATTTTGTCCCCACCCATGTGCTGTCCAACCCTGCCAGTGCTCTCTGCTCCCCCCCTGCATTTTGTCCCCACCCATGTGCTCTCCAACCCCGCCAGTGCTCTCCGCCCCCCATAGTGCGCTCCAGCCCCCCGTACTTTCCACCCCTGTTTTTTCTGCCCCCCACTGGTGCTTTCAAGCTCCCCCCATTGCTCTCCACTCCCCAGTGCTCTCCAGCCCCCGTGCTCTTCACCCCTGTTATTTCTCCCCCCCAGTGCTCTCAAGATCCCCCCAGTGCTCTTTACCCCCACACTCTTAGCCCCCTTAGTGCTCTCCAGCCCCCCCTCTCAGCCTCCCGTGCTCTCTACCCCTGTTCCTTTTGGCTCCCCCCTGGTGCTCTCAAGCCCCCCAGCGCTCTCCGCTCCCCATCCCTGTGATCTCCACTACCCCCTGCTCTTTGTCCCCCACCCATGTGCTCTCCAACCGCACCAGTGCTCTCCAGCTCCCACCCAGTGCTCTCACTTCCCCAGGACCAGAGGACAGGCTGACTGGGGGCACAAAATGAGGACGGCTGAAGGTGCAGGTGGCCAGGGACCACTCCATCTCACAGCAAACAGATCCTCTGGAAGGAGCACTGTCCCTATCCAATACGAGAACAGACCCTGCCTGCTGATGGCGATCATGGATATCCTGCTGGCATGGAAGGTACCGTACCGAGCATCAACAACACACCTTCCCACAGACAGGGACTGCAGACATGGGGCATAAGAGGGGCTGCAATGATGGGCACAGTGAGGCTACATTCGTAGGCACAGTGAGACTGCATTCATGGGCACAGTGAGACTGCATTTAAAGGGGCACAGTGAGGCTGCAATGATGGGCACAGTAAGGCTGCAATGATGGGCACAGTAAAGCTGCATTTATGGGCACAGTGAGGCTGCAATGATGGGCACAGCGAGGCTTCAATGGGGGGCACAGTGAGGCTGCAATGGTGGGCACAGTAAAGCTGCATTTGATGAGCACAGTGAGGCTGCATTTATGGGCACAGTGAGGCTGCATTTGATGAGCACAGCGAGGCTGCATTTGATGAGCACAGTGAGGCTGTAATGGTGGGCACAGTGAGGCTGCATTTGATGGGCACAATGAGGCTGCATTTGATGAGCACAGTGAGGCTGCATTTGATGGTCACTGATGAGGCTGCATTCAGCTCTTGTATTATGTCTGCAGCCTCTGACCATCTCCTGTATCATGTCTGCAGTCTCTGAGGGAGTCTGGAGAGGAGTCAAGAGTGGGATCAACGCCGGGATGGGGGTCATGGGAAAAGTCAAATGTGTGTGGACTGTGGAGAGGAGACTATATAGGATAAAACTAGAGCCAACGAGCTGGAGCCGACTGAGTCCTGCACGGTGCACCTGAGAGGAAGTCAGTGACAGCACCGCTAGGCCAGTCTGAGGGGGGGGGGGGTCACTGATGTAAGGGGGAAGTAAATACAATAATGTAAGGGGGCACTGATATAAAGGTTTCCCCCTTATATCAGTAACCCACCCCCCTTATCTTAGTGTATTCTTTCTGCGGAAGATGGTCCCCCCCACGTTCTGAGTTCCTGGGGTCCCCCTTGATGATTGACCACTTTTAACTGAAATTTGCTTTTATAAATATAAAGCCCTATGTGCTTTTATATCTGTCTTATCTATATATATAATACACTCATTAAATGTGCTTTAAAATGTATGGTTTTCCATTTCATGAACAAGAAAATAATGACGCCATGCTGTTACTCTGGTATAATAATGCTGTGGGGCTGGTATGAAATTTTTTCCAGGGCTGGTTTTTATTCCCAGTCCGGCCCTGGACATGGGTGAGGGCTTGCTGGGACTTGTGATCTACTATAGAACGCTGATTAATCGGGACACCCCACGGATATGGACTTCTCCATTCAAGTCTTCCCAAGTATGGACTACTCCCAAAACGACTTTACCTGTTCAGGTAACCTGCGGCAGCCACAACTGTTGTTTTTCGCATGGCTGTACACTCCATAATGATTGGAGCAATGTCCCTCTGTCCCTCTTTTCTCCTCATTTGTCCCTCATTTTGGTCTGATCAATATAATTGTATAAAAAATGCACTTTTTATGTCTCAAAAAGTGTTTCCAAGTGCTAAACCTTTCATCTAATTGCTAAATTGCTGCATTTGTAAATTCCAAAAGCCAATATAAAGAAATAGTAGTGGTAAAAAAAGCCCTTGTGGGTTTAACCAATCTTGTTTTTTTGTACAATTTTCCTTTAAGGGGGTGTGTCCTATGCCTGCATACTTTTGCTGATAGGTGTCCCTCATTCCCATCTTAAAAAGTTGTGAGGTATGCCTACACCAATTCTTGCACCTACACTGTCCTTCCCTGCTGTCTTCTGGGAAATACACAGGTCCCAGAAGACAGCAGGGACCAGTGAGGATGCGCAGCGCGACTCGCACATGCGCATGAGGAAACCAGGAAGTGAAGCTGCATGGCTTCACTTCCTGATTCCCTCACCGAGGATGGTGGCGGGGGCAGCCGAGAGCTGAACAACTGATCGGCTTCGGCTGCCGACATTGCGGACACCCTGGACAGGTAAGTGTCCATATATAAAAAGTCAGCAGCTGCAGTATTTATAGCTGCTGGCTTTTAATATATATATTTTTTTTTAGGCAGACCTCCGCTTTAAGTATGTTTGTTGCGTACTCTGCCTCTCAACCCCAATAACAGTCTCAGCCCCCTCTGGCACACCTGGCAATAGTGTAAGTGCAAGGACCAATGAGAAACACACGTTATGATAAAACATAAATTGTCTTTACCGCAATATTTCTGTGGAAAAGAGTAACAGACAGTAACAATATACTGTATATTTAAGTAATGAAATTGGGGAGCAATAACTGAGATTAGTCGCTTGCCGACCAGCCGCTATCATTATTCTGCGGCAGGTCGGCGCGATCCTGCGAGCCTTCATAGCTGTACGTCGGCTCCTTTAAGCAGGATAGCAGTTCTGTGAGGAGAGGAGATGCAGATCGTGAGTTCCTACTACAGTGATGTTTTGGAACTACATTTCCCATGATGCTCACCTACACTGCAGAGTGCATGAGCATCATGGGAAATGTAGTTCCAAAACATCTGGGGTGCCAAGGTTTGCCATCACTGTGACCTACTAGCTAGGAACAGTAATCTGTCATCTCCTCTAGTCAGTCCCATCCCCCTACAGTTAGAACACACACTAGGGAACACAGTTAACCCCTTGATCACCCCCTAGTGTTAACCCTTTCCCTGGCAGTGACATTTACACAGTATTCAGTGCATTTTTATAGCACTGATCGCTGTATAATTGTCAGTGGTAACAAAAATGTGTCAAAAGTGTCCGATCTGGATGGATGGCGAAGGGCGGCGTAGCAGGTGGGAAAGGAGAGGTGGATGTGTATGGAAGGATGGTGATGAGCGGCGCTGCAGGTGGGAGAGGAGAGGTGGATGTGTATGGAAGGATGGCGATGAGCAGCGCTGCAGGAGGGAGAGGTGTAGGTGTATGGAAGGACGGCGACGAGCGGCGCTGCAGGAGGGAGAGGAGAGGTGTATGGAAGGACGGCGACAAGCGGCACTGCAGGAGGGAGAGGAGAGGCGGATGTGTATGGAAGGACGGCAAGGAACGGTGCTGAAGGAGGGAGAGGAGAGGCAGATGTGTATGGAAGGATGGCGGCGAGCGGTGCTGCAGGAGGAGAGGAGAGGTGGATGTGTATGGAAGGACGGCGACCAGCGGCGCTGCAGGAGGAAGAGGAGAGGTGTATGGAAGGACGGCGACGAGCGGAGCTGCAGGAGGGAGAGGAGAGGTGGATGTGTATGAAAGGATGGCGACAAGCGGCACTGCAGGAGGGAGACGAGAGGTGTATGGAAGGACGGCGACGAGCGGAGCTGCAGGAGGAAGAGGAGAGGTGTATGGAAGGACGGCGACGAGCGGAGCTGCAGGAGGTAGAGGAGAGGTGGATGTGTATGAAAGGATGGCGACAAGCGGCACTGCAGGAGGGAGACGAGAGGCGGATGTGTATGGAAGGACGGCAACGAACGGTGCTGCAGGAGGGAGAGGAGAGACAGATGTGTATGGAAGGATGGCGACGAGCGGCGCTGCAGGAGGGAGAGGAGAGGTGGATGTGTATGGAAGGACTGCGACCAGCGGCCCTGCTAGGGTTGCCAGTTTTTCTTCAAGCCAAACCCAAACACTTTTGCAGCGCACAGCTATTTTTTTAGTATATACACATATAGGATAACAGACCTTGGACACCTTAGGGTGCTCCAAAGAGGATAGTAATGCAGCGTGCATAGTGCCCTCTCACCCTCCGGTTAGGCAAAGTTCCGAGCTACATTTATGTCTGAATAATGTGTCCGGGATTTAGGGGAACTGAAACCCGGACACATGATTCAAAACCCGGACTGTCCAGGTGAATCCTGGACAGGTGGCAACCCTAGGCGCTGCAGGAGGAAGAGGAGAGGTGGATTTGTATGGAAGGATGGCGACGAGCAGGGCCGCAGGAGGGAGAGGAGGATGTGTATGGAAGGACACCGACGAGTGGAGCTGCAGAGAGGAGAGGTGGATGTGTATGGAAGGACAGGGACAAGCGGCTCTGCAGGAGGGAGAGGAGAGGTGGATGTGTATGGAAGGATGGCAACGAGCGGGCACTGCAGGAGGGAGAGGTGGATGTGTATGGAAGGATGGCAACGAGCGGGCACTGCAGGAGGGAGAGGTGGCTGGGTGGACAGGGGGCAACACTTTTATTTGGCTCATAAATAACAGCACATATAGAAACTGGTGCTTTTTTCTCCATGTGCCAGTCTTTGTTAATCCCCAGTGAATTGGCGCTTGGTGTGCCCATTGTTTCCTCATGACACTACAGACTCCTCGGGCCTGCCTCTTCTGGGAGGCCATTTAATGAATAGTATGAACATTATTTTATTATAATAACATTATCATGGCATATATTAACAGAACTTTATTATCAGCACACACTGACAGGAAACAAAGCCTGCAGGTAGACCCCTGTGCCAGAGAGCAGCAGCAGCACTGAGGTACAGGAATGGCGCCATTTTGTCCAGCTTGTGGAGCAGCACCTGGACACGTCTGCAGCGGTCATATGATGGTAGGAGTAGTAGATAATGAGATGTCACAAGCAGAACGGCATCCTCCCCTCCCCCGTTTCCTCTTCCAGTGGTTCTCTCTTTCCAGATGCCAGTGCTGGGTGGATGGAGGAGGCGGGCTAGCACACTATATGTTGTTATTCATGCCTCTGTCTCTCTCATCTTGCATTCTGCACCCGCCTGAACACGAAGCTGCGTAACCACAGCAACCAGGCAGCTGGGACCGAGAGATGGGGGGTGGGTGAGAGAGATGGCATTCACCCCTTCACTGCCAGCCATGTTTCAGGGGGATGTAGGTGGGGGGTTGTATGTTACAAGACTCTGCCAGTCAGGCCGGGAAGTGGGTTGAACAATAAGACGTCAGGGAGGGTGTCAGAGACAACATGAGAGAATCCTGGCAGCAGAACGCCTGTCTTCTACTAAGGTGTGTTACCTCAGATCATGCTGTCCCTCACCTTACTAGAACACATTTATTCCACAAGTCTCCAGGCCATTTTATTTTTATTGCTTACAGCTAGACTCCAGGAAAACGAAATGTCCTGAATCCCAAGTATGGTTTTCACATGGGTGAGTTGTCCCAATGTAAGTATGCGTGTTCCTGCCCCATCCTTATGGAAGCAGAGAATCTCTATAGTCATCCTGTCTGTTTTCTGGCTCCTGTGCCAGGTGGCTGCTCTGCTGCATATTGAACACAGAGGGTCAATTGCTGGGCATGGGCGCCATTAAGGGAGCACCTTGAATTTTTCTCAATGAATGCAAACTGTTTAGTGATTGGATGAGGTGGAGCTGTAATGTCACAATCTCCAGTGAAAAATGCAAGACGTTCTCTGAATGGCGTTCATGCTGAGCGGGTGACCTACTATGGTTACAATGTAGCGGGGCAGCTGCTTGGCCCAGGGCCCAGAAGACAAGCTCTCCACCTCCACAGAGTTCCCACAGGTATGGAAGATGCATACTTAACCACTTCAGTCCCGGAAGAATTTACCCCCTTCCTTACCAGAGCACTTTTTGCGATTCGGCACTGCGCCGATTTAACTGACAATTGCGCGGCTTTGCGAAGTGGCTCCCAAACAAAATTTATGTCCTTTTTTTCCCCACAAATAGAGCTTTCTTTTGGTGGTATTTGATCACCTCTGCGGTTTTTATTTTTTGCACTATAAACAAAAATATAGCGAAAATTTTTGCTATAATAAATATCCCCCAAATTGTTATTTTTTTTTAAAATCACAATAAGCATATATTCATTGGTTTGCACGCGCCCCCTAGACGTCCGGGAAGCCCAGGACGTCATATGACGTCCACCCAGGATGGGAGATCTGTCATATGAATATGGGCGGGTAGGGAAGTGGTTAAAGTGGAGCTCCAGCCAAAAGGGGAAGTCTCGCTGTAAGCCACCTACCTCCTTTTCTCCAACTGATTTTTTTTGGGGGGGGGGTACCTAGTTTTGACAAGTACCAGTCCCACTTCTGCTCAGATCTCCTTGGTCATGGATGTCCAATCTGCGGCCCTCCAGCTGTCGCAGAGCTTCAAGTCCCATGGCATTGCAAGGCTGACAGTTGCAAGCATGACTCCCGAAGGCAGAGGCATGATGGAACTTGTAGTTCTGCAACAGCTTGAGGGCCACAGGTTGGACAATTCCTTGCATTACATTTTTTTTGAGGGATATCTAAAGGTTTTTTTTTTTTTTAAACAAACATGTCATACTTACCTCCTCTGTGCAGTTGGTTTTGCACAGAGTAGCCCCGATCCTCCTCTTCAGGGGTCCCTCAGCGGTGCTACTGGGTCCTCATCTTCTCGAGTGCCCCATTGGAGAGCCGCTCTCCCTCAGGACACTCATGTGGGCGCGCTCCCATGTCCTGCTGCTGCGTCTATTGACACAGACAGCAGGACTCAGCCCCACCACGCATAATTCAATTTAATTGACAGCGGTGGGAGCCAATGGCTGCGCTGCTATCAATCTATCTAATCAGGACCTGAGACACCGGCTGGAGCTAGTGTGCTCGTCCCCATCGCTGGAAAGACCGGGTTCAGGTAAGTAAAAGGGGGGCTCTGGGGAGCAGCTGTATCACAGGAGGTTTTCCACCTTAATCTAAAAATCCTGAAGGTTTACAACCCCTTTTAACCACTTCACCCCCGAACCATATTGCTGGTCAATGACCAGGCCACTTTTTGCGATTCAGCACTGTGTCGCTTTAACTGACAATTGTGCTGTCCTGCGACGTGGCTCTCAAACAAAATTGGCATCCTTTTTTTCCCATAAATAGAGCTTTCTTTTGGTGGTATTTGATCACCTCTGCGGTTTTTATTTTTTGCGCTATAAACAAAAATAGAGCGTCAATTTTAAAAAAAAATGAATATTTTTTACTTTTTGCTGTAATAAATATCCCCAAAAATATAAAAAAATATGTTTTCCTCAGTTTAGGCCGATACGTATTCTTCTACCTATTTTTCGTTAAAAAAAAACGCAATAAGCGTTTATTGATTGGTTTGCGCAAAAGTTATAGCGTCTACAAAATAGGGCATAGTTGTATGGCATTTTTATTAATATTTTTTTTTTACTAGTAATGGCGGCGATCAGCGATTTTTATCGATACTGCGACCTTATGGCGGACACTTTTGACACATATTTGGGACCATTGGCATTTTTATAGCGATCAGTGTTATAAAAATGCATTGGTTACTATAAAAATGCCACTGGCAGGGAAGGAGTTAACACTAGGGGACGAGGAAGGGGTTAATTATGTTCCCTGTGTGTGTTCTTACTGAAGGTTGGGTGGGACTGACTTGGGGAAATGACAGATCGCTGTTCATACATTGTATAAACAGACAATCAGGCATTTCTCCCCCTGACAGGACCGGGAGCTGTGTGTCTACACGCTCAGCTCTCGGTTCTTGCTCTTTAACGAGCGATCGCGGGTGCCCGGCGGTGATCGTGTCTGCCGGGCACGCGCGTCAGGACCAGGGGCGCGCACACGCCCCTATTGGCTGAATTGCGAGATGACGTATAGCTACGTGATCTCGCGCAGCCGAGCCAACCTGCCGCCGTATAACTGCGGTTTACTACCGCTTTAATCTCTAAAATTGGAAAATTATTATAGCTGTATGCCCTTTTACTGTAGAATTGAAAAAAAAAAAAACTATCACTGGAGACTGCAGGGGGGATTGTGTATGTTGACAGGGCAGAGAAACAGCAGCATACTTATCTTTCCAGTGAACAGCTGTGCAGGGGGGTGTGCCAGCACAAGGCTGGCCATTGGAGGATAAGCAGGCTGTGTTATCATGCCTAGCATGGTCGGTTTGAAATAGGAAGACAATGGGACGGGCTGGATCACCAGGTATTTCACACAAAGGAAGAAATACAAAAATAACAAGATCATTATTAACCACTTAACCCCCGGACCATATTGCTGGTCAAAGACCAGAGCACTTTTTGCGATTGGGCACTGCGTCGCTTTAACTGACAATTGCGCGGTCGTACGACGTGGCTCCCAAACAAAATTAGCGACCTTTTTTTCCCCACAAATAGAGCTTTATTTTGGTGGTATTTGATCACCTCTGCGGTTTTTAGTTTTTGCGCTATAATTAAAAATAGAGCGACAATTTTGAAAAAAAATGAATATTTTTTACTTTTTGCTGTAATAAATATCCCCCAAAAATATATATAAAAAAAATATTTTTCTTCAGTTTAGGCCGAGACGTATTCTTCTACATATTTTTCGTAAAAAAAATCGCAATAAGCGTTTATTGATTGGTTTGCGCAAAAGTTATAGCGTTTACAAAATAGGGGGTATTTTTATGGCATTTTTATTAATATTTTTTTTTACTAGTAATGGCGGCAAACAGCGTTTTTTTTCGGTACTGCGACATTATGGCGGACACTTCGGACACTTGACACATTTTTGGGACCATTGGCATTTTTATAGCGATCAGTGCTATAAAAATGCATTGGATTACTATAAAAATGCCACTGGCAGTGAAGGGGTTAACACTAGAGGGCAGGGAAGGGGTTAAGTATGTTCCATGGGTGTGTTCTAACTGTAGGGGGGGTGGACTCACTAGGGGAAATAACTGATCGCTGTTCATACATTGTATGAACAGAAGATCAGCATTTCTCTCCCTGAAAGGACCGGGAGCTGTGTGTTTACACATACAGCTCCCAGTCCCCGCTCTGTAACGAGCGATCGCGTGTGCCCGGCAGTCGGGGGCGAGCGGGGCGCGCGCGCCCCTAGTGGCCTGCGCGAGAGCCGACGTAGAGCTACGGGCTCTCGCGCAGGGGAGTCTACCTGCCGCCGTAAAAAGACGGCATTTCCATAAATGATCTGTTTGTTTTCTGACTAATGTCTCCAGATAGGAATAATCAATCTATAGTCAACAACCCAATCGATATGACACACATGGGGAAGTTGGAGGATACGATTGTAAGTTGTCGATTGCATCTCTGTTTCAACAATGCAATCTGATCAACTGAAATACAATTGGACTCATTACCAAAGCATCTTAGTGCTGCCATCCGAAATTATAAATAGTAATTTTTCTACCCTGGCCGATGTAAATCAAACAGGAGGGAAGTTATGGTTATTCGTTTGCAAATTCGATCATTGTGACGAAATTGCACACGGGTCAGATAATAAATAAGAAGTGTATATGGGTGCCATTACACCATTGCACATTTTTTAATAGTCTTTTTTAATAGTCATGTGTCGTGGCGAGTATGATGTGGGGTCAGCCATCTTCTACCTCCTCTTAGATCCCATACACACTATTAGATTTTCTTTAGATTTTTGTCTTCAGATTTACCAAAACCATATAATAAGAGGTCAATAGAAGCATAAAAATAGGCGAGACCCAAAGTCCCCTACAGAAAATCTAATAGTGTGTATGGGGTCTAAGGTCTTCCTAAAAAGGAGTTCCAACATTTCAACACTGAGCAGTGCCTATAGAACTTCAGCAACAAGGAAGACTGGACTCCATAGACTAGTAAGTATGAGTGTTTTTTTTTTTTTTTTTTTTTACCATACAGGGACAATTATTAGATAGTTGAACTTTAGGCTGGCAATACATTTATTTTTATTATTTCAGGTACCTAATTAAGCCCCATACACACTATTAGACTTTCTGCAGATTTTTGTCTTCAGATTTACCAAAACCATGTAGTGTAAGGGCCTACAATAAGAAAAACAAAAAGCGGCGCCCTCTAAGCGTAGTAAGAAGTTTAATGAGGACAAACAACAACAAATCATATAGGAGGTTACTCACAAGGATACAGAGATTAAGGGTATTGGAATAATGGTGTCATCTGAGACTTGCATCTGGAGTGTGAGGACTCTGCTGATGGGATCTTCTTGCAGGCTTCAGGCAGCGTGATGGTGGATCCACACAGTGGGGGCCGGGGGGCGGTATCTCTGGGGGTCCCTCGATGGTATTACAGCACTGTTAGTTAGGAGAGACAGGCCGGCAGGCAGAGACGCCACATTCGGCGCAGTGGAACGCAGCCGTGGAGCGCAAACAGCTGAGCGTCACTTCCGGGTACAGTCTCAGGGCGGTGCACGCGTTCGAGACATGCGTGTCTCTTCGTCAGGCTCTGTCGATGTGGCGTCTCTGCCTGCCGGCCTGTCTCTCCTAACTAACAGTGCTGTAATACCATCGAGGGACCCCCAGAGATACCGCCCCCCGGCCCCCACTGTGTGGATCCACCATCACGCTGCCTGAAGCCTGCAAGAAGATCCCATCAGCAGAGTCCTCACACTCCAGATGCAAGTCTCAGATGACACCATTATTCCAATACCCTTAATCTCTGTATCCTTGTGAGTAACCTCCTATATGATTTGTTGTTGTTTGTCCTCATTAAACTTCTTACTACGCTTAGAGGGCGCCGCTTTTTGTTTTTCTTATTGTTGTTCCAGAACCACTTCTTCTCGACAGCTGGCAGCCCTCCAAGCAAGAGTGTATATATTCTATTTAAAACATGTTGTGCTACAGTCTCATGAATTCTCCAATGGACTGAATTTTTATCACAAATAATTTTTATCATCTTTTTTAAAAAAACTCTTTTTTAAAAAAACTTTTTTCCCTTCAGTATACTTATTTTGATTATATATCAACTCTCTCATGGACAGCTGAATCGATCACAGCCCCTTTCCCCCCCCCCCCATAAAATCCTTTCCATGTTTATTCTTCAATCGTTTCAGCTTTCACATGAGTTTTCACCATTTCTTTTCCCCTTTCCCTTATATTTCCATCTCCTACATTTCATTTCTTGTGAGCGCTTGATTTTATTTGTTTTTTGTCTAGTGTAAGGGCCTGCCTGATTGCATACAAATTTAAACTCTTAAGCCCTGTACACACAAACCGACCGATGGACCGTTTTCATCAGACAAACCGATCGTATCTGGTTTTACGATCGGTTCTAGTTTTATTTCCATCGGTGTAAAAAAATAGAACATGTTTTAAATTTTTCCTATGGATAGAAAAATTTGATCGTCTGTTCCATACTCCATCAGTCAAAAATCCATGCATGCTCAGAATTAAGTCGACGCATGCTTGGAAGCATTGAACGTCATTTTTTCCGTCTCGTCGTAGTGTTGTACGTCACCGCGTTTGGACACGATCAGATTTTTGACCGATGGTGTGTAGGCAAGACTGAAGAAAGTCAGCTTCATCGGATATCCGACGAAAAAATCCATCGGATTAGATTCCATCAGATATCCGATCGTGTCTACAGGACTTTAAGGTTTGACCTAATTATATGGTTTTGGTAAATCTGAAGACAAAAATTTGCAGAAAATCTAATAGTGTGTATGGGGTCTTATATAGCGCCGTCAATTTACGCAGCGCTTTACATATACATTGTACATTCATATAAGTCCCTACCCTCAAGGAGCTTGCAATCTAAGGTCCCGAACTCACATTCATACTAACACATACTAGGGCCAATTTAGAAAGGATCCAATTAACCTACCGGCATGTCTTTGGAGTGTGGGAGGAAACCAGAGTTTCCAGAGGAAACCCATGCAGACACAGGGAGAACATGCAAACTCCAGGCAGGTAGTGTCCTGGTTGGGATTGGAACCAGCAACTCCTTTTTGCTGCTAGGCGAAACTGCTGCCCATGTTAAGATTTCTCTCAATTCCCTCTTCCATAAATAGAAAACTTGACTTGTATTGACCTGGGTGGTGCTGACAGAACAAATGTCAGCCAATTCAGCAGAAATCGGTAAAAATTTGATCTGTGTGCTGCCAACTTTAGTTTCACCTAGGTATGGTGGGATTCCTTTTTAACCACTTCCCGTCCGGCCTATAACAGAATGAATGCCGGGCGGTGGTTCAGTTTTCCTGACTGGATGTCATATGACGTCCAGCAGGATAAAATGCCGTTGTGCAGCACGGCGATCAGTGGTGCTGTGTGTCACTCTGACAACGCATCTCCGATCGTGGTAAGGAGCCTCTGACGGTGGCTCCTTACTACGTGATCAGCTTTGACCAATCACAGCATGAAACAGGAAGTGCCAGTAAACGGCTTTCTGGGTTCGCGCTAACAGGGAGAGCCGATCGGCTGTTTAGCAAAAAATAAAAACCCCAGTGGTGATCAAATACCACCAAAAAAAAAGCTGTTTGAGGGAAGAAAATTATAAAAATTCAGTTTGGGTACAGTGTTGCATGACTGCACAATTGTCATTCTGAGGCCCCATACACACGAGAGGATCCATCCGCTGAAAAATCTCAGCGGATCGGTTTCAGCGGATAGATCCCCTGGTGTGTACGTTCCAGCGGATATTTATCCGCGGATATTTCCGATTTCCAGCAGATAAAAATTTGTAGACATGCTAACAAATCTATCTGCTGGAATCGGCTCCAGCGGATCGATCCGGTGGTCTGAACAGACTCACCGGATCGATCCGTCCAAATCCATCCCCCGCATGCGTCGTAATGATTCGACGCATGCGTGGAAGTCCTTATATGACAGCGTCGCGCACGTCGCCGCGTCATCATCGCGGCGACGGCGCGACACGTCACCGCGATGGGAATTCGGCGCGGATTTTGATCCGATGGTGTGTACACTCCATCGGATAAAAAATCCTCAGAGGATTTATCCGCGGATACGGTCCGGCGGACCGTATCCGCGGATCAATCCTATCGTGTGTACCAGGCCTAAGTGAAATAGCGCTGAAAACTGTAAATTGTCCTGGGCAGGAAGGGGTGAAAAGTGTCTGGTAATGAAGTGGTTAAAGCGGAGTTCCACCTAAAAATGGAACTTCCACTTAATCCACTCCTTGCCCCCTTACATGCCACATTTGGCATGTAATTTTTTTTGGGGGGGGGGGAGTGGGGGCTTCAGGAGGAGTGGGACTTCCTGTCCCACTTCCTCCTTCCGCCGAGGGGCTGGTAAGGATGAATAGCTTAATCGCCTTATTGCAGCCCCTCCCTGTAGGCGAGCGCCTGTCCAATCGGACGGCGCCGCTCGTGCATGCGCAGTGGGTGCCTGGCCGTTAAGCCGAAAGCTGTCACTGCCGGGTGCCCACACTGGAACCATGGAGCAGGTAAGTGTATGTTTATTAAAAGCCAGCAGCTACACTTTTTGTAGCTGCTGACTTTTAATAAACTTAAAAAAAGGCTGGAACACCCCTTTAAATTGGCCATGCACTTTACAATCTGATTGTATGATGACCTTTAGTTCAGCCAAGAAGAAGTAAAAGTTGTACTTAAACCATCCATTTTATTTTTATTCAGTCAGTTAGGCTCTCATATTACGCAGCTCTAAAGAACAGTAACATACAGTAGTTGGCAAGGCTGAATAAAGTCACCAGTCCAGCTAATTCAACATGTGTTTGTGTGTGTTTAAGAAGTTTGTCTAAACAGATTGTAAGCTGTATAGCCAGCTTTAAAGATAAGACCCTGCAGTTTAGGTGTGTGTGTAAGTATGACACTCTTCCATCTCTGTATATTAGATTCTGCTCTTGCTTATTCTGTGTGCTTTTACTGTGACATTCACGGAAGGCAGGTGCATACGTACAGGGGTCACAATAACGACCCGGCCCCAAGTTCCAGGGGGGCCTGTGCAGCTACCTGGACACCTGGATGGGAGGGGTGGCATATAGAGAAACCAATCCCCTCCATTTTCCCCCTTTCAGCGACTGCAGAAGAAAAATGAAGGGAATTGGTTGCTCTACATTCCACCCCTCCTATCCTGCCCTGAAGGTTCTAGTTACATGTTGACTGAAGGTTAGTGTTTCCAATGCAAAATAGACATATTAATGCCAGCGATAGGACATATGAAAGCAGACCTTCACTCTTCTTTTCTGTTTTAACTAGTATTGCTACTTTTTTTTTAACACATCCACATAAAGGACATAGCACCAGCTGATTGCAGCCTCCAGGAATACCCATGTCATGCATCCCAGGAGGCTTCATACCAGTCTTCATCAGATGTGCATGAGCACAGTTATCAGAGGGCTGGCTGCTAGAACCCTGTAGAGACAGCCACCTCCCAATGACACAAAGAGGAAGATTGCGGTGCAGGATGAAAACTGTGGGATAGGAAGATGTCTTTAAAGGCTTCCAAAGTTGATCGATAACAATATGATTGTGACTGGCTCAGAAAGTGAGCCTGGAAATCACTGAAAAATATTGTCAACTCTGGAAAATAGGTTTAATATTAAACATTATAACAAGTTAAGCAAGCTGTTTTTTCTCATTTAGGCCAGGTTTACACTGGTATGACATACGTTCCAACTTTGGGAGCACATGTCGCATGACGTGTATAAATCAATGGTTCCCTATGAGAGCCGTCTTAACTAGTCTGTCACAAGTTGGTCCAACTTTGAAAAAGGTTCCTGCACTGCTTTTGATCCCAATTTGGTCCTGAGCTCATTGAATATCATTGAAGTCAGATCAAAGTCGGATCATCATCTTGACTGATCCGAAGGGGAACCCTACAGCAAAATGTAAAAAAAAAAAAAACGCTGTTTGGGCCCCCCCAAGACCATACCAGAGCCTTCGGGCTGGTCTGGATTTTGAAGGGGAGTCCCCAGTCTGGTCTGGATTTTAAAGGGGAGCCCCCATGCCCAAATAAAACAAAAATGGCATGGGGTCCCCCTCAAAATACATACCAGACCCTCGATTCGAGCACACAGCCTGGCAGGTCAGGAAAGCCACTCCCTTCCCCCCCCCCCCACTCCTGGACCATACCAGGCCACATGCCCTCAACATGGGGAGGTTGGGGCAGTGCTCCCCGTCATCTGGAGACCCCACCCCCTTGTGAAGTCATTGCCCCATCATGTCCCGGGTGGTAATGTCACAAGGGGGCGGGGTCTCCGTTTGGGAGAAGAACCAGAGGAAGAATCGGCAGTGGAAGAAGACATCAGCGCAGCGATAAGAACTGAAAGGATGAAGACATCACCTTAGGCAGAAGAAATTAGAGGGAGAAGAGATGCTGGAGCTGCTTTAATAAAGAACTTTGCTAAAAACCTGTGTTTTTGGATGAATGGGTAGGGGTACAATGTACCCCATACTCATTAACATAGGGTGGGGGCAGGGATCTGGATGCCCCCTTGTTAAACCACAGCCCAGTGTTGTCGGGAAGAGGCCCTTGTCCCTATCAACATGGGGACAAGGTGCTTTGGGGGGGCTGAGCTCCCCCTGCCCCAAAGCACCCACCTCCCTTATTTAGAGGGCATGTGGCCTGGTATGGTACAGGGGGTGGGGGGTGCTTGCTCACCCCCCCCCCCCTTTCCTGATCTGCCGGCCTGCGTGCTTGGATAAGGGTCTGGTATGGATTTTGAGGGGACTCCCTTTTGCGCGGGGCATACCAGACTCAAAGGGCCTGGTATTGTCAGGATCAAAGTCAGATACTGTTCATTGAAGTTGGATGGAGGTCGGACATTAACCACTTAAGGACCGGAAGGATTTACCCCCTTAATGACCAGGCCATTTTTAGCAATACAGCACTGTGTTGCTTTAACTGACAATTGAACTGTCATGCAACATTGTACACAAACAAAATGTATGTCCTTTTTTCCCCCCACCAATAGAGCTTTCTTTTGGTGGTATTTGATCACCTCTGCGTTTTTATTTGCACTATACAAAAAAAGAGCAACAATTTTGAAAAAAAAAAATAAAAAAATTATTTTCGTCCATGGACGGACACAGCTTCCTTAAATCTTGACAAAGTGGGTTATGTTCCGTCTATTAGGAGAGGACTAGGCAGACATGTTAGATATAACATGAGATTGTTGTTGCCGCTATGTGACGCAGGTCTTCATTGCGGGCGGCCATTTTCTTGTAGTCTGCGCCCCTCAGTCGTTTGGCAGACATTTTGGGGGTGTTTTTTTCTTACTGATTTGGCCTCTAGTCCTGGATAGATTTCCTGAACGACGTGAATATCGTTGTTCACATCACAGAACACCTCAGACACACGCTGTGTGCAGAGGGAGAGCGGACTTACTTGGGTGGTGAGTTCCCTGGGTCAGAGCAGCTAGGAGGGTGGACATTTTTTTGTGTCATTGCCTTGACTTGCTCCCTATAGGCTGTCAGTGTGTGTGCATGGAGTTGGTAGCTGGAGCTTTTTACCCAGACATTCAAGTGGCAGCAACCAGTGCCCCTGCACCTGCAGTGTCTATGGACACTTTGTCAGCTGTCCTGGTGCCATTTGTTGCCAGGGTGTATGGGGGGTAAAAACGCACCCCCTCCCCCCGCCATCTCCTAAGGAATGCTCTGACTCAGACTCGGGCCTGGCTGCGGCACAGGACCCCGATTCTTAGGTGTCAGAGGATGCGGACCAAGACCGTCCGGACAGTGAGGAGGACTCCTTGTCCGGGTCAGCGCACGACAGAGCACTTGTGGTAACATTTGTCACCACAGTGAGGGACACTTTTCTTTTTTATAAATATCTTTATTAGTTTTCCATATAAACACAACATTATAACTTAATACATACAATTTTGTAGTGAGGGACACTCTTAAGCTGGAGGATACAGCTGGGACATCCACTGTGGTGTCAGTTATTTTTGAGTCTCACAAACCGACCCGCTCTGTTACGGTTTTTCCTTATGTATCTTACTTTGACAAGTTCATAGATAAGGAATGGGAAGGTCCTTTGTGGTCCCTTTAGCGCATGGCGGTCCATTACCCATTTGAAGAGAGCCTTTTTGAAAAAATGGGCTTCTCCCCTGGTCGTTGACACCCTGGTTTATGGTTGAAAGGTAATCACTATCCCAGCAGAGGGGACCCCTGCTTTTAAGGACCTTACTGATAGGAGCATCAGCTCTACCCAAAATGCGTGACACTGGCTGACCAGTTGGTTCAGGGCCTTGTGTATTCTGTGATGCCACTCTGGATGTGGCCCCTTTAATCTCCAGGGACTCTGTTTCTACGGTTGTATTACGCCGCCTGATTTGGCTTAAATTAAGCTTAAAAAAAAAAAAAAAAGAAAGCTCTGGCAGTTTGTCTTTCAAAGGTGGGAGGCTCTTTGTTGCCTCGCTGGACGACATTATTAAGAATGTCACTGGGGGTAGGAGCACACTTCTCCCTCAGTCCACTAACAGTAAGGAGCCGCGCCATATGCCGGGGCCCTCCTTTTTCCACATCAAAGCAGTATTTTCATCAGTCAGGGCCTGCTGGCAGACCCTCCCAAGCCGACGAAGGTCAAGCTGGGGGACAGAAGCGTCCCTGGGTGCGCAAGCAAGCCCTCCCTGCTTTCCGACATGTGGGTTTGTGTAGTGGTGACTTCAGGGTACAAGATCGAGTTTCTTTCAGATTCTTTCCCTCAAATCTTCCTCTCCTTCCGGCTCTTCGGAATGCCCTAACGGGGGCTTACAGGACTTTCTGCGGTATGGGGTAAACATACCTGTACCGCTGCAGGAAAGGTTTCAGGTTTTCTACTCGAATCTGTCCGTGGTCCCAAAGACGGACAGTGTTTCATCCAATTCTAGACCTCAAGGCCCTCAATGCCTTGTGAAGGTTCGGAATTTCAGGATGGAATCGGTTCGCTCGGTGGTCGCAGCACTCCATCCAGGGATCTTTCTTGGGTCCTGGGTCATTAGGGATGCATGCTTGCATGTCCCCTTCTGCGTCAGGCATCAGAGGTTCCTGAGTTTTGGGTCAGGGAGGACCACTATCGATTTCTGGCTGTCCCTTTTGGCATAGCTTCGGCACCAAGAGTTTTCACCATGGTGCTAGCCCCAATTCTGGCCTTTCTGTAACAGCGAGGCATTGCTATCGTGAGCTACTTAGACAATCTGCTTAGAGTAGATAATTAGAGGAGGACGTGTCTATAACCAGTCAAACCAATTTGGTTGGGTACTGAACCTCCAGTGGTCGGTGTTAGTACTGACTCAGCGCCTGGACTACCTGGGGTTGTTTCTGGACTACTCGGAGGAGAGACATTTTCTTCCTCTGGAGAAGTTATAGACCAGGGGTGCCCGACCAGCTCTCTGATGTGGCCCGCAACCTCCTGCTCTGGGATGGAATAGAATAGAATACTGTTAATAAAGGTCATTTTATTACTAAAATCACAGTGCATATCTGGGCATATCTCTTCTGCAGTGGTTACTGGGCTACTTTCAAACTAATCTGCAGGTTAGAAGGTGGGTCTACTATGCCTACAGCCATGAATAAGCACTGATTTTGTGCGAAACGTCGGCTGTTCCCCTGTTCCTGTTGTTTTGATCTGGTGATGTATCTGCTGTTCATTTAATAAAAGACAACCTGTACGGTTTTTGGAGTGCGGCCATCCATCCTTCATCTATCTTTTATGCTAATCTGCAGGTTACCTGCACTAAGCCATAGACTTCTGTTATTACCTGCGTGTTTGAGCTTTCTGAAAGTGTACCAAACCTGCAAAATATAATAGAAGTCTGGAAAGCCAAAGGTACACTGCATTGCTCCCACGGTGCAGGAAAAAACCGCAGCGCATCAGTGTAAAAGCAGCCATGGGCCCCTTTCACAGGTCAGTCCGACACAATTCGACCCTCCATGCACCTCTAAGGAGTGGCAGACATAAACCGACATGTGTCTAACTTCAATCCGATCCGCAAAAAAATAATAATAATAATAATAAGTCGCTTGTGTGGCCCTCATTCTTCAAAAGGTTGGGCACCCCTGTTATAGACGTTCCAGACTGCGGTAAGGTTGTGTCATTCCACAAATGGTCGTCTCTCCGTTTCTGCATGCAAGTCCTGGGTCTCATGGTAGCCTCCTTCGAGGCAGTACCGTATGCCCAATTCCACCTCGAGTCTTGTAGAGGAGAATTCTGTCCAAATGGAGCAGATCTCCATTGTCTCTGAATCATCTGATTCGGGTAAGTCACCTAGTCAGGGCCTCTCTGAGTTGGTGGCTGAGGGCCCCGGTCCTTCAGTCCGGGAAGTCATTCCTTCCTTTCCACTGGACTGTGATCACGACGGACGCCAGCCGGTTGGGGGGGAGTCTAGGGAGTTCAGTCGGCCCAAGGCTGCTGGACTCCGGTAGAATCCCGCCTGCCGATCAACGTCCTGGATCTTCGAGTGATTAGGCTATGCCTCTTCAAGTGGTCACAGGGCTACAATGGCGTCCAGTCGGGATTAAGCAGTCGGACAACTCCATGGTGGTGGCATATGTCAACCATCAAGGAGAAACAAGGAGTTCGGCTGCAGCGCCTAAATACCGCCTGAAAAACTCCTGCCCAGCCTTCTCAATGTGAAAGCCCGAGGGGACGAAGAGGGCTTTCACACTGAGGCGATGCGCTGGCAGGAGAGAAAAAAATCTCCTGCAAGCAGCATCTTTGGAGCGCTGAGAGGAGCGGTTTGTTTACCGCTCCTTCCCATTTAAAACAATGGGAAACCGCGGTAATACCGCCCGCAATGCGCCTCTGCAGAGGCGCATTGCGGGCGGTATTAACCCTTTATCGGCTACTAGCGGGGGTTAATACTACACCGCTATCGGCGAATTCCGACGGTATAGCGCCGCTATTTTTAGTGCCGCTATACCGCCACCGCGCCTCCCGCCCCAGTGTGAAAGGGGCCTTAGATAAAATAGCTGTCCAAAAAACCAAGCCATTGATTTAAAGCACCTGCTCAAGATAAAGGAAAACCTGCAAACATGGCCTGTTGGGGGTACTTGAAGACAGGGTTGAGAACCAATGTTGTAATGGACATACATTTGCTTTTGTGTAAAGCTGTTCATACATGGATTGAAATTTGTCCGGTTCAGCAAGGTTTTGTCATGCTACAATGCAGGTGCATTACGTTGAAGTGTAATTCAAAATGAACTCCATGCTCTGTCAGATTTTAGCGACCTCCTATTCTCCCTGACACTGTAGGTAAGTCTTCGCCATCTTCATGCATAATGAGTGGCTATTGGACCTGCATTGTACTCAGTGATTTTAGACTGCAACTGTCAGCCAGAGCATCTGTAAATCTATACCTGTACATACAGGCGTCACACCATTCATAAATCTCTCACACAAAGAACTAAATATATTGCAGTAATGGTTTTACGTTCAGAACTTTGATAACTATTTTTTTTCTTTTTAATGCATTCATACAGTGGGTGGAGCCTGCTGGGTCCCTCATGAAGCCCTGCTCTCCGTAAAGGCTATGTACAGTGAGGATGTGGCCACTCATTTTACAAGGTAATATCTGGGTTTGCAGCGCTTTTTTATGCACACAAAGTGTATTTACTGTATATGCTTTGTGCCTATTGAAGAATATAGTTAAATTAAAGCTGTTGTGCTTGAAGTTCTTAGAAATGCTTTTACCCACTAACAGGCATTGAATGTTATGAATGAAAAAAAATCATAATTTCAGGGTATTCTAGAAACCTCATAATCTTGGGGAGTCTGTAGTGTGCAGCTTCCCGGACCTGCATTGAAAACCACACCTAGCTCTCCCCACAGTGCAATGCAGAGTGCCTCTATATAGGCTGTGAAGGTCACACACTGAATTGTACCATAGGTTGAGAGAATTTATTAATTTGGTGTTTCAAAAGTCAGAATCTACATTTTTTACAATGCCCAGGTTATAAAAAAGTGGGAGTATGGCCTCAAAAAGGAAATTATAATAAAGACAATAACGTACCATCATCCGGGTATTACCGGCGCTTCAGTGGAGATTTCCATGGGAGCCCCTACCCTCAGTCCATGCAAGACCCTGCATACTCTGTCACTTATATGGATACTTCCATGGTTGACAGAATACTGGTCAGCCACCAGTCACACCGGACCTCGCTCCCCAATTACCCCCCATACGTCCGGAACAGCTCCTGCCTTGTCCATAGCCAGCCTACCTGCCCCCTCACCATCGGGAATCTCTCTTTTTTTCTGGTCTCGGCCCCCTATGCATCCGTCGATGCAAATTGCTGTGGTGAGTTCTACCCCTGACCACCCCTTAAGGGGTAGCCCTGTCCCTCGTCCCCCTTCCCCCCTCCTGTTTCCCTTACTTTTTATTTTCCCCTCCCTCCCCTTCCCCCGTTCTTTCCTTTCCCTTCTGTTCTTTCTTCCCCCCCCTTTTCTCCCCCCCTCTTTCTCCTCCCATTCTCTTTTTCCTCTCTCCACCCTTCTTTCACCCCCCCGCCCCTTCTTCGTTCTTGCCCCTCCTTCCCCCTCCCCCCCTTTCCCTCTCCCCCCCCCTTCTTTCCTTCCCAACCCTTTCCCCCTTCCACCCTGATTTGTATTCACGTACTGGGCCCCTCTAATTCAGTGTATGCAACTTATTCAGAGATCATCGCACCATCCCCCATGTTTGCCGCGGTGGGATAATCACCTGGGCAGACCTTGGCTCCGCGCCTGCTTTATTACACATTGGGTAAATATTTTATTGTTATGTATATATAGTTATTGCTGAACTGCATTACATGTATTTTATTTTTCTTACTGCATTATTGTCTCTTAGATTGGTTCTCCTGAAGAAGCGGATACCCCGCGAAACTAGTCGAGAATCGACCAATCTTTAGTACATTATTTTTTAATGCAACATTTTAATTTAATAAATATATCTTTTTTACTCATTACTGTTTACTTTGACTTATCAGTACCGAGATAGTCCATACTTCAATTTGGCGGGTTTGTTCTGGGTTTAGCCTCAGCAACCATTCCCGCCCTCCCCCTTTAAATGCCCAGGTTATGTTGAATCAGGGCATACCATTTGGTACCAGGGGGGTATGTAGTATACATTTTTGAACTTACATGCTGTAATACTAAATAGTTAAAGGTGTAGTGTAACAGGAAATCTGCATAGCCACGCTATTAACTAATTGGCAATTAAGGTATAGGAGCAAAATGTGAAAGATCGAGCCACCCTGTGCCTGAGACAAACTGATGGATTGTGTGGTGAACAAAAGAAGCTGTCATTGGCAGATGTTAGCGTCCTGCAACTACATCCACCATCTGGGCTCTTAAGCATGCAGTTGTTGCCAATCAAATATTGATGTGCAGCAGTAATTTTGCCTAAAACATCCACTGTCACTATATTAAAAGGAGCCAACCAGTACAAAACGATGAGTCTGCCATTGCGGAACTGTTTTTCAAGATGTAGGCAGCGAGACTGTCATACTTATCCTTATTGCTTAGTGAGTCAGATATATCATGTGTATAGGCTTGGTCCAGGCCAGTCAACGATCAATTACTGATGGGAGAATAGGGATGTCGGCATCAGAGCATGGCTTAAAAAACTGTCAGCTCTTGTATTTCTTTCCTGGCAGCTTAAGTCTTAAAACAACCTATCTTTATTACAATAGCCGGTTTTTCTTTAGGTTTATGCCAACCATATAGGAGTGGTAGCATAAAAAATTACCTTTGGAGGAGCCTTCCTGAAATGTACATGCATAATTTAGCGCATATGGAATATTCTCTTCATTTCTAAAGGCAGTAATTGAGAGCGCTGGGTTATCTTTGCTTTTTCGAACCACTTTTTTTCCATGTTAGACAGCGGTTTTCACCTTGGCACACCTGAAGTGTGCAAACATAAGAGGGAAATGAACCATTCAGGCATGATTCAGCTATCCTTCACCACCTCTAAAAGCAAATCACTACATAAAGGAAACTATTGGCTTTGAAATAAGATATCACATATTTATTATCAGATAGGATATACAGTATAGTAAAGAGAGGCCTGGTCTAGGAACTGAATACTTTTCAAAGGCCTATATCTAAATGGAAATATCATAAATTTATATTACATGTTGATATATACACAGGGCCGGCATTACCACTAGGCGAGCATGGCATGTCCTAACAAGACAACGGCATGTACAAAAACTGATCCCCTGCAGCTGCTGAATGCCGGCTTCTCTTTCTCTTCGTCCCACAGGTATTCTGTGGGACAGGTCCTGCTGCCCCAAATTTGATCCTACTGTAGGGTGACCAGACATCCCCGGTTTCAGGGGACAGTCCCCGGATTGAGGACACTGTCCCCGGACCAAGTCTGTCCCCGGTTTTGTCCCCGGATTGGATTTGAACAGGGGCTGGGGCAATTTCAAAGACAATCAGTGCAGAATAAAAAATAATAATTCTGAATTACACACCTCCACTCCACCGCTCCTACTAGCTTAGGGGGTTGTATTTTTTTCCATTACCTGTGCCCTTTTTTGATGATCATGTGCTGGTCAGAGCGGAGGGAATATTTCTTCCGTTTCGGGCACATGCCCATTCAGCTCCACTCGCATGTTCTTCTGCCTTGGCTCAAGTCCCGGTCAGCTGCCTGCCTGTTTATCGCCTTGCCTTCCCTGGTGGAGGGATCCTCCTCCGCACCCCACTCAGTAGTAGCCGGGGCCCGGAGAGTGAGACTTGACAGGCTGTGAGACAGGCAGATAGTTGCTGATTGCCGCCATTACTAATAAAAAAAAATATATCCCCGGATTTCATTTAAAAAATCTGGTCACCTTATCCTACTGGCCCCACTGTCTCCTCTCTCCAGGCCCTGCTCTCTCCTCTCCCGGACCCCCTCGTCCTCCCCACAGCTCTGCTGGTTTCCCCCCTCTCCTCTCCTCTCCCGCCAGCTGCTGGAGGGGATGTGTCAGGATGGAGAGCGGGGAAGAGGCTGGTAAATGTGTCATTTACTGGCCCCTTCCTTGTCTGAAATTAAAGAGTCAGTTATTGCGTACCGATGATAAATGCAGTATAGTAAACTGTGTTTACTATTCCTCAGTTTGTGAATGAACGGAAAGCTCTGTACAGAGCTATTCATGTTCATACATTCTGTGCCGCTGAGGCGCCAGAGATGGATATTCAGTCCCTTTCTCTGTCTCAAAGATGAAATATCAGATGTCTGTTTAGACTCCTAATATTTCACCAAAGCCGCCCAACAGGGGTCCTTAATAAATAATAAAAAGTAAAATTGTAAGAAAATATATATATGAATAAAATGTTAAATAATAAAAAAATTAACAAACATAAACAACTACTGGACACCAATGGAGTGAAGCTAAATATAATTAAAAGACAGAAATCGGTAGTTGTCATTTGTAATTTTTTTTCTCCTACTGTCACCGACGTTTCCCACACACTGTGCCGACGTTCCTCATATGGCTGTACGCTGCTGGATTGGATGATGTTAGCTGGAGAAATTTAGCAGTTTCATGTTTTGTTATAATATTTCCTACTGATTTAAAAAAATATTATATTTTACTCTTTTGGGGGGATGCAAATAGCTGGTCTTGCCTAGGGCGCAAAATAGTCTAGCACTGGACCTCTATATACAGGGCACACTGAGCAGTATATGGAACTCAACGTATGATTTTTTTTTTTTATATTCTCTTCATTTAAATGAGTTGTAAATAAAAAAAAATGTTATGCTGAAATGACTGTTTACAGCAGGGGTCTTCAAACTATGGCCCTCCAGTTGTTCAGGAACTACAATTCCCATCATGCCTAGTCATGTCTGTGAATGTCAGAGTTTTACAATGCCACATGGGATTTGTAGTTCCGCAACAGCTGGAGGGCCGTAGTTTGAGGATCCCTGGTTTACAGGGTATAGAGACATAATAGTTAAAGCGGGAGTTCACCGATAAATGATGTTTTATCCTGTTTTTACCCTTAGATGGATGCTCATTTAGTCTAGGGGAATCGGCTAGTTGTTTTAAAATCCGAGCATTACTTACCGTTGTAGAGGGCGATCTTTTCCGCCACTTCCGGGTATGGGTCTTCGGGACTGGGCGTTCCTTCTTGATTGACAGGCTTCCGAAAGGCTTCCGACGGTCGCATCCATCGCGTCACGAGTAGCCGAAAGAAGCCGAACGTCGGTGCGGCTCTATACTGCGCCTGCGAACCGACGTTCGGCTACTTTCGGAAAATCGTGACGCGATGGATGCGACCGTCGGAAGCCTGTCAGAAGACTGTCAATCAAGAAGGAACGCCCAGTCCCGAAGACCCATACCCGGAAGTGGCGGAGAAGATCGCCCTCTACAACGGTAAGTAATGCTCGGATTTTAAAACAACTAGCCGATTCCCCTAGACTAAATGAGCATCCATCTAAGGGTAAAAACAGGATTGTACCGGTGAACCTCCGCTTTAACTGATTCATTTTCGTTTTTGCATGTTGTTTCCTTCCTCTCTGCTGTACAGAGCCAATACAGGGCAGTGATGGTTTGGAAAACTAAACTGATTGGTGCTGAGGGGTTTTAGACACACAGTAATCACACCTCCTTGAAGTTAGTGACCACAGAGAGAAAGCTCCCAGCACTGTGGTTATCAGGAAACAGACAACCAGGAAGTATGGAGATCAGAGAAGAATTACAGCAACTTTAGAGCAAAAACTAACAATGAGGATATGAAAACAGCACTGCATTAAGGTAAAGGAAGCTATTAAGATAAAAAAAAATGTTTCCTTTACAAACCCTTTAAGTTTTCATTTCCTTTTGAGTGTTTTACTTCCCACCCAAAACCATTCTAAGTAAGCTACTGACTACTAATGACAATAAAGTGGCAATGGAAACAATCAGTAACAATGGCATACACATATTGATGTCATCCTTGAACAACCTTTTTTTCTATTCCAGCTGTCAGCTGTTCAGATATTGTTTTTATGAAAGTCAGTAACAGTTCATGCACAGGCTGATAATCAACAGAAAAAATTCAACCCGTCTCTGTGTATAGGTGTCCTTTTATGAAGCAGTGAAATCTATTCATTGCTTCGTTCTCCGGCATTCACGGAGGAGATTTTTCTCCTCTGTATGCCTGTTTATGAAGCGGAGTAGATCGCTTTACCCTTGGAGGAGTGAAGTGATCAACCAACGCTTCAAACAGTGGAGAACGGCCCCTGATACTGGAATCTCGTGAGACTTTACGAGATTACAGTACCAGAAATTCACTGAAACACCGAGATGTCAGTTTATCGAGCAGTGATAAATTATCACCGCGCAGTACACTGACAGGCGGCCTGGTTAATGTAATTAAAATAACGAGTCCCCCTACATCATGGGTGCCCAACCGCTGGCCCGCCATGTCTTGCTCTGAGATGGCGGGTCGGCATGCCCAGACCCGCCATCTCCGAGCATTAGTGAATGGGGTCATGTGCGTGGGGCTGGCCTATCAGTGATCACGGCCAGGCTAGCCTATCTGCGATTACGGCCAGGCTGGCCTATCCGCGATCGTCCTGGAGTCCCGCCTCCACCCCTGTGAACACTGCTGCCTTCACCTCCTCCAGGCCCCCCCTCACCTCCAGACTGATAGAAGATACAAGTTGCAGGTGAGGGGTGGATACGGTCTGGGGAGAGAGGGAGCAGCCAAAGTTAAATAAATAAAAAAAAACTTCTGGTGTCGGTATAAGTGTAGAAGTCAGTGCAGTGTAGAAGTCAGTGCAGTGAGGTGGACAGTGCAGTGTTGTGAGGTGGACAGTGCAGTGTTGTGAGGTGGACAGTGCAGTGAGGTGGACAGTGCAGTGAGGTGGACGGTGGACAGTGCAGTGTTGTGAGGTGGACAGTGCAGTGTTGTGGCCATTGTAGTGTAGTGGACAGTGTAGGAATCAGGTAGTGTAATAGACAGGTAGGTCAGTGTAGTGGTGGCAAGTATAGGAAGCAGGTAGGTTAGTGTAGTGGTCAGGTAGGTAGGTTAGTGCAGTGGTCAGTGTGGGAATCAGGCTGATTTGTACTATTGTAGGAAGTGAAGGGACTTGGGGGGTGCTAAAAGTCCACAGGTTAGGGGGGCGCAAATTACTTGCCTTGCCCCGGGCGCTGACAAACCATACGCCACTGATGCTCATTGTGGCCCACGACCGGTTACTAAGTCGATAAAGTGGCCCTGGCTCCTCAAAAGGTTGGGCACCCCTGCCCTACATAATATATATATGTATACACACACACACACATTATATATACATGTACAGGGCTCAAAATTTCAAGTCCTGAGCTACTAGCCAGGTCTTAAGAGTTACTCGCCACCAGTTCCCCCACCCAAACCCTACCCTGTCCCGCCCCTAATTCCACCCCTATACACGCCCTTGTAAATTATCTCATGAAATTACACTGTTTAATGTTTTATTCAGTATTAGGTTGTGTTTCGCCTCCCCCAGTACACGTCTACCTCCAACGCCTCCCCCAGCACACGTCTACCTCCAACGCCTCCTCCAGCACACGTCTACCTCCAATGCCTCCCCCAGCACACGTCTACCTCCAACGCCTCCCCCAGTACACGTCTACCTCCAACGCCTCCCCCAGCACACATCTACCTCCAACGCTTCCCCCAGCACACGTCTACCTCCAACGCCTCCCCCAGTACACGTCTACCTCCAACGCCTCCCCCAGCACACGTCTACCTCCAACGCCTCCCCCAGCACACGTCTACCTCCAACGCTTCCCCCAGCACACGTCTACCTCCAATGCCTCCCCCAGTACACGTCTACCTCCAACGCCTCCCCCAGCACACGTCTACCTCCAACGCCTCCCCCAGCACATGTCTACCTCCAACGCCTCCCCCAGTACACGTCTACCTCCAACGCCTCCCCCAGTACACGTCTACCTCCAACGCCTCCCCCAGTACACGTCTACCTCCAACGCCTCCCCCAGCACACGTCTACCTCCAACGCCTCCCCCAGCACACCTCATCTTCTGACCTCCCCTCTCCAGAACATTTATGCTTTCAATATTCTCCCCGATCCATCATACATTGCCTCAAATTTCACCACCACTCCCCCCCCCAATCTATCATATGGAAAGGGGGGGGGGGTGGTGGTGCAGGCATAGGTATGATGAATTAGGACAGGGGGTGGAATTGGAGGCACGGATATGATTCAGACTTCCAATTCCACCCCCCCTTCCTAATCCATCACACCTATGCCTCCAATTAGCACCCCCCCCCCTCCATATCCAGCACATGTTTGCTCTCAATACCACCCCCAGCACACATATGGTTTAATCCCCCAGTGTAACCTTGCCTAACAGCACACTGTCATATTTAAAATTTTGCAGCCACGGGGGTCAGTGATCACTGTACCCATTAAGGGCAGACGAGACGGTTTGAGCCTGCCCACTTAGGACCGCCCCCCTCCTTAGATGTGCAGCAGAGTGGGAGGTGGAGTGGGTGGTCCCAGGTGGCTCTTTAATACCTATTGCTGTGCATGGACTTTGTGCCTGGGTGGGGGTGTGCAGCAGAACGGAGGGGGCGGTCCCGGGCGGCTCTCTCATGCTTTTTAAACAGCATTGTCTGTGTGCCTGGGCGTTGTTGTACAAGAGGGAGGCGGAGAGGGTCGGTTCCAGGCGGCTCTTCAATGTAGATTGAAGTGCACGGTCTGGGTGGGGATTGCAGAAAAATGGAGGCGGAGCGGGGGTGGTCCCGGGCGGCTCTTGAATGTAGACTGATGTGCGCGGTCTGGGTGGGGATTGCAGCAGAACGGAGGCGTAGAGGGGCGGTCCCGGGCGGCTCTTTCATGCCTATTAAACAGCATGGTCTGTGTGCCTGGGTGGGGACGTGTGTAGGGTTGCCACCTGTCCGGGATTCACCCTGACAGTTCGGGTTTTGAATCATGTGTTCAGGTTTCAGTCCACCATTACAGTATTAAAACCCCCTCATGGTACATTTTAGGATGTACCACTCTTTCTCTTTCTAGCTCTCTCAGGAGATAGGGTCTCCTCCAGCCCCTCCCACATCACATTCCTCTCCAGTCAGCTGACCTCTAGTCTCTGCCCCCCCAGCCATGCCGTGATCTGAATGGGTGGCTGTGAAGAGGCTGAGGGCTCCAGGGACAGCCCAGGTGGGCAGCCGCAAAAAGGCTGGGAGAGTGGTATCGTCTTCAGGAACAGCCCAGGATTTGGTGACCCCTGGCAAATCGTCATTTGACCCCCGTGGGGGTCCCGACCCCAGGTTGAGAACCACTGCCCTATGTTGTTATGCCAAAATGCATTTAAAACACATGTATATGCTTTTTTTTTCATGCCATTTCATTCAAGGGTTTAGGGCCAAAATCGCACCCAAAAACGGACTTTCAAAAACAGACTAAAGGAAATTGCATAGTTGTGAATGGGCAGCACAGGAAAAGTTGGGATTTCTCCTCTTCGAGGATGTCACGTGACTCACTAAAAATGTCACACATTTAAATAAAGATTGCACTACTGTGTCCAGATTTATGGTCAGGGCAGTGATCTTTGACCACATGGATCCCATCACCCGGGCTCAGGTCTTTAGGGGCAGACTACAAACCCTGGATCCATTGTAGAGTTCAGACAGCCATCACAAAAATACCTATAAAATATGTATATTTTTAGGCTCTGTTAGGCTATGTGCACATGATATGAAATTGCCCTATTTGCCTCTATGGTAAACCTTGTCCTGATGAGGGGAAAGAAATGAATTAGGAATGCTTCGTTTTTATACCTACAGTCTCACATCATCTTTATGCAGTGTGGCTGGAGTACTTTATCTATAGCCATATGGCTGAATTTAATTCCCCCACACTCCGTACCAGATTTACTTGTTGTGCAGTAAGAATACATGCCAATGGTTCTCTTTTGGCGCATTGAATGGCTGAATATGGCTTTTGGAGAATCAATCCCGTAGTTCAAAAGGGACAATTAAATGCAGCATTATACAAAATGATCATCTTAGTAAAAGCATAATGAATGGTATACAATCCAAGATGTTGGGGCTTTTCCTACATATTGACGTCTGGGATGTTGTAGTTCCCCATAAATTATTAGTCATGCCATCTCTAGTGAAGGACAGCTGTCTCAATGTTCTCCGGCTTCCCCCTCCACTCTGCAGGCTGCTTTGGTGACTCAGACTCTGCAAATTGCTGACATCATCTTACAGGAGGTCAAGAGTTCAACAAAGACACTGGCAGGGGTGGAGGAGGCTGCAAAGGAGCTGTATGGGTGTGCTCTCAAATGATCTATTCATTGTTTCAATTCTGTTCTACCCTTAGGAAAATAATGATGGTTTCCATAAGTAATACCCCGACATAACATTGTTGACCAATCAATAAATGAATGTGGTTCATCTCCTTACTACATATTTTCAGTAATACTTCTGTAAGTGTTGGCTGGGTTCACAGAACGCTGAGCCCTTTTAACATTATTAGTGTCCTTTCTTTAGGGCGTGAATATCACTGGCTCATAACTGGTCATGCCTAGGGATTTTTTAAATGGATCTTAGAAAACCAGCTGAACAAGTCCAGCAGCATAATGAAGGTGGGTGGAAGAGGATCATTGCTAAGACTATGAAAGCAACTGTCTATTGTGACTCTTCCCAAAAAGCATCACCCCTAATTCTGTAATTGGGATTTGGGAACACCCTACAAAATGTGCCTGTAGACCTAATGTGATTGATGTGTGATTTGAAGCAAATCAGGTGATGATGATGTCCACAGGTACTGGCAGGCATAGCTGACAGTTTTATAGTTAATTGCCAGTATTTGATTTTTCATTAAGGGTAGGTTCACACTGCTGCGAATTCAAAATCGCGGTAAAATCGTGATTTTACAGTGGCTGCGTTTTTGCCGCGATTTCGGCCGCGATTTAAGAGACATCTGTGCAGGGTTCAATGTAAATCGCGGCCTGAAATCGCAAAAAGTAGTACAGGAACTACTTTTTTAAATCGGTGCAGCGGTGTCGCATCGATTAGGACGGTGCCATTGCCGACAATTGCCGGCAAATGCCGCCGATTTGAGATGCGATTTAACATGTGAAATCGCATCTCAAATCGTACCCAGTGTGAACCTGGGCTCAATCTTGATACTGATTAGTTTGTTTATACACTGGCCTCCTGAAGAAAACAATGCCTGTATGTCTATAGTTAATTTAAAGCGGTTGTATACCCTTTTTTTCAGTTTTACCTACAGGTAAGCCTATAATAAGATTTCCCTGTAGGAAGAAAGAATATCTCCTAAACCTGTGTGGTTTAGGAGATATTCCCTTTGCATGCAGCCGCTGACTTCAGAGGCGCATGCGCACTGAGTGCCCCGCTGAAGGTCCAGCAGATGACATCGCGGCTCCAGCCACTTACAGCGTCGGAGCCGCGATACCCTGAAGACACGCCGAGGGAAAATGTCAGCTCCCTCGGCGTGGACCGAGATCACCTGCCGACGCCTCGTTCTAAGGTAAGTATTTCATAATGAGCTAGGTGCATACTAGCTCATTTTGCCTTTTGCCTTACAGGTTTAAAAGCAATCTGCGGGTATACAACTGCTTTAAAGTGGTTCTAAATCCTTAAAGTTATTATTAATGATCAACTTGTAAAACAACTCATTCAGTTTAAAATAGAAATGCAAGGCAAAACATTTTTGTATAGATATAAAAAAAGAATTTATAAATACCTTTTTTCCCTTTTTTCAATTTTTTATATGTGATCACATTCCCTCTGTTCTAAGCTGCATAAGAGCTGGGGGAGGAGAAGCAGCAGCACACTGAGCTATCCAGTAAATGACTGTGCAGAGCAGTAGCGGTGCGTCCATAGAGGGCGCCGGAGCGCCGCCCCCTCTCGCACCGCCACTGTATACAATACACAGATTCATGCATTGCATGAATCTGTGCATTGCCGCTGCCACGACTATTCAGATGGCCGCCCCCCTGGCGAGCGCCGGCCATCTGAATAACGGCAGCTGGTTGACTGTGGAAGTGCCTATCAGAGCCAGTGGCTCTGATAGGCTTTCCGATTACAGCCCTCAGGCTGTAAACGGCTTCCAGATGCTTATCCAAGGGACACGGGGGGTGAGTTCCTTGTATAAGACTGACAGGCGTCTCAGCCAATCAGGTTCACAATACCGGTAGCCTGATTGGCTGAAGCGTCATCAAGGGCAGGAGAAGACATCGAGGGACGGTAGAAGCTGGATGGCTGACCCCAGAAAGGTAAGTGCCAGGCGGGGGGGGGGGGAGTTTACAGGGCACAGTGGCAGCATTTTACAGGGAACAGTGGCGAAAATTGATGGGCACAATGGCGACAATTGATGGGCATAGTGGCGACAATTGCTGGGCACAGTGGCGACAATTGCTGGGCACAGTGGCGACAATTGCTGGGCACAATGGCGACAATTGCTGGCACAGTGGCTACAATTGCTGGGCACAGTGGCTAAAATTGCTGGGCACAGTGGCGAAAATTGCTGGGCACAGTGGCGAAAATTGCTGGGCACAGTGGCGAAAATTGCTGGGCACAGTGGCGAAAATTGCTGGGCACAGTGGCTACAATTGCTACAAATGTTGAGCACCAGCCGCCACTGGTGCAGAGGGTGTGTGTCAGGACAAGTCTGATCATTGGAGGAGAGCACAGCTATGAGTTCCCAGCATAGCTAGAGAACTGACCATAGTGTGCTCTCCTGCTTAGTGTGGTCAGTTTTATTAGGAAAGCAAGGGGACTAGCAGGAATTGCAGGGATTTCACACAAAGAGAACAGGAGACTTTCTCACGCAAGTAAATTGTACAGCAGCCACATATCAGGAATATGAAATGTTGGGGTAACACATGCTTTAAGGTGTTTTTACCTTAAATTGGTTGTAAAGGGTTACCTTGTAAAACAATCCATTGAGTTTAAAATAGAAATGAAAGGCAAAACATTTTTGTATAGGTATAAGAAAAATACCCTTTTTACCCTCCTTTTTTTTTTTTTGTAAGTGAGTACCTTCCCTCTGTTCTTAGCTGCATAAGAGCTTATATAAATCAAATGCTGTGACAAGAAAGCAGGGGTGGGTCTGAGCCGCCCAGTCTGTGCCAATGGACGCAGACACGGCGGGTCAGGAGTGAGCCTGCATGAGTGCCCTCACAGGAGTGGGGGCACTTGCCAATGAAGAGGAGCCTGGAGCGCTGGCAGAGGACCCCAGAAAAGGAGGATCGTAGCTGCTCTGTGCAAAACCATTGCACAGAGCATGTAAGTATAACATGTTTATTATTTTAATAAATAAAAAAAACTGAAGTTATAAAGTTACTTTAAATCTGAACTATGGCCTTACTTTCCACCTTGCACAGTTGTACAGGCTCCTCCTTCAGCACAGGAGTACTGACATTGCTTACACTGATTTCACTGCACACTGTGTGTCTCATTTCTATAGCTGGAGGATGACCAGCATAATCTTAACCTTTCCTTTCCAGCCTGCCTGTCCCTGGTCCATCCCATTCATTCATTGGATTTCAGTTCTTTCAGTCATATGGAGACATATGCTCATCCAGGCAAGTAAAAATCTCTCTGCATATGTAAGCAGCAATGTAAGCAACATTGTATCTAAGGATAAGATTTGACTCCCCCCTTTAGCTGGAAAGGCAGCATCTGTAAGAGTACAAATGCTGTGGCTGTGATGTATTGCTTTGTGGCTTGGGTTGGGGTTGAAAGTTCCCCCTACTAAAGCTTGGCACCACTGACATTTCAGCCTGTCCCCCTGCAGATAGGAGATGGCTGCTGCACCCCAATCTGACTGATCCTAACGGGTCTGCATCAGGATTGGCCAGCAGATTGCCCTGTGGATCCACCGGACACTGACTACCTACTAAAAGGGTACAGGCAAATTTGTCATTGTGTGCTGTCATCATTCTCAGCCATTGGCCCTGGCCATCTGGTGGTACTCTATTAGCTACCACACCCAGATGCTATTTTCTCTGGCTTTGGCAAGAATTATAAATGCTGTTGTGTTTGGTGGGCACTACCACCGGCCCAAACGCAACCCATTCAAGTGAATAGGGCCACGCTGCAACTATCCCGCAACTAGGGATGAGCTCCGGTGTGTTCGCACGCTCCACGAGCAGAGCCAGCCTGGAAGATGGCACTGTGCTGTGCTAATCACAGGCAGTGAGACATTTCCCGATCTCTGCAGCCGAGCATCGGGACAATGTCTCCCTGCCTGTGATTAGCACAGCGCCGTGCCGACTTCCTGGCGGGCTCTGCATGTGGACTGTGCGAACACACCGGAGCTCATCCCTACCCGCAACCATGTGCAGTAGGGAGGGTTGCCACATCATCCATTTAATCCAGGACACACATTAATTACACAGGTTCTGTAACTAATTAAGGTGGTAATTAAACTCACTTTGGTGCCTTATCTGCATGAAATCAGCCTCAGAACCTGTGTAATTAATATGTGTCCTGGATTAAAGGGATGATGTGGCAACCCTAGGCCGGTAGGTAGTCCAGCATTTAAGAGGTTAAACAATTTTAATGACAACCCTGCACCTATGGGAAGCAAATACTGTTAATTGCACACAGCTGCTGGACACCTGTCTATCATAGGTGTGTAAGCAGCCTATTACATTAGAGTGTGCACCCCAAAGCTCTCTGCAGCCCCAGTTGCATGGGGCAGTGAATGAATGGAAAATACTCTGTGCTGGGCAGCTTCCTGATCATTTACAAACAAGCATTTACTATGCTTCGTTTATGAATGGACACCGTGAGCGAGTGTGGTCACTGTGTTCATTTAGAAAAGGAAAGGAGGCTGGTAAATGCCATATTTACTAGCCCCTTCCCCCGCTCTCCATCTTGAAACATCCCCCACAGCAGCCGGGGGGGGGGGGGGAGAGGAGGGAAGCTAGCAGCATTGTGAGGCAGGGGGCCAATACGGGGGGGAAACCCGGGAAGTAAGGGGAATCGGCACCGCACATAGTGATTAGGGGGTGCCCAGGCACACCCCCTGCGCACACCTATGCTATCTATAATAGAAACTTGGAAAGTAGTAATATTTAAAATATTGAGGTGCAGCTTGCTGTACTCCTAACAAATCAATACAAAAATTCAACAAAGTGCTTTAAATTAAGTCTTCACCCATTGTGTCACAATGAATATGCTGTGAACATTAAAATAATCTGTGCCACTTTCTGGTGACACTGGTAATTCACTCTCAATTGTGCCTAAAAAAATCCAGTGACTGTGATTGCAAGTGCCAGTCTACACACCCCTTGTGAAAGACTCACTCATTCAAATTCCTGTGACCCCTTATAATATAGGAAAAAAAAAAAAGGGGGGTTTTTGGGACTTTAAATGAGATGCGTTTTTAAAAAAACAGTAGTATAAGTAAAATAGTAAACGTTTATAACCAGGCTCATACATACCACCCAAACAGCAAGCCAAATTCAACTGTCTAACTGTATATGTTAAAAGCAGAGATTGGTTGCACGCATTTGCAAGTACATGAGTAAGCTGCAGAGCCCGCGCCAAGGCTCTCTGCGATCTGCAGTCCTAACTAAACTTTTGAAGTCTCCTCAATGGAGGCATGTAAAGACTAATGGGTAGATGGAGGACAGGTGACTAGGGGTGTGTCCCCGCCTCCACCTATGCTTGGTATTGTGGTGAAGAGCACTGGAAAAAAAAATGCATAGTAGTATAAGGGTATCAGCAAAACGCATCTCCATCCCTATATGGTACAAAGAAAACTGGGGTTGGGACTTTAAATGAGGCGTATGAAAAACACACGCCTCCATCCCTATTCCCAGTTTTCTTTGTACCATATAGGGATGGAGATGCGTTTTGCTGATACCCTTATACTACTATGCGTTTTTTTTTCCAGTGCTCTTCACCACAATACCAAGCATAGGTGGAGGCGGGGACACACCCCTAGTCACCTGTCCTCCATCTACCCATTAGTCTTTATATGCCTCCATTGAGGAGATTTCAAAAGTTTAGTTAGGACTGCAGATCGCAGAGAGCCTTGGCGCGGGCTCTGCAGCTTACTCATGTACTTGCAAATGCGTGCAACCAATCTCTGCTTTTAACATATACAGTTAGACAGTTGAATTTGGCTTGCTGTTTGGGTGGCATGTATGAGCCTGGTTATAAACGTTTACTATTTTACTTATACTACTGTTTTTTTAAAAACGCATCTCATTTAAAGTCCCAAAAACCCCCCTTTTTTTGTATTCAATAGGGATGGAGGCGTGTGTTTTTCATACGCCTCATTTAAAGTCCCAACCCCAGTTTTCTTTGTACCATATAGGGATGGAGATGCGTTTTGCTGATACCCTTATACTACTATGCGTTTTTTTTTTCCAGTGCTCTTCACCACAATACCAAGCATAGGTGGAGGCGGGGACACACCCCTAGTCACCTGTCCTCCATCTACCCATTAGTCTTTACATGCCTCCATTGAGGAGACTTCAAAAGTTTAGTTAGGACTGCAGATAGCAGAGAGCCTTGGCGCGGGCTCTGCAGCTTACTCATGTACTTGCAAATGCGTGCAACCAATCTCTGCTTTTAACATATACAGTTAGACAGTTGAATTTGGCTTGCTGTTTGGGTGGTATGTATGAGCCTGGTTATAAACGTTTACTATTTTACTTATACTACTGTTTTTTTAAAAACGCATCTCATTTAAAGTCCCAAAAAAAACCCCTTTTTTTGTATTCAATAGGGATGGAGGCGTGTGTTTTTCATACGCCTCATTTAAAGTCCCAACCCCAGTTTTCTTTGTCTTATAATATAGGAAGGTCTCAAAGTGCTTTTTCTATACAGTATATATTGCAGCTCCTCTGGGTTTCCTCCTTTCCCGTCTCTCTACCAGTTACATCAATTATAGCCAGCCTTCAGTACTCTCAATGCCACCACAACAATGGTCCTGATTGCACACTTACATTTAGTAGCAACAGAGTTTTTAAAAGCCTTGTATACACAATGAGCACCTCTAGCCCCATCCAGAAGTGACATCATGAACGTAGCCCTGCCCATTGCATTTCACCTATTGGACGTCTTCAGGGATTGGTCACATTCTCCATCACTCTGCTGTATTTATGCGTATTACAGATCATGCCGGAGCGTGGCCCCTTCCCACGGTTTCATCCCCACAACCATGACCAGTGGTTGTGGGGTTCTGCAGGCAAGGGGTTAATCGGAATCTGGAAGCCTCCTGAACCTGGGCCCCCTCCCCCATGTGAAGGCGTATCGGGTTTATCATACCCTTATCCATTCACCAAAAAAGTGTCACAAGGTAATAAAAACACACACACAGTAGTTTTTGATAATTTTATTATTATTTACACTTTATAAAAAATAAAAAAAAATAGTGTCCCCCGATGTAAATCCTCCTTCACTCACCCGCCAGACCTGAAAAAGAAAAAAAAAATGCTCCTGCCGTCAGTGAAGGTTGGTTGCCAACTGCTGGCTCCGCCGTCTCACATATCTTATATAGGTAAGGGGTGGGGGCACCTGGCTATGTCACCTGGTGGCCAAACCCCATTGTGACATCACCAACCCAGCATGCACCAGTCTGTGACATCACAAACTAAATGTTAGTATATTGACCCCCATAGTGCGTAGAAAAAAAAATCCTGGTCACCCCCCAAAGTAGTACAATGGTAACACTGTATTGCTCTGGTCACAGTATGTAAAAGATAATTTAAAAAATATAGAAAAATATTTTTTAAAATGTGTGTGTGTGTGTGTATGTATATATAAAATATTTTGGTAGATATTATTTAGTTATAACAGTGTACATTTCCTGTCCACTCAAAAAAGCACACAGCCAATAATGTCTAAATTGCTGGCAACAAAAGTGAGTACACCCCTGAAAATTTCCGAATTTGGCCCAATTAGCCATTTTCCCTCCCCAGTGTCATGTGACTCATTAGTGTTAGGGATGAGCCAAACACCCCCCCCCCCCCCCTGTTCGGTTCGCACCAGAACCTGCGAACAGACCAAAAGTTTGTGTGAACTTTAGAACCCCGTTAAAGTCTATGGGACTTGAACGTTTGAAATCTAAAGTGCTAATTTTAAAGGCTAATATGCAAGTTATTGTCCTAAAAAGTGTTTGGGGGACCCGGGTCCTGCCCCAGGGGACATGTATCAATACAAAAAAAAAAGTTTTAAAAACTGACTTTTTTTCGGCAAAGGTGATTTTAATAATGCTTAAAGTGAAACAATAAAAGTGAAATATTCCTTTAAATTTCGTACCTAGGGGGTATAAATTATGCCTGTGAAGTAGCGCTTGTTTCCTGTGCTTAGAACTGTCCCTGCACAAAGTGTCATTTCTGAAGGAAAAAAAAGTAATTTAAAACCACTCGCGGCCTTCAGGTCTGGTATGGATTTTAAGGGGAACTCCACCCCAAATGTAAAAAAAAAAAATTGCATGAAATTCCCCCCAAAAATCCATACAAGACCCTTTATCCGAGCACGCAACCTGGCAGGCCGCAGGAAAAGAGGGGGGGGGACGAGAGAGCGCCCCCCCTCCTGAACTGTACCAGGCCACATGCCATCAACATGGGGAGGATGCTTTGGGGGGTCTGTGACCCCTCAAAGCACCATGTCCCCTTGTTGATGGGGACAAGGGCCTCATCCCCACAACCCTTGCCCAGTGGTTGTGGGGGTCTGCGGGCGGGGGGCTTATCGGAATCTGGAAGACCCCTTTAACAAATGAATTGGTAATGGGGTACATGGTAATCCAATCTCGGAATGCTGCCGGTATCCTGCGATGGGTGATCTCCTCTCCGGGGTCCAGCGATGAGAAGATCTCCTCTTCATCCAGGTCCAGGATCCAACAATGAGATGTCCGCAGCGCAGCGCATTCTGTCTCCACCGGAGACACCCTGGGAATGATGCAGCAGGAGCCAGTGACATCTCTTATGTAGCCATGAATGCCAACATGTACTGTGACATACTGAAGCATAGCATGACCCCCTCCCTTCCGGGACTGGGCCTTAGGGCAGTATTCCACATAATGACCCCAAACACACCTCCAGGATGACCACTGCCTTGCTAAAGAAGCCGAGGGTAAAGGTGATGGACTGGCCAAGCATGTCTCCAGACCTAAACTCTATTAAGCATCTGTGGGGCATCCTGAAATGGAAGGTGGAGGAGTGAAAGATCTCTAACATCCACCAGTTCTGTGATGGTAGTTTCTGTTGCCATTATGATTTAAAAAAAGTAAACACAGTTGATTGATAGTAAATAGCTTCAGCCAAACACTAACAATGAGTGAAAGAAATGTTTTTGTGTTATCATTCATATTCTCTGAAAAATGGCCAAGAAATCATAAATTCTGCCAGGGTATGTAAACTTATGAGCACAACTGTACACATATATATATATATATATATATATACACCGTATTTTTTGCTCTATAAGACGCACCTGACCATAAGACGCACCTAGGTTTTCAAGGAGAAAAACAAGAAAAACAAATATTCTTAACCAAATGGTGTACCAAAATATTTACCAGTGCCCATGAAATGCAGCCCGCCCTGTGCCATTATTTCGGCCCAACCTGTGCAATTATTGCAGCCTTACCTGTGCCATCACTCGGGCTGCTCTGTCTTTTCAGCAAGTGTCAGGACATATCGAGAGATCGCCCGGCGCTCGTGAGGGCTTGGGGGTGTCTTTCCTCTGCTCTCTTCCGGCACCCTGCTGCGGATGGCTGGCCTGGTTCCCTGCTGTGGGTCAGTGGGTGGCTGGCATTGTGCACCCTGCTGTGGGTGGCTGGCCTGGCTCCATGCTGTGAGTCAGTGGGTCGGTGGCTGGCACGATGCACCCTGCTGTGCCTGACAGAGAGGGATGGGCTGATAGAGAGAGGTGGGCTGACTGACAGAGAGGGGGTGGCGCTGATAGGGGGGATGTAGACAGAGAGGGAGGGGGCGCAGACAGAGAGGGCGGGGGCGCAGACAGAGAGGGCGGGGGCACAGATAGAAAGGGGTGGGCTGATAGAAAGGGGGGGGCTGACTGACAGAGGGAGAGGGGGGCTGACTGACACAGAGGGGCTGGCTGGCTGACAGAGGTGGGCTGACTGACAGAGGGGGAGGGGCACGCTGATAGGGGGGCGCAGACAGAGAGGGAGGGGGCGCAGACAGAGAGGGGTGGGCTGATAGAAAGGGGGGTTGCCGACACAGAGGGGTGGGCTGACTGACAGAGTGGGAGAGGAGCTGACAGAGTGATGAGATCAGGAGACATACAGCGCGCCAGGCAGAGAGGCAGGACTCACACATGCAGTTCCAGTCCCCACATCCGATAGAACACCACGGTCACTCACAGACCAGCCCTGTTGGCCGTGCGCACATGACCCGATTCGGCCAATCACAGGGCGCTCATCACCCATCATTAAGCTGTGCTTGCAGTGATTACTGGGTGTTAAAATTTAAAACCCGCACAGGTCATCTGTCTCAGTCCGCCCCTGCAAGTGCTGCTACATTTGTGCGGGAGTCGGCTGCGGGAACACGGGTGGGGGGCTTTTTCTCATACCTATGGCAAAACAATGCACTGATGGGGGGGGCGTTGACGACGGCAGCGGGGGCGTTGACAGCGGCGGCGGGGGGCATTGACAGCGGCGGCGGGGGGCATTGACAGCGGTGGCGGGGGGTGGGGCCTGATGTACATTCACTCCATAAGACGCAGAGACATTTTCTCACATTTTTTGGGGGAAAAAGTGCGTCTTATGGTCCGAAAAATACGGTATATATTTTATTTTTTTACATACTGTGACCAGTCAGTGTCCTTGCTCAAGTCCACACCAAGTGTATAACAATGCTGTGTTACACTGCTGATAGTATGTAAAAAAAAAAAAAAAAATGTGATAGAGAAATAAATTACATTTTCCAAAAAATTGCAACAAGAAATTACTTCAAAAATTGTACCATGCCTCTTACTAAATACCTTGGACTAATTACTTTCCAAAAAGGGGTAATTTGGGGTATATTTTTAGCCTAAATGTATGAAGAAAAATTATTTATTTGCAAAATTTTATAACAGAAACAAAGAAACAATTTTTTTTTCAAAATGTTTGGCCTTTTTTCATTTATTTAGCAAAAAATAGAAACCCAGTGGTGATTAAATACCACCTCAAGAAAGCTTTATTTGTGTGAAAATGGGTTAAAAATGTTATATAGGGACCAGGTTGGCTTCGTCCATACCCGGGAGGCCAGGGATAATACTATTAGGTTCTCAACCTGGTCCACTGGGCCAATGATATAAAAACGCCTTCTATCTTTCTAAGCACTGACGTGGAGAAGGCTTTTGATAGGGTGAGTTGGGACTTTATGTCTGAAGTACTGAGATATATGGGACTGGGGGAGTATATGCGAAGATGGATAGCGGGGGTGTATACCACACCCCAGGCATTAGTTAAAGTAAATGGAATACTCTCAGAACCGATTAAAATCTCAAATGGAACGCGACAGGGCTGTCCGTTGTCCCTGATGTTATCTGCCCTCACCCTAGTACCTCTACTAAATAAAATTAGGCAAAATCCTAACATCAACGGACTACATATAGGAGATCGGGACTATAAAATCTCTGCTTTTGCAGATGATTTGCTGTTCACTTTATCTAGCCCACAAGTGTCACTACCAAATCTGATGAAAGAAATAGATGAATATGGGAAGTTAGCGAATTTAAAAATTAACTATGCCAAATCAGAGGCGATGGGGGTAGCACTCCCACCGGCAATGCAGCAAACTATACAACCTAATTTTAAATTTAAATGGGTAAGATCAGCCCTAAAATATCTGGGGATATATATACCATCAAGACTGGAAACGCTCTTTGAGGTAAATTTCCCCCCGCTGGTAAAGACAGTTAGTTCTCTGATGGAAAAGTGGCAGAGGGGACTTCATTCATGGTTGGGTCGGTGTAATATCATCAAAATTAGTATATTGCCAAATTTCCTGTATTTGTTTCAAACAATACCCATACAAATTCCCGTTGTTTTTTTTGTCAGGTAAATACGCTCGTCGCTAAATTTATATGGGACAATAAACAACCTAGGATGAGCAGAGGGCGGATGACCCTGACCAAGTGCTACGGAGGTCTGGCAGTACCAGACATAATTAAATACCATCAAGCGGCGCACCTGGGTAGGGTCATAGATTGGTGTGGAAATATGGAAATAAAATCATGGGTGGAACTGGAGCAGGAGGTTAGCCAGGTCCCCCTGAGAAGAGCACCATGGTGCTATGTAAAATTATCAGACTCACTGAAAAAATATCCTATTATAGGCTTGACACTAGCGATAAGCTTTAAATTCTGTCAGAATGGCAAACACTCATCAGTGTACTCTCCACTATACCCAATATTAGGGAATCCAAGCTTCCAGCCAGGTATGGAGGGAGGGGCCTATAAGAAACTTGGAGAGAGGGGACTTATGCAGGCCTCACACTTTTTGCAATCTGAATCTTGGCCCACAGTTGCCTCGCTGATACAACTGGGAGGTCAGCTGTACAACTCCGCCACTTTCTGACCTCATTAGGCCCAGCGAGAAGGTATAGAAGAGAACTGACACAGTTTGAAAAATACTGTGAAGAGAGGGAACCTCTCACCAGAATAATATCTAAGCTTTATAGGCTATTAATCGCACCCCCAGATAACTACGAGATACTAGTAATGAGAAAATGGGCAAGGGACCTTGATCAAAACCTCACCCAGGCCCAACAACAGAAGAAAATGTATCTTTCCATGAAAAACATCAGTGGAAAAAATTGTGGGAGCAACTGCGCTAATATATAAAAATGAACACACTAATGCTCTTAAAAGATACACGTGTGTAAACAAAATCAATGTAAATAAAGCTGCACCTTCCTGTAAATATTGTACAGTAAAACATAAATGGAAAAAACAAGATGCGCTATATAAAAAGAAACAAACTTTTTAAATAATCATGACATAGATCAATGTCCATATATGATCTAAAAACAAAAAGAAAGTCCAGATCCCCAGTGAAGTGAAGGAAACAAAAAAATTAGTCCATAAGTGCTTGATCTAAAACTGTAGTGACGATCCAATGAATAGCAAAACCTCCACCATGAATCAAGATGTCTGCTTACCAGATGACCAGCGGTCTCTTAATTAAAAGAAGACCAAAGAAGGCGTGTAGATAAACACTATGGCAGTTGGATTGTAGAAAAGCTGTATAGCAAGTACTCCTCCGTCTCAAGCCAATCGATGGAAAATTGGGGTCCCGATAATCATGGAAGACACATAAGGGCCACAATAGTGTAGTAACGTAGGTAACATTTATTAAAAAGAAGAAAAAAACGCACTTACATATAAACGATAAAATTTGGGCATGTCAAAATTTGGAGCTCCGGCCGGAAGCCAACCAAAAAAGACCCGTCCAGGTAGGTAGGGAAAGGTGAAGTCAGCGGGGGGTGATCCGGTACAACACTCGTTCCGCCCGACCGGTTTCGCGAAAACTCGCTTCCTCATAGGGCACGGGTAACATACCAGATCACCCCCCTTAAATAACACAAGAAATTAGAATGGCCACTGGGCGTCATCGTACTCACGTGAACGCGCATGCGCGCGCACCGGAAACAATCCAGGTCAGACCAAGTCTGACTCTAATGTCCTCAGCGCCAGTGCGCATGCGCCCACGCCCAGCGGAACCCAGGGTAGCAAAAATACGGGAAAATACCCGATCCGGATAAACAGGCATCAGATCCAGAGGTCTGAAGCCGGATACCACGAAAACGGGACCCGTGACAGGAGTATGCCCGACCCCAAGACCGCACCGTGACGATCAGGGTGACCTCCGCATCACGTGACCGGAACGTCGACGTCACACGTCGGCGTGCAGCCGTAGTGACCCCGAGCCACCAGGAAGCACGGCACGGACCAGAAACTACAGGGCCAGGCCTCGTTATGAATTACAGGCTCCGCCTCCCTGACGCACTGATTGGTCAGAGAAGCCAGGCCTCGTTCTGGGTGTGATGAAAATGCCATACAGTCACAATAGCATCCCCAGGAAACAAATAGGGAAAATAAATGCATGGACCCGCAGAGCACATTAATACTCTAGCGGACCAAAATTATAGCTATATAACTGACACAGCTGTACATCACAAGACCCAAACTGATAAAAAATGTAACAAAATTAATAAAAACATTAATAATGTTTAAAAAGTGCTGTCATATTTCAAACATATATTAACCCTCACTGGCATGACCAGCATGCATACAGCGAAAGTTCAAAACTATTACCTAGCCCATATAGTAGAAATATATATATATAAAATATCCTTCTTATAATATTATAAGCACAAAAATATAAAATTACATCGAACTGTGACTAAAAAAATATATACAATCTACTACATTCACTGAATTAATCCAAACAGCTGGGCACTGCAGATGGAACTGAAGGGCCCACTAAACACAATATCTCTAAATCGCATATTCCCAAAAAAAAAAAATCTCTCCAGATTAGGCACATATGGATATAATAGAAAAAAACATTTTTTAAAAATTTCTTTAAAAAACCCTTCAAAAAAATCTTTTTTCCAAAAAAATTTTTTCTTTTTCCCTTTATGAATTATTAATGAAAGCATTAATATCCGTATCAATATTAAGCCCAAACGGCGTATAGGTTTTGACCCGGTGAATCCAGGCCATTTCCTGTCTCGAAATCTCACGGACTAGGTTACTGCCTCTCCAGTGCGGACGATATTTATCGATTCCGATGAACAAAATATTGGATGGATCTCTATTGTGCTTTAAGTCAAAATGTCTAGAGACAGAATGTTTGTCAAAACCACTTCTGATTTTGGCAATATGCTCATTGAGCCTAACTGACAGGGCCCTCTTAGTGCGGCCGATGTACTGAAGGCCACAAGGGCACTGGATAAGGTATATCACACCTTTCGTCGAACAGGTTATGAAAGGTTCAACATCAAATGTTTGTTGAGTGGCTGTGGACTGGAAGGAACAAATTTTCCTCTCCCTGCACCTATTCAGGGTACAGACCTGACAACGTTTACATCTGTAATATCCTGTAAGGTTCTCAAGGAAAGTCCTTGATGCCTTCGGAGGGTCATGTACACTGGGAGCAATACGACTCCCAATTGTAGATGCACCCCTGAACACCACACTAGGCCTCGCTGGGAGAATTGGAGCCAACACCTGGTCAGTAGTGAGAATATGCCAGTGTTTCTGGATTAATTTCTTAACATTAAAGTGCTGTGCAGAAAATGTTGTAATAAAAGGTAGAGAGAATCTATCACCTTGATCTCCCTTGATTTTATCTACAAGGAGTGATGCTCTGTCAATGCTCCTAACCTTCTCCATTGATTGGAGTAGACTGTTACCATCATAACCCTTCTCCTCGAATCTTTTGGAAAGAATCGAGGCCTGTCTCTCGAATGTCAGGGGATTGGTGCAGTTTCGTTTAATACGCATAAACTGTCCCAAAGGAACAGATTTTAACCAAGTTGGTAAATGGCAACTGTCTAAAGGTATATAGGCGTTGCGATCAGTTGGTTTGAAAAAAGTAGACGTAACAAATCTGCCATCCTCAATAGTAATCTGGAGGTCCAAAAAGTGAATGGAGTGTTGACTAGTCTCAAAATTAAATTTAATTCCCCTAGTGTTCTGATTCAACTCAGCCATAAAGCTGAGGAGATCTGCCTCACTACCATCCCAGAGGAGGAGGACATCGTCGATATACCTCGACCAGAGTAGAATCTCGGGTCTGCGGTGATCATCAACGACGTCCTCCTCCCACTTGGCCATGAAGAGGTTGGCCAAGCTGGGGGCATATTTAGCCCCCATGGCCACACCCCTATCCTGGCGGTAAAACATGTTATCAAACATGAAATAATTATGGGAGGCCGCGTAAGTTAACAAGACCATAATAAAACCTATTTGAGCTTGTGCAAGGTCAGACTGTCTAGCTAAGAACATCTGCACCGCCTCAAACCCCAAATGATGGGGAATAATAGTGTACAAGGAGGTCACATCTGCTGTGACCATCCATATACCGGTCTTGGGGAAAATATTAGCGAGTGTATTAATAACCTGCTTCGTGTCCTTGATATACGAAGGAATCTTTTGTACGAGTGGCTGTAGAAAAGAGTCTATATACTTGCCCACCCGGGACGTGATAGAATCAATACCACTGACGATAGGTCGTCCCGGGGGGCAAGTCAAGCTCTTATGGATCTTAGGTAGGTAATAGATCACAGGTGTCCGTGGGGCACTGGGCACCAAATAAAGGGCCTCCTTGTTGGTCAAGATGCCACTTTGGAGCCCCTGTTTGACCAAAACCTCTAGTTCCTTTTTGTATCCACTTATTGGATCCCTAACAAGAGGGGTATAAGTGTCAACATCATCAACGAGCCTATGCAATTCTTTAAAGTAGTCACACTGGTCTAGAACAACTATACCGCCCCCCTTATCCGCGGGTCGGATGACCAAAGCCTTATTCTGACATAGTGATTCCAAACCCATTGTAAGGTCTCTACTCATTCTGGATTTGCTCACTTTAAGCTTATCCAGGTCACTGAGCACCACGTCCCTAAAGACTTTGATGCTTGGAGCTAGTGATCCTGGTGGATTAAAGAGCGAAGCGTTAGACAAGGACGAATGTTTATATTCGGTAGTTGCCTGTTGTGCAGAGATGGGGTTAGAAAGAAAATGGCGTTTAATACTGAGACGTCTAGTAAATTTGTGCACATCCATATACGTTTGGAATTTACTTAGATTTCTAGGGGGGGCATATTTCAGTCCCTTGTCTAGAAGTTTTTTTTCCTGATCAGTCAGGACTTGTTGGCTAAGATTGTAGATGCCTACTCCTAGATTCTTTTTCTCTTTGGCCGACTGGGCCCGCCTCCCCCCCCTGGTCCCTCTCTTCGTTTTGAGATGTTTCCCTGACCAGCGGGGGCCCTGCGAAAATCCCAATTCTGATTATAGGCATTTCCAGGTGGATTCGGAGGGAAATTGACATTAGTCTGTCCTCCAAGTGCATCCGGATAGCCCAAAGGGTACGTAAAAGGATTGCTAACTGTATTAGTGGGTCTAAAGTCACCTCTGATAGGTGCGTGACCTCCATTGTTACCAAAATCAGAGATAGGGTTGAACCTATTTTGGGTTGGGATATTGAAACCGAACCCGGCCTGGCCAACATCCTGTTGGGGACCATAACTAGATCCACCAAACCCCATCAGAGGAGGTGGAAAGCGATAGTCAAAGCCTCTATTCCATAGCCGAGGGCATGAAGCCTGGTCATAATAAACCGCATCGTTACTGCGATTAGCCCCCTTAGGGGTTCCACTAGAAGCGTACCCCTTCTGGGTCGGTGCGTTTTTTTCTTCTTTTTAATAAATGTTACCTACGTTACTACACTATTGTGGCCCTTATGTGTCTTCCATGATTATCGGGACCCCAATTTTCCATCGATTGGCTTGAGACGGAGGAGTACTTGCTATACAGCTTTTCTACAATCCAACTGCCATAGTGTTTATCTACACGCCTTCTTTGGTCTTCTTTTAATTAAGAGACCGCTGGTCATCTGGTAAGCAGACATCTTGATTCATGGTGGAGGTTTTGCTATTCATTGGATCGTCACTACAGTTTTAGATCAAGCACTTATGGACTAATTTTTTTGTTTCCTTCACTTCACTGGGGATCTGGACTTTCTTTTTGTTTTTAGATCATATATGGACATTGATCTATGTCATGATTATTTAAAAAGTTTGTTTCTTTTTATATAGCGCATCTTGTTTTTTCCATTTATGTTTTACTGTACAATATTTACAGGAAGGTGCAGCTTTATTTACATTGATTTTGTTTACACACGTGTATCTTTTAAGAGCATTAGTGTGTTCATTTTTATATATTAGCGCAGTTGCTCCCACAATTTTTTCCACTTCTACGTATATTTTCAATTGCTGCTTTTTTTCTGTGTCACTATGGATATATTTGACTTCCGCTCCAAGCGAAAAGTCAATCTAGACGGGGTTTTTGATTCTACCCCCTCGGTGCCTGGGACCGATGTAGGTGGTCTTTTTATGCGATTAAAGAATCTATTGGTTACTGAAATACATACCCAGTGGGACATCGCATTTTTAGAGACCTATATCAAGGGGTCCATGGTACCAAGGAGTTTGAGATGGGAAGTGTCCCCCCAACAAGGGGACACTGACCTTGTTGGTTGGTTTAAGTATTTCAACGATTCAGGGGTGTCCTTTTTGCGTTTTCTTTTAACCAGGAGGACTGACAAACTGTCCCGATTAGATGATGAAATCGGATCTGTTAAAGATTTGCTCACTCCCTTCAAGAACAGTGAGGAGTATACTAATCATTCTACCTCTTTACTAAAAACTTTAGATAAAGAGGAAAAGGATCAGAAAGCCAAAAAGAAAAAGAAATTTATCAGAGACAGTGAGGATTATAAATCCAATCTTGTTTTTTTATGGCAAAAGAAGCTTTCCCCTACTAATGATGGGGACTTTGGAATGGATACTACACCCCAGCCCTTAGAAGGTGCTGATCCCCTATCACTTTCATCTTTTTCAGCACAACCACGAGTAGTGACCTCATATCCATCTTTTCAAGGGGCCACTACTCGCATTCCCAAGAAGAATACCAATAAAGGGAAGGGACCCCAAAGGGGACCGACCCAGAAGGGGTACGCTTCTAGTGGAACCCCTAAGGGGGCTAATCGCAGTAACGATGCGGTTTATTATGACCAGGCTTCATGCCCTCGGCTATGGAATAGAGGCTTTGACTATCGCTTTCCACCTCCTCTGATGGGGTTTGGTGGATCTAGTTATGGTCCCCAACAGGATGTTGGCCAGGCCGGGTTCGGTTTCAATATCCCAACCCAAAATAGGTTCAACCCTATCTCTGATTTTGGTAACAATGGAGGTCACGCACCTATCAGAGGTGACTTTAGACCCACTAATACAGTTAGCAATCCTTTTACGTACCCTTTGGGCTATCCGGATGCACTTGGAGGACAGACTAATGTCAATTTCCCTCCGAATCCACCTGGAAATGCCTATAATCAGAATTGGGATTTTCGCAGGGCCCCCGCTGGTCAGGGAAACATCTCAAAACGAAGAGAGGGACCAGGGGGGGGAGGCGGGCCCAGTCGGCCAAAGAGAAAAAGAATCTAGGAGTAGGCATCTACAATCTTAGCCAACAAGTCCTGACTGATCAGGAAAAAAAACTTCTAGACAAGGGACTGAAATATGCCCCCCCTAGAAATCTAAGTAAATTCCAAACGTATATGGATGTGCACAAATTTACTAGACGTCTCAGTATTAAACGCCATTTTCTTTCTAACCCCATCTCTGCACAACAGGCAACTACCGAATATAAACATTCGTCCTTGTCTAACGCTTCGCTCTTTAATCCACCAGGATCACTAGCTCCAAGCATCAAAGTCTTTAGGGACGTGGTGCTCAGTGACCTGGATAAGCTTAAAGTGAGCAAATCCAGAATGAGTAGAGACCTTACAATGGGTTTGGAATCACTATGTCAGAATAAGGCTTTGGTCATCCGACCCGCGGATAAGGGGGGCGGTATAGTTGTTCTAGACCAGTGTGACTACTTTAAAGAATTGCATAGGCTCGTTGATGATGTTGACACTTATACCCCTCTTGTTAGGGATCCAATAAGTGGATACAAAAAGGAACTAGAGGTTTTGGTCAAACAGGGGCTCCAAAGTGGCATCTTGACCAACAAGGAGGCCCTTTATTTGGTGCCCAGTGCCCCACGGACACCTGTGATCTATTACCTACCTAAGATCCATAAGAGCTTGACTTGCCCCCCGGGACGACCTATCGTCAGTGGTATTGATTCTATCACGTCCCGGGTGGGCAAGTATATAGACTCTTTTCTACAGCCACTCGTACAAAAGATTCCTTCGTATATCAAGGACACGAAGCAGGTTATTAATACACTCGCTAATATTTTCCCCAAGACCGGTATATGGATGGTCACAGCAGATGTGACCTCCTTGTACACTATTATTCCCCATCATTTGGGGTTTGAGGCGGTGCAGATGTTCTTAGCTAGACAGTCTGACCTTGCACAAGCTCAAATAGGTTTTATTATGGTCTTGTTAACTTACGCGGCCTCCCATAATTATTTCATGTTTGATAACATGTTTTACCGCCAGGATAGGGGTGTGGCCATGGGGGCTAAATATGCCCCCAGCTTGGCCAACCTCTTCATGGCCAAGTGGGAGGAGGACGTCGTTGATGATCACCGCAGACCCGAGATTCTACTCTGGTCGAGGTATATCGACGATGTCCTCCTCCTCTGGGATGGTAGTGAGGCAGATCTCCTCAGCTTTATGGCTGAGTTGAATCAGAACACTAGGGGAATTAAATTTAATTTTGAGACTAGTCAACACTCCATTCACTTTTTGGACCTCCAGATTACTATTGAGGATGGCAGATTTGTTACGTCTACTTTTTTCAAACCAACTGATCGCAACGCCTATATACCTTTAGACAGTTGCCATTTACCAACTTGGTTAAAATCTGTTCCTTTGGGACAGTTTATGCGTATTAAACGAAACTGCACCAATCCCCTGACATTCGAGAGACAGGCCTCGATTCTTTCCAAAAGATTCGAGGAGAAGGGTTATGATGGTAACAGTCTACTCCAATCAATGGAGAAGGTTAGGAGCATTGACAGAGCATCACTCCTTGTAGATAAAATCAAGGGAGATCAAGGTGATAGATTCTCTCTACCTTTTATTACAACATTTTCTGCACAGCACTTTAATGTTAAGAAATTAATCCAGAAACACTGGCATATTCTCACTACTGACCAGGTGTTGGCTCCAATTCTCCCAGCGAGGCCTAGTGTGGTGTTCAGGGGTGCATCTACAATTGGGAGTCGTATTGCTCCCAGTGTACATGACCCTCCGAAGGCATCAAGGACTTTCCTTGAGAACCTTACAGGATATTACAGATGTAAACGTTGTCAGGTCTGTACCCTGAATAGGTGCAGGGAGAGGAAAATTTGTTCCTTCCAGTCCACAGCCACTCAACAAACATTTGATGTTGAACCTTTCATAACCTGTTCGACGAAAGGTGTGATATACCTTATCCAGTGCCCTTGTGGCCTTCAGTACATCGGCCGCACTAAGAGGGCCCTGTCAGTTAGGCTCAATGAGCATATTGCCAAAATCAGAAGTGGTTTTGACAAACATTCTGTCTCTAGACATTTTGACTTAAAGCACAATAGAGATCCATCCAATATTTTGTTCATCGGAATCGATAAATATCGTCCGCACTGGAGAGGCAGTAACCTAGTCCGTGAGATTTCGAGACAGGAAATGGCCTGGATTCACCGGGTCAAAACCTATACGCCGTTTGGGCTTAATATTGATACGGATATTAATGCTTTCATTAATAATTCATAAAGGGAAAAAGAAAAAATTTTTTTGGAAAAAAGATTTTTTTGAAGGGTTTTTTAAAGAAATTTTTAAAAAATGTTTTTTTCTATTATATCCATATGTGCCTAATCTGGAGAGATTTTTTTTTTGGGAATATGCGATTTAGAGATATTGTGTTTAGTGGGCCCTTCAGTTCCATCTGCAGTGCCCAGCTGTTTGGATTAATTCAGTGAATGTAGTAGATTGTATATATTTTTTTAGTCACAGTTCGATGTAATTTTATATTTTTGTGCTTATAATATTATAAGAAGGATATTTTATATATATATATTTCTACTATATGGGCTAGGTAATAGTTTTGAACTTTCGCTGTATGCATGCTGGTCATGCCAGTGAGGGTTAATATATGTTTGAAATATGACAGCACTTTTTAAACATTATTAATGTTTTTATTAATTTTGTTACATTTTTTATCAGTTTGGGTCTTGTGATGTACAGCTGTGTCAGTTATATAGCTATAATTTTGGTCCGCTAGAGTATTAATGTGCTCTGCGGGTCCATGCATTTATTTTCCCTATTTGTTTCCTGGGGATGCTATTGTGACTGTATGGCATTTTCATCACACCCAGAACGAGGCCTGGCTTCTCTGACCAATCAGTGCGTCAGGGAGGCGGAGCCTGTAATTCATAACGAGGCCTGGCCCTGTAGTTTCTGGTCCGTGCCGTGCTTCCTGGTGGCTCGGGGTCACTACGGCTGCACGCCGACGTGTGACGTCGACGTTCCGGTCACGTGATGCGGAGGTCACCCTGATCGTCACGGTGCGGTCTTGGGGTCGGGCATACTCCTGTCACGGGTCCCGTTTTCGTGGTATCCGGCTTCAGACCTCTGGATCTGATGCCTGTTTATCCGGATCGGGTATTTTCCCGTATTTTTGCTACCCTGGGTTCCGCTGGGCGTGGGCGCATGCGCACTGGCGCTGAGGACATTAGAGTCAGACTTGGTCTGACCTGGATTGTTTCCGGTGCGCGCGCATGCGCGTTCACGTGAGTACGATGACGCCCAGTGGCCATTCTAATTTCTTGTGTTATTTAAGGGGGGTGATCTGGTATGTTACCCGTGCCCTATGAGGAAGCGAGTTTTCGCGAAACCGGTCGGGCGGAACGAGTGTTGTACCGGATCACCCCCCGCTGACTTCACCTTTCCCTACCTACCTGGACGGGTCTTTTTTGGTTGGCTTCCGGCCGGAGCTCCAAATTTTGACATGCCCAAATTTTATCGTTTATATGTAAGTGCGTTTTTTTCTTCTTTTTAATAAATGTTACCTACGTTACTACACTATTGTGGCCCTTATGTGTCTTCCATGATTATCGGGACCCCAATTTTCCATCGATTGGCTTGAGACGGAGGAGTACTTGCTATACAGCTTTTCTACAATCCAACTGCCATAGTGTTTATCTACACGCCTTCTTTGGTCTTCTTTTAATTAAGAGACCGCTGGTCATCTGGTAAGCAGACATCTTGATTCATGGTGGAGGTTTTGCTATTCATTGGATCGTCACTACAGTTTTAGATCAAGCACTTATGGACTAATTTTTTTGTTTCCTTCACTTCACTGGGGATCTGGACTTTCTTTTTGTTTTTAGATCATATATGGACATTGATCTATGTCATGATCATGAAAAACATCAACCTGTACCAGAACCCAGGAACTAAACTACAAACTTTTAAATAGGTGGTATTATACACCGGTGAGACTAGGCAGGTATTTTCCTGAAATTTCAGATAAGTGTTGGCGATGTACATTGCTCCATATATTTTGGACATGCCCTAAGATCAGGAATTATTGGTTAGAAGTACAAAGGATCTCCCAAAAATGTATACCTTATCCAGTACTGGATGATCCCGCTTTCTTCCTGTTACATCTTTCACAGATTCCAACAAAGACATATAAAAACTCCGTCATCTGATTAATGAAGCCAAGGCAGGTATTGCTCGGAATTGGAAAAACCCTGGGCCACCCTCAATTGTAGAATGGCTCAATAGGGTTAGAAATGTGGGGACCATAGAGGACTTGGTACTCTAGGCCCAAGATAGAAAAGAACAATATAATGAAACTTGGAGAGCATGGAATGTATTTGTATACTCAGAAAAAGGGAAGAGATTGTTGGGGATTTAAACGGGGAATAAGTCAGTCTGTCATATATTATCAAACTGAAGGCCCGGTTCCTTAAAGGGGGGGGGGGTCAGAAATGGAGAGGAGAGGGTGGAGGAGGGAGGAGAGAGGGAGGGGGATTTTTTTTTGGTGGGGAAGGGGAGGATTGGTGGGGGGGGGGGGAGGGGAGGATTGGTGGGGGGGGGAGGGATGGGGGGTATAAAGAAAAAGGGATGAGTAGGTGGCAATCTGAAATTTAAGGAATATGACCAGCAAGAATTGGAGGGACACTTAAAGTCTCAACAAGGAGGGCATAGATCCCAGCCTGCCGTTATTGGAGGATATAGGCAGAGCGGGAGAGGTAAACACGAGAATGGATGAGGAATGAGATGTATATAAAACGTAGAAGTAAGGGGAAATATTGTAATGAACGATTTGTATGCCCCCTTTGTTTTTGTGTTTATTTATATTTTCCAAAAGAAAAAACAGATAAAGAATATAAAAAAAAAAAAAATGTTATATAGGTACACTATTGCATGACCGCGCAAATGTCATTCAAAGTGCGGCAGCTTTGAAAGCTGAAAATTGGCCTGGGCAAGAAGAGGGTAAAAATGCCATTGAGGTGGTTAAATGTAATAACACAAAATTATATAACCAGGGTGGAAGATGAATTAGGATGAGCCTGAGGAGTGGGAATGAAGAAATGATTGAGGGTGGTGCTACCTTTAAGAAAAGATAGCCTAGGCAGGAATGTGGAACATGCACAGGATCCATATGATTTTGAAAATTATGTTTTTTTTTTTTTTAATAGGAAGCAGGTAGGAGATAGCCTTGTACAGCTGCATATATATTCCAGCTGGGATAAACATTTGAATAATTATAATAAAATAAATATTAATATTTTGAATATTGACACAGCATCATGCCTTCAGCAACTTTGGGTACCTGCACAGCAATGCTTCATCCCTGTAGAGTACCTTGGCAACCCCCCTAATGCAAATAAAGACCAGACACCCTTCCTTGAATGGTATGCCTTGGTGTAACGCATGTAAACGCAAGGCATAACACACGTGCGTTAAATGTGGAACACTCCGGTGTAACTTAGCTCTAATGGTCCAACAGTTAGCTAGAAGTGTCTGGGTGTGTAGGCCATAGACAATGGAAGCTAGCTGCCTTTAACATTGCAAAGGCTTTGGAGATTTTATTCCACAGAGGAGTAAGGCAGGGATGCAGATGCCTGCTCCTTGTGGCAAGGGCCCGCTTTGTATTTTTTCTGTAGGAACTGTATTGGTAATCTGACAGTCGGTGACCTTGTCTGTCAGAGTACAATAGCCTACAGCAGGAGATTTGTTCATTTGCACTGTTTAGAGTGGATGGAGTGATCTGTTAGATTCCTTTTGTTTATCCTGTAGGGCCAGTTTTACCCACTATTATTTAGTGATTCAGGCCTCCTGTGCAGTTTTTAGAAACAGCGATTAAGCCTGGATTTACATTTTTGCATTAACATAGTACCGCATTGGCATTTATTCTGAGCAGCAGCCCAATGCAGTAAAAAAAAAAAAAAAAAAAGAGAAAACTTGCCTACTCTGTAGTAGTGCACCACAATGCACAGATGTGAATACTGTATGTGCTGGCTTTGCACTGTTATCAAAATCCTGAGTGGGAAAGATGTCCTTGGAGTCGGAGATATTAATAAAATTCTTTCAACTGCATCTGGTGGGAATGTGACTTTTAAGCAATTCTAGGGGAAATCCTTGTAATCTACAACACAGTGCTTGGCCAAAATCTTCATTAAGTAACCCCCCCCCAAAAAATGGCATCCACACCACTGGATTCTGGAGATGTTCACATCCGAACAGTTGATGGCCTCTGACACTAACCTTCAACAATTCACTGAAACATGAGCAACTTGAATGTGTGTCAAAATCTACCTTGATCTTAAAACCATATTTTGTATTAAATTGATGTGGATGTCCCTTATTTGAAAATGCATGGCATTGGCAACACACTAAAGCGTTGTGCACACTGGGGTTCTTCTAAATGCTTGACAGGAGAAAAGCAGCGCTGTAATGTTCCCATTTTTTTCAAAGTGGGTTTAGACACGTCAAGCTCTTGCGTGTTTATTCATTCCATTGGCCAGAATATTAACCACCTCAGCTATGTAGGGTTTTACCCCCTTCATGACCAGACCATTTTTTGCTATTTTAACTGGTAAAGGCTTGGTCAGGCAAAGTTGTACCCAAACAAAATGTATATAATTGTTTTCACACAAATAGAGCTTTAATTTGGTTGTATATAAACTGGGTTTTTATTTTTTGCGAAATAAAAAACGAAAAAAGACTTAGCGTTTTGAAAAAAAAAAATGTTTTTGCTTTAAAACATATTTAATTAAAAAATGAAAAATAAAAATCTAAAATTTCTTCATACATTATGGCCAAAATGTATTCTGCTACATGTCTCCTAGATTGTAAGCTCTAGCGAGCAGGGCCCTCTGATTCCTTGTGTACCAAATTGTAATGTAACTGTGATGTCTGCCTTCATTTTCTAAGCACTGCACAAACTGCTGTTGCTATATAAATCCTAAATAATAATAATAATGTCTTTGGTTAAAAAGAAAAAAAAAAATCCCAAGTGTATCTTGATTGGTTTGCATGAAAGTTATAGTGTCTATAAACTATGGTATATACAGTATATATTGGGATTTTCTTTTTATATTACCAATATTACCAATGGCAGTGATCAGTAACTTCTAATAGGACTGCAATAGTGTGGCAGAATATGATACTATACATACAAAAACCATTATATAGAGAATAATCCCTATAGTAAGGTGGGGGAGCCACTCCACTAAAGCCAAGAAAAAACACCACTCACAATAATGTGGATCAAGTTTGAGCTTGATCTACATTATTGTGAGTGGTGCAAGGTGACACTAGCTGACTGACATTAATATCACCAGTGACAGTGTCGGTTTTTAGAGAAAAAAAAAACATCGCTGCTGTCTGTAGACCAATGTAGACTGTGGGCCAGATTCTCATAGATTCGGCGGCGGCGTAGTGTAATCCATTTACACCACAACTTACTGGAGCAAGTGTCGTATTCGGACGACTTAGTAAAACAACGTAACCGACGGAAAAAGACGACGCTGACCCGACGCCATACTTAACATGGCATACGGCGGACTGGCGTAAGGTTACCCCTCATATAGCAGGGGTAACCTTACGCTTACGGAAACGACGACGCGGCGCAAATTCGTTCGGGAATCGGCGTATCAGGCTCATTTGCATAGTCAAATGAGAACTGAACGTAAACGCCACCTAGCGGCCAGCGTCGAATTACATCTAAGATCCGACGGTGTAAGTGACTTACACCTGTCGGATCTACGCCGTATCTATGCGAAAATGATTCTAGGAATCATACGCATAGATACCCGGGGCCAAAAACAGAGATACGACGGTGTTTCCTGAGATACACCGTCGTAACTCTTCTGAGAAACTGGCCCTGTGTTACCAATGCAGGGCTCTCTTGTCATTTACTCAGCCAATCCCAACCGGTGCAGTAAATGGCCAATGGTTAATTTATTAAGATAAAAGAAAACTGAAGCACTAAAGGCTCCACTTCTGAATGCACAAGTGATGGGGTTTTTGTTTTCTTTCTCTAAATTTCAATGCCTGCCTATGTGTGCATAGTCACATAGGTTAACATGGAGGGGAGTTTAGAGGCATAAACAAAAAATAATAAATGCACATTTTGTTCTGCAAATGTGGGTGCATTTTTTTTTAAAGTGGATGTAATCCCTTTATACACCCAGTGAAGCGAACAGCTTCAGATGATACACAGAGATGAACCAAATCTTCCTACATAAGTTTTACATGTATATCTGCTGTCTTCACATTTATATACTGTTTAGAAAGTTTAGATCATATTAACAGATTTTCTCTTCATGTTTAACACAGAGTGTGATGTCTGGGCATATAGCCAAGATAGCTAAAATTGCTGATTGGAGGAAAGGCACACACCCCTTCTCCACATAGGCTAATGCCGCGTACAGACGGTCATTTTTTGTGATGAAATAAAATGACATTTTTAAAAATGTCAATTAAAATGATCGTGTGTGGGCAAAATGTCATTTTATGTCTTCTGAAAAATGACAAAAAAAAATTCGAACATGCTCGAATTTTTGGTGTCGTTTTTCAAAATGTCATTTTTTGTGTCAATGAAAATGATAGTGTGTGGGCAAAACGACGTTTTTAAACCCGCACATGCCCAGAAGCAAGTTTTGAGACGGGAGGTAAAACTACCATTCATAATGGAGTAAGCACATTCATCACGCTGTAACAGACAAAAAAGCACGAATCATCTTTTACTAACAAGTAACCAGCTAAAAGCAGCCTCAAGGCGAATAGAACTTCCCCTTTAGAGTGCCGTCGCTTTGTTCATCATTTTTCAAAATGATGGTGTGTATGCTACATCGTTTTTGAAAATGAAGTTTCAAAAATTTCGTTTTTTTTTCATCACTTCAAACGTCATTTTTTTTTCATCACAAAAAATGACCGTCTGTATGGGGCATAAGACTCTCAGAGGTGGTTTGTAACAGGGCTAGCTCCCTGCTAATCTATTTTAGCAACCTCCCCTGACAGAAATGTCAGGCTGCTTTTATCTGCTGTGTCTGAGAATTTGTCTGGAGTTATCAGGCTGATAACAGAGGAACTGCTTAGGAGAGAGCTACGGGACTTGGCTCTTTGAAGAGAGATAACAAAACACTGCAGATATATTTGCCCAGCTAAAATTGTATGAATTGGGTTTATATCCACTTTAAGCAAACAATTTTTTTGCAGTTAAGGTTTAGCTCCATTAGTGCAATGCACCTCGACACACAAAAATGTGCGTTAACGCACATGACTGTACGACTGGATGCTTATAGTTTCTTACAAAGTATTCATTTCCACAGTTTTACAGAGGGCACATACATACAAAGACATTTATGACATACAACAGAACAATTCTACTCAAAATGAAACTGGAATTATTTCAACTTCTTTATTTGACGGTCATGAACTTCTTCCAAAACCACATAACCTAAAAAAAAGTCAGTTGGGTCAGATGTCAATTCAGCAGTATCTACTGTTTTTCAGAAGAAAAAAAACATTTGATGAAATATCTGCACATGCATAATTGGAAATGTATACCAGTACTGAACACTGGGGAAAAAAAAAAAAGACTGACAGGCCAAGTGCTTAAATCAGAACTCCAGGCAAAAACTTTTATCCATGTTGCTGATCTCCTGCCTTCACCAACTATGTTATCTGTGTTCTTCTGAGCTCTGTAGTTCCTTTGCAATAGCCTGCTGAACTTGCTGGAAAAAAAAAAACTTTATTGCCTGGGGGATTTCCTGTTTGCAAGACCGCTGGCTGCTATCCTTCCAGTAACCTCAGCCAGCGGTCTGACACGCCCCTTTGTAGTCCTCTAAACGCGAGCAGGAAGTTGTACTTCCGCCTGGCTCCCTGTAGTGGGCGAAGGGGGTCTTACAGTCCATGGTCTGTGCTGCCCATAGAGGTGATGTCCTCCTCATCTGCTCCCTCCTTCTCCTCTCTGCCAGCACCAGCACCACCCCCACCCCTCTGCCCGCCATCTCTCTCAGTGCAGTGCGGAGAGATTTACAGATCCTCCGGATGACAGAGTGGGTCTCGGGCTGACAGGTCTTTATGTGAGAACACCACTCGAGGTACAGCCCTGCCTCCTCTGCACATTGGAACAGTGTGCTCTACACTGTCTATCACAATTCCAGTGCAGGGAGGCGGAACTGTACCACGAGCTGTGTTTTCACGTACAGACCTGTCAGCCACAGACCCCCGGAAGATCTGTAACTATCCCTGCTCTGCACTGCTAAGCGGCACTAATGACACCGGCACTGAAAAGCTGCACTGGTGACACTGCACTGATGAGCAATGATAAGCTGCACTGGTGACATTGCAATGATCAGCACTGATGAGCACTAATAAGCTGCACTGGTGACACCGCACTGATGAGCAATGATAAGCTGCACTGGTGACATTGCAATGATCGGCACTGATGAGCACTAATAAGCTGCTCTGGTGACACTGCACTAATAAGCTGCACCGATAAGGTTGCACTAATCGGCACTGAAAAGCTACACTGATAAGGCTACACATATGGGTACTGATGAGGCTGCACTGATAAGCAGTGGACACCATCCACTGCCAAATATCTGTAGGAGAGGTTTCCACCATCCCTGCAAAGTTTGCGGTCATTTTTTTTAATCTTATTTTCAGTGTGATGTGTATTATGTGACATTACATTTCACAGAGACCAGTATTGTGGTGATAGTAAAGCTTCACTAATTGTGAAGTGGAAAAATAATACATGGTTTTCAATTTTGTTTCACTGAAAAGTGTGGCATGCATGTGTATTCAGCCCTCTATGCTCTAATACCCCCAACTAAAATCTAGTGGAACCAATTGCCTTCAGGTCACCTAACTAGTAAATAGAGCCCACCTGTGTGTAATTTAATCTCAGTATAAATACAGATGTTCTGTGAAGCCCTCAGAGGTTTGTTAAGAGAACCTTAGTGAACAAACAGCATCTTGACATCCAAGGAACACACCAGACAGGTCAGGCTAAAGTTGTGGAGAAGTTTAAAGCAGGGTTAAGTTATAAAAAAAATATCCTAAGCTTTGAACATCTCACAGAACACTGATCAATCCATCATCCAAAAATGCAAAGAGTATGGCACAACTGCAAACCTATAAAAAAGACATGGCCATTCACCTAAACTGACAGGCCAGGTAGGCAAAGCATTAATCAGAGAAGCAGCCAAGAGGCCCATGGTAACTCTGGAGGAGCTGCAGAGAGCCACAGCTCAGGTGGGAGAACCTGTCCACAGGACAACTATTAGTTGTGCACTCCACAAATATGGGCTTTATGGAAGAGTGGCAAGAAGAAAGCCATAAGAAGTCCCGTTTACAGTTTGCATTTGGGGGACACAGCAAACATGTGGAAGAAGGTGCTCTGGTCAGATGAGATCAAAAAGAAAAACTAACACTGCACATCACACTATTCCCACCGTGAAACATGGTGGTGGCAGCATCATGTTGTGGGGATGCTTTTCTTCAGCAGGGACTGAGAAGCTGGTCAGAGTTGATAGGAAGATGGATGGAGCTAAAATACAGGGCAATCTTAGAAGAAACCCTGTTAGATTCTGCAAAAAACTTGTGTGTGGAGGAGGTTCACCTTCCAGCAGGACAACGACCCTAAACATACAGCCAGAGCTACAATGGAATGATTTAGATCAGGGGTCTCAAACTGGCGGCCCTCCAGCTGTTTGTGGAACTACAAGTCCCAGCATGCCTCTGCCTATGTCATGCTTGTAACTGCCAGCCTTACAATGCCTCATGGGACTTGTAGTTCTGCAACAGCTGGAGGGCAACCCGTTTGAGACCCCTGGTTTAGATTAAAGCATATTATGTGTTAGAGTGGCTCAGTCAAAGTCCAGACCTAAATCCAATTGAGAATCTGTGGCAAGACTTGACAATTGCTGTTCAGACACTCTAGTCAATCTGATAGAGCTTGAGCTATTTTGCAAAAAAGAATGAGCAAAAATGTCACTCTAGATGTGCAAAGCTGGTAGAGACATACGAAAACAGACTTGCAGCTGTAATTGCAGCGAAGGGTGGTTCTACAAAGTATTGATTCACATTTTTATTTGTAAAACATTTTGAAAACCATTTATCATTTTCCTTCCACTTCGCAATTATGTGCCACTTTGTGTTGGTCTATCACATAAAATCCCAATAAAAGATATTAAAATTTTTGGTTGCAAAATGTAGACTAGACTATTTCAAGGGGTATGAATACTTTTTCAAGGCACTGTACATTTTTAGTACATGAACGGACGACGGTTTGAAAGTGCTTCTGCAAATTTTCTTATCACCGTTGTCAAAAACAAACATCAATTTGACCCCACTAACAATTAAAAACGCAAAAAAAAAAAGTTCTTAAAACAAAAAATTTCTCAATAAAACTTTGCTAGTTTATGGACAGCTCAAATCTATTTACAGAATGTCTTTATTCTTTTACAGATACAATAGGGTTGCGTTAAAGTGGTATTAACCACTTACCCCCCGGACCATATTGCTGGTCAAAGACCAGAGCACTTTTTGCGATTCGGGACTGTGTCGCTTTAACTGACAATTGCGCGGTCGTGCGACGTGGCTCCCAAACAAAATTGGCATCCTTTTTTTCCCACAAATAGAGCTTTCTTTTGGTGGTATTTGATCACCTCTGCGGTTTTTATTTTTTGCGCTATAAACAAAAATAGAGCGACAATTTTAAAAAAAATGAATATTTTTTACTTTTTGCTGTAATAAATATCCCCCAAAAATATATAAAAAAAATTTTTTTCCTCAGTTTAGGCCGATACGTATTCTTCTACGTATTTTTCTTAAAAAAAAAAAAAAAAAAAAAAATCGCAATAAGCGTTTATTGATTGGTTTGCGCAAAAGTTATAGCGTTTACAAAATAGGGGGTATTTTTATGTCATTTTTATTAATATATTTTTTTTACTAGTAATGGCGGCGATCAGCGATTTTTTTTCGGTACTGCGACATTATGGCGGACACTTCGGACACATTTTTGGGACCAGTGGCATTTTTATAGCTATCAGTGCTATAAAAATGCATTGGATTACTATAAAAATACCACTGGCAGTGAAGGGGTTAACACTAGGGGGCGGGGAAGGGGTTAAGTATGTGCCTGAGTGTGTTCTTACTGTGGGGGGGGGGGGGGGGGGCCTCACTAGGGGAAACACTGATCATCTGTTCATACATTGTATGAACAGAAGATCAGCATTTCCCCCGCTGACAGGACCGAGAGCTGTGTGTTTACACACACAGCTCCCGTTCCCCGCTCTGTAACGAGCGCTCGCGTGTTCCCCTGGCGGCGATCGCGCCCGCCGGGCACACGCACGGGAGTCGGGGGCGAGCGGGGGGGGGCGCGCGCCTCCGGTGGCACGCACGCGCCCCTAGTGGCCGCTCTAAGAGCCGACGTTATACTACGGCTTCTCGCCCAGGAGAGCCGACCTGCCGCCGTAGAATGACGGCGGCTAGTCGGCAAGTAGTTAAAACCAAAAATGTATTAATGTGCAGCTCACCAATTTTTAGTGAGCTAGTGGTAGCTGCTTTAGTTTTAAGTTTTAGTCTTTTTTATTTTTTAACTGGTGATGCAGCCAACAAGTCTGTTGTTATTTTTCAACTTGCTTTAAAAGACCAAAGCTAGCCATAGAATACAATACCTTGCTGTGACATTGTATTCTGACTGCAGGTTGATCGAGAACAAATTTCCAACAACACCGTTAAACAGGAGTTAATCTAATGATCGACGTCTGTCAAACAGGCATGGACTCACGTGGGCTTAAAGTGATACTAAAGTCTTATTTTTTTATTTCATACTTACCTGTAAAATCCCTTTCTTTGAGTACATCATGGGACACAGAGTCAGGCCAATATTCATTACCTGCTGGGACGTCCCAGAGCAATAGCCTTAAAGGGAGGGAGACACCCTGCCAAACAATAGCCATCAGAATTTATACAGCAGCCCACAGAACACTGCGGCCAATAGCCGAAACCTTGGCTGCTCGAACATGCACTTGATAACATTTTGTGAACATATGCACTGAAGACCAAAGTAGCAGCCTTACGTATCTGAGCCACAGATTCCTGATGGCGAAAAAGCCCAGGAGGTTCCTACACCTCTGGTAGAATTAGCTCTCACCCTAAAGGGAGGAGCTTTACGTTTCAGACCGTAGGCCTAAATGACCAATTGACGGACCCCTTCTTGGGTCCTTTTGGTAAAACAAGAAAAAGTTGATCCTCGGATCTCCACAGATCTAGACAAATAAACCTTGACTGTCCGGACATCGTCCAAAGAATGCAGTCGAAAACTGGGTTGAAACAATCAATGCTTTGATATGGTGTGAAAGGGTGGCCTTTATTAAGCAGGGAAACTATGGTAGATTTAGAAGAGTGTGGGGACCGTGGCTAAGAGAAATGGGATTCCCCTTGGATAGATAACCGGTACAGGGGGTCTGAAAATCCTTTTTCCCCATTGGGTGCTAGAACTTCTCTATAGCCGTGGACTGTTGTTGAGGAAAAGCAAGGTCTCCCCACTCTCCAACACTTTTGGCTTACTTATCGGCAATACCCCTCGGGCTATCTCTCTCCTGCTCTCCTCTTAATCTACTCTCCCGTGCTTGATTATTGGACAGTCCAGACGAGGATACCTCCTCCTAGGTTCTTTTTCCCTTTCCTTTCCTTTTTTTTTGTTTGTTTGTTTTTTTTTCTTCTCTCCTTTAATTATCTATAATGCTAATAGGGGGGTGGAAGGGGGGGGGGAGGGGGGAGGGAGGGAACACATGAAACTAGCTGATTTATAAATTATACGATTGCTTTATTCATGTATATGGTGTATCAGACAATGTGTATCATTCACTTGTAATTTGATCCCCTTTTTTGTATAAAAAGAAAACGGAAAACAATAAAGAGAAATTAAATCTTAAAGAATGCAGTCGTCTCTCTTCCGCCGAATGCGACTGAGAAAAAAGAAGGCAAAATAATGTCCCGATTTAAAAGAAATGCCTTTTACTTTTGGCAAAAAGGATGGAACAGGTTGTAACAACTCTCGTGGTGAAGGATCAAGTACAGTTGCCTGCATGAAAGGGCACCAACTCCGAAACACCATTCTAGCCGAGGTGATAGCCATCAGGAAGATTAGCTTGCGTGACAGTCTAATGGAATTTCTTTAAAGCGGGAGTTCACCCATTTGTGTTTTTTTTTTCTCTTTTCCCCATAGCTGGATGCTCGTTTTGTCTAGGGGAATCTGCTATTTGTTTTAAAATATGATCCGTACTTACCCGTTTTCGAGATGCATCTTCTCCGTCGCTTCCGGGTATGGGTCTTCGGGAGCGGGCGTTCCTTCTTGATTGACAGTCTTCCGAGAGGCTTCCGACGGTCGCATCCATCGCGTCACTAGTAGCCGAAAGAAGCCGAACGTCGGTGCGGCTCTATACTGCGCCTGCGCACCGACGTTCGGCTTCTTTCGGAAAATCGTGACGCGATGGATGCGACCGTCGGAAGCCTCTCGGAAGACTGTCAATCAAGAAGGAACGCCCAGTCCCGCAGCCCATACCCGGAAGCGACGGAGAGGATGCATCTCGTAAACGGGTAAGTACGGATCATATTTTAAAACAAATAGCCGATTCCCCTAGACAAAACGAGCATCCAGCTATGGGGAAAATGTGTTCTCCATGGGTGAACCTCCGCTTTAATAATAGGTTCAAATGGTTGTTTTTGTAACACAGACAGCACCAAGTTCAAGTCCCAAAAACACATAGGTGACCTAATGGGGGGAAGCAAACGAGTTGCACCCTGCATAAAGATTTGGCTCAGTAAATGGGAGGCTAAGGGCATTTGGAAGAATACTGATAGGGCCGAAACTTCATCTCTGATTGTACTCAAAGCCAAAATTTGATTTCTACAGCTGACTGTAGAAAAAAAAAAAAAGAAGAGGATTCTCCCAATCACATATTTCCGTGGAAGCCATTTTTGGCTTCACAGCAAGCAATATAAGTCTTCCAGACATTATGCTAGATCTTCCTAGTGACAGCTTTTCTAGTATTTCACTAGGATAGATGCCACTGGTCCCGAGATGCCACGGTTCTTTAATACCCTGGCTACAATAGCTATGCCATCAAATTTAGAGACTGTAAATTGGGGTGGAATATAGGACCTTGAGACAGTAGATCGGGGCGCAGTGGAAGCGTCCATGGCCCGTCTCTTGTTAGTCTCACAATCTTGGTGAACCAGGGCCTTCTGGGCCAGGCTGGTGCCACCAGAATGACTGGAATTCCCTCTCTCCGAATCCTGCACAACAAATGTGGAAGGAGAGGGACTGGAAGGAAAGCATAAACCAGGGAGTATTGGCTCCATGGAACTACCAGAGCGTCTGCTCCGAATGCCAGAGGATCTCTTGTTCAGGAAACAAATTGCTGTAGCTTGTTGTTGAACCTGGATGCCAGTAGGTCGACTTCTGGCCATCCCCAACGTTGTCAAATTCCCTGGAACACCCCTGGGTGTAGGGACCATTCCCCTGAGCAGATCTGCTGGCGGATGATATAATTCTGCCTTCCAGTTCTCTATTCCCAGGATATGGACTGCCAATAGGATCGGCACATGCCCCTTTGCCCAGGCTAGTATGTAGTTCACCTTCAGAGCTGAACGACTCCTGGAACCGCCTTGGTGTTTTATATAGGTCACTGCAGTGGAATTGTTGGACTGAACCCTGATAGGGTAGTCCTGAAGCTCAATCGTCCAGGACTGTAGAGGCAGAGGTACTGCCCATAATTCCAGGATGTTGATGTGCAGGATCTGTTCTGTCCTTGACCATTTCCCTTGAGTTGTGAGCCCCTCTAGGGTCGTTCCACAGCCTAAGAGACTGGCATCTGTAGTCAGTACTCTCCAAGTTACCAGGAGGAAGGATCTTCCCTTTTGTAGGTTCTGATCCTGTAACCACCAGCGTAGGCTTATGTGTGCCCAAGGAGATAAGGACATTGGACAATACAAGGCTTTTCCTCTCCTGTTCCAAGCCAACAAGATGTTTTGTTGTAGCGGCCTGGAATGGAACTGGGCATAAGACACCGCCACAAATGAGGATACCATCCTCCCTAGAAGACTCATACAGAGTCGAATGGAGGGTTGTCTGGTGTCTCTTATCTGACGCACCTGAGTCTTCAGGGCTCAGTTCCTTGCGGGTGGCAAGATTACTCCTGCCGGAACTGTATCTAGGATCAAACCTAGATACTTTAGACTTTGAGCTGGTCTCAAGTTTAACTTTTCGGTTTTTATGATCCAGTCTAAGCTTTCCAAATACTGCACCGTACATGTTATGCTCTGTTCTAGAGCTTGTAGTGAGTGATCTCTGAGCAGGAGGTCGTCCAGATACTCAAGCACCAGAATCCCTTGGGCCCTTAAAAGACCTAGTACTGGTGCTAGGACCTTTGTGAACACCCGGGGAGCTGTTGCAAGCCCAAAGGGTAAGCCACAAACTGAAATTGAAGTCGCAGGAACCTCTGATGAGGCTGAAAGATAGGTATGTGTAAATACTTATATACAGAAAAAAGGTCGCGCTAATATAACCTAACTGGCACTGTGTGCTGCAAACAGCTGACAAAGAAATAAATTTAACAAAATAATAGTGACTATAAGTGAATATACTAGTCAGTATTTTAAGTCAGATGTGATACATTGAATGCATAAGTGTACATATAAATAATCAGTCAACAGTTGCGAAATAAACCGTGATCCAATGTAAAGTCCACCATAAAGGAAAGAAAGTTCACAATATATGGTCTCCCAAGTGAAAAGGTCAGCGAAACATCCCAGGGAAAAAGGTGATGAGAAAGGCACTTCCACCAAGATCACACACTGCCTCTTACCGAACTTAAATGATCTCTAAATTATAGGAGATCAAATACAGCATACACGAAAAAAATCCTTGAAAGGTGTATCCAGCTCAGGATGATCAGAGTGGTGGATGGTCTCAATCGGTATGCCAACACGAGATGTATATGGAAAGGAAGAAGGGACTCACATAGTGTAAAATCCTCAAGTTTAATATGTAGTAAAAGGAATTGCACTTACATCAACTCAGCAGATATAATGCATCCAGTAAAATAAGCGGGCCGGCTCTCAGAACAAAACAGCCCGTATCTTCTGGGTCAGATCACAAAGCGCGGTGACGTCAGAACGTCACAACTCTACGTTTGATCTCGAAGGTGACGTGGTCACGGGATACTATGTAATGTGTAAATACGTATCCTTTATATCGACGGAGGCTAAAAAGTCTTCCATCTGGAACGAGGCTAAAACCTAGTAGACAAACTTCATCCGAAAGGACTGGCTTAGTAGATACTGGTTCAGGGATCTTGGGTCCAAAAAATGGGCCCTGTGACCCAGTTTGATGTTTAACCTTAAAACGGGTTTGCTCCTTCGGATGCAGGAACCTGTACAATCACTCCTTGATGCACTAAATGATATCGTGCCTGAAGTAAAAAAAAAAACAAATCTTTTTGGAGGATCCAGGGGAGCGCTGGATCTTAAAAACCTGAGGGAAAAACGCACCCACAACTCCAGCTTGTAACCGCGGAATATAATGACCCACTCGTCCTAAATTATTGTTCTCCAAATGTCCACAAAATGCAGCAGCCTTCCCTCCACCAAATAGAGTGGGGGCATCTGCTCAAAAGGAGGGCCTGCTGCTGGTTTTAGAAGAATCTTGGACCCAGGTCTTTTTCTGGCCCTGGCCTTGCGGCTTGCCCCTGGCTCTAGCACCCTTGTTGGCGGCTGAGACATTTGAGGAAGCAGTCCCTGAAGTTTTAAACAAGGGACTCCTGGTGCTTTTCTTCTCAGGAAGTAGAGAACTCTTTTCTCCGGAAATCCTTTTGGATATATTCATCCAAATGATCACCAATAAACGTTCCCCCTAAAAATGGAAACCTGCCAATAGCTTTTCATAAGGAAGCTCGGCTGACCAGTTCTTAAGCCACAACAGTCTGTGCACATGTACAGACAAGAGAGCCAAATGAAAAACCTGCTGTATTGAATCCTTTTTAAAAAAAGGCATCAACAGAAAAATACAGCGTTCGAGGAATATCGGTCTTACTTTCAGGCAGGTCATCCTCCTGGTTGGGCCTATCAGGCCGTCTGACCTGATCCTTTACGGACTGGCAGATACCAATTGCTGAAACAGCTGGCTTAGCTGAACTGGCAAAAGAAAGGGAAGTTTTTAATAATGGACTCCAATTTCTTGTCAACAGGGTCCTTCAAGCCCTGTGCATTATCCACCAGATGATTTAAGTTCTTGTTTAAGGAAGATACAGCTGCATCTACGGCTGGCATGCTCCATTTCCTAACGAACCTTTGATCCATGGGAGATAAAAAGGGAAAACCTCTTAAGAGGAACAAATTCCTGTCAGGATATTACCAATCAACATACACTGCCTGTTCCAGCAAGGGGTGTAGGGGAAAAGTCTGTGCGGCCTGAAGAGGCCTCAGGGATCCCAAGAGGACCAGGGGGGCTCAGTTGCCCCTGCTTTTTTAAGAGGCAACTTAAAAGGCAGAAAGAACCATTTTGGCCAGAGTTAAACCTCTGCGAGTGAGAGGCAGACATCAACTGGATCTCCCTTTGTCCGGATTGCTCGAAAATAGACTCATCTGCCGGGCACTCCACTGAATCCCAAACTTTTCAGCTCTTCCCCATTTTCAACCCATTCCTACTCCAAACTAGGAGACTCCAGGAAGGGGGATCTGTCACGCTTCTTGCCACCCTGCAGGATGGAAGCAATCATGCCAGCAATCCTGTGCTCTTACCCATCTAGGGCCGAAGACAGTTCATACTTAGTGATAAAAGGTGAAGCAGCAGCATTGACTGTGGGGACAATAGGTATACAACACTAGGGATACGACTAGGTTCATCAGGAACTAGTGATGACACAGGTGTTCCCTTCCCTGTAGGGTTTGTCCCGCACCTCTTTTTGGAAGACATTCAATAGCCACAAAGAGTGCTTGGGTGTAGATTTAACACACCTCAGAAGGGCGACCCTTTAATAGGGCTCACCAAGCCCCTATGCAACAATCCGGCTAAGCACCATAGCCTGTGAAGCAACACTTGGTGACTCACGTGTAGGCATGTGCATTTTGTTTCGTTCCGAATCGAAATTCGGACAAATTTTTCATTATTCGGACATTCGGATGCATACGAATTCCCGAATTGCAATATTAATGAATTTACCGAATCTGAACGAACGTTTTCGATTCCGAATCGAAAACCCGCGGACGAAATTCGATCGGAATTCGATTTTTTTTTTTTTTTCTTCGAATTCCGATCGAATTTCGTCCGCGGGTTTTCGATTTGGAATTCGAAAAAAAAAAAAAATCTTTTTTTTTTTTTTTTTTTAATTTCGATCGAATTTCATCCGCGGGTTTTCGATTTGGAATTCAAATTTTTTTTTTTTTTTTCGAATTCCGATCGAATTTCGAAATTATATTTGAAAAGAGACTATTTGTTGTCGAATCCAGTCGAAATACTTTCGAATTCGACCGGATTTTTCGAAATTCGGTCGAAAACGAACGAGTTCCGAAAACGAATTTAACACATGTAACGAACCTAACTTAACGAAATTAATTAAATAACGAATTAAAACAAAACGAAATTTTCCCTTTTGCACATGCCTACTCACGTGATCCGGGTAAGAAGAAATTAACCACTGCAAGTGTCTGTTCAGAGCCTGCTCTGTGTCCCACAGCTGCCTTTTGGAAGCACCGCATGCTTGGCCTACACAGCTTTAATAAGCTGGGTGTGCGCCGGAACGTTTGTGTGTTTTGCGCACGCACGTACCTGGTCCCGGCAAACGGGCGTGACTGTATTCGCGTATGATGCAAATCTTCGTACATTTATATAAAGGCTACTTGCACGTACGGCTAACTCGCCTGCGCCATGGCCGCCAAACTACTAAGTTCAGCTGCGCTTTTGCAAATGCATGTGCGCCATTGCCACCGAACCACCACGAATGACCGATCGTGCGCCATCATACAGGCAAAAAACAGCCAGACATGAGCAAAAAAAAAAAAGTACACTTTGCAAACACTCACAGCTAGCCCAAAACTCCCCCGCCTTTAGCTATCCTGACTGATTTTAACAATCAGTGGGACACCCCACAGTAATAAAATAAAAGGGGTTTCACTTACCCATCCAGGCACAGGGCCACTTAGAAACTAATGCCGCGTACACACGGTCGGAATTTCAGACAAGAAAAGTTCGATCTGAGCTTTTGGTTGGAAATTCCGACCGTGTGTAGGCCCAATCTGACTTTTTCTGTCGAAATTTACGACAGCAAAAATTTGAGAACTGGTTCTCAAATTTTCCAACGGGAAAAGTTCTTGTCGGAAATTCCGATCGTCTGTATGCAATTCTGACGCGCAAAAAAACATGCATGCTCGGAATTCGACGCATGCTCGGAATCATTGAACTTAATTTTTCTCGCCTCATTGTAGTGTTGTACGTCACTGCGTTCTTGACGGTCGGAATTTTGTGTGACCATGTGTATGCAACACAAGTTTGAGCCAAAAAAAACCCACGGTTTTCTTGTCGGAATTTTTGATCGTGTGTACGCGGCATAAGGGTCCAATCTTCACCCTTCACGGCAGGTTCCTGTCACTTGGACCTTCAAGGACTGGGTACTTTCATGTTTAGGGTCCACTCCCTTGGACCTGTACAGCACCCTGCAGGAAATGCCTTAGCACTGCAGTGTCCAGGATTTTCACTCTGCAGGGTCCAGCGACTGAAGGTCGCTTACAGGCAAAACCTCGCCGGATCTCGAGTCTTCTTTGCAAGGCTCGGGTACCATTTATCTGAGCATAAAAGCCAGTGTCAAATGGATCCGATTGGTCAATCTCTTGATTCATTATTGGAACAGTTTGTGGGAATAAAGACCTGCAGCTCAGAGAGCTCAACACACTGTGCCATCCACCTTGCAGACACTGGTAAAAAAAAACAAAAAAAAAATGATGTGCTCCCTGTATGGGAGGGGTTATAAAAGGGGATCACTTCCCATCTAAAGACTTTGGTCTACCAGTGTCCATTCACCTGATGATGAAGTATAACACAGCATGTATTGAATATTAGCCTGACTCTGTGTCCCATGATGTATGAAAAAGAAATAACAAACATGTTATACTTACCTTCTCTGTTGCAGTGGTTTTGGACAGAACAGCCCAGATCCTCCTCTTCTCGAGTGCTTATGGCCCTTCCCTCCTGTTGTGTGCCCCCACAGCAATCAGCTTTGTGTATCCATTTAGACCGAGCCGTGGTTTGGCCCCGCTCCACCCCCTCTCTATCTTCATTGGCTAACTAATTTTGACAGCAGCGGGAGCCAATGGCACCACTGCTGTGTCTCAGCCCATCAGGAGGACGTGGACATAGCTGGATCGAGATGGGCTCAGGAAAGTATTAGAGGGGCTGCTGCTGCACACAGAAGGCTTTTCATTTTAGGATGCATTAAGATTGCAAAAGCTTCTGCCTTTACAACCACTTTAAGCTGTCCAGAGACAAAGCAGCATTTAAGAGGGTTGAGACAAACTATATAACACTTACAGGAGTGCTTACAATCATTTGGATAAAACCTTTATACCAAAAGAAAAACTGTTTATAAGGTGTTAGCTGGGGTTCAGCAATTTGTTTAGCATCTTTTTATTAACATCTACTGGTCTAACAGGACCCTCTCCCCAGACCAACGATGCTGCAGTTCAAAGTGGTTTATTGCTTTATGCATTATGCAAATGTCCCAAGTCAGGAAGTGTGTTACTGGCTGGATCACCAGGTGAAATGAAGGGGGAAACAAAAAAAAAAAAAAAAAGATAGAACTAATGCAGCCTTATTTCAAAATGGATTAAGCTCATTATTTTTCTCAAAATTCTACAAACAATACCCCATAATGACAATGTGAAAGAAGTTTGTTTGAAATAGTTTGTTGAAGAACCTTTGGCATCAATTACAGCCTCAAGTCTTTTCTGAGTATGTTGCTACAAGCTTGGCACACCTATTTTTGGGTAGTTTCTCCCATTCTTCTTTGCAGGACCTTTCAAGCTCCATCAGGTTGAATAGGGAGTGTTGGTGCACAGCCATTTTCAGATCTCTCCAGAGATGTTCAATCAAGCTCAGGTCTGGGCTCTGGCTTGGCCACGCAAGAACATTCACAGAGTTGTCCCTTAGCCACTCCTTGGTTATCTTGGCTGTGTGCTTAGGGTCGTTGTCGTGCTCGAAGACGAACCTTCGCCCCAGTTTGAGGTCCAGAGTGCTCTGGAGCAGGTTATCATCAAAAGATGTCTGTACATTGCTGCATTCATCTTTCCCTTGATCCCGACTAGTCTCCCAGTTCCTGCTGCTGAAAAACATCCCCACAGCATGATGCTGCCACCACCATGCTTCACTGTAAGGATGGTGTTGGCCAGGTGATGAGCGGTGCCTGGTTCCTTCCTCCAGACATGACGCTTGCCATTCAGGCCAAAGAGTTCAATCGGTTTCATCAGACCAAGGGATTTTGTTTCTCGTGGTCCGAGTACTTCAGTTGCTTTTTGGCAAACTCCAGACGAGCTGTCATACTTTTTACTGAGGAGTGGCTTCCATCTGGCTACTCTACCATATAGGCCCGATTGGTGAAGTGCTGCAGAGATGGTTGTTCTTCTGGAAGATTCTCCTCTCTCCACTGAGAAACGCTGGAGCTTTGTCAGGGTGACCATCAGGTTCTTGGTCACTTTTCTGATGAAGGCCCACCCATCACCGTTTGGCCGAGCTGGGTTGCTCTAGGAAGAGTCCTGGTGGTAACAAATGTCTTCCATTTATGGATGATGGAGGTGGCTGTGCTCACTGAGACCTTCAATGCTGCAGGATTATTTCTGTACCCTTCCCCAGATCTGTACCTCAATACAATGCTGTCTTGGAGGTCTACAGACAATTCTTTGGACTTCATGGCTTGGTTTGTACTCTGACGTGCACTGTTAACTGTGGCACCTTATATAGACAGGTGTGTGCCTTTCCAAATCATGTCCAATCAACTGAATTGCCCACAGGTGGACTCCAATCAAGTTGTAGAAACATTTCAAGGATGATCAGTGAAAACAGGATGCACCTGAGCTCAATTTTGAGTGGCATGGCAAAGGTTGTGAATACTTATGTAAATTTGATTTTCATATATATATATATATATATATATATATATATATATATATATATATATATATATATATATATATATAATTTGCAGATTTTAAACAAAGGTCTTTCATGATGTCATTATGGTTTGTAGAATTTTGAGGGGAAAAAAAATTTAAAAAAAAGTATCCATTTTGAAATAGGGCCATAACAAAACCAAATGTGAAAAAAGTGAAGCACTGTGAATACTTTCCGGATGCACTGTATTACATTCTTGTTTTGGGTTTTTGAAACCCCTTTAAGTCTTTTTGTCTTATTTGCAAGATGATTCTACAGTTGATTACTTCTAAAATAACATAAAGGCTACATCATATTCTGTAAATGCTAGCTACCTAGCTGAAGCCGATAGCTTCTTGCGATTTGGTTTGTTCTGCACTCTTATCAGCAACATCCATCCCAGCTATCTCTGAGAACTACATGCAAGCACAGTAACCTATGGTGACAACACTGCTTCTCCACAAATACAGTACAGTGACTGGGAGTTGTCTTCAAAACAGTAAATGTGTTACTGAAAGGATCATTAGAGGAAACGAAAAGGGGGGGGGGGGGGGGGAATGAATGCCGAAAAAACAAAAACATATCTATACTTACCTGCTCTGTGAAATGGAGTTGCAAAGAGTGGGCATGAACCTCTTTTTTGGATCCCCCATCGGCACTCCTGACCCCTTCTCTGTCCACGTCCCATGACAGACAGAGTGACTCGGCCCTGCCCCCCCCCCCAGTCACTGGCTTTGACAGCAGGTGGTTCCCATTGCCCCAGCAACACCAGCCCTACCCAGGAGTGAGGGGAGAGAAGAGGTGCACCGCACTGGATTAAATGAGGGCTGAGGCAAGGGGGGGGGGGAAGTGTGTGTGGGGGTGCCAATGCCTAAAAGGTAAAAAAAATGTTTAGGCCTTATAAGCACTTTAACTTACATAGCTCGTTCATATTTCACATGCTGGTAGAGTAACTCTTCCTCTACAGTCATTTTTTTAATTACAGTAAATAATGCATTCAAAGCAGACGCAACGTAGAATGAAACAAGATTTTCCGTAAAGGAAGAGTTTCTCTACCAACATGTAAAATTTTTAGTCTGCCTTTCTATTACTTATTCTGGGAGTATCCCAGACACACACCACTAATCTACAGTGCCTTGAAAAAGTATTCATACCCCTTATTTTCCACATTTCGTCATGTTACAACCAAAAACATAAATGTATTTTATTGGGATTTTATGTGATGGACCAACACAAAGTGGCACATAATTGTGAAGTGGAAGGGAAATAAATGGTTTTATTTTTTTTTACAAAAAAATATCTGAAAAGTGTAGTGTGCATTTGTATTCCGCCCCCTTTACTTCGATACCTCTAACCAAGATCTAGTGTAACCAATTGCCTTCAGAAGTCACCCAATTAGTAAATAAAATCCACCTGTGTGTAAATTTAAGCTCAGTATAAATACAGCGGTGCTGTGAACCCCTCAGAGAACCTCAATGCACAAAACAGCATCATGAAGGCCAAGAAACACACCAGACAGGTCAGGGATAAAGTTGTGGCGAAGTTTAAAGCGGAGCTAGGCTATATATATAAAAAAAAAAAGCTTTAAAAACATCTTACGGAGCACTGTTCAATCCATCATCCAAAAATGGAGAGAGAGAAAAAAAAAAAAAAAGTATAGAGCAACTGCAAACCTACGAAGGCATGCTTGTCCAGCTAAACCGACAGGCTGGCCAAGGAGAGCATTAATCAGAGAAGCAGCCAAGAGGCCCATGATATCTCTGGAGGCGCTACAGAGCTCAGGTGGGAGAATTTGTCCACAGGACAACTTAAGTCATGAACTCCACAAATCGGACGTTTATGGAAGAGTGGCAACAAGAAAGGCATTGTTGAAAGGAAGCCATAAGAAGTTCCGTTTGCAGTTTGTGAGAAGCCATGTGGGGGACACAGCAAACATGTGGAAGAAGGTGCTCTGGTCAGATGAGATCAAAACGGAAAACACTGCACATCACACTATTCCCACCGTGAAACATGGTGGTGGCAGCATCATGTTGTGGGGATTCTTTTCCTCAGCAGGGATGGGGGAAGCTGGTCAGAGTTGATGGGAAGATGGATGGAGCCAAAATACAGGGCAATCTTAGAAGAAAATCTGTTAAGAGTCTGCAAAAGACGAGACGGGGTGGAGGTTCACCTTTCAGCAGGACAACGACCCTAAACATAGCCAGAGCTAGATTGGAATGGTTTAGATCAAAGCATAATCATGTATTAGAATGGCCCAGTCAAAGTCTAGGCCTAAACCCAATTGAGAATCTGTGACAAAAATTGCCGTTTACAGGACGCTCTCCATCCAATCTGACAGAGCTTGAGCCATTTTACAAAGAAGAATGTACAAAAATGTCACTTTCTAGATGTGCAAAGCTGGTAGACCCAAAGAGACTTGCAGCTGTAATTGCAGCAAAAGGTGGTTCTACAAAGTAATGACTCGGGGGGCATCTGAATACAAATGCACGTTACATATTTGTAAAAAAAATGTAAAAAAAGATTTATAAAAAAAATCCTTCCACGTCACAATTATGTGCCACTTTGTGTTGGTCTATCCCAGTGATGGCGAACCTTGGCACCCCAGATGTTTTGGAAATACATTTTCCATGATGCTCAACTACACTGCAGAGTGCATGAGCATCATGGGAAATGTAGTTCCAAAACATCTGGGGTGCCAAGGTTCGCCATCACTGGTCTATCCCATAAAATACAAGTTTTTGGTTGCACCATGACAAAATGTGGAGAATTTCAAGGGACTGTAGCTACTGAGATCTACAATTCTTGGAACCAATCTCTTATGCCTAGTACACACCATAAGAATATTGGACAAACGATCTTCCCTGTTTTGTTTTTTTGCATAAAAAAAAAAAAAATAGGTTACTAAAGTTACAAAAATTCTCATTTGACAGGACACAACTTTGTATGTAATGTAATATATTCTCTCATTTCCAAGCATGTGTGGTCTTGGTCACACAGTTTTTTTCGTACAAATACTACACGAAAATATCTTTCCTTCTGTTATTGTACGAGAAAAAAAATTGTGTTTGTCCCTTTAATAATTTAGCATAAACTGTCGTAGTCGGCTCTCGAAAAGCTGTGTACGAACCAGGGCTGTGGAGTCGGAGTCGGGGGAAATTTTGGGTACATGGAGTCGGAGTCGGCAAACAATGCACCGACTCCGACTCCTACTAAATTTAGATTGGAATAATAAAAAAAAAAAGCAAGTTTAAATGTCCCAATTCACAAAAAGTTATAATTAATGACTTCTCTACTGTAAGAATAAAGACCAATGCATGCAGTGCCTCACGTAACCGCAAAACGAACACGTTAAGTGACCGTGAAGAAGCATGCTTTTCATGTGCTTCACTATATGGCACGCAACGCACAATTAGGAGCTGCAATACTTATACTTTCCATAGTGTTGTGTTCTGCTTTTACAGGGAACGCAGCGTCCATGTGTAACCTAGCCTCTCACTGATAAGGGATTAAATAAATATGTTTTTTGCAGGACTAGAGACACTTGTATAAGTGAAGGGAATGGAGGGCCAATAGTTCAAGACTGAAGCTGTAAACCATTGGAAAAACTGCTGTCATTTAGCCAAGGCTATAAAAACTTGTAAACTCTGATTGTTAGCTTAAACTTTAAACATGACTATGGGAAACTTTGTTTTCATTGTGTTTGTCTTTTGCTTAAACTGTGCAATACAGTAGACTGTTGGCTTCCCAGCCAGTAGTTCTGTGGTAGGTTGCGTTTCTTTCCCTCAAGGATTGTATAAAATACATTCGCATATTAATACAGAGGAGTCGGAGTCGGGGAGTCGGAAGTATATAAAACTGAGGAGTCGGAGTCGGAACATTTATCTACCGACTCCACAGCCCTGGTACGAACGATCAGTTTATCTTACGAAAGCAGTATTTTTTGTCCGATTTGTGTGCACTAGGCTTTAGGCTAGGTTCACACTGCTGTGATCCAATTTTCAGTGCAACTTGGATGTTTGCATGGAATCAGACCAAAGTAAATCAGGAATCTTTTCCAAAATCATCCTGCCAGGTTGCATTGATGTGATCAATGTGATTTCCACTGTCATGCGATTCTGTGCGACTCAAGTCACATCTGAAATCGCACTAGTGTTAACAGAGCTTTAATCTGACGTACATATCCACTATGCAGTGCACATCAAACAAATCATAGTTACTGCCAATCAGGCAGACCTGGTATTGCTTACTATTCTCAATACCATCAGCAAAGATGAATGTACAAGGCGATTTTTATACAGTGGATCTTTTGTGAAGCAGACACAAGTTTCTCAGTACATTAAACAAACCTAAACACAGGGGAAATGTATATTTGCTCATATTTTGCAATACCTTCTTGTGCGTGACTAGGTTACCTGTTTGCATTATTTTATTAAAAACGTTATCCAAGTAGCAAAGTGCAAGTGTATCTACTCCAAAGAAGAGCCAAGACAGCAGCACACTGTGGATGGTCTGGGTGGGAATGAAGGCCAAGGTCCTTTCTGGAAAAAAGCCTTTAAATTTAGATACATCGGTGTGCAGCTGTCTCATCTTTTCTTTAGTGAGTTGGTTTGTAGTACAGACAGTTCCCTTTTAGCCAGCACTCGAGTCCCAGAAGACAGTGGTAGTGTGGTGCCTAGTGAGCGGAGGAATTCCGCAAGTCAAATCCTACAGGCATGCTCAACTACATAAGCTGGCCCATACACTTCATTTTCATTTGGCATGAACAAGTCTCCCACTGTGGCTATTGTACCGACAGCCGGTCCCCTGCTTGCTGTGGCTGTCAAATTACCTGAACAACAGCAGCTACACGTTATTGGATACAGCCGCTGTTCAGGCAAAAAATTTCCAGCAAGCTGCTTTGACAAAAGCAGGTTAAACAAATCAACCTTTAGGAGCTGAATGGAGTGGAGTTGGAAGAGCCATCCACTGAATTCAGTTCCTAAAATGTGCACCTTCTGTATAACGAGCTTTTGTGGTATTGCTGATGAGTGCAATTACCGTATTTTTCTGCCACAATGCACTTGGAGGGGGAAAAAAAAAAAAAATGGATCCAATTGTTCAAAATACAAATGTAGAAAATGTAACAATAAGATTCAAGTAGAACAGTTTTCAATCAAGCTTTTAATGAAAAGATCATAAAATAACAGTTCTTTTTCATCACTGTACATTAAGACTGAAAGTTTTTCGAATGTTCAGATCACCAGAATCTTCTGTATCCACTTTATTTTATCTATATGACACTAGAGTATGAGCTCCTCCATAGAGTGCTCTGACCTGAATAGAAAATCCATGAGGAGAACATTGCAGCCCCGGGAAGCAAAGAGGTAGGACTGAGAACAGAGAAAGTCACTATATCTCCTTTTCCAGTTCTTTGCGTCATCACTTGTGTACTACAGATGGAAAGGACCAGAAATAAGCAAGCCATTTCACTAACATCGTGTGTAGATAACCAGCCACAAATTTCTCAGCATAAGTAGCTAGAACACCAAAAGAAAAGAAAAGAAAAAAGAAAAAAAAAAGTACCTATGCCCAGCCCTGAGACAAGTCTGTGATCTGGGTGTTATTTAGGAGCAATTAGAGGTCTTTAATTACCCTGACAAAATTACCTTGTTTTTTTTAATCTGAAGCTAGTGATTCACGATCTATAAACAAGGTAAGCTGTTACACAATAAAAAGGGTGCCTCCCTGGCAAGATTCCTAGAAGTCAGACAGGTGGAACCTCTCTCTAGTAATCACGTATATATATGACACACTAAACTAATGCCCAGTGTCAAATGCCTGTCACGCTGCATACAATCTGTTCAGGATTGTGGTTTTATGACTGCAGCTTGTAAAGTGGGCAAAGTGGTTCTTTATTTTAACCATTTACACATTTTTAAGGTTCACCTGGTTTCCGATTTAGTATAAGAGATACACTTGTGTTGCATAATGATAATGCACGGTTGCTCACAAATCAGAATCTTCTTGGATTGTTTTGGAGTTAGAAGAGGTTGGGCTTTGGCAGACTTGAGAAGAGGTTGGGCTTTGGCAGACTTGGTAAAAGGCAGATGAATCTTCTGTTCAGATTACAAAAGCGTAGCATGACTGGGCACAAATAACTGAAATTAAACAGAATACGTGCAGATTCGTACCATCAAAGCAAAAACTTTGTTGACTTGACCTGGACAAGGTTATAGTTTTTCTTTATTATAATCTTCAGGAAAATAAGGCTTCAGTCTACTAACCAATATATTAATGTTTATAAGAACGATAACATTTTTGCCTACATTTCCAATAGGAACAATATACCATTTAGCGCATTTGTATATTTGGCATGAAAAAAAAAAAAATACATTCCTTTATTTCATTTTTTTTTAAGCAACCACAAGCAACACACAAACCATATCTCATCACTGCACAGCTCCCTGCTGTGGCAGGATAGACAAAATGTCACTGAAATAATTTGCTGTATTTCTAGTCCCATCCAGTAGTTGATCATATCTGCAGTGGGGCAATGTTTAATGTGGTCCTCATACTCCCGTTAAACTTTAAAGGACCAGGTCACATGTTGTCCTGATAAAATGCACACTACCGCAACGCTAAGTGGTGCAATGTTGTGGCATTTATTTAACGATCACCCCAAATCACCCTGCCGCCCACAGATGTGCTTTGCAGAGCAAAACACGGCAACACACTAATGTGCGTTGAAGTGTGCTGCCAAGAATGGTACAATCACCATCTTTTGGCAGTGCAGCACACCACAGTGCATGTCAGTGTGTTGTTGCATGACCTTCAGCAGGTGCGTCTTGGGGTGCTAAAGAGAATGACTGCTACCACATTGCACCTTGCAGTAATGCACATGTTGCCACAACAAACATGGTTTAAATGGGCCCCTTAGAAACAGGACACAAGGGATAAGGACACATCCCTTCTTAGTCTCATTTCACCTCCTGTACCTGAAGGACTGAAGGAATTACCAAACATTCCATCAAAAAACAGGAATAAAAAAAATAAAAAAAAAAATAAAAAAAATAAAAAAAAACATAGAAGGAAAGCATTTTGCAGAAAAAAAAAATACATTTATATTTATACCAAATGAAGCCGGTGACATTGTAACAATAAAAAAAAAAAAAAAAAAAATTACAGAAGTATCCAGTATGAAACAGAAGAACTACAGAAAGTCCCACTTGGTGATTTATGGCTATTTGTTGAGTCTCTGAGGATATTTAGGTTTGTTTGCTTTTTCTGAAATCCTTTAGTCTTCAAAGCATTAAAATGCCTGCCACAGGCACCTTGCAGTGTTTGAGGGCCCATGACAGAAAGGATTTTAGCCCCATGTGACAGCTTCAACTTGGCCCTTCCAGAAAGGCCCCTGACAAACGTATTGAAGTAAACATTTATTATGGTCAGGATGTATAAACCAACCTGCTTATTTGCTGCTGCCATCCAGAGGGGGTGGTGAAATAAATACATTCAGAACTGCACATACATAGTGAAACAATACAAACACTGCAAAAAGTCTGCACCATCTTTGATTAGTTATTGAAGACCAGACAAAATTAATGGTATATTATCTATGGGTCATACACGAGCCCCAATTTATATGTGTGTAGATTTAGATTATGTAATAACTGGCAGCTACATTTCTTTTAAAAAACAAATTTGAATCTTAACCAAGTTAACATACAAGGGATAAACATTTTGCTTAATGTGACCCTATGCTCAATATGTTAAAGTGGTAGTAAACTCTCTTTATCTTTTAAATGATGAATGTCTAGTAGATGTTCATTTATCCTACAGGTAAGCTTACCTTTAGGTAAATATATTCTAGTGAGCAGCAGCAGCCAGTGACATCACCAGCACATGTGCTCTGAAGGAACAGCATACCCATGCCGTTCCTTCAGAGCCCTGTGCCATGGGAGCGACGTCATCATGGCTCGGCCATTCAAGCGACCGCAGCCTGCAAACCCGGAAGGAAGATCGGGTGAAGATGGAAGCCTCTGCAGCAGTGATAGCGTGCCACTGGAGGGCTTTGTTTCAAGGGAAGTCTTTCATATAATGCAAGTCTTTCATAATGTTCATAATTATGCCTTTACCTTGCAAGAGAGTTTTATTTTAAATTTGTTTTAATGTTTTCTACCGCTTTACATTTTTAGCTGGGATGGTGTAAAAAAAAATGGCTGTAATACTTTTCCTGTAAGAAATACTACGGTCAAACCTCCCTCTGGGTATGCAACCAAAATAAATAGGCATTTGGTCACCCGAATGCCTAGGATTTAGGTCACGTGACCAGTACTGGAAGTAGCCTGTTGCAAAATCTTTTCCAAAAGGTAAGGTATTTTAGCCCTTCTAATTATTCTTTATATAACCCCCAGAAAAACAACATATGTTATGCATAAATCAATGAGAATAGGTTCACTTTAAGACTGAAGAAGGAAAACGTTTAGAAGTATGTCATTTGTTCATAAATAGTAAAGTAGGGCTGTCATAAGAGAAACAGGCTACTATTCCTGACCCCTTCCATTATAAAAAAAAAAAAAAAAAAAAAAGGCCAGGAAAGAAAGACCTCTCGATCATGCTGACCCCCTGTTTTCAATACTCTCAGTCACTGACCTGGAACAAATATGCAGAGAAAGACTCTCACTTTCCTGATCTGTTCCACGTCAGTGGTTCAAAAGTACTAAAGCTAGTAGATCAGCATAACTACTATTTTCATAAGGTGATTGGCAATGGTTGCCCAATATTTCTTGGACACCTTACTCTAAGACATCTCACTGTACCTTGCAGTGGAGTAACACATACAATTGAGGCTGTAGTAATTGTGAATATCATACATCTATCATGGAGGAATTCATCATTACTTACTAGGGGTTTTCTGTGTTTTTGTGCCTTCAAGGCAGTGAAACCTATCTGTACATTGGTCATTTCAACAAATTATTATGTATACACCAATTAGGGTTTCCAGCACCCTAAAAAGGAGATATACATTTAACCACCACCATGGCAAAAGTTCTTGTGTTTGAAAAGGTTAAATCCTAAGATTTACCAAGTTTCCACATTAAACTTCCATGCACTGCCAATAAACCAGGATCTCCAAACATGAAAGCAATGAGGTCAGTGAAAACCCAAGAAAATGTGGAATTAATTTTGACTGGTCTGTTACTGAGGTCTGAAACTGTAAAGAGTTATGTAAACAATGAGATAAATATAAATAGTCCATTTTTTTTTATTTTTTTTTTATTCATTTTCTGAGCCCAGTTGGTTTCTTCAAAATGTGCTTTGGTTTAAAAAATAGTTTATGGATTTGGGTACAAGCTATTTTTTTTCCTTTTCGTTTTTTTTTTTTTCAGTTTTATAATACATCCTTGTTTATGGTTTACACGTCTAAAAAATGTTTTTCCTGTTATTCCGAAAAAAAAAAAAAAAATATCAGGAACATGTATTTTTCCCCCACTGCCTACCATTTTACAATATGAAGTGTGTTTCATACACAGAATATAGCCCCTATCCCTCCCATCCCTCCACCCAGGTCCCACAATTCTTAAAATTTGCTTTAATATGAAACTAGTGTTTAGCTTTTCTCATAAAATACAGAAAATGTTAGATACAATACTATGTCATAGAAATGTGGCTGAAAGTTTGGTGCCTGGAGGTAGCCAGTCCCTGAAGTTTGAGAAGTATTGTCATTATTCATGTTGTCACAGTTTGGAAATGTATTCCATTAATTCATTCTCTAGAACACAAACCTACACAGCTATAATAAAAAAAAAAAAAGTACAATGCTCAACTATACACAGACTTTGTGTCGATATTAAGTGCTGAGAAAAAAATAAAAATTATACATAAAAAAAAACATTTTCTGGGAGTCAAGATTTATTTTTCATGTATATGGGATGGGTGAAGGTGCAGTTTAATTTACTATCTAGGGTATAAATGATCATACCTTTTTTTTCTCAAAATGGTATAAGCAATGGTGAGAGTGCCAGTTTTTGGTTTAAAAAATAAATTCTAAAGGCTCCCTCATTCATTGCGGGCAGAAATATTTTTTTTATTTAACAATTTTAATCTAGAAAGCTGAAAGACTACATTGTACCACTGTTTAGAAGCAATTGTTTTTCTGCAGAGTCAGTAAAAAAAAAAAAAAAAAACCATAAGGAAGTGAAAAGTCTCAAACTTTGGAGGGCATATTAATTAAGAATTGTCAAAAGTAGTTTTGTTTTTTTGGAAGGAATGGAGAATCCAGACTTAAGTTGCCCATACACTGCTCAAATTTTGGCCGATATCTGCTGGCTCAGCCGAATTTCAGGCAGTGAATGTCCCTGCCGGCACCACTCCATTTGGCAAAAGTTGATTGTTCAATTGACTTTTAACAAAGGAGCCTGTTGGATAACTTGTCAGTCGAACAGCACCTTTATCCAATCACATGCAGGTACTGTTCGAAATCAGTTATCCTGGCACGGGGAAATTCGACTATGGTGCACTTTTGTTCAGCCAGTGTATGGCTAGCTGTGAAAAAAAAAAAAAAAAAAAAAAAAAAAAAGAGTTCAGTCCCATAACCACGTTTGAAAATTACAACAGGCTAGTAGACTTCTTTTTGTGCTCTTTTCTCAATGTTAGTTGATGTTAAAGAATCCCACAAAGCCCTCTGCAGCATTTGGGAAAGGTAAAACGTAATAGACAAGTTTTATTTCTTTTGGTGAAAATTAGAGAAATCTTGGCTTTATCCACAGTTCAGCTGCTACCTGCAGTCCTGGAGTTATTATTTTAACTGCAGTGGTGGTCTTCATATTGGGCTGAACTGCGGGCAGAGCAGAGATTTCGATGTAGAAAATAGCTTGGTCTGTCTCCCAAGCATTGCAGATAACTATGGAGTTGTCCCTTAAGAAAAAAACAATCCAACTTACAAAATTGCGCAACAGCAGGAAATGCCCTTTTCCTATGAAACTGCTCCTACACATCCAGCAGCCTAAAAAAAAAAAAAAAAACAGCACTGTATGCAAATACCACAGTAAACTCAGTGCTCTGGGCGATCTCCCCCATCATTTCACAATGCAATGTGAACACCGTAGCAACTTACAGAGAAGTACATATACTGTAGGATCAGGATGTAGGGAGGGGGTGAATGTCTTCTAGCTGTGTAGAAGCAGCTTCCAAAAAAGGAAAAAATATGCGACATCTACTGGACCACTTTCCCTTAAACTAATGCAAAAAAAATTAAAATTGCGAACAGGCAGGTGCTTTATTGCAGAAATGACATGCAATGTCTCTTCTGCCAGAAAATAAACCTACCTGCTTGCTTGCAATCCTCCCCAGAACGTAAACAGAGTGCCGCTGCACGTTTACATTTTTCGGCACAGTGCCAGTGTGTTGAGATGAATGACTCAGGTGCATGCGCGGGAGTGATGTCATCCTGCACTGAAAAATCAAGATGGCAAGGAACCAGACAATGCCTTCTACACCAGGGGCTATTTATGACCTACATATTTCCTTTAGAACTTTAGCAGTTGCCCATTGAATTAAATTAAGATTGTAGCTTTTAGCAGACTGCTCAGACTTGCCATCTCATATGAATTGATTAAAATATATCAAAGAGATACAGCCATATGTTAATAAATATACCCTTGTGAGGAAAAATTGTCAAATTAAATATCAGCAAGCCCCAGAAGATATTTCATCTTTGGCCCTGAAGCATCTGTATTTATTTCCCACATACTGAATTACACAAATGTAAAACTACTGAATTGGACTGTAACCAGATTATGAGTCAACCAAGAGCAGCTATCAACAGTGTGGAATGCAAATCATCTACTTTCAACTAAAAGAGACAATGCACAAATATCACAAGCATAGCAAATTCCATGATTAATTAAGCTACACAGGTGTACAATGTGTAGATCCAGGAATCGCAGTACTTAATGGAGCAGACCAATTATATAAATATCGATAGTTTAAAGAAGAACTCCAGATATGATTAAAAAACTAAACATGCAATAAACATGCCCATTCTAGTCAAAATGTTTGCAATCTGCTTAGATCTGCTCAATCCCATCATATGCAAATGTGCTCCTTTCCTGGCAAACTTAATAGTTGGCATACAATTATCTGCAGATGTGAACAGAGTCCATGCATCTCTAGGAAGTGTTGCGATTACCATCTTTTGGGAAGAAAGGGATGCCAGCTTTTATGTATTTTTTAGGCTATAGACCTGCCTGCACAGTTGTTCAGAGGAGGATGGGAAGCCAAAGAGACTGAATGGCTTCTAAATCCGATTGTTTCAACATTTCAGGGACTTGCTGGGTTTTTGTTAGTGGACAGTTTAAATCTGCTTCCTGGAGTTCGGCTTTAAATACCACAAATAAACGTATCATCAACGCGATTCCACATGGGGAAAAGACAACTATATTTTCAAGCCTCAGTTTGTTACTTTGTCTCTTCTTACATTCATTTGAGGTCATAGGACTGAACTTTGATGAACAAAAAATAAATAAAAAAATAAAAAAAGTTTGCAGCTTAACCTGACTTTTCTTTAGTTTCATAGTTTTGGTCTTAAAAAAATAAAATAATAATAAGTAAAACTTGAATTTTCTAATGTGGCCATAAATTGTAAGGGTACACCAGTATTTGGTTAGTTCTGGATTCTGATGCATTTCTAACAGCGGCTGGCCATAATTTGCAAAGATATTGGGAGACTATGTAACACTTTGGGAGTCACAGCTTTGGAAATATCACAAACCTCTGCAGCAAGAGGCGCTTCTATCTAGGAAAAGGGTTTGGTAATTATTTTGGTTTATTTCAGATTGGATCTCTTTGGGTTCTGTTCATTTTTGGATCTATTTCATAGCCGTAACATGTAGAGTATGGCAAATTCCTGACAGTCTTATGTTTTCAATTTAATTTAAATGTTCTAACTTTGTACATTTACTTACATGAAAAAAAAAAAAAAAAAAAACTATGCAAAAGCTTCTTCGTAAAAGCATCTCACTTGTCAAGAGTTCAAGAGGTAGCAAAAGTGACCAGTCCATCGCATCCTTCCACCTTTACATACACAGCCACAATAGGCTGACACGCACACCGACACACACTCACGTATACACACACAGGAGTACCTAATAGGCGACTAGTAGTCACCATAAACAGCAACATGGTGAGAACCTTCTTTCCTAACAGATAGGCTACAACTGGAAGCCAGTCTGGCAGTAAAGAGAAGCGTTTCCTATATTTTGGAGGTGTGTGGGGTGGAGAAAACATTAATCCTCCTACGGTTTAACACTTTTTGGGTCAGGTTAACAGGGCACTGAGCACTGTAACAAAGTACTAGGTGCCCTCTGTAGGACAGAAAGAGTTACGATGTGTCTGTTTCTGAGCTCATCTTTACACGAGAAGCTCAACAACATGTAAAAAGTGAGTAGTGAAAAGAAAGAATCATAACCCACCACCCCAAAATAACCCTAAAACTTCCAGTTCAAAAATTCACAGATTCAAAATGTAAATTAGACAGTCTCCCACAGCCCAGCACTGAGACAAGTACCTATTACAGACAGGAAAACAGAGGGAGGCAAAACAAAGAACCTCCCTCCCACTGGCTCACATGGGTACAACTGTTGGGCAATGTTAGTTTCCAGTCTGTGGAAAAAAAGGGCCTTCAGAAAGAAGAAAGGTACCAAGAGGGAACATGCAAAGAATTCACAGCCACGGGATACCAAGAGCCCCAGAAAAGTGCCAGCCCTCCTTCAGCTATCTAAACATTGGTGTAAGAAAGGGGCAACTTGGCAGGAACCTATCCAGATGCCCACAGTGGTAACCAGGAGAGGGAGTTGTGAGGTTTTCTTGGTTTTCATTCATAGATGGATTCATGGATATAAGTAGGAGGCCAGCACCTCTTAAGGCTGGACAGAAGTAGGCAGGGCCAAGATGTAGAAAGGTGTGATCATCACAGGGTGTGAAATAACATGCCTTCAGTAAAACTTCACCAAAATGCACCCTACACCAAAAGACTTAACTTCAATGTTTAAACTTGCTGCTAGAATAGTATAGTAGGATGGCAATGCTCACAATAGAATTTGTTGAATCAGCAAGAATCACAATGGCCATTCCTTGGCAAGAGTGTCTGAAGTCTTTGTGTAGGTGCCGATGATGTAGAGGCAAAGAGTGCTGGGGATGTAATCTTTGTTGTGTAAACTGAAGATGATGTACAACTGGCTTTGACTATGCCACATGTTGAAATGTTGTCATTATTCATTACACATTAAAGCTCAGGTGAGGCATTGCACCCCCTTTCTTCCATCTCTGATACAACTGGAAAACAGGTACCCATAAAGCAGCAAGTCATCAGGAAGGTAAATTGGTTTGTGTGTGTTTGTGTGCACAAGAGAAGCACATTCTTAGGATGTCGTAAGAGTCTTTGGTTTAACATGGGGAGGTGTGCATACGCAAGTGACTGATCAGATTGCGCTGTTGGGTGAATTTTCCCCCACAGAGCTGACATTCATAGGGCTTTTCCCCTGAGTGGACACGCATGTGCTCGGTCAGTCGATATTGCCTTGTAAAGCGCATCCCACACTCGTCGCAAGCAAAAGGTTTGAGGCCCAGATGACTCCTCATATGGCGGGTCATGGTTCCTCTTTGTGTGAACATTTTGCCACAGATGTTACAGGGAAAAGGACGGGTCAGCCAGTGCGTTTTCTCATGCTGTCGAAGGGTGGCTGGATCTTTGTAACTTCTCTCACACACTGAGCACTTGAATGGCCGTGATTCATTTGGAAAGGTAGTGTTGGGAGTGGACAGATCCTCCGCTTCCTCTTTGCAGTAGGAATCTTCCTCTTTGATATATAGCTCCTCTTCAGTGTGCGTTTCCACATGGGCATTCAGTTGCTCTGAATTGGGAAACCCCTTTCCACAGGGGATACAGACATACAAGTTGTCTCCAAATGGCACAGTCTCAAATCCATCTTGTCGGTAAACATAGTTGGCACTAGGATGTTCAGTCTCGTTCTCGCTATGCCCACTTTCCTCACTGTTGTCTTTGCCATTTTCCACTTCCTCTTTACACTGGAAACCCTTTTCTGAAGCATAGCCCCCTCCAGATATTCTCTCTTTTGACTTAGGCCCAACAATAACTCCATTGGGCATAGGTTCTCCTCTTTCCTCTGGAGACAATTCTCCTTCTTTCCTGTCCCACTCCTTTTTACGGGGACAGTGGCGAAGCAGTTTCTTTGGCCCGGATTCAGAGTGGTTTTCCTCCACTTCCATTGGTTCACTGTCTCTTTTTTGGAGGGCGGATTCTTCGTATGAGGCACTGTTGGCTACAGATGCTGAGGCAGATTGGGGGGAACCTGCACAACTATCTGCTTGTACATTCTCTTCTTGTGCAGGTTGGGACGGGCTTTTCTTGGAAAGGTCAAGGCCTATCTCATGGTCACTCCCATTAGTGCTGTTATGAAGGCTGTTGTTGCTCCCTGTACCTCGAATTAAAGGGTGGCTATTTTCCTGGTTAGAATTGTTGATAAACACATCTTCATCTTGCCCTGCAGTACTGGACAGCTCATTTGAGTTGGAGCCCTTGTTTTCATCAGATGAGCCAGAGAATCGCATATGAGCAAGTTGGGGAGTGGAGAGCCTGTGACTCCTTCCAACTCGGCCTATGCTGGGCACTCCAAGCTTTCCAACAAATGGCTTCCCAGCACGCTTGAGCTTCTTCCTGCAAAGAGTTGCCAAGTCGTGGAGTTGGAGGTAGCTTGCTGCAGTGAGAAGAGCATTGAAGTTCTGCTCTCCAGGCTGGTCAGATGTTGTTAGGAGTTTACCAGTGTAGATAAAATCCAAAATCTGACGGAAAACTGCTGGATTGACCATGTCGGTATCTAGATTGATCAGGTTGTCATGGAGAACAAGAGACTTAAAGTACATGCTGCTGGCAGCAAGGATGTTCTTGTGAGCTCGGAACAGGGCATTTTCCACCACAATGATGACATCACACAGGAAACCTTTGGCTCGTTGCTGATTCAGCTGAAGCAGCAGTTGTTTGGCATGGTTTGGCAGATCCATTTCCCCTTTTCATTCAGTATGCTCTGCCTAAAAAAAAAAATATAAAAAAAAATATAAATACATTATATTAAAAGGAGGTTTAATTTTAAATTGTCTATTTATTAAAAGAGAATAATAGGGACAGATTCCACAACACAAAATTCACATCTAAACTGACCACAAAGCACACTCCTAAAAATGACCACTTTCTGAAACAAATATACATAAACACACAAAATTCTAAAAATAAATAGGTGTATGGCCACTTCTCGGCCTGGGGTAGCAGTCAATGTTGAGAACAGGCACAGAAGCAAAATGGCACCCCCAAGAGTCTATAAGTGTCACTAAACCCACATCATAAAAAAACTATCAATAAAGAGGACAATTTTATGCAAAAAAACGGTTTGATTCCGCTGCTTCTCCACCTTCTGTATATGTCCCAGATTCAGCTAGGAATTTTGCAGCTGTAGTGGAAACTCTGCACATGCTCAGTTTTCAGGTCAGGTTCTATGCCAACCATTTCCTCCCTATAACATCTGAGAAGCCCATGTGACTATAGAATCACACATGTGGGTCTACTCTATACACAGTGACAGCGCACTCCTTCATTGCCACTAACCAGCTAAACACAATGGGGGCAGGATATTACATGTAGATTAATGAAGGCTTCACCTTCCTCTTATTCTAAGACACAGGCTGGAGGGGTGCAACAGAAATCTGCCCACACCATGTTATTTACACAAAATAATAAGGATTTGATGTCAAATAAATATATATTTGTATGCCAATTTGAAACAGTTAATTAATAATTATTTTACCAAATGTTTTTTATTGGATTCCAAAAAGGATAGATAGAGAGGATATATATATATATATATATATATATATATATATATATATATATATATATATATATATATATATATATATATATATATACATACATACACATACACATACACATACACACACACACACACATACATGCATATACACACACATCTCCCCCCCCCCCACTGTAATATACACATCTCCCCCCCACCAACTATAGTACCCCCTCGGTGCAAACACCCCCCCTCCTCTCGGGGCAAGAGACCCCCCCTCGGGCAGTACAGACACTCCCAGCGTGTGCTTCTTCTCCACAGTGTAAACAGAGGAGGGCCGCCGCCGGGTGTACCAAGATGGCCGCGGCTCCGGAGTTAGGCCGAAGCCGCGGCCTTTCCTAATGTTATTCCTGCGGCTCCGGAGCTAGGCTGAAGCCGCGGCCTTTCCTAGCTTTATGGCCGCGGCTCCGGAGGTAGGTGTTCCGATCCGAAGGGGGTGACCCGTTCGGATCACGGATCAACTGTGATCCGTTGCACCCCATACAGATTAGACATTCTTATAATATGTAAAAAAAAAAAAAAAAAAAAAGCTAGATTTTATTTCCATCATTTACACTTTCAAAATTACAGAAAAAAAAAAATGGCATCTGCAAAAGTTTGGGCACCCTGCAGAATTTCTAGCATGCACTGCCCCCTTTGCAAAGCTGAGACCTGCCAGTGTCATGGATTGTTCTCAATCATCGTCTAGGAAGACCAGGTGATGTCAATCTCAAAGGTTTTAAATGCCCAGACTCATCTGACCTTGCCCCAACAATCCGCACCATGGGTTCTTCTAAGCAGTTGTCTAGAAAACTAAAAGTGAAAATAGTTGACGCTGACAAAGCTGGAGAAGGCTATAAGAAGATAGCAAAGCGTTTTCAGATGTCAATATCCTCTGTTCAAAATGTAATTAACTACTTCAGTCCCGGGCCATAGTAAAAAGACGGCCTCCAGGTGGCGCTATAAATCCGGGAGGCCGTCTTTTTATGGCCTCGGGTCTTCCGGCCACTGGGGGGCGCGCGCCGCGTCACCGATGCGCGTGCCTGGCGGCCACGATGTCCGCCAGTAACCCAGTCGGCTCCCCCCGGCTGCATCCATCTGGTTCAGATGCTCAACTGGTCGTCAGCAAAGTCCTACACCAGCCACCATTGCCTTGTATGATGTAAGTGCTGGATACTTTTTATTACAATATTAAATACAGAATACTCGGAGGCGCTTTTCTTCTTGTTTTAATCGCTAGGTACCCGCGATCGGCAGTTTTAGAGCAGGGACGTGGAGCTCTGTGTGTAAACGCAGAGCTCCACGTCCTGTCAGGGAGAGGAGACTGATGCTGTGTCCCTTGTATATAGGGACACAGCATCGGTCACCTCCCCCAGTCAGTTCCCTTCCCCCACAGTAAGAATCACTCCCAGGATACACATTTAACCCCTTCCTCGCCCCCTAGTGTTAACCCCTTGCCTGCCAGTCACATTTATACAGTAATCAGTGCATTTTTATAGCACTGTTCACTATATAAATGTGAATGGTCCCAAAAATGTGTCAAAAGTGTCCGCCATAATATCGCAGTCCTGATAAAATTCGCAGATTGCCATATTACTAGTAAAAAAAAAAAATCTGAATTCTATCCCCTATTTTGTAGCCACTATAACTTTTGCGCTTAGTGCGATTTTTTTTTTTTTTACCAAAAGTATGTAGAATACATATCGGCCTAAACTGAGGGGGAAAAAGTTTTTTTTTTTTTTTTAAATGGGATGTTTATTATAGCAAAAAGTAAAAAATAGTGGTTTTTTTTTAAAAAATTGTCGCTCTTTTTTTGTTTATAGTGCAAAAAATAAAAACCGCAGAGGTGATCAAATACCACCAAAAGAAAGCTCTATTTGTGGGAAAAAAAAGGGACGTCAATTTTGTTTGGGAGGCACGTCGCACGACCGCGCAATTTTAATTTAAAGCGACGCAGTGCTGAAAGCTGAAATTTCCCCTGGGCAGGAAGGGGGTATATGTGCCCAGTAAGCAAGTGGTTAAGAAATGGCAGTCATCAGGAACAGTGGAAGTTAAAGCAAGATCTGGAAGACCAAGAAAAATATCAGACAGAACAGCTCGCAGGATTGGGAGAAAAGCAATTCAAAACCCACGTTTGACTGCACGATCCCTCCAGAAAGATCTGGCGGACACTGGAGTTGTGGTACACTATTCCACTATAAAGAGATACTTGTACAAATATGATCTTCATGGAAGAGTCATCAGAAGAAAACCTCTTCTACGTCCTCACCACAAAAATCAGCGTTTGAACTTTGCAAATGAACATATAGACAAGCCTGATGTATTTTGGAAACAAGTTGTGTGGACCGATGAGGTTAAAATAGAACTTTTTGGCCGGAATGAGCAAAGGTACGTTTGGAGAAGAAAGGGCAAAGAATTTAATGAAAAGAACCTCTGTCTAACTGTTAAGCATGGGGGTGGATCAATCATGCTTTGGGGTTGTATTGCAGCCAGTGGCACAGGGAACATTTCACGAGTAGAAGAAAAAATGGATTCAATAAAATTTCAGCAAATTTTGGATGGTAATTTAATGCCATCTGGGAAAAAGCTGAAGTTAAAGAGAGGATGGCTTCTACAAATGGATAATGATCCTAAACACACCTCAAAATCCAAGGGGGATTACATCAAGAGGCGTAAACTGAAGGTTTTGCCATGGCCTTCACAATCTCCTGACCTCAACATAATTGAAAATCTATGGATAGACCTTAAAAGAGCAGTGCGTGACAGACAGCCAAGAAATCTCAAAGAACTGGAAGACTTTTGCAAGGAAGAATGGGCAAAGATACCTCAAACAAACAAGAATTGAAAGACTCTTAGCTGGCTACAAAAAGCGTTTACAAGCTGTGATACTTGCCAAAGGGGGCAGTACAAGATATTAACTCTGCAGGGTGCCCAAACTTTTGCAGATGCCATTTTTTTGTTTTCTGTAATTTTGAAAGTTTAAAATGATGGAAATAAAATCTAACTTTTTTTTGACATATTATAAGAATGTCCAATCTGTAATTTGATGCCTTTTGGAGATTTTTCCATCTTTCCTTGGCTTCTTTATGCACATTAATACAAATTTTTACCTGGGGTGCCCAAACTTTCTATCCCTTACACACTATATATATATATATATATATATATATATATATATATATATATATATATATATATATATATATATATATATATATATATATATATATATATATATATACATATACATATACATACATACATACACACATACATACATACATACACACACACACACACACACATATACACACACACACCTATACCGTATATACTCAAGCAGAAGCAGAGTTTTTCATCAAAAAAATTTTGTGCTGAAAATGCCCCCTCGACTTATACTTGCGTCACCTTTTTGCGCCTGATCTCTCAGACTTTGGGGAACATAGTGAGGCATGCAGATGGACACCCTAGGCTTATACTCGAGTCAATAAGTTCTCCCAATTTTTTGTGGTAAAATTAGGTGCCTCGGCATTATATATATATATATATATATATATATATATATATATATATATATATATATATATATATATATATATATATATATATATATATATATATATATATATATATATATATATATATATATAATCTCATAACCAGCAGCAGAGGGCTGGAATCTCCTCATGTTCTGGTTGTTTCACAGCAGACAGGCTGTGTAAATTGTCCCTTCTATATCACTTTAACGTGTTAATGTGGGGTGAGGAAAAAAAAATTATTCTGTTGGAAAACTGCCTATTAGCAGCTCTCCCATATGTTAATCACTTGCCCTCAGGAAGATTTAGCCCCCTTCATGACCTGGCCATTTTTTAGGATGCAGCACTGCATTACTTTAACTGACAATTGCGCGGTCTTGCGAAGCTGTACCCAAATAAAATTCATGTTCTTTTCTTCCCACTAAGACCTTTCACACTGAAGGCGTTTTGCAGATGCTATTTTTAGCCCTTTAACGCCTGAAAAATGCCTCCCCTGCAGCGACAGTGGGAAAGCCTGAGTGCTTTTACACTGGAGTGGTGCACTTGAAGGACTTTAGAAAAAGTCCTGGAAGCAGCAGGATATACACAGCTCCTCCACCACCCCTACCCATCTAAATGAATGGGCACCGAAGTGCCTGCAAATCGTTTCGGCAATTTAAGCCAAAATGTATTCTGCTACAAATTGAAAGTAAAAAAAAAATCCCAATAAGCGTATATTGTTCGGTTTGCGCAAAAAAGTTATAGCATCTACAAATTATGGGATATTTTTGTTACTAGCAACAGCAGCGATCAGCAACTTATAGCAGGACTGAGATATTGCGGCAGACAAATCGGACACAGACTTTTTGGGTAGCAGTGTCATTAATTCATACAGCGATCTGTGCACTGTACGAACGACACTGGCTGGGAAGGTGTTAACATCACTGTGGGGGAGGTGCTTGTACTAGGGGGAAGGCATGGATCGGTACCCCTGCTTTGCAGAGCCAGGATTCATGCCTTCTGTACTGACAGAACAGCAATCTGCCTAGTCACCAAGGATCGGTGGGTACCAGCTGACATTGAGTCTGCCGTACCTGCCGATCAGCTCCCACTTTGTATAACAGCAGAAGAGGGCCGGATCTGGTGCAGCGCAACCGCCCTTCTGCAGTAAATCTACGTTGGGCGGTCTACAAGTGGTTAAACAAAGAAAAATTATTAGTCGTGAGATTTACACATCTACATTGCTCCGTCATCAGAAACCAACAATGTCTTTACTTCAAGAGAAAGCCCCATTTCCTTAACATGATATTAAATTAAAGTGTTGGTTACCCCAGCATTTTAAATTCCTTATACATGTGCCTGCTGTACCATATACGAAAAAAGTATCCGGTTCTTTGTACCACTTCCTTTATGTGAAATCTCTGCTAGTCCTGCTTTTCTGTTAAAGCATTTGTAAACCGCGGATGTTCCAAAAAAAACTGAGAGGGCTGACATGTTCCCCGCCTTTCTTCCTGGTTCGCGAGCACCAGCGCAGTGATTGGTTGGAGCCGCAATGATGTCACTCGGTTTTGACGCGTAGCTTTTAAGTTCCGGCAAGGTATGCTGGACCTTCAGAGCACATGCCCCAGTGATGTGCACGTTTAGGAGATATATTATTTATGGCTACAGGTAAGCCTTGGCAATTTTTACCTACAGGTAAGCCTATACCAAGGGAGGTTTACAACCGCTTTAAAAACTGACCACACTAGGAAATAGAACACATCATGGTCAGGTCTCTGATCATTGGAGAAGAGCAGCCCGAGTTCCCAGCATAAACTAGACTTGTTCAGACATGCAAAGATATTTTTTCTGCTGTTTCTCCTCCCCCATCTCCTATGTAGCTGAGAACAGAAGGAATGTGATCACTTATAAAAAAAATAGGGGGGGGGGGGATATCTAGACCAGTGAAAAGTGCTCTAATTTTTTTCTACATCGGTTACCAGAACAGAGGTAATAGGGACATATTTCAATGAGCATACTTATGTTCAACTGACAACTGTAAAAAGGTAAGGTTTCCCAATACTTTGTTGAGATTTTCACTAAATTCCTGTCTTTTCTCTGCAACAGGAAGAAGACAAATCTTCCAGATGGGAATACAGACTGCAAAAAAAATAAAAAAAACCCAACTCCTGAAACATAAAATATCTGCAGCACTATCACCTCAAAATACTCAATATATCTTAACCTTTAACCAAATATTATATAATGATGCCCTACAGTGCATACCTCAAAATACTGGCTAAAATAAATCTATAGGACCTTCACAATACTCTTAAGGTGCTCCCCACACACCACATTTAACATGATCATCCTCCTCAAAATTATACAAGCACTCAGTCTCCATCTCGATTACCTCCCCATTACAAAAAAGGCAACTCAGCTTTATGCATATATGTATTCTAGTAATTACTTTTATTGCAGGTTCCACTTCTCCTTACTTCCCTCTTTCCACAACAGAAAGGTGTTAATGTTCCAACAATCCACAACTTCTTTCATCTCTCCAGCATTATAATGCTACGAGCACTTCTTATGTAACGTGCAACAGTTTTTATGGTTTAATTTACATTTTTAAATAAGTGGATCACCCTATTTGGTTTTAATTTGCATCTTTCACTGGCAAATATGATAAAAGCACATATCCAGATGAACAGAAGTCATAAAAATGGAAGCTGTGTATAGTTTGGAATTCTACCACCTTTCCTAAAAATTTGTTAGATTAGAAGCCGGTGCCAATTCTCCTAAAAATGACAGCTGGAGCCTAACTTTTGAGGTTCTCTCTAGTTTTGGTTCTTGCTCCTGAAATGGACAGAATGGATCCTGAAATCCATAATAGTTTGTTCTTCCCTGGTTAAAAGTTAATGCAATAACTTAAGACTTTAACTTGAACTTTCCCTTTAACCACTTAAGCCCCGGACCATTTTGCAGCTAAATGCCCAGGCCAGGTCGTGCGACGTGGCTCCCAAACAAAATTGGCGTCCTTTTTTTCCCACAAATAGAGCTTTCTTTTGGTGGTATTTGATCACCTCTGCGGTTTTTATTTTTTGCGTTATAAACAAAAATAAAGCGACAATTTTGGAAAAAAAAGGCAATATTTTTTACTTTTTGCTGTAATAAATATCCCCCAAAAATATATATAAAACATTTTTTTTCCTCAGTTTAGGCCGATACATATTCTACCTATATTTGGTAAAAAAAAAAAAATCGAAATAAGTGTTTATCGATTGGTTTGCGCAAAATATAGCGTTTAGCGTTTACAAAATAGGGGATAGTTTTATTGCATTTTTATTAATTTTTTTTTTTACTACTATTGGCGGCGATCAGCGATTTTTTTCGTGACTGCGACATTATGGCGGACACTTCAGACAATTTTGACACATTTTTCGGACCATTGTCATTTTCACAGCAAAAAATGCATTTAAATTGCATTCTTTATTGTGAAAATGACAGTTGCAGTTTGGGAGTTAACCACAGGGGGCGCTGTAGGGGTTAGTGTTCACTTAGTGTGTGTTTACAACTGTAGGGGGGTGTGGCTGTAGGACTGACGTCATCGATCGAGTCTCCCTTATAAAAGGGATCACTCGATCGATACGCCGCCACAGTGAAGCACGGGGAAGCCGTGTTTACATACGGCTCTCCCCGTGCTTCAGCCTCGGGGAGTGATCGCGACGGAGCGGCTATAAACGAATAGCCGCGCCGTCGTCCCGGATCACTCCCCGAGGGAACCCGCCCACCGCACGCAGCGTGGGGGGGGGGGGCCGAGGGGTCCCGATAGGACCCCCCACCCGCAAGGACATATATACGTCCTTCTGCCTGTCCGTGCCATTCTGTGGACGTAATAATAATAGTCGTACGGCGTGCGTTAAGGGGTTAAAGTCCAACCACATTTTTTTTAATTTTATTTTTTTAGATTTAGTTTTGGGTAGTGTGGCAAGGTTGGAATTGGAATGCCTGTTGATTTTTTTATTTGTTGTCTTAGGCAATATTTCATCTCACTTCCTGTTCTGGTGACAATTTTGTCTAGAGGCGCACAATAATTGTAACTGGTCCCAAACTATAGATTTGTCGCCTTAGGCCTCATGTACACTGCTGCTGGTAAACAGACGTTTAGGAGCAGTTGGCCATTTTTTTTTAGCTGCCCCTGAACTCTCCTCTATGTTATATTATCAGTACATGTACACTGGGTCGTTTATAGTCTAGGCATTTCAGTTTAGAAGCATTTTTTGGAAAGGAAAAAAAAAAAAAATGCATTCAGGACAGATGTTCAGAGGCATTTAAATATTTTTTTTTTTTTAAATGGTCAAAAAATGTATCGCCATTAAAAATGCGTGTAAATGAAACGTGACTAAAACGCAGTAACTCACGTTTAGCCACGTTTCATTTACAGGCATTTTTAATGGCGATACATTTTTGACCATTTAAATAAAAAATGAAAAACGCGGTTAAAACGCAGCACGTAAACGTGGCAAAACAGACAATTGTAAACGTTCAGTTACCATCTGTCAAGTTAAATCATTCAGGAGAGGTTTTAAAAGCATCCCGTGTGCATTAAAAGGGGTAATGCATTAAGGTGAAATTACACCTTGCAGTCACCGCCCCCCCCCCTCCATTTCCAAGGGCGCGATCCCGTGTCATTCCCTCCATGCCTGATCGGCTCTTCATTGGATAGATTGATGGCAGTGCAGCCATAGGCTGCCGCTGCTATTCAAATCCAATGACGCAGCCGCCGAGGGGTGGGGCCGAGTCATACAAATCGGCGGCTGTGGATGCTGATTGTATGGCACAGGAGCGCACCCACAAAATTAACTAACCCCCTCGGGAGAGAGCTTCCCAGAGGGGGTTCGCTCTTGCGGGGAGGAGCCGTGAGACCCCAGAAGAGGACGATCGGGGCCACTCTGCAAAACAAACTGCACAGTGGAGGCAAGTATGATATGTTTGTTATTTAGAAAAAAATAAATAAAAAAATGTAAGCTTTAGTGTCACTTTAAGCCTCACTTGCTGGACTGAAGTTGGTGATGAAACACTCAAAAGCTGTACGCCAACAATCAGATTATCGTACGTGGTATTTTTCATCCAATTTTCTAATCATGTGTACTAGGCTTTAGGCTGTTATACCTCTGCAGTGCACTCCATGCAGTGCACTCCATGTTTCTTGCCAACACACAAGCCTTTTAGTGAACCAAGACATAGTCTTAGAAATGTGACAAGTATAGGAAAAGCATCTTGCAAAAAAGGTAGTAAATTTAATGGCACTGGATAAACTGCAGGACTATGTACACCAATGTGTCAGGTGAATATATATATAGAGAGCCAATTTGGACCAAAGCATTAACATAAAAACAAAAAAAAAAAAAAAAAAAAACACACCACACCTAATATCGTAACAGCTTTTCCCATCATGCTTCCTCCTGCCTGCTTGCAATGTGTTTTGGTCTTTTTAACTATGCCTAGCTTGACTCACTGCTACAATGTGTTCTACATTATTACCAGCAATACCAGAAATGGTGGGGGGGGGGGGGGGGGGAAGAAACCCACCCTTCTTCGTTTTACAAAACCAAAAGACTAGGCACACAAGTCAGGAATGCATGAATGCTGCTCAAGCTACAGCAGAGTCAAGCAAAGTTCAGCTGACAAGGTTCTCAGTCAATTTAAACCATATGCAAGGCTTGCCTGCGGGGCCCTGCAAGATGGAGGAGATGGAGGAGTGGAGAGAGAAGTGGGAAGGGATAGAGAGAAAGTGTATATATAAATGTAGAGGAAAGGGGAAGCAAATCAGGACAGAAAAAAAAGATTACAGTGCAAAAAAAAAACACACACACCTGCTTTCAGGTGATGTTAAAGCAGCCGGCCAATGGCATTTTATATTGTAAAAACATTGTAATGACTATTAAGAGGGCAGAAAATCTGAAAAAGACATAGATCAAACATCAATACAGCTGAAAGACGTATTAAAGTGTATCTAAATCCAAAAACAAAAATATATGTCATATATTGCAACTTACAAGTTCTTCGATATGATGGTCGCTCTAGTTTTATTTTATATTGCTATGTATACCGTATATTCTGCAAGTACAGAATAGCGCCTACTCATCCGGATAGAAAGCCAGTGTCCTTGTAACCAAAATCTCAAGCAATTATTGGCTCTCTCAGTTATCTTCTGTTAACTAAAAGGCAATGTTCTCTACAGAATGGAGATGAGCAGCCGAGAATGACAATGCTGTTGCTCCATGGATACATTAGTGAGAATGGTTACCATGGGACACAAAATGTGATACTGGCATGGTCACCAGGTAAAATAGGAAAAAAAATATATAATAATAATCTAAAGGACTGTATATGCACATTCTGTCCCAGAAGAACCCCCTTTTCTGCAGCAGATATGCAAGGGTGTTTTAGATCAACTGCCTCCAGCAGCCTGTACAGATCAAATCAATGAGAGAACCTGTGGCTGTTTACATGGAACTACACATCCATGCAGTTGCATGACTTTAGGGACAGATCAACAGTCCCAAACGTAGACACTTTGCAACCCACGCATTTAAATAGGTTAACACATTAAAAAGACCCACAGAGCATACCACAATGCACAGCATTCACACCTGTACACTGTGGTGCTCTATAGCACAGAGGCATTTTAAATCACTTATACTGCATTTCCCTGGAGTGTCATTCAGAATAAATGGCAGTACATTACAATGATATTACCTGTGATATTAAAGTGATATTAAAAAGTTAAAATAATAAAAAAAAAAATACACACAAAACTCCAAAGCAAACAAAAACGCATTATACTTACCTGCTCTGTGCAATAGTTTTGTACAGTTCAGCCCAGATCCTCATCTCGCATTCCCCGCTGGCGCTCCTGGCACCCTCTATTCTTCGAGTGCCCCCATGGCAGAATGGGGGTCAGCACTGCCCCTCAGCTTTCCCCTCATTGGCTCACTGGCTGTGATTGGGAGAAGCAGGAGACAATGGCTCACACTGCTGTGTTTCAGCCAATGGAGAGGCAGAGACCCGTTAGAGCAGCCACTCTCGTGCACAGTGATGGATCGGAACCGTGTAAGTATTGGGAGGGGGGGGGGGGGGCAGTGAAAAGCATTAAGGTACAAAACCTGTACAACCACTTTAAATCTGTATTGCAATAACTGTGTGAATGAGATCTCTAAAGGGATCCTGTCCTTAAGGTCCTGGTTCAGACACTTCCTGTTTTAGGATGGCAACTGTCTCCCAAATGTGTTCTTGCGAGGTCATACTAGCAGAAGATGGAGAATACAAGCAGCTGTGCCAACATTTATTGTCCAAAGTTATCACCATCAGGATGACGGTCCAGAGCAATGATGTGAGAATATCAGTTATTTAGGCAAAGTGCTTTAGTAAATTAAATGTTTCAGGGCTCGACAAATCCCGGTCGCCATGGTGACTAGGAATAGCGCCCTGGCGACTTGGCTTGGAAGGTGGGCAAAAAAAAAAATAATATTATTATTATTATTATTATTAATATCTGCCGCTCGCCGGCCTTTTCCCAGGATCGCTGCGGGCAGGATGTTTTAGGTGAGGCCGCGGCTTCGGCCTAGTCCGCGGAGCGCCTTTTCCCCAGGATCGTGGCGGATTATAGGCCCCCACCTCCCCCGCCGCTCGATCGCGGGGGGCCTGTGATGTCCGGTAATTGAGGCCGCGACTTTGCGGCCTTGTGAAATCCCCAGCTCTTCCTTGTGTGAGCTGGAGCCATCTGGTGGTGGCCGTTGGTATTACAAGTTAAACAGCAATTCTAATGTCATTTTTCACTATTTTCACTGCCATCTTCTTCCCTCTAATTAGAACCCAAACATTATATATATTTTTTATCCTAACACCCTAGAGAATAAAACTGTCACGCCGTATTTGCGCAGCGGTCTTACAAGCGCACTTTTTTTGGGGGGGGAAAAAATACACTTTTTTTAATTAAAAAAAATAAAAAACAGTAAAGTTATCCCCATTTTTTTTTTTTATATTATGAAAGATAATGTTACGCCGAGTAAATTGATACCCAACATGTCACACTTCAAAATTGCGTCCGCTTGTGGAAGGTCGACAAACTTTTACCCTTTAAAATCTTCATAGGCGACGTTTAAAAAAAATCTACAGGTTGCATGTTTTGAGTTACAGAGAAGGTCTAGGGCTAGAATTATTGCTCTCGCTCTACCAATCGCAGCGATACCTCACATGTGTGGTTTGAACACCGTTTACATATGCGGGCGCTACTCACAAATGTGTTCGCTTCTGCGCGCAAGCTCGTCAGGACGGGGTGCGTTTTCTGGCTCCTAACCTTTTTAGCTGGCTCCTATATTCCAAGCAAATTTGTCAAACCCTGTTTATACAGTTAGGCATTTGATCTGCTTTAATTTTGTACTGCTTCTGTGAGCCACACTGTATAACCACTAGGTACAAAAAGGGTCAGTGTGTTCCCTGGCAGCCACTAGTGTACACACTGGGCTCCACAGCAAAAGTCAAAACACATAAAAGCTGGGAAACCAAAAGGAAAGTATAACTGAGAAATAAAATAAAAAAGCACAGCCAAAACATCTCAGAATGTATTTGTATTCAAAGAAGGGATTGCAGGCAAGTATTGCAATAGATGGTGTACAGCATCTTTATACACTGTGCCAACACAGGGAAGACCCAAGAAATGCCATGAGCACAACTGTGCCCAAGTACACTGTTGACCACCTCACTGGCTAATGAGTAGAACAGCAGCCAGATCTTTCTTAGAAGTCTATGGCAAGACGCTCCTACGTATGCATTATATCAACAGAATATCAATCTGCATTTTGTATCTCTCCACTAATGAAGCCCAATAGGCAGTCCTCTGCCATATGCTCTATTGTTACAATATTCCCATTCAGGAATGGACTGCCATTTTACTTGTATGAAGAACAAGCATGCCCTTCCTTCTCCCCAGATTTAGCCACTCTCCTGTCTTAGGAGGGGTTATGTATCTGAAAGGCAAGAGCTCATTTGTAAATGGAAGAAAAAAAAAAAAAAAACGTATTCTGACACCTGATGAGACACAGAAAAACCCTCCACTACTCATTTTCTTTTTCTCCCCCCTCAGAGAGGCAGCTGGCACAGGCGGGCACTGAGCAGCAAGGAGACTGGACAAAAGAGACCACACAGACTCTGGAAAATGTGTGTGCGCAAAAGTGCAGGCTGCCAGGCTCAGCAGGAGGCTGAGGAACGATCCCATAGCAGGATAGAAAGGGGGGCTTTGAGGTACCACAAGTGCCTTTCTCCAAAAATCTCAAAAACAACTACACAGTCATAAGAAATACTTCTAAATACCCACCATGTATATATAGTACGGTTATATTTAGTGAAAAGGCACACTGACACGTATCGGCAAAAAGGGCAAAAGATCCAACTGCCATTAAAGAGCTAGATATTCTTTTATCACAGCACTAACAGAATACATAACTTTGCCAAAACATACAATATGAAGCTGTGCCCATATATACAGAACCTTCTTAAAGTATTTAGACCCCCCTTTACGTTTTAAATTTTGTTATATTATAGACCGATAATACAGTTGTTTATAGCGGGGGTTCACCCTAAAAAAATATAATTTTTTTAATACCATGCCATCCAGCATACTAGCGCGAGCTACAGTATGCCTTTATTTTATTTTTTTGCACCGTACTCACAGTTTAATCCCTTAGTTAAGTTTCAGACTCCCCGCGGGTAGTAGGCGTTCCTATGCAGAGGGGAACATGATTGACGGCCGGCTATGGCGCGTCACGCTTCCCGAAAATAGCCGAAATAGGACTTGGCCCTGCGCAGTCAGCTCCTAGTCTGTGCGCAGGCGCCGTATAGCGCCATGAAGAGCCGAGTCCTACTCCGGCTATTTTCAGGAAGCGTGACGCGCCATAGCCGGCCGTCAATCATGTTCCCCTCTGCATAGGAACGCCTACTACCCGAGTCGGAAACTTAACTAAGGGATTAAACTGAGTACGGCGCAAAAAAATAAAATAAAGGCATACTGTAGCTCACACTAGTATGCTGGATGCCATGGTAGAAACTTGTTTTTTAGGGTGAACCTCCGCTTTAAAAAAAAAAAAAAATTCCCTCAATCTAGACTTGCCATAATGACAGTGAAAACAGTATTTTGGAAATGTTTGCAAATGTATGATAAAAAAACAAAACAATATCACATTGGCATAGGTATTCAGAACCTTTGCAACACTTGAAATTTTAGCTCAGATGCCTCCTGGTTCTCTTGAACAGTTGTCTCTCATTATGGAGAGATTTCTCTATACCGTGATTGGAGTCCACCTATGGAAAATTTAATTGATGGGACATGGTTTGGGGGGGGCTTACAGCTGACAATGCATACTGTATCAGAGCAAAAGCCAGGAGGTCAAAAAGGAACTGCCTTCAGGAGTTCAGAGACCAAATTATTTCAAAGCAGAGATCTAGAGAAGGCTTAAGAGAGGTGACCAAGAAACTGATGGTCACTCTGAGCTCCAGAGATCTTGAGTGGCTAGACGGAAGCCTCAGCTCAAAAATAAATAAATAAATAAATAAATAAATAAAAGCACCTGGAGGAACAAGATTCTCTGGTCTGATGAAGCCCCCCAAAGTCGGAAGAAGACCCCCAGGAGCTGCCTAATAAATTACATTACTTTAAAAACCTCTCTGGTGTGTTTTTTTTTATTGACACTTTTCCCCCCCCAGGTGAATGGGTAGGGGGTACGATGTACTCCATACTCATTCACATAGGGTGGGGGGGGTCAAGATCTGGGGCCCCATTATTAGAGGGGGCTCCCTGATTCTGATAAGCGGCCAGGGTTGTCGGAAAGAGGCCCTTGCCCTCATCAACATGGGGAAAAAGCACCAACCCCCCCCCCCCAATGTTGAGGGCATGTGGCCTGGTATGGTCTAGGAGGTCTGGGGGGGGGGGGGGGGCGCTCGCTCGCCCCCTTTCCTGACCTGCCGGGGTACGTGCTAGGATAAGGGTCTGGTATCATCCTAGGGGGAACCTCACGCAAATTGTTTAATTTTTGCGGGGTTTCCCTTCAAGATTCTCCGCACACTAGTCGCCCCGCAAGTCGGATCATCATGATCCGACTTCTGGTGCAACCTCAATTCAAATAAATGGGCTCCCATAGGGAACCATTAATTTTAAATAGAGAAAGAAAAACGTGGCTGAAAGCTAGCGTGGGGAAACGTGCATTGAATTCAATGCAAAAAAACAGGGCTGTGGAGTCGGAGTCGAAGGAAATTTTGGGTACCTGGAGTCGGAGTCGGCAAACAATGCACCGACTCAGACTCCTACTAAATTTAGATTGGAATAAAAAAAAAAAAAAGCATGTTTAAATGTCCCAATTCACAAAAAGTTATAATTAATGACTTTTCTACTGTATGAATAAAGACCAATGCATGCAGTGCCTCATGTAACCGCAAAACGAACACGTTAAGTGACCGTGAAGAAGCATGCTTTTCATGTGCTTCACTATATGGCACGCAACACACAATTAGGAGCTGCAATACTTATACTTTCCATAGTGTTGCGTTCTGCTTTTACAGGGAACGCATGTTAGAGAACCAGTAAGTGTCCAAATAAAAAAATTCCAACAGGAGTTTTATAAAGCACTAAAAGAAGTTGAAAAGTATGATCGCTCATCAAAACTTACTGTTGAAGAAGGCATCCTTGTTTATCCAGAGATCGTTAGTGATGTGGCCAGAATAGTTACTGCAATGCCACCCACCCAAGTCAGTGTCGAAAGATTATTTTCAGCCCTAAAAATAATAAAGTCTGACTTAAGAGCCTCTATGAAAGAGGATCTGGCAGAGGCAATTCTCTTCCTTAAAACTCTACATTGAATTGATTTGCATTTGCTAAGCCTATAACTACATTTCAAGATTAATATAAACCATTTCTAGGTTTTACAGATTTTGTTTTTGGTTCATTATAGATAAGCTTTGTTTTTTGTTCTAAAACAACCAAATAATGTGGTTTGTATTTTTGAACTGGTAAAGATCCTGTTCCTGATGTTTATGCCTGCTGCTACTATCCAGCCACTTGATTGTTTTCATTGTGTTTGTCTTTTGCTTAAACTGTGCAATACAGTAGACTGTTGGCTTCCCAGCCAGTAGTCCTGTGGTAGGTTGCGTTTCTTTCCCTCAAGGAATGTATAAAATACATTTGCATATTAATACAGAGGAGTCGGGGAGTCGGAAGTACATAAAACTAAGGAGTCGGAGTATTTATCTACCGACTCCACAGCCCTGCAAAAAACGCAGAAAAAAATTGCATTAAAAACGCCGCTTTTTTCCTGGCGTCTGTACAAGTTTATTCCTTTGATGTGATACAATGTTCAGACTTAACTTTCCACTGAAAAATAATGTTTTCAAAACTTGGCAGGCTGCCCAGACTTGGCAGATTGCCCAGACTGACTTTTGGCTGAGAGCAGAGAGGAAATTCTTTGCATACCAAAGTGCAGAGAGAAAATTAATTTAATGTCAAAGATCCTGAAACCCTGTGTCAAGAATTGCAATGGGAAAAAGATCGCGATAACAATTCTTGATGATTAATCGTGCAGCTCCATCTTTAAGGATCAGCTATAGATGGCTTTGTGCCAGATAACACAGCATACCCTCAGAGCTCTAGTGGAGTGCATGTCTCCACAGGGCAGGGCCATTTTGTTGGAGAGAGAGGAGATCTACTCAATTTTAGAAGGGTGGTCATAATGTTATGGCTCATTGGTGTATATTGAGCCCAAAACATTTTCTGTTAGTTTGGATGAAGTAGGTAATGGTTAAAACAGTTTAAAAAAAAAAAACGTTCCGATCATTTTGGGAAGATTCTCCTTTACTTACTGTCCTAAAGAGGCAACAGAAATGGGGGAAAAAGGATTTGGTTAAGCTACATAGCCAATATCTTGCTAGATTGGGGGGGGGGGGGGGGTGAGTAAAAGATCAGGAGAAGGGGCTGAGGGCAGGGCACATATGCAAAATATACTTTAAAAACATACCCAGATATGTACATTTTAGTACAATTCTAATTATGTCTTTTACGTCAGTAATCTTGTGAAGGGCCAAATAATCGGCCACAATGAAAAAGAAATGATAGTTTCAAATTCGTGAATTATGAAACAGTTCATGGTTACTCTGAACTGAATGGGTAGATGCCTTGTGCCCTTTCGTAGAAAGCTTACATGAAATGCATACATAAATGAACTAAAAATGAGAAATGTGAATTAAAAAAAAAAAAAAAAACACACACACACACACACACACACACAAAGAATGTTCGATGTAACTGGCGCGCACACGATGGAAAAAAGCAGAGCGATCAATCCTGCTTCCTTATCCTGCTGTAAGTGGCATGTGAGCCAAAGTGTTCTCAAGACTCGAGTTGGCAGAGGAGTTCAGGTGTGTGTTTCAGCGCGTCAGAAGAGAGGAGGGAGTACTGGAGGGAGATCTGACACATCAGTTTTATAAGAACAAACATTTGTTGCTAGAAGGAGGCTTGGAATTTCATTCTTGAAATGCAGAACACCTGCCCAGAGGAGGAGCCTGGACTGCTGCACAGGAGTGTGCGTGTCAAGCCAACAAGGAAAAAAAAAAAAAAAAAAAAAGGGAAAGCGGCAGCAATATCAAGCCACAATGGAGAAACAAATAAATCAAGAACTTGGCATGCAGCTTGTTTATACTTGCATACTACTTTACATCAGCAGGCCGATTCGTATGCATAGAATTCAGTAACAGCCTTCTAATTTGTGTATATAAATGCTATACAATGAAACCTATTAAGTAACTAATGTACTTCCTATGAGTGGTATTTGCAGAGCAAGTACTGCTTTACCTTCTCAAAAGTCAACTGTATACAAAACAGATCTCTCCAGATTAAGATTTCTTCTGGTCATTGCAAGGTACATGCTCCTCTTGTTTTTTTATTTTATCAAGTATAATTCGGAGGAGTAGGACAACCAGGTACATTATAGTGAGGTGCACAAAACCTAAACTATATAAAAAACACAAGATACAGTACAGCATAGTATTCTTACTAAAAGTTTCCAGGCTTACAAGAAATGCACTTTATTAGTGCATATTTTAGTTATTTCAGTGCGATTTTGAAGTGTTTTTCATGTTTCATACATCTTTTTGTAGGAGATTGAATTTTTACACACAAAAAAATACTTTTTGGTGCATTTCCATTAAAGTCTATACGGCCAAAAAAAAATGAAAAAAAAAAAAAAAAATCGCACTGCAACTGTACCAAATTAGCACATGTACCCTTTCCAAAGGCCTGTGCTGCATTGATATGAATGGGCACAACTGAAAATAATGCAATTTACACTGATGCTGCATTTGAAATTGCACTAGTGTGAACCTGGCCTTAACACACAAAAACTAAAATGTGTATTAGTATTCTAAAAACCTTGTTTGAATGTATAGTTATGGTGTACGCATTGAGAAGCAATATCTGCTCATTATATACATAGGCTTCCTTTCCTGCTTTGGAGTGCTGCACAGTAGTGGTGCTTTACAGCTCCATCTCACAATGCAAGTCTATGGGCCTGCTGTACCAATGAAAACAGGCAAGTCACTAATGTTTTCTACAGATTTGTGAGGTCAGTGAAAGAACCAGTAAAGTCCCTTACACACCGGCCAAAATCAGCCATTACAGTAGAGAACGACCAACTTTTAACCCGTGTGTACAGCTGCCTGCCCAACATAAGTGGATCTCCTGACAGTCTTCTACCAAACGAGCATGCTGGTGTTTTGGCAGATATGGCGACCCATGAGAATGTGTAACGGCAGCGACAAAACGTCACTTCCATCTTGCTATACCCCGCACGCCTCCATAGTAAGGATACACCGAGAAAGGGGGGTAAGCCTTTCTTGGTGTATCCTTTACATTTTTTTTTTTTTAACAGTAAACCAAGTTTATATAGTGAAATACAGTACTTACAACTCCGTCTTAGTGTTTAGATGTATTTTGAAAGCTGCGGCAAGCGTGATCTTACAGGTTTGTCAATCTGACAGAAGTTTGCTGCTTTTAAAAATCAACATGTAAACATTCACACGGAGTTCCAAGTACTGTATTTCACTATATAAAATCAGTTTGCTTATAAAAAAAATTTAAAAAAAAAAAAAGGTGAATTGCAAAACATTGGTGGGTGTAACAAGAGGTCCGCTTACCCTCTTCTCACTCTATCCTTACTGTGGAGAAATGCGGGGTGTAGCAAGATGGAGGCGACAAAACATCACTTCTGTTACACTTTCTGACGGGTCGCTTAATCTGATGAAACACTGGAAAACCAGAGTCGATCAGCATTTGCAACCACTGGCTGCGAGTGCTGACTGATGCGTTCTGGCAAGGGCGCCAAACCCCCCATCAGAACACAGTAGCACATCGGGGGGGAGATCGCTGTAGTAACATTGCATAGTTAGCACAGCGACCTCTTTTTTTTTTTTTTCTTCTTCTTCTTCTTCAGCCCACTAGGTTGACAACCAGACTTGAATACTAAGAGCTGCTGGGACCATGGAGATCGACACTGCAAGCAGCATCGGTTTCCCAGATGAATCAGGGGGACCAGATTTCTGCTACAAGAGCACTGTTGGGTAATGCAGATGGCAGTAGAGAGCCAAGCAGTATTTCAGCCTCTTTATTGTAATAATATGAAAAACAGAGCAATCAACAGAGTCACTTTAAAATGCTTGCCAACATTGTTGAAGTAAGCCTGAACTGCGTGTGGAAGAACAAAACCATACTATAGTTCTAATTGGCATTATGAGAATACACTGATCATTCTATAGTCAGATAACACTTCACCACCATACTACTTCCTCCATCAGTGTCTTTCATTATTCTATGACACTCCAGGCTTTGCACTTAAAACACGATGACAGATTACATTATACTGGAGAAAATTAGAACAAGCAAAATTAGACCCTCCTTTATCATCACAAAGCCACACAAAAACCTTCCTGGTTGATTACATACAAAAAAACACACAGACACACACACACACACACTTTTATATGCTATACAAGTTACCCTCACCCCTGTCAAGTTATTGCTCATCTTGTCCCTCCTGGGAGGAGAGTCACCCTCTCTAATGTCCTGGTGACCGATGCAAAAAGCAAAGCAAAAATTATAAAATCGTCATCAGAACAGGAGATGGAGGGAACCTTCCTATGGGAACTTCTGCTCCAGCATCAACTCACTTGTGAAAAAATTGCAAAGTTGACAGAACAAAAAAAAAAACTCAAATCTGACACGCGCGCATAAAGCTTCCAAAATACCTAGGGGTAATTTCACATTCTTCTGAAAACTGGGTTCATTCATACTAGCTGCACTGTAGAACAAAGAAGGTTGTACAGGCTAGTGAAATGCGCATTTCAGTGAATTAAAAATCGCATTAACTGTTTTTTTATAACTTTATTGGAAGTGTTATTACATTGCAGTGACACGCAACATGATTGTGGATGTGGCACAAAGAAAACAATCGTTTTCTGTGTGCCCTGTTGGAGAAATATGTATTTTTTTCTTCTGCAGAAAAACCAGAGGTCACTGCATATAGTGTGACCATACCCTTAAAATTTCTTTCATAAGCTCTGGCAGGTCTCTCTGACCAAGACTAACACTGCATTGGATAGGTGAAGCAGCTCAGACTTTCTGGCTGAAAATACATGTATACAATGCACACCCAGATTTCAAAGCTCCCCAGCCTACATTTAGGTTCTAATGTGACTTGGATAAGTCACAATAAGGCCTCATGCAGACAAGGCATTAAAACAACGCTGCTTTTAGAGGCCCCCGGGGCCACCGTGTTAACGAGAGGCCAATTTTGCAAAAAAAAAAAAAAAAAAAGGCAGATGCACCTAAAATCGCACGTTTGTTAATGTCAATGGTCAGGTTAAAATGTATATTTTGGCCAATTGAATGAATGCCCAAGCACTTGGCGCACCTAAACAAGTTTGCCATTTGCTATCCTGGAGCATAGTCCAGGGAAGAAGAAGAAGAAAGTCCTGTGTACAAGAGTTGCCTTTTTGCTTTGGGGGAACTCCCCAAAAGGTTCCCTGTAGTGTAAATCTAGTGGATGGATCAAAATTCAGAAGGTTTAGCAGGGCCATGTGTAGCCCATCCGGCTCAACAGAAGCCGATGTTGGAATTTTTTTCCTGATCAGCAACTGCAGCCGCTGTTCAGTGTATTCTGGACAGTAGTGCCTGTTCACACTGGGGCGACTCGTCAGGCGACTCAGCCGCCTGACGAGTCGCGTCCCATTCTATGCAATAGAACCGTTCTAATAATAGGAGTGACGCAAGTCGCTCCGACTTAGAAAAAGGTTCTTGTACGACCTCGAGGGGGCGGCTCGGGGCGATTTCCATTGACTTCTATACAGAAGTCATTTTGCCAATCGCCTCTGAAGTCGTCTTCAGAACGACTTGCAGAGTCGCCCCCAAAGTCGTGCCGCCGCAGTGTGAACCGGCTCGAAAGAGTCTAGTTATCTAAACACAATATCTCATTGGGGAGGGGTCCTCTATCCACCTTCATTGTGTAGATAAAAGAAACACAAAACAAACACACACACACACACACACACACACACCAGTAAAAACAACCCACACAATCCATCTATGGTCACCTTCACTCAGGATCTGGACGGAGTACATTTAGTGGCTCAGATGAGCAGAGGTGCTATGGACTTGCCGTACAAAGCCCTCCTGTATTGAAAAGGTGTTTACTGCCATGAAACCTTCTTTTATTGTTCCTGGGTGTCCGTCTCTTGCATATTTTACCCCTGCAAACCAGTTAAGCCTGTCCCCATCACAATTTGGAGCTTGATGTGGGCAGATACCTATTGTTCAAAATAGAGCAGCATGTAAAAAAACTGTTCCTCTTGGCAAATGCTAACCAGCAAGAGAACTGCTTAACTGCTCAACAGATGCATCAGCTGACTGTAGCTCACCAGGCCTTCTTAGGGACAGCAGCAAGTACAGGCTCTGTTAGGCTTCATGTACACGGGACGTTTTTCAACTTCTACTGAACGATTTAACTTGACAACTAAAAACTAGCATCTAAAAACAACCGTTTAGCCGAGTTTACATGCTGTGTTTAGGTCTCATGTACACTGCTGCTGGTAAATGGACGTTTAGGAGCAGTTTCCTCTATGTTATCTTATCAGTACATGTACACTGGTTAGTTTATAGTTGTTTCTAGGCAGTTGTGTTTAGAGGCTTTTTTTTAAACCCCAAAAAAAAGGGTTCAGAAGCCAAGTTTAGAGGCAGTTGAAGCGCCAAATGCAGCAACTCGGGTTTAGCAGCGTTTCGATTACAGACGTTATTTCTTTTAACAAAAAAAAAAATGCTTCTAGACGCAAACGCAGCTAAACTGACATTTTTAGACATTGGTTTCTAGCTGTCACGGTAAATCGTTCAGGAGAAGTTGAACAACGTCCCGTGTACATGAAGCCTTAGCTGCAAAAATATATTTTTTGGTTAAAATTAAAAAACGTTTAAACAAAAACATTGCTAAAATGCGAGTTACTGCGCTTGGCACTTGAAATGCCTCTAAACACAGCTTCTGAACGCATTTTTTGGGGTTCCAAAAAAAAAAAAGCCTCTAAACCCAACTGCCTAGAAAGGACCCTGTGTACATGTACTGATAAGATAACAGAGGAGAGTTCAGGGGCAGTTGAAAAAAATGGCCAACTGTTCCTAAACGTCCTTTTACCAGCAGTGTACATGAGGCCTTAGAGGCAAACGGTGGTATAGGGGCCTTCTACACCTCGATACAGAGAGCTTTATGGAAATGTCCCTGGGGGGGATGGTGCAGAGGGCTACCGCAGCATCTTTGAGAGGGTTGCCGAGTACGGGAAGCTACCCATGGAGTAGTAGAATCCCCAAAACGCCCACTTTGACTTACAACCCCAAAATGCCAAGAAGCATTCTAAAATGCAATAAGAAATCCTAGTCAGACTTGGGGTTCTCATGGCTGTAGAGAGCAACGTATATGTGCGTTTTTTTTTTTTTGACCCCACAAGCCCTCAGATGTACGATAGTCCACTTTACAAACAAATTGTTGCCTACTCAGATTGAGGAGAGACAGCAATGCATCAGAGACTTGCCGGTCATGTTACAGCAGCACATACAGATCCCAAGAATGTAGACAAGCTGGTGTCCTTAATGAAGCAACATACCACTACCAAGCACTATTTCCAGGATCTGCCCTCCCAACTGGTAATCCCCAGAAAGAGCAAAACATCAACCCCAGCTCCTTTTTGTCAAAGAGGTAATTAGGCTATTGAGGACAAAATGCCCCCCCAAGCCAAAATAATTCTCCTTCTGGAGAGACATACATCATAAGTGCACTGGTGGTGCCAAAGACTGTAAAACGTGGCTAACAATTGCCCCATACTACATGAGCTTTGGAATGTGACCTGTTAATGGTCATGACACCATTTTTCAAACCTGTTTTTGCATCACACCTAGGAACTAAGGTTCCAAGGCAGATGTGTCCTATTACCATAAAAGGATATTCAGCGGAGGCATTATTAGACTCTAGAAGCTTTGTTACAGTCTTGGTGGACTGTGCCAAGCTTGAACTGAATGGGAGTACTTTGTATACATGGCAATACTAAAAGGCTACCTTACTGCAGTGCCCTCATCTGGGAAACCTAGTGGAACTGTAAAGTGCACCATGGGTATCATTAAGAACTTGCTACACAGTGTAATGCTTGTCTGTGACTTTCCTCTGTTTTAGGAACTGTAGGGGGGGGGGAAACAGGTAGCCGGTTATAAAAAAAAATGTAGAGGCCCTTGATCTCATGCTTGATATACAGATGCCTTCATCGACGTAAAGTGGGGCATGGGGACCTTCAAGGGCACTGCATAGAGCATTCTGTGAACAGGTCTAAGGAGATGAAGCTTTCTGGACCTTGGTAAGCTCATTGCCACATCGCCCCGTGTGGGCACCTGTTGTACACCAGATAAATAAAAAATAATCCAACAGGAGTCGTCAATGGCCAAAGGGGAGTGTCAGGACAAGGTCATCCAGCACCCAGGGCAAAGATGTCAAACTGCACCCCCCCTCGCCCAATCACAATGTGCAGCTTAGGGAATCTTACATCCAACACTCACTCATGCTCCCATCCCTACAGTAAACCATTGCGCCCAGGGCAACCGTCCCTCCTGCCCACCCCTTTTCCCAGCCCTGATCACAGGAGTACAGCACAACACCAAATGGAGTCCCTGAAAGAACCAGAATAATCAGTATTGAGTGGACTGACTCATGATCATACAGGATTTACATAGTGCCAACCGTTTGCGCAGCGTTTTATAATATAAATTAAAGATAGTACAGCAACAATACAATTAAATACAAGAGGGTTACGGAGCTTACAATCCAATAAGGAGGGGCTGGCGGAACAAAAAAAAAAGGTAATAACTGTGGGGTATTAACTGATGGGAGAAATAAAAGATTTCGTTATTAGCTGAAGGCAGGATAGGCTTCCCTGAAGAGATGAGTTTTCAGGGAATGCCTAAAAGTGGACAGAGTAGGAGATAGCCGGACAGATTGGTGTAGGAAGTTCCAGAGGATGGGAGGGGCTCTAGTCATGATTCTTTACAAAGAATACCTACATATGCACCTTCACATTAGGCTTTCTATTTAACAGTGGGTATGTTTTGTGGAAACACATTGTCTGGCAGATAAAAAAAAATATTCTGGCCATAAGTAGTTAATCTCCATTCCAGACACACCCTGGCAGGAGAAGATTCACAGAAAGGAGGGGGTGGGGGCAGCGTTTCCCTGGGGCACAAGGTGTGCCTGTAATCTAGCAATATGGGCTTAGAATGACTACGAGTCTGCCCGTAGATTCTCCCAGTGCCTAATAAATGAATCGTCTTACCTTCCTGTTGGAAAAACTAGGAAATTAAGAAACTTTATGGGGCCAAGTCAAAACCCTAGAACAAGCAGAGAAATACAAAAGCAAAATGCATGTAGCGACTGTTGATGTTAACAGGTTAACTCTATCTGCCCACTATCTCATGCAAGTACTAAAATGTGGCACACCCGGCTGGAGAGATACAGATCTGGCACTGGTAAACTGATCTTTGAACAGAGACACAAAGTTCTTGAAAGTATGACAGATGTGTATCCGCTCACAAATGTGGAACTGTAGAAAATATTAAATTATACTTTTCACACCATTTTATGCCTCTGTATTTGTCAAACATGCCTGCAAAATGTGAACTATATGCAAACAGACATACATAAAGATACAATCTCCTGTCATTTCTATAGACACGGGGAGCACCCAGACTAAAGTCCATCTGTACTGAAATATCGTAATACACGGTGCCGTTTAGAACTTCACCAAGCACGATTTGCATCAAAACAGATTACATAACACAACACTAATAGATTCTAAGAATCAACCACGATTTCTGGCATACCTGTGGCTTTTGGTCATGCAATTTAAAAAAGAAAAAGATAAAATTAGACTATGCAAGTGGTCTCTATTCTTTATCATGGTCACATCAACCAACAGAAGCCTACTTTCCTGTGCATGTCTTTAAGGCCCCGTACACACGGCCGAGGAACTCGACGTGCTTGGCACGTCGAGTTCTGGGATGAAGCCGCCGAGGAGCTCGGCGGGCCGCCTTCTCCCATAGAACAACGAGAAAATAGAGAACATGTTCTCTATTTTCTCGTCGAGCTCCTCGGCGGCTCCATCGAGCCAAAACTGTACAGACGACAGAGTTTCTCGGCAGAATCCGGGTTTTGACCGAGTTTCTCGGTGAATTCTGCCGAGAAACTCTGTCGTGTGTACGGGGCCTCAGGGTTTTCAAATAGAACAAGTCCAGGTGAATGTGACCAACTTCTACTAGCTTTCCTGTACTTCATCTGCCAGTTATGATGCAAGAGCGGGGGAAGGTTCAGCATGGCTCTGACCGACTTCCAGTGTTTTACAAGCGGAGTGGGCACAGGTAGCAATTTCAAGTGGCTGTAAAGTTTTTTTTTTTTTTTAAACATATCACATACCTGCTCCGTGCAATGCTTTTGCACAAAGCATCCCTGACCTTCCTCTTCTGGAGGTCCCCTGCCAGCACTTCTGGCCCCTCCTCTTCTGTGTGCCACCATAGGAATCCACTCCCTATGGTGGCACACCTGCAAGGCTTGGTCCCATGCAGTGCAGCTCAGCCTTGCCCCACGATTTGATTGACAGCAGCAGGAGCCAATGAATCCCACTGCTTTTAACAGGTCCAGTGAGAAGGGACATAGAGAGCCGCTGCTCCTGGGCACAGCTCTGGATCAAGAGCAGGCTCTAGTAAGTATCTTGGGGAGGGGTGCCTTAATGCAGGGTTTGACAAATTTGCTTGGAATCTAGGAGCCAGCTAAAAAAAAAGTTAGGAGCCATAAAACACGCCTGTCCGGGCCAAGCTCGCGCGCAGAAGCGAACACATACTTGAGTAGCGCTCGCATATGTAAACGGTATTCAAACCACACATCTGAGATATCGCCGCGATCGTTAGAGCAATAATTCTAGCTCTAGACCTCCTCTGTAACTCAAAACATGCAACTTTTAGAATTTTTAAACGTCGCCTATGGAGATTTTAAAGGGTAAAAGTTTGTCAGCATTCCACGAGCGGACGCAATTTTGAAGCGTGACATGTTGGGTATCAATTTACTCGGCGTAACATTATCTTTCACGATATAAAACAAAGAATTGGGATAACTTTACTGTTTTTTTTTTTTTTATTAAAAAATAAGACGTGTATATTTTACCAAAAAAAGTGCGCTTGTAAGACCACTGCGCAAATACGGTGTGACAGAAAGTATTGCAACGATCGCCATTTTATTCTCTAGGGTGTTAGAATAAAAAAAATATACATAATGTTTGGGGGTTCTAATTAGAGGGAAGGAGGAAAAAAAAAAACACACACACACACACACACACACACACACACACATGCACACACGCGGCCTAAATTACCTTTGGAAGGGAAATTTACTCCTCTAAGAGTTATCATGGGGAAAAAAAAAAAAAGTTTCCAATCCTTGTTTCCACAGACAAAACCTTACAGGGGTGTAAGAGCCGGTTCACACAGGGGCGACTCAGCCGCCTGACAAGTCGCGCTCCGTTCTATGGAAGCGTTCCAATAGGAGCGACTCAAGTCGCATCCGACTTAGAAAAAGGTTCTTGTACGACTTTGGGACGACTTGCATTGACTTCAATACAGAAGTCATTTTGCAAGTCGCCTCTGAAGCTGTGTGCAGATCGCCTTGCCGAGTCACTCGGCAAGTCGTGCTGCCCCTGTGTTAACCCTTCCCTGTGCTATCCAAAAAAATAAAAATATAATTTTTTTTGGCTGGAGTTCGACTTAAAAAGAAATGTACCTGTTCCAACTTACATACAAATTCAACTTCAGGACAAACCTACATATCCCTATCTGGTTTATAACCTGGGGACTGCCTGTACTACTGAAACAACTCCCTGTGCAGGCAGAAATTATTTTAAACTAATTCTATGATGAGGAAAAAAAAAAAAAGCACACACACACACACACACACACCTTTCCATTTTGTAGAACAGTTTGGGTGCAAACCTTATGAAATGTCCAGGGCGCTGGCAGATTTTCACTGCAGAAGTTACTTTTAGCCACTCTGAATTACTTGTTGATTGATCAAACACTACCTAATGACTGCAAGCAACACTTGAAACTTTTCCGCAAGTAAAATCGTGTAACGATACCTTTAAAAATATGCAATGAAATTACAAAGCAGAGTTGCCCAGACTAGTGTAGAGTCTTATCTTCTCAGATTTTCCCGGGGTAAACAGAAAAAAAAAAAGCCCATGTTTAAAGTACTGTTTGAATTGTGAGTATAAGGTTTCAGCGTATCTGGAGTTCAATCTATGCCATAGACGCTATTACACTGGAAGCTAACACAAAGGTGTCCAGGTGGGTATCTAGGTGCATTGTTGTGTATTTGCAAAACTCCACCCCTCCCCCTCAACCACACAGACCGCCACCTCTCACCCTCCAACTTGCCCAGCAGGCGTCTCAGGCTCTGTGGAATGCAGACCAGCCCCAGGCACCAGCTCAGGACCTTCCCAGTAAACTGTTTGCCAACTCTGTATGCCTTTAAACAGAGGCACAGTGAACACCAAGTACTGGGGGGAGGGGAAGCTGCAGGGGCAAAGCAGATAAAATGAAAGCGTGTCTCAGTCTTTATAAGATTAAAATGGTTTCCACAGAATGTATCTTTATACATTGCAAAGACAGGCAATATACCTAGCTGATATTAGACTGTTCATGCCAATGTTTCTGGAGATTGCTATACAACAATAGCTAAAAAAGGAGGAGGGCTTGTTCACACCACACAGCCTGCGTTATTGTGTGCAATGTGCCCTTGTGTGTTATGAACACACATTGTGATCCATTAAAATGCATTTTGTTGCTTGCCTTTTTAAACCTCTATATGCTGCAGCGTGTTTTAATGCGTTACAGGATGACAGAAAGCGCTGTGCAAAAATGCAACATGTCCCAGTTTTCTCCAGTTGGTGTAACTGAAAGCAAGGTAATAAGGCAAATCGTCTTGTTCTTGCACTGGGACTGGCTTTCACAACACTGCTACTGTGAATGAGCCCTATGCGTCCATCAGTGGAATCTGTACATAATGACGTTTTCTGAAAGTCTACTGTTCTCTTTTCATTTAAATGTGAAAAAAAAAAAAAAAAAACAGGAGCAGACACCCCCCCCAAGCCATAACAGGACTGCAGTTCCTATATATCCCCTTTAGATCTCGCCCATCATTTATTCTAAATACATTTTAGTAAAAAAAATAAAAATAAAAATAAAATAAAAAACACACCTCTATTAGGGGAAGGTTTTTAAAAAGCCCACTTTAGCAAGCAGCTGGCATTCCAGGTTCTGTCAGAGAACATTATTTTATCAAAATAAATCCATCAGCATAAAAAAAAAAAAAAAAAGGTAATGAACAGGACAATACATACCTTGGATGACCCCTTGCACACCTTGATGCCCTGAATCCCTGGCTCCTTTAACAAGTGAGTTTTATCACTTCCTGGCAGTGTCAAAGGCTGGCCCGCCTCCCACATGTCCCTACTGATTCATCACTATGATGGGTGGCCTTACTGGCCAAAAAGATCAACACTGGAGGAGAGAATGGATGAGCTCTGTTCACTAAAGCCTGGCTCATACAGGTGCCATTTCAGATGGGACTTGAGTTGCACAAAATCATGTGACAATGAAAAGAAAAAACACATTATTCTCAATAGTGTCCGTTCACATCAATGCAGTATATCATGTTGTTGGAAAAAGTCTCTTGTGCTACTTTGGTGCAGCTGCTATTTTGGCCCCATTAACTTCAACAGCAACGCCCCAAATACACATGTTCATATGTTTCTGATGCGTTTCACACCTTTTTGCAGGTCGTTGAGGAGTTAGCACCCAGCAGCATCAGGCATCCCCCCCTGCAATTCATACCAGGCCCTTTGGGTCTGGTATGAATATCAAAGGATGTCCCCATGCCACAATGGAAAAAAAAAAAAAACACAAAAACACACACACACCGGGATGGAAATCCATACCAGACCCTTATCGGAGCATGCAGCCTGGCAAGCCAGTAACAAGGGAGGGGGTTGGGGAAAAGGGAAATAAGCATGATTTCCCACCGCCCCCCCCCCCCCCCTCTCAGAACCATACCAGGCCACCTGCCCTTTACTCCAGCGACAGGGAGAATCAGAAATGAAATTTGGCACCAGGTAAACGAAGAGTGTTGACTGGCTTTTTCTTTTGTGGGGGTTGAAGGCTGTCATTCATCGTGATTGATGTGGACCTGCATCGCTGGATAATGCGACTAAAGGCCTGCACACACGATCAGATATTCCGACAAAAAATATCCGATGAACGCGTTTGTCGAATAATCCGACCGTCTGTATGCTCCATTGGACAATTGTTGTTGGAATTTCCAACAACAAATGTTGGATGGTCATGCTCTCAAACTGTCCGATAAAACAAATGCGTTTCGTCGGATTATCCGATCATCTGTACACAAGTCCGTCAGACTAAAATCTAAAGTACAAAACACACACATTCTCCAAACCAATGCCAACCATAAGACATTAGCAGAAGCTGCCCAAAAAATGGCACTAACGAGCAGAAAAAAAAAAAGGTAGTTTCGTGAATGTTGGCTGAAAAGGTTCTGCCGTCTGTATGCAGAACAAGTTCACAGCCAATGCCCTTCGGACAAAAATCCACAGATTTGTCCGAGGGAAGTCCAATCGTGTGTATGAGACTTGCTGTACATCGGGGTAGGGGGGATGCTGGGGACAGTTTATCAAAAACTGTTTTTATTTACCACTTGCTCTCTGTGAATGAGTAGGGATTCTATATACCTCCTGCTAATTCACATGGTTGGGCCAGGATCTGGGGGCTCTCTTATTGTTAAAGGGAGTTTCCAGGTTCCAGATAAGCCCCCCCCCTGCTCACAGACCCCCACAATCACTGGACCAGGGTTGTGAGGAAGAGGCCCTTGTCCTCATCGACAAGGTGCTTTGCGTGGAGGGGGTCTCCCACAACAACATACACCCCCATGTTAGGGCATGTGGCCTAGTTTGGTTCATGAATGGGGCGGGTGCACACTCATCCCCCGCTCTTTCCTGGCCTTCATGATTTAGATAAGGGCATGGTATAAATTGCGGGGGGCCTCAACACTTTAATTTTTTTTTGGTTAACATTCTGTGAACCAGGAATCCCCGCCTGACAGCAGGCATGAGTCATTGGTAGTTACAATGCCAGTGGGTGCTGGCTTCTTAACCAGTATCCAGTCTCCTTCCCCTATCCAAAAAAATACAGTAGTATCGAAAATGCAACCATTGCGTGCAAGTGTGAACCTAGCCTAAAAGGGAATTGTGAAAAACGCTGTGTTACTTTTTTCACGGGATTCAGGGTACCAAGGATCATCTAAAAAGGTCATTAGCAGCATACAGCTTCAAACGGACCTGAATGGAAGGCAATGGAAACCATTTAGCATGCAAGTGGGTTTTTGGACCGTTTGTGGAAATCTATGCAGACGTACAAAGAACAAACTCCATTGAGATATCATTCTTTCCATTCAGATAGCACAAGGCAAAAGTCCTCATCATTCGTTTAAATCAGGTATACCAAGGAGTAAAGCATTGGAACATAGGATAAAACTGGAGCAACTGAAGGAAATCCTCAAACATAAGCACATAGTATCTTTGACAGGAACCATTTGGATAAAGTTTCTAACAAAAGTAAAAAAAAAAAAAAAAAAGTGGCAACTATAAAAGCACCACCATGTCCATTTAAATACATTTTTTTTCCCTCAAAAATCACAGTATGTGGCATTACCAGAATAATTCTTAACCAGTCAGCAACGAGAACCTTCCACTTCCAGAAAGTCCTCACATGCTTAGGTGAATGTAGATCTAGTATTTTTGCATTTGGTTTTATGCACTTTGATCTTTCCATATGTTGCGAGACAGTTTGTTTTATAAAACCCATCTCTACATTTACATTCTGGAAAAAAAATACTTTTTTTTGTTTGCGGTGTGATTTAAATATGCAATAAAAATAAATAAAAAAAATCTACTGCTTTACCTTTCTTTATATGCCAGTACTTAAACAGAATATAATTTTGCATAGAAAACCTTTCTGTGTCCTGTACTAGCTACCTACAGTTGGTAAAGATAAAACTGTCCAACCCCAGCAGCAACTCATATTAGTAGAAAGCAATTAAAAACAAAAATCAAAGCTTTAAATTTTCATGCTGCCTATTAATCCGATGCCTAGTACACACGGGCTGAATGTCGGGAGACATTGGGCAGTTTAATAAAAAAACGGTCAACATTTGGCCCGTGTGTATGTCAGCTGGCCAGACAGAAGCCTGTCGTTTGGCCTGCTTCTATGGGACGTACAGGCTGGAAAACCAGTACTTGACTGGCTCCCGATCAGCTCTCTGTCAATGGCTGAAAGTGCTGATCAAAGTGTTCTAGCAGGGGGGCGTCCCCCTGTCAGAACACAACAGCTCAGCGGGGGAGATCGCTGTACTAAGGTGTGTCAGTTTTTTTTTGTTTTTTTCTTCAACCCAGCAGGTTAGTGTGTACCAGGCTTTACTCTTCAAGGTCTTCTTGAGGCTAGGTCTGCACCTGTATTTTTTGCGGCACGATTCCTCTCCCCCCCCCCCCCCCCCCCATATTAGTTTTTTTATGCATTATGTTCTTTTTTTGTTAGGAGGCGTCTGTTGACATGCGGGAGAAACCAGCAAAAACACAGCAGAAATTCATTTTTGATGTGTGTCCATTTAAGTCTATAGAACCAAAAATGCAACCTGCTGCAGGCAAAAAAAAAAAAAAAAAAAGCCTTTGACTCTTTCCAATAAACGCACAAATGTGAATGACCAGCTACAGGAAATTACCGTAATGAAATAATTTTTTCTTTCGTTTCTGACATAGCAGGTTAGATCCCGCCCATTTGTGTCTCTTTTTATTGGAGATTTCCACTTGTTTACTGTCCGGGTGACCATACAATCAATAGCAAATCTTCCTTAAAAGCATGCAGGCAGCAATAATAATAATAAAAAAAATATATATATATAATTATTAATAATATTAATAATAATAATAATATTAATAATAATAATAATATTAATAATAATAGGGGGAAGCTTCAAACATTTAATTTTTTTTTTTGCTAGTGGTCTACTTTAGAGTCCTTGTGGAGGTTCCTCCAGTTACACATACACCTGAGCTCAGATGCTTGAAAAAAAAAAAAAAAAAAAATTGGCCCACAAACATTTCCATAAAAATTAATGGCAGACATTTCTCTTAGGTTGCCACAGCAAGACTATAAAAGAACATAAACAAAGATTTATAAAAAGAACAAACAGTGCAAGAGATGCAGTCAAAATGAAAAAAAAAAAAAAAAAAAAAAGATAAATAAAAGGTTCGGAGTGCATGCACACAAGCAACAAAGTGTAGTATCTTTAGGTTTTCTAGATCTGACAGCCAAGTTAAGCTAGGAAGAAGCCAGCGTAAATACACATGTGTAAATGTGTGGTTTGGAACAGGTACAACCCCGATTAGCGTTACGAATCACTAAACTGCAGCCGCCGATCCAGTGTCATGCCAAGCCTTTTCTGTCACTTGCGTATTGTGGAGAATTCATTACAACAATATAATACCTGCTTGTTAATAGCCTTTGTGTTTGCCCATATGCTTTTTTTTCTTCTCCCCGAGAAAGGCAAGAAGCCTGTTGTTGCACCCCTCCTCCCACTGCCCACCCAGGAAGGTACCAGCTGTGCATGTAGAGCCCTGCAGGCAGAGCCATGCCCAGCAACTGCGGTTAGGGAGTGTTCCTAGAAAGGACAGGTAAACAATTAGCTCCATTCCTTGCCAGAGGATCTGTAATCTTCAGTTACCGTACCCCGTGCATACAGGTTACAATTTCTACAAATTTCTGTAAGAAATTTCCACTACAACTCAAATGTAAAAGAATAACGCTTTTCAGGGCCACCTGCTCACGCTCCTATACAAAATACAATATGGATTTCAGTCAGCTACTGAAAGATTTGAATACGACTGCTACATGCCTTTTTTTTCTACAAATAGGATTTTAGACTATATTCAGCAGGGATAATGCACTTCTCCAGCTTCACTGCATCTCTCACTCAATGGCCCCATAAAGGAAAGCAAACAGGAGGTAACCCTTGGGCTAGGAACTGGCTTTGTACAAACCTATTTGCCACACCAAGCCTTGCTCCGCACTCTGTGCACCCAGGCCCCTCTATCTGCCAGTACAGCACACCTGGCCCTTCATGCTGATTAATCGTGCAAGTTGTTTGTTGCCATGGTGTGCAGATAAACAATGATAGCACCGCTTCTTACCTTGGCTGCTAGGAAGGAAAACTTAAACCGTTTGTTACCCCCAGTATTTTATATTCCCGATATGTGGCTAATGTACCATGTACTTGTATGAAAAAGTATCCTATGCTCTTTGAATTGCTTCCTTTGTGTGAAAGCCCTGGTGTTCCCAACATTCACTCTGCTTTCCTCTTGAAAAGTGACCACGCCAAGCAGGAGAGCACACAATGGTCAGTTCTCTAGCTATGCTGGGAACACAGCCTGCTCTCCTCCAATGATCAGACTTGTCCCGACACTCCTCCCCTGCACAGCCTATCACTGGAAAGCTCAGTGTGCTGCTGCTTCTCTTCCCCCAACACTTATGCAGCTGAAAACATAAGGAACAGAGGGAATGTGATCACTTCTAAAGGCAAACACAAATGTTTGCCTTTCATTTCATTTCAGTTTTGAATAGGTTGTTTTAGGCTTTAGAACCACTTTAAAGTGAAGTTACACCCAAAAAAAATAGAACTTCCTCTTTTTGGAATCCTCCCCTTCTCCGGTGTCACATTTGGCACCTTTCAGGGGGGGGGGGGGGGGGGAGGGAGCAGATACCTGTGTAATACAGGTATTTTCTCCCACTTCCGCTTCCGGGCATAGATCATAGACCTTCGCCACTTCCTGCGCCTACACTGTCCTCCCCCACTGTCTTCTGGGAGACACACAGGTCCCAGAAGACAGCAGGGACCAGTGATCGACTCGGGGATGCGCAGTAGGGCGATTCCCTCACCGAGGATGGCGGCAGCAGCTGAGCGACTGATCGGCTTTGGCTGCCGACATTGCGGGTGCCCTGGACAGGTAAGTGTCCAAATATTAAAAGTCAGCAGATGCAGTATTTGAAGCTGCTGGCTTTTTTTTTTTTTTTTTTTTTTTTAGGCGGACCTCCACTTTAAAGTGTTTGTTGACGACCAAAAAAAAACATAAAACATATTCTGGTCCCTTAAAGCAGATTACACAGCACAGTGCTTGTGCTATGTATTCTGCCCCCCTTTAAACTGTTAAAAAAAAAAAATACCACTTCCTGTATGCCCTCTCAAATCAGACCACGTTAACCAGGGCTGCTCCGCCCTGATCACTGTGGTCAAAGTGCCTCCCACTGTGATCGGCTGCTGTCCCCTCAGCTCTCCTCTCTCCTCCTCCTTCCTCTCTGTCTGTTTTCGCTCCCGCTAAGCCCCGCCCCACCCGCTATTATTTAAAAAAAAAATCCTCCATTAGAGGCCGGTATAGCACACTCTGAAGCATTTTTTTAAAACAAGTGTTGTGAATACCAATTATTAGCAGTCTTCAGGCCGGGCATGCGACTCACAACCGTTTTACAGCTACGAGATGGGGATTCTGCGGAGGAGGCAAGTGGTCACGTGATCTCGCCGGCTGACGTCAGAGGGAGATCACGGCCCCTCCCGCAGAAGCCACCCATCAGAGCTGGAAAGTGGCCGGAAGTTACGTGACCGGCCAGAAGACCGCTTAAAAAAACGGTATTTACAATACTCTAAAAAAAATGCTTTACATAAATGTGCCATGCCAGCCTAATAGAGGGGATGGCATAGACTTTTACAAATGGGTTTACTAACCCTTTAATGTATTTCTTGCAATAAGGTAAAAAATGTTTAGGGATCGATTTTGCCCCCCCTTTAGGATCCAGCGCTGTGCACATCTGCATCTCTTCTCGCCCCTCGCTTGCTTTGCCATTGGCTCCCGCTTGGGTTAATCAAAGCCAGTGACAAGGGAGCAGGGAACAGGCCGAGTCCCGCTGTCTGTCAATGGATGCAGCAGAACCAGCGGGTGACCCGAGAACAAAACCAAAACATAACATCCTTTACAAACACTTTAAATAATAAATAAAAAACAAAATAAAAAGAAATGCTACTAGTTATATATACACATTTATTTCTAAGAAATTAGATCTTTCTTTGCGCATAAATACAAATAAATAAAAAAAGCATTTTAACCTACCCTAATAAAATTGTGCAGTGAAGGGCAGGCCTGCCCAGCTGCCATGGTTGCTATTATGGCATTCTCTTTGTTTGCACTATTTTTTTTATATTAAGGAGATAATTAAGCATGGCAGAATGAACTCCAGGGTGGCAAAAGCAGATATAGGAATGGAGAGTGTTAGGCGACACAATGCTCGATAGACAAAAGCAACAGACCTGTGCATCATTTACAGTAACTGAGATTTTAAGTGTGGGCAAGTGTGCTCCTGAAGAGCACACACTGCTTCAACAAGTTAGGAAAAAAAGAAAACAAAAAAAGGAAAAAAAAAACAAAAACAAAAAAAAATAGCCATTGCTTCCTTTTCTATGGAGAAATGGAAGCAGGTCTCTTAAAGCTAAAAAGCAGAACCCCATCAACTAAATCAGGAAGACCACATCAGGATGCTGGAAATGTGTGTAAAAATGGGCAGATGTCCAACCACCTGGACTTCTCAGTGAGACATCTGCCTATCTATGGCTTGCATACAATGAGCAGGTCTTGCTACTTGAATACAAAAAAAATAAAAATAAAACTCATCAGTGGGTGATATTGCCCACAACCACAGTATTCATTTTTAGTGGTCAGATCTTTTAACAACCATTCTATAAAATTAAATGTCCTGATGTATTTTTTTTACAAAAATAGGGGTAAAAACTGTACAAGGTGAGGATGAACTGAGAAACAAAAATTAGAGGCAAAAATGATCAGACGGGTTTTCTGAAAAAGTGTCCCTATTGATTTGTCTCCAGACAAGCCCCAACTGGCTGTCTCATTTGGTGCCTCATAGACATTGGGTTACAACCCAAATTTGGTAAAATCAAGATCTCATTTAATGTCTTGTATCCATAGACATTTGTCTATGGACACAAGGATCTAAATATATTAAATGGCATCACTGGATTCAAGAAATTCAGACAATTCTCAGTGTTTTAGTATTAAAGTGTTACTAAACCCAGGAGCCCGCATTCAGTAGATCTGGTCTCCCACAGAGCATGGAAATGCAATAGTTAAACACCTTTTCTCATCAGCAGAATATAGCAGTCGTGTGACTTCTATCAGTGGCTTGTTAAAGTTTGTAGGAGTTTTCATATTGCACTGAGCTGTCCTATTAGGATGCAGGATCCCTGACCCTCTATATAGACAGTGCTGATCACATGCACTCTCCCAAGAAGAAAAGAAAAAAACACACCTCTAGTAATATACACCAAACTGAGCATGTGCAGCCTGACTCTAGTAACTCTGTCCTATCCGGACATGTTTTGGGGCAATGCAAGAAGAGGAGAATCTGTGCATACAGGATCAAAACAGGTTCCACAATGAGTGAGTATAACAAGCATGCTTTACTACATATACACACACCGATTTTACGGTTGTGGGTTTAGTAACACTTTAAGGTGCAGAACCCATTTGCAATATAGTATCAAATTTAATGTTTCCATGTTCACATTTTATCCTAAAAAAATAAAAATAAAACTACATAAAGCCAAAAAAACAAACAAAGAAAAGGCTACATATTTTACCCATGAAATTGTTATTATAGGACATTCATAAGGAGGGAATTGGATTTGTTTTCTGTAAATAAAACAGGCAGGCATAAACAAGAACTGAATTAGCTTGTATTTTAAATGAAGATGAGGTCTTTCTGAAGGAGCAGCCGATATGGCATTAAACGTGACAAGAGCAAGACGGAGACAGACACTGAGCCTCTGGCCTCTTGCAGCTGGGATGTAATTAAGGCCTGAAAGAGGTAATCCTAAGAAAGGGACAATCACAGGAGGGGGGCAGGGTAAAGTGATACAATAATTTAAGAAGTAGCTCTTCAAACTAAAGGCAAGGCACACCCCTGTTACAATGCCTTCTTCTTTTGCCAAAGTAAAATTTGGATTAAATACATCCAATGAAGTAGGTGACCCCCAGCTGACCACTATCAGCCCTGAGCAGGACCACCATCTTTTGACGGGGTCAGCAGGCAACACTATTACACTGGACTGCTGTCTGTATAAGGAAAGTGTATTGACTGATGCATGCTATCCTGTCAATATATATGAAAAAACGCAATTCATTTATTAAAAAATATTTCTCTTTCCGATTATGCCCTTTAATGCACGTGTGACAGGATCAACGTGACATATTTAATCCTGTATTTTAATAAAAAATCAATAAGGACTACATATGCACATGCATTGAATAGAAAAAAAATGATTTTAGAACGTGTTTAATGGAGATTTAAAGATTATTTTCCAGGTAAAAGGGTTGACGTTCACAGATATTAGTAGGCACTCTATAGGCAAGAGAAAGGCAGACATACTACCTATATAAAAAGGCAATAAAGGGTCATATACTGTACTGCTAAGTGATCAAATACAAGAAAACGGTCTTAATATTTTTTTTTATACAAACACACACACACACACACCATCAGAAAGGCCAAGGAGGAAATTAGTTAATTAGAGAATATCGTTAATAACCAGGTCCTGTCATCCCAATATGTCATGTGACCACAACTTTCAGCAATCAGCACCCATTAAGTATTAATATGGTTGCAGTCATTGGACTGGACTTTAACCTCCTCACCCTGAAGAGCATCTTTTAGTGCAGGGCACACACATGATCTGGGGGGGTGTTATCGCTTGTTTTGAATACGGAATTCCTTTCATATATGGGAGACACCCATTTGAAAACCTTCATATACAAAAAGATCTCAACCGCCCTGTAAACATAAAACCTTCTCAGTGTACACAAGGTTATAATACAGCGTTCAGAATCTCTTCATGATGTAGTGAAATAAACCAGGGTCCTTCAAAACATTCATGCCAATTGCTGCTCACAATAGCAATTTACTTAAAATGCAAACTATTTACCGGGCAGCTAGAGACCTGTTGAGTAAAAATTCTAAACAGAGTGAGTCAGAAAAACCCCCTACCAAAAAGTACTAGGCTCTCCTATCATATTACTAGACCCCTAAAAAGATTCCAAATGTTTATACACACACACACACACACACACACACGACAATTTGCAGAGAATTCCGCTTTAAAGCGGAGGTCTGGTAAAAAAAAAAAAATTAAAAAAAAAAAGTCAGCAGCTGCCAACACTGTATCTGCTGACTTTTAATAAGGACACTTACCTGTCCTTGTCAGCGATGTCGCCCCCCGCTGAGGCCGATCCTCGATGCTGGCAGCTCCAGGCGCCATCCACAGTAAGGGAAACAGGCAGTGAAGCCGTGCGGCTTCACTGCCCGTTTCCTACTGCGCATGCGCGAGCAGCGCGGCGCTTTGTGAATGGGCCGGCTGCTTTCTAGGATACACACAGTTCCCAGAATGCAGCGTGCCCCATTCACAAGAAGAAACCGAGTGTAGGAGGAGGAAGAGAATCCCACCGCGGAGGATGAAGAGGCAGATTTGGGACTTCCGCATAGCAACAGCTATTTCGGGTACGTAAAAAATCTATATATATTTTTTTCATTTTTTTTTTTAGATTTTTGGAGGAACATTTTTTTTCAGGGTGGAACTCCGCTTTAAGTTGAACACAATTAGGTGGATTCAGAAAGAGTTAGGCCGGCGTATCAGTAGATACGCCGACCTAACTCTGAATCTGCGCCGTCCTAAGTTTAAGTGTATTCTCAAACTGAGATACACTTAAACCTAGCTAAGATATGACTGCCTGCGCCGTCGTATCGTAGGGTGCAATATTTAGGCTGGCCGCTAGGTGGCGCTTCCGTTGAGTTCCGCGTAGAATATGTAAATCACTAGATACGCCTATTCACGAGCCTACGTGCGCCCGTCGCAGTAAAGATACGCCATTTACGTAAGGCGTTTTCAGGCGTAAAGTTATTCCATCAAATAGCTGGACTAGTCAATGTTAAGTATGGCCGTCGTTCCCCCGTCGAAATTTGAAAATTTTACGTCGTTTGCGTAAGTCGTCCGTGAATAGGGCTGGACGTAATTTACGTTCACGTCGAAACCAATGCGTCCTTGCGGTGTACTTTGGCGCAATGCACACTGGGATATGTACACGGACGGCGCATGCGCCGTTCGTAAAAAAACGTCAATCACGTCAGGTCACCCCCCATTAACATAAAACACACCCCTCATCCTAATTTGAATTAGGCGCGCTTACGCCGGCCCTATTTAGGCTACGCCACCGTAAGTTAGGAGGCAAGTACTTTGTGAATACAGTACTTGCCTCTCTGACTTAAGGCGGCGTAGCGTAAATACGATACGCCGCCTTAAAGTTGCGCGCCCCTACCTGAATCTAGCTAAATGCCTTTAAAATTGGCAAATGCCTGCCTAAAGTGAAACCAAAACTTGATCACCATTATCTATTTTTAATCCTAAGGGCCCTTTCACACAGGGCGGATTGGTAATGACCCGCCTCCGTGTGTCCGTAAGCTCATCAGGGGATCGCTCCGTAGATCCCCGCTGAGCCGTCGGATGACAGGGCGGTCTCCACACACTGTGCAGGGACCGCCCTGTCTTTTCTCCACTCTCCCCCATGGGGGGGTAATCGGATGAACACGGACCGTGTGTCCACCCAAAGTGGCTCTAAAGCTGAGCCTTTTTTTTTTATCTTAATGCATTTCCTGCATCATGATAAAAAAGGTTTTACAGCTTGCTCCCTCACTGCCCTACTTACCTCAACCGATCAAGCGCTGTGTCCGGCTGCATCTCTTTTCTCCCCTCTCCCTCTACTCACAGGGACTGCGGCAGCAGTGGGAGCCATTGGCCGGGGGCCAAACCGAGGGGCATTGGGTTAATGGATGCACACAGCCCGGGTCAGGATCGAGCTTGAACATCTGCCTCCACAGCAGGTGGTTTGCTATGAGGGGCAGACACAGGAGTAGCAAAGAGCGCTGGTGGGGGACCCCAACAAAGGAAGTTTGGGGGCCACACGGCAATACCATTGCACAGAGCCGGCAAGTATAAGATTTTTTTATTATTATTAAAATAAACACACCTTTAGAAACTCTTAAAGCAATGTCTGAAAAAACTAGTCTAGTAAAATGTCAGATAGGGGATGAGAAAGAACACAGATGCTACAGCAGAAAGAAAATTTTAGACAATCACAAAAATTAACCAGTGTTTAAAACAAAGATCCAGCAGTTTATAAACTTTAGTTTATGTTTGCACTACTTTTTCTTGAGAGCACACCGGATGTTTTGTCATCTTTCCTCCTGGCAGCAGTATTTTGGCAGAAAAAACGCTCAACGTTTGTAAACGCGTATAACATGTGAAGCGTTTGGCGTTACATTGTTTCATTGGCCAGACATGTGTCCACTCTCCTCCCATTCGAGTTTTTGACCCGGAAGTGACATGTGACGTCACTTCCGGGTACTCATTGACAGTTTCCCCAGCCATCAAGGCCAGGAAAGAATGTAATGCAGAGAGACATGTATTGCATTACATTCAATGGAACACAGGGGAGACATGCAGGGTCTTTTAGACATCATATTTTGTCCCCTACGCAATGAGGAAAAAAAAAAAAAAAGTTGAAAAATATTAAAAAAAAAAAAAAAAAAAACACTTTTTTTTTTTTTTTATTGTAAAAAATTAGTTACGCCCAAGCACATAAAATCCCACAAACCCAAAAAATTTAGGTTTCCCACCCCCACATATACAAATATGAACGTATGCATCAGGGTGCCTACACCTAAAAAAGTTGATTGCGATACACATTTTACATATCACCACGCACGCCGGAATGGGTGCAATAATAATAGCACCAGACCTCATTTGTAACGCTAAACTGATAACTTATGGGGAGCTTTTAAAGTGTCGGGGTACTGACATGTTGGGTATCCATTTACTCAGTGGAACCTCATCTTTTATATTTTACCAAAAATTTGCAAATTTATTGCATTTTTTTTGCCCCCTAAAATTAATGTTTAATGCATTTTTTTTTTTTTACTGAATTTTGTGGCAGTATCTTGTGACTAAAAAAATTGGAACTACCACTATTTTTTTCTGTAGCGTGTCCGCTTTCAGAAAATATATAATATTTGGGGGTTTTATGTAATCTTTAGGCCTAAAATGCTTTTTTTAAACGTGTGTAGAAAACGGCTCTGGCTGTGAAAGGGTTAAAAGAATAAGTTCACCTTAGGGAAAGTGTTACATGTTCCACCCATAAGATTTTTTAGTTAAAAAAAAAAAACCTGACTCCTAACTTTTTTAGCTGGTTCCTAGATTCATGCAAATTTCTCAAGCCCTGCATTAAGAATATTAAATTATTATTTAAAGCATGAAGGATTTTTTGCAACCAGTTATACTTTCGAGAAAAGTACAGATGTCAAAACTATTAGTGATAACATGACCCATGCCATACTGAACCTAATATTTTTAACAAAAAGGGTAACATACCGGAAAAAAAAAACCCCGGTCCAGTGAATCTCTATAGATGCATGAAACCACACCGTGCTGGTGAGATGAATGGGTTAAGGAAAAAGAAAAAAGTTGGAAGCGAATAAATAAATACAGTACACCCATCAGGAACGCTGCCAGTTTGCCAACACAAGCCTGTTTTGCTTTCACTGCGTGGATGACCTGGAGCGGAGGAAATGCTTTTCTAGGAATTTCTGACACTCGTTACCATTCACGCTATGTAAGCTGGCATCTGCCCATGTAACCCAAGAGCAAAGGCAGAGAACACAGACAATGGATCTCGTGCCGAATAGGCAGCTGTCTGCCCAGTGTCTGGGGGACCCTTTGGACAGACCAGGACTTCACTTTAAGCAGGACGCTGACAATCTTTCATCATCTCTGCTACATATTTAAAATGCAAAGTATACACATTTAGAATATCGTTAGTCTATTACAGCTAGGAATAGATTTCAAATTCATTACCGTACGCAAGATGAAATGACCCAATTCACATCACAGGCAGTTCAAATATGAGGATCTAAAAACAAAGAGATTAAAGCACTTTTATACCTCCACACCTAAAAACTCCAAGTTTAAAAGGCTCTTCTTTTTCCTCCATATGTTTTTTTTCCAGGGAAAGGGAGTCTATGCATCTAAAACAACTGTATGTGTCCTTTAAATATGCTACCATTTATTTCTATGAAGGATACAAGCAGATCCATTTTTTGTTTTTTAAATTTAGGTAAACCTTTTTTTTCTTAATCAGCACAAGGGATTGTACCTATTTAATCCAAAGTGTCCCTTGTGTTGGTGCAGGCTGACGTAGTTAAAATCCTCTGTCCTGTGACCCCTTCCCATATCCCACAGCCGTATACTTCCAGTGCTGCTGGGGTTCATTTCAGGCCTGGACCTGCCACAGGCACTCGGAGTGAGGACTATGCCTGCCTTTTTACTCCATTTAGCTGTACTGTAGTTTCTGCAGGTGAACCTTTAATTCATCTGCTCATCCTCCACTTTTTATTCATGGACACTATAGTGCAGATTCTATTAAAGGAATAATGGCGGAAAGGGCGGGCATAGTAAGGCAACCTTGGGAGCGCGCCAGCTGTTGCAGAACTACAAGTCCCATCATGCCTCTGGGAGTAAATTGTAACTGCCATCCTTGCAATGCCTCATGGAAATGTAGTTCCACAATAGCTGGAGGGCCCCAGGTTGCCTACCCCTGAACTAAGGGCGTATTGGAGAGGGACAGAGGATTTTAACTAAGGGAACATCAGCACAAGGGACGTTTTGGATTAAATGAAAGTTGTCTCTTGTGCGGATATTTTTTTGTTTTTAATTCCACCTAAACTCAGGCCTTAACACTCAATAGAAAAAAAAATCATATGTAAACACTGTACCATTGTAACCATCCATTAGAGCTGCACGATTCTGGTTAAAATGAGAATCACATTTTTTTTGCTTGGAATAAAGATCACGATTCTCACGGCGCCAAAATCATCTTCCACATTAAAAGAAATTGGGCTAACTTTGCGTTTTTTTTTAATTCATTAACTACTTACGGACCACCCGCCGGCGGTATATGTCTGCTGTTTGACGCTGTATACCATTCTTATGGCAGCAGATAACTTTTTAAATAGCAACTGGTCCGCTTTCAGATAAAAGTGGTCCCTGCGGCGCAAGATCACTCATCAGCGGCGGGAGAGGTGCCCCCTCCTGCCGCTCCCCGGTGGTCTCCGCCGCTTACTGGAGCCGTCGGTAGTGGTAGAGACGAATGGGTCTTTTCCCCTCTGAGGCATGGAGTCGAATGAGGGAAAGATGGCCCCCACTCGGCTCCATACAATTGGATGATGGAAGGAACGACAAACATCACTTCCGCCCAATGCTTTTTTATTGCTTTTAAGTGTAAATGTGAGATCTGAGGTATTTTTGACCCCAGATCTCACATTAAAGAGGTCCTGTCATGTTTTTTTATTTTGTTTACATTTACAGTGACCCAAAAGAATATTTTTAACCACTTAAGGACCGCCTAACGCCGATATACGTTGGCAGAATGGCACAGGCACGTACATGTACGTCGCCTTTAAGAGCCCAGCCGTGGGTCGTGTACGTGACCTGGTTCGAAGCTCCGTGGCCGCGGGACCCGATGTCCGCCGGTGTCCCACGATCGGTCACAGGAGCTGAAGAACGGGGAGAGGTGTGTGTAAACTCACCTTCCCCGTTCTTCACAGTGGCAGTGTCATTGATTGTCTGTTCCCTGATATAGGGAAAGACGATCAATGACGTCACATGTCCAGCCTCGCCCCCCTACAGTTAGAAACACATATGAGGTCACACTTAACCCCTACAGTGCCCCCTAGTGGTTAACTCCTAAACTGCAATTGTCATTTTCACAGTAATTAATGCCTTTTTATAGCACTTTTTGCTGTGAAAATGACAATAGTCCCAAAAATGTGTCAAAATTGTCCGATGTGTCCAGACATGGCCAGAAATGCTAGGGGGTGTTTTCTATAGTAATTTCTTAGAAAAATAAAGCATGACGACCTGGATGGATGGATGGATGGGCGAGTTTGCTTTGAATATTAAAAATGTATTAAATAGCATTTTTAGTTTGTGGTGCTCCGATGCATTGCAGTTCTGCTTTAAAGAGGAACATACATGTACTATGTATTAAGTGTTTGTTCACATTTCTTTAGAATTAAAAATTAAAATAAAAAGAATCCTAGGTTTGAGCTACAATGAATAAGTAATTTTTTGTGTTCCAATAAAATCTCTATTCAGTCATTCTAATGAGTGGTTCAGAGACAGGCCTGGGTTATTACCTCATAGGGATACTCCAGGGTGTACAAAGTAGCTTCTTCCTTTGATTTTCCTGGCTCTGGATTGCAGCCAGCCCCACTAGTAAAGGCCCTGCAGTTTGGAATGCTTTCAGTGCATTTATTCCACACAGGCTGATTCATGCTTTACAAACCTGACCTACATGTTAAAGTCACACAGATATGCAGCACAGGACAGCCATCTCTTTACAGATGGTGCACGCACGGAGTCCTGAATGCCACGTGAAGGAAGGGGAATTAACCTACAAAGAGCATTTCTTAACATAAAAACACTGAGCTTCTCTTTCAGCAGTAAAAGGGCTCTATGGCAAGAGGGTCATAAATAGGCCTCACTATTTGGTTCCATTTAACTGAGAAGCTACAACCTCAATGACTTTTCTCTTTCATAAAAACTTGACATTTTACAGATCTCTCAAGTTAAGACACTGGAATTTTGGGGGTGACCAAGTGATATAAGGATGGAGAGTTTCTGCTTTGAACTATAAACTGAAGTGACTGACATTTTATTACTTGTTATTATACAGGATTTATATAGCACCAACAGTTTGAGCAGAACTTTACAATGTTATTTATTTATTTATTTATTAAAATTCTTAAAAGTACAAAAAAAGTACAAAAACGCAGTCAGTTACCCGTAGGCCTCGATGCGCCGAGAACAACAATACAGCAACAACCAAAAAAACGCACACAGGCAGCGGAACAGATCAAATTTAAAATGGTGGCAGATCAAAGAACTATAAAAACCTATGTAATTCCATAGGCTAGACTGAAAAGCTCAGTTTTTAAAAGCTTCCTGAACTTAAAAAGATCATTCTCAAGCCTTAATTTTAGAGGCAGGGAGTTCCAAAACTGTGCTCCCTGGACCGCACTCGTCCTCCCTCCGCATTTTTTCTTACGAAATTTAGGAATCACCAAAGTTTCCAAATTAGCCGACCTTAAGGTACGGTTGGGCACATACTTGGTGAATTTTTCCTGCAGGTACACTGGCCCCTTGCCATGGGTAGCCCTGTGCACCATGCATCCAGTCTTAAACAGAACCCGTTCCTTCACGGGTAGCCAATGCAGGGCTCTCAGCGATGGCGTGATGTGGTCACGACAACCAACACCCGTGAGTAGCCTCGCAGCGGCATTCTGAATAAGCTGTAATTTGTGCATGATGTTATTAGGTAAACCCAGGTACAAAGCATTACAATAATCTAATCGACTTCCAATAATGGCATTGACCATGGAGATCTTATGCGATTCTTCAATGAAGCGAAAAGTCGACCTCAGGAGTTTCAAGTGGAAGTGACAAGAACTCACCACCTGGTTTACCTGTGGTCGTAGCGTCAATCTCTCGTCCAAGATGATTCCCAAATCCCTGACCTGGGTGACTGGCACTGGGACCGATGAAAACGAGTCCGGCCAGGTAGGGAAACCGCCCGACCATGGCTGATTGCATAAAACCATGCACTCAGTCTTGGAGCCATTGAGCATAAGATAATTGGCCCCCATCCAGGCTTGAATTTCCTCCAGGCAGGTGGCCAGAGTTATCTGTGCCCCCCCATCCCTGGGCAGAGGAATGTAGAACTGGGTGTCGTCAGCGTAGACATGAAAAGATAGGTTGTGGCGGCGGATGATATATAGCAGAGGCCTCAGATAGATGTTGAACAGGAACGGCGATAACGCCGACCCTTGAGGGACTCCACAGAACAGGGGACTATCAGAAGAGCAGTGCAGTCCCAGCCTTACTCTCTGAACCCTGTCCAGCAGAAATGAGGTCATCCATGCCAATGCTATACCATCAATGCCTGCCACAGTCCCTAATCGATCAAGCAGTCTAGAATGATCGATGGTATCGAATGCTGCCGACAGATCCAGCAATACCAAGGCCGAAGCCTCATTTCTGTCCAGGGCCCAGAGTAGATCATCCTGGACTTTGGTCAAGGCGGTTTCAGGACCTCTTCCTGGTCGGAATCCAGATTGAAAATCATCGAGAATGGAATTGGACTCGAGATGGGGCTGAATTTGCCACACTGCGGCTCGTTCCATGATTTTTGCCAGAAAAGGTAGAGTTGAAATGGGACGATTATTGCTCAACACGGAGCGTGCCAGGTTAGCTTTCTTCAGCAGGGGAATAATCACCGCCCGCTTCAGAATACCAGGCACTGTTCCAGTGGAGAAGGAAGTATTTACAATGTCGGCAATAAAGGGGGCCAGATAGTACAGTTACAATACGAATACAGGAGCAATCAAAGGGCCCTACTCGTTAGAGCTTACGATCAAAGAGCATCATTTTTAAATGACACAGAAAAAGTGGGAGAAAGATTGGATCTGAAGAACTATGCCAGTGATGTGAAACCTTATTATTGGCATCCTGTGGGGGTTGATCCAATAAAACTGGGAGCGTTCAGAATCTGGTGCAGCTGTGCCGGGTATCCAATCAGCTTCCAACTTGAGCTTGTTCAATTAAGCTTTGACAAAAAAAAAAAAAAAAACTGGAAGCCAATTGGTTTCTATGCCCAGCTGCGCCAGATTTTGCACTCTCCAGTTTTAGTAAAATCAACCCCATTGTGTACAAGCATACAACGCAGCTTTTGGACTGTACCATCAAACATCATAGAGGAACATTCTGTCCTTTCAACAACGGAACCTATCCAGAATCCAAGCCCCGTGGGCATGTTCAGGAGAGAGCTCTAAAGGATGCTGGACACACTTATCACAGAAAGTGTTTCCGTTGGTTGATGCATTATTGGAATAAAGAAAAAAGCCCCCGAGTAATGGAGAAGCTTTCAGGGAGATGGAGAATGGCTCTTGATCTGTAATGCAGGAGGGGTGAGAGGCCAGAGAGAAATGAGCTTATGTATTATTCACAGTGCACCCAGAGAATAACCAGGCCAGGAGTCAGTAACATGGCAAACGAAGCCATGCACAAGGCAGATGCAAAATTTTGCACAGGACTTACAATTAGCTACGAAAACATGCACATATCAGCATTCTCTAGAACCTTTTACATTTCTACCATCATCATAACTTAGTCCTGGGACATATATTCTACCTGGAGTCCATATTGTCCACCAGTCAGAATTACAGGCTAACAATCAGCATCTTAAATGTGTTGCCTCTGAGGTCACAAGCCTATTATAGAAAATAGGTACACTAAGATGTTCAACTCAGCAGGTTCATCCAGTATTTCCACCTTTCCACGCTCCACGTATTTTGGATGTAGAGCTAGCTGATCATCATTGTTGTACAGGAAAGAACAGGAACCGCCCTTATTTTTCTTGAATGGGTGGGGGGCATAATGCATTTTCTTGCAGATGTATTATTACTCATGCTTTTATTGCTTTGTCATCGTTAAAGCTAAAATCCCCTTCAGTAGGAGAGTTGGGGCACATCAGCTTATCTATATACTGAAAGAAAAAAATAAAAAAACCTATATAAAAATTAATAATTATCCCATTGGCAATTCTAGAGAGGTTCTTTATACCTTGGTAAAGACCATGTCAAGATAAAATGTTTGCAGTTATTTTCACAGGATCAATGCTAAACAACTGTATATGCACCAGTGTGTGAATACGGAGATTAAAAAAAAAAAAAAAAAAAAAAAGGGAGAAGAAGGGGGGACGAACCAATGATCCCATAAAATATAAACTAAAACACTAATCATTGTTGGGAGATTTTCCAGCATGTTGGAACATCTCTACAAAATTTGTATGAAGAAGGGAATTGTGTGTTCCCTTGTACAGAAGTCAAATCATTTACTTCAAGGTCAGGTGTAAAGTCACAACAGTACTGTGCTTTATCAATAGGATGGGCAGTTCTTCAAATAGCAGGAAAAATCTGCCCACTATGGTCAGCCACCATCAGATCCATAATCTGCAACAATCCAGACCCAAACTGTACTGATCAACAGTCAAGATGTGACTATTTCATATGGAACCCAAGAAATGTGTTCATACAGAACATACATGCAAAATAGTTAATTGGGTTGGTTCTAGTGTAGGGGTCTCCAAACAAGAGGCCAGTTTACTGTCGTTCAGACTTTAGGGGGGCTGGTCTTTGGCCAGTGAGAGTAGAAAACGTCCTGTCAGTGCAAGCAAACAATCCCAAATCTTTAGCACAAGGAACAGTGCCCCATATCATTGGCGTCAGCGGGAGGAACAGTGCCCCATATCATTGGAGGCGGCAGGAGGAACAGTGCCCCATATCATTGGAGGCGGCAGGAGGAACAGTGCCCCAATGATGTCAGTGGCCTGGAAGGGGACCCGTCACTGTTATCAGTGGGTGGAATAGTCCTTCGCTGTTGATGTCAGTGGAAAGAATTATGCCCTCATTGTTGGAGTCAGTAGGAGGAATAGTGCCCCAAAAGACAGATAAAGGCAAGCCAAGGGCCACATCTGACCCCCCCCCCCCCCCGGACACAGTTTGAAGACCACCGGTCTAGTGCAATTCTAATATTTTGTGTGTAATTGGGTGAAACAGTCAAGCCTTCAGAAGGATATGAAGCTACCGTAAATACAATTACAAGTTTTAAAACAGAAGCGATTCAGTTCGCATGCGCCGCGCTTTATAAGTTTTTCATTCATTCATTCATTCATATCAGTAATCAATATAAGTGCCCTATATTACTTTTAGTTTGTTGCAAAAATAGGTGCAAACAGTAAGAGCTGTCACAAGACTTGCCTGCAATGAGTCCTACACAGAGCAGCGAGGGAGATTACCCAAGCTAGTGGTTTGTTGGGACCAGTTCCAGCAGCAGTCACACCTCACTCTTACTGAAGAACAGGTAGGGCAACCATGAGGCCTTTTATCTGTGCGGTGTCTGCATTTACCTTGGCCATGGATCAAACCCCTAGGCTTCATTGTTCTACAAGTTATTACTAAGCAGACTTTTCAGGAATTGCTCGTAATAACCGTTAACCCATGCTGGAACCAGCAAAAAAAAAGGAAATAAATGCAAATAGGTCTGAAACCGAGACTATGGGGAAAGATTATGTGGAGGGCAGAAGGACATGGGGGCAAAAATGAGTCACAGATGTCGAAGTGCCACTTGCAGCTGAAAACAACACAGTTGCTTATAGAGAAGTAAGCATACATTCTGCTGGAGAAAATTGCTGAAAGACCAAAACCAGCACTGATTAGCTTGTTGGGTTTAAAATAAGATCCCATTGTGCAATAACCACAGAGTTATATTAATAAATTACATTGCAAGACATGGTTTGCATTTTTCACTACAACATGCTTCCTTTAAAACTTGGTGAATTATGTGTAACTAATCTGTGGTTCAAATCTTAAGTAATTAGGAATGAAAAACACGCTGCCCTGTGTACTCAAAGCTTCAGACCAGTGCTTGTACACACACACCGAGGGAAAAAAACAGAATGGGCTATGAATAACCAGTTTTAATCGTACAGAGAGCACTTCAGCCAAGACTGTCCACAAGGGAGGGAGGGATAAGGAAATATTTACAATTACTTTAATATTTATTTATCTATCATCACCTTTAGTATTGCTTTACTGATGCATATACAGTAAACACTTAAGAATACATGATATAAAAAAGAAAAAAGTATGACGGTCTTGCTCTATATACTATTCTTTTGATTCATAAGTACCCCCACACTACAGCTGAAAGTACTGTAAATGTGTTACGAAATAATTATCTCTAGCCTCTTATAATACACTTTTATTTATTTTTTTATTTTTTTTTTAACTCAAACACCTCCAAATTAGGGACAATAGAAAACTCCCCTGATCTTTTTTTTTTGCTACAACCAAGACCAGTCTCATTTGATTCTGAAGATATTCATTCATCTCGTAAACCTATGAAGCTCCAGGGGTAAAGCAGGCAGCGAAGGGGGGGGGGGGGATGTTTGCTGATGATCATGTGACTGCATGTCAGATGCAGCAAGGGACCTACCTCTGCATAATAAAAGGGCAGTTTGTGCTGACCCATTGGGGTCAAACTGATTTAAATAATTAAACCTGGAACTGTCAGCCACCCCCTGTAAATAATAGCCCTGAAGACATCAGGATCAGATTGCTAGTGAAAAGCTGGCCACTTATAGGGTTGCAATTTATCTCCCTTTTCCCTTCTCCTTTGTGCTGAGAGGCATCAGGAAATGTGCCATCCAAGAGGTCTCCACAACCACTCAGCACAGCAACATTTTGCATAACAAGATAAACAATACCGAGTGACTCAGGGAAAAAAATAAGAAAAATAAAGCAAAAAATAAATAAAAAATGATTGATGGTCTCTTACTGATCACTAGGGTAAATATTATACCTTACTTGGGAGATACTTACTAGGAAGTTAGCCAACCAATGCCAATTCAACTTTGTGATACTTTATAATTAGAAGCCAAACAAAGAGAAGGGAGGAGGGGGTGCAGTAATTACACAGATGGTGAGAGGCACGCTTCCCAATCTTAACCCTATGCTACCACTAAGCGGGTTAAACAAAGGCACGAGCACAGGGTATTGCAGCACCAACCTAGGTGTTTTATTTACTTTTTAGAGAAAACCTTTATTTGGATATATGCATTTATCAGGCAAACAAACACCAAGGATCTGTCCTATCATATCAAATAGATCAATGCTTGCTGCACAATGCCAGTCTGTTTTGTTCAATAAATCATCCCCAAGACATGGGAGTACCAATCTTTTACATGATTTGATAAAACGCTACAAACGCGTTTTTTTTTTTTGTAACATTTTAACATCAAATCATGTAAAAGATTGGTACTCCCATGTCTTGGGGATGATTTATTGAACAAAACAGCAAGCATTGGTCTATTTGATATGATAGGACAGATCCTTGGTGTTAAAGATTTGTTTGCCTGATAAATACATATGAGAGAGAGATAAGGACCCCATACACACACTATTCGATTTTCTGCAGATTTTTGTCTTCAGATTTACTAAAACCATATAAAAAGAGGTCAAAACCTTAAAGCGGAGTTCCACCCAAAAATGTAACTTCTGCTTTTTGGAATTCCCCCCCCCCCCCCCGATGTCAGGTATTTTGCTCCTGGCATAGATAGCCGCAGTATCCGCTTTAAGAATTTGTATGCAATCAGGCTTGGTTTTGGTAAATCTGAAAACAAAAATCTGCAGAAAATCTAATAGTGTGTATGGGGGTCTTAGGATAATTCCAAGAGCCCATGCACGCTGGGCTTAAAAAAAAAAAAAAAGTGCACGGACACAGAATAATAGTCCCCATAAACTAGATGAAAAATCTTTCGAAAACCTGTTTGGACCATTTGTTAATTTTTCATACAGTTAACGGGCACAAATATAAAAAAAGAAAAAGAAGAAAGGAACCGTTTGGAAAACTTCTGCGGGACGAACAATAAATTAAAAAAGGTTAATGTGTTTCCCGCCTGTTAAAAATGTAACTCTTCGCACTAACCATATGTTTCCATTGAACAATATATTGTTCGAAATTCAGTCATTACATGATGGCACTATCATTTGCTCTAACAGTTTCATTATTCGACAACAAGTTTGAACGATTTGTCATATAGTGTATGGCTAACATAACATTAGCTGCTTCTACAGGCAAAAGTATTTTTTTAAGCCAGTGTGCATGAACCCAATAGGTAGTGAGTGTTCCATTTGGCAAATGTTTTCCTCTTCAGTTACTAGATCGTCCCTACAGAATTTGTGCCACAGCTTCCACATACTGGTACATGACAGGACAGGCTTACGGCTCCCATGCTTCTTTGATCATGTTTGTCAAAAGGTACATTGGACTTGCTCTACCATGATGCAGACAGAGCAGAAAAAGAAAAATGCCACCCGGGCTGTAATTTCAAACAGGCTTCTTGCCTAGAAGCAGAGCCAGGGGCACGAGGAGGGGAAAGAGCAAAGACGCCTCTGTGCATGTTGCATTCCAGGTGTGCTGCTAAGCCAGTCACATCCACCACCATTTCAGATACACTCCAAATTATTACTCCCCGAGTATTTTCTTCTGAAGCATATAGCCTTCAATATTCAGCTAGGGCACCCTTAGCCGAGAAGCGAAAAGCGGCAACAACCTTTTTGAAACACTATTTAAAACAGGAAAATGTAGGTACTAAGAAAACTCTATAGGATCTCTCTGTCATTGAACAAAATGCTTATATACATAATGTATGCATGTTGTACCCTCAGTTATATAGATCTAAAGCTCAGCCATACTCAACCAGGGTTGCTTGAGATGAGTCCTGTATAGTTCCAGGACCGATGCCACTTGACAAAGCCAGCAGGATGACACCAATCACTTTTTTAGCGGTCAGTAAGGGTGGCATTCTCACTTTAGCTCAATCAGCCCTTGCAGCCAATCAGCTGCAGTGCTGATCAGTGTATTCTGGCAGCAGTCAAGTCCCACTGCCAGAATACAACAGCACAGCGGCAGGGATTCCCCCATCCACCTTGATTGTGTGGATAGGGAAATCTATTCGTTTTTGTTTTGGTTCAGCTGATCGACTGATTAAAAAAAAAAAAGTTGCAGTACAAAAACCATCTATGGTCAGCTTAAGAGTTGCAATCTTTCTACATGCTACCAGGCTAATGGGCATATTTGCAGTTGAGCCCCATTGAACTGATTTAAGGTTCCCCAAGAACTCAGTATTTTAGGGGTCCCACTGGAGTAAATATACACACCTAAAACACTAATAGTAACCGATACCAAACATACTACAATGGACTGAAGCCAAACTCGTCCAAGAAGGATTCTTACTGGTTACTTTGAGCACTGCCCTTTGCTCCTTGCACTGTTTTATTGATTAAGCCCTATGTTCTCTGCCTGATGGCAACCAGATTGCACCAACTGGATCCTGAACTCTGCTTTTGCCCATCCCCCGTCTACATTAGTATAAAGGTGAAGCCTTTTTTTTTGGGGGGGGGGGGCTAGAAGACAGCATGGTAATACAGTCCTAAAAGTGCCAACCCAGTTGTAGAATTCCCCAAATTCAAAGCAAGGAGTAGCGATACAATCACAAATTGGAATCTCAAGAAAATGATTAATAGATAAAACATGATTCCATTACGATTGTAAGACACTAGATTTTTACCTTGCGACAGCCAATGCTTCTACACGTCAGTCATTTGGTATATGGAGAAATGTTTTGTTTATATTATCAGACTATTTTTACGCATATAAACAAAATTATAGGAATGGCAAAAACATAATACACATAGCGGAGAAAACGATATCAAATTCAATATATCTTTTTTTTTTTTTTTTAATATCTAAAGTGTTTGGTTATTAAACTATTGCATTTGATATTTTTTTTTAGACTGCCGTTATATTTTAGCAGTATTCCTTTTACCAGGACATCGTTACATACGCACCTAGACAGGGATCAAGATTGAGAATTCAGTAACACATCAGCATAATTGATCAGCCATCGCTGCATATCAAGGACTAAATTGCTATATGTAAAGTACCAGCAAATCAGCTGTAAACCCATCTTACTATGGAATTATTTGGATGGATGTCCAAAGACACCCCCCACCCCCAGTGCAATCTATAAATCAAGAGAAAATCCAAGAGAACTATATAGATTTCCTGTGAAATTCAGGCAGCACCTGTATTTGTTAGGTGGAAATGCTGACTGCTTAGTCCCCACACCCCCTTAATAACTACAAGGTGTATGATGAAGCAGGTAAACTGCTTTTATTTACCATGGCAGAGCAGGTTCCCATCCCTACAACACACACATGCGTGAGAAGCATAAAGATAGCATACGTAGCAAGTCAACGCTCTAGGAAATTAACCCATTGCAGACGTAATGTAAGCCAGCAACTCGTGCCAGATCAGCATGTACAGGCATGGGTTGGAGCCTGCAAAGAAATCCCACCCAAAGCAAAAAAAAAACATTACCACAATCACCCTGACATATACCATCTCTGGGGAGTGGGGGGCCCGATTTCTTCCCATGAGGAGTGGGGTTTATAGAATGATCACTAGTGACAGCTCAGCAGAATAAGAGTTAAACGTGTACTGCAATCTCCTGCCAACTGCCCTACAGCACTAAAGGGGTTTATACCTGTACATAGTACCAATGGAGCAGGGTAATAAATAAAGGGTCTGATGGTCCAATCAGCATTGTGGGTCATGTGTGCAGACACAAGATCTATGACAACAATTTAGGAGAAGCTAATCTGTATTCTAAAAGAGGAAAGCGAAAGGGTTCCCTGGGTGTATTTACTGCCACACATAAACAGCAATGCCATCTACTACACATCTAGGGGGGCTAGTTTTACAATGTATGCAAAGCAGCTCCAATGACAGGAGGAGATTATAAAAAGGAAAAAAAAATATAATAATTTATAATACTCACACAAAAATAAAACGTATATACACCCAAAGTACCCTATGAAACATTCAGTTCTAGGCAAAAGAGATTATATATAACCTAAACACACACACACACTGGTATAAACACACAATATATATATATATATATATATATATATATATATATATACACATATATATATATACACACACACACACACACACACACCCCCCAAATCACCTCAAGGATTAACAGTAACACAGAATATATATATATATATATATATCTCCTCTGGGATAAACAAAAAAGGTATACATACCCACCAAACTAGCCTCTGGGATAAATAAGGAGAAAAAGTTTATACACCCCACACTGCCCTCTGGGATGATCAGTAACAGAAAAGGTGTGTGTGTCCACCAACTACACCTAGGTATAAACAGTCACATAGAAAAAAGGTGCATATAACCTACCCAATGGTATCACTATAAAGTGTCATATAGAAAAGAGATATATATTATACACACGCACACATCTCTCTATCTATGATACGCACACTCCTACACATCCCCAGGGAAGTGGCTGCTCCCCTCCCCCATGAAGGCAGCCCACCTTTTGCCAGTGTATGGAGTGTGGAGGGTCCAGCTGGCAGCAGACCAGTAATAAGAGATAAGATGATGTCCCCCGCCCGCCCGCCTTACCTTCCAGCTCTGTCCTCCGACCTCGGTGCTAGGGTTTACTCGGTGCCCTCTCACAGCCCCTACCACCACGTCCACATGTATGGGGCACTCACACCCACTCCACACACACACAGCCTGCACAGACGTCCATGGCACCCACCATTCATCCCCCCCAACTCCGTGCACTCTCCCTCACCCGGTGTGCCAGGCATTGTGTACCGGCACCGTCCATGTTCCCCCAGCACCCCCTCGGTTACCTTACTGCATGTGTGCGGCTCTGTCAGTGCAGCCCCGGACTCCTCATCTCACAGCCACCCGGCCGCCATCTTCCAGCGTGACGTGGGGACTCACCCCTGACCTGCAATATGAACAGGAGCCAAAGAGGGAGAGAGAAGGAGGGAGGGAGGAGAGGAGAGGTGGTGACGGAGGGAGGGGAGGAAGGAGGGTACAGGGCTCAGAATGGCACAGGGGGAGGAGGAGCAGAGGGCACCCATACAGAGTAGGAGGAGGGGGTGTCAGTGTACAATGGGAGCAGGGTGCATGCTATTAATGCTTGTGTCCTCCTAGGCTCTGCCCCCAGGTCACTGTATCACATTACATACTGTATATACCTCATACATACTGCATACACTTACCTGTATGGCACCCTGCTACTGTATACCTCATACATACTGTATACACGTACCTGTATGACACCCTGCTACTCTATACCTCACATACATACTGTATACCTCACATACATACTGTATACACTTACCTGTATGACACCCTGCTACTCCATACTGTATATCTCAGATACATACTGTATACCTCACATACATACTGTATACACTTACCTGTTTACCACTCTGCCACTCAATACTGTATACCTCATACATACTGTATACACGTACCTGTATGACACCCTGCTACTCTATACCTCACATACATACTGTATACCTCACACACATACTGTATACACTTACCTGTATGACACCCTGCTACTCCATACTGTATATCTCAGATATATACATACTGTATACCTCACATACATACTGTATACACTTACCTGTTTACCACCCTGCTACTCTATACTGTATACCTCATACATACTGTATACCTCACATACATACTGTATACACTTACCTGTATGACACCCTGCTACTCTATACTGTATACCTCACATACATACTGTATACCTCACATACATACTGTATACACTTACCTGTATGACACCCTGCTACTCTATACTGTATATCTCACATACATACTGTATACCTCACATACATACTGTATACCTCACATACATACTGTATACACTTACCTGTTTACCACCCTGCCACTCAATACTGTATACCTCATACATACTGTATACCTCACATACATACTGTATACACTTACCTGTATGACACCCTGCTACTCTATACTGTATACCTCACATACATACTGTATACCTCACATACATACTGTATACACTTACCTGTAACTCACCCTGCTACTCTATACTGTATATCTCACATACATACTGTATACCTCACATACATACTGTATACACTTACCTGTTTACCACCCTGCTACTCTATACTGTATACCTCACACATACTGTATACCTCACATACATACTGTATACACTTACCTGTATGACACCCTGCTACTCTATACTGTATACCTCACATACATACTGTATACCTCATACATACTGTATACACTTACCTGTATGACACCCTGCTACTCCATACTGTATACCTCACATACATACTGTATACCTCACATACATACTGTATACACTTACCTGTTTACCACCCTGCTACTCTATACCGTATACCTCATACATACTGTATACCTCACATACATACTGTATACACTTACCTGTATGACACCCTGCTACTCTATACTGTATACCTCATACATACTGTATACCTCACATACATACTGTATACCTCATACATACTGTATACACTTACCTGTATGACACCCTGATACTCCATACTGTATACCTCACATACATACTAAATACACTTACCTATATGACACCCTGCTACTCCATACTGCATACCTCATACTGTACACCTCACAAATACTGTATACCTCATACATACTGTGTACCTCATACATACTGTACACCTAACATAAATACTGTATATATACCTCATGCATACTGTACACATCACATACATTCTGTATACCTCATACATACTGTATACAACATACACTCCCCACACTTACATGTATGACACCCTGCTAATCCATACTGTATATCTCATACATACTGTACACATCCCACACACATGTCATACTTGTATTACACCATGGTTCCTCATGTATATATCGCCACAAACTCCACTAGTCATTTCCAGCCCAGACTCTCATAAGTACCGGAATAATAAATAAATTCCTCTTTTTTTCCTTCACCAAGTCCCCTTTATGCCAATGCATGTACATAGAGGTGCGTTTTTCTGTAGCGTTAGGCAGGTGCACTGTCTTGTGTCAACACGCATTCCCTTTGTGCGCAAGCAAGTGTTTTGACATGTTTTCAATGCAAATGCAATTCAATTATTTCAAGCTGGAGTGAATAAGCTGATGGCCATTGGACAAATCTTATGAACCCATTCCCCTCAATAGGCTCTCGCAGTGACATGTAGATATTCGCGAGCACACCAAGGATCATCAATTTTGTCCAAACGTTTTTTTAATCAAGAAAGATCACATCACAAAATGGTGTAGTCATGTGATTGGCTCTTAAAGCGGTCATATGATCAGGAGCATGTTCCACTGGCTCTCCATCTGAAAATGTGACTGAGAGCTTTTGGGAACAGCTCGGTTAGTGTGCTATGAGCGCGCTCTCAGCACACAACCTCGGACCACCATTAGGGTATATGTACAGGGGCTGGGCGTTAATGTCCACTTTTCCTGCTAACCTAATGTGTTACATGGTCAGCAAGAGGTTAATAAAGGTTTCTGACATTTAAAAACATGGTATTTGTGCTTGTTGCGCTGCCATTAACTTCTATTGGTCTCCCAAAGCACTAAAACACAGAAAAACACTTCAAAATGCACAGCACTGCAGAATTGAGATGGGGTCAGACATTGTTTTTAGAATGAGGAAACTAGTCACATGCATTTTCGCATGTACTTTAAGGTAGGGTTACATCGATACCGATACCGGTGCCAATGCTAAGCATTTGCATGAGTACTTGTACTCGTGCAAATGCTCTGATACCTGAAACCGATACCTTTGCAGTGCTATTTGAACCCATACAAAATGAATGGGCTCAAATCTCTCTGCAGAGACTGTGATTCGAACAGGAATGCGATGCGATATCTGTCCAAATCACATATGCTTTCCCCACTGCTCCTGTGTGAATCCATGCTTGTTATAGTGACTTCAGCCTGGGTTCACACAGGAGCAGTGCAGCAAACCGCATGCTATCTGGGCAAGAATCACACCACATTCCTGTTCAAATCGAATGCGATTCTTTGCAGTGCGATTCAAACCTGTTCATTTTGTGTGGGTTTGAATTGCACCACAAAGGTATTGGTACTCTGTATCGGCACATCTGAGCAATACCCATGCCCAGGGCCGTATGCACACAAAGGTATAGGCCCCAACGCATATATTCTGTGTTCATTGCGTACATCCCTGTACTCATATGACCCTGATCACTGGTATTTACAGCCGCATATTTCAGCCTATCATTGATTCTTAGAGACTGCACATGCCACCTGTGCCTTCTTGGCGCCGGAATACACACCGTTTTTCTATACTGTATGAGCAAATGCACTCGTGTGCAAGAGTCCTAAAACGCAACAGTGTCAATGAGCCCTAAGTCAATGCAGATCTCCACACTGATTACACAATGGAGGTCCATCTGAAATGTTTCTGTTCACACCAACATCCCCATTTAACATATTTAAAGAGGTGGGCATCAAAAGCTGAGCAAACATGTTACAATCTAATCTAACTAAGGCCTCTTTCACATGGGCGCCTCCGTGATGCAGGATCCTTTTGCTCAGCAGGAGATCTCTCCGCTGATCCCCGCTGAGCAGGCGGATGACAGGTCTGTGCCTGCTCCACTATGCAGGGGGGACACAGACACAGCTCTCATCCAGGGGCGGACTGACCATTGAGGCACTCGGGCACTGCCCGAGGGCCCTATGCCACTAGGGGGCCCCATCAGGGTTGCCAGGCTCAGTGAAACCAGGGAAAGTATTTAAAAATTTGTGTTTTTTTTACATCTGTCCCTGATATGTCTGAAACTGACATGCTTTTGATGTGAAAATCCAGAGATTTTAGCTGCTCCGCCTCTGCACTGCCACCTGGCATGGCGGCCATCTGTAAGCCCGGGGCCCATAATCTTCTATTGCCCGGGGGCCCCCATGAGTTGTCAGTCTGCCCCTGCTCTCATCTATGAGGTAATTGAATGGAAATACATCACCTGTCATACGATCCGCTAGACCAGGGGTCTCAAACTGGTGGCCCTTCAGCTGTTTCTAAACTACAATTCCCATGAGGCATTGCAGGACTGACAGTTACAGGCATGACTCCCATAGGCAGAGGCATGATGGGACTTGTAGTTCCGCAACAGCTGGAGAGCCGCCAGTTTGAGACACCTGCGCTAGACGGATGGGCAAAAGATCCCTCATCCATCTGTTTTTGGCGGACAGGATTGGATCAGATGGCGGCGGGTGTCCGCTGACGTCCGTCGCTCCATAGAAGAGACTGGAGGGTCCGATCAGGTCCGCCTGAAAAACTGACAGGCGGACCTGATCGGATTGCCAGTGTGAAAGGGGCCAAAGATTTCCTGTCAGCTATTTAGTGAATATTCAGCTATCTACCTGAATATAAAATCCAAGCAAAGGGTTGGTGCAGGCATTGGCACAAGGTTTTGATAAATCTAAAGGAAATGTTACAGAGGTTTTACAATCAGATTGTAATGTGTGTGGTCAGTTGATTCTTGCTGGTTATATTAATGATAGAAATTTCACATTTTTGCTTTAGCTCTGCTATTTTAATTATTTTTTTTAAAATTGTAAATGTTTATGTGTAATAATGGAGCCTGCCTTTGAATGGCGTTCCCTCCATATCTGTTCTCTTGCATAGACTCAGCAGAGCACTGCATGGATCCACCATCTTTCCTTTAGCATGATGTATGTAAGGCATGCATGCTTGTTTATGCTATATACACTCAGGAAGTACAGGGAGTCTCTGGGGTCATTCAGCCATAATGCATCATTCCTCATCACCTCATTTTACATTCAAACCTATAGATCCCCTTTGCATGAAGCAGCTGAGACCCCATCTTCCACGTATTTGCATATGGGATACATACATTTTGTGGCATAGTGTCAGGGTGGGGGCTGTGCGTCCTTGTAAGAGGGGATGGTCTGGCATTGGTGCATAATAACTACAGGAATGATGGGCCACTACAAACAACTCGACCACCCCCCTTATGGGCAAGCCTGAGCTTCTCCTGCATTGCATATCAAATGTCAGCCATATACCCAGCTCTGTGCTTGAAGCAAATGCAGCTTGCCTTTGTAACGATTCATACAGGCAAAAATACTCTTGTAAAAAAAAAAAATATAGGAAATTTGTAACATTCTGCAATCACTATGCCCATAGAAAATACGATTTTTTACAGGTATGCTGTGTAATTTACGTATATATGTATACAAATGTATTCTCATGCTATAGCTTAGGCAGAGACAACGTTGCTGCAACACAGGCATATTCTATGTACACATATTTTCATTTTGTTTTATGCTCATTGAATGACTGTTTTTACAGTTAAATAAAAGAGGGTGGAACCATCGGAAGGGCTCAGCATATCAACCACTATAGGGGGAAGCAGAATGCGATTAATCATGCCACAGTTACATGTTAGCATTCACAGCTTGCGGCTCACGTGTAGCTTACCCATTAAACATTTATTGTAATACTCGGAGTGGTCAGTCTCAGGCAGCCCTGATATTGGATTGTAAAAAATGCTTGCTAATGGCATTAACTGGTGGCTATAGACAGGTAGATATTGCATTATAAAGAGTGAGGTTTGGGACATGTGTCTTGGCCCTTTAATGACTTCTACGTCACTGAGGTCTACTGCAATTTTGCCAGTTTAGTCAATGGACAAGTGTGGCACTAGTGTGGTAAATAAATCCATAGCTCCCAAGTGTCCCTGATTTTTAGGGACTGTCCCAGATTTTGAGCAATGTCCCTCTTTCCTTCTCATTTATCCCTTATTTTGGCCTGATCTATATAGTTGTATAAAAAAAAATTCACTTTTTATCTTTCAAAACATGTTTCCCAGTGCTAAACCTTTCATCCAAATTCTAAATTGTTGCATTTGTAAATTTTAAAAGCCAATATAAAGGAATGGTAGTGGTAAAAAAAAAAAGCCCTTGTGGATTTAATTAACTTTTTTTTGGGGTTTAATTCCCCTTTAAGGGGGTGTGGCAGGGGGCATGTTCCACGTTTGCTGGTAGGTGTCCCTCATTCCCATCTCTAAATGTTGGGTGGTATGCATGCTGCCGCCGACCACCGACTAGTAAAGAAGTTGATTCTAGGAGGGGGGGGGGGGTGCTGCTGCCGCCCGCCGAACCTCAGACATTCAAAGAAGTAAGGAAGATGATAGGGGGGGGGGGGGGTGCTGCTGCCGCCCGCCGATCCTCAGACATGCAAAGAAGTAAGGAAGATGATAGGGGGGGGGGTGCTTCTGCCACCGACCTCAGGCATGAAGCTGATATCCTCTTTCTTGCTCCCCTATTCCCGTGCTGCTGCCTCCTCTTCCTCCTCTCCTCCTCTTCCTTTGTGCTATGCGGGAATATTTCCTCTATTGCGTAAATGCGGGAAATAGGTGTCAATGCGGGAAAGTCCAGCAGAATACGTGCCGGTTGGGAGGTATGGGTATGTACATCACTATAGTAAAATGAAAGGTAGGCTATTCATTCAATAATGATAATTTCCATGAATCCAGCAAAATTCATACTGCCTCTGTGCACAGCAGAATTGTCGCAAGCAATACTCAAGTCATTCACATCACTTGTTTATGTTCAGCTATATAGGCCCCAAGCTTAGTCATTAATGTGGTTGTAAACCCTCACATATGCCCAGTGAAGTGACTTGGCTCAGGTGATACACAGAGATTAAAGAAATCCTCCTACAAAAGCTGTACCTGTTTATCTGCAGTCTTCTCTATAGCCTTTCAAAGTCCAGAATTTAAAAAGCTTGTCTGAGCTGCCAGAAAAAAGGGGGCGGAGAGCTGAAGTTGCACCCTGAAACTCTCAGTGAGGAGAGCTCTGAGAGCTGATTGGAGGGAAGAGACACACCCCATATTACACAGCACACAGGAACATAGCTGAGGCTGTCAATCAGCTGGAGATCCCTCCCTGTCACCCTTTTTCTCTTGGTTTCAGGAAAACTCATCAGGAGTGACTCATGCTGATAGCAGAGGAACGGGGCAGTTGACAGAAATTACACTTAGTGCTTTGAATTGAGACAAGTACAAACTAGAGGGACATGTTTTGTTCATATTTCATATCTAACATTTACAACCACTTTAAAGGAAAAAGTCCCCTCTGTCATAGATGTGATATTTCCCTGGTAATCAAAGCACCCACCTTTCCCCTCCTTATTATGTTCTCTATTTTAAATATCTATTACTAACACAACATCTTACATAGGGTACAGTGTTTGGGCATAAAGTATGGTGAGCTCAATGTATTGCAGTACATACTGTATTGTGGGGCTATACGGTCTCACACCGGTGCTATAAAATACTAATGTGTTCAGGACAAAATTATACATACCTTCTAACAAATACATTTGTAATGGTTCACACAATATTAGTCACAAAGAATTTGCCTGACTAGGCATCAAGTCTAGTGGGTGTAATGTATTGGCAGTTTAAACACTGACAGCAGAGAAAATGACAGGCAGTATGTTGTAGAATTGTCATGCACGTATTTTATTGTATGTTCAATACAGACTTAATCAGTAAGGCAGAATAAGAACCAACTCATTGGGAAAAATCAGCAAGGACATGGCATTATTCTGAGTGCTTTACCTTCAAATGAAGTCTGAGTGGTTGCTAAGGTATGGCAATTTTTATGCTTTATTTATGCTGCAATCTTATACATACAGGATATTTTTCATGTTGTAAAAGCTGTACCTTTTTCACGCAAATGCATTTTTTAATGCAAATACATTTAGTTAGGAAATAATAAGCATTCAACTCTGAAATACATGGCACAATTACCTGAACCGTGCTCTTATTATCAACCCATATATTCAACCTTAACAAATTTTCTTCATTTTATGCTGAAAAACACAGCTAGCTAATAAAAAAAGAGTCTGTCAGTAATGGGAAAGGAAATGTATAGGAAATGCCATTACTGACTTATTCTGAAAGGTCCATGCTCCAGGGTTGTCATCCTCATCCCTTCTTCTTTTCCTAATGAGTCAGCTTTCTTGGAACAGGCATATGCAAATGATATGTATCTGATGCACGTTCTTGTTTCAGGTCATTGGCTTACTATGTGGTGAAGAAAGGGTGAGAATTGACAGCCGTGGAACAATGACTTTCCAGGACAAGTGAGCATAGACAGCTCTTATAATTTATACTTGGTGGGTACGATAATGGTTTATGTATGCCTTAAAAGATAGATTCCTCAAGTCTCCTAAAATATTCAATGTACGACTCCCTAAATATGTTGTGTACTATGCAATGCAAAGCAGAGATTTTCCTTTTTTGTTCTTCTTTTTTGTACCTTGTATTGTAAAACTTTAATACAAACTATTGAAACATACTTGGTGTGTACCTTTCAACACCGAGGAGCTGATCTACTCAAGATGTAAATTAGCCTTCAAATATATAATTAGATTCCTGGATATAAAAGTAAAAAAACATCAACAAAACGGAACTGTAAAATTAACACATCCCATTGTTAAAAAACAAAACAAAAAAAACGACATTAGTAAATCAGCTCCTATGGTTTATGAGTTCTGCCAAAATGTTACCAGACAATTCATTTTTCACCAATAAAAATCTCTGCCAGGCATGATCTCATTGAATATTAATATTGCCATTAACTCTTTCAGGGTCAGCGGGGGTTACACAGCATTGATTTGCCAGGAAAGAATAAATGAGCGCTGAGTGTGCACCATTGACTAAGAATCTCCCCCCTCTAGAGAATAGTAGTGGTCCGCTGCATTCCCTAAAACCGTAGCACTTCAGTCCCAGATGTTATTGCTGAAAACAAACTGAAATGCCATCTGTTCTACAAAGAGAGCCCACTGTAGGGAGGTTTGGAGGGTTGAAGGTTTCCTAGTGAGGGTGCTTCAAAAAAAACACACTGCCAGCCCAGAGGGCTTCTATACTCCTGAAAATTCTCCTGGAAAATAAGGGGTTAACTCCTCCATACAGATCACGAGCGGAATCATTAGCGATTTCAGCATGTTCAGCCAGAGAGGAAACACAGAGATAATCATTATAATTATGCAAACCAGCATGGTAACTTTCCAAAGGGAAATAAATTAATGATAAAATGAATAGCTTCCTTATGCATGCGTTGCGGCTTTAATTCTTCGAAATGCCTTTGGCACAAGAATTAAAGGTGCTAGCTTACACGAGCAACCAACCTAGCTGACTCAACACAGAAATATCCTCCGGTCTCGTCACTGACAGAAGGTAGGGCTGGGTTATACAAATCTATCCTGTTGTTTTTTCAGAAACAAACTTTTCCACTGACACACTGACGTTGCACAGGATTAGTGTAAAGGTGGGAGGAAGAACTCACCTTTGTCTTTAAATTTCCTGAATTTTATGTCTCCTATACCTTTTGTAGACAGATCATTTGCCTGGTAAATTACCCTTTCAAAAACTCAGTGGGACATTTTGTACCCGAATGTTTACCCTCCCTTCTAAAACACCAAGCAAAGTTTTGTCAAATTATGATCAGGAAAATAATCCCTTCTCCTTATCTGTATGTGGATCCTTCATTAGCAAGATTACAATAGTCCTGATTACCATACCTTTAGAACTAGAAACTGTTGAGTGTTAAACTTCCCCACAACAGCAAGGCAATGCCAACGGGTAGGATTGGGGCAAACAAATTCTGTCTCAGTCTCATTTTGACTGGTGGGGCCAATAACAAAGAGAGGTGGACCCAATCACCTTCTATGTTACACATGTGTTGGTAGTACTCTAATAAATAGACGCCACTTGTATAACTGTTTAACTGATGCTTTTGGTTCATATCAATGATCACTTTTATATTTTGGTCATGTGAGAAGATAAAACGAAATCGCTGTCATGGCATCTACATAACGGTTCAGGACAGCAGGCTAATGCCTCGTACACACATACGGGTTTCCCGATGGACTTTTTACCGCCCGGAAACCCAAGGGAAAGCCGAGAACCTGCTCGGTCAGTCTTTCCCCCTACACACGGCCAGGTTTCCCGACAAGAAAACTGCCATGAGAGTTTTGGTCGGGAAACCCAGCCGTGTGTATGCTCCACCGCAGTCTTTTCCCATAGGAAAACTGCCGTAATAAAAATCACCGGGAATCCCGGCGGAAAAAAAGAGAGCTGGTTCTCTTTTTTTCCCCAGCAGTTTCCCTGTCGGGAAAACTGCAATGGAGCATACACGCGGCTGGGATTCCCGGCCATAAGCTCTCATGGCAGTTTTCCAGACGGGAAACCTGTACGTGTGTACGAGGCTTTAGGATTCTTTAGCCTCTACACAGATGTATAATTCCTTACTACTGCAGGTACTGCAGGTAGCCTATTGCTGTGGGCCTTGTTAATCAGCTTTCTTCAAAGACTTTAAGAAGCCAGAATATTATTGTATTCTTTGTTAACTACAGTTAAATATTAATTTTAATGTTCCAATCAAAATGTTTCTTTGAGTAGAGTGGGGAAAGACTAGAACTTCTGCCATGTTTTTATTGTTTTTTTCTACATTGCTAGTGACTGGTTATCACCAGAACATGAAGTGAAGGGATAATCTGCCCATTGGATAACAACATTAGACAGAAACAAATAAATGATGTACTTGGGGTTTGACAAAGGAGGCAAACCTCTGAAACCTGAGGCCCCGTACACACAGTCGTTCCAAACCGATGAGAATGGTCCGATGGACCGTTTTCATCGGTTCACCGCTGAAGTGGCCTGATGGTCTGATGTGCGTACACACCATCGTTCCAAAAACCAATCGGGTCAGAACGCGGTGACGTCAAACACACGATGTGCTGAATAAAACGAAGTTCAATGCTTCCAAGCATGCGTCGACTTGATTCTGAGCATGCACGGGTTTTGAACCAATGCCTTTCTGTACTAACCATCGGTCCATTCTCATCGGTTTTGTCAGACCTTGTGTAGGGGCCTTAGTTGTGCCCTTCCAGCCCGGAAGAATATCTGCTCCACAACACAAAGATCCGTCAAGACAGTAATTTCTTCACCTCTTGTGGCACTTACAGCGCAGTATCTACCACCCTGTTGGGCACCTGATTAGACTGTGACCAGCTCTTTTTCACAGCCTCCCAAAACCAAAAGTGTTACAGATGCTTTATGAATTAAACAGAAAAGTGGCGCAGTGGCTTTATTAAATTTACCCCAGAGATTTCAGGGTCCAGCAGTGCATAGCACACAGAGTGAAGGGCTCAGAAGTATGTAATGCATGGGTATCGCACAAAGTGTGGGCATCAATAGTGTGTAACAAACATAATGCAGGGCTCAGGCATGGGAAGTGCAGACTTGAAAATTGCTGTTCACATACTGTACGCTCTCCATCCAATCTGACAGAGCTTGAGCTATTTTGCAAAGAATAATAGGTAAAAATGTCACTCTCTAGATGTGAAAAGCTGGTAGAGACATCCCCAAAAAGACTTTACCTTGTAATTGCAGTGAAAGGTGCTACTACAAAGTATTGACTCAGGGGGGAATGAATACAAATGCACGCCACACTTTTCACATACAGTAAAACCTTGGTTTGGGAGTAACTTGGTTTGAGAGTGTTTTGCAAGACAAGCAACAATGAATGTCTTGATATACAAGTCGCGTCATGTCATAACTGAGTATAAAAGAGAAGAGTGGCGCGACTAAGTGTAGCAATATGGTTACAATTAATGAAGGTACAATATTTAGCAACATATTGCACTTAGAGGCGCCTCTCTTTTCTTTAATACTCTGTAGCTTCTGCTGGATTTTTTTTCTAATCCCCTTGTGGAGGGTTCCATTTGTGGATGGACATTTTATGGTTACACAACCTGGTCAAATTGCTATAATCTTTTATATGGACTATAAACTTAAGGACCTATGAATAAATGGTTTTAGAACGAATCATTTGAGTTTCCATTATTTCTTAGGCCCCGTACACACGAGAGGATCCATCCGCTGAAAAATCTCAGCGGATCGGTTTCAGCGGATAGATCCCCTGGTGTGTACGTTCCAGCGGATATTTATCCGCGGATATTTCCGATTTCCAGCAGATAAAAATTTGTAGACGTGCTTACAAATCTATCCGCTGGAATCGGCTCCAGCGGATCGATCCGGTGGTCTGTACAGACTCACCGGATCGATCCGTCCGAACCCGTCCCTCGCATGCAGAGTGAATGATTCGACGCATGCGTGGAATTGCTTATATGACAGCGTCGCGCACGTCGCAGCGTCATCATCGCGGCAACGGCGCGACACGTCACCGCGGTGTCAATTTGGCGCGGATTTCGATCCGATGGTGAGTACACTCCATCGGATCAAAATCCTCAGAGGATTTATCCGCGGATACGGTCCGGCGGACCGTATCCGCGGATCAATCCTATCGTGTGTACCAGGCCTTATGAGGAAATCGCTTTGATATACAAGTGCTTTGAATTACAAGCATATTTTTGGAACAAATTATGCTTGCAATCCAAGGTTTTACTGTATTTATTTGTAAAGAATTTGGAAAACCATTTATCATTTTCCTTTAACTTCACAATTTTGTGCCACTTTGTGTTGGTCTATCACATAAAATCCCAATAAAATACGCGCGGATTTCTGTATGATGGTGAGTACCTGCCAGTTCAATGCTTCCACGCATGCATCGAAGTCATTCGATGCATGCGAGGGATGGCGGGCGCTTGGACATGTACGGTAGGTCTGTACAGACGACCGAACATGTCCCAGCGGACAGGATTCCAGCGGGCTGTTTTAAAAAAAGTTTGGAAATATTTGCTTGCTGGAAAAAGGCCCGGCGGGCAAATGTACGCTGGAATCCTGTCCGCTTGGTCCTACACACGACCGAACATGTCTGCTGAAACTGGTCCACGGACCAGTTTCAGCAGACATGTTCGGTCGTGTGTACGGGTCCTTAGAGGACTAAGACCTCTTTTACACTGGGGTTGTTTTAAGTGCTTTAGCGCTGGAAATAGCCTCTGCTAAGCGCCTGAAAACCGCCTCCTATTCATTCCAGTGTGTCTTTTCACACTGGGGTGGTGCGCTAGCAGGACATTTCCGAAAATAATCTTTGGGGCGGGTTGGGAGTGCTGTATTTAGCACTCCCAAAATGCTTTGCCCATTAGAATGAATTTAAAAGCACCGCAAAGCAGAAGTTTTTAACCCAAAAAAAAGCACTTTAAAAGCATCGCTTACACAGCTATAAAGCGTCGCTAAAACGAGCGGCGCTTTAGGCACTAACGCATGCCGCTTTCAGTGTGAAAGCAGACCAAATAACATAAGGTTAAATGCCAAGCACATGTGTCATTGTCTAAATTTGATGTGATATCAGAAGAACTTGAAGGAGAGAAGGGTAGCAGTGGCACTAAGAACCAATCTGCTGTGCTGCAGTGCACATCTGCGCATAAGTAGTGATGATCTAAGGTTTGAGCTGAACCCAGTTCGGCCCAAACTGCAACCAAGGACTGTCCCACAGCTGCACATATCAAAGGGTTAGGGATCCTTGTGATATCACTGACCAGATCTCAGATAGCAAGAAATTGTGCTGCAAGTTTCAAACTGACTTGCTAGACTTGCCAGGCTTCACAAGTGTGTTGCACAATTGCAGTAAGTCCGCATTGCATGACTCCAGATCAACTTTCTTTGCAAACATTCTGCAAGTCGGCTGCAAGTTCTGGTTTACGGTAGTTATGTTGTGCAATAGTCATCCTACCACAGGGTCACTGTGGCTGAATTTTCATGCTGTAGACCAGTGTTTCTCAACTCCAGTCCCCAACAGGTCATATTTTCAGAATTCCCTCAAATTAAAAGGCTATAGTAATTACTAAGGCAGTGAAAGTGATCAAATCACCTTTGCAAAATAACAGAGAGCCTGAAAACATGACCTGTTGGGGCGCCTTGAGCACTGGAGTTGAGAAACACTACTGTAGACTTGCAGAGCTCTTGCTGTAGACTCACCACTGCAACTTTTCTCTTGCTAGAGACTTGCCATGCTAATCTGATACAAATTGGAATAGTGTCAACTAGAACTTGTGCTTCAAGTGCTGTGTGGGTCTACAACTTGCCAGTGAAAGTGTGCAGCAAGTTAACAGACTAATGCCGCGTACAGACGATCGGACATTCAGACAACAAAACCTTGAATTTTTTTCCGACGGATGTTTACTCAAACTTGTCTTGCATACACACGGTCGCACAAATAATGTCAGAAATTCCGATCACCAAGAACGCTGTCACGTACAACACGTACGACGGCATTATTAAAGAGAAGTTCAAAATCAGTCGTTTTAGTAGAAGTTTGGTGAGAGACGATTCGCGCTTTTCAGCCTCGTGCTTTTCAGTCCGTTACAGCGTAACGAATGTGCTATCTCCATTACGAACGCTAGTTTTACCAGACCGAGCGCTTCCATCTCGTACTTGATTCAGAGCATACCAGGAATTTCGTGCATCAGAATTGTCTACACACGCTCTGAATTTACGAGAACGGATTTTGTTGTCGGAAGATTTGAGAACCAAATCTCAAATTTTTGTTGTCGGAAATTCCGATGGGGCCTACACACGGTCGTAATTTCCGTCAAAAAGCTCCCATCGAACATTTGTTGTCGGAAATTCCGAGCGTGTGTACGCGGCATTGCAATTAAAAACTGCCACAAATTTGTGGCAAGTTATCCTTGCTATTTGGGATACAGCCACATTGAACATGATGATGAGAGGATCAAACAAAGGGATGAGCTTGCCGTTCTGCTGCTGCTCCTTCACTCGTCGTTTTAACCACTTAAGCCCCGGACCAATATGCTGCCTAAAGACCCAAGGGGTTTTTACAGTTCGGGACTGCGTCGCTTTAACAGACAATTGCGCGGTCGTGCGACGTGGCTCCCAAACAAAATTGGCGTCCTTTTTTCCCCACAAATAGAGCTTACTTTTGGTGGTATTTGATGACCTCTGCGGTTTTTATTTTTTTCGCTATAAACAAAAATAAAGCGACAATTTTGAAAAAAAATCTATATTTTTTACTTTTTGCTATAATAAATATCCCCCAAAAACATATATAAAAAAAAATTTTCCCTCAGTTTCGGACGATACGTATTCTTCTACCTATTTTTGGTAAAAAAAAATCGCAATAATCGTTTATCGGTTGGTTTGCGCAAAATTTATAGCGTTTACAAAATAGGGGATAGTTTTATTGCATTTTTATTTTTTTAATTTTTTTTACTACTAATGGCAGCGATCAGCGATTTTTTTCATGACTGCGACATTATGGCGGACACTTCGGACAATTTTGACACATTTTTGGGACCATTGTCATTTTCACAGCAAAAAATGCATTTAAATTGCATTCTTTATTGTGAAAATGACAGTTGCCGTTTGGGAGTTAAACACAGGGGGCGCTGTAACATTTAGTGTTCACTTGGTGTGTGTTTACTACTGTAGGGGGGTGTGGCTGTAGGACTGACATCATCGATCGAGTCTTCCCTATAAAAGGGATCACTCGATCGATGCGCCGCCATAGTGAAGCACGGGGAAGCCGTGTTTACACACGGCTCTCCCCGTTCTTCAGCTCCGGGGAGCGATCGCGACGGAGCGGCTATAAACAAATAGCCGCGCCGTCGTCCTGGATCGCTCCCCGAGGTTTACCGACCACCGCATGTAGCGGGGGGGGTCCCGATCGTCAAGCAGAGCACGTACAGGTACGTTGATGTGCCTGTCCGTGCCATTCTGCTGACGTATATCTACATGAGGAGGTCGGCAAGTGGTTAAACAATGTCGATTTTCGGGTTGTAAAAAATGATCGTGTGTGGGCTTATGTCGCGTACACACGATAATTTTTCGGCATGAAAAAAAACGTTGTGTGTGTGTTATGAGACGGGAGCGCTCGTTCTGGTAAAACTACCGTTCATAATAGAGTAAGCACATTCATCACGCTGTAACAGACAGAAAAGCGCAAATCGTCTTTTACTAACATGGAATCAGCTAAAGCATCCCAAAAGTGAATGGAACTTCCCCTTTATAGTGCCGTCGTACGTGTTGTACGTCACCGTGCTTTGCTAGATCAATTTTTAAAAACGATGGTGTGTAGGCAACGTTGTTTTAATGATAAAGTTTGCAAAACGTAGTTTTTTTGGACATGCTGAAAACGACGTTTTGTTTCATGCTAAAAAATGATCGTGTGTACGCGGCATAAGAAAAGTCAGGTCACCTATCCATCTCGGCTGTCTAGCAGAACTGTGTAAATCGCAGGACTGGACGGACAGAAATACACATCCTTTAGTAGGTAAAATGGAACCCACATAAGTAAATCAAATGTGTATTTAGCTATTTGCTTGGATTTTGTCTTTGAAATATGTGTCTGCACTAGGCTGGTAATTCTCTATAGTGATCAAGGTGACGTTTACCGCTGGGCCTTGGTAATTTAAATGGACACTAGAGTACTTTGTGAATATATTGTCATTTATAACTCTTGTATAATAATAACAATTTATAGGAAAGCGGGAGTCAGTAGTTCATGCTGAAAATTCTTGCTGAGACAACAGGCTTTTATAGAAGTATAATGAGCATATGGGCAGTTTACGTTTGTTCCTACCTGAATTGAGGTGTCACTTGATGCAGATATGTGCAAGAGAATATTGTAGGACATAATAAAAAAAGGTAATGTCACAAAATAAGTTCAAGTGGTGTCTGCCTATATATATTTTGATAATGTGTGGCAGGAGTACTATAAGGTATATTATACAGATATTTGTGGAATTTATCAAGCATTACGAGCTTACAAAACTGTAGAAATGGCATTTGGCTGTTCTTCTGTATTTCAAGCCAGGGACAAAGCCATCAAGCCTTGACAGATGACAGTGAAGCAACGGCAGCAGGTTTTTGAGGTGTATCAAACGACCATGAGGCAAACAGCAGGTGGTTGAGGTATTTGATCAGTGCTGAATACAGAAAGATGTTTTTGATTGTGTAACACCACAGCATGTTATTGAGACCTTGTGAAGCAAGACAGGATGTATAACAGAGAAGTGAGAAAGGAAACATTGTTAGGCTGCGTAAGAGGCTACCTTGAGAGGAGTAGTAGGATGATGAGCTGTATGATGGAGGAGGTTGAAATGGACCAGGATGATCCAAAATCCAAGGATCTCAAGTAGTGTGACAACCATTGTTTGGGAAACTATTGACCTGTGTACTGGTTACCTAAGAGATGATGAGCACATCCAAGTGTCAGAAGCTTATTATCGAATACAGGAACATTCCAAGAAATTATACAATTTCTGATGTCAATTGTTTCTTTTTTCTGTGCCTCTGTATTTCTTTCCAGGAAAAGATCACAGTGGGGTCTCCTGGTAAAGATAGGCTGATATCTCACTTCAATTTGCTATCGTTGAAACATCTGCCCCTTTATGGCCAACCTAAGTGTAACAGTATAGAAATAGATAAGATAACTTTTTAAAATTTGCTAATGTATGGTATGTTTTTTTTTTGTTGGGTTGAACAAAGAAGCGCTCTCCCAGGGGGTTACCTTGCGGGCGTGGTCCTGAGTCCATTATTCGGTGTCCAGTGGCGGCTGGTGAAGTTTTATGATGGGGGGGCGCAATACCCCGCCCTTCCACATTTGGTCCCTCCCACTTCTCATAAGCCACACCCCTTATAGAATCCACCACTCCGTCCCCTGTATTCCACTCAATGTCAGGAGTATACAGCTCAGTGTCACAGCACAGAGTATATAGCCCCAGCATCACAAATCATGGTATATAGCGCAGCCTTACAGATCGGTGCAAACAAACTAAAATATGACACTGTTAGTAATGAAGTACTCGAAATGGGCAGGAGATTACCAGAGACTGCGGACATACTGCACAGGATTACCAGAGACTGCGGACATACTGCACAGGATTACCAGAGACTGCGGACATACTGCACAGGATTACCAGAGACTGCGGACATACTGCACAGGATTACCAGAGACTGCGGACATACTGCACAGGATTACCAGAGACTGCGGACATACTGCACAGGATTACCAGAGACTGCGGACATACTGCACAGGATTACCAGAGACTGCGGACATACTGCACATGATTACCAGAGACTGCGGACATACTGCACAAGATTACCAGAGACTGCGGACATACTGCACAAGAGTACCAGAGACTGCGGACATACTGCAGAAGATTACCAGAGACTGCGGACATACTGCGGACATACTGCAGGAGATTACCAGAGACTGCGGACATACTGCAGGAGATTACCAGAGACTGCGGACATACTGCAAAAGATTACCAGAGACTGCGGACATACAGCAGGAGATTACCAGAGACTGCGGACATACTGCAGGAGATTACCAGAGACTGCGGACATACTGCAGGAGATTACCAGAGACTGCGGACATACTGCACAGGATTACCAGAGACTGCGGACATACTGCACAAGATTACCAGAGACTGCAGACATACTGCAGGAGATTACCAGAGACTGCGGACATACTGCAGGAGATTACCAGAGACTGCGAACATACTGCAAAAGATTACCAGAGACTGCGGACATACTACACAAGATTACCAGAGACTGCGGACATACTACACAAGATTACCAGAGACTGCGGACATACTACACAAGATTACCAGAGACTGCGGACATACTGCACAAGATTACCAGAGACTGCGGACATACTGCAGGAGATTACCAGAGACTGCGGACATACTGCACAAGATTACCAGAGACTGCAGGAATTACTTGTCCTGCGACTTGGGACTTAAATGTTGCATGACAAGTCGTACCCCATGATTTCCAATGAGAACCGTTCATATCTGTGCGACTTCAAAGTAGTCCCTGCATTACTTTGGTCCCACTTTGATGCAACTTGAGGTCCATAGACCTCCAGAATACACAGGCATTGCTTTAAGTCACATCAGAATTGCAGTAGAATTGTGCAACTTTCAGACTGCATTAGCCTGAAAGTCGCAAGATTCTGCCACAATTTTTTGGTGCGATTTTGCAGCGACTTGAAGCAATGCCTATGTATTCTGGAGGTCTATGGACCTCAAGTCACATCAAAGTGGGACAAAAGTAATGCAGGAACTACTTCAAAGTTGCACAGATATGAACAGTTCTCATTGGAAATCATCGGGTCCAACTTATCCTGCAACTTTCCAGTCCCAAGTCGCAGGACAATTTGCAAGCGGGGGGTGGGGTGGTGTTGACGGCCGATATTTTCCCTGCACATTAAGTATAAAAAAAGTTTTTTTTTTAATAACTGGGGGGGGGGTGGTCTGGTGGGGTAGTGTTACCGCCCGCTATTTGTGCTGTAATGAATTTTTACATAGAAAAGAAATGTTGTTAATAAATGGGTAAATGAATTATAAAAAAAAGATTTTTTTAATAACCGTTATTGGAAAAATCTTTTTTTTATAATTCATTTACCCATTTATTAACAACATTTAATTTCTATGTAAAAATTCATTACAGCACAAGTAACACTACAGCGGGCGGTAACACTACCCCACCAGACCACCCCCCCCTCCCCCCCAGTTATTAAAAAAAAAACTTTTTTTATACTTAATGCTAAATTGAATCAAATATAAAAAATAAACTGTTAATAAGCTTAATATATTTAACTAATATTAAATAAAAAAAAACATTGATTGGGGGGGGGGGGGTTGTTGTCTGGCATTGTATATAAAAAAGAAATTGGATTAAGCAGGGGGGGTGGAGGGTGGATGCCAGCCGCCGAATATTAGATAAAAAAAATGACGAATATTAAATGTAATAAAAAGCCTTTGAATAAGCGGGGGGGGGGGGGGGGCCGCCGAATAATCAATTGAAAAAAAACTTTGAATAAGCGGGGGGGGGGGGGGAGGGGGGGCCGGCCGCCGAATACGAACATACTTTGTGGAAATCGTGGGAGGGGTTGGATGCAGCTGTGAAGCGGCCGCCGAAGTAGAGACAGGCAAGCTTACCTCGTCCACGGTCGGGCGCACTGAGCTCGAGCTGCCCCGACGTCACTTCCTGTTTTCCAAGTGACGTCGGAACGAGCACAGAGACGGGCGGGTGCACACATACAGTGTATGCACCCGCCCGGCCATAACTATACACTCCATCGCGCCGGAAGAAAATGGCGCGATGGAGAGCGCCACAAAGGCATATTTTTTGTGCCAATGTAGCGCCGCGTCTGCAATCCCGTGATTGCACAGACGTGGCGCTACTCCTACAGGACTGTTCCCGGCGTCCGGCGCGCGGACATAGAGCCCATAAGGCCCTTTTTTGGGAAAAAAAAATTCTTAAAGGGACAGATTTAAAAAAAAAATATTTTTTTTTTTTTTTTTTTTTACTGACTGTGGGATGGGGGGCGGCGCCCGGGCGCCCCTATGGACGGGCCGCCACTGTCGGTGTCCATAGATGCCGAATGTTGGACTCGCCCCCCCCCCCCCCCAGTGCCCGCGTCATTGGATTTGATTGACAGCAGCGGGAGCCAATGGCTGCGCTGTTATTAATCTATCCAATCAAGAGCCGAGAACCCCGGCAGAGGGACAGCCGTGGGGAATTCCAGGGCTCAGGTAAATAAAACGGGGGGGGGGGGGGGCTGGAGGGTCGGCATAGGATGCATTAGGGGAAAAAACATGAGGGTTTACAACCACTTTAAACTCTTCCCTACCGAGTCATAGTAAAATGACGTCGGCGGGAACCTCTCGTCTTTCAGACTGGACGTCATATGACGTCCTTGCTTCCTTTGCTTTTGCGCTAGGGGGCCCCCCCGTCGAATTGCTCGGGACCCGGTGCGCGTGCCTGGCAGCCGCGATGGCAATCACGGCAGGACCATGGATCTGTGTGTGTAAACACACAGATCCATGTCCTGTCAGCGGTGAGGAGACTGATGTGTGTTCCCAGTACATAGGACCACACATTGATCTCCTCCCCTTGTGAGTCCCCCTCCCCCTAACAGTTAGAACACACTTTAGGAAACATATTTAACCCCTTCAGCGCCCTCTAGTGTTAACCCCTTCCCTGCCAGTCACATTTACACAGTAATCAGTGCAGTTTTATAGTACTAATTGCTGTGTAAATGTGAATGGTCCCAAAAATGTGTCAAAAGTGTCCGATATGTCCGCCGCAATGTCACGGTCACAATACAAAACGCAGATCGCCGCCATTACTTGTAAAAAAATAAAAATGCCATAATTCTATTCCCTATTTTGTAGACGATAGAACTTTTGCGCTAACCGATCAAATACGCTTATTGCGATTTTTTTACCAAAAATATGTAGAAGAATACGTATCGGTCTAAACTAAGGGAAAAAACTTTTCTTTTTTTTTAATTATGATATGTATTAAATCAAAAAGTAAAAGATATTGTGTTTTTTTTTTCAAAATTGTCACTCTTCTTTTGTTTATAGCGCAAAAAATAAAAACCGCAGAGGTGATCAAATACCACCAAAAGAAAGCTCTATTTGTGGGAAAAAAGGGCGTCAATTTTGTTTGGGAGCCACGTCGCATGACTGCGCAATTGGCATTCAAAATGTGACAGCGCTGAAAACTAAAAATTGGTCTGGGCAGGAAGAGGGTGAAAATGCCCGGTATGGAAGTGGTTAAAGGGACATGTTTTGAGTCAGTTGATGCTATAAAGAAGAAAATGGTGGATGTGTTGAAACAGCTGATAGAAATGTATTTTCTCCATGCCTTTGACCAGTGGAAAACAAGACTGCAGCAATGTATTAGTGCAAATGGGGAATATATTGAAGGGGACAAGCATTTAATTAATTGAGTTATTTAATCAGTCTCGTTATTTAATAGGACTATGTCATTCATTACACAATCATGACCCTTGCATGCTGTACCTTTGTTGTAAATGATGTATAGATCTTGTCTTCAGGTCTCTGATACCAAGAAAAACATGGCGTTGTGACCATCCTCAGGGGACCCTGCAACTGGACTTTTCTTCAACATTTATCTAGAGGTATCTGTATTAATAACTATATATATATATATAACTATATATACCCTGGTATATGTGTTCAGTTCCATTAAGACTCTTGTTGGGCTCTTTTCTGATAATACCTGTTTGTTCATTGAATGTACAGTATGTAATATTAATAATGTTTCCTATATAAAGATTTTATTATGTCCATACCGGTGTGCATCTATATACTTATGTATAATATACTGGTTGCAGTAGTTCCTCTGCTCCCAATTGTGTTGATTAGATTACTGGTTAATTTCCCAGGAAGGGAATCCCCTCTCCTCAAAGAGACCCTGTCATGGGTGGAAGCACTGCCATTTTTATTATCAAACCCACTCTTCCACTTAGTAAAGGTTCTGGTTCTCTTATTTACCTACAAGTTTCATGCAATTTTCTGTTTGGGGAGGGGCATTTGTTATAAACCCCCAAAAGAGGGGTGCATATAAAGTATATGAATCTTCTTTTCCACAAATTGGGGGGAGGGGTGGTATGTATGGATCTGTGTATTGCTTTAGGCAACCACTTTACCATAATTTGAAGGAATATGGTCCTTTAGTTATCTAAGGCCTTGTACAGACGAGGGGTTATCCGCTGGAAACGGTCCGCCGGACCGTTTCCAGCGGACATTCCTCCTCCGGATTTTGATCCGATGGCTTGTACACACCATCAGATCAAAATCCGCGCGGAAAACATCCGCGGTCACCTGTCGCGCCGTCGCCGCGACACTGGAAGGTAAATACTTCCATGCATGCGTCGAATCATTACGACGCATGCGAGGGATGGGAGCGGACGTACTGATCCGGTGAGTCTGTACAGACGACCGGATCAGTCCGCTGGACTGGATTCCAGCGGATAGATTTTGTAGCATGCCCACTGGGAATCCGTCGGCTGGATTTTTATCCGCCGAAAATTGTCCGCTCGGGCCTACACACGACCGGATCTATCCGCTGGAACTGAACCGCGGATAAATCCCAGCGGATAGATCCGGTCGTGTGTACGGGGCCTAATAGCTACATTATGAATGACACAGGCCAACTTAGTTGGCATTGGCAATAAATGTTCTGGGCTCATTTATTGCAGGGAGTAGTTGTTTTCTCTGGATGTTCAGAATTATGGATAACGTCGTTTTTTAAAATGTAGTTTTTCGGGTTGTAAAAAATGATCGTGTGTGGGCTAAAACGACGTTTTAAACCCGCGCATGCCCAGAAGCGAGTTATGAGACGGGAGCGCTCGTTCAGGTAAAACTACCATTCATAATGGAGTAAGCACATTCATCACGCTGTAACAGACAAAAAAGCGTGAATCGTCTTTTACTAACAAGGAATCAGCTAAAAGCAGCCCAAAGGCGAATAAAACTTCCCCTTCAGAGTACCGTCGTACGTGTTGTACGTCACCGCGCTTTGTTCGTCATTCTTTAAAAACAATGGTGTGTGGGCACCATCGTTTTTCATGATGAAGTTGTAAAAACATCGTTTTTTGGACATGCTGAAAAACGTCATTTTTTTTCATGCCGAAAAAACGACCGTGTGTACGCGGCATAAGAATTCAAGGTAGGATAGCAGAAAAATTCCTGTGTTGCTTTCCAACCCATTCATTCCAACCCATTCGTGCATTCTATGCATTAAGGTAAAAAACATTCTATGCTGCAGCTTCCCCCTTGCCCAACCTTTTTCTTACCGGAGCCTGATCAGATCCAGTTATGTGTATGAGTGCAGTGGCTCCTACCATTCCCTCACTCCTCATTGGGCAGCTGCTGTCAATTAAATGCTGTGGCACAGAAGCAGGGGGCAGTTCGAGTCCCGCCAACTGTGTCAATGGATGCAGCAATGGGGCTCGGGAGCAACCTTGCATGGAAAGCGGCTCTCCGTATGAGCACCCACCGAAGAGGAGGGGCCTGGAGAGCCAGCAGGGGATACCAGAAGAAGAGGATCAGGGCTGCTCTGTGCAAACGTATTGCACAGAGCAGATAAGTATGACATGTTTGTTATTTTAAGAAAAAAATAAAAAAAGGTTTAATACCACTTTACTATTTAAAGAGGAGTTCCAACCAAAAGTGGAACTTCCGCTTTTCGTAACCCTCCCCCCTCCGGTGTCACATTTGACACCTTTCAGGGGGAGGGGGATGCAGATACCTGTATAAAACAGGTATTTGCACCACTTCCGGGTATTGACTTCCGTGGGAGTCACGCTCCTTCGTGTCACCCCCTCGCTGTCTTCTGGGAAACACAGTGTTCCCAGGAGAGAGTGGGGACCAGTGACGGCACGCACTTGCGCATGCGCAGTAGGGAACCGGGCAGTGAAGCCGCAAGGCTTCACTTCCTGATTCCCTCACTGAGCATGGCAGCGGCAGCTTCCGAGGGCCGAGCGATTGCTCGTCCTCGTCTGCCAACTTTGCAGGGGTGCTGGACAGGTAAGTGTTCATTTTTTTAAACGTCAGCAGCTGCAGTATTTGTAGCTGCTGGCTTTTAAAAAGAAAAATTTGGGGGGTCCTCCGCTTTAATAACACTCTCAGCATGCATCAGCAGGACCTCAAGTTTACTGACTGACAAGTATAAAAATTATTCTTAAAGCGGGAGTTCACCCATAAAACAATTTTTCCCCTAAGATCAGGGGTCTCAAACTGGCGGCCCTCCAGCTGTTGTGAAACTACAAGTCCCATCATGCCTCTGCCTGTTTGAGTCATGCTTGTAACTGTCAGCCTTGCAATGCCTCATGGGACTTGTAGTTTTGCAACAGCTGGAGGGCCGCCAGTTTGAGACCCCTGCCTTAGATGGATGCTCGTTTTGTCTAGGGGAATCGGCTAGTTGTTTTAAAATATGAGCTGTACTTACCGTTTTCGAGATGCATCTTCTCCGTCGCTTCCGGGTATGGGTCTTCGGAAGCGGGCGTTCCTTCTTGATTGACAGTCTTCCGAGAGGCTTCCGACGGTCGCATCCATCGCGTCACTAGTAGCTCTATACTGCGCCTGCGCACCGACGTTCGGCTTCTTTCGGAAAATCGTGACGCGATGGATGCGACCGTCGGAAGCCTCTCGGAAGACTGTCAATCAAAATAGGAACGCCCAGTCCCGCAGCCCATACCCGGAAGCGGCGGAGAAGATGCATCTCGTAAACGGTAAGTACAGCTCATATTTTAAAAAAACTAGCCGATTCCCCTAGACAAAACGAGCAGGAATCTAAAGGGAAAAAGTGTTATGTACGGGTGAACCCCCGCTTTAACACAAAATGAGCAAGCTCAACATGGCATGTGACTGAAATAATACACTCCATACTTAACCAAAACTAGCAAAACACTAGAGAATTTGGAAAATACTACATCTGGTAAGGATATTAGATTGCAAACTCTTTTGGTGGCAGCAACTATAATGTATTCAGCAAAAGCAATGAGGAATATGCTGCATATAAACAAATGTTAGAAAATTATAACTTAAAGACCAGATACACGTGTCCTATTGAAGGTTAAGGGGGAGGGGGATTGGTCTCCCCCCTCCCCCAGGCTAACAAGGGTAATGTTTACTAAGCTTTAGATAGGTGTACATTTTCAGAATGACGGAAATAATGGACATTCGTATGCCCTACTCCCAAAGTAATAATAAAAAAAAATCATAAATATTTAAAATAAATGCTAAGAACATCTGACCTAGGAGACTCGGTGGTAAATTAGAGTAATGGTGGCTATTGACGTATCAGTTTGTTGCCTAGCTGGTGATGTTATATGTTTGTTGCCACTAATGCCATTGACGACAGACAGGAAATTGGCCTCACGGCTACAACTCTCAATTACAAATACCTGCAGTGAGGATCAAATGGCCAGCAGAATGGCCTTTTCACAAAGACTTTTCTTTAGCCACTATCTATGCATCTCTAAAAGGAAAACAGAGGGGGGAAAAAGTACTCACATGTAATTCAGTGATGCCATGTACTGTACATGATGTCAGGCTATGCAAATTTAAAATGCTGATCCTTTGCTAAAATGATGGGAGAGGTGGAAAATGTCACCATTATCACTCTCTGCAGGCCCTTAGGATCCGTTCACATCATGGCGTATGGGGGTGACAATCGCAGTAATATAGAATCGTGGGACGCCCGTCGCCTAAAAGAAGCTCATGTACTTCTTTTGGGTGACAGGCATCCCGCGATTCTGTTTGCGTGATTTTACCACGATTGTCGCCCGACGAATTGTGGGGAAATCGTGCCGTGTTTGGGGTGCTATTGAAATTGACTGGCAACGCATGGGGAACGCACGGGCATCCCAAGATTTGCCGCTATTGCATTAATATGGACTAATGTGAATGTACAATATAAAATGTAAAGAGCCGTGTAAACTGCCAGCGCTGTAGAAGTACCTGGAATATATAAATAAATAAAAAAAATACTAATATTCAAGAGGTACTTTATATGCTGTTATTTCAGGGGAAAAAAATCATGTTTGTAATTATAGCTCTTAGATGTGCACCTACACTGTACAGTGTGCACCCAGACTTCACTTGGATGACAGAACTAATAGATCCAGTGTAACAAGTAAAGCTATTATCTATTCTGGTTTGCACTGAATATATAATTGCTGATGTAAGGAATTTTTCCCTTGTAGTAAAAGAAAATAAGAAAGTAAAAAAAAAGATAGCATTGAGCTGTTTTTTTTTTTTTTTTATTATTATACCGTCAAGTAGTGACTTGCTAGCTAATTATTTCACACATTCTTATTTTAGTTTTGCATTTATTGTGTTTGTCTATGGCTGTTTGCTATGTTACTTTTTTTAATCCCGTTAAATTCCGTTCATCTTTACAGACAGATTACATATATTTTTTATTTTTATATTCAGAAGAATTATTCAGTACATTCTGTATTAAAATGGTCTACTCTTCCATTTTGTTCGATAATATACTGTATATATTCTAGCAACCTGTACTGACTACCATTAGCCATATTATTATTTCTAATATTTAGTGCAACCTTTACTAATATTTACCGTATTTATCGGCGTATAACATGCACAGGCATATAACACGCACCCTAACTTTAAGAGGGAAGTTTCAGGAAAAAAACTTTCCACAGCCCCCTGCGTATAACACGCAGGCGCAGTTTACCTTCTATTTTCAGGGTAAAAAAGTGAGTGTTATACGCCAATAAATACAGTACTTGTAATGACAACGGTAAAGTAAAAATGTGTGTTAAAATGTGTGTAAAATCAAAAATTTCCCACGGCGGAGTCGTGATCTTCCTCTGCCTGGGGTTCTCGGCTTTTGATTGGATAGATTGATAGCAGCGCTTCCCTAGAAGGGGGTTAGCTCTTGCGGGGAGGAGCTGAGACAGCCGCCAAGGGACCCCAGAAGACCAGGATCGGGGCCACTCTGTGCAAAGCGAACGGTACAGTGGAGGTAAGTATGACATGTTTGTTATTTAAAAGAAATATATATGCCTTTACAACCTAATAATAAAAGTAAAAGTAATTAAAGTAAAGCTCTATAAAGAACAGTGGGGCAAATCCACAAAGCAGATGCGCCGACTTAACTCGAGATTTCTAATTTTACTCCGCGCGTATCTTTGCGCCCGATCCTCAAAACGAAAAATCCTGTTTTTACGTCCTACTTAAAATAATTACTCTGGCGCATCCTCTGACGCAAATTACGCTAGTCACGCCGCTTTATTTGATAGGCAAAGATGCAAATGAGGGAGATAGGGCGATCCTCAAAATTAAGTGTGTGCGCCGTAGATTACGCCCTGTGCGCCGTAGATAACGCCCTGTGCGCACCTGTTAGTTTTCTGGAGCAAAATTAGACTTTATAAAAGCAGCCCTAATTTTACACCAGCCCTGTAAAGGTCTGCTGAAGCAACACGATTTAGGAAGAGCTGCCAACACTTCTTTGCTTGACTTCATTGTGACTGCCAAAATGCCTGGGCCATCAATGATAATAACGGCACTCGCCACTTTACAGGCTCAGAGAAGGAGGAGGGCACAGAGGAGGAGGAGGAGGGCACAGGAGAGGATCTACCGGCCACGCCAAGATCTCTTTGGCATGACTGCGTCTGAGGTCATTGGCCACTTCAGATTAAACCAGGAAGCCATCCTGGACTTAACCAGGATCCTGCAGGATGATCTGAACACCCCAACCCAACGATCCCATGCCCTGCCAGCTCATATTAAAGTTATGGCCACCCTGCATTTTCTGGCCACTGGGTCTTTTCAGAGAACATGTGGAGGTCTGGCTGGGATGGTACAGTCCTCGATGAGCAGGTGTGTGCACCAGGTTGTCCCTGCAATACTGAGACGCATGGGCAGTCAATTTGAAAAGCCCACCCAGGAGGACCAGCGAATAAAGAGCATGGCTGATTTCTATCAGATTGCACGATTCCCACGGACCATCGGGGCCATTGACTGTACCCATGTGGCACTACAGCCCCCCCATGATACAGAGCACCTGTTCAGGAATCGAAAAAACTGGCATTCCATCAATGTCCAGGTAATCGTGGATGCCCATGGCCTCATCTGGCATGTGTGTGCCAAATTTCCAGGTTCGTGCCATGACAGCTACATCTTTAGGCAGACCAACATAGCACGTGAATTGGAGCAGAACGTGTATGGAGACAGCTGGCTGGTTGGTGAGTGACATGTGTGTCAGGTATGTCCCCCCCATGATGCAGACATCACATGGGGCACATGCATGACTAATATCCTCCTGTCTTTTGCCTTCCAGGTGACTCTGGATATGCCCTGGGCCCTCACATGATGACCCCATTCCGGAACCCCCAAACCCCAGGAGAGCAACGCTACAACGAGGCTCATATTCGCACCCGGGCAGTAGTGGAGCGTACTTTTGGCCTGCTGAAGTCCCGCTTCAGATGCCTGGACAAGACTGGGGGTACACAGCTGTATTCCCCAGACTTTGTGTGCCAAATAATAGGGGCTTGTTGCATTCTTCATAACTTTGCAACGAGAAGGGGACTGGAGATTAACTTACGTGCTGACCTGACCCCCCACCCAGGCAATCCCCCCCTAGCCCACTCTACCCGGTCTACTGAGGGCACAGTAGCCAGGAGACGCCTGGCAGAAGGCATATTTTCTCAGTAAATGGCCAGAAAAAATGTCACAATGTTATTTTTTTTTTTCGATGCAAACGCACATGAATTATGTGACAATGTTATTATTTGTTTTCACTGCAAACGCACATGAATTATGTGACAATGAGAATGTTGCTTTGCACAGTAAACGCACATGTTTAATGACACATTGAGAATGTTTTTGTCTCTGGAAACGCACATGATTTATGTCACAATGAGAATGCATGAATGCACACCACTGTGGTCCCTAGCACAAACACATCACATGCACATCGAATTGGATTAGATCCAAGTACCCCCCCCCCCCTTTGGTACTTGGGAGCAGTAACGCCCCGCCACGGCTCCAATTATGTCACTGTGCATTCATACACCATTCAGGAACCTAGGATGACTTTTCCCTGGTCCTGGGGATCCCTTCTCCACCAAAACTGAGGGGGACACCCTTATTTTGTCAGGAATGCCACCCCCCCACATTCACACATCATTCACACACATAAACCAAATCATAAGTACAGTATAATAACCAAAAGTTTTAAATCAAAAAAAAAAAAAAAAAAAGTACCCCTGGTATTTAAGTCCGGCGGCGAGTTCTCCGTCTAGGCTGCCCACGGGCAGGGGCACGGGCACGGGCACGGCCACGGGCACGGCCACCTGGAGGATCTTCACGGGGGGGGGAGCAGGGGAGGGAGTATCTTCATTGGGGGGGGGAGCAGGGGAGGGAGTATCTTCATTGGGGGGGGGAGCAGGGGAGGGAGTATCTTCATTGGGGGGGTGAGCAGGGGAGGGAGGAGCCTCCCCTGGTGTCTGACCTCCGGCTGGCCTGCCCTCCAAGGCCACTGCTATCCTGGTCAGGCAGGCAGTGATGGCAGCCGTATTGGCCTGGCCAGCCCGTGTGTTCTCCTGCACAGCCCGGGTGTTGTCCTGCACAGCCCGGGTGAGGGCAGTCACCTCCTGGCCCACGCCTGTTGTGGCGGTATGCAGGGACCACAAACAGGTGATGACACCCAATGAATTGGTGGCCACATCACTGAGTGACTCCCTCATTACATCCAGGCTGTGCTCCATCTTGGCCATAGTTTTTTTGATGTCACCCAGACTGCGGGTCTGCTTGGCATTGTCCCTCAGCAGACTGGCCGGCATATGCTCAGACCCCACCCTGGTGTCCTGGGTCGCCATCCTGCCTGCCCCTGAGGCTTGTGGCCAGGTAGGAGGGGATAGAGTGACCCTTGTGGGTTGCGGCATGTTGTGGGAGGAGTGGGAGGGGCTACCCCTGATGGTGGCCTGACTGGTACAGCCTCTGGGGGATCCTCTGGGGTAGCCTCAAGGGGAGCCTCTGGGGTAGCCTCAAGGGGAGCCTCTGGGGTAGCCTCAAGGGGAGCCTCAAGGCTAGCCTCAAGGGTATCATCAAAGGTCATCAGATCTGTGGCAATAATGATTTCCCGGCCAATCTGGAGATCTTCTTCCTCCTCCCCCTCATCCTCCTCCCCCTCATCCTCCTCCCCCTCAGCCTCCTCATGAGGGGAGGTTTGGCCACTCCCCTCCCCTGGGGACTCCTCAGCAGGCTCCTGTCTTTGGGGTGGTGCAGCAGCCTGGCCTGATGGCCCAGCAATCTCCTGGTCATCTGTGGAAGACACCAAACAATCACAGGTTTGAGGATCCACACACTTGCCACATGTTCCCTTCCCCCACCCACACATGCTAATCACCAAAAAAAACAAAAAAAAAACCTTACCTGGCCTCACAGGAACATCAGACTGATAACCAGGCAGGCCCACCACCTGCTCTGGCTCGAAACACCGGGCCACTGCCCATTCCTCCTCAGTCAGCCGGATGGGGCATGGTCCCCCTCCTCCAGTGCCCCTCCTATGCGCAGTGAGCTTGGCCACCTTATTGCGGACCACGCTCCTCAGATCATTGATCTTTTTCTTAATGCCAGCGGGGGTCCTCGTCTCCCCTCCCCCCGCCGCATTTATGTGATCTGTTATTTTGGCATAGATCCTCTTCCTTTGGGCCGGGGAGGTGTTCCGGCTATCAGGCCCATGTAGATATCTTCCATATTGTATGACATACCTGGCTAGGATTTGCTTTTCAACATGTGAAAAATTCAGCTTCCTGCGTTTGGGGGCCATCACAGACACCACCCAGCAACAAGAAGCCAAACAGGACAAACACACAAAAATACACACACAAGCAGACAGCTACTACAAAGTCAAATACAAACACACAAAAATACACACCAAACAAATACACAAAAATACACACAGACAGCTACTACAAAGTCAAATACAAACACACAAAAACCAAACACAAAATCCAAGCAGAAAAAAAACAAACAAAAAAATTACCAAAAACAATCAAACAAAAATTACACTTATCACAAACAAACAACAACTACTATCTACTACTCCTCCAACACTTCTCTATCAAACACAACTTACCAACAAACACTGACAAACTAAGAGCAGAAGCAAATTGCTCATGGAAGGGAACACAGGGAAATACTTTTGCAAATGAAGTGTGTTTGACTGGAGCTAGTTAAGCACAGTGCGATCCTCAAACTAAGTACACTTGGCCTTTTACCTATCTCACTGATTGCGCCAAGCAAAGTTCTGCACATGCGCAGTGAGCAGCAGATTCGTGCGCGCATGCGCAGTACGGCCGGACCTTCATTTGCATGGGGTCACGGCTCATTACAATGAAGCACGCCCACTTCCTTCCCACTTGCCATAACCCCGCCTCACGCCTCCGTATTTACGTTACGGCAGGCGCACTTTTGGGCGCAAATGCGCTGTGGATACGGCAATTACGACACCGACTTAGGGCGCCGTAACTTAAATGACATAAGTTAGAAAAAACTTATTTTGCGCCGCTGGCTGTGGATTTGGCCCAGTAATTTTATTCTTTTTTTGGCGCTAACACCAACAAACCTGAAAATGTAAGTAATTTGTTATAAAGGTGTACAGATTTGCAACCTGCTTAGCTGATCAATCCTGTCATGCTAAGCAGTCCATCACCTGTGCCTTCAGTAAGCTTTCAATCCAGTTGATGGACCGTCCATTTGTATGACAGCACAAAATAAAGGAACATCATCATGTTGGACAAATTGGCCAACAATTCCATCACTGTCCCTATTTCTACACCCACTGTGAACAAGCAAATGGCAACACCAAAATACCATCCAGGCAACACAGTAAAGGCAAAACACACAACACGAAAATCGAAAGTAAAATTTCTTCTGACGAAAGCCCTTTCAATTTTCGAATCGGTAGTATGGTGCTTTCGACAGCCGATTACGAATTTTCGGACGGCAAAATCTGTATGTGCAGGCTATAAAAATGTTATCGTACATGAACACAACGTCTGATTTTCATATAGTTAGTACACTTTTTGGTCGAAAAAAAAGAACAAGACTACGCATGCTCAGAAACTAAAAAAAATGCATACAAAACACTTCAACACATGAAATTACTTCTGAAGTTGAATTCTGTTATATGAAAGTACCCTCTACACCAGGGGTCTCAAACTCAAATTACCTGAGGGCCACAAGACAAGTTTCCATATCCCATGGGGGGCCGCATGCAAACTTTCAAACTTCAAAAACAGTACTGGTGTCAGCGAACGCATTATTAACCCTGACCACTACACTGCACACTGACCACTACACTACACACTGACCACTCACCATCAGGGTACAGCACATCAGGGCACAGGGCACAGCACACATGAGTGCACAGCGCACATCAGGGTACAAAGCCCAGCACATCAGGGTAAAAAGCCCAGCACATCAGGGTACAAAGCCCAGCACATCAGGGTACAGGGCACATCAGAGCACAGCACATAGGGGTACAGCACAACAGGCCACATCAGGGTGCACGGCACATCAGGGCAGGGCATATCAGGACAGGGCACATGGCACAGTGCAGGACATGGCACATCAGGGCACAGCAAATCAGGACAGGGCACATGGCACATCAGGGTACAGGGCACATGAAACAGCACATCAGGGTACAAAGCCCAGCACATCAGGGTACATGGGGCACATCAGGGTACATGGGGCACATGGCACATCAGGGTACATGGGCCACATCAGGGTACATGGGGCACAATCAGAGCACATCAGGGCACATGGGGCATATCAGGGCACATGGGGCACATACAAGCACACCAGGGCACATGGGGCACATGAGAGCATATCAGGGCACAATCAGGGAACATGGGGCACACCAGGGAACATGGGGAACATGAGGGCACATCAGGGCACAGCACATCAGGACAGGGCACATGGCACATCAGGGTACAGGACATGGCACATCAGGGCACAGCACATCAGGACAGGGCACATGGCACATCAGGGTACAGGGCACATGAAACAGCACATCAGGGTACAAAGCCCAGCACATCAGGGTACCCCATGTACCCTCATGTGCTGGGCTTTGCACTCTGATGTGCTGTTTCATGTGCCCTGTACCCTGATGTGCCATGTGCCCTGATGTGCTGGGCTTTGTACCCTGATGTGCTGTTTCATGTGCCCTGATGTGCCATGTGCCCTGTCCTGATGTGCTTTGCCCTGATGTGCCATGTCCTGTACCCTGATGTGCCATGTGCCCTGTCCTGATGTGCTGTGCCCCATGTGCCCTGATGTGCTCTCATGTGCCCCATGTTCCCTGGTGTGCCCCATGTTCCCTGATTGTGCCCTGATGTGCCCCATGGCACATCAGGGTACATGGGCCACATCAGGGCACAATCAGAGCACATGGGGCATATCAGGGCACATGGGGCACATACGAGCACACCAGGGCACAATCAGGGCACATGGGGCACATCGGGGGACAATCAGGGAACATGGGGCACATGAGAGCACATCAGGGCACATGGGGCACAGCACATCAGGACAGGGCACATGAAACATCAGGGTACAGGGCACAGGGTACCCTGATGTACAGAGCCCAGCACATCAGGGTACATGAGGCACATGTGGGTACACGGGGCACATGAGGGCACATGGCACATTGGGGCAAATGAGGGTACATGGGGCACATCAGGGCACAATCAGGGCACATGAGAGCACAATCAGGGCACACCAGGGCACATGAGAGCACATGAGGGCACAATCAGGGCACATGAGAGCACATCAGGGCACATGGGAGCACATCAGGGCACATGGGAGCACATCAGGGCACATCAGAGCACATCAGGGCACATGAGAGCACATGAGGGCACATGAGGGCACATCAGGGCACATGAGAGCACATCAGGGCACATGAGAGCACATCAATGCACATCAGGGCACATGAGAGCACATCAGGGCACAATCAGGGCACAATCAGGGCACATGAAAGCACATCAGGGCACATGAGAGCACATTAGGGCACAATCAGGGCACATGAGAGCACATCAGGGCACATGAGAGCACACCAGGGCACAGGTCAGCATTTACTTGTTGTTTTCTTCAAAGGCAGAGTAGCGCAGGAAGCGTCTGTCATAAGTTCACTTGTCTCTCATGTCACACTGCTACTCCCCGGCAGCCCCCCCTCTCTTCTCGTCCATCTCAGATGATGTCACAAGCAAATGGGGATGGACGAGAAGAGAGGAGGGGCCGCCGGGGAGTAGCAGTGTGACATGAGAGACAAGTGAACTTATGACAGACGCTTCCTGCGCTACTCTTCATGCACCTCGATCTACACTTCCGCGGCACCCGCCCTGCCTGCGGGCCATTTAAAAACGGTCCGCAGATGCGTCCAGCGTAATTATGCGCCCACGATACGCCGGCGTATAAAACTTACGTCAGTCCGAAGAAGCCTAGTTTCAGGCGTAGTGACTTACGTGGCGTATTTCGAGATACGTCGGCGTAAGTCCTACGTGAATCTAGCTCAATGGTTTTTTTCTTTCAAGATTGTCGCTCTTTTTTTGTTTATAGCGCAAAAAATAAAAACCGCAGAGGTGATCAAATACTACCAAAAGAAAGTTCTATTTGTGGGGAAAAAAGGAACTAAATTTTGTTTGGGTACAGCGTCACATGACCACGCAGTTGTCAGTTAAAGCGACGCAGTGACGAATAGCAAAAAATGGCCTAGTCATTGAGCAGCCAAATCTTCCGGGGCTGAAGTGGTTAATCTACAACTACCATGATGCTGCACATGTAATCAGTTATGACACCAGCCGATGATTTGACAGTTTGGTTGAGAGCACAGCCAATGGGAGTGTTACATTTACGGCACGTGCCAGAAATGAAACTGTTTTATGGATCGGTTTTCTTCCGCTTTAAATGCCATCTGCTTTAATTTTTGAATGCATATGTGAATCATTTCCCAGAATAAACGTGTTGATGTCATTCCTGTATAAAATTCAGGCCATAACCAATCCACCATCACTCCATCCCATCTAGATCGGTAGATCTTAAGCCTATGAATAGGAAATATATTAAGAAATAATAACCCATTCTTGTACCTCATAAAAACCTTCAAAACTGAAAAAAATATGGAAATGCAGATATCAAAGAAAACTCACAGCTAGACAATATTATATACAGTTGAACCTCAGATTACGAGCATATTCCGTTCCAGGAGTATGCTCGTAATCCAAAGTATTTGCATTTCAAAGTGAGTTTTCCCATTGAAGTCAATGGAAATTAAAACAATTCGTTCTGCATTGACTTCAATCGGATGCAATACCGACTGCGGCCAGAGGTGTGGTGCGCCAGACAGCGCCGAAAATTACAAAAAGGCCAGAGGACACTTTGGCTTGTTTCCTGCGCCCCCGTACCTCAGGCCAAATGAGGTACTGCAGGCCAATGTTCAGCTTTTCTCGGCTCCTGGGCCTCCGTACCTCAAGCCAAATGAGCTACTACAGGCCTATTTTCGGCTCTGCTAGGCTTCTGCGCCCCCGTACCTCAGGCCAAATGAGGTACTGCAGGCCTATTTAGCTTGAATTCTGCTTGTCTTGCGAGTCAACACTCGCAAACCGAGTCAGAATTTTTTTTTAAAAGTTGCTCGCAAATCAAAACGCTCTCAAACCAAGTTACTCTTAAACCGAGGTTCCACTGTATTTCTGAAAGGGCACAAAACTCTGCCCGCTTTGTCATCAAAATGAATCTGGGGATGTAATGAAGATGGTTTGTATGGATGTATTTGGTGGGACAACCAAATCTTAAATTAACACAGTAGGTTGAATCTCTACTTGATTTGGGTCTATCAACAAATGTATCAATATATATGGACTGCTCAGCTTCTTTTAGCTGTATTTTCCTGCAGCCTATACATATTATTCTATAAAGAGCAAACTTTATTAAGCTCACATGGGTTTGATTATGTAGTCAAATGGTAAGCTTTACATGCCAGCAATGCATTCATTCTGCTTTGTAGAGGCGTACAACAGTTCATTTTAATGTCCTAGCATTTGTAAACAAAAAGGTTTAAAAAAAGAAAAATTTGGCTGAAGAAGAAGAGAAAAAAACCTAGCCATGAAAGCCTTTAAAAGCATAAACGCCTCTGACCACAAAAGGTCCCAATAGGTGGTCCCTAATGGGTGAACCTGGATTCAATATGTCAGTATGCTTATACTGTAACTGCTGATCTGTAAAGTCCATTAAAATATTAAATCATCATTTCTGCTTGGACTAAAGGGGAAGATTTCCTGAAAGCTTGTCTTGAAAAATCAACTGTTAGTGCAAATGGAAAAATATCACATACAGTACTCAACTATGTTATTGTCTCCATTCTATCTATCTGGACATCTACACTAAATAAAATCAACGTGACACATAATAATTGCAACATTGAAAATAATATTAATCTTTAGATTATGTATAACAATGAATTTAATCTACCTGGAGCTGGAAACCCTGTACAGACCATGTGCAGACCTGCTATATTTATAACAGAGGCCCTAGGTAAAGTGCCCTCAATGTCTAACCGTGGCCACACAAGTAGCAATATCATCATACAATTGATTACAAACTTTTGTACCACCTGCCCCACCATAATAGATTGGAAGCTCTTCTGAGCAGGGCCCTCTTAATCCTCTTTTTTTATTTAAACTGTGCTATAATAAAAATATTAATATTAAAAATAATAATAATAATAATATTAACAACCAAACCAAATATCCTCCATTCAATTAAATTGCGTAAACTATTGGCGCTATATAAATCCTGTATAATAATAATAATATTAACAACCAAACCGAATATCCTCCATTCAATTGAATTAGTAAGCACTTGATCGATTTGGACTCTACCAAGAGTCACAGAATTCTGTTTGTGGCCGAATTTTTGTCAATCGCTTTTGATTAATCAAACCAAAATCAATGGGCCAGATTCACAGTCAAAATACGCCGGCGTATCTACTGATACGCCGGCGTATTTTCAAATTTGCTGCGTCGTATCTCAAACCAAGATACGACGGCTTTAGGCTTCGATCCGACGTTTTCCGCGTCGGGTATGCTAATTAGCTGTTTACATCGATCCACGAAGGTACGCGCGTTCGCCGCATTCTCTTACGTCGTCGCTAGTTGGCTTTTCTCGGCGTATAGTTACAGCTGCTATTTCATGGCTTATATTTAGACTGCCCATGTTAAAGTATGGCCGTCGTTCCCGCGTCAAATAAATTTTTTTTTTTTTTGCGTAAGTCGTCCGTGAATAGGAAAGGACGTAACGCACGTCGCCGTTCAAAAGATTACGTCGGTGTGACGTCATTTCGCGCAAAGCACGGCGGGAAATTACAAAACGGAGCATGCGCAGTACGTTCGGCGCGGGAACGCGCCTAATTTAAATGATACACGTCCCATTTGAATAAGGCGGGCTTGCGCCGGACGCATTTACGCTACGCCGCCGCAAGTTTAAAGGCAAGTGCTTTGTGAATCAAGCACTTGCGCTGAAAACTTGCGGCGGTGTAACGTAAATGGGATACGTTAGACCGCTGCAAATGTGCCTGAATCTGGCCCTATGTTTCTTATTGTAGTTTTGATTGATTAAGTTATTTTTTTAATAGATTGTTCATATTTTTAACTGTGCATATTTATAACTGGGCAGCACAGGTGTAGTGGTTAGCTCCCTCACCTGGCAGCAAAAGGGTCACTGGTTCAAATCCTGACCATGACACCATCTGCCTGGAGTTTGCATGTTCTCCCTGTGTCTGCGTGGGTTTCCTCTGGGTTCTCCGGTTTCCTTCCACACTCCAAACACATGTGCGCTTAGACATGCTCCTATGGGAGCGCTTTCGCCACAGTACAAATCCTAAATCAAATCAAACTGATAGAACATATTTTGATCAATATTTCCAGTTGAGGCAAATTGTGTGTGTATCATTGTTTTATATTTCAGTAGATGATGACACTCTAGTTTGTGATTGCCTAAACCTGAATCAATCACAAATCGCTATGTGTATGTCTACTTGTAATTGGGCCCAAAAAAAAAAAATCACTTTGCAAAAAAAGATAAAAAAAACATACGCACCAACACAAGAAGTAGGACTAACATAAACATTTAGGCCCGGATTCACATACATTGGCGCATATTTATGCCGCCGTAGCGTATCTCTTTTCCGCTACGCCGGCGCAGCGCACAGATGCAAGCACTGGATTCACAAAGCACTTGCTCCCACTCGCTGTTAAAGATACGCTGGGTTTCCTCGGCGTAAGCCAGCAGAGGTGGAAGTGGGCGTGAGCCATGCTAATGAGGCGTGACCCCATGCAAATGATGGGCCAAGCGTCATAGAAGTACTTAAAATGAACGGCGCATGCGTCGTCCCGTGGCCGCATCCCTGTGCGCATGCTCAGAATCATGTCGGAACTACTCCCTAAGATACAACGGATCACTGCCTACGACGTGAACGTAACCTACGCCTAGTCATATTCACGTACAACCTAAACGACAAAAGATACGACGGCTTGTGTTTCCTGGTCCATACCTTTGCATGAGTTGCGCCTCCTATATGGGGAATAAATTTACGCCGGACATACGACTTACGCAAACCGGGGCAGATCCACAAAGATCTGCCCCGGCGCTACGCTACGCCGCCGTGACTTACTTGTCCTCGGTTCGAATCCTGAAAGAATTTGCGCCGTAAGTCACGGCGGCGTAGTCTATCTCTGGCGGCGTAACGGCGCATAATTCAAATCGGCGATTAGGGGGCGTGTTTCATTTAAATGAAGCGCGTCCCCGCGCCGAATGAACTGCGCATGCGCTGTCCCTAAATTTCCCGCCTTGCATTGCGCTAAATGACGTCGCAAGGACGTCATTTTTTTTAACATAGACGTGAATTACGTCCATCCCGATTCACGGACGACTTACGCAAAAAAAAAAAAAATCAAAATAAACGTGGAAACGACGGCCATACTTAACATGGCAAGTCTAACTATACGCAACGAAATACCAGCTTTAACTATACGCCGGAAAAAGCCGACTAGAGACGACGTAAGAGAATGCGACGGCCGCGCATGCGTTCGTGGATCGTCGGAAATAGATCATTTGCATACCCGACGCGGAAAACGACGTGAACGCCACCCAGCGGACGCCAAAGTATTGCATCTAAGATCCGAAGGCGTACGAAGCCGTACACCTGTCGGATCTAACCCAGATGCCGTTGTATCCTGGTCTGAGGATTCAAACCAAAGATACGACGCAGGAAATTTGAAAGTACGCCGACGTATTAGTAGATACGCCGGCGTAATTCCTTTATGGATCTGCCCCACCGTGTATATTATGCGCCGGGCGCAACTACGTTCGTGAATCGGCGTATTTCCCTCATTTGTGCATAGAAAATCAATGGGAGCGGCAAATGCGCCCAGCGTAAATATGCGCCCACGATACAACGGCGTAGGAAAGTTACGTCGGTCGGAGGAAGCCTATTTTCAGGCGTATCTCAGTTTATGGGCACGGCGCATAGATACGACGGCGCATACTTACACTTACGCGGCGTATCTGGGGATACGTCGGCGTAAGTGCTTTGTGAATCTGGGCCTATGTGTATTGTGGCATAGCTAATCTGTGAAATTCATTGGTATACTGTCTTAGAACAAAGGATCGATAGTTGTAAAAGTGTAAAAACTGGCTTGTTCCAGTGCAAAACTATTGGCTAGTTAAAGCGGGGGTTCACCCTTAGAGGGCACTTTTCCCCCTTAGATTCCTGCTCGTTATTACTAGGGGAATCGGCTATTTATTTTAAAATATGTGCAGTACTTACCCGTTTACGAGACGCATCCTCTCCGTCGCTTCCGGGTATGGGCTTCGGGAATGGGCGTTCCTTCTTGATTGACAGGTTTCCGAGAGGCTTCCGACGGTCGCATCCATCGCGTCACGGTTTTCCGAAAGAAGCCGAACGTCGGTGCGCAGGCGCAGTATAGAGCCGCGCCGACGTTCGGCTTCTTTCGGCTACGAGTGACGCGATGGATGCGACCGTCGGAAGCCTCTCGGAAGGCTGTCACTCAAGAAGGAACGCCGGCTCCCGAAGACCCATACCCGGAAGCGACGGAAGAAGATGCAGCTCGAAAACGGGTAAGTACTGCACATATTTTAATATAAATAGCCGATTCCCCTAGACCGAACGAGCAGGAAGCTAAGGGGAGATTTTTTTTTTTTTTTTAAATGGGTGAACTCCCGCTTTAACATTTTTTTTAAAGTAAATCCTAAGTCTCTTGTGAACCTGGGACCTCCATTTTACTGTACGTTTGCCTTCATCCCAGCACAAAATGGTAGATGGCCTGACACAGCTAAAAGGCATCTACGCAATGCCCATATAAAATGCAGATGTTAGTCATGTGACCAGCTTTGGTAGAACAGGAATGCAGACTACAGCCAGCACAGACATCTGTAAGAGAATAGACATGAGCTATTCTTCACTAAAACTCCTTAAAAATGAGTTTTTTCTGTGCAGGATTAACTTTTGTTACCGTGTTCATCCACTTTAGCTTTGTCTTTTTCATTAACACCACCGAATTATAAGACATCAAACATCTAACTATAATCAATTATGTTATTTTCAGCTGCTATCATTTAGCAGTTCGGTTACCGGTGAAAGTAAAGATCACATGATTTGTACACGCGGAGACTCGTGTGACATCTATAGCTACATGCAGGTCCCGTGTGAAGGACAAGAGTTTCCTGTTCATTTCTTTTCATCCTTTGCTGGGGGTGAGGAGATGGCACACCCTATAGCTTGTGGGCTACAGGCAAGAGGGTGTGACAGCTCATCCCCAGCAAATACTGCAGTTGGAATGATGCAAAGCCATAATAAATAAAAGTCCAAAGTCCAATTCTAATATTTGAAAGCAATTGTCATACATATGTTAGCGATTTTTAAATGCCTGTTGGCAGGGCAGGACTTAGGGTGGTGGGGGCCCCTGGGCTTGAGTGTTGAAGGGGCCCCCTGGAGCCGAAAATTGGGGGGGATCGAAGTTGTTGAGCGGGGGGGGGGGCGAATTGAAGTTGTTGAGCGGGGGGGGAGCGCATTAAAGTTGTTGAGCGGGGGGGGATTTTGCAGTTGTTGAGGGGGGGAGTGCCTCTCACCTGTGCCAACAGCCGGGGGCCACAGACTGTCATTAGCCCGGCTCTCGGCTTTCTTCCCTTCAGCAGCCACAGTCCTCCACACACCACTCCGGTTCCTCCCGCTTCCGTGCTGCCTCCTCTTGCAGTGTGGGAAAATTAACCCTTTTGCGGGACTGCGGGAAGAAGCTGTCTGTGCGGGAAAGTCCCACAGAATCCGTGCGTGTTGGGAGGTATGCGCAGGGCCGCCATCAGGAATTTTGGGGCCCCTTGCACAGCTTAAGGCATGGGCCCCCTGAAGCAGAGAACCTAGGGGGGGTGGGGGTGCTGCCGCCTGAAATTGAGAAGCGTGGGGGCTGCCGCAAATTGAGAAGCGGGGGGGCCTTTACAAAAAAAAGAAGAAATAAAGAAGAAAACAAATATATATAAATATATGTAGCCATCCGGGGCCCTGGGGACCTCTGGGCCTTTTAATAAAAAGAAAAAATAAACCTCTGGGCCCTTTAATAATAAAAAAAAAAAACATTTATAAAAAATACATAAAAAAAGGGAGGTTGCCAAACCCGGGGGCCCTGGGGACCTCTGTGCCCCTGGGAACCTCTGGGCCTTTTAATAAAAAATAAAAAAATAAACAAAAATAAAAAAATAAACATTTATAAAAAAAATAAAAAAGGGGGGGTTGCCACATGGGGCCCTGGGGACCTCTGAGCCCTTTAATAAAAAAATATATATATATATATATATATAAAAAAAAAATGTAATTTTTTTTATAACAAAAATAAAAAAGGTGGGTTGCCATCCGGGGGCCCTGGAGACCCCTGGGCCCTTTAATAATAATAATAAAATATATATATATATATACATATATATATATATTATATATATAAAAATAAAAAATATATAAAAAAAACATTTTTTTACAAAAAATAAATAAAAAAAAGGGGGGTTGCCATCCGGGGCCCTGGAGACCCCTGGGCCCTTTAATAATAATAATAATAATATATATATATATATATATATATATATATATATATATATATATATTATATAAATAAAAAATATATAAAAAAAAACATATTTTTACAAAAAATAAATAAAAAAAAGGGGGGTTGCCGTCCGGGGCCCTGGGGACCTCCGGACCCCTAAAAAAGAAAATAAAAAAAATAAAAAAATATTATTTTTTTTTTTTAAAGGGGGCCCCCTATTGGGTGGGGCCCCTGGGCTTGAGCCCAGTCAAGGCCAATGGTAAGTCCGGCCCTGCCTGTTGGCTGTCTACAATAGGTTTGAAAGACATAGTAATTTTGGAAAGTGGCAGAAAGTGGCCTTACTTACGAAATCTGGAATTGTTTAACCACTTCCATACCAGGCACTTACGCACCTTCCCGCCCAAGCCAATTTTCAGCTTTCAGCACTGTCGCATTTTGAATGGCAATTGTGCTGTCATGATACACTGTACCCAAACATAATTGGCGTCCTTTTTTCCCCACAAATAGAGCTTTCTTTTGGTGGTATTTGATCACCTCTGCAATTTTTTTATTTTGCGCAACAACTAAAAAAAGACTGAAAATTTTGAAAAAAAATTATGTTTTTATTTTTTTCTGTTAATTTTTTTGTAAATAAGTAAGTTTTCTCTTTCAATTACGGGCACTGATGAGATGCCACTGATGGACATCGATGAGGTAGTACTTACGGGCACAGATGAGGTGGCACTGATTGGCGGCGCTGGTATGCGGCACTGATGGGCACACATAGGCGGCACTGATGGGCACACATAGGCGGCACTGATGGGCACTCATGGGCGGCACTGATGGGCACTCATGGGCGGCACTGATGGGCACTCATGGGCGGCACTGATGGGCACTCATGGGCGGCACTGATGGGCACTCATGGGCGGCACTGATGGGCACTCATGGGCGGCACTGGGCACTCATAGGCGGCACAGATGGGCACTCATGGGCGGCACTTATGGGTGGCACTGATGGATACTTATGGGTGGCACAGATGGGCACTGATAGGTGGGCACTGGGCATGGATGGGCACTGTGGGGTGGCACTGATGGACACTGTGGGGTGGCACTGATGGACACTGTGGGGTGGCACTGATGGACACTGTGAGGCGGCACTGATTTCCCCATGTTGCTAGTCAGTGCCCATTTGTGGGCACTGATTGGCATCTTTTATTTTTTTCCAGACTTTTTTTTTTTTTCATTTTTTTTTTTCAGACTTTTTTTGTTTTTTTTGCCCTTCCCTGGTGGTCCAGTGTGGCGATCCGAGGGGGGGCTGCGCTGATAAACAATCAGCGTGAACCCCCCCTGTCAGGAGAGCCGCCGATCGGCTCTCCTCTACTCGCGTCTGTCAGACGCGAGTGAGGAAGAGCCATCAACGGCTCTTCCTGTTTACATCGTGATCAGCCATGATTGGACATGGCTGATCACGTGGTAAAGAGCCTCCGTGAGAGACTCTTTACCGAGATCGGTGTTGCGGGGTGTCAGACTGACACCCTGCAACACCGATCGCTGCGATGCGCGCCCCCGGGGGCGCGCAGCGGCTCAGAATCCTGAGGACGTCATATGACGTCCAGTCAGGATTCTACAACCACTTTGCCGACGTCAATATGTCAAGTTTTTTTTTACCTTTATGCATTCTATGCATGGAGATAAAAAAACTTCTGTGTGCAGCAGCCCCCCTAATACTTACCTGAGCCCCATCTTTTTTTTTTTTTTTGAGGTTTCATTGCCGTTTATTGTTGATCAGTCCAGCCTTTAGGTTATGTTAGATTTTGTTGAATGCTGCAATGTCCACGCTCTGCACATAGTCTTCAAACTTGGTGATCTCCTCCTCCAGGAGATCGGTGCCCACTTTGTCATCTTCCACCACGCACTGTATCTGCAGCTTCTTGATGCCGTAGCCCACAGGAACCAGTTAGGAGGAGCCCCAGAGCAGACCGTCCATCTGAACCGTGCGAACGCATTCCTCCAACTTCGCCATGTCCGTCTCGTCATCCCATGGTTTCACGTCCAGCAGGATGGAGGACTTGGCGATGAGTCCAGGCTTCTTGGATTTCTTCTCTGCATACTGCTTTAGTCTCTCTTCTCTGATTCTCTCAGCTTCTGCATCTTCCTCATCATCGCTGCCGAACAAGTCAATATCATCGTCGTCGTCATCCTCTTCCTCTTTCTTGAGTTTACGAGGCGGGCTGGGAGGACAAGCTATGCCGGGTTTTGAGGCTTGAAATTCGCACAAAATCGGAAATTTTATTTCCACTTTTTCTGGGGTAGCATTTTTCTCCATCACACCGATCCGGCTTTCCAGCTTGGAGATGGCGAGCTGCAGATCCTTCACCACTTTATGTAAATGCTGGTTCTCGTGTTCTAGATTGGCGACCCGGTCCTGGAGGTCACCGCTGTCTCCATTGCTGTTGGGGGCTGCGGCTGTGCTTCCGGCGAGCGATTTCTGGATATTCTCTCTGACTCTGGCAATGTCCCTGAGGATTGTGCTTGCTCCGTCCTCCTGTGTCTGGATGTGAGCGTTGGTTCCGGCATTGCTCAGGTCTTCATAATACTGTCTCTCTGCGTCGTCATACTTGTATTTGTCAAACCAGATCTTCTCTGTGCTCAAGCAAGAAGCTGCCATTTTTCTCAGCCTGTCCTCCTGTGTACTCCTCTCATGTACACTGTCTTCCATGTACACTCTGGACTCCAAACTTCCCTGAAAAGAGGTGCCAACCACCCTGAAAACGAAAAACCCTAAAAACTGGTCAACTTTCTGTGTGAACAACAACCACGAATCACCATCTTGGTCCAGCAATGTGCACGACAGCAGCAGTTCTCCCGGGTCTCTTCCACCGCATTGGCTGAGACAACAGTAAGAGCCATTGGCTCCTGTTACTGTCAGTCACAGCCAGTGAGCCAATGAGGAGAGAGCAGGGCCAGGGCTGGGTGGTGCTCCATGTGTGAATGGACACAGTGAGCAGGGACTTGGGAGTGAGCTTGGGTGCCCCCATAGCAAGTTGCTTGCTATGGGGGCACTCATCAGGAGGGAGGGGCCAGGAGCACTGGTGGGGGATCGGGGCTGCTCTGTGCAAAACTACTGTACACAGCAGGTAAGTATGACATGTTTGTTGTTAAAGTAAATAAAGACTGGGTACACAAAGGCTGAAAATCATCTGAAAATTATTGGTCCTGCAGGAAATGGCCAACTTTCAGCTAGTGTGTACAGTATCCTGTCCTACAGAAGCCAGTCTCACATCTGGCTTCTGTTGACTGGACATTCTGGTAAACCAGCTTCCAATCAGCGCTCACAACCAATGTCTATGAGTGCTAATCAGTATGTTCTAGCGAGGGGGAGGGGGGATAGTAGTCCCCCTGTGAAAACACAAAGGCACAGCGGGGGAGATCGCTGCACTAACAATGCTTTTGTTAGTACGGCAATCTGAATTTTTTTCCTCCCTTAGCCCGCTGGGTTAAACAGAATTTTTTTTATAGTGTGTACCCCGCATAAAAATTTCTGTGTAGAGACCCTAAATTTGGCATGAAGGAAACTTACATTTTTAATTTCCCTAAAGATCGGGAGATTATATGTCTTTGGCAAAATGCATTGGAGTCAACAGAGAAGGCAAAACGGAAAAAAAAAAATGTGTTTTTGTAAAGGTTTAATGGTTCTTGTGCCAAAAAAAGAGCCCCTTGTTAGCCTCATCTTTTTTTTTTTTCATAGAAAAAAGACACAGACAGTAAAAAAAGTGATATTTAAAGCAACAGTACACAAAAAAAAAACACAGATTCAAAGAACAATAAATGAATCAAACTAAATCATCATACATCCTTACCAACCCACACCTTTAAATAATAATAACCTTAAAATACCAACCACCCCTTAAATAAAGAGAACACATTTTTTTTCACGCAAATTTCACACATTGAGCAGGTAGCCCAATGTGTGAAATTGATATCCACTTCACAGATAGGTAATTTTGCAGTGTGATCAGTTTTACCTGAATCACTCTACTGATCCATAGCTTAGATGCATAATAAGGTCTGGGATAAGAGTAATACATTTTACTGAAAAATAGTAAAATAAAAAATCCAAGCAGTTATCTCATCTGCCTTCCAAAATCATCAATGTGTACTACAGAACACCTTCCCTAAATGTTATGAATATGAAGAGAAGGAATCAGGAGAGGTGACAACTCTGCTCTTTTATAGATACTGTATGGGAGTGTTGTCACCCTAAGGTAGGAAGTGTGGCCCGGATTCAGAAATTCTTAAGCCGACGTATCTACTGATACGCCGTGTAAGTGCACGGATGCGCCATCGTATCTATGCGCCTTATTCAGCAAGTAAGATACGCCTGAATTTCGGCTTCATACGACCGACGTAAGTCTCCTACACCATCGTATCTTGGGCGCATATTTACGCTGGCCGCAAGGGGCGCTTCCATTGATTTACGCGTTGAATATGTAAATGACCTAGATACGCCGATTCACGAACGTACTTGCGCCCGTCGCTGTAATCTATGCCGTTTACGTAAGGCGTACGTCCGGCGTAAAGTTATTCCACATATAAGGAGGCGCATCCCATGCAAAGGTATGGACGTCGGAACAGCCGTCGTATTTTACATCGTTTACGTAAGTCGTACGTGAATGGGGCTGGGCGTAGGTTACGTTCACGTCGTACGCATTGAGCCGTTGTATCTTAGGGAGTATTTGCGACGTGACTCTGCGCATGCACCGTACGAACAGCCCTTCATTTACATGGGGTCACGGTTAATTTAAATGTAGCACGCCCACTACCTGCCTACTTTGAATTAGGCGGGGTTACGCCGGCCCATTTTCGCTACGCCGCCGCAACTTACGGAGCAAGTGCTTTGTGAATACTGGCCTGTGTTACTGGCAGAATCTTCAGGTTAAAATAAAGGGGGAAAAAGCCTGCAAAAAAAGAAAACGAATGCAACCACTACATCTAAGGATGACTAAGCTGTAATATAATACATTTTCGTTCTTGGGTTTGACATATTTTAATCATCGAATCACGTGAAGCAGAAATCTTGTTTTTTCTGTTGTTCCGTATTGATTATCTATTGTGAATAAAGCATCACATAACATAGTAAGTTTGCACTGTGAACGTCCCCTATTCCTATAGTAAATCAACCCAAGTGATCCAGTTTCCTAGAGCTCAATTTCATTTCCAGGCATTGCAGGCTGACTAGGTTTATTCCTTTTGGAGAGTTCGCTACCTAATGGTTGTGTACAGCAAATCTGGGCTGCCATCTAGGGGACGTGATCTGCATTACTGTTTTGCCACACAAACATACGGAAACTACAGTATAACATTCCTGTGGTTAGATAAACATTTGAAATTATAAAAGGAAAATGTCAAAAATACATATATCAGTTTTCACGTGATTATGTAGTATGTTTATTAGTTGGGTAATAATAAGAAAGTAAAGGGTGGTTTACATGAAATGTGAAGTAAATCATGGCGGCTATTTAGATTTAATATTTATTAACTAGATATACCCACTATACTGAAATCAACGGAATTGCATTGATGTCTTGTAACCGTTTCACTGCTGATCCTGATGAAGTGGTGCTATCTACGAAACGCGTTGACAGCAATCTGTTATCTGTGAAGTGGGACAGTCAGTATAATTCAAATATAAAAGAAAAATAGCTGTGCTGCAATGTGAAAATACTATAAGTAAAACACAATATGTGAAAAATTGTTCAACAATTTTTCACATATTTAGCTAGATTCACTGCGCTGACCTAAGTTTAAGTGTATTCTCAAACAGAGATACACTTAAACCTATCTAAGATACGACGGCTTGCGTCGTCCTATCTTAGGGTGCAATATTTAGGCTGGCCGCTAGGTAGCGCTTTCATTGCGGTCGGCATAGAATATGTAAATCACTAGATACGCCTATTCAAGAACGTACGCCCGGCCGACGCAGTACAGATACGCCGTTTACGTAACGCTTTATCAGGCCTAAAGTTATTCCATCAAATAGTTGGAATAGTAATGTTAAAGTATGGCCGCCGTTCCCGCTTCGAAATTCGAAAATTTTACGTCGTTTGCGTAAGTTGTCCATGAATAGGCATTTACGTTATTTACATCCACGTCGAAATCAATAGGCCCGTGCGGCGTACGTTGCCGCAATGCACACTGGGAAATCTAGGCGGACGGCGCATGTGCCGTTCCAAAAAAATGTCAATCACATCAGGTCAAACAAAATTATCATAAAACACGCCCCCTCAGCCTATTTTGAATTAGGCGCGCTTGCGCCCGCCGCATTTACGATACGCCGCCGTAAGTTAGGAGGCAAGTACTTTGAGAATACAGTACTTGCCTCTCTGACTTAAGGCGGTGTAGCGTAAATACGATACGCTACGCCGCCTTAAAGTTGCGCGAGGCTACCTGAATCTAGCTATTTGTGTTTTAAACAATTTTTCACATATTGTGTTTTAAACAATTTTTCACATATTGTGTTTTAAAAATGTTTCACATATTGTGTTTTAAACAATTTTTCACATATTGTGTTTTAAACAATTTTTCACATATTGTGTTTTACTTATAGTATTTTCACATTGCAGCGCAGCCATTTTTCTTTTACATTTGCTTCTCCAGGATTTATCTAACTTGGTTGGTTGCAGCAGCATATTGTGTATCACACACACCAAACATATTCTTTTATTGTAATTTATTTTTTGAAGACAGCGCAGTATTATTTACACTATAATTCAAATATATAAGTGTGTAAAAAAAAAAGAATATTGTATTCTCTATTATATATGTACCCTTGGGTGCCATCCTAGAAAGTCTCTGGTCTTTTCTTGATGTAGTTATTCAAATAAGTTTGCTGCAGTATAATGCATGTGAAAATGATGAACCATATAAGACTGGTAAATAAAAATTGACGTAGGTCACAGCAGGGATGGACTGGCCATAGGGACTACAGGGAGTTTCCCGGTGGGCCGATGGCTCAGTGGGCCGTTTTTTTAAAACAGAGATGCTGCTTGGAGGACTTTTTGTAACGCCCTGGCAGCGCCCCAGTGTGAAAGCACTCAGGCTTTCACACTGGGACTGCAGCGGAAGCGTTTTTCAGTCGCTTTACAGGCGCCCAAAAGCGCCTAAAAAACGCCTCAGTGTAAAAAGGGGTCCTACACTCACCCCCTCTCTTTTACACTCACTCTCTTTTTCTTACTCTCACCCCCTCTCTCTCTCTCTTTCTCACCCTCTCTCTTTCTTTCTCACCCTCTCATGATATACAATAATGGATGTAGGGGCCTTTTTGGTGGGCGTGATTTTATTGAATTAAAGTGGGCCGGTCTGGATGAAGTCCAGGGCCAAATTTTTGTCCCAGTCCAGCCCTGGGTCACAGTGTGTTTTTTAAAAAGTGCATCTGCTACAGTTTTAATTAGCATTTTCAGGCCTCCTGGAATGGGTGCTAGTACACAAAACCATATGTTTTTGCATGTTTTTAATGCATTCATTCATTTATTTATTAGGGGTATTATTTATATAGCGCAGACAATTTATGTAAAACTTGACATATTGTAGTTGTATATTCCCATCAGTTCCTGTCCTTGAGGAGCTTACAATCTATAGCTGCCCATAGATGGATCCAAATTCGTCAGAATACAATGTCACACGGGGGATTCCTCCTTCCGCCTCACTTGTGTGGATGGGGGAATCCATTTTTTTTTGTTTTGTTTTTTTCATTCAGCCCTGTGGCTGATTGAAAAAAAAATTAGGCATCCATGGCTAGCCCAAAGTCCCTACCTCACATACCTACATACACATACTTGGGCCAATTTAGACAGGAGCCAAGCAACCTATTAGCATGCTGTGGCTGGTTGTAGAGCTGCACGATTAATCGTTAAGAATCGAGATTGCGATTCTTTCCCCCTGGCGATCTTAGCAAAGTATTTTCCTAATTCTATGCAAAATTCTCTGCTCAAGCCGACAGCTGTCAAAAAACAAGTTTCACAGCATTCCTCAGTCGCTGAGCTAACTATAAACATTGTAATGTTTTGTTCTTTAGATCAAAGGAATGAACATTGGTCTGTAAATAAGGGAAGTTAAACCACTTAAAGACTATTAGCCAGATTCTTTGAGGCGGCGTAGCGTATCGTATTTACGATACGCCGCCGTAAGTCAGAGAGGCAAGTGCTGTATTAACAAAGCACTTGCCTCCTAAGTTACGGCGGCATAGCGTAAATGGGGCCGGCATAAGCGCACCTAATTCAAATGAGGATGGGGGGGCGTGTTTTATGTAAATTACTCGTGACCCGTCGTGATTGACGTTTTTTACGAAAGGCGCATGCGCCATCCGTGTACATATCCCAGTGTACATTGCTCCAAAGTACCCTGCAAGGACGTATTGGTTTCGACGTGAACGTAAATTTAGACGCGGGCAGCTTTATCTTTACGCCGGCGTACCTCTTACGGAAACGGCATATCTTTACTGCGACGGGCGCACGTACGTTCGTGAATCTGCGAATCTAGTCATTTACATATTCTACGCCAAACTCAACGGAAGCGCCACCTAGCGGCCAGTGGAAAAATTGCACCCTAAAATACGACGGCGCAGGCCGTCGTATCTTAGCTAGGTTTAAGTGTATCTCAGTTTGAGCATACACTTAAACTTACGACGGCTTAGATTCCGAGTTACGTCGGCGTATCTACTGATACGCCGGTGTAACTCTTTGTGAATCCAGCTATATAAACCTTTTTCTGCCACGTGTTGATTTCAAGTTAAAATAATTATTTTTTGCTAGAAAATTACTTAGAACCCCCAAACATTTATATATATATATAAATATATATATTTAGCAGCGACACTAAAGAATAAAATGGTGGTTGTTGAAATAATTTTTGGCATGTATTTTATGTTGTTGCAGTATTTGTACAGCGGTCTTTCAAATGCAATTTTTTGGGGTAAAAAAATACACTTTAATGAATAAAAAATAAAAATAAACAGTAAAGTTAGCCCAATTTTTTATAATGTGAAAGATGATGTTATGCCTTGAGAATCGTGATCAAATCGTGATCTTTATTCTAAGCAAAAAAATTTGGATTCTCATTCTTTCCCAGAATCATGCAGCTCTAGCTGGTTGCAATGCATCTACAAGGGCTATTGAGGCTTAGGCCGCGTACACGCAGTCGTTCCAAACCGATGAGAATGGTCCGACGGGCCATTTCCATTGGTTCACCGCTGAAGTGGCCTGATGGTCTGAAGTGCGTACACACCATCGTTCCAAAAACCGATCGGGTCAGAACGCGGTGACGTCAAACACACGACGTGCTGAATAAAACTAAGTTCAATGCTTCCAAGCATGTGTCGACTTGATTCTGAGCATGCGCGGGCTTTGAACCAATGCTTTCTGTACTAACCATCGGTTTGGACCGATCGGGCAGCGGGCCATTGGTTCGATTTTGAAGCATGTTTTACAATTTTGGACCGAAGGACCGATGGGCTATACACACGGTCGGTTTGGACCGATGAAACTGAACCTCGGTCCATTCTCATCGGTTTTGTGCGACCGCGTGTACGGGGCCTTACACTTACATTGCATGTAGTTTTGAATGCAGAACCATAAACAGTACCTAAAGGAGTTCTCTATGTTTGTAAGCATATATGTATAATTAACATATTTACAGACATAATACACCCTGGCTATTAACGTAAATGTGTTACATGTTCGGTAATTAGAGCCTGGTTGGAGGCAGTAAAATCCTTTTAATAAGAAGTGCATACTGTAACTGCAATGATGAATTTAGGTGACCAGTGCCCAGTCATATCAGTTATTACAGTCACCAGAGTTCACAATAAAAGACATGGGAAGGTCCGGGCTTTACAAGGCTTTACAAGCTCTAGGTAAAGAATCTCGTTACAGTTTGAAGCTGTTGATTTAGGCAACTGGCAGAGGGATTAACACAAGAATGGCTGGGGTGGGAAGGAGATGAAATGTTTGCATAGACTGGCTTGGCTGGGTGGTAGGCTCTTTCATACAGTGTATCACCAATGACTGAGACTACTACTCTTTAACTCCTTGTGGTTAGTGCACATAAATGAAGAGATGAGTATTAACAAATGCAAAAAAAATACACAACAAATTCTGGAGGATGAATGCACTAAATTCGACAGTTCAATGGACACTCTTTTATGCCCTCTGAACTATAATGCCCCACCAGCTTGCTCTTTGCGTGTACACATGGTTAGCAGTGAAAATAAAGGGAAATGGGGCTTGGAGCAATTGCACATCAAAGATGAGGAGTGTTAAAGACAGGATTTATTTGTTTTTTTAATTCTCCTGATGGGGGGCTGGGGAACTGAAATGCAGGCATTATTCTGTATGGTTGACCAAGGTGTCATCGAGCTAGTTGACATTATACCTACCTCCAACCGGAGGTTTAACCACTTCCATACAGGGCACTTACGCACCTTCCCGCCCAAGCCAATTTTCAGCTTTCAGCACTGTCGCACTTTGAATGGCAATTGCGCGGTCATGCTACACTGTACCCAAACAAAATTGGCGTCCTTTTTTCCCCACAAATAGAGCTTTCTTTTGGTGGTATTTGATCACCTCTGCGATTTTTTTTTTTTGCGCAACAACTAAAAAAAGACTGAAAATTTGGAAAAAAAAATTACGTTTTTATTTTTTTCTGTAATTTTTTTTCTAAATAAGTAAGTTTTCTCTTTCAATTACAGGCACTGATATGGTGGCACTGATGGGCACAGATAAGATGGCACTGATGGACATCGATGAGGTAGTACTGACGGGCACAGATGAGGTGGCACTGATTGGCAGCGCTGGTATGCGGCACTGATGGGCACTCATAGGCGGCACTGATGGGCACACATAGGCGGCACTGATGGGCACACATAGGCGGCACTGATGGGCACTCATGGGCGGCACTGATGGGCACTCATGGGTGGCACTGATGGGCACTCATAGGCAGCACAGATGGGCACTCATGGGCGGCACTTATGGGTGGCACAGATGGGCACTGTGGGGTGGCACTGATGGACACTGTGGGGCGGCACTGATGGACACTGTGGGGCGGCACTGATTTACTTATGTTGCCAGTCAGTGCCCATTTGTGGGCACTGATTGGCATCTTTTTTTTTCCATACTTTTTTTAATTTTTTTTTCAGACTTTTTTTTTTTTTTTCAGACTTTTTTTTGCCCCCCTTTTTTTTTTGCCCTTCCCTGGTGGTCCAGGATGGGCTTCTCTGGTGGTCCATGTGGCGATCCGAGGGGGGGCTGAGCTGATAAACAATCAGCGCGAACCTCCCCTGTCAGGAGAGCCGCCGATCGGCTCTCCTCTACTCGCGTCTGTCAGACGCGAGTGAGGAAGAGCCATCCTGTTTACATCATGATCAGCCGTGGTTGGACACGGCTGATCACGTGTTAAAGAGTCTCCGTGAGAGACTCTTTACCTTGATCGGTGTGGCGGGGTGTCAGACTGACAGCCTGCAACAACGATCGCCGCGATGCGCGCCCCCGGGGGCGCGCAGCGGCTCAGAATCCTGAGGACATCATATGACGTCCAGTCAGGATTCTACAACCACTTTGCCGATGTCAATTTGTCATTGGCGGGCGGCAAGTGGTTAAAGGATGTACATATCTGTCTCGTTTTTTTTTTGCTTTTATTTCTCTTTTTTCTGTATTTTGTTGTTGTAAACTGGTTTGATTTTTTTTTACAGTAAAAAAACTGGTTTGATTTTTACTGTGACCGGTTGTTGGTTTCCGCAACATGCGGTTTGATGTTGTATGTATTGAGTGTTTGAAGCACCCATCTATAGACTCATACACACGATCGGACTTCCAACTGACTTTTCCGTGGATTTTGCTCCGAAGGGCTTTGTCTGTGAACTGGTATGCATACACACAGCAGGACTTTTTCAGCCAACAAACATGGTTTTTCTGCTCTTTACCGCCACCCTTTGGGCAACTTCTGCTGTTGTCTGATCTTTAGCATTGGTTCTGAGCATGCGTGTTTGTACTTTGGACTTTAATCCGATGGACTTGTGTACACGCGATCGGATTTGCTCTATCGGACATTTGTTGCCGGAAAGTTTGTCCGATGAAAAAGCGAAAAAGTTTGTCTGATATACTTTTTGTTTGCTCAGACTACTGCCCCCTATTGGTTCCTGACGAAGCCCTCTTGGGCGAAACTAGTAGAACCGTTACATGCGGGATGAAATGAAGATCACCTGCATCTTTATGCACTTGAAGTATCATTTTATTTGTTAGTCTGGAATTTATCCATGATGCATTCTATAGTATTTATTGTATATCTTTTTTCTTTTTTCTATGTCTTTTTATAAAGAAACTTTTTATAAAATAAATCTTTTTGATATCTACATTGTTGTTGTGGTTCTCATGACTGAGGTTTGACCAGGCCCACATATCTTCATACCATACTACTGTTCATGCTTAAATAACAGTCCCCACATTTTTCCTGTCCAAGGAAATCCCCATAAATCTTCTTTCTTAGAGGGACTTGAAAGCTGACAGTCAATCTTCTTCGTAATTAATGTTATGCTCTGCCAATCCACTTTTATTCTGGGTTGTTTAGAAGCCCAAAGAAATTTGAGACAAATTTGTTTATATGTATTAAAGAAAGAAGCTGGTAGTTCAATTGGTATTGTTTGTAGCAGATAAAGAATTCTAGGAAGAACATTCATTTTAAGTATTGCCACTCTCCCAAACCATGAAAAGAATCCTTTATCCCATTCTTGAAGATAATTTTTGGATAGTTTTAAGTATAGGAACAAAATTAGATGAATAAAGATTATCTAGATCAGGGGTCGGCAACCCGCGGCTCCGGAGCCGCATGCGGCTCTTTTAAACCTTTGCCGCGGCTCCGGGACACCTTTTGCGGCCAGCGGAGGACTTTACACAGCGATCCCGGAGTTAACAGTTCGGGCGCGCTGTGACAAATGTCCCGCCCTCCTCCTGCTAGAAGACTAGCTCGTGTGATAGAGCCAGTGTGCTGTCTGTCACACAAGCTGGTCTGGAGGAGGAGGGCGGGACATTTATCAGCGCGCCAGTGTGGGGGAGCATCGTGACACAGCACAGAACAGTAAGGCTGTGAGGGGCTTACAATGAGGGGGCTGCCTTGCGATGGTGACAGGAGCTAATTTTTTTTAATGATGAATCATCATTAAGACATCATCAGCTCCCGTCACCATCGCAAGGCAGCCCCCCTCCCACCATCATCATCATCATCATTAAAAATACATCATCTCCTGTCACCATCGCAAGCCAGCCCCCCCCCCACCATTATCATTGATGATGATGGTGGGGGGGGGCGGGGGCTGGCCTGCGATGGTGAGGGGAGCTGATGATTTTTTTATGATGATGGTGGGGGCTGGCATGATTTTTTTATGATGATGATGATGGTGGGGGCTGGCATGACTTTTTTATGATGATGGTGGGGGCTGGCATGATTTTTTTATGATGATGATGGTGGGGGCTGGCATGATTTTATGATGATGATGATGGTGGGGGCTGGCATGATTTTTTTATGATGATGGTGGGGGCTGGCATGATTTTTTAATGATGATGATGGTGGGGGCTGGCATGATTTTTTTTATGATGATGATGATGGTGGGGGCTGGCATGATTTTATTATGATGATGATGGTGGGGGCTGGCATGATTTTATTATGATGATGATGGTGGGGGCTGGCATGATTTTTTTATGATGATGATGGTGGGGGCTGGCATGATTTTTTAATGATGATGATGATGATGGTGGTGGCGGCTGGCTTGTGATGGTGAGGGGGGATGATGATTTTGTAATGATGATGGTGGGGGGGGGGCTGATGATGATGGTGAGGGGGGGGGGCTGATGGTGATGTAATTAATGATGGTGAGGCTGATGATTTTGTAATGATGATGATGATTGCATTTGCTGGGCATGTGGAGGTGGAATCTTATCCGATATTGGGCATGTGGAGGTGGAATCTTATCCGATATTGGGCATGTGGAGGTGGAATCTTATCCGATATTGGGCATGTGGAGGTGGAATCTTATCTGATATTGGGCATGTGGTGGTGGAATCTTATCCGATATTGGGCATGTGGAGGTGGAATCTTATCCGATATTGGGCATGTGGAGGTGGAATCTTATCCGATATTGGGCATGTGGAGGTGGAATCTTGACAATATCAGATAAGATTCCACCTCCACATGCCCAGCAAATGCAATACTGTACAATATCAATTAGCAGTGTTATATTTGTTTTAAATGTCGCAATGGTTTTGCGGCTCCCAGTTTTTTTTTTTATTCGGAAACGGGTCCAAGTGGCTCTTTATGTCTTAAAGGTTGCAGACCCCAGATCTAGATGAACAGGTGTTTGGATTCCAAGGTATGTCAGTGCATGAGTGTCCCAACTAAAGGGAAAGTTTTGTTGGCAGATTGACAATATATTAGCGGATAAAGAAACGTTTAGAGCTTTGGATTTATTAAAAAACATTTTTAGGTTAGATATTAAAATTAAAAAAAGTAGAGAAAGGAAGAAACATGGTGTAGAAGATTTAGTTAACCAATGATGAATACTAATGGCTTTTAGAGTATTGTCTCTTGCCTCTATTCTAGGAATAAATCCAATCTGATCCAGTGAGATTAAATTAGGAAGTAAAGGAAGTAGACGATTGGCAATAATTTTTGCAAAAAGTTTATATCAACATTCAGGAGTGAAATTGGTCTATAATTTGAGACTATTGTGGCATCTTTACCTGGTTTTGGAATCATAGTTATGTGGGCTTCAAGCATATCTTTGTTAGGGGGACAAGAGGCCGTGATAGAGTTAAAGCGGAAGTAAACCCATCTATTTGATAGTTTAAAAAAACAGTTAACATTCCCGGCATGCCGGAAATGCTAGATGTCACATTTGCTTGTGCTCTCAACCAAACTGTCAAACCATCCAATGGCTGGTTTCATAACTGATCACATGTGCAGCATCGTGGCAGTTGCAGATTAAACAGAGGCCAAGATGGCAGCTTCCTTGGCTGAAAACAATAGGAGGATTTACTTCCACTTTAAAGGTCTTTACAAAATACGGTATAATTGTATCTTTAAATGATTTATAATAACAAACAGATAAACCATCAGGGCCAGGACATTAACCTGTCTTTAACCGTTTCAGGGCTTTAACAGATTCGTCCCAATTAATCGGTTTGTCTAATTCCGTAGCTTCTAAAGGAGAAATAGGAGTTGACCTATAGGTAGACAAAAAGTCTGAAATCAATTTTTTCCTATCCGTGGAAGGGTCTTTTGATGTTTGTGGAGGTAAATTATATAATTTAGAGTAAAAGTTCTGAAATTATTTAGTGATTTCAGAGGAAGTGAAGAATTTATTGCCATTGGGAACTGTGATGGAATGAATAGTTAGAGCAGCTTTTTTAGATTGGAAAGTTCTGGCAAGTAATTTCCCGGATTTATTACCGGATTCATAAAATAGTTTTCGTGTCAATGCAAACTTGCGTCTAGTCGTCTTCCCAAGTTCATCTAGTAGAGCTTCTCTAGCTTTTAATAATTAATTGTATAAGCTATTTCTTAGGGATTGTTTGTGTCTACTTTCAAGAGAGTGAACACGATTTGAAAGTTCAGTAATGAGGGCTTGTCTAGTCTTCCGTTGTTTTGCTGCGATGGAAATAAGTTCTCCCCTTATTACACATTTGTGTGCAGCCCATAAGTTTATTGAGTTTATATCAGAAGAATCGTTTTCTTGAAAATATTGTGAAAGGCGGGAATTTAAGAAATTTAAATTTCCAGGATCTGTAAGAAGTGAATTGTCTAATCTCCATATATTAGATCTAGATGGCATTGAAGAGAAAGAAAGGGTAATGGAAATGGGATGATGGTCTGAGAGTATCATTGAATCAATATCTGCTGATGTGAGAGATTCAAGATCAGATTGAGATATGAAAAAATAATCGATTCTTGAATATCTATTATGAGGCAGAGAAAAAAATGTAAAGTCTTTTGAGTTAGGATGTAAAGTTCTCCATGTATCATGTAGGGTAAGACCTTTAATTAAAGATTTAACTGCGTGAAGTGCTCTGTATGGTAATGATGAGGAGCCTGATGATGTGTCAAGGGAGGGAGTGAGAGCTATATTAAAATCACCACCCATTATAATCAATCCAGATTGAAAGGTAGTGAGAAGTTCTAAAGTATTTGGAAAATAAGGAACTTGTTGTTGGTTAGGTGCATATAGATTAGCCAAGGTAATAGGTTTATTATATAATTTTCCTTTAAGAAAAATAAATCGACCCTCTTCATCTAACAGAGTGTCTTGGACCTGTAGAGGACAATTTTTAGAAATTACAATAGAAACGCATTTGGATTTAGAAACAGAGCTAGTAGCATATTAGGTCGTTGGATAAAGTTTGTTATGAAGATTCGGTATATTGTTAGTTTTAAAGTGCGTCTCTTGGAGGAATACCACATCAGCTTTGGCTTTTCGTAAAAGTAAAAGTAATTGAGATCTCTTTTCAGGTACATTAAGTCCTCATATATTTAGAGAGTAAAGTTTGACCTGGGGAGGTGAAGAAGGGGTTTGTAAATGGGACATTATATGGGGATAAAATCAATCAAAGTAGGAAGAGGAGGGAGGATGGAGGAGGGAGGGGGGAGGAAAGAAATATATTCAATTAAAAAATAAACCACAAAGAGAAGGGAATATTCTCTTCTCAAAGAATTATCTAAAATGGTACGGTATAGTGAAAATTAAGTGATCAAAAACCTGAAGGAATGAAACACCAAATTACACTATGTGGGGGTTGGAATAGTCCTATCTGAATAGATAGGAGAAATAGGAGATGGGATAACCCGCCGCTACAGGATATAAAAGTCTATTTAAGTAAATTATAAAGGGAAGTATGCAATATTAGTATGCATTAACCTACCACAAAAGGATTGTTTTTATTTTGATATCAAATAATATAAAAAAAAACGGATAAACCTTTAAAAATAAGATGAGGAAATTAAAATATCAATTAACCATTAGCAGTAAATGTATAGTTAAAAAAAAAATGTATACATCTGCAAAAGTAGATATTACTAATAGAGATAAACATCAGTAAAGCAATATTAAATCCACAGTTAAATCAAAACGAATGTTTGATGTAAATTAAATAGATTTTTTATAATACCTTATTACCATAATCATCTTACCAGGGCTCAAAATTTCAAGTCCTGAGCTACTAGCCAGGCCTTAGGGGTTACTCGCCACCAGTTACCCCTACCCTGTCCCGCCCCTAAACTCGAATTAAATTACAACGTAATTATAACCCCCAGCATTGGTGTCAGTGGACGCTATAATACCTCCCAGCATTGGTGCCAGTAATAATAACCTTAAAAACAGGTATCAGAGGCTGCGGTAATAACTCCCAGAATTGTTGTCAGTGGATGCATTAAAAACCCCCAGCACTGGTACCAGACGCCATAATAACCCCCAACGCAGGTATCAGAGGACGCATAAATAACCCCTAGCATTGATGTCAGTGGACATCATAATAACCTCACCACACAGGGCACAGAAAAAAAAATTAGCGGACAGTACTTGCATATCTCCCCCAATTTAACCATCTACTGCTCACCTCTGTGCCCCCCATTCAAACCTCACCTCTGCAAACCTTGTCCACAGATGACCTATGCCCCCCTTCTACAGCTCTCCTATTCTTCCCCCCGTCTGCAGCTCCTTCTTATTCCCCCATCCACAGCTCACCTCTTCTTCCCTCCTGTCCACAGCTCACCTCTTCTTTCCTCCTGTCCACAGCTCACCTCTTCTTTCCTCCTGTCCACAGCTCACCTCTTCTTCCCCCCTAGCTCACCTCTTCTTCCCTCAGTCCACAGCTCACCACTTCTCTCCCTCCTGTCTGCAGCTCACCACTTCTCTCTCACATTCGCTACTTCCTCTGTCAACAACATACCTCTTCTTTCCCCTGTCCCTCTTCAATTCTGCACCCCTGTCCACATGTCATCTTAGCACCCCCCCACAACTCACCTTTGTACCACGTCAACAACTCAACTCTGCATCCCCCACATCTACAGCTTACACTATTAATCCACAATTACAGCTTGTCTCTACCCCCCTTCCACATTTCACTACTGCACCCCCATCTACAGATTACCCCAATCCACAGCTTTCATCTTTTCAACTTTCACCTCTTCATCCCTTGTCACCTTCAAACAACCTGCCAGCCCCCCCCCCCTTACAAGCTCTTGCCATTGTACCACCTGCCCCCCCTCAACACTGCACAGCTATCACTTTGCACAACCACTTTCCAGCTTTAACAACTTCACCCCTCCCTTTTCACAAATTCACCCCCACTGGCACTGCGGTCCACAGCTGTCACCTCCCCCTTCCCTCCATAGTTTTTGGTGCACTGCACTCACCTCGTCTCCGGGAACCGCGGGGGAAAGGGCAGGATGGGAGCCGCGGGGCTGTGCAGAATGGGAACCGCAGAGCAGGACGGAAGCCGCGGGGCTGTGCAGGACAAGAGCTGCATAGCAGTACGGGAGCCGTGGGGCTGTGCAGGACGGAAGCCGCGGGACAGGAGCCACCACTCCCGAAGCTCCAGAAAAAGTGAAAGAAGTTCATTATAGCTGCAACCAGCGGGTGGCGCAGCGCGGTGCTGGTGAAAGTGGACGGATCTTCTTAATGATTCTGTGTTGCAGCCAAGCGGAATGCGCAGGTTAGCGGTCACTCATGCTCTCAGCGCCCCCTCTCCAATCACCATCAGTAAATTTTCACTCGCTAACTGCGAGCAGGCGAGTGAAAATTTTGAGGGCTGATCTTACGATTATGTGAAGTAGTCGTATGTAATCCCCGACATGTAGTGTAGTTGTTTGTGTGTGCATGTGTCATTGGGGACTAAGGAAATCCATGAATTTGAACATGTGGTTCAACAATTCTCCTCAGAATATGTGTAGTCAGTAAAATATCGGTATCTATCATTTATCCGTAATATTCATTTCATCGGAAGCGGAGACTAACCCAGTATAAGTATGTTAATTGTGTTTGTAGTAACAAGGTTAGGGGTAGCATGCATTTAAAAAGGGCTGTGTAAATATCAGTAAATAGTGAGCAATAATAGAGGAAAAATTTCAATAAAGTATTGTCATTCACATTGGATGAACTCCTAGGGCCAAATTCACGTACAGCGGCGTTAATTAAGTCGGGCGTAGCGCATCTCATATGCGCTACGCCGACGTAACTTAGTGAGGCAAGTACTGTATTCACAAAGCACTTGCTCCCTAAGTTACGGTGGCATAGCGTAAATGGGCCGGCATAAGCCCGCGTAATTCAAAGTAGGCTGGTAGTGGGCGTGTTGTATGGAAATTAATCGTGACCCCATGTAAATGAAGCGCCGAACGAACGGCGCATGCGCGCACATGCTCAGTATCACGTCGAATTTACGCCCTAAGATACGACGGCTCAATGGCAACGACGTGAACGTAACCTACGCCCAGCCCCATTCACGTACGACTTACGTAAACGACGTAAAAAGATACGCTTGTTCCGATGTCCATACTTTGCATTACTTGCGCCTCATATAGCAGGGGTAACTTTACGCCGGACGTAAGCCTTACGTAAACAGTGTAGCGGGCGCAAGTACGTTTGTGAATCGGCGTATCTAGCTCATTTACATATTCTACACGTAAATCTACGGAAGCGCCCCTTGCGGCCAGTGTAAATATGCACCCAAGATACGATGGCGTATGGCAACTTACGTCGGTTGGCTGAAGCCATATTTCAGGCGTATCTAGGTTCCTAAATACAGGGCATAGATACGACGGCGCATCTTTGAACTTATGCCGCTTATCAATAGATACGTCGGCGTAAGTCGTCTTTGAATCTGGCCCCTAGTATTTCCATTAATGCGCGTCTTGTATGTGTCAACTAGTACGAATATCACTCTATTTGGGACATAAAAAAAATATAGAGTAATAGTTAATGAATTATTAATCTATAGTCTAATAGATGATACCCGAAATAATAAGTTGGAGTTTCATGTTAGATCATGTATTAAGAAGGGATAAATTAAAACGCATTAACAAACATTTAAAACAATTCATTAAGATAGATAGTATTAGTTATTAATGTTATATCACAGCCATTACAGTATTACATTTTAATTTTGTGTAAATCAATCAATAAAGTATAGTAAATGATAGAGTAAAAGGAAGAAAGGAAAGAAGTTAGTAATTGCTGTATGTATATGTAAGTAATCAGTTATGATAGGAAGTAATATAGTATATATAGGGTATTATTATTGTAAGGACCGTGGTAAATGTTGTATGAGTGAGAAAAGTGAATAGGATCAGAAAAGTAGTTATAGTGTAAGGGTTAAAAAGAAGTAAAATGTTTCATACATTACCAAGATATTATAATCCAGTAAGTGGATATTAACCGAATAATGTCATAACCAGAAAAAAACATTTAAATTAGATGGATTCGTAATGGTTAAACTAGAATACTGAGAATAGAAACTAAATAGCAAAACAAAAAAAATAAAAAATAAATGTTGCAAAAGTAAAAATCAATCTGATACAAGTTAGTACAGATATAATAAGTTTCATAAGGGGATCCATGTGAGTTCAATATTTATTTTGAGCCGTCTTGACTTCGGAGATTTAGTAGGACTCAACATTAGAGATATTTAGGGTGTCACAAAAAAATTGGAGGTCTTCTGGGACTCGTAGTAAAGCCGTGCGGTCACGAGATGTAGTTTGGAGGCCAAAAGGAACATTTTCATTTATAAGGTATATTTTTGGTGCAGAGAATATCCAGCAAAGGTTTTAGGTCTCTTCTGTGTCGCAAGGTGATGCTGGATAAATCTTGATTAATGTGAACATTCGAACCTTCATGAGTAAGATGGACTTTAATTCTGGCTTTTTTGAGGATATTTTCTTTTAGCTTAAGGCATCAAATCACATCTCTTGGAGGGTCATGTCAGGCTAGGAACAGGTAACAGTTCAGGTGTGCTAACTTTGCAAACAGTTCAAGAACAAGCACATACCATGAGCAGGTCTGATGAGCAGGTCAGTTGGGCCTTGTAGTTCACCACTGGCGATGAAGGTGGGATGAGCAGGTCAGCTGGGCCTTGTAGTTCACCGCTGCAGATGAAGGTGGGATGAGCAGGTCAGCTGGGCCTTGTAGTTCACCGCTGCAGATGAAGGTGGGATGAGCAGGTCACCTGGGCCTTGTAGTTCACTGCTGCAGATGAAGGTGATACAGGAGGGTCAGGTAAAGCATAGTCTAGGCAAGCCGGGTCATTCACAGGTAGATCAGAGTTCAAACGGTACCGAATCAGAAGCGAACAAACAGGGTCAAACGAGCCGGGTCATACACGAATATACAGAGCAGAAAGTCAGGCTGGATCACACAGTGGCAAGCAAAGGTAACTCTATCACGAGCACTGATTGGATGATGACAGGTGATTTAAAGGAGAGCTGGCCAATCACTGTTTCCCAGGCAAAGGCTGTGTCAGGTGAGTGTGCTGGGTCCTAAAGGGATCCTGGTACTGACAGGTCTGTGTCTTTTCCCTTAGGCCTGAGTGCACGATGGATCCGATCCATATCCACGGTCGTCAATAAGAGTCTATCCAGGATATTGTTAAATAGGGTAGTGACAGAGGCATATAGTTGATCAGAATCTTTTGATTCAGGTATACCACGAATTCTTAAATTATGGCGACGACCTCGGTTCTCAAGATCTTCTAAATGGCGTTGAAAATTCCTGAGTTAAAGTGTGTGAGCGTCCATTTTGTTTGTAATCCTGCGTACAGTCGTTTCTTGTTGCACAGTTGATTTTTCTACCTTCTGTACTCTGTCGGAAATGGCTTTGATGTCGATGCGTAGATCAGCAATAGCATCTGATAACGTATGCTTAATGTCCGCTGTCACCGTATGAAGGTCATTGAGACTTGGTTGTTGTAGTATATGAACCGGAATTTGTCTTGGTTCAAGCAGAGAGGGAGTCCCATTCATTAGTGGCGAATAATTTTTAACGGTGTCTTAAAGAGGAGCCGCCATTGATTCTGAATGGGTATAATCCATATAGGAATGAAATGGATGGAGTCTCTTATTTGTTTAAAGAGAAAGTGGAGCCGTAGGGTGGAGGGATCCCGTAAAATCAATCAGGTATATCGTAACCGTAGGATCGAAGTAAAAAAACTTTCCTATCACGGGGAAATCAATCGTAGCGGCGGAAGCTCCATTAAGTGTCCATCTTCCAGTGAGGTTAGACCACGCCCCCCCCTTTAATTAAATTTTACCTTACATGAAAGTCCTGTAAGGACATAGGGGGTGCCGTCGGAGATATGGCAAGCTATGGGATGTATGTTGTACTTCTAACCTCACTATCACCAAGGCCTGATTCACACCTATGCAATTTCCAGGTGCATTTTTTACTGAGATTTCTAATTCTGTATCTTGACTTCTTTGATAATAAAACATGTTTAACTACTTGTTGACCAGCCTCCACAGATACTACTGCGGCAGGGTGGCTCTATTGCGTGAAAAGCGCGGTACAGCGATCCGCGCAATAGCTATAGCAGGCGTAGCCGATGCTCGTGGCCAGCGGCCGCGATGTTTGCCGGACACCCGTGATTCATCCTCAGAGAGGGAGAACGGGGATCTGGCAGTGAAAACAAAGTGGATCCCCGTTCTGACAGGGAAGTAGAGAGAGATCGTCTGTTCCTAGTGATCAGGAACAGTGATCGCTCTCTACTCCCAGTCAGTCCCATCCCCCTACAATTAGAAACACCTCCCTAGGACACACTTAACCCCTTGATCGCCCCCTAGTGTTAACAACTTGCCGTCCAGTGTCATTTATAGAGTGATGAGTGGCCATTTTTTAACTCTAATCGCTGTTGTCACTGGTTCCAAAAAAGTGTCAAAAGTGTCCAATCTGTATGCCGCAATGTCAATGATCACCTCCATTGCTAGTAAAAAAAAATAAAAAATTTATATCTATCCCCTATGAAAAATACATATTGACCTAAACTGATGAAGAAATTATTATTATTATTTTTTTGGATATTTATTATAGCAAAAAGTTAAACTTATTGTTTTTTTGTTTTTCAAAATTTACGGTCTTTTTTTGTTCATAGCGTAAAAAATAAAAACCGCAGAGGTGATCAAATACCACCAAAAGCAAGCTATATTTGTGGGGAAAAAAAGGACATCAATTTTGTTTGGGTACTATATCGCACGACTGCGCAATTTCCAGTTAAAGCGACACAGTGCCGTGTTGGCAAAAAATGTCCTGGTCATTAAGGGGGTAAAACTTTCCGGGCTGAAGTGGTTAAAAAAATAACCAAAAAAGTACATCCAAGTGACTGATCAACTCAGGGCCAAATTCTCAGTCAGCGGCGTATCTTTGCCCGGACGTAACGTATCCGATTTACGTTACGCCTCCGCAACTTAGACGGGCAAGTGCTGTATTCTCAAAGCACTTGCTCCGTAAGTTGCGGCGGCATAGCGTAAATCGGCCAGCGTAAGCCTGCCTAATTCAAATTTGGATCAGGGGGCGTGTTTTATGTAAAACGACTGTGACCCGACGTGATTGATGTTTTTGCGGAACGGCGCATGCGCCGTCTGTGGAATTTCCCAGTGTGCATTGCTCCAACGTACGCCGCAAGGACGTCATTGGTTTCGACGTGAACGTAAATGACGTCCAGCCCCATTCACGGACGACTTACGCAAACGACGTAACCTCTTTCAAATTTCGACGCGGGAACGACGGCCATACTTAACATTGGTACGCCGCACTTATGCCTCATATAGCAGGGGCAACTATACGTCGGGAAAAGCCCAACGTAAACATTGTGACTTTACTGCGTCGGCCGCGCGTACGTTCAGGAATTTGCGTATCTAGCTAATTTGCATACTCGACGCGGAATTCGACGGAAGCGCCACCTAGCGGTCAACAAAAAAATGCAGTTAAGATCCGACGGCGTAAGAGACTTACGCCTGTCGGATCTAATGGATATCTATGCGTAACTGATTCTAAGAATCAGGCGCATAGATACGACGGGTCGGATTAGGACTTACGACGGCGTACATGGCGCTGCGTCGTCGTAAGTCCTTTCAGAATCTGGCCCTCTGTGTTTTTTTTTTATGAAAGGCAAATCCACTTTGCACTACAAGTGCAAACTACAAGTGCAAAGTGCACTTGAAATTGCACTGAAAGTGCACTTGGAAGTGCAGTCGCTGTGGATCCAAAGGGGGACATGCAAAGGAAAATAAAAAACAGCATTTTAGCTTGCACATGATTGGATAATAAAATCAACAGAGCTTCTGCTCACTTCAGATCTACCCCTCAGATTTACAGCGACTGCACTTCCAAGTGTACTTTCAGTGCAATTTCAAGTGCACTTTGCACTTGTAGTGCAAAGTGGATTTGCCTTTCGTAAAATAACCCCCAGTGTGTCCCAGGTGATTTCCGCCACTATTGCCACACAAAGGGGGAAATTTACTTAAACTGATGCACTCAGAATCTGGTGCAGCTGTGAATGGTAGCCAGTCAGCTTCTAATTTCAGCTTGTTCAATTAAGCTTTCACAAAAAAAAAAACTTGAAGCCGATTGGTTTCTAGATAGAGTTGCACCAGAGTTGCACCAGATTTTTCACACTCTAGTTTTAGTAAATCTCCCCCACAGCCTCTTTTGACAATCAAAAAGACCCCATTTTTAGGTGGTCTTAATGCGCTCTTAGTTACATGGGATCTACTGCAGTAAATGCATCAAAAGACAGGGGAACCACATGGCATACCAACAGAAATATCAGCTGAATTACCAACTTGTATTAGTGTCACAGAGATGGCAAGACAGAAATCACTTGGCTTTCAAATGGCAAAACACCAACCAGGGAGTGCTAAATACAGTGCTCCTAAATCACCCCAAAATGCTGCTTGCAGGACTTTTCCTAACGTCCCGCAAGCGCACCGCCCCAGTCTGAAAGGAATGGGAGGCAATTTTCAGTTGCTATTTAGAGGCTATTTCTAGCACTAAAATGCCTGAAAACCGCCTCAGTGTGAAAGGGGTCTAAGGATGACAGATTAAAGCGCAGCTCCACCTAAAAGGGGAAGCTCCACTTGCTTGTATCTTCCACTGCCACATTTAGCACTTTTTAGGGGGGCAGTGGGTACCTCGTTTTGACAGACTGAGGGGGGGACAAACTTTCAGCTCAGATCACCGCGGCAATCTGAGCCAGAATTTTGGCCTCCCCTCCTTCCCCCACAGTCTTCTGGAACACATCACCTGTCCCAGAGGACTACAGAATCATTCACAAGGCGCAGTGCGACTCACACATATGCAGTAGGAAACAGGCTGTGAAGCTGCAAAGGCTTTACTTCCTGTTTCCCTTACTAGAGATGCTGGCACCTGCACCTGAATATGATTAAAGAATCAGTTTAAGTGAGGACATTGCTGGATCTCTGGACATGTAAGTGTCCTTAATTTAAAAGTCAGCAGCTACAGTATTTGTAGCTGCTGACTTTTAATTGTTTGGGGGGAGCCTGGAGTTTCTCTTTAAAGCAGTGTTCCGCACAACAACAAAAAAAAACAGCAGCTACACATATTGCAGCTGCTGGCTTTTAATAATAGCACACTTACCTGTCCTGGAGTCCGTGATGTCGGCACCCGCAGCTGATGTTTCCATCAGCTGTCGGGTGCTGCCGCCTCCATTGGGCTTCACTCCGGGAACCCTACTGCGCATGCGCAAGGTCTGCTCCTCTCTCCTCCTGACCAGGCGACGGGGGAGGAGGAGGGAGCCCCACCGTGATGTCAATATCTGCGGCTGAGGCTCCCGGAAGTGGGAAAGGATACCTGTCAAAGACAGGTATCCTGTCCCCCTCCCCCCGAAAGGTGCCAATTGTGGGTGGAACTCTGCTTTAAGGTGAAGTATTACTTTAAGAATGTCAGATAACAGAAATTGCTTTGGCAGGAAAAGAAGGGAAAACAGAATTCCGCTGGAGTACTTCCCATTAATGAAACCAACTAATTTCTTCCTTGGATGGCTCAAATTTGAAGTGGGGTATGTGTAGAATCCCTGCCTAGCAGGTCAGTAAAGAAGTGAATCAAGGTATCCTACAGGCAGTGTTGATAAAGGCAGTAAGGAGGTTAGCCTGCAGCACTGGATGTGTTATAGCATGGGAATCAAACTCAATTTAATTTTTTTATTCAGTGTGACAGCTAATGATGTACTTCCCCTCATGCCCAGGATCTGTATCCCTGTGATTCAGCTCTGAGTGCCGGAGCAAAACACTTTGCGGCAGTAGCGTGGGGAGGAGGGGGGCTTCCCAGGTTATAGCGCCGATTAGGCCGCCAAAAAGCCCCAGGTCTCCTATTGCTCATTTAGAAGTATTAGCCCTGAGTCCCAAGGACTGGGGTTGGCCTGGAACTGGGGGCTATATACCTCAGCAGTGTAAACATCTATCCAGCACATCCAGTGATCGGTGAGCAAGCCGGGAATGTACGGCCGCAACGAGAGAGAGAGTATACTGTCCTCATACACGTTAGCACGGTGTGTAATCTGACATGTAGCTAAACCTTCTGTCTTGAAGAAGAGAAAACTGTACTGCTTTAACTTTCTCTTTTTATTGATAGTAGATTGACAGGAAAGTTGAAACTACAGAATAAAACAATAGCATTTAGAACATAAATATCCATGGTACATGGCATAAGACACGGAATAATCTGCTATACATGCAGTACATGGGATAATACAATGATAGTAATGAGTTACGAAACAAGTAACATATATAAACTATGATAAATGTCACAAGAAATGCTCTTACCGACTATGCTTGAAAAACAGGCTAAATAACAGATGATGGGGGAGGAAACCCAGTGAGAATGTTTGGCTTCTGAGACATAAGATGGTGGCTGCTTGATGTACCAGGACAAGACTAGCAAGAAACCGGACCTACCCACATTGCCCTGGGACTCCCATAATGCATAGAGAAAAACAGGCTGAATGAAATACATGAACCCGTCAGTAGCTGGTGCTGTTACCACACAATGTAATGCGCATGAATTACAACACAGGTAAAAAATGCAATGTCAACTGATAAACACACAAACAACTGGATCTACATCTTGGGACAGAACACTCCCCGCTTGACGTCAAACAACGTCACTATTGTATTTGTTGGGTGTAAACAGTAGAACGAGTTCTCCTACTGGTCTGAGGAACAATTTGGTCTCTCCCTGTCTCCGTATTTTCAATTCTACTTTGCGTATAATTCCATCCTTACTTGGGAATGTCTTAGTCACAAGACCTAACGGCCACTCGTTTCTTCGTGACTGGCAGTCTTTCATTAGGACTACATCGCCGGCCTGGAGGTTAGGCTTGCTGGTTTGCCACTTTCTCCTCGGATGCAGAGTGGGAAAGTACTGCTTTTTCCACTTATCCCAGAACGAGTTCGAGAGACTCTGTACTTGTCTCCATCGATTCCTGTAAAGACCTTTGGATTTAAATTCTCCGGATGGAGCACAATTTTTTTTCAGTCTTTTGTGTAAGCAGTGTGGCGGGTGTGAGAACTGTTGGGTCATCAGAATCGCTAGAAATCGGAGATATCGGTCTGGCATTTATGATAGCCGATACTTTCCGCCATGAAGGTTGTCAGGCTTTCATGAGTCAACTTAGAAGATCCTTCTTGTAAGAAGATTGAGTCAAGGATTCTCCGTGCAATGCCTATCATCCTCTCCCAAGCACCTCCCATGTGTGAAGAGTGTGGTGGGTTGAAGGTCCAAGTGCATCCTTGTTCACTGAGGTATCTTTCTATGTTGTTAACATCTAAGTTGGAAGAGAGTTGTAGTTCTCTCGCTGCTCCGACGAAGTTTGTGCCTCGGTCAGAACAAATGTGTTTGACAGGTCCTCTAATGAAACGTCGGAAAGCATTAATGAAACAAGAAGTATCCATAGATTCAATTACTTCAATATGGACAGCTCTGATGGACAGACAGGTGAACATAATCGCCCAACGTTTCCCGTGCGCACGGCCTCCCCTGGTTTGCCGGACAACAACAAGCCAAGGACCAAACACGTCTAGGCCAACATTAGTGAAGGGTGGATCCGTACTTAGTCGGTCATACGGGAGTTTTGCCATCTTCGAAGCTTGTGACATACCACAAAGTTTCCGACAGGTTGCACATTTAAATATGAATCTGCATACACATCTTTTAGCTCCAACTATCCACAGTCCAGCCACTCTTAGAGCTCCTTCAGTGAACAGACGACCTTGGTGCTTTGTCTGTTCATGGTGATGTTGCACGAGCAGAGTGACTATATGATGCTGTCCAGGAACTATCACTGGATGTTTCTCCGCTAGGCCTACATTGGCTTCCATAAGGCGTCCACCTACCCTTAAGACCCCATCTTCGTCGATCACTGGGTCAAGTTTCCTTAAAACACTATCTTTGGGCATGGATCTTTGGCTGACTACACAGTCGATTTCCGTTGCATAGGTTTCACGCTGTACAGCTTGGATGATTACATTTTTTGACCGCTCTAGATCGAGAGCTGTGTAGGCACGTTTACAATGACGCCAACCTCTACATATATTTTTATCTGCCGAAGAGGTTGCTTTGTACGACCGAACAATGGGAGTTAGACAAGTGATGGCACGGACAAGAGATCTCCAAGTAGAGAACCTACTGAATCTGTGGGATTCCAGGTGGTGGTCCAGAGTCTCCGTATGTAACACAGATACCTGAGGACGTATCTCAACATTGGTATGTGGGTCTACTAGTTCAAACATGGCAGTTTCTGTTGTGTTAGGCGTCGGCTTATACAAAAAGGTGGGGCCTGTAAACCAAATTGTATCCTTGAGATGGTCAGCAGCGACGGATCTAGTTGCTTGGTCCGCAGGGTTGAGATGTGTAGGTACATATTTCCATTGTTCGGGAGAGGTAGATCTTCTAATCCTTAAAACGCTATTGTTGACGTAGACATAGAAGCGTCTAGCTTCATTACAGATATATCCCAGTACTATCTTGCTATCTGTATAGAACTCAGAGTCTTTATTCTCTAGGTCCATTTCTACAGCGATGAGTTCGGCCAACTCCACCGCTAATACAGCGGCACATAGTTCTAGGCGTGGTATTGTGTATTCCTGGAGTGACGTTAGTTTCGCTTTACTCATGATGAGCCCTACATGACAATGTCCGCTGGTATCTAATGTCTTGAAGTAAGCTACAGCCGCATTTGCTTTGATTGAAGCATCGCAGAAAACACAAAGTTTTTGAGTCTCAACCTTGGTAGTTGGTAAAGAAACATATGGACAAGCTATGTGAAGATCGGATAAGGCTGTAAGGTAATTCTTCCAGGCCATCCACGTGGTTCTTTCCTTCATGGGAAGAGGAGTATCCCAGTTCGACCCTTCTCTGGTAAAGTCTCTTATAGCTTTACCTTCGATGAGTATAGGAGCTGCAAATCCTAGTGGGTCATATAAACTGCTTATGGCTGACAGTACTCCTCTGCGAGTAAAGGGTTTTTCTTCTCTATTAACCTGGAAAGCTAAAGTATCAGCTTTTATGTCCCAGAGTAGGCCAAGGCTCCGTTGCATCGGAGGCGAGTCAAAACCTAGATCTAGGTCCTTCAAGTCTTCGGAATGGTCCTGAGAAGGAAAGGCTTCCATCAATTTCTGGCTGTTAGAAGCGATCTTGTGTAGCCTCAGGTTAGACAGAGAGAACATCTCCTGGGTTCTTTTAAGGAGACTGATTGAAATCAATGCCCTCAGATGAGACTGCAGACAGTCATCAACATAGAAGTCCTTCTCTACAAAGAGTCTGACATCCGCTCCATACTTTTCTTCTACTTTCTGAGCTGCGCGTCTTAATCCATAGATGGCGACTGCAGGAGAAGGACTATTGCCGAAGATGTGAACTTTCATACGATACTCTGTAACATCTTTAGAGGGATCATTGTCCTTGAACCATCTCAAGAAATTGCTATGTTCTTTCTTAACTAGGAAGCAATGGAACATTTGTTGGATATCAGCCGTGAATGCAATGGAGTGTCTGCGAAAACGGAGAAGCACTCCTATGAGCTTGTTATTTAGATCCGGGCCTGACAGCAAAACATTGTTCAATGATACGCCTTCATACTTGGCGCTTGAGTCAAACACCACTCTGATCTGACCTGGCTTCTTTGGGTGATACACCCCAAATATGGGCAGGTACCAGCGTTCTTCCGATTCTTGAAGTACAGGTGCTAGCTCTGCATGACCGTTCCGGAATATCTTTTCCATGAAGGTAAAGAAGTGATCTCTCATCTCAGGTTTGCTTCGTAGGTTGTGCCTGAGAGAGACAAATCGTTTGAAAACTTGCTCTCTATTGTTGGGTAAGCGTTGTCTTTGAGGCTTAAAGGGTAGAGGTGCAACCCAGCTTCTTGTTTCATCCTGCACCATTCCCTGCTCCATTATATCTAGGAACAGTCTATCTTCGAATGACATCGCCATATGATTGTCCTCTTTAGTCTTGCGGAAGACTGTGGATCCCAGGTGGTCTTGAATGCCATTCCAGATGAAGTCATCGTAGGCAGGACCTGCAAGGGCACCTGATGATGAAGTGCTTTGAGGCAGTTCCTTAATGAAAAAGTGATTTTCACATGGTTGGAGAAGAGATGGTCGTCCATTCTCAAGAGTACTGGTAAGCATGCTGTTGACAGTTGTTGGTTTGCGAACACTTCCCAAACAGACTTCTCCTACAATGACCCATCCTAGGTCAAGTCTCTGGGCGTATGGAGCGTTGTGAGATCGATTGATCTGCTGTCTAACTTGGTGGACCTGTAGGATATTCCTTCCGAGGAGTAAGACTATCTGAGCTTCAGGATCAAGGTTCGGGATCGGGTGTCTTATACGCTTCAGGTGAGGCAGATGCTCTGCTACTTCTGGCGTGGGTATCTCGGACCTGTTATCAGGAATCTGGTTACATTCTAGTATAGTTGGTAAAGGCAGATGCACTTGACCATCGCTGGATTCAATTATGTAGCTGCTTGCCCTCCTTCCGGCTGTTTCCACAGTACCAGCACAAGTTCTTAGAGAGTAGGGGGCACCGGGTTCTCTGATGTCGAAGCTATCAAAGAAGGCAGATTTCGCTAACGACTTGTTACTTTGATCGTCTAGAATTGCATACACCTTGATGGCTTTGTCTCGGTCGTCTGCTGGGTAAACCCTTACTAGGGAGATTTTAGAGCAAGATCTGCCTCCTCTGAGGTCTCTGCAAACCTCTGTACATTTAGAAGTAACTGCCTGAGTGTCAGTATTTCTGTCTTCTAGCTCCCCGCTATGCTCTTGGGTTTTGGGTGAAGCCCACGGTGATGGCCCAGGGTGTAGAGCTGTGTTATGATCTGTGCTGTCATATTCTGCACACTTAGCACTAACCTCACAGTCCCTGGCGAAGTGCGAAGTTGAAGAGCAGCATTTAAAGCAGATGTTGTTCTCCTTGAGGAAGGTCTTGCGATCTTCCAAAGACTTTTCTCTGAAGGTTCTGCACTTAAGTAGGGAATGAGGTTTTCTGTGTAAGGGACACAGTCTGCTAGGGTCCTTGGGTTTGTCTCCTCTTTGATAGGAGCTGAACTCTTTATGGACTGAACCTGTGGAAGAAACGTTAATTTTGTGAACCTCCACCATTGCCCTACAACAGGGATAAGCAATTAGCGGACCTCCAGCTGTTGCAGAACTACAAATCCCATGAGGCATAGCAAGACTCTGACAGCAACAAGCATGACAAAGGCAGAGGCATGATGGGACTTGTAGTTTTGGAACAGCTGGAGGTCCGCTAATTGCATATCCCTGCCCTACAAGGTTTACTGACTGAGGCGGTGGCACATGACATCATGAAATCAAAGCTAGGATCATTCCTGAGTTTTGCTTGTTCAGAGACAAAATCTACAAACACATTAAATGGAGGAAATGGTACATTGTAAGTCTGTTTATACCGAGAACCATGCATGACCCACTTCTCTTGCAGGTTGTATGGGAGCTTCTGAACTATGGGATTCACACCTCTAGCAGTGTCAAGGAATGTCAATCCCACCAGATCCCCTTCTACCTTTGCTACACTCAACTCCATTAATAAGTCACTTAACTCTCTAAGCTTTGAATATCCTTTGTTGGCTATTTTAGGAAAGTCATCAATTCTCTTAAATAAGGCGCTTTCTATGACCTCTGCTGCGCCATAAACCTCATCAAGTCTATCCCAGACCCTTTTTAGACCAACGTCTGGATAATTTACATTGATGTCTCTAATCCTTTTAGCGTGTTCGGTGGACTCACTTCCCAGCCATTTCACCAGGAGATCCAGTTCCTCACTACATGACAGATCTAAGTCTCTGATGGCATTTTGGAAGGAAGCTCGCCAAGCTCTATAATTCTCAGCGCAGTCACTGAACTTTACAAGTCCCTTGGTGACCAGCTCACGTCGAGCCAGAAACCTGGCAAAGTCCGTTGTGGCTTGATTGGCGCTGGAGCCAGCTGGTGTTGTGTTGTCAGAGTAAATGTGTGGTGCATGGCCATACCTGTCGGAAGTCTCTGGTTTAATCCGGTCTGTGTAATACCGTTCTGAAGCGAAGGGCCTCTCTCTTAGCAGGGGCAGATTTCTGATTCTCTGTTCTGGAGAGACGTTGTTTCACTCTGATGTGTATTCTCTGGTTTGCTGCAAGGAGACTGATGTTCGACTTTCTCATGATCTGAATAAGCATGTTGGCTTGGCTTGTCAACAGTCTGCTTTGTAATAAGCTGTGGATCTGGGTCGTCATCTGACTTGGAATGTTGATAGACGTATTGTAAGGTTCGCTGTTGTGGATCTTGGAATTCAAGTCCTGGATGGACGATGCTGCGATGACTCTTGGTTTCCTGAAGTTCTGTGGCTTCTAGAAATTCTGCTTCTGTTATGGCAGCTGCTGTCTCTTTATCTGCAGCAAGTTTTTCTAGAGTCGCTTCAAATTTTGCTTTCTCCCTAATTAGGGAAGCTTCAAGTTGCGCTTTCTCCATATTCAGTGAAGCTTCAAGTTGCGTGTAACGGTCTACGTTTATGATATTCCCATTCCATCAACCATGACAGCTTATCTGACACTCCACACTCTAGCAGACACGATCCATCCCATTTCCCAGAATGAATTTCAGAGTAATAGACAGTCTTGTTGGACTGAAAAGTCAGAGATAACACAATTCTTCTAATGCCACAGCGCATGAGGCACTTTATAGTGTTGCGCCTGCCACAGGGACAGAACAGAGAGAGTGTGAGTGGAGCTGTCAAATCGAAACTCTGATGTTGGGGATGGGCAGGGCCAATATATGGGGCTCTGCCCCCTTTGTTAGACAGCCAATGTATAGACAAACAGCCAGCATTTATACATTGCTGACTGGGGAGTATAGTGGCAGGGGGCAGGACCAATTGTAACTACTGTATGTGCACCCACAGCTGTGCATAAGTCAGGTTTAATATACACCACTGTGGGTGCACATACAGTAGTTATAATTGGACCTGCCCCCTGCCACCTTCCAACCCGGCCAGAAATGTATACACGCCAGCTATCCACTCTGGAACCTTGCACTCTGTACAACGCACTCCTGAACCTTGCACTCTGTATGTAATGCACTCCTGAACCTTGCACTCTGTACAGCACACTTCTGACCCTTGCACTCTGTACAGCACACTTCTGACCCTTGCACTCTGTACAAAATGCAATCCTGAACCTTGTACTTTGTATGAAACACATTCTTGAATCCTTCCACACAGCATAACTCACTCTTCCACAGTTTGTGCAAAACCATTTGTAATAGCTTTTTATTGTACAGGGGGTAGTGTCCTTGAAACTCCAGCTTTTGGCACAGCAATCAATTTTTTTTTTTAGAAGTACAAGGAGACGTGTGTGTTTTTAACCACGCCCCTTCAGCCCCTCCCACACTAAAGCATTTGGCTATACCCATTTTTCCCCGCTATGCACGCTACAGGTCACTTCCTCCCTCAAGTGTCCCTCTTTCTGAAGTTCAGAAGTTGTGAGGTATAGGGCTTTAGTATGGACAACCTAGCAACTAATCACCTGCTGGTTAACTTGGAAAGTGAATTCCGGCAGCTCTCACTGTCTATTCAGCGCTGATGTTTCTCTCTCCAGTTCTGCCTCTGTCCTGCTCCCTGCTCTGCTCTCCTGTGTCTCCCCCTCTCCATGCCCCAATAAGATAGGAAAAGGCAGAGCTTCGGGGGGGCTGTGTAATGCAAAAGGATTCCAGAGGTGTGGGGGGGGGGCTGTGTAATGTAAAGGGGTCCAGAGGTATGGGGGGGCTGTGTAATGTAAAGGGGTCCAGAAGTGCGGAGTTGTGTAATGTAAAGGGGTCCAGAGGTGTGGGGGGTGCTGTGTAATGTAAAGGGGTGCAGGGGTGGGGAGCTATGTAATGTAAAGGGGTCCAGAGGTGTGGGGGCTGTGTAATGTAAAGGGGTCTATCTTGTGGCAAGAGAAGAGTTCTGCATAACGGTAACATTGCGCAGTGTTACACAATAATATTTATCAATATATGTATCTACTCACAATCCAGTTTGTATGGAAAACAGCAATAGAAACCATGCAGTGCCACTAGCTCTGGCTCCATCTTGTGTGATGATGTCACGTACCTCGCAGCAGAGCCTGACTTATAGAGGGAGACCTTTTATACAGCCCCGGCTCAAGGGCCACTGGAGTTGCGACAGTGGCTGCGAGAGCACAGGGAGGTAAGAGTGCCTGTAGGATCTTCCATTGGTTGCAGAAGTGTGTCATCTGAGCTGGGCTGGATGACTGAAGCAGCGGATGGCAACAGGAACAGCAGATGCAGGCCCACAGCAGATGTAGGACAGCGTCTCAAGGCACTATGCAGAGCAGGACAGACAGATAACTGGATGCAGTGTCAGACAAGCCAGGTTAGCAACAGAGGATCAGTGATCAGCATAAACAGCAGCCAGAGAATGGCCAAGGTGCAGGCAGAGGTTGGCAAAAGGATATCAGGCAGATGGAAGATCTAACAAAGTCTTTAATAATATTACCAAAGCTGGCAGCAGGGACTTTTGAATCTAGAGCAGGCCATTTTAAAAGCCCATATCCTTAAAAAAGCGTTACCAGGGTTTTATTAAATGACCTCATTTATCTTTTGTTCACTTACTACTACCTTTCCTACTTTTCGTTTGTTGCTAAGCATTACCTTATGAATGTTATAAAAGAGTAGATACAGGTTCTTCAAGTTCAACAAGTATTGTCCGCTAATTTGCTAGGTAAACAAGTATACAGCTTGGTGTTGGGAAGAATCACTCAGCCTAATATACTGAGCACTGAGCAAATGAACAAAAACAGGGATAAACTGTTATGTGCCTACATGTTCAAAGATGTTCTTGTACACATTAAATGATTATACCTGAAATTATGATGCTGCTCTTTCACTGATGTTCAGTATATATGGGTCCTAGGTTTTCCTTAAAAGTAGAATCTGAAATCTAGGCTAAACAAATATGGTCTACATGCAAGAACCATGGGCCAAATTCTCAAAACCATGTGTAAATTTAGGATTATCTAACTTATGTCATTTAAGTTAGGGCGCCCTAAGTTGGTGTCGTAACTACCGTATTCTCAGTGCATTTGCGCTCAAAACTGCGCCATCCTTAACTTAAGTTTCAATGCCTAAGGCGTGGTTATGGCAAGTGGGATTGAAGTGGGCGTGCTTCATTGTAATGAGCCGTGACCCCATGCAAATGAAGTGCCGGCCGTACTGCGCATGCGCGCACGAATCTGGACCTCAATGCGCATGTGCAGAACTTTGGTCAGCGCAATCAGTGAGATAGGTAAAAGGCCAAGCGTACTTAGTTTGAAGATCGCCCTGTGGCTAAATAGCCCCAGTCAAACACACTTCAATTGCAAAAGTATTTCCCTGTGTTCCCTTCCTAAAGCAAGTTGCTTCTGCTTTGAACGTTTGTCAGTGTTTGTTGGTAAGATTGTTTTGTGAGAAAAGTGTTTGTGGAGTTGGAGGGTATAGTTGGTGTTTGTTTTTGCTAATTTGTTTTATGTTTTGATTGTTTGCCTGTTTGTTTTTACTAATAGTTTTTTTTGGGTTTTGTTTCTATTTTTTGTTTTTCTTTTTTGCCTGTTTGTTTTCGAATTAATAGTAGCTGTCTGTCTATTTTTTATTTTGGCTTGTTTGTATTTTCTTTGGTGTGTGTGTGTATTGTTGTTTGTTTGTTGGCTGAGTTCCCTGTTGCTGGGTGTTGTCTGTCATGGCTCCCAAGCGCAGGAAGCTAAATTTTTCACCGGCAGAGAAGCATATACTTGCTCAGGGCGTCCTTAAATTTGGGCGATTTCTCCATGGCCCTGAGAGCCACACCACCACCCCGGCCAGGAGGAAGGAGATCCTTCAAAAGATCACCGATCGGATCAATGCGGCGGGGGGGGGGGAGACCAGGACCATCGCTGGAGTTCAAAAAAAAATAAATGACTTGAGGAGCGTGTCCCGGAACAAGCTGGCAACGCTGCATGCCCATACCAGGGGCACTGGAGGAGGGGGACCCTGCCCAGTCAGGATGAGTGAGGAGGAATGGGCAGTGGCCCAGTGTTTCCACCCACAGCAGGTGGTGGGCCTGCCTGGCTTTGACAATGATCCTCTTATGAGGACAGGTAATTTTTTGGAATTTCTATCTGGTGATTAGCATGTGTGGGTGGGGGAAGGGAAGATGTGCCAAGTTTGTGGATACAACAACCTGTGATTGTTTTGTGTCCTCCCCAGATGGCCAGGAGGTGGCAGCCCCATCAGCCCAGGAGGTGGCAGCCCCATCAGCCCAGGAGGTGGCAGCCCCATCAGCCCAGGAGGTGGCAGCCCCATCAGCCCAGGAGGTGGCAGCCCCATCAGCCCAGGAGGTGGCAGCCCCATCAGCCCAGGAGGTGGCAGCCCCATCAGCCCAGGAGGTGGCAGCCCCATCAGGTCACGAGGTTGCTGGCCCATCAGGTCAGGAGGTTGCTGGCCCATCAGGGCAGGCTGCTGCACCACCCCCAAGACAGGCTCATGCAGAGTCCCAAGAAGGGCAGGATTCGCCATGGGAGGATAATTTGGATGTTGAGTGGGAGGAGGATGAGGGGGAGGAAGATGACAATATTCTGATTGGGCAGGAAATAATGATGGGCCAAGATATGACCTTTGAATCATCCCCTGAGGGAACCCCACAGGCGCCCAGAAGTCAGGCCACCATCATGGGTCGCCCCTTCCAACCCTCCTCCAACATGCAGCAGCACCCATGGCTCACTCCAACTCCTCCTCCAAGGCCACAAGCCTCAGGGGCAAGTAGGATGCCGACCCCTGAAAACAGGGGGGGGTTGGTGCGTCTGCCGGTCAGTCTGTTGAGGGACAATGTCCGGCAGACCCGCAGTCTGTCTGCAATACAAAAAACTATCAGCAAGGTGGAGCGCAGCCTGGGTGCAATGAGGGAGTCACTGGGTGACGTGGCCACCAACTCCGTGGGGGTCATCACCTGTTTGTGGGACATGAGGAACGCCACAACAGGTGTGGCCCAGGAGGTGACTGCCCTCACCCAGGCTGTGCAGGCCAATACCCGGGCTGTGCAGGCCAATACGGCTGCCATAACTTCCTGTCTGACAAGGATAGCCGTTGCCTTGGAGGGAAGGCCAGCAGGAGGACAGACACCAGGGGAGGCTGCTTCCTCCCCTGTACAGTCCCCCCGCCCTCAAAATACTCCCTCCCCTGCACAGTCCCCCCCCCTGAGAATACTCCCTCCCCTGCACATTCCCCCCCCCCTGAAAATACTCCCTCCCCTGCACAGACCCCCCCCGTGAAGATCCCCCAGTTGGCCGTGCCCGTCCCCGTGGCCGTCCCCGTGCCCGTCCCCGTGACCGTGCCCGTGCCCGTGGGCAGCCCAGAAGGAGCACTCGGCAACATCCCTAATTTGCAGGGGTACTTTTTTATTTTTTGTTTTACACTGTACTTATGATTTGGTATATGTGTGTGAATGATGTGTGAATGTGGGGGGATGGCATTCCTGAAAACATAAGGGTGTCACCCTCAGTTTTGGTGGAGTAGGGATCCCCAGGACCAGGGAGAAGTCATCCTAGGTTCCTGAATGGTGTATGAATGCACAGTGACATAATTGGAGCCGTGGCGGGGCGTTACTGCTCCCAAGTACCAAAGGGGGGGGGGGGGTACTTGGATCTAATCCAATTCTATGTGCATGTGATGTGTCTGTGCTAGGGACCACAGTGACGTGCATTCATGCATTCTCATTGTGAGATAATTAATGTGCGTTTTGTAAATCAAAATAAACATTCTGTTTGGCATATAAGTAATGTGCATTTATTTAACAAAATAAAGATTTAAAGGTCACATAATCTCTGTGATTTGGTCTTGGCAAATCAAAAACAAAAATTGTATTAGGATGCATTTACTGGGCAAAGATGCCTTCAGACAGTTGTCTCCTGATTGCCTGGCCCTCAGCAGACCGGGTAGAGGGGTTTGGGGGGGGGGGTTGCCTGGGTGGGGGGTCAGGTCAGGAGATATGTCCACATGCATGCCCTTTCTTAATGCAAAATTGTGCAGTATGCAACATGCACCAATAATTTTGCAGACAAAGTCTGGGGAATACAATAGTGTACCCCCAGTCTTGTCCAGGCATCGGAATCGTGACTTTAGCATGCCAAAAGTCCGCTCAACTATAGCCCGGGTCTGGACGTGCACCTCATTGTATTTTCGTTCTCCTGGTGTTTGGGGGTTTCTAAAGGGGGTCATCAGGTGGGGTCCCAATGCATATCCTGAGTCACCTGTAAGGGAAAAGACAGGAGGATATTAGTCATGCATGTGCCCCTTGTGATGTCTCCATCATGGGGGGGGCATACCTGACACCAATGTCACTCACCAATCAGCCAGCTGTCTCCATAAACGTTCATCTCCAAGTCTTGGTAGATCTTGGTCTGCCGTAGAATAAAACTGTCGTGGCACGACCCTGGAAACTTGGCACAAACGTGCCAGATGAGGCCATGGGCATCTACAATCATCTGGACGTTGATGGAATGCCACCCTTTTCTGTTTCTGAACAGGTGTTCAGTTTCATGGGGGGGCTGGAGTGCCACATGGGTGCAGTCAATCGCACCGATGATCTTAGGAAAGCCAGCAATATTGTAGAAGTCTGTCATGGCTTGCACACGCTGGTCCTCCTGGGTGGGCATGACAAACTGATGGCTCATGCGCCGCAGTATGGCAGGGACCACCTGATGTAGGCATTTACTCATGGTGGACTGCACCATCCCAGCCACACCTCCAGATGCTCGCTGGAAGGAGCCACTCGCTAGAAAATGCAGTGTTGCCATAACTTTTTCCAGAGGTGTCAGGGCATGGGAACGTAGGGTTGGGGCGATTAGATCCTCATGAAGGAGTTGGGTAATCTCCAGGATGGCCTCCCGATCAAATCGGTAGTTGCCAATGACCTCATAAACTGGCATTTGCCAAATATCACGGCGTGGCCGATAAACACGCGCCTGTGCCCTCATCCTCCTCCTCTGTGCCCTCCTCCTCCTTTGTGCCTGTAAGGCAGCAAGTGCCGTCAAAATCATTGCTGGTCCTGGCATTTTTCTGCAACAAACTTCACAACTAGAGCTGTAACTCCCTTCTGCAAACCCTTCCACAGCATGTGTAAAATTAGGGCTGGTTTTATAATGTGGAAATTTAGTCAGAAAAACTAACAGGTGCGCACAGGGCGGAAAATACGGCACACACACTTAATTCTGAGAATCGCCCTAACTCCCTCATTTGCATCTTTGCCTATCAAAAACAGCGGCGAGCCTAGCGTAATTTGCGCCCGGGAATGCGCAGGTGTAACTACTTTAAGTACGGCTGAAAATACGGAAATCTTTGCTTAAGTCATTTTGACGATCGCGCGCAAATATACGCGCCGTGTAAAATTAGAAAAATGGAGTTAAGTCTGCGTATCTCTTTTGAGAATTTGGCCCCATGTGTATTGTTGGCATGCTTTGTTTTTTTTCCTCCATATCGGTTCTCTAATCAAGCATGAAGCCATTCCTGTGAAGGAGGTTTCTGTAACAGACCAGTCACTGCTGCGCTCCCTGCTTGTGCAGTGTGACTGGTCTTGTATCCACCCCCTCCTGTAGTTTTCTGCAGGAAACCTGTAATGGGTGGGGCTTCCTGGGTTCCTTCTACAACTTTGCTCTCTGCACAGGTTGTGTGTAGCAAAGTGATGGTGTCACTGCTACGTTTGGGGTTTGACATACATTTTCAAGATTGTTTCTGTGTGGTTAGTGAACTATATATTTATATCCAAGCTTTGTGCCTTGAGTTCAGCTTTAAAGTCAATTTCTAGGTTTTAGTGAAGTTTGTATCATTGGTATGGGTCAAGCTGGTCCAAACAAACAGTTGCTGTGGCTGCATGTGCTATATAAACTGTATGTAGCCTCAGCTACACACAGGGCCACCATCAGGGGGGTACAGGCATTACACCTGTAAGGGGCCCGGAGGTCCCCAGGGGCCCGGATGGCAACCCCCTTTTTTTTTTTTTTTTTTTAGGGCAAATTTTTTTTTTTAGAGGTCCGGAGGTCCCCAGGGGCCCGGAGGTCCCCAGGGGCCCGGAGGCCCCGGATGGCAACCCCCCTTTTTTTATTTATTTTTTATAAAAAAAATATTTTTTATATATATTTTTATTTTATTTTTTAATAAAGAGCCATTTTTTTTTTAGAGGTCCGGAGGTCTCCATATATATATTATTATTATTATTATTATTATTATTATTATTATTAAAGGGCCCATAGGTCCCCAGGGCCCCGGATGGCAACCCCCCTTTTTTTATAAAAAAAATATATTTTTTATATATATATATTTTTTTATATATATATTTTTTTTCTTTATATATATATATATATATATATATATATATATATATATATATATATATATTATTAAAGGGCTCAGAGGTCCCCAGGGCCCCATGTGTGGCAAACCCCCCCTTTTTTTTAATAAATGTTTATTTTTGTTTATATATATATATATATATATATATATATATATATATATATTTATATATATATATTTTTTTTATTATTATTAAAGGGCCCTGAGGTCCCCAGGGCCCTGGATGGCAACCCCCATTTTTTTTCATAAATGTTTATTTTTAATTTTATATATATATAAATATATATATATTTTTTTATTATTATTATTAAAGGGCCCAGAGGTCCTGGATGGCAACCCCCCTTTTTTGCAATTTCTTTATATATATATATATATATATATATATATATATACACACACATACATTTATATATATATATATATATATATATATATATATATAATTAAAGGGCCCAGAGGTCCCCAGGGCCCCAGATGGCAACCCCCTTTTTAAAAAAAAATATATATATATTTTTTTATATATATTTTTTATTTTTATTAAAGGGCCCAGAGGTCCCCAGGGCCCCGGATGGCTACCCCCCTTTTTTTATATATTTTTTTCTTTATTTCTTCGTTTTTGTGTAAAGGCCCCCCCCGCTTCTCAATCCGCGGCAGCCCCCCCCGCGCTTCTCAATTTATGGCGGCAGCACCCCCCCCCCCCCGGTTCTCTGCTCCAGGGGGCCCATGCCTGAAGCTGTGTAAGGGGCCCCATAATTCCTGATGGCGGCCCTGGCTACACACAGTATACAGAGCTCAAAAAGAGTAGGCTGGTATGAGATGGGTATCAGAGGTAGTGTCTCAGTCCCAAAAAGTATTGAACAGTAACTTATTTAAAGCCCATGGGACCTTTTGAGTCACACCTCAAACACAGGTAAAATATACAAAAATGTATTTACATTCATTTAAAAAAAGCAAGTCATACATGCATAGAAAATATAGAAGTATATTCTAAATTCTGTACAGTTCAATTACTTAAACTTTTGCACAGAACCTATATGGTCTGTATTGATATCCGCCATCAGCCTGGAAAATCTGTGCTGGTACACTCAACGCGTTTCATGAGTTTAAAACCTCGCCTCCTCAGGAGAAGCATAGAGAATATCTGGAGACAAAAGGATACACATAAGTAACAATAATATATATGACAAAAAAAAATTAGCTACGTAGTGTTAGTGAAAGGATCCCTGCATTTGTGTGCAAGATGAAAAAATGTACCTTATTTCAAAGCTTTTTAATGAGGTACAGTTTTTTTATGTTTGTTAGTATGTAGTCTTTCACCAACACTATGTGACAAATGTTTTTTTTTTTTACTTCACTTTTACATTTATGTACAGTACAGACCAAAAGTTTGGACACACCTTCTCATTCAAAGAGTTTTCTTTATTTTCATGACTATGAAAATTGTAGATTCACACTGAAGGCATCAAAACTATGAATTAACACATGTGGAAATTATACATAACAAAAAAGTGTGAAACAACTGAAAATATATTTCATATTCTAGGTTCTTCAAAGTAGCCACCTTTTGCTTTGATTACTGCTTTGCCCACTCTTGGCATTCTCTTGATGAGCTTCAAGAGGTAGTCACCTGGCGCAGCACCCCATCACTCTCCTTCTTGGTCAAATAGCCCTTACACAGCCTGGAGGTGTGTTTGGGGTCATTGTCCTGTTGAAAAATAAATGATTGTCCAACTAAACGCAAGCCGGATGGAATAGCATGCCGCTGCAAGATGCTGTGGTAGCCATGCTGGTTCAGTATGCCTTCAATTTTGAATAAAACCCCCAACAGTGTCACCAGCAAAGCACCCCCACACCATCACACCTCCTCCTCCATGCTTCACGGTGGGAACCAGGCATGTAAAGTCCATGCGTTCACCTTTTCTGCGTCGCACAAAGACACAGGGGTTGGAACCAAAGATCTCAAGTTTGGACTCATCAGACCAAAGCACAGATTTCCACTGGTCTAATGTCCATTCCTTGTGTTCTTTAGCCCAAACAAGTCTCTTCTGCTTGTTGCCTTTCTTTAGCAGTGGTTTCCTAGCAGATATTCTACCACGAGGCCTGATTCACACAGTCTCCTCTTAACAGTTCTAGAGATGTGTCTGCTGCAAAAGGTGGCTACTTTGAAGAACCTAGAATATGAAATATATTTTCAGTTGTTTCACACTTTTTTGTTATGTATAATTCCACATGTCTTAATTCATAGTTTTGATGCCTTCAGTGTGAATCTATAATTTTCATGGTCATGAAAATAAAGAAAACTCTTTGAATGAGAAGGTGTGTCCAAACTTTTGGTCTGTACTGTACGTAATTACAGTTGGGTTTTTGTGAGCATATTAAAGGGTTCATCTGGCAATTAGCATCGGCCCTTTAAAGTTATCAATTTATTATAGTTAGCAGTCTTAGCACCAATTATTGCACATTTTTGACATTATCACCTTTAAGACTTGATACTATGGGCCAGATCCACGAAGCAGTTACGCTGGCGTATCTATTGATATGCCGCGTAACTGCTAGGTTGCTCCGGCGTATCCACAAAACAAGATACGCCTGAAGCTGGGCTAGATCCGACTGACGTACGCCGTCGGATCTAAGGTGCATATTTACGCTGGCCGCTAGGTGGCGCTTCCGTCAATTTCCGCGTTGAGTATGCAAATTAGCTAGATACGCGAATCCACAAACGTACGTCCGGCCGGTGCATTTTTTTACGCCGTTTCCGTAAGGCTTTTTTCGGCGTAACGTTACCCCTGCTATATGAGGCATAGCCAATGTTAAGTATGGACGTCGGGCCAGCGTCAAATTTTCCGTCGTGTACGTCATTTGCGTAAACGTTCGCCAATAGGGCTTTGCGTAGAATGACGTTCACGTTGAAAGCATTGGCTTGTTGTGGGTTAATTTGGAGCATGCACACTGGGATACCCCCCACGGAAGGCGCATGCGCCGTTCAGAAAAAACGTAATTTACGGCGAGTCAAGACGTACTAACATAAAACACGCCTCCACCTCATCCATTTGAATTGCGCGCCCTTAGGCCGACACAGTTACACTACGCCGCCGTAACTTACGGTGCAAATTCTTTGTGGATACGGGAAATTTGCTGTAAGTTACGGCGGCGTAGTATATCTGAGATACACTACGTCGGACGTAAAGAAGCGCCACGCTATGTGGATCTGGCCCTATGTATATAAATAAATGGTAAGCTGTGCTGCGTGAACTGATTAATCAATATGGTGATCAATATTGATATATAAAACATGTGCATACATGATTATTGCATGTGAAAAACACATATAAAATTTCAAAATGTGCTAATTCGGTTCATATGACGTTATGATAGCATGTGCACTCAAAATAAACACCTGTGCTCCTAGAATATGCTGCAGGCCATAACTATTTTTGGTTCAACCACAATTACTACCGGCAAATACGTGAAGTTGCAATGGGTGCTAAATATGCACCCAGCTTGGCCAACTTGTTTATGGCCAAGTGGGAGGAGGATGTCGTCTATAGTGACCTGAGCCCGCATATAACAATGTGGGCCAGGTACATTGACGACGTCCTCCTCCTATGGACTGGCACTAAACCCCAACTGGATGAATTAATTTCTCTCCTTAACACCAACGATAGAGGGATTGGTCTCACACACGAAGCAAGCCAGGAAACAATCAATTTCCTAGATCTTACCATCAGGAAAGAGGAGGGCTGTTTTAAAACGAAAACATATTTAAAAAAAACAGACCGAAACTCATTCATACCAGTGGGGAGCTGCCATCACAACAACTGGCTAAAATCCGTCCCTAAGAGTCAATTTATAAGGATGAGAAGAAATTGCACTACTCTTGAGGATTATGAAACACAAGCTGATATTCTCAGGAATAGATTGCTAGAAAAAGGATACGATCCTGGAATGCTGGAAACTACTTTAAGGGAAGTAGCAGAAATAGACAGATCAAAACTGTTGGACTCTACTTCCAAGACCAGTCATGCGGGACCAATAGTACCGTTTATTACAATGTACTCTACCCAGCATTATATGATCAAAAAAATAATCAAAAAACACTGGCACCTGTTAGGTAATGATAGGGTTATTAAAACATTTTTACCCACAAATCCACAGGTAATATTTAGAGGTGTACCCTCCTTGAGAGACAGAATAGCACCTAATGTGGTGGACCCTCCCACTAAAAAAGTATATTTTTTCCAAAGAGGCATTACAGGCTATCACCAATGCCGCAGATGCCAGGTTTGTATGTTAAATAAGATCAAATCTAAAAAAACTTCAACATTCTTTTCAACCAGTACCTCTAGGGAACACAAAATTGAGCCCTTTATCACCTGTAGTTTGACTGGTATTGTGTATTTATTACAATGTCCTTGTGGACAACAATATATAGGTAGGACGAAACGATCAATGCAGGTTAGATTGGGTGAACATATTGCCAACATAAAATCAGGTTTCCCTCAATACTCAGTGTCATACCATTACGATCAACATCATAATCAAAACCCAGAGGGCACACTGTTCTTGGGGATCGATAAATTCGATCCTCATTGGAGAGGAAGCTCTCTGGTAAGGGAGTTATCCAGGCTAGAAATGGCCTGGATAAACCGGGTTCGTACTTATACCCCTTATGGGTTAAATGTTGACACTGATGTCAACGCATTCATTGACAATGGTTAGTTTTAGCTTCAGGTCATGTGTGTGTGTTTTTTTCTAGACGTCAAGCATATTGTGAACCAGCTCTGAGATCTGGGTGGATCTGGGCCTCAAATTTGCTGTCTTGTCATTTGTTCTAGTTTATATTCATTTCTATAAATTAGTAGGAATCCCAATTAATTATTATGATATACCATATACATAAGTATGAGTAAACAAGGTTCGTAGTTTGAATTATCATGTCCCTATCCCATTTAGTGTATGTACATCATGGTGTTTCGTTTCTGTCCTCGCAGTTAGCTAAAACATGGTGTTTATCCTACCTTGTGGGCAATTTTTTCCGGATCTGTATATATACTTTCTGCCAATTTTGACATAGTATTTTAATTAGTGCATATATCTTATTATACAGATATTTAGTTTTAATCTAATATATACACGTGTGAAGTCACGGTAATACATACAGGAGACACATCCTGATATATTTGATGTTGTTTTATTGATTTTATCGTCGGTAATTGAGGAAGGTGTTTTGTAGATCTGACGGGAGTAATGCCACCTCTGTCCGGCAAACAGATACACTACTTAAAGTCCCTACTTTTATTGCAATATGCTTCTACATAGATTGTTTAATATGTTAACACATTACTCTCGCGGTAGACAGACAACAAATTAATTTCTTAATATGTATTTCAATATACTATTGGCAACGATCCCTGTCTAAAGATGGTGGATCCGCGTCCTTGATCCCCGGATGTCAGAGCTGGGTGGTCCAGGAACGCTGTAAACGAATAAGAAGTGGCGAGTCAGCATGCCGCTCGTGCCCCTGGAAGAAGTCTGCTATTGGACGAAACGGCGTAGGGAGGAGCGGCGTGCTGACGTCACCATTGTATACCTTCACGACCATCCGGAAGGACGGGCGGAATGTAAAAGCCAGCCGGCTACATATTATATACACGCTATTTTTATACTACCTAAATGTAAGTGCAACCAGTATCTTATTAAATTGCTTTTATTAAGGTACTACTCTATGTTGGCATCCTTTCTTTTCCTCCTGGGCCACTAATTGCGGGGTGGCAGGTGTAGCTACAGGCCCCAGAATTCATGGGATGTTCCAATCCAAAGCAGGCAGGGGCTCAGCCCCCACAAATTCTCACAAACGGGGGGTCGGTCCCAAAAGTCAGATAAATACACGTGCTACATTAGCCAAAAATGCACTTACAGATCATCCCACTGAATCTACACTCAACACCATCGACCCTGTCACTTCACAGGGAGTTTCTACATCCCTTTTGAGTGACATAGGCACCGGTGCTACACAGGGGGATTTTCGCCCGACACAGATTTTCAGCCAGCCAGTTCCAGACTCCAGAAGGTGGGGCAACAAAAACCCCCCAACTCCACTAATACCCAGGACGGGTTCCAAATAGTCAATCTTTCCTCTGTTCAGCTGTCCCAGGACCAGATTTCAGTTCTCGAATTAGGCCTATCCTTCTGTCCAACCCAAAATATCGATGCGTTCGAACTCATTAAAGACATCAATCTCTTCTCCAGAAAGTTGATGTTAAAAATCTTATTTGATAAACCAAAACCTGCCATTCAAACCACCAACTTTGACAATCCTTTGTGGCAGAACATGTCCAGGGATGGACTGGCCATAGGGACTACAGGGAGTTTCCCGGTGGGCCGATGGCTCAGTGGGCCGTTTTTTAAAACAGAGATGCTGCTTGGAGATTTTTTTTAACACCCTGGCAGCGCCCCAGTGTGAAAGCACTCAGGCTTTCACACTGGGACTGCAGCGGAAGCGTTTTTCAGTCGCTTTACAGGCGCCCAAAAGCGCCTAAAAAACGCCTCAGTGTAAAAAGGGGTCCTACACTCACCCCCTCTCTTTTACACTCACTCTCTTTTTCTTACACTCACCCCCTTCCCCTCAACCCTCCCTCTCTCTCTCACCCTCTCATGATATACAATAATGGATGTAGGGGCCTTTTGGTGGGCGTGATTTTTCTGGGGGTGGGGGCAGCATTTTATTGAATTAAAGTGGGCCGATCTGGATGAAGTCCAGGGCCGAATTTTTGTCCCAGTCCAGCCCTGAACATGTCCCTTGCCGACATTAAGGCGGTTGAGGAATTAATGGAACTCTGGGAAGAAGGCCACATTAATGACGATGACCTGTCTGCAGCTGAACTATTGGAGTTTAATTCTGATCCACCTATACCGCCACCTGGTGGTCTCAAACCCAATACCATTCCTATTACATCAACCAAAAGGGAGTACAAACCCAGATCACGGATGTTCCCCACTCTTCAGGGGAACCCCAATGTCTGGGCCTTCACCAGTCAAGTGACTAAGGAGATAACAGAAACTAAATGGTACAATCCACCCCAAACCAATCTGACACCCACCCAGAAAGCGGCCCTTGCCTCTCTACAGCAATGTCCTGGAATTATAATCAAGCCCTCTGACAAGGGCGGAAACCTGGTTGTTATGGATGTTATCCAGTATGACTGCATGGTATATAACATACTGAGCAACAAGCAATGGTACAGAAAGGTCTTGATAGACCATTTGAACCTTACCACCTCTCTTTACCAGAGATTAATAGGTTCTGCCTATCACACTGGACTCATCACTAAAAAGACCTGGGAATTCCTAAATGTCACCTGCCCACGTACTCCCACCATGTACGCATTACCCAAAATTCATAAAAACATATCCCCGCCCCCTGGACGTCCCATTGTATCCGGGAATGGGTCTCTCACGGAAAAAGCCAGCGAGATGGTGGACGACTACCTCAGACCACACGTTGAGGGTTTGTCGTCCTACCTCCAAGACACGAGTGACTTGCTTAGATCCCTCGATGGCATTGCTGTGCCTGAGGGATCATGGCTGGTCTCCCTGGACGTTGAAGCCCTCTACAACTCTATCCCCCATACCCATGGGGTGGGAGTTGTGGAGGGCTTCCTATCTGAAAGTATTGAGGCATTGCCACACTACAACCAATTTATTTTGGATCTTTTGAGGTTCATTCTAACCAACAATATTTTCCTTTTTGGTTGCTCCCACTTCCTCCAGGTGCAAGGAGTTGCTATGGGGACCAAATGTGCCCCTCCTATGCAAACTTGTACCTGGGGGGGTGGGAGCGTAACCTTTTTCATCAAGATGAGATTCAGCACCATCTGGAACATATTCCATTTTGGCGTCGTTTCATAGACGACGTATTGTTTATCTGGACGGGACCTCAAGTGGAATTGATCACCTTTCTTGACAGTCTCGAAACTAATGATTTCAACCTCAAATTTACTTTTGAGATAAGCCAGAAAAAAATCTCTTTTCTTGATGTCAATATCTTCATTCAACCTGATGGCACTATAGGTACTTCCTTATTTAGGAAACCGATGGCAGGCAATGCCCTACTTCATGCGTCCAGCTCCCACCCTGAACCTCTTAAGTCCAGCATCCCCTATGGGCAATATCTTAGACTTAGGAGGAACTGCAGCTCTGAGGAGGACTTTATCCAAGAGGCTAATCTACTCCAAAAACGGTTTCGAGATAGAGGCTACAGCAATAAATGTCTCAAAAGGGCATTTGCTAGAGCAAAGACAAAAACAAGAGGCTCTTTACTCCATGACCCTAAATCTGCCAAACCAAATCCGGGCACTAGAGTAATTACCCGCTTTTCTGGGCACCACCAACAAATTAGGACCATCCTTCAAAAACATTGGTATCTGCTTATGGGTGATGAATTAGTGTCCAAACACCTTTATTCTCACCCCCAAATCACCTTTCGTAGGTCTAGTTCGCTCCGTGATAAGCTGGTCAGGAGTCACCACTCCAGCCGTACACCCACCCCTGCTAGTCTGTTGGGTACACGCCCATGCCACAAATGTGCATTTTGCAGACATATACATGCGTCAGCTACATGTATACTTCCAAATGGACGAAAATACAAACCTCATTTTGCGGCCAACTGCCAATCAATAGGTGTTGTCTACATCATGCAGTGCTCTTGCAATGTATTTTATGTCGGAAAAACAAAGAGGCCTTTCTTCCACCGCATCAGGGACCATGTTGCCCTGGTGCGGAAGAAGAAGATGGAAACTCCCATCAGCAGACATATGGGGTTGTTCCATAATTTTGACAGCACATGCATGCATTTTTTTGCACTCGAGCATGTTCCCCCTGGTGATCGAGGGGGCGATTACGATAAGCTATTATTGCAAAAAGAAGCTAAATGGATCCACCAACTAGTGGCTCTCAAACCCCCTGGTTTGAATGAGGGGTTCAGCTTCAAACCCTTCCTCTAAAAATAGATTATCACATTCTCTATCCCCCATTCCCCTCTCCCCCCCCTCCTCTTCCCCCCCCCCCATTCTCTTTTCATTCTTTTTTCCTCTTTGACCCTTGGTTAATATAGAGATTTGCCTATTGCTAAATCAGTCATTTTCATATTAATGTATTGTTTAATGTGTACATGTTTATACAGAGCAGACTTGCTAGATTTTGGTCCAGATCATCCCTTTTTTATGGAGAAATATTTTTATCTACTATACTTCTCCCCAGTCGACACAATAACAACATAAAAATGTGTTTGCTCTCTATTTATCAGTAATTGCCTTTTTTTTTGGGTTTCTTTTTACACCCATATATATATATATACTCCTTGCCATGCCTGCACTTATGTTTGCTTCACTGGTTCCTCTCCCTCCATGTTTTTGTCATACTGCTGTATGGGCACTAGGGGCGCACCCTCCACTGTGGGGAATAAGGGCCGGTCCTTTCAGTTTGTGTGATCCCTATGGGTATCTTCCTTGGTGTTTCTTTTTTAGGTTGGCTCCGCCCATCTGCCAGTGATGGGGACCATTAGATGCATCGCCTGGTCACCTCCATTTTGGCCTCCATCTACTATGCCCCGTTGGCCCACCACTGTGGTCACTCACCCATTTCGCCGTTCACCTTTTGGTGTCGACGAATGAATATCAGTGATTCACCCGAGTATGTTTCCCATCCTGCCAGGCTTCCATCCCTGTTCCAAGATGGCGTCCACTCACGGCGCCGTTCTGTGACGTCATCCACCTGTCACAGGCGCGCACGCACCGGGTCTGCTTCACCGCTAGTGGCGATTCCTGATAGGGGAGCTCCATTCCATCCCCTCGTTTTCCCCTTCGCAGCCTAGCACCAATCACTGCCCACCTCCCTAGCCCACTCCCAGCGTAGTCATCACACGCCGTTCTAGGAGGTATATAAAGGGATTTCCTCTGCTGATCCATTAATGGCTCAGGCCTTGTCAGGGTCAATAGACTACCTTCTGCTGGTCTATCTATGCATGTTTGCCAAACCGATCTCAGCAATCAGGTATGTGTTGCACATCTCTTGCTGCTCTCTTTCTGATGGACTTTCATCATTAGAATACCCTTTAATATATATTTTTTATATCACTATTGATTGATCCTTTTACTAAATATTTACCTTTATATATATATTTTTCTATATTACCAGTCTTTTACATTGGGGATTTCTTCCTGCTAATTTTCAGTGGTTGTTAACCATTTATGTGCTGGATCCATCTATATATCGTTGCCAGTCTCATTACCGGACCCTATCAACCTAAATAGGTATTTTTTTAATTCTTTTCAAATATATATATATATTTTTTATATAGCATCAGTACTTTTGATGCAGTACCCTGTAAGTACAGGGTTATTGTATAAATCTTCCTGCGTGTATATACATGCATATGTCTGTGAGGTTATGGATATACATGTTGTATACACCCTATATACCTCACATATATTTAATTCTATTCATCTTCTCCTTTTTTACTGCAGCATATATTTGATAATCCATGTATGGACTGGTTCCAGTGTGGCTTTATATCTACAGGCTTAATTTGGCTATGAACTATGGCTTTATATGCATAGTTTTAATATATATTCTGTCTATGATTTGATGATCCCTGATCTTGCTTGGTAAGTCTGCTTTTGATCACTTTTGTCTATACATGTTTTCTGTGATCTATGTATTATTCATGAATATTTGACATTATTTAAACTGTTCTTTCCCCTTATTTTTATTTTTGTGATTGATCATCACTATCTATTGTTCAAACATTGGCTCTTTCTAAATGCTTGTCACTGTAATGTTGCTGACACGCCAATGACTTAATTGTATAATATTTATGTTCTCTTTGTTTACTCCTTGTAGCCTTCCCTGTTTATATGCTCCTGATGAAGCTTATAGCGAAACATGTCGGGCACTTTCTAACAGGTCTGGGCGTTGCCTGTTCCATCCAAGCCGCTATATGACTACAAGGATCATTATTGTTATGTTTCAATTTTTTTATATATTGTATTTTCTAATAAATTATATTTTTATCTATATTATTACTCTCTGATCCATTCATACCTTGACACCGTTTAAAGTCCCAGGGTTTGTTATCCGATCCCCTCATCTAATCCTCCTTGCCTGAGACCCATTTGTGAATATAAAGGTGGAGACTACATACAGGAATCTCTAGGAACCAGCAGGGCTGATGAGCCACATGCGCATGCGATCTCAATAATCAGAGATCAAATTAAGTCTGTAAGCAGATATGAGATAAGAGGTGGAGGCTTTCTTCTATCCTGCTAACAGACACGGTTTCCTGGCATATTCTTGGCACTTATTTCTGATTTACCTTGGAATTACATGGGAATTCAACACCATATGAACTCTTGAATACCATTATATTATCACTATATGTGGTTTGCACAGGTGTTTATTTTGTGTGCACATGCTATCATAACGTCATATGAACTGAATTAGCACATTTTAAAATTTTATATGTGTTTTTCACATGCAATAATCATGTATGCACATGTTTTATATATCAATATTGATCACCATATTGATTAATCAGTTCACACAGCGCAGCTTACCATTTATTTACTTTGTTTTTATGTTTTATCTGACATTTTTGCTGCAGCAGCATTTTCACTTGTTTATTTCATTATTTCTCAGAATTAGCTTGTACTATACATCACTTATTAATTCTAGATCTACTTAGACCCGCACAGTACATTTCCACAATATTTGATACTATGTATATTATTTCATACACTCTATTATTTACTTCTTTTGAATTGGACATATTGTTCAGTTCTGAACAGATATACAGTATCTCACAAAACTCAGTACACCCCCTCACATTTTTGTAAATATTTAAGTGCCAGTTTACAGATGTAGTTCCGTACAGTCCCATGCACATTTTTTCTGCACTAAAAATGTATTCCAATGGCTCTAGTTCACACCGTGCAGTCAGTTTCCCGTGCAGAAACTGACCAGAACTGACTGTATTGGTGCAGAAAAAACGGAACTGCATCTGGTGTAAACTTAAATGTGAGAGTTGGCCCTTAACATCTTTTCACGTGACAACACTGAAGAAATGACACTTTGCTACAATGTAAAGTAGTGAGTGTACAGCTTGTATAACAGTGTGAATTTGCTGTCCCCTCAAAATAACTCAACACACAATCATTAATGTGTAAACTGCTGGCAACAAAAGTGAGTACACCCCTAAGTGAAAATATCAAAATTGGGTCCAAAGTGTCAATATTTTGTGTGGCCACGATTATTTTCCAGCACTGCCTTAACCCTCTTGGGCACGGAGTTCACCAGAGATTCACAGGTTGCCACTGGAGTCCTCTTCCTCTCCTCCATGAGCTGGTGGATGTTAGAGACCTTGCTCTCCTCCACCTTCCGTTTGAAGATGCCCACAGATGCTTACTAGGGTTTAGGCCTGTAGACATGCTTGGCCAAGCAAGAAATGCTTGGCCAGTCCATCACCTTTACTCTCAGCTTCTTTAGCAAGGCAGTGGTCGTTTTGGAGGTGTGTTTGGGGTCATTTAGGAATATTGTCCTGTGGCTCAGTCCCCGAAAGAAGGGGATCAGGCTTTGCTTCAGTATGTCAGAGTACATGTTGGCATTCATGGTCCCCTCAATGAACTGTAGCTCCCCAGTGCCGGAAAGCACTCCTGCAGCTCCAGACCATGACACTCTCATGCATGACTGTAGGCAAGACACACTTTTTTTGTACTCCTCGCCTGGTTGCCGCCACACATGCTTGACACCTTCGGAACCAAATAAGTTTATCTTGGTTTCATCAGACCACAAGACATGGTTCCAGTAATCCAGGTCCTTAGTCTGCTTGTCTTCAGCAAACTGTTTGCAGGCTTTCTTGTGCATCATCTTTAGAAGAGGCTTCCTTCTGGGATGACAGCCATGCAGACCAATTTGATGCAGTGTGCAGAGTATGGTCTGAACACTCACAGGCTGACCTCCCCCACCCCTTCAACCTCTGCAGAAATGCTGGTAGCACGCATACTTCTATTTACCAAAGACAACCTCTGGATAGTATGCTGAGCATGTGCACTTAACTTTTTTGGTCGTCCATGGTGAGGCCTGTTCTGAGTGGAACCTGTCCTGTTAAACTGCTGTATGGTCTTTGCAACCGTGCTGCAGCTCAGGTTCAGGGTCTTGGCAATCTTCTTATAGCCTAGACCAGTGTTTCTCAACTCCAGTCCTCAAGGCGCCCCAACAGGTCATGTTTTCAGCCTCTCTGTTATTTTGCACAGGTGATTTGAGTTTCACTGCCTCAGTAATTACCACAGCCGTTTAATCTGAGGGAAATCCTGAAAACATGACCTGTTGGGGAGCCTTGAGGACTGGATTTTAGAAACACTGGCCTAGACCATAGTTTTGTAGAGCAACAATTATTAATTTGTTTAATTCTCAGAGAGTTCTTTGCCATGAGGTGCCATTTTGAACTTCCAGTGACCAGTATTATGCCGCGTACACACCATCACTTTATGTGATGAAAAAAAATGACGTTTTTAAAAACGTCACTTTAATTGACTGTGTGTGGGGGAAAACGTCGTTTTATGTCTTGTAAAAAACGACCAAAAAAAATTGAAGCATGCTTCAATTTTATGTGTCGTTTTTCAAAAGTGCACTTTTTACTTCACAGAAATTGACCGAGTGTAGAAAAAAACGTCGTTTTCTAAGACGTTTTTTCATCCACGCATGCCCAGAAGCTACTTATGAAGCAAGCTTCAATGGTAAAACGTGGTGGAACGTAACCTCACTTTGCAAGATCATTGTGAGAAAACGATGGTGTGTAGGCAACTTCGTCTTTGAAAATTGAAGTTTCAAAAACGTCATTTTTTACTTCACAGAAAGTGTCGTTTTTTTTCATCACATAAAGTGATGGTGTGTATGCGGCATTAGAGAGAGAGAGAGCTATAACACCTAATTTAACACACCTACTCCCCATTCACACCTTAGACCTTGTAACACTAACGAGTCACATTTTCACTTAGGGGTGTACTCACTTTTGTTGCCAGAAGTTTAGATCAGGGGTCTCCAAACTTTTTACTTCGAGGGCCACATTATATATTTTACAGATATTCGCAGGCCGAAAAAAAAAAGAAGCCATTTATAAATTACTCCTCAGCTATGGAATAGAGCAGAATTTAAAAAAAGGCTGCCATTATCAGGGCTGGATGGTGCACCTGTATCCTCTACCCGCACCTAAATGCCAGAGCCTCGTGCACCAGGGCCAAATATTAAGTGTGCATGAGGCCTTACATCAGTGTTCCCCATCAGAGCCCCCTCCACATCTACATCCCCACCAGAGCCATCACCACATCTAAATCCCCATCAGAGCCCCCACCACATCTACATCAGAGCCATCACCACATCTACATCCCCCATCAGAGCCATCACCACATCCCCATCAGAGCCATCACCACCCCATCACCACATCCCCACCAGAGCTATCACCACATCCCCACCAGAGCTATCACCACATCCCCATCAGAGCCATCACCACCCCATCACCACATCCCCACCAGAGCCATCACCACATCCCCACCAGAGCCATCACCACATCCCCACCAGAGCCATCACCACATCCCCATCAGAGCCATCACCACATCCCCATCAGAGCCATCACCACATCCCCATCAGAGCCATCACCACATCCCCACCAGAGCCATCACTACATCCCCACCAGAGCCATCACCACATCCACATCCCCATCAGAGTCATCACCACATCCCCACCAGAGCCATCACCACATCCACATCCCCATCAGAGTCATCACCACATCCCCATCAGAGCCATCACCACATCCCCATCAGAGCCATCACCACATCCACATCCCCATCCCCATCAGAGTCATCACCACATCCCCACCAGAGCCATCACCACATCCACATCCCCATCAGAGTCATCACCACATCCCCATCACCACATCCCCATCAGAGCCATCACCACATCCACATCCCCATCCCCATCAGAGTCATCACCACATCCCCACCAGAGCCATCACCACATCCACATCCCCATCAGTCATCACCACATCCCCATCAAAGCCATCACCACATCTACATCCCCATCAGAGCCATCACCACATCTACATCCCCATCAGAGTCATCACCACATCCCCATCAGAGCCATCACCACATCCCCACCAGAGCCATCACCACATCCACATCCCCATCAGAGTCATCACCACATCCCCACCAGAGCCATCACCACATCCACACCAGAGCCATCACTACATCCCCACCAGAGCCATCACCACATCCCCACCAGAGCCATCACTACATCCCCACCAGAGCCATCACCACATCCACATCCCCATCAGAGTCATCACCACATCCCCATCAGAGCCATCACCACATCTACATCCCCATCAGAGTCATCACCACATCCCCACCAGAGCCATCACTACATCCCCATCAGAGCCATCACCACATCCACATCCCCATCAGAGTCATCACCACATCCCCACCAGAGCCATCACCACATCCACATCCCCATCAGAGTCATCACCACATCCCCACCAGAGCCATCACCACATCCACATCCCCATCCCCATCAGAGTCATCACCACATCCCCACCAGAGCCATCACCACATCCACATCCCCATCAGAGTCATCACCACATCCCCATCACCACATCCCCATCAGAGCCATCACCACATCCACATCCCCATCCCCATCAGAGTCATCACCACATCCCCACCAGAGCCATCACCACATCCACATCCCCATCAGAGTCATCACCACATCCCCATCAAAGCCATCACCACATCTACATCCCCATCAGAGCCATCACCACATCTACATCCCCATCAGAGTCATCACCACATCCCCATCAGAGCCATCACCACATCCCCACCAGAGCCATCACCACATCCACATCCCCATCAGAGTCATCACCACATCCCCACCAGAGCCATCACCACATCCACACCAGAGCCATCACTACATCCCCACCAGAGCCATCACCACATCCCCACCAGAGCCATCACTACATCCCCACCAGAGCCATCACCACGTCCACATCCCCATCAGAGTCATCACCACATCCCCATCAGAGCCATCACCACATCTACATCCCCATCAGAGTCATCACCACATCCCCACCAGAGCCATCACTACATCCCCACCAGAGCCATCACCACATCCACATCCCCATCAGAGTCATCACCACATCCCCACCAGAGCCATCACCACATCCACATCCCCATCAGAGTCATCACCACATCCCCATCCCCATCAGAGCCATCACCACATCCCCATCAGAGCCATCACCACATCCCCACCAGAGCCATCACTACATCCACATCCCCACCAGAGCCATCACTACATCCCCATCAGAGCCATCACTACATCCCCATCAGAGCCATCACCACATCCCCATCAGAGTCATCACCACATCCCCACCAGAGCCATCACCACATCCCCACCAGAGCCATCACCACATCCCCATCAGAGCCATCACCACATCCCCATCAGAGCCATCACCACATCCCCATCAGAGCCATCACCACATCCCCACCAGAGCCATCACTACATCCCCACCAGAGCCATAACTACATCCACATCCCCACCAGAGCCATCACCACATCCCCATCAGAGCCATCACCACATCCCCATCAGAGCCATCACCACATCCCCACCAGAGCCATCACTACATCCCCACCAGAGCCATAACTACATCCACATCCCCACCAGAGCCATCACCACATCCCCACCAGAGCCATCACTACATCCCCACCAGAGCCATAACTACATCCACATCCCCACCAGAGCCCCCACCACATCCCCCACCACATCCCCATCAGAGCCATCAACACATCCCCACCGGAGCCATCACTACATCCCCACCAGAGCCATCACTACATCCCCATCAGAGCCATCACTACATCCCCACCAGAGCCCCCACCACATCCCCATCAGAGCCATAACTACATCCACATCCCCATCAGAGCCATCACCACATCCCCATCACTACATCCCCATCAGAGCCATCACCACGTCCCCATCAGAGCCATCACCACATCCCCACCGGAGCCATCACTACATCCCCACCAGAGCCATCACTACATCCCCATCAGAGCCATCACTACATCCCCATCAGAGCCCCCACCGCATCCCCATCAGAGCCATCACCACATCCCCATCAGAGCCCCCACCACATCCCCGACCCCATCAGAGCTATCACTACATCCCCATCAGATCCCTCACCACACACAGTTTTGTCCCCCCTCTATACTTGTGTCCCCAGCCTCCTCTCTCCCCCCAGCACGTTATTTTCCCCATCACTGTCTGTCTGCAAGTTTCCCTGTAGATCAGCGTGTTCTGTGCTGCTTCTGAAGAGCTGGCATTAGAGCAGACACGCTGTACTTCCCGGCTCCCGCCCCTTTTACACAGACAAGCTGTTACAGCTAAAATGAAACTAACTCTGGTGGAGGAGCTGGGAAGTGCAGCAGGTCTGCACTGAAATCCCTCAATGCCTGTCGGAAGGCAAAGCAAGCCGTCCCTGCAATGAGTCTGATGACTGAAGCTGCGGGCCGGACAAAACGTCCTAGCGGGCCGGATGTGGCCCGCGGGCCGTACTTTGGAGACCCCTGGTTTAGATATTAATGGCTGTGTGTTGAGTTATTTTGAGGGGGAAGCAAATTTACACTGTACACAAGCTGTACAGTCAGTACTTTACATTGTAGCAAAGTGTCATCTCTTCAGTGTTGTCACATGAAAAGTCTTCCAGAGGAAGTGAGGTTTGGGCTGGCGAAACGCATTGAGAATACCAGCACAGATTTTCGAGGTTGATGGCGGATATCAATACAGACCATATAGGTTTTAGTAATTAAACTATTTAGTATTTAGAATGTACTTCTATCTTTGCTATACATGTATGACTTGCTGTTTTTAATGTAAATACAATACCTGTGTTTGAGGTGTGACTCCCGTGGGCTTTAAATAAGTTGTTGTTCAACAGTATACGGAGCTGTAATCTGTCAGCAGCATGGGAACTTCCTGTCCCGCTCTAGGAACAAAATAGAGCACTGCCTAGCCTTCACATGGAGCTTTGTATTCTATGAACGAATACAAGGCTTCCTCTGATTAGCTGAGGTGGAGAGGTGGGTACATGACATAATCTCCCCCTCAGCCTTAAAGAGGAAGCTTTGTACTCATTCAAAGAATACAAAGCTTACTGTGAATTGATGAACAGCGCTCAGCCCTACTCAATTTTGTTCAAGGAATGAAACAGGGAGTACCCGTCGCGCTGCCAGAACATAATGCTGTATATTGTGACACATTAAAGTGGAGTTACATAAAAAAGGAAATTACATTAATTTTAAAGTTAAACTGGTACTATGTACAGTTGTAAAAGAAAGGACACAGTATATGCTGCAGTTTGTCACTTGCAATTACAGAACAGATTTAGTTTTCCTGAAAACCCTCTGTAACATAGTTTTATTACCTATTGGTCTTGCCAGTAGACCAGTGGCTGCCCGTCCATAGGGACGCACGGGCGCCGCCCCCCCTCCCACAGTCACAAAAAAAAAAACGGGCCCTTTAATAACTTTTATTCGGCTAAAATGTCATTTTGACATTTTAGCCGCAGTTCTGGCGGCCGTCTATCGAGGGCGCTGCAGCGCCACCCCCTCTTGCAAATAACACACATTCGTGCATAAATGCACAAATGTATGTTATTGTTGGTTGCCAGCGCTGCCTGGTATATTCAGATAACCGGATGCGGGACGCCGGTTACCCGAATAGCGGCAGCTGGTTGGCTGAGGGGAACTGCCTATCAAAGCCAGCGGCTCTGATAGGCTTTTCTCCGGCTCTCAGCTGTCTATACTCTGAGCGCAGGCAATCTGTGCTCATTGTATAAGACAAACGGCCGTTTCAGCCAATCAGGTTCCCGGATTCTGGTTATCAGGAACCTGATTGGCTGAAGCTTCACCACAGCAGCAGAAGACATCGAGGGAGCACATGGAATCCTCAGGTAAGTGCTTTTTACAGGGAAAGGGGCACAGTGACATCATGGGGCACAGTGGTGACAAAGGGCACAGAGGTGACAATTGGCACAGTGGCATCATGGGGCACAGTGGTGACAAAGGGCACAGAGGTGACAATGGGCACAGTGGCATCATGGGGCACAGTGGTGAGTGACAATGGGCACAGTGGCATCATGGGGCACAGTGGTGACAATGGGCACAGTGGCATCATGGGGCACAGTGGTGACAATGGGCACAGTGGCATCATGGGGCACAGTGGTGACAATGGGCACAGTGGCATCATGGGGCACAGTGGTGACAATTAAAGGGCACAGTGGTGACAATTGGCACAGTGGCAACAGTTGAGGGGCACAGTGGCTGCGTTTGATGGCATGGCACAGTGGTGACAATTGATGGCACAGTGACTGCGTTTGATGGTATGGCACAGTGGTGACAATTGATGGCACAGTGGCTGCGTTTGATGGCATGGCACAGTGGTGACAATTGATGGCACAGTTGCTGTGTTGCATGGCACAGTGGTGACAATTGATGGCACAGTGGCTGCGTTTGATGGCATGGCACAGTGGTGACAATTGATGGCACAGTGGTTGCGTTTGATGGCATGGCACAGTGGGCCGGTGAACATGGTGATTTGGTTGACTTCATTGAGAACCTTAATACCAACGATAGAGGGATACAGCTGAAATTCGAGGCAAGTCAGACTAGTGTACATTACCTTGACTTAACCATTCAGGCCAAGGAGGGTAAACTTGTGACCTCGACTTATTTCAAGAGCACTGATAGGAACGCGTTCATACCCATAGATAGCTGCCACCATGTACCGTGGCTTAAGGGAGTTCCCAAAAGCCAGTACCTTAGGGTGAGACATAACTGTTCTGACCTTGAGGATTTTCACACTCAGGCCAAAGTTTTGACTGAACGGTTCCTAGAGAAGGGGTATTGTCATAAATCCCTGCAAATAGTCCGGGATCAGGTCGCGGCACTAGACAGGAATGACCTGTTACGTGATAGGGAGGTCAGAGAGGGGGATAATTTCCCCGTAGGGGTGCCCTTCATTACCACCTACTCGATCCAGCACAGGGCCATAACTCACCTTGTCAATAAACATTGGCATATTGCCATGAGTGATCCACACCTAAAGGACATCTTGCCTCCGAAACCTAGGGTGATCTTCAGGGGGGTCCAGCCTTTGAGGAATAAGATCTCTAGTAATGTTATTGACCCTCCCCTTAGGGGATCGGGTTTCATCTTCGATCAATTAAAGGGCTACTATAGGTGTGGCCGATGTCGAGTCTGTGCTTTAAATTCAAACAGACAAAGATGTGTTAGATCTTTCACCTCCACGACAACTGGTAAGGAATTCAAGATTGGACCCTGTGTGACTTGCGCCTCTTTAGGCGTGGTCTATTTGATACAATGCCCGTGCGGTCTTCAGTACGTAGGCCGTACCAAACGGGCGTTCCAAATACGTGTCAATGAACACATTACAAACATACTTTCGGGGTTCAGAAATCATTCCGTTTCAAATCACTACCGGCTCAAACATAAGAAGGATCCCTCTAATACACTGTTCCTAGGGATTGATAAATATAGGCCCCATTGGAGAGGAGGGAATCTGGTACGTGAAATCTCACAGATGGAAATGGGGTGGATTTTTCGCCTCAAAACTTATACACCTTTCGGCTTGAATATAGAAACAGATGTTAACGCCTTTATTAACAACGCCTAATGTAAGCTTAATGTGATCGGCTGTTATGAGGGTGGGATTAGCAGTTTTTTCTACGATAAGCGCTTCTGTGAAGTAACACCATCAACTTGGGATTTATTCATTTTTCTTTTTAAAATATTTTTTTTGTATGTGTATAATCATTTTGTGTAGGTATTTAACATTTAAAATTTGCACATGTATATAATTTATTCAGATAGTAAATAATATATTTTTGGTGATTAATTGATAATAGATAGATCATATGCGCAGGGTTGCCTTGATCTATGCACTTCAGGGACAATAGTCCCCGTAGACACAAAAGCTATTTTTGTAGTCACATAATTTTTCTCTTTTTTCTTTCCCCTTTTTTTCACATTTAAATGTACACTCACACTAACACTGTGGTCGGTGAATGTTGAAGTGTGGCGAACAGCCAACATCTCACGGACGCCTTCTATAATTTTTGTGAAGCACAATAAGGGGTTAATTCCCTGTATATGATTTTTGAGGGTTAAGCCTTTGTTGCCTGCCCTGTTTGTGCCCATTCAGCACGTATACGAATGAATAGGTGGCCAACTGACATTGATAGTGTCAGATGACATTATATTTGATATAGGTTTCACTAATTAATTAGCATCAAAGTTCACATTTTCTCTGTAGTTAGTTTTTAATATTATATTACACTTTCACTGGTTAGATATATTCTTTTCTTTTTATGGATACATTTCCAGAAGAATCTACAGTTGTGTTCAAAATTATTCAACCCCCCAATGCTGTAAAGGGTTTTAGGGAATTTAGTGTACATTTGTAATTGTATTCAGAATGAAATCCTACAAGGACTTCTTAAAGAACCATATGCAACTAAAATGACATCAATTGGTTTTGTAATACAGTAGTAAATGTTTATTTTGTGAATTCTTCATTTACACAATTATTCAACCCCATAAAGACTACCACTCTGAAGAACAGAGGTTCATTGAAGTGTTTTCCATCAGGTATTGAAAACACCTGTGGATGTCAGGGAGCAGCAATAAAACCTAATAAGCACCAATCAGGCAGCTTTAAAATGACTGATACTCAGCTCCTTCTAGACATTTACTGGTGTGGTTACAAACATGGTGAAGTCAAGAGAATGGTCCGGGAAGACAAGAGAAGAGGTGATTACTCTTCACAGGAAGGGCAATGGCTATAAGAAGATTGCAAAGATGTTAAACATACCAAGAGACACCATAGGAAGCATCATTCGCAAATTCAAGGCAAAGGGCACTGTTGAAACGCTACCTGGCCGTGGCAGAAAGAAGATGCTGACTTTGACTGCTGTGAGCTACCTGAAGCGTAGAGTGGAGAAAAGTCCCCGTGTGACTGCTGAGGAACTGAGAAAAGATTTGTCAGATGTGGGTACTGAAGTTTCTGCTCAGACAATACGGCGCACACTGCGTAATGAATGCCTCCATGCCAGAACTCCCAGGCGCACCCCCTTGCTGTCTCCAAAGAATTAGAAGAGTCGACTGCAGTATGCCGAAAGTCATGTGGACAAGCCACAGAAGTTTTGGGATTGTTTTTCTGTGGACTGATGAAACAAAATTAGAATTGTTTGGGCCCATGGATCAACGCTATGTTTGGAGGAGGAAGAACAAGGCCTATGATGAAAAGAACACCTTGCCTACTGTGAAGCATGGCGGGGGGTCAATCATGCTTTGGGGCTGTTTTGCTTCTGCAGGTACAGGGAAGCTTCAGCGTGTGCAAGGTACCATGAATTGTCTTCTGTACCAGGAGATATTGGATGACAATGTGATGCAGTCCGTCACAAACCTGAGGCTTGGGAGACGTTGGACCTTTCAACAGGACAATGATCCCAAGCATACCTCCAAGTCCACTAGAGCATGGTTGCAGATTAAAGGCTGGAACTTTTTGGAATGGCCATCGCAGTCACCAGACTTAAATCCGATTGAGAACCTCTGGTGGGACTTAAAGAAAGTAGTTGCAGTGCGCAAGCCTAAGAATGTGACTGAACTGGAGGCTTTTGCCCATGACGAATGGGCGAAGATACCCGTAGATCGCTGCAAGACACTTGTGTCAAGCTATGCTTCACGTTTAAAAGCTGTTATAACTGTAAAAGGATGTTGTACTAAGTACTAAGATTGAATGTCAATTGGGGGTTGAATAAAACTGATAATGATGTGAGCACAGAAAAGACATTTGTGGTTATTTCATTATAAATGTTATGTTATATTTGTCTGACCTACACGTGCCTCTTTGATTTAATTGTAAGCAGGATGACAGGATGATCAAAATCAATGTCAAACTGGCCAAAACAATCAATTTCAGTGGGGGTTGAATAATTTTGAATACAACTGTAGGTTCATGATTGTACACGATTCCCTCGATCTTGCATGTGGCTTGAGTAGCTGCTGATAGGATTGCGGTGAGAGCGAGTACATTTCTATACATTTTTTTGGTTTTCGCTTGAGGGAAGCAAACTCCCCTGCATACGCTAGATGGCGGTAGTGAGGTTTGAGTGGACGAAATGGAAGGAATGTCCGGTGCCAGACATTCAACCTTCCCTCTTCCGGCTCCCATAGGTCCCTCCGCCTTAGTGACTTCAATCGTGCCCTCGCCCGTGATGGGCAGCTCTGCCATGGAGGTGGGTAATTTTAATGTTTAAATCCTGTTCGTAAGGGTTTTTTCTTCTTCTTTTTTTCTTTTTTATGGACGCGCTAAGTGCGGTCCAAGTATGGGCAAGGTTTACCATACTAAAGATGGCGCACCTGGACTCATAGACAGCCGTTCACAATAGGCGGTGGATCTATTTATAGATGGTGAAGTACTGCTTGGCCCTGCCCCCATTGACAACGTCCAATTAGCGACGAAACGCGTCTGGGAAGGATCACGCAGTGACGTCACCACGACAAGGAGTAGGGCTCCTGTATGCCGGCCGGCAAATTTACTGTTTATGCAGATTTTAAACGCTCGTTTGTGAGTATATATTTTACCTTTTTTTAAATAAAAGTGTATGTCACAGAGTCACGCTATGTGCGCCTCTCTTTTTTCATTTACATTTAAACGGTGGTGCTGAGTACATCACGCTCAGGGGACGGAGAGCTTCCTGGTGGAAATATCCGAGGATTAAAGGCCTAGGCTGGGTTATAGCCATCTGCCCTAAACCGATTGCCTTCCGGTAAGCGGCTTTCCATTTTCCGGTGGGGGGTCACTTCATGCATATGTGTCACTGGGTGGTGTGGAACGTAGGAGTTGCCATTGCAAGGACTGTATCAGAATACCTGTGACCGTATATGTGCCATTTGATCAACCACGGACTTATTACATCTTTATTGATTGTGACCTAATAGACTCTTGTGGCGCGGCTTTTTCTTTTGTTCATTTTGTTTTGTGTTTTCGCACGCCAGCTGCTGCCGGGGATTGGAGGGTTGGGGGGGACACCAGCGCGTTTTTTTGTTGTTTTTGATGGCACAGTGGTGACAATTGATGGCACAATGGCTGCGTTTGATGGCATGGCACAGTGGTGACAATTGATGGCACAGTGGCTGCGTTTGATGGCATGGCACAGTGGTGACAATTGATGGCACAGTTGCTGTTTGATGGCATGGCACAGTGGTGACAATTGATGGCACAGTGGCTGCATTTGGTGGCATGGCACAGTGGCTGCGTTTGATGGCATAGTGGCTGCATGTGATGGGCACAGTGATGCTTTGATTTTTTTTTTTTTCTGTTTGCGCCCCCCCAAAAATTTTGAGCACCAGCCGCCACTGCAGTAGACCACTATGTTTACACTTTTTTAAACAGGTAACGGTTCTACAATAAAATTGCGCAGCAGTGTGTACTCTCTGTTGGCACAGCCATTTTTATTAATTGACTTCAAGGCCCAAGTTATACAATACATCGTATTTACAGATGTGTGTTAAAGGAGTTGGAAAGGCAGAAGGTTTTTTATCTTAATACATTCTATGCATTAAGATGAAAAAACCTTCTGTGTGTAGCAGCCTCCCCAGCCCCCCCCCCCCAAATACTTACCTGAGCCCCATCTCTGTCCACGAGTCCTTTCGCCATCCAAGACGCCTGATTGGCTCAGACACAGCAGCTGTGCCATTGGCTCCCACATCTGTCAATCAAAGTCAGTTAGCCAATCAGGAGAGAGAGGGGAGGGGCTGAATGGCAGCTCCGTATCTAAATGGATACACGGAGCTGCAGTTTGGCTCGAGTGCCCCCATAACAAGCTGCTTGCTGTGGAGGCACTCGATAGGAGGGAGGGGCCAGAAGAGCCAAAGAGGGACCCAAGAAGAGGAGGATCCCGGCTGCTCTGTACAAATCCACTGCAATAGAGGAGGTAAGTTTAATATTTTTGTTAAACAAAACTTTACAAACACTTTAACCACTTCCCCCCGGGCCTATAGCAAAATGAAAGCCGGGCGGTAGTTCAGTTATCCCGACTGGACGTCATATGACGTCTTTCAGGATAACTGCTGGCGCGCCCGTGGGGGTGCGCAGTGCGGCGATTGGTGGTGTGGCGTGTCAGTCTGACACACACCGCTACACCGATCTCGGTAAAGAGCCTCTGATATAGGGCTCTTTACCACGTGATCAGCCGTGTTCAATCATGGCTGATCACAGTGTAAACAGGAAAAGCTGTCTCGTGGAAGCCCACAATGGACCACCAGGGATGGCCACCATGGATGGATGACGAGGTATACCACCCATGGCCACCAGGGATGCCACACAGTGCCCAAAATATACCATCAATGCCCACAAATGGTGCTAGTCAGTGCCCATTACTAATGCCTGCCAGATGTCTCCTTATCAGTGATGCCTATCAGCGCCACCCATCGGTACAGCCTTTCAGTGCCGCCTATCAGTGCTTCATACCAGTTCCCATCATCAGTGCCACCTCATCGATGCCCATCAGTGCCGCCTCATCAGTGCCTGGTAGTGAAGGAGAAAACTTACTTATTTCCAAAATTTTATAACAGAAACAAAAAAAACTTTTTTTTAATTAATCTTTCCCTATTTGTTAAATGGAAAGCGAATCTCCTGCGCTTGCCAGGTGTGTACACTGAATGTGTATAAAAACAGTCAAAGTCTAAATAAAGCTATGAAGTTGCTGCTCAAATTTATAAAGTGGACACAGTACAATATAGTAATTTGTGAAATAATTAATTGTACAATCCGCAAGTGAGTGACAATCATTTCATTGATGTTTTCAAGAAACTGGTGCTACAAGATCTAGACCTTAAAACTCAAAAATGTCTCTGACCTGATTCACATCAAGAAAGGGATTCAAAGTTTGAGAAAACAAAATTATATTGTGATACACCCCGCATATAAGGGTGGAGGGGTAGTTATTCAGTCTAAGGAGTAATATCATGAAGAACTCAACAAACAATTGCAAGATGTATCTACATAAACAAAACTTCTGGGAAATCCAGCTTCCAAATATAGAAAAGAATTGGAAAAGCTTATCCATCTTGGTTCTAAGCAAAAAATAACCTTGGTTTTTAATCCCGAGGCATGTAGAATTCCAATCATCTATACCATCCCAAAGCTCCATAAAGATAAACAAAAATCCACCTGGGAGACCCATTGTAAATGGCATAGACTCCCTAACCTCAATGATGGGGCAGTATTTGGATTTTTTATACAGCCAGCGGTACAACAAACTAAGGCGTATCTTAAGAACAGTAAACATGTCTTACAACTATTAGAGGAGGTACCGGTTTTAGAGGGAATAACTCTTTTAGATATAGCAGATGTATCATCCCTATACACTATTGTGCAGCATCACAAGCATGTAGCGCCACTAAGTGGTTATTGAGAGAATACAGCACCTTGGCCTGTAAACAACGAAAAAGATTCCTGATTAAATGTCTAGAGTTCTGCCTTAAATCAAACTATTTTTAGTATAACCAGAGTTATTATAACCAAAACACAGGCATAGCCATAGGGGCTAAGTTTGCCCCTAGTGTGGCTAATGCCTTAATGGCGCAATGGGAAGAAAGTACGGTATATTATAACACCCCAGTGGAGCTCACCTTCTATAAAAGATATATCGATGACATCATAAGTCTGGAATGGCAGCAAAGACACACTTGAAGAGTTTTTGACTCAACTCAATAACAATGTAGGGGACATTCTTCCCAATGACCACCAATGTAGGGGACATTCTTCTGACCTGACCACAGTGTAGTAGGGGCCCTTCTCCTACTGACCCATGTAATGAGGTCCCTCTTCTATTGACCACCAATGCAAGGAGGCACTACCCTTACCACCAGTTTAAAATAGCATTTCCCCACTGGTCGACAATACAGAAAAAAAACACAACATTTTTTACAGTCTGCATTTCTTTTCTTGCCACTATTTTGAATCCAATTAGAAAAAAAAATGTGAATATTGTGTGAAAACATTTACAGTATAAATAGGCCCCGTGGTGCTAAGTACACCACATTGCTTATTTATTTATTTATTCTTATATCTAGAACTTACTGGTCAGGTTAATATCCCATGACGTGTAGATACAATCGTTATTAGCAGGCATGAATGTGAATTTAAGGGTTCCTTCATGTTACAAGGTTTGAGAAAGGCTGGATTAAACCATTGTATTAGATGAAAAATCAATACACTTATGTGCAATGTTTCAGTGGGGTGATATAGATGGCCATGGATGGATCAAAATGTGTCCGGTTCATCAGAGACCAGTCGAATTTCAATCCATCTATGGCTGTTCCCACTCAACAAAAGTCATGGGGATGGCTGGGACTGGTGTCTCGTCAGAACATACTCAGTGGGACGTGCAGATGGGTCAGTTCAGGTGGAAGGCAGAGATGCAGTCAACAAACAGGAAAAGGATTGGTCCAGACAGTAGGCAGAAATGTAGTCAATAAAAAGGCCAGGGTCAGTACAGGCGGCAGGCAGAGGCAACATTGCACTGGTGTGGTGGTGTCAGAAACACTGTTGCTGGCTGCTCTGGTGACACTGCACTGTATTAATGTGGTGATGATCAGGGACACTATTGATGGCTGTACTGGCTCTGATGACTCTGGGACTGGTTTGGCTAGCAATCAGGAACTAGTTGGCTGAACTGGAATGTGGCTCAACTGGTCTGATCACATTGTCACTGATGTGGCAGCTACTAGGAACACTGTTGGTGGCCTACACTGGTCTGGTGATACTGAGACTGTTGTGGTGAAGATCAGGAACACTGTTGATGGCTGCACTGGCTCTGGGGAAACTGTACTGTACTGTGGTGGTGATCATGAACACTGTTGTGTCTGCACTGACTCTGGGACAGGTGTGGCTAGCAATCAGGAACATTGTTGCTGGCTGCACTGATCTAGGTGCATTGTCACTAGTGTGGCAGCAATCAGGAACACTGTTTATGGCTACACTGGCCTAGTAACAATGGTATTGTTGTGGTGCCAATCAGGAACACTGTTGCTGGCTGTATTGGCTCTGGTGACACTGCACTGTAATAATGTGGTGGTGATCAGGAACACTGATGTGACTGCACTGACTCTGGGACAAGTGTGGCTACCAATCAGGAACATTGTTGCTGGCTGCACTGATCTAGTCACTGTTGCTGTTTTACACTGGTCGGCAACACGAAGACTGGTGTAGCAGAAATCAGGAAAACTGTTAGGCCGCGTACACACGATCAGTCCATCCGATGAGAACGGTCGGCAGGACAGTTCAACAGTTAACCGATGAAGCTGACTGATGGTCTGATGTGCCTACACACCATAGGTTAAATAACCGATCGTGTCAGAACGCGGTGACGTAAAACACAACGACGTGCTGAAAAAAACGAAGTTCAATGCTTTCAAGCATGCGTCGACTTGATTCTGAGCATGCGCAGGTTTTTAACCGATGCTTTTGCATACTAACGATCTGTTTTGACCTATCTATTAGGCGTCCATCGGTTCAATTTTTAAGCAAGTTCTAATTTTTTTGACCGAAGGTTAACTGACCAATGGGGCCCACACACGATCAGTTTGGACCGATGAAAACGGACCTTCAGTCCGTTTTCATCGGTTTTGACCGATCGTGTGTACGCGACCTAACTGTTTTACACTGGTCTGGTGACACTGGGACTGGTGTGGCAGTGAACATAAACACTGCTGCTTGCTTACACTTCTCTAGCGACATTGGAGACTAGTCAGGCAGCTATCAGGAACTAAGATGGTGGTATGATCTGTATTTGATCAGATTGGTTTGACGTGCAGGGGAGACAGCAGGCGTCTTAATAAAGAGTACCTGTCACTACCCAAAGATATCACAAGGAGTTTTGTTCACACATTGTTATAGCAATAAAGTTAAAGTGGTTCTTAAGGCTGAAGGTTTTTTACCTTCATGCATTCTAAGCATGAAGGTAAAAAACCTTCAGTGTGCAGCTCTACCCTCCCCACCAATACTCACCTGAGCCTGATCTTGATCCAGCAATGTGCACAAGAGCAGAAGCTCTCCCGAGTCTATGCCTCCTCATTGGCTGAGACAAACAGCGGGAGCCAATGTCAATCACAGCCAGTGAAGAAGAAGTGAGGGCGGGGCAGGGCCAAGCAATGCGCTGTGTGTCTCATAGGCACACAGAAGCGGCTTGGGAGTAAGCATGACTGCCCCCATTGCAAGCAGCTTGCTATGGTAGCACTCAGCAGAGGTGTGGTCACATGACCTCCAGCTGCTCTCCTTCCCTGATTGGCTGATATCAGAGGGGCTGAGACTCCAGGAGATGACGCAACCGCACAATGGCGCTCCGAAAAAAGGTATTTAGCTGCATCATTTAAAAAAAACACAGACACTGCACTGTCTTGCTATAACAGAGGGGATACCAGTAATTATGCTCAGAGACTTTACAGCCGCAGCGGAATAACAGCAGGAGGGGAGGAGAAGGCTTACACACACACAGACTACTGAGCTGACAGGCAGTGAAGGTGGGGGAGAGGGAGAGAGAGAGAGACTGTGGGATGACGGAGGCATGTAAACTGACCACGGTATCATGGATCAGGAACCATGATTACCATGCTCAGCACAACTAGGGGGACACAGGAAAAGGCAGGATCAACCAGGTATTCTACAGCACAGTGAAGGACAAATGACACTGCAGAAACACTATGCTGTTTTTTGTTTAAAAAATAACAAACATGTCATACTTACCTGCTGTGTGCAGTGCTTTTGCACAAAGCAGCCCAGATCCTCCCCTTCTCGGGTCCGTCACCAGCGCTCCTGGCCCCTTCCTCCCCCACAGCAAGCAGCTTGCTATGGGGGCACCCGAGCCGAGCCACTGCTCTGTGTGTCCATTCTGACACAGCCATAGCTCGGCCCCGCCACCTCTCTCTCTTCATTGGCTTACTGAGTCAGGGCCTGAAGAGAGCTATCTGGGATTGGTAGCTGAATAGAGGACAGTTAGCACCTGAGCTATTTCTAAACCACAGGGGCCCGAGGACCTTGCCTGCAAAAAGCAATCTACTGAGGCCTGACTGAGTTAGTGTCAGGCCTAACCATGCGGTGCTAGCTTAGAGGAGAAACAGTCTGCAGCAAGGGAAGTGCTGCAGGAGTAACGGTCTGCAGCAATTGAAGTGCTGGAGGAGTAACAGTCTGCAGCAAGTAAAGTGCTGGGTGAGAAAGGGAAAGAGGTCTTAACCTCCCTATCGGTATGATTCTGTCTGGAATTACGTACCAAAAGCGGTACAATTATTTTGCAAGGAAATTTGGTTATTTGTACTGTAGGCCTGTAATTTTTAGGAATAACTCACTTAAATCTGACCAAACAAGAATCTTGTAGGCATCCCGGGTATGACATTTTTAAAAAAAACAAAATTATAAATTATAATATAATAAATAATTATAACAAATAATAATATAATTATAATAAAAATTATTCAATAATGTAATCAACTCAAAATCACTGAAATTTGCTCAGTTGCAGAATTGTCGTTGTCATTATTTTTTTTTTTTATGACGAATTTCCCCACAAATCGCTATCGCACAATTCTGCAAGTGATTATAATTTATTATCGCTGTTTTCTAGCTGATCTAAAACCATTTTTGACATAAAGGGACACTTTTGGACAATCTACAGTTTCCAGGCAGAAAGATCAGTTTTTATTATATAAAAGTACATGTAGGGCACTGGACAGACCACTAGGGACAAAGGGTGTGTGTTTTTTTTACATACAGTACTGTAATCTATAAGATTACAGTATACTGTATGTATTGTGTTTGTTTACTTTTTTGAATTTGGCGCCGTTCTCCGCCCCCGTGCGTCGTAACGTCGCAGGGAACGGAGATTGGCGGCACACGGGGACACTGTGAATCGAGCGAGGAGGACCCGCTCGCTCACACAGCAGGGTGGCATCGCTGGATCCAGGGACAAGGTAAGTAACTTGCCTGTGGATCCAGCGAGAAGGTAAGCCGCGCCGCTGCACACTCGGGGATACCGATCCTAACATTGAAAACCAACCCCGAGTCACGCTCGGGTTTACCGCTAAGGGGGTTAAGCAAGAGCTGTGCTGGAGAGAAGACTGGAGTGTATATACTGGAGCAGCCCTCAAAAATTCCACTCGCCTGCTCGCATTTTGCGAGTGGAATTATGAGTTGTGCGAGTATGTGGCTGCGCTGTCAGGAATGTAAAGCCAATCCCCCCCCCCCCGTTGCTCACAGGCTCGCAATGCGTGCATTATAATAGGACTAGTTAGCCGCCGGGGACCGCCCCTCTCCCTCCCTCACACCCCACCCCCTGCACTCGCAGCGCTGGCATTAGAAGAATCCAGAAGTCAGCCGCCGGGGACCGCCTTTCTCCCTCACATCCCACCCCCCTTTCTCACAGCACTAGCATTAAAATATGAATAGTTAACCGCCGGGTACCGCCCCTCTCACTTCCTCCTTGCCACACATCCCGCCCCCCGCACTCGCAGTGCAGGCATTACAATAGAAATACTGTAGTCAGCCACCTATGGACCACCCTTCTCCCTCCCTCCCTGCCACACATCCCACCCCCTGCAGTATGGGCATTTCAACAGGAACAGTCAGCCGACTGGGACCACCCCTCTCCACCTCCTACCTGCTGCATGTCTAAGGAGTGGGGTGGTGCATGCCTCAAGCCAGTTCTCAGTGTGTGTACACCAATGCCTGACACCCCCCCCCCCCCCCGGCAGGAGAATGGTAACTTTGACATGGAGCTGTGATTGGAAGCAGCACATGTGCTTGAGGGGGTTGGAGGCATTGAATGCGGGATTGAACACAAAGGCCCAGATTCACGTAGGGAGCGCGTATTTGTGAGCGGGCGTAACGTATTCTTTTTACGCTACGCTTCCGCAACTTTGACAGGCAAGTTCAGTATTCACAAAGCAAAGTTGCGGCAGCGTAGCGTAAATAGGCGTAAGCCCGCCTAATTCAAATATGGAACATGTGGGCGTGTTTTATGTTAATTTCTTGTGACCCCACGTAAATGACGCTTTTTACTAAAGGCGCATGCGCCGTCTGTGAAAGTATCCCAGTGCGCATTCTCCAAATGAACCCGGAAAAAGCCAATGCTTTCGACGTGAACGTAAATGACGCACAGCCCTATTCGCGACCGACTTACGCAAACGATGGAAAATTTGACGCTGGCCCGACGTCCATACTTAACATTGGCTGCGCCTCATATAGCAGGGGTAACTTTACGCCGGAAAAAGCCTAACGTAAACAACGTATCTGTACTGCGACGGCCGGGCGTACGTTCATGAATTGGCGTATCTAGCTGATGTACATATTCTAGGCGTAAATCAGTGTACACGCCCCTAGCGGCCAGCGTAAATATGCAGTTAAGATACGACGGCGTAGGAGACTTACGCTGGTCGTATCTTAGCAAAATTCTGGCGTATCTGATTCTTTAAATCAGGCGCCAAGATACGACGCCTCAGACTCAGAGATACGACGGCGTATCTGGAGATACGCCGTCGTATCTCCTACGTGAACCTGGGCCAATGTGTGCAGGGAGGAGGGGGGGGGATTGAGAGCATAGATGTGATGGTTTTGGGGGGGGGGGGGGTAATTGGAGGCATAGGTATAATGGATTGGGTGGGGATAGAATTGGAGGCATAGGTCTGAATCATACTTATGCCTCCAATTCCACCCCCCCTACCCAAAAACTATCATACCCATACCTCCGATTTCACTGCATTGCATTGATGGGCACTGATTGGGATGCACTGATGGGCACTGATCGGGCTGCATTGATGGGCACTGGTGAGCCTGCATTGATGGGTACTGGTGAGCCTGCATTGATGGGCACTGGTGAGGCTGCATTGATGGGCACTGGTGAGGCTGCATTGATGGGCACTGGTAAGGCTGCATTGTTGCGGCTGCACTGATGGGCACTGGTGAGGCTGCATTGATGCGGCTGCACTGGTGAGGCTGCATTGATGGGCATTGATGTGCCTGCACTGAGATGCTGTCATGATTGGCTCTGATAGGCTGCATTGATGGGCACTGATGAGGCTGTACTTTGTTAAAGTGGAGTTCCACCCATAAATATAACATTACATCAGTAGTTTAAAAAAAAATGTCATTAGTCCTTTAAGAAATTTTTTTTTTTTTTTTAGATGCCTTCAAAGTGTTGTTTCTAGGCAGAATAGTTAATCTTCCCTCTTCCTGCACCTAGGTGCTTAAGCTTTCTAAGCTACACCGCACAGACTCCTGGGAATGTAGTGGGTGTAACTTTCCAGGAGTATGTGCACTCCCCAGTCTCGAAGAATCATGTGACTTGGACAGTACAGGTGCTGAAACCTGATCTGAAACCTATTACACTGCTTGTGCAGCACTGAGCATGTGCGAGATCTGCCAGGCTGAAATCCAGGAAGTCATACAGTCTGGCTTCATGTTGCCCACACTTAAGATGGCCCCAGACAATTTCTATTTTTATAAAGTGTCTAAATGCTGTAACAACCTAACAAAACGGACCTTAGTTTACAGACTAACTTTACTAGAATACATTAACCTTGTGTATTACAGGGGTATTTATATTTAAAAAGTGAAATTGTGGCCGGAACTCCGCTTTAATATTTATTTTTGTAAATTATTTCTGCATAAAACATTTAACAGTGTAATTTCATGAGATCATTTATGAGGGCGTGTTTAGCTGTGGAATTATGGGCGGGGCAGGGTAAAGGTTTAGGTGGGGCAACTGGTGGGCGAGTAACTCTTAAGGGCTCTTTCACACGGAGCGGATCTGTATTGATCCGCTCCGTTAGCCCGTTTGGCTCAGCAGGGATTCCTCCGTTAATCCCCGCTGAGCTGTCGGCGGACAGGGCGGTCCCCGCACACAGTGCAGAGACCGCCCTGTCTCTCCTCCGCTCTCCCCTATGGGGAATCGGATGAATACGGACCGTCTGTCCGTATTCATCCGATCCGTCAGACGGAAGAAAAATAGGGTTTTCTTCCGTCTGAAAAAACGGATCCTGACGGAGGCGGGTGATTACGGACGTTAGCGGATGCTCCATCCGCTAACGGCCGTGATCCCATAGGGAACCATTGTAAGTCCGTAAACGGACTTATGAAAAGCGGACCGTTCGTCCGCTGGTGTGAAAGGGCCCTAAGGCCTGGCAAGTAGTTCAGGACTTGAAATTTTGAGCCCTGTACTGGAGTGTATAGTATATAGAAGTCCCAAGTATGTGCTGAACCATTGACTGACAGAAGTGGGAGCCAATGGCACCCACTGTGTGTCTCAGCCAATCAGGAGGGAGAGTCCTGGACAGCTGGGTCTCTTGTGCAACATCTCTGGATTGAGATGGGGCTCAAGTAAGTATTAGGGGGGCTGCTGCACCCATAAGTTTGTTTTATCCGAATGTATAGAATGCTCAGTAGATTGCTTTAAAAAAGGCCTTGATTCTTTCCTAAATGTACATAATATTACTGGGTACTGACATTTATAGGTAAGGTTGATCCGGGGGGAAATCCGACTGCTTTACTGGGGTTTTTCATCTTCCTCTGGATCAACCGTGGGTGAAGGATTATGGGATATGGGATTGGATGATTTCTATTATTGGTTGAACTAGATGGACTTTTGTCATTTTTCAACCTGACTATGTAATAAGATCAAAAACAAGTTTAAAGGAACGGGATAATTTATTTTTTTTAAGGGTTACAACCTTAACCACTTCCATACCAGGCACTTACGCACCTTCCCGCCCAAGCCAATTTTCAGCTTTCAGCACTGTCGCACTTTGAATGGCAATTGCGCGGTCGTGTGACGTGGCTCCCAAACATAATTGGCGTCCTTTTTTCCCCACAAATAGAGCTTTCTTTTGGTGGTATTTGATCACCTTTGCGATTTTTTTTTTTTGCGCAACTAAAAAAAGACTGAACATTTTGAAAAAAAATTACGTTTTTCTTTTTTTCTGTTAATTTTTTTGTAAATAAGTAAGTTTTCTCTTTCAATTACAGGCACTGATATGGCGGCACTGATGGGCACCAATGAGATGGCACTGATTGACATCGATGAGGTAGTACTGACGGGCACAGATGAGGTGGCACTGATTGGCGGCGCTGGTATGCGGCACTGATGGGCACACATAGGCGGCACTGATGGGCACACATGGGCGGCACTGATGGGCACTCATAGGCGGCACTGATGGGCACTCATGTGCAGCACAGATGGGCACTCATGGGCGGCACTTATGGGTGGCACTGATGGATACTTATGGGTGGCACAGATGGGCACTGATAGGTGGGCACTGGGCATGGATGGGCACTGTGGGGTGGCACTGATGGACACTGTGGGGTGGCACTGATGGACACTGTGGGGCAGCACTGATCTACCCATGTTGCCAGTCAGTGCCCATTTGTGGGCACTGATTGGCATCTTTTTTATTTTTTAAAGCTTTTTTTTTTTTTTTCCAAGACTTTTTTTTTTTTTTTTCCCTTCCCTGGTGGTCCAGGGTAGGCTTCCCTGGTGGTCCAGTGTGGCGATCCGAGGGGGGGGCTGCGCTGATAAACAATCAGCGCAAACCCCCCCTGTCAGGAGAGCCGCCGATCGGCTCTCCTCTACTCGTATCTGTCAGACGCGAGTGAGGAAGAGCCATCAACGGCTCTTCCTGTTTACATCGTGATCAGCCTTGACTGGACACGGCTGATCACGTGGTAAAGAGCCTCCGCCGGAGGCTCTTTACCGAGATCGGAGATGCAGGATGTCAGACTGACACCCCGCATCACCGATCGCTGCGCGCCCCCACGGGCGCGCGCGGCATGAAATCCTGCAGGACGTCCAGTCAGGATTTCAAAACCACTTCCCGGACGTAAATCGGCTATAGGCCGGGCGGGAAGTGGTTAAAGAGGAGTCCATCCACTTTGTAAACTTTGCACCCCCGTGTTCGTGATCGCTTAAAAAACTACTCATTGGAGTCGGACCCCCTTTTTTTTGCTGTAATCTTTTTACCTTAAAGTGGGGGTTCCCCTAAAAAAAAACTTTTAACATTGCATTTGCCACATTAATGACAATTAGAATCGGCTGGTTTTATTAAAAAAAAATGTCCGTACGTACCGTTTGCTATATGCGTTCTCACCGCCGCTTCCGGGTATGATGGTGGGGCTGGGCGTTCCTAATTGATGGACAGGCATCCGACCGACGCATACATCGCGTCACGAGATGCTGAAAGAAGCCGAACGTCGGTGCGGCTCTATACGGCGCATGCGCACCGACGCTCGGCTTCTTTCGGCATCTCGTGACGCGATGTATGCGTCGGTCGGATGCCTGTCCATCAATTAGGAACGCCCATCCCCGACCATCATACCCGGAAGCGGCGGTGAGAACGCATATAGCAAACGGTACGTACGGGCGTTTTTTTTTTTTTTATATAAAACCAGCCGATTCTAATTGTCATTAATGTGGCAAATGCAATGTTAAAAGTTTATTTTTAGGGGAACCCCCACTTTAAGCCCCGTACACACGATCCGAAAATCGTATGAAAAATGCTGCATTCGAATCGATCGTACGATAATTGGATCGTTAGTACACAGCTTTCGAGAGCTGATCAGGACAGTTCATCTGGTATTATTCTATTGGACATGCACACAATTTTTTTTCGTACGATGCCAGATCGTACGATTTTCGTTTTAATCAGTACAGCTGTCGTTTGAAAATGCAATACAAATGTATTACAACACGACATCACTTCCGAATTTTTGTGACTTCAGTAAACTCATCAGATTCTACGTGAGATTAGCATGCAAAAAAAAAAAAGGACTATCATTCGTCCGATAAACGGATCGTGTGTACGGGGGGCATTATTCATGAAGGCAAAGGTTCCGCTTCCGCTCCTTTGGGATGTGTCATCAATCCCAGGAGTCAATGGGCAGCCTTCACAACACAATGAGTGATCCACGCTTTGTACGATATGCGCAAGATCTGGAGGTGCATGCTGGATAGCAAGCGGCACTGTATCGCAGAAGGAACAATAAGTGGGCTTTAGATGCCCACACTGAAGATGGGAGTGCGCTCACTAAGGAAAGCTAGGCTTATGACATACACAGCTCTCTCTCTCACTCTCGTGAGAGTTTGCCAGGAAGAGAGGGGGGTGATCCATAAGAGGGCCAATGAAAGCTGCAGAGCTGGAGGTGTGTCTGTGTAAATCCGGGAAGTGAACAGGCAGCAGCTTCAGCTGCCCACTGTTAAAATGGTGCAGCCAGACTACGTGGAGGGGAATTTCTGCAGCATATTTGGCAAGTACAGAATCACAGTATATATAAAAAGAGGTTGGAGGGAAGCTTCAGAATGGCAAAGATGTTTTTATTACAAATTATGTGAGCAGACTGCAGTTCCTCTTTAAGAGTCCATTCACACAGGGGCAACACGACTTCTAGCACAACTTTGGGAGGCAACTTGGACAGGACTTGAGTATGAATCATCAGGCAACTTACAAGACAACTTCAAGTTGCCTCCAGGACAGGAGGCTTTCCAGTGGCCAATCAAACAACAATCAGCTCTGTGGGAGGGAGGGGTTTGCCTGAGAAACATACAGTGGGGATCGAAAGTTTGGGCACCCCAGGTAAAAATTTGTATTAATGTGCATAACGAAGCCAAGGAAAGATGGAAAAATCTCCAAAAGGCATCAAATTACAGATTAGACATTCTTATAATATGTCAAAAAGTTAGATTTTATTTCCATCATTTACACTTTCAAAATTACAGAAAACAAAAAAATGGCGTCTGCAAAAGTTTGGGCACCCTGCAGAGTTAATATCTTGTACTGCCCCTTTGGCAAGTATCACAGCTTGTAAACGCTTTTTGTAGCCAGCCAAGAGTCTTTCAATTCTTGTTTGAGGTATCTTTGCCCATTCTTCCTTACAAAAGTCTTCCAGTTCTTTGAGATTTCTGGGCTGTCTGTCACGCACTGCTCTTTTAAGGTCTATCCATAGATTTTCAATTTTGTTGAGGTCAGGAGATTGTGAAGGCCATGGCAAAACCTTCAGTTTACGCCTCTTGATGTAATCCTCCGTGGATTTTGCGGTGTGTTTAGGATCATTATCCATTTGTAGAAGCCATCCTCTCTTTAACTTCAGCTTTTTCACAGATGGCATCAAGTTACCATCCAAAATTTGCTGGAATTTTATTGAATCCATTTTTCCTTCTACTCGTGAAATGTTCCCTGTGCCACTGGCTGCAATACAACCCCAAAGCATGATTGATCCACCCCCATGCTTAACAGTTGGACAGAGGTTATTGTCATTAAATTCCGTGCCCTTTCTTCTCCAAACGTACCTTTGCTCATTCCGGCCAAAAAGTTCTATTTTAACCTCATCGGTCCACAGAACTTGTTTCCAAAATGCATCAGGCTTGTCTATATGTTCATTTGCAAAGTTCAAACGCTGATTTTTGTGGTGAGGACATAGAAGAGGTTTTCTTCTGATGACTCTTCCATGAAGACCATATTTGTACAAGTATCTCTTTATAGTGGAATAGTGTACCACAACTCCAGTGTCTGCCAGATCTTTCTGGAGGGATCGTGCAGTCAAACGTGGGTTTGAATTGCTTTTCTCACAATCCTGCAAGCTGCTCTGTCTGATATTTTTCTTGGTCTTCCAGATCTTGCTTTAACTTCCACTGTTCCTGATGACTGCCATTTCTTAATTACATTCCGAACAGAGGATATTGACATCTGAAAACGCTTTGCTATCTTCTTATAGCCTTCTGTAGCTTTGTGAGCGTCAACTATTTTCAGTTTTCTAGACAACTGCTTAGAAGAACCCATGGTGCTGATTGTTGGGGCAAGGTCGGATGAGTCTGGGCATTTAAAACCTTTGAGATTGATATCACCTGGTCTTCCCAGACGATGATTGAGAACAATCCATGACACTGGCAGGTCTCAGCTTTGCAAAGGGGGCAGTGCATGCTATAAATTCTGCAGGGTGCCCAAACTTTTGCAGATGTCATTTTTTTGTTTTCTGTAATTTTGAAAGTGTAAATGATGGAAATAAAATCTAACTTTTTTACATATTATAAGAATGTCTAATCTGTAATTTAAAGCTTTTTGAAGATTTTTCCATCTTTCCTTGGCTTCGTTATGCACATTAATACAAATTTTTACCTGGGGTGCCCAAACTTTCGATCCCCACTGTATGTTATCTTCCTGTATTGTTGCTTCAGTTAAGACAGTGATCCGACTTCTGAGGCGACTTCCATTAAAATCAATGGGCCAGATTCACAAAAGGGTTACGACGGCGTATCTGCTGATACGCCGTCGTATCCCTGTTTCTATCTATGCAGCTGATTCATAGAATCAGTTACGCATAGATATCTCTAAGATCCGGCAGGTGTAATAGTTTTACACTGTCGGATCTTAGGATGCAGTACCGCGGCCGCCGCTGGGGGCATTTCTCGTCGTAAACCAGCGTCGGGTATGCAAATTAGCACTTACGGAGATCCACAAAGCTTTTTCCCTTTGTTAAGTCGCCGAAAGTGTTAGTTTGCCGTCGCAAATTTAGGGCACCTTTTACAAAGTGTAAACTTACTACACCTTGTAAAAGTATACCCGTCTTTCCCGCGTCGCTGTCAAATTTTTTTAAAAAATTTTCTTTCCCCGGCGCAACTCTTTTTTTCCCGCCGCAAGTTTTTTTTACCCGTCGCGATTCACAAAACCTTGGCGCAACGTAACTTCACGCAAAGCACGTCGGGAAATTTGCGTCGGGAGCATGCGCAGTACGTCCGGCTTTTTTATGGGACTCGCCCCATTTGAATTGGTCCGCCGTGCGCCGGACGGATTTAGGATACACCGCCGCAAATTTCCAGGTAAGTGCTTTGTGGATCGGGCACTAACTTGTGTAATTTGCGGCGGTGTAACTTAAATCGGAAAAGTTAAGTTGCGCCCGCTGTACGTGAATCTGGCCCAATGAGTACAAGTTGCCTACAAGTCGCCTAGAAGTCGGATTGAAGTAGTACAGGAACCTTTTCTGAAGTCGGAGCGACTTCAGTAGTGCACATTATGACGGCTCCCATTCACTTTCTCAACCGTGCGACTTGGGGAAACTTGGGGCGACTTGAAGTCGAATCCCAGGTCGCCCCAGTGTATTATTTTTCCTGAAAATTTGCAAATATCATGCGACATAAAAGATTGCAACTATTCTCCTAATCCTCTTGTATTTTATTGTATTATAACTGTATCGTCTCCCTTTTATATTGTAAAGCGCTGCGTGAACTGTTGGCGCTATATATAAATCCTGTATAATAATAATATTCTCCAGGGCCTCTGCTTGGAAATAACAATTCTGGGTTCCAAAGAATTTTCTTGCAAAAAAAAATGCTGATTTGAACACGTGCGAGACATGTCAGATTTGTAGGCAACAATGTTAATTTTGTCGACTAAAATGTTTTAGTCAAATAAAATGAAAACAATTCAAATATTTAAAATACAACTAAAATAGCATTTTAATCAGACTATGACTAAAACTAAATTGATGTCACAATGAACACAGGTAGGCAAGCAGAGAAAATAAACCTGTCATTAAGGGGGCCGCCATCACTGAAAATGCTAGTGGCCTGGCTGCTGCGCTGTCCCTGATTTTCAGCACATAAGCAGCTCAGGAAAGTGCAATGAAAAGTCACAACGTGACTACAAGTATGTAAAGAGTCGGCATAGCAGCCTGACTACTAACGTTTTCTAAAGGTAAGTTCAAACATGGTGCAATGACAGGATTCCCTTAGATACAGGAGGTTTCCAGAGACAGCAGAGTGTTATTATTACCCCCCTCTGGAAGATCTCTCTCCCTGACAGCCGCGCACTGTTGTCCCCCCCCCTCTGTCTGGTTGCCCGGTGACCCGCTCTGGGCGCACCAGGAAGTGCTGGCCCTTTAGCCGTGATGCATTGTGGGAAGTCCCCTCAGATCCAAGATGGCGGCCAGCAGGAGGCTGATGAAGGTAATGGGGGAAAGGGCGGCTCTTTCATTCAGGAGCAGGCTTTTCAGGCGGCGTGTGCGTTCCCTGGGGCCGTGTGAGCCCCTCCAGGGACGGTGAGCGCTGTGTGGAGACTGTTGAGGTCCTCGCTGGCAGGCCTCGAGTCCCCGGCCTCACCCCGCGCCGCCCGCCGAGCCCGGCACTCCCTGTTCCGTACGGTGTGGAGGAGAAGCGGCCTCACATTCCCGCACGGCGGAGGTCCGGAGGGGGGCGGGGAGGGCCGGGCGGCCTTAGTTTCCGGGTAGGCGGCACACATTGGTGTGTGGTTACAGAGCCCCGGCTTCAGTCCCCGGTGTGTGAGTGATCCGGGTTCCTGGTAGTACCAGGCCATGTGTGCTCTGCCCGGGAACATACCTCGTGGCGGTAACAGAGGCCTCCTTTGTTATGACTTCACAGTGTCCCCAGACCTAAGAAAGGCGATAGAGTCTTTATTGTGACTGGACACATTTCCCCTTTGTCTGGGATTCCTCCTAGAAGAATATTGAGCACTTCCTGGTATGGGATGAGGGTGCCTAGGCACTCTTGTACAGCCTGGTGGCCATGTACCTGCAGTGCCAGATCCGAGGCTGTGATGAGCTCAGGCCTGTTCAGACATGAGACCTATCTGACCCATGATATTCCTTCCGCCAAGAAGCTGTCAGCCAATCAGCAGTGGTGATATTCCTCACCACACTGCCCCATGTTTGTTATTGGCTGACACCTGCTTTGCGGGATAGCGTAGCTCAGGTGGGACTCCTGTCTAAACAGGCCGGAGCTCGCCTTAGATCTGACACTGCGGATACACAGCCACCAGGCTGTACAAGAGTGCCTAGGCACCCTCATCCTATACCAGGAAGTGCTCAATATTATTCTAGGAGGAATCCCAGACAAAGGGAAATGTGTCCGGTCACAATAAAGACTTGTCTATTTTCTCTTTCCCTTGTGAAGTCATGACATGGAGAGCTCTGTGGCCACTATGAGGTATGTCCCGGGGCAGAGCACACATCGCTTGCTATGACCAGCCCAGATCACTCACACACCCAGGACTGTGCCCAGACACTGAGTGCCGGTGTTCTATCGAGACATGCCCTCCGTCAAAAAAAATGCCTCCGATGGGTCTGTGCATGCACAGTACGCAACGTCACTCCAGCTGATATGTTGATCAGCTGGCGTGATGTCAACACAGCGCATACGCAGATCATGAGATGCAGTATCCGACGATCTGCTAAGCGCAGAGGGAGAATGTAATTGTCAGATTATGCCTCGCTGTACCTGTAATAACAGTCCACTACTCAAACCAGAAAACAAATAGCATGCCTACGGCTGAAGCACATTCAAGCCTGCTATAGATGGATCCAAGTTCAGCAGGGATTAGCCAAATTTTGATCGTCTATGGGCAGGCTGGTTGTACAGAAGTGGATCTCTCGATAAACTACTGTACAACCAGCCTGTTTTTGTTTTGCCTGATCAGTGCCACCAGCAACACTAATCATTGTATTCTGCTGGCAGGCAAGGCTCCCCATCAGCAGAACATAACGGCTGCGAGTGTGATTTCCTCAATCACATCAAATCTGTGGATGGGGGAATTGGCAATTTTTTTTTTTTTTGTTTAACCCGTTGGTTGAATGATCTTTTTTTTTTTATAATGTATGGCCCACTTTACTCTCTCCAGAGCCAATTACAGACATGCAGAACAGCAGGGACACGCCCCCTTTTTACATAGCTCTACTGGAAGTCTCATTAACATCTCTGCACTGGTATACTCCTTTAAAGGGGCTGTAAAGGCAGAAGGTTTTTTTTATCTCAATGCATTCTATGCATTGAGATAAAAAAACTTCTGTGTGCAGCAGCAGCCCTCCCCCCCATGTTTACACTTAACTGAGACCCCTCAATGTCCACGAGTGTCTCAGCCATCTGAGATTCTCCTTCCTGATTGGCTGAGACACAGTAGTGGGACCATTGGCTCCCACTGCTGTCAGTCAGCTAGCCAATCAGGGGGGCCAGGCTGGGTCAGGGCTCCTTGTCTGAATGGACACAGTGAGCTGTGACTTAGCTTGGGTGCCCCCATAGCAAGCTGCTTGCTGTGGGGGCACTGAACAGGAGGAAGGCGCCAGGAGCACAGAAGAGGCGAATCCAGGCTGCTCTGTGCAAATCCACTGCATCAGAGCAGGCAAGTATAACATGTTTGTAAGGTCTCGTTTTTTTTCCATATAAAAATAACAATCACTTTAAGGTATAACATAGGTCTGGAATTTTAGATTTCATTTACCAAATATGAAAGTGTGCATAACCACTTCAGCTCCAGGTTTTTTTCTGACACTTTTGTTTACATGTAAAAATCTGTATTTTTTGCTAGACAATTAGTTAGAAGCCCTAGAGAATAAATGGTTGGGTGTTGCAATTTCTTATGTCACACCATATTTGCGCAGTGGTTTTTCAAACGCAATTTTCTGGGAAGAAAATATACTTTTTTAAATTTTAATGCAAAAAAACTATACATAACCCAACTTTTTTTGTAAACTAAAAAAGATGATGTTACACCAAGTAAATAGATACCAAACATGTCACGCATTAAAATTGTGCACGTCCATGCAATAATGACAAACTACATACATTTTTACTATCCATAGGCAACTTTTTAAAAGCCTTTACAGGTTACCACTTTAGATACAGAGGAGGTCTAGTGCTAGAATTTGCGTCCCATTATCTGACGTTCGCGGCAATACTTCACATGTGGGACAATCACTGTTTCTGCACGTTTGCCATTTACACTTTTTTTATTTACTGTATTTATCGGCGTATAACATGCACCCTAATTTTAAGAGGGAAGTTTAAGGGAAAAAAATTACATTTTAAATGCCCATCAATGCAGCCTTATTAGTGTCCATCTGCAGCCTTGGCATCCATCTGCAGCCTTGGCGCCTTGCCATCCATCTGCCGCCTTGTCCCATCCAGTGTCAATCTGCAGCCTTGAGGGAATGAGTGCCGCCGAGATGCACAGAGTCTATAAGACCCTAAATCCCTCTTCTGCCTTTAAAAGTATTCAAAACGCCAAGATCAGTTTTTTTTTTTTCAAAAATGCCGCAGTTGACATCTGGGTAAACTGGAAGTGATGTCAGGTCATCGCTTCTGGGTTACCATAGCGAAGGGCCGATCCCAGCTTTGTTAGGCTGTCTGACCAGCTAGTGAACGTGCCGGCTGGGTGCTCAGGTTTCCCTTTTTGCCGTTTTTTTTTCACACATATTTAAAAAATTGTTGGAAGCCTGACGATTACATAAAACCCCCAAAACATTAAAGAATAAAATAGTGGTAGTTCCAATTTTCTATATCGCACGATATTAAAACAACGGTCTAGGAAAGGCACAACTTCAGTAAAAACACATTAAAGTTAATTCTAGGGGGCACAAAAACACAATAAATTACAAATTAGTTTGGTAAAATATAAAAGCCAAGGTTGCATTGAGTAAAATAAATACCCAACATGTCAAACCTTAAATTTGCGTGCGCTCGTAAAATGGCGACAACCTTCAGTACCCTATATTTTCCATAGGCGACACTTTAAAAGCCCCCAATAGGTCATCAGTTTAGCGTTACAGAGGTCTGGCGGTAGAATTATTGCTCTCAATCTGGCATGCATGGTGATATGCAGGGCTGTGGAGTCGGTAGATAAATGTTCCGACTCATCAGTTTTATGTACTTCCGACTCCGACTCCCCGACTCCTCTGTATTAATATGCGAATGTATTTTATACATTCCTTGAGGGAAAGAAACGCAACCTACCACAGAACTACTGGCTGGGAAGCCAACAGTCTACTGTATTGCACAGTTTAAGCAAAAGACAAACACAATGAAAACAATCAAGTGGCTGGATAGTAGCAGCAGGCATAAACATCAGGAACAGGATCTTTACCAGTTCAAAAATACAAACCACATTATTTGGTTGTTTTAGAACAAAAACAAAGGTTATCAAAAACAAAATGTGTAAAACCTAGAAATGGTTTATATTAATCTTGAAATGTAGTTCTAGGCTTAGCAAATGCAAATCAATTCAATGTAGAGTTCTAAGGAAGAGAATTGCCTCTGCCAGATCCTCTTTCATAGAGGCTCTTAAGTCAGACTTTATTATTTTTAGGGCTGAAAATAATCTTTCGACACTGACTTGGGTGGGTGGCATTGCAGTAACTATTCTGGCCACATCACTAACGATCTCTGGATAAACAAGGATGGCTTCTTCAACAGTAAGTTTTGATGAGCGATCATACTTTTCAACTTCTTTTAGTGCTTTATAAAACTCCTGTTGGAATTTTTTTATTTGGACACTTACTGGTTCTCTAACATGCATTCCCTGTAAAAGCAGAACACAACACTATGGAAAGTATAAGTATTGCAGCTCCTAATTGTGCGTTGCGTGCCATATAGTGAAGCACATGAAAAGCATGCTTCTTCACGGTCACTTAACGTGTTCGTTTTGCGGTTACGTGAGGCACTGCATGCATTGGTCTTTATTCTTACAGTAGAGAAGTCATTAATTATAACTTTTTGTGAATTGGGACATTTAAACTTGCTTTTTTTTTTTTTTTTAATTCCAATCTAAATTTAGTAGGAGTCGGAGTCGGTGCATTGTTTGCCGACTCCGACTCCAGGTACCCAAAATTTCCTCCGACTCCACAGCCCTGGTGATATGTAACGTGTATAGCAATCAAGGTTATCGCGCCCCGAAGCGTGTCTATGTAGATGAGTTTTTATTTCTTTTTTTGGTGACCGGTTCTCTTTATTGTAACATACAAGGTATTTCTCATTAAAGAGAACCTGTAACCAAAAGACCCTGCATGTCTCCCCTGTGCTCCACTGATTGTAAAGCACATCGCACTGCATTACATAATTTCCTGGCCTTGATGGTCGGGGAAACTGTCAATGAGGACCCAGAAGTGACGTCATACACGTTACTTCTGTGTAGCAACAAGAAGGGGAGGAAAGCAGACATGTCGGCTCTCCTTCCTCCCCTATACCCGGTGGCATCTGCTATACCAATCCTGGGCCTGCAGATGGGCAAACAGCACCCAGGAAGCATTGGGGCGACAGCTTAGGTGCCAGGAAACCATTTGTTGTCACCATGGTGACCTGGCGCCTGGGATTTGTTGAGCCCTGGTTAAAGTGATACTATAGGTTCACATTTAAAAACAAACGTCATACTTACCTCCACTGTGCAGCTTGTTTTGCACAGAGTGGCCCCGATCGTCCTCGTCTGGGGTCTCACGGCAGCTCTTGTGGCTCCTCCCCGCAATAGATAACCCCTTCTGGGAAGCTCTCTCCCGAGGGGGTTACCTTGCGGGCGTGCTCCCGTTTTTATACACAACTCAGCCACGTCATTGGATTTGATTGACAGCAGCGGGACCCAATGGCTGCGCTGCTATTAATCTATCCAATGAAGAGCCGAGAAGCCGTGGGGAGAACGACGCGGGATTGGCCCACGGAAGTTCGGGGCTCAGGTAAGTAAAGCGGGGCTCGGAGGGGCCGGGCAAGTTTTTTTTTTCACCTTAATGCATAGGATGCATTAAGGTGAAAAAACATGAGGGTTTACAACCCTTTTAAGTGGATAATCTGTGTTTCTTGTACAATTTGTTTTTTTTAGCATAAATAAAATGTTTGTCCAGTCAAAATTGTTTTGTAGTGTGGAAGAGTTAGAACCCCTGTTATGTTTTTACTACTATCTAGGAAGTGAGGCAAACTTCTTACAGAAACACAGACAGAAATAAACCACTTGAGCTCTGGAAAGTTTTACCTTCTTCATGACCAGGCCATTTTTTGCTATTCAGCACTCTGCTAATTTAACTGGCAAATGCTCAGTCACAGAGCACTGTATGTAAATGTAATTTTATATATATATATATATATATATATATATATATATATATATATATATATAATATATATATATATATATATATATATATATATATATATATATATATATATATATAATATATATATATATATTTTTTTTTTTTTAAGCACAAATAGAGCTTTCTATTGGTGGCATTTGATCGCCACAGTTTTTTGCTATATAAAGGAAAAAAGACAAAAAAAAATAAATACTACTTTGTTATAAAAACATATCAAATAAAATCAAATTTCTTCATAAATTTAGGACAAAATTTATTCTGCTACATGTCTTTGGAAAAAAAAATCCAATACCTGTATATTTGGTTTGTGTGAAAGTTATAGCATCTACAAACTATGGTGTGTGTGTGTATATATACAGGGGGTATAGAAAATCACCCCCTTAAAATAATCAAATTTTGTTGCTTTGCGGCCTGAAATTAAGACTGACAGTTTTTGTTTTATCTAGCTGTATTTATGAAGTGCAACTTATAACATCCAAGTGAAAGATATAACACCAACATGTCAGCATAAAAATATATTCAAAAACAAAAGCATTGAGTTGGAAAAAGGACCACCCCCATCCCAAAAATGACTTAAAATCTCAATCAGGTGTATCTAATCAGCTTCTCAATGACACACACAGCCATTGATTTTCAACTGTGATCAGCTGTAGTCCTTTTAATTAACTCGGCATGAAAAGAGCTTTCCTGGAGCATTTCAATCCCTGGTAGTGCAACTGAACCAGACAACTATGGGTGGCAAGACACTGTTAAAAGATCTCCAGGATATAGTTGTGGACAGGCACAAGTCAGGAAATGGATACAAAAAAAAGTCAGCTTTATCAATGCCTATAAGCCTAGTTAAGTTTATTATTAAGAAGTGGAAGGTATTTGGTACAACACAGACCCTGCCTGGATCAGGACGTTGCTCCAAACTGGATGAAAGAGACAGGAGGAAACTGGTCAGAGAGGCTGCCAAGAGGCCTACAGCAACTGTAGCAGTTGTAGGAATTTATGACAGGTTGGTCATTGTGTGCATGTGACAACAAGATCACAATTTCTCCACAAATGTGGCTTGTATGGGAGGGTTGCAAGAAAAAAAAGCTACCCCTCAAGAAAGGCCACATGCAGTCACGTCTGAGCTTTGTCAAAATGCCACTGAGACCACATGGAAAAAGGTGTTTTGGTCAGATGAGTCTACAATTTAACTATTTGGCCTCAAGACCAAACATATGTCTGGCAGAAATCCAATACAGCTCACCATCCAAATAACACCGTTCCTGCAGTAAAGCATGGAGGTGATAATATCATGCTATTAGGGAGTTTCTCTGCAGCAGGGACTGGGGAACTTGTCAGGATAGAAGGAAAAATTTATGGGGAAAAGTACTGTAAAATTCTTGAGGAAAATCTGCTGCTCTCTGCCAAAAAGTTGTCTATAGAAAAGTTTTCCCTTCCAACATGACAATGAAGGAGAAGGTTTATGTTTTTGCGTGGCCTAGTCAGAGCCCATACTTAAACCCCATTGAAAAGCTGCAAGAAAAACAGAAATGGAAGGCGCGCACACCTAGTGCATTACCAGAGATAATTTAATAATAATTTTTTGTATAAAGTGAGTACTCTACAAAATGCAACTGACAAAAAGCCATAAGCACAGTGCATGGACATGCACAGAACACAGGGTAAAGCGAACGTGTTTTGGGGATGCACCCCCTTTCTCAGAGCTAGGCTAGTCTCGCACACCATGGACAAGCGCTTTTATAGGAAATGGTGGAATTGAAAACTGTGTAAAAAAAAAAAAGCCACACCCTCAAAGGGGCGGAAAAAAACACATCATAAATGCACAAATAAATAATAATTCATTCAAATCCATGATATATTGCACATTAACTTGTATTTACAGGTGTAAAAAAAAAAATTATATATAAAAATAAATAAAGGGTCAATCCATGTCTCACCTCTACATGCCTGAAGTAGCTGCGGAGGTATGGGGTTTTTTGGGCATTTAGAGGTGTCCAAAAACCACACACTAAGAAACCAGGGAACCAGCTCAGTATGGGGGGGAATCCACTTCCTGGAAACTCAGGAAGATGCCTAATGACATCACTTCCGGGGCAGGAGCAGTACAACAGTGTCCCCATGGACATAGATGGGGGGGAAAAAAAAAATTCAATTTTTTTTATAAAAAAAATTATAACAAAAAACTCCCTGACGGAACTGGACCACTATAGGATAGTTAATTAGGGATAATAAAAATAAAATTTGCACAACAATAATGATTCCCAAATGTGTAACAATTAATTAAAAGCGCTGATCCATGGAGTACATGAAAGCTAACCCTACAAAAAAAGAAATCAATAAATAGAAAATCTATAAACGTTTGCTGCTATAGTAATTGATAATCAATAGTCGCTAATCATTAAGAACAATGGTGGATTTGAGTAAAAATTGTGATTAGTAATAGTAAATATAAAATAAAGAAAAATTTTAAATGAAATAAAGATAAAAATGTACACAAATACTTGGATGAAAAATAAAAAATAAGAAAACAGAACCTATTGGTATAATGACACCCACACGATGGCAAAAAAAGAGAATTTTTATATATATATATATATATATATATATATATATATATATATATATATATATGTGTGTGTGTGTGTGTAATATATAAATATATATATATATTACACATACATACATACACAGAAGGGGGAAGGAGACCGGCGGGTCACATAAGGGTCTGAACATCCAGCCTTACATTCCGGCCCCTAGGCGCTATGGCTCCTAATCGATGTATCCAAAAAGTTTCTCTTCTACAAAGTCTCCAAAAGCGCTTGCCAGTATCGGCATCCTCACCCTTAACTTCCAAGCCAAGTAGCCTAAGACCAGATGGATTATGATCATGTTGATGCAAAAAATGTAATGGTAGTGAATGGTTATCAACACTTTTGAGTATTTTCATTTTATGCTCCCCAAACCGTATGTGTAAAGTTCGGATGGTGCGGCCCACGTAAAGAAGGCCACAGGGGCATATCGGACAATACACTACAAATTGTGAACCACAAATTGATGAATTGCCGAATGGCATGGGTTTGGGTTTGGCCATCACTACCTGTAACCTTCTTATTATGCCACATGTATTGGCATGCTCCACAGTTGGGGACACCACACTTGAAGCTTCCCTTTTGGTCAAATAAACTGCTCCAACATTGATTGACCACAATTTTGGGTTTACGGACTTTTGAATTTCTTTTCATTTTTGTTATAAGTTGACACTGTCCTACTCTGGGGTAGGTGATCAGTTTTATTTTTATATTTATATATACACTTTGCTGTTAACAGTGATAACGGTAACAGCAGTGTTGTGAAATGTCATGAATGGGTTACATTTATAACAGCTGTAATTTACTAATGTGCACTGTCTTTGGCCCACAGCTATCCCATGGTACAGGGTGCTGTGATAGCTGTGGGCCAATCCCTGCATCGCTATTCATTCATAACAGCTTTGCTGACATTGTGATCATGTAAGTACATATCGATCACATGATCGCCCGGCCGCTTAAAGCTTCCAGCATCTAGGTACCGGGAGTCGTGGCGCACCTCTTACCTGGAAGAGGCAGGATGATGTACATTTACGTGATTCTGCCTGCTCGTGCCACCCTGCTGCAGTGAATGAACTGTGGCTGGGTGGCAAACAGTTAATGGGCAAGTCCTTTTTATGATATGTTTGGCTGGAGTTCTGCATAACAAAAAACTGGAACTGGAATTGGCCTTATGAAAATGCTAGTTGCCTGCCTGGGCCCCAGTGATGCTTTGGCTATTTTCTGATTTGCTAAATCGGAACAATAATTCTGAAGCCTTAATTCTTTTATCCACTTTGATATTTGTTCACCGCCTCATAGTATTGAAACCAGAATAGCAGTTTTGTACAATTCCTTTGTCTGCAAGTTTGAGGATCTATGCTGTGTTCCACTAATGGCTGAGCTTAGCATTACTATTTAGTATGAGATTTGAGAACCAGTATAAGAAGGGTTGGAAGTAAGAAGATGCCCCTTGTCAGTCTGTAGTACCACACACTTTTTAAGACTGCTCTGCTTTCTCTCAGAGTTGCAGTGTTTCTGGATAGCATGCTTTATTTCACTGACTAATTTAAAGGGGTTGTAAGGGTACAATTTTTTTTTTTCTCCCTAAATAGCTTCCTTTACCTTAGTGCAGTCCTCCTTCGCTTACCTCATCCTTCCATTTTGCTTTTAAATGTCCTTATTTCTTCTGAGAAATCCTCACTTCCTGTTCTTCTGTCTAACTGCACACCGTAATGCAAGGCTTTCTCCCTGGTGTGGAGTGTCGTGCTTGCCCCTTCCCTTGGACTACAGGAGAGTCAGGACGCCCACTAACACACACCTCCTTTCTCTATCTGCAACGTAGAGAGCGTCCTGACTCTCCTGTAGTCCAGGGGGGGGCGAGCACGACCCTCCACACAAGGGAGAAAGCCTTGCACTACTGTGTGGAGTTACAGACAGAAGAACAGGAAGTGAGGATTTCTAAGAGCTGGTTCACATTGGGGCGACTCGTCAGGCGACTGAGCCGCCTGACGAGTCGCGTCCCATTCTATTCAATAGAACCGTTCTAATAGGGCTCTTGTACAACTTTGAAGGCGACTTGCATTGACTTCTATACAGAAGTCATTTTGCAAGTCGCCTCTGAAGTCGTCTTCAGGACGCCTTGCCGAGTCGCCCCCGAAGTCATGCCGTCCCAGTGTGAACCCGGCTCTAAGAAGAAATAAGGACATTTAAAAGCAAAATGGAAGGATGAGGTAAGTGAAGGAGGACTGCACTAAGATAAAGGAAGCTATTTAGGAAAATAAATTGTACCTTTACAACCCCTTTAACTTGTCGGTGGAAATGTTTCCAATGTATGCCTTAAATAGTGTATTGCATTTAAGGAACAGATAAACATTTTGGATTACCTGTCACTTTCTGTCCTGATAACCATTGTTAGGGAGCTGTGAATCTCCCCCTTACCCAGTCTTTCCCAGACAGAGATTAATCCTCTGCATTGTGTAAAAGACTGTTTGATCCTGTATTCACAGATCTTCCCCTCTTGCATTGTCCACAATAGTGGAGTGGAGTCAGTCTGGACATGCTCAGTTTGGTGTGTATTGTATTGGAGTTTTTTTTTCTTGGGAGAGTGCATGTGCTTGGCACAGGGTCAATCAGCACTGTTCAGACAGAGGGTCAGGGGTCCTGCATCCTCATAGGACAGTCAGGGGAAAATGAAAACTCATACAAGCTTTAACCAGACACTGATAGAAGTCACAAGACTGCTATACTGCTGATGAGAAGGGGTATTTAGCAGTTTATATTTACTAAAATATATAGTGACTGCAGGGTCCAGGGCTTAGTGACACTTTAAAGCGGAGTTCCACCCAAAAGTGCAAGCGCCGCTTATCTGTTGCCTCCCCTCTCCGACTCCATATTTGCCACCTTTCGGGGGCAGCGGGCTCCTGTTTTTGACAGGTACCTGACCCCACTTCCTTCAGACCTCGCCACGGCGAAGGTACATCAAACGCCCGGGCCATTCGGAAAGTGCACATGCGCAGTAGGGAATTGGCTGTAAAGCCGCAGGTTATGGCGGTGGCAGCACCCGAGAGCTGATGGAAACATCGGCATGGGTACCAACATCGCTGGATTCCAGGACAGGCAAGTGTCCTAATATTAAAAGTTAGCAGCTACAGTATTTGTATCTGGCTTTTACTTTTTTCATGAGGGGGGGGGGGTGTGCTGGAGCACCAATTTAAGTGTTTACCTCTTCACTGCTTGTCTTTCCCATGTCATAACTTTAATTCACTATATTTGCCTTTTGATGCATTACCAACTTTTCTGATGTTCAAACTGTCATGTGCACTTAAACTCAAAGTCTTTTTTTTTTCCTCAGGAGCTTGAAGAGATCCGCAAATCTGGATTGAAAAACTTTCGTAATATCCAGGTTGATGAAGCCAACCTTCTGACTTGGCAGGGTCTCATAGTTCCAGTGAGTTGAAGTCATGCATATGATTGTGTGTGTGTGTGTGTGTGTGTGTGTGTGTGTATATAATGTATGTATATGTATGTGTGTGTGTGTGTGTATATATAAATATATATCTCTATATGGCTTTATTGTTGCATCACATTATAACCTATAAAGCCCAACATATTAATCCATTAGTTTGTATTGTACTCCTAAGCCATGAAAATTATGAAGAACATTTATTTGTACAGCATTAGGCATCTATACAGTGTAAAATTTTCAAAGTTCTGACCAAACTAGTTCACAGCTTGATGTGTTTCGCAGCTGACAACACTGCTTCCTCAGGAACAGTACAAGAAGATCACAATACGTTATAAAAACACCTGCTGCTGCATGACATATACAAGTAGACTCACCCAAGTGCACCTGGACAGAAACACCTACTCCCAAGCATCAGAGCACTGGAGCATACTGGGGAACCACCCCCGCCCCAAGTAGGCGCCAGCCCTGGTAAAATAGAACTGCATAAATAATAGTCTGCTCCCACTATCTTGGGCATTCAGACAGCACAGCCTGAGGTACAAGAAGGCAGCAGAGGGTGTCTGCTTCTAACCACTTCGGCCCTGGAATGTTTTACCACCTTAATGACCAGGTCATTTTTATTCTATATGGCACTGTACCCAAATAAAATGTATGTCCTTTTTCCTCCCACAAATAGCGCTTTATTTTGGTGGTATTTGATCACGTGATTTTTTTTTTTGCGCTATAAACCAAAAAAGAGCGACAATTCAATAAAAAATTTCCTCGTCAATTTAGGCCAATATGTAATCTGCTACATATTTTTGGTTAAAAAAAAATCCTGATCGTATATTGATTGGTTTGCACAAAGTTATAGTGTCTACAAAATAGGGGATATATTTATAGCATTTTTATAATTTTTTTACTTGTAATGGCGGGATCAGGGATTTTTAGCGGGACTGCGACATTTCGGCAGACAGATTGGACACCTAGCTGACACTTTTGATACTTTTTTGGGAACCAGTGACATTAGTGATTAGTGCTAAAAAATATACACTGACATTGTACTAAGACACTCGCAGGGAAGGGGTTAACTGTCTGTGTTCCTTCAGTGTGTTTCTAACTGTGGGGGGTGGGCTCGCTGCATGGACACTCTGATCTGTGTTCCTGATTAGCAGGAACACTAGATCAGAGTGTTCATGCCTGGCACCACGGCGGTCTGCTTGTTTGCCATTCTGTCCCTGCGGCGATTGATTGCAGGTGGCTGGTGAACACTGTGTCCGCCGGGCCCGCTGATTGGCTCCCCCTGTGGCCAATCATTGGCACGGGATCGCGGCTCTGACAGCACCAACCCCCCCAGTCTACAGTTAAATCTCCAGTAATTAATTTCAGTACATGAAATGAGACTGTACATCTACAGATCTATGGATTCCTAAAGCTGTTTACCCCAGAATATGGCGCCTCATAAATTGCCCAGCTAAAAAGTTGGCAATTCTCATTCTTCATCTCGCTGTGTTGAGCTTTTTTCCCCTCAGCTCAACTAACTTTTGTTCCCTTCCTCAGTGTCGGCCTGGGATTCTTTACACCAATATATTGCCTCTGCCTTTCTGCCAAACAAAATGCAGTCTGATCCCTCCCTCCATAGCATTTAGATTCATCCCCTATCTGTCTGTCCGTTGCTACCTGGGCCCTCCTTGTTCTGGCATAACCTGCATTGGCCCCTTGACAGCAGGATCCTTTCCGCTCTCCTGCCCTGCCTTTCACTGGATCACTACTTACCTTAGAGCTTCCTTTGCAATAATACACATTTGTTCTAAGACTTTTGAATGCAGACCTTTTCATGCAGAGCTATTTCCTAGCCTGATAATCTCTTCTGTCCTCCCAGTTCTTCTTCAACATGCAATATATAATAAGCACATCTCAAAGTTCTAACTGCACACTGAATATTTGGTGTATCTTAGTTGTTGATTTCACCACTGTCAGTACAGAAGGTAACAGTACATTTGTCTGGCATGAGATATACTGTAATCTTGCTCATGGTAAGCAACTAAGACATATCTCTGTAAGAGCTTGTAACTGCGACTTGTCCAGTCCTAGCTTAGTTTTATGAGTCATGTGACATTTATGCTACCCTTTAGGAAGGCATTTTTGAATAAAGGTTTTCATTAGTAAATTTTTCTTCTTCATTACTCCAGGACAATCCCCCATATGACAAAGGTGCATTTCGGATTGAAATTAACTTCCCAGCAGAGTACCCATTTAAACCACCCAAGATCACATTCAAAACCAAAATCTACCACCCGAATATTGATGAGAAGGGCCAGGTATGTCTGCCGGTGATCAGCGCTGAAAACTGGAAACCTGCAACCAAAACTGACCAAGGTAAGACGGAATAGGCTTTTTGCATCGGGACACACAGTATTGAATTTGTTTAAAAATGGTATTTAACAGCAAAAGCAACACTTTAGCGTTAACCATGTAGGCACAGTTCACATCTAAAGATTTTTGGAAAAATCCTACTTGCTACTTTTTTCCTGTGGTTTCCAGTAAGGGTATTTTCCATAGTACTGCCTGTGCTAGGGCTCATGCATGATGGGGTGATTCAAATACTAATACCTATGCTGGATCTTGCTGGCAGAAACATCTAGCATAAATAACATGTAATGGCGCATAAGCTACTTGCTTTCATGCGTGTTTAGATACACATTTCTTCATCCACTCCTCTAGGTCCACTAAAATGCATTTACATGTGTACACATATTTACAAATATTTAGGTGTAAATTAAGCCACAGTACTAATCTCGAGTGCAGGATTTAGATTTTTGTTTGTTTCTGATCACTGCTATAGATTACAGAGCTAAACACTGCTATGTGTTGTATAAGAGAGCTATGTTTATATCCATAAAAAAAAAGCCATACAGATTTGAAAGTGTCAGTTTGCATGCATGTGAAATGAACGTTGTGCATCGCGACTAATTCAATCTCAGATGTAATAGGCTCTTAGGGTTAGTTTCCATCTACATACTTTGCTTTTGATCGTTTCTGCAGTGCTTTTTGCGTTATTGCACATGCAGTTTTGATGCAATTTGCGATTTTGTTTATACATACATACACACACGTGTGTGTGTGTGTGTGTATATATATATATATATACATACACACACATGTGTGTGTGTGTGTGTGTGTGTGTGTGTGTGTGTATATATATATATATATATATATATATATATATATATATATATATATATAATATACATTTTTTTTCTTTGAGCCAGTTTGTTGTTGGGCAAATTATAAAATGCAAATCGCTGCAAAAACGCACTTCATGCTTCTCTGTAGCTTCTCCATTGAAGTCTATTGAACAAAAAAAGCACCATTTGGTGTTTAAAAAAAGTCACTGACCCTTTCCAAAGCATAGATGTGAACGTGTCCCATAGGAAACCATTTAAAATGAACTGTAGTGCGTTTTTGCAAGGGTACTGAACTGAGCCTTATAACAAATTGTGTTCTCTTTTTGGCTGTATATTAGTAAAGGTAGATATAGAGGCTGTTATGTGAAAATACAGTGCTGAATTGTAAGTTTGTATTTATTTTTACAACACATTTGTTAACTGACCACTAAACTTAAATTTTATTTTTGCCAAACTATAACCTAGCAAAGTGCCAGTCGAGTTTTCTAGAGTTCCTTTGGGCCCCTGAAATATAGTAATGTGTTATGGAAGTGCCATTTTCATCTAGGAAGTTCTCACTTTGTCCCACTAGCTCCTGCACATTGCTGTTGATAGCTTTATGAAATTAAGGACTATACTAAACTGGCAAAAAAAATTGAGCGGGTGGAATGAAGTTTCAGCTATCCAGGGGAATTGAGTATTTTGCGAAATAAAGCAATCCAGGTTTTAGGTGCTCCAGTGCAAATAGTTTCTTGGCCTTGGGCAATACCTTTTTTATAGTTTTGGACGGTGGAGATGGATTAGATTACCTGATTTTTATTTCTGCCTCTGTTAGGAAGATTCACCCTTTATATTTGTCCTGTTTATTATTAGAAGTGAAAGTAAAAGAAAATCCAAAATGTTGGGTTGTCCCCAGACCAGTAATAGAGAAATATTCCAATGTGGACACTAGTTCTGGTGAACTAGGGGGGCCCAATGTAACAGAGTTTCCTTTCACTTACTGTTTTGGCTATGGGGCAGGAAGTGAAATCTCTTCAATGGGACACAGATGGCAAAAAGTTACAGGGGTTATAACCCTCCCTTATTCTATCCAAAATCATAAACGTATAGATGCAAGGAGACTATTGCCCTCAATGGTCTCCAAAGCAGAAAACAAAGGAAAAATTGACTGTCGGTACCCTGGACAGATTACACAAGGAGCATTCATGTACATGGGATGTTTTTACAACCTCTCCTGAACGAGTTAACTTGAAAGATGGTAACCAACGTTTAAAACGTCTGTTTTGCCGTATTTACATGCCGCGTATATATTTTTTTCAAATGGCCAAAAATGAAAAACGTCTGTAAACAAAACGCGGCTAAATGGGAGTTACCACGTTTACAAGCTGTTACAGGCATTTAAAATGTCTCAGAACATCCGGCCTGAATGCATTTTTTTGCGCTCAAAAAAATGTGTCTAAACTCAACTGCCTTGAAACGACTATAAACGACCCTCTGTACATGTACTGATAAGATAACAACATGGAGGAGAGTTCAGGGGCAGCTGAAAAAAACACCCAATTTCTCCAAAATGTCAGTTTCCAAGAAGCAGTGTACATGAGGTCTAAGTAAAAGGTATGCATTTTATTGATACAACAAATTTATTAAAACAAGGTATCCAGATACAGGGTACAGCGGGGGGTCTACAAAATAATAGAAAAAAACATGTGACAATACACGTTACACTGATGCTGGATATACTCCGCGATGGACCATAGGAGGTATAGTTAGTCCTCACAAACATCCTCTACATGTTTTGCGGAAATGTATCTATCCAAAGTTAAAAAATAAATGTGCCTATAGTTCTACTTTAAGGTTCCCTACATGGTAAAAGGGTTGAGAAAAACTACTTTTAGTTTCATTCTGACTTAAAGCGGATCTCCACTCTAAAGTGGAGTCCCGCTGATCGGCACCCTCCCCCCCTCCGGTGTCACATTTGACACCTTTCAGGGGGGAGGGGGGTGCAGATACCTGTCTACAGACAGGTATTTGCACCCACTTCCGGCCCTACGATACGGGCAAAGGACGGGTTTTTTCCTTACCTTCCGTCCGTCCCCCGTTGTATGCTGGGAACACTCGGCTCCCAGCACACAGCGGGAGCCAATCGGCGGGCGCAGCGCGACTCGCGCATGCGCCGTAGGGAACCGGGCAGTGAAGCCGGAGCGCTTCACTTCCTGGTTCCCTCACCGTGGATGGAGGGGGGAGCAGCAGGGTGACGAGCGATCGGCTCGTCATCTGCTGCGATCACCGTTGGACTCCAGGACAGGTAAGTGTCCTTATATTAAAAGTCAGCAGCTGCAGTATTTGTAGCTGCTGGCTTTTAATATATTTTTTTAGTGGCACATCCGCTTTAATGTGTAATTTGTGAAAAACTACAACCGGTAGTGGAAATTCTGTATAGATTTTGTTATCTTTATGGGGTTAATATTTAGATGGTAATTTTAATGCAGCACTGGAGGTAATGCTGGTTTTAGAAAATGAAAGTGAGCAGAGCTAACCAAGAGTAGGCAGAGCACAGATCGGAAAGGAAGTTCATGCTCAATTTTAATAGTACCGCCTTCTGTTCATTTCCAGATGACTTGATTATGTCCACACAATTGCAGCTTAAAGACAGGGGTTTTGAGAGTTTTGATTGGTCACTCTTCCGATCCCATGCACAAGAAGTAGTAAAGAGAGCTTCTGAAATGACTTTTATGCACAATCAGATAAGAATGCTGCTGTGAAAAGATAAATTGCTAAGATTATAAAGGTATCCATTTGACCAACAGACTACTGAATGTAACCAGAATTTAACCGGAGATGCGTTTTAAAATATCTAGTAGTAAAATAAACTATCAACAGAATGACAGCTGGGGGCCTCAATCACTTTTAAATTTTAAAGTGGAAATAATCCCCCCTATAGTTTTCAGCCAAGGAAGAGGTAATGTTGGCCTCTGTTTGCTTTTCAACTGCCATGATGCTGCATGTGATCAGTTAGGACACCATCCGTTTGATGATTAGACCGCTTAGTTGAGAGCACAGCTAATGTGACAATTGCATTCCCAACATGTGCCAGAAACGTAACTATTTTCAAACTGTTAAATCGATGGGTTTAGTTCCTCTTTAAGCCACTGAGGGTCATAAAGGAGTGAGAGGGACACGTGGCTTAACAAACACCAGTTTCATATGTCTGATGTAAATGAATTACTGTTTTTTGAAATTCCTGTAATTGACATAGGAACTTTGTCTACTGTGAGCTATCCCACCTTTCTGAACTATGTTTCTCTTTCACCTAGTCATTCAGTCTCTTATTGCCCTGGTCAACGATCCCCAACCAGAGCATCCCCTGCGTGCAGACCTAGCGGAAGAATACTCAAAGGACCGTAAAAAATTCTGTAAGAATGCCGAAGAGTTTACAAAGAAATACGGAGAGAAGCGACCTGTGGACTAGACACACACACACAAGATCTCTCACACACACACACACAAGAGTTAACACAAATTCAAAAAGCGCAACTGAAGATTTGGAGTCAGCGAGTTCAGAATCCCCTCCTTCACCCTCCCCTGAAAATACACATGAGGCAGGACTCCGCGGGAACATGGAACAGAGGCGCAGCATCAACCCGCGATTTACGCTAAACTCTACTGCAAACTGTTAGAGGAGGATTAAAAAAAAACAGTGTGAAAATGGGAGTGCAGTTCTGCTCTCTGTGTAAAAAAAATCTATATATATATATCACTTCTTGCCATTCTTACTGCTGAAAATATTTCATCCTTGTTCACTTTGGTCAAAAAGAAAAAATGACACGCAAAATAATTTTTTGATTTTTTTTTTTTTTTTTTTTCCTTTAGGGGTTTAATTGTAGCATCGCATACCATTTTTTTTAAATCACCGGTTCATTTTGGACACATCTTGATAAAAGCCCTGTATCTGTTAGGTTTTAGTCTAACACTCCCCCTCCCATTTGTAGCCTTTTAAATGACAGCTATTTTCTGACATTTAAAGGGATACATAGCCTTGAGCCACCACAAGGGAGGGGATCATTGAACGTTCGGCTCTTAGTTTTCCTTTCAATGTTGCACTGTGCTTTGTGGGACTTGGTAAGTTTTCCTTCAGTTTGTAACAAAGAAAATAAAGTTACTATCAAAAAAAAAAAAGAGAAAAAAAAATTAAGCTGTTGGAAATGAGCCCGTTCTTCTGTAATTCTGCCGGATGTTAAAATAATGTTTATTAAAGGGGTAAACCAAGCTGCTGCCCTGTTGTGACTCTGTGTCTTTGAAGAATTGTCACGTTTTCTGAACGCTTCAGAGCTGCTTCTGCAACTCTTTAGGATTGAATATTGTTTTGCGTATAGGTATCTATATTGTATAATACAGATAATTGGGCAGACATTTATTGATACAAAACTGCTCATTTACTTAATCCAGATTATATTTTTATTTCATGAAGTGATATAGTCTCATTTTTCACTCCTTGGTAAAGAGTGTATGCTTTCAATGGTATGGGTTTAAAAGTTTATTCTTTCAAAAAGGATCAAGAAAAATATAATTTAATAGATTTTTTAGGGTAGGTACACAGTTATGTGATGAAACATTTACCCAGAGTAACTTAATTGCTAGGATAATACCTGTTCTTTATATGTGGCCCTCATTATAGGTATACATTCATGGTCTAGAAGCTCTTCCTGCCCCCAGCCCCTTGTTAGTCCAAGGCCAGCCATAGACTGTGCGATTTGACAAAGCAATGGCTCCGCAGGAGGGATTGTATTCTACTGCCAGGACAACACAGCCAATTTATTGCTAGCGGCTAGAACGGACACTAGTAGTAATCGCATGTACAATCCGACAGGTTGTGTACCCAAGTTGATTGATCAACTTTGGTACATTCAGCCTGTCCGTACGTGGTTGGAATCTAGGCCGTTTCCTGCTGAACCAACTGAGATTCGAACCGTCTATGGCAGGCTTTACTCGCCTGTCCCTGATTGAGTGGATAAAATCCCACAGTCACTTTTTAATTCTTGTGAGCCAGAGAATATGCATGCGCTGTGCACTCTCCTTTCAATCCTATAAGAACGTTCTTACTCTCTGCTCTGCATACAAGCTCTGTAGGTTTGAATGGAGAGTGCACAAGGTATGTACAGACCCAGATTAGAATATTCTGACAAGCGTCTTTGTTGTTTTATCCACAATCTCTCACTGGATGAAGGGAGGTGAGTATTAAACTGTTAGAAGGGCTGAGGGCAGAAAAAGGTACAGTGCAAGTGCACAAAATGTCTGCTGTCATGCAGGTTGCCTTGCAGTTGGCCCTTTGTGTGTATGTTGTGTTGTCCTCTTGTAAAGAATAGATGGCTGTAAATACAGGTATGGTTTGTTCACTGCACTTGGTAAATGTAGTATTGTACAAGTGTGTACATATCCTTAGGGCCAGTTCACACCATAGAAATGCAGTCCGGATGCGTACTTTTCTGCATGCACAATTTTGATGCAGTCCATTGCTTTTTTTTTGCCCCCCCTCTTTTTTCCTTAACCTTAAATAAGGATGTGTGTTTTTGGTGCGTTCCAGTGCGTTTTTCTTTATCCAATACATTTTTATTGAAAAATGTATGTGCATATAAACAAGAATATACATTAAACATCAGTACAGCGAACAGTACAACTGAAATTATTTGTTACAGTTAGCTATTAATAGGGCCTTTATGATAACATGGTGATATACAATGTTAAGGTTTCATTAAGAGTGTGCCTAAGGAGCTTCTGGAGGTGGACTTCCAACCCCTCGGTGCCTCCAGTGTGCGTTTTTTATGTGTTTTACAGCGTTCCATTGCAGGAAAAATGCAGCATGTTCTATTTTTTTTTTTTTACTGGAACTGCAAGCACTGATGTGAACTATGCCATTGAAAAAAACATATAATTTACTTTCAATGCACTGGGCTGCATGTGGTGTGAACTGGCCTTTAGAGCAGGGTAAAGTGCAGCAACCCATAACTAGTTCTTATCAGCAATTAGAATAATGAAATATTTCAATGGTTGCTGCACTCTGCCATGTTAATAAAAGGTTGTCATGTTCAATTCATGTTCTGCATAGATAGCCCTATATTTAAATAGACTGTATCATGACATTTAGCAGGTTGGACAGCTAGCTGCCCTTCTTCTGAGGAACTACATATTTCACAATGCATTGTCATTGTGGGACTTGTAGTTTAACAGCAGGAGGGCTGTAAGTGCCCAGCTGAGATGATATAGAATGATTTGTTTCAGGATATCGGTCAGATTCTGTAAGCACGAAAAACAGTGCAGTTTTTCTAAATGTTTCTTTACTGTTGGTACTGTCTGTCCTTATTGTACACTAGAGAAGTCGAAGTGCGTTTCTGAAGATCTTTCAAGTTTTGTGTGTGCTGAAAATCAACAGAGATGCTGGCTCATGATTTTAAATTAAAATCACCTTTCAAGTCTGTGTTGGGAATCTTAGTAGTGTTCTTTATTTTACTTTGTACATTAGCTTAAAATAGCATGTGTAATATGGAAAACCATTTTGTAAAGTTCACAGTTCATTCTATTGATAGCACTTTGATATTGTATGTCATGAACTAGCTCAGCGTACAATGATTCTCTTCTGCAGTTTTCACTTTTTTTTTCTAGTGTCAGAGTTGCTTAATGCAGTTTCCATCAATAAACTTACACAGGAAACATGGTGTGCACAGGAAAAATGCTTCCCAATAGCAGTTTTACCGCAAAAACCTTTCATTCCTTCAAATGTGTGTGTTGTGATGATGGATGGTAATGCTGATATCAGTTATGGTTACAGTTAAAGTGTTCATTATGTGCAAGACCTACTCATAACTTCTCAACTTTTACTTGTGTACAGTAAAACCTTGGATTGCGAGCATAATTAGTTCTGGAAGCATGCTTGTAATCCAAAGCACTTGTATATCAAAGTGAATTTCCCCATAAGAAATAATGGACACTCAAATGATTCGTTCCACAATCATTTATTCATAAGTCCTTCAGTCTATATTCCATATAAAAAGATTATAGCAATGTGATAGGTTGTGTAACCATAAAATGTCCATCCACAAATGGAAGCCTCCACAAGAGGATTAAAAGCAAAATCCAGCAGGAGCTACAGAGTATAAAATAGAAGAGAGGCACCTCTAAGTGTAGCAATATGGTTACATTTAATGAAGGTACAACATTTAGCAACTCGCATGATTGATGATTAAAAGAGACACATCTAAGTATGCAGGCATCCGTGGGTAAAGCTGTTGACAGAACGTCTTCTGCACAGCCGGCTCTTACAGACGCTGTCAGTCTGCAATTGTGCTCGAGAAGACTACCCTGCAGTAGAGCGATCTGAAAGCGAGGCTTGAACCGCTTGTGGAGCGCAGTGTGGAAGGGACTATGTCAATGGTGTCGAGGAGGATGGTCTATGTGGACAGATTTACCCCGGATGCCTGTATACTTAGATGTGCCTGTTTTAATCATCAACCATGTGATTTTTTAAACGTACTTGCATTAAATGTAACCATATTGCTACTCTTGGAGGCGCCTCGCTTCTCTTTTATACTCAGTTGTGACAAGACACTACTTTTATATTAAGAAATTGCTTGTATATCAAGTCAAAATGTATTAAAACATTTTGCTTGTCCTGCAAAATGCTCTCAAACCAAGGTTTTACTGTAAAAGGTTCTTGCCTTGACATGTTTGTTTCTGTTGTGCAGCCATGTGTGGTGTTAGCTGAGGTGCCAGAATGACTGTTGTATCCCTCCATGGAATACCTAGACCAGAAGTTGGCTGTATTTCGGTAGATGTTGCCTTTGTACTCTACTGTATTTATTTTGAGTATAGTATTCTCTAAAGATCTTTAACACCCTTTATGCAGAGGAAAGAAAAAAAAAAACTATTTCTAATTCTACTATTTGTAATGTGCTCAGTTGCCTTGGAAATGTCATAGAACAAATACAGGGGCAGCCATTGCTGATCTTATGAAAAAGCTATTTGCTTGGCTGTCATACTTACTGGTGTGCAGCAATGATTACCTTTTCCCCTCTTGACAAGTGTTCATTAAAGTGATCTGGCTTCCAAAATGAAAGTTACTATAAAATATACAGTAAAACCTTGGTTTTAGAGCAACTTCATTTGATAGCGTTTTGCGACACAAGCAGAATGTTTTAATACATTTTGCCTTGATATACAAGCAATGTCTTGATATAAGAGTAGCGTCATGTCACAACTGAGTATAAAAAAGAAGAGAGGCGCCCCTAAGTGTAGCAATATGGTTACATTTAATGAAGGTACAACATTTAGAAACGTATTGCTACACTTAGAGGTGCCTCTTCTTCTCTTTTATACCCAGCAAATAAAAATGCTTTGATATACAAGCGCTTTGGATTACAAGCATGTTTCTGGAACGAATTATGCTCGCAAACCAAGGTTTTACTGTACATGTAAAGAAGACAGCGAATACTTACCTTTCCTGCAGCTCAGTTAAAATACTTACAAGTGGATGTCTCCTTCAGAAACTACACTTCCAGGAATATAAACCTACTGGATTTCTATGATGTTCAGCGTTTCCTCCCTCTGACCCCTGTTTCACTACAGTGTCCTGTAGAGGTGCAGGGCTTGGTGGGTGGAACTACTGAGTATTGTGTTCAGCCTAATACACACGTACTGAAACTATGGCTGAATTTCAGACCAGTGTGTGCTGCTGTCTGTTCAACCGAACCTGGTATAATGATCGTCTTCTGTTCAATGGTCATGCTGAAAAAAAAACAGCATTGGATGGCTGCAAGTGATGATCAGAGTATTCTGACTGGGGGAGACAGTCTGCCAGAATACCATAGAATAGCGGGAGCTATCCCTGCATTATCAACATCCCTTGTGCGGGGAATCGGTCAGTTTTATTTTTTTCATTCATCCTACTGGTTGAACGTAAAAAAAAAATATATATATATACCCAGCTATTAGACACAGTCATCTGACACTCCCTAAAGAAGATTTCAGCCAGCTGTTTCCCTTCAGCAGATCAGTGTTCAGTGACAGGGACGTTTAAGTATTCACTTTTTCTCATTTTATCAGCACTTTCAGTTTGATGACAAGGCTGCTTAAAAGCAGACCTTGCATAAAAGATAGGGTACCTCTATTTAGTAGTGGTGCAACTGATCCGAACAGGTCACCCTGTTCGGATCGGCACACCACGCGATCTGCGGAGCGCTCCGCAGCCTTGGCCATAGGAAAGGCCCCGGCCTAGCTCCGGAGCAGTAGCCATCTTGGTACACCCGTCGGCAGCTGTCTCGTCAGGAAGTGACGTTTCGTCACTGCCATCTTGCTCCACCCCACACTCCTGCACAGTAATGATAGTGAGAAGGGGGCAAGCAGACATCTTGTTAAACCCAACGGAGTTTTAGATTTTTTACAGTTATTTTCAACACAAAACGGAGCTTATATGCTTAAATACAGTATTTGGAAATCCAGCAAACCTTACATGCTTGCTAATGTGACGGAACGCCTCTGATTTTCACATTTAGATCAATGTGAAAATCTGAGGTGTTCTGTCACATTTACAGCCATGTAAGGTCAGCAGGTTTGCTGCTGCTTTTAAAATGTAACATGTAAACAGTCCGTCAGATTTACATATACTGTATTTAAGCATATAAGCTCAGTCTTGTGTTGAAAATAACTGAAATCTAAAACTCCTGTGGGTGTAACAAGATTTGTCTTGTGTTCTTTTTTTGCTGATCTGAAAAATGATCCGATCCGTGACTCTGATCCGAGGATCGATCCGATACGTGAGTTTTTTTGATCCGTTGCACCCCTACTATTTAGTAGAGCCCCATCCCCCATATAAAAATGTTAGGAGAAAGGCTAACACATACCAGGAGTAAATGGGAAAACTTTACTAACCTTGCACCTGGTTTCCTGAGGGCCAATGACTTCTCTCCCAGCTGAGGCTATTTTTGTAAAATTTGGCATCCCTGGTTCTGATGAAGATAATTTGCACCCAAGCTAGCATGCCAGAAGCTGGGAATATGGTTCATAACATTCTTTTTTTCTCTCACTCCCATTGTCTTGTTTTTTGCTTGCGATTTTTCCCCAGGTGTTATATATATATGGGTAAGGGGCTCTATTTTTTAATGTAAGGTCCATTTGAAGGCCTAAATAAACCACACAGAAATTACGTGGTTAGAAATTCCTAAATCTGCTGGACAATTTTTTGTGTGGCTAATGTTCATAAAAAAGGAACCTGTGTGGATAAAAGTAAACCTGTCAACAAGTTTATTTATAATGATACAGATCTCTGAGCTTGTCATCATGGCATCGCTACTTATGCCGTGTACACACAATCGGAAATTCCTACAAGAAATCTGTGGATTTTTTTCTGACGGAATGTTGGCTCAAACTTGGGTTGCATACACACGGTCACACAAAATTCCGACCGTCAAGATCGCTGTGACGTACAACGAGCTGAGAAAAATTAAGTTCAATGATTCCGAGCATGCGTCAAATTGATTCCGAGTATGCATATTTTTTTGTGTGTCGGAAATTGCATACAGAATATCGGAATTTCCGACAAGAACTTTTCTTTTTGGAATAATTGAGAACCAGCTCTCAAATTTTTGCTGTCGTAAAGTCCGACATAAAAGTCCAATGGAGCCTACACACGGTTGGAATTTACGACCAAAAGCTCCCATCAAACTTTTCTTGTCTGAATCGTGTGTCCGATCGTGTGTACACAGCATAAGTGATGATGTGACCTAGAGACTCTGTGATGGGGTTTTGTAGGTCAGAAATGTAGCAATGACGTTGTCAGAATGATAGCCCTGGAGCTTATGCCTTCAAAAGTAAGTCTGCAGTGCCAGTCCTGTATTGCTCTTTAAATGTACTTATCGTACACCACTGGACACAGAGCCATTCATTACATAATAGGCTTTGGGGTTAAGGTCACCAGCGGTGATTGGACACTGGCACAACCAATTGAAGACAGTTCCCCTTCATATAACCCCTCCCATCAGGGAAGTACCTAATTTTTTTCGCCAGTGTCTAAGGTGTTGGACGCGTGTAGGATGTGCTGAGGAAAGCTCTGCCAAAGAGACCCTCTGGGGGTAAAAAGAGCTATGCTTTTGGATCCATCCAAGACGCCAAAAAATTATGCTGAATCTGGATGGGATCCGGGCCTCATGCACGAGGTGTCGCCTGTACATAGCTACACAGTTAGTCAGGTTGAAAAAGGACACAAGTCCATCCAGTTAAACCACAAAAAAAAAAACAGTACAATCCCATACACCCAACTCCATAGCAACAGTTGATCCAGAGGAAGGCAAGAAAACCCCAGCAGAGCATGTTCCCATTTGCTACAGCAGGGGAAAAAATTCCTTCCTGATCCCCCAAGAGACAATCGGATTTACCCTGGATCAACTTTACCTACAAATCTTAGTACTCGGTTATATTCTGTACATTTAGGAAAGTATCCAGGCCCTTCTTAAAGCAATCTACTGAGCTGCCCAGAACCACCTCTGGAGGGAGTCTGTTCCACATTTTCACAGCTCTTACTGTGAAGAAACCTTTCCGTATTTGGAGATGAAATCTCTTTTCCTCTAGACGTAAAGAATGCCCCCTTGTCCTCAGTGTTGACCGTAAAGTGAATAACTAAACACCAAGTTCACTATGTGGACCCCTTATATATTTGTACATGTGGATCATATCCCCCCTTATTCTCCTCTTCTCCAGAGTGAATAAATTCAGTTTTTCTAATCTTTCCTCATAGCTGAGCTCCTCCATGCCTCTTATCAGTTTGATTGCCCTTCTCTGCCTGTAATGTTTCTCTTAGGAGGACTGGGCTCTAGGGTCCAGCACTTTCTATATGCTAAAAGTCCTGGTAAGACTCTTTTACAAGGCCCAGGGGAGAGGTCTCCTTTAAATAGGAACCCATATGGGCGTGGCCAGGCAGCAGATGTAGACGACGCGTTTTCAGAGAGCTCCGCCGAATCTCCGTTATTTTATCCTGTGGAATCACTTACCTTGCTCCGCTCTCGGCTCCCCGGCTGTCGGAAGGTCCCCGGTACACGCCTGCACCTGTCTCAGCCTCTCTGTCGGCCGCAAGAAAGCAAAACCAGCCCCGGCCTGCAGACCTCATGGCGCAAGATGGCGCCGTGGCCTAGCGTACTGCAAAGGACAAGCACAGAGCAGGGGCTGAAAAGCTCTTCTCCAGGGCGCTCTTGTCTGATCCTGCTGCCTCTGCCAGCACCCCTGAGCGTCCACCCCAGGATGGATCGGATGCGGATGACAGCGTTCCCTTGGAGGATCCGACCAGGCCCACCTTTCTTTGGGACACAGTGAGTACTCCAGAGGGGGTCCCTGCTAGGCCTCAAGCCCATACAAGCCCTACTGCTGACACTAAGCCCACGCTGCGGGACATTTTTGCGGTGGTAACCTCTAATAATCTCTCCATAACAGCACTTTCAGCTGAGCTTAAGGGGATTAAAACAGAAATCAGCTTCCTGAGACATGATAATCAGAAGCTCAGAGAGAGAACATCTGCACTAGAGTGGAGGGTGAGTTCCATAGAAGATGACATGGCGCCCATGCAGGGTGACCTTACATATAATAATCATCTCCTCACTCAGCATTCCTCACGTTTGGAAGATTTGGAAAATAGAATGAGGAGGAATAACGTGAGGGCCATTGGGTTCCCTGAAAAGATTGAAGGCAGAAACCCGGTGGAGTTAATCGAGCAATGGCTGTTTCAGGCCTTTGGTAAAGAGGCGTTTTCCCCCATGTTTACTGTGGAGAGGGCTCACAGGGTCCCGGCTAGACCTCCTGCCCCAGGGGCCCCCCCTCGGCCTTTTCTATTTAAGCTTCTTAATTACAAAGATAGAGATGCAGGCTGAATCCTGCTGCATTGAAAATTGATAACACCAAAGTCTCTATGTTCCCGGATTTTTCGGCTGATTTGCAGAAACAACGGGCCAAGTTTATGGATGTCAAGCGTAGGCTCCGAGACCTGGACCTGAAGTATGCCATGTTATATCCTGCCCGTCTGTGACTTGAGGTGCATGGAGCTGTCCAATTCTTTGACTCTCCTTCTGCGGCAGCACAGTGGCTGGATAGGGAGGAACACTCGTTGTGTGAGGCTCACAACAGACAACCGGCGCCAGTATGAAGCTGAGATGCTTTTGTTACCTGTTACAGATATATATTCCACATTAATACCTCAAGGTGGGGTACTCTGATGCCACACTGGCATTATCATATTTGTTGCGGTTCCTTTGCCTTTGCTGTAGAGAAGTTATTAAGACACTGAAGTGCGCTTCCACTGTTGCCCCCCAGGATGGCCTGGAATAGGCCTCGAGCATGCTTTTGCTCTGATCGTTTGACCACGTTGGTCAGTTTTTTCTGCCCCAGCTGTATTGAAGCTGCTACCTTACCTACATTGCCTGCATTTTCTTTTTATTTTACCCTTTTTCCTTTTTTGTTTCTTGTGCCACCTTGTCTTCCTAAATCTACCAGATGCCTCGAACTACTACATGTCTGCTGACTGGAACTGTGGTCCATAGGGTTTGCTTACCCAGTGGGATTTCGTACTCGGCCTCTTCGAACTGAATACCTAATAAAGACACTATTGGGGTATATATGTTATGCAATGTCTCTGCTTATTTCTAATGCTGCATTCTCACTGTGGCTAAGTTAACTACATTTTTGTCCTGGAATGTTAGGGGTCTGGGTAACCCGGTTAAACGTTTGGCAGTGACCCGCACAATTAAACGGCTCAACGCAGATGTGATTTGCCTGCAGGAGACTCAATTCGCCCTGACATCTACACCACAATTTGCAGCTCGGCAATTTTGCCACTAATACCATGCCACTGGTTCGGTGTACTCGAGGGGAGTGAGTGTCCTTTTTAGGCAGGGTACGCAGTTCTCACCCTTGAATGTAAAAATTGATCCGGAGGGTCGCTTTGTATTTATTCTGTGCTCCCTCTTTGGGACTAAATGTATATTAGCTGGGTTATACATTCCCCCTCCGTACTCATCTAGCTTACTCAAGGTCTTGGCTGATTATATGTCCCGATACCCGGGGGTCCCTACCTTGGTTCTGGGTGACTTTAACAATTATCTAGATTATACACAGGACAAGCTGATCTCACGTCTTGCCACGCCGGTGGGGGGGACCTCGGGGCCTACCCCTTTTGCTCGCCTCCTAACAGAGATGGGCTCTCTGAAGTGTGGCGGGTACGTAACCCTGAGGCAAGGGTATATTCCTGTCAGTCAGCCTCGGTGGGGGGATTATCGAGAATTGATATGGCACTGGGTACTGATTTGCTATTGCCCTTGGTCTTGTCTTCACAGTACCACCCAAGGCAGGTATCTGATCACTCCCCGCTCACAATAGACATCAAAATGGGGGCCGTTAGGGGAAATTGCTTGTGGAAATTGAATCCCTTTTGGCTGTCTCTCATACCGGATCCCGATCCGATCCCGGCACTGTTAACGGAGTTCTTTAGTCATAACCTAGGATCAACGGGCGTGGATACGGTGTGGGAGGCGGCCAAGGCGTTTTTACGTGGTCAATTCATTAGAGTCATCTCTCAGATTAAAACCAAGACCAAGGAATGGGAAACATTTGTACTAGCAGAGGCCCAACGGTTGGAATCCGCTTATGTAGCGGATCCTAATGACTCCACAAGGAGATCCTGGTTGGCTTCCCAATCATTGTTGGATCAGCTCTCCCTACAACTGGCCGAGAATAAGAGATTCTTTTTGCAGCAAACACATTTTAAGGAGGGGGAGAACACGGGACATATGTTAGCTATGCTAGCCAGGTCACAACAACCTGCTTCGTACATAGTAGCAGTAAAAGACACACAGGGCACTCCATGCTATTCTACCCGGTCCATTTTAGATACTTTTTCAAACTTTTTTCAGGATGTCTACACGTCAAAGGTCCAGCCTACCCCGGAGGAACTTTCCTCCTTTTTGGACAGGTACCCCATCCCTAGTTTGTTTTCGTGTGACGCGGCGCTTTTGAACGCCCCGTTGACTGAAGATGAGTTGTTGGAAGCCCTGGCACACGCGCAGAATGGGAAAGCACCAGGGGCGGATGGTTTACCAGCTGAAGTGTTTAAGAGATACTCAGAACAGCTCCTACCGACACTTTTTAAGGTTTATAATCATGCCTTTGAAACTGGCGAGCTCCCCCCTTCTATGAGTGAAGCTCTTATAGTGGTGATACTGAAGCCTGGCAAAGACGCTATGTCACCGGACTCATATAGACTTATCTCCTTATTGTCATTTGATATCAAATTACTGGCAAGGGTCTTGTCCAAGTGCATTCATCATGTGGTGCATAGGGATCAATCTGGATTTATCCCAACAAGATCCACCGTCCAGAACTTGCGTAGACTGTTCCTTAACTTACAGATACCGGTTGACAACCCTGGTGATCGGGCCATCTTTTCGCTGGACGTCGCTAAAGCGTTTGATAGCGTTGAGTGGCCCTATCTATGGGAGGTTCTGTCGAGGTTTGGGGTGGGCAACACATTTCTTAAGTGGGTTCAACTACTGTATAGCGCCCCGACGGCCAGGATGCGGGTCAATGGGGATCTTTCTGACTCCTTTAGGCTCTTCCGAGGCACCCAGCAGGGGTGTCCTCTTTCACCCCTGCTGTTTGCTCTGGCATTGGAACCCCTGGCCATACATGTTAGAGCCTCACAGGATATCACAGGCTTTTGTAGGGGCCCCAGGCAGGATATAATTTCCTTGTATGCTGACGACACCCTGATATATCTCGGGGACACGGATGGCTCCCTGAGGAATGTGATGGCTTTGATCGCTGACTTCGGGCAGTTGTCAGGCTTTAGCAATAATTGGAATAAATCGGTGCTTTTACCTCTAGACCCCCTGACGCACTAGCTACCTGACTGTGCTAGAGATATCCTCATTGTAGAATAATTTAGATACCTGGGTATACAGGTCACAGCTGATCCAACCCAGTATCTCCCACTTAACTGGACACCATTGCTACGTAAATTCCGGACAAAATGCTCGTCCTCGCTTAAGTTACCTCTTTAAGTCACGGGAAGGGCTAACTTAGTCAAAATGATTTGGGCTCAGCAGCTGCTTTACATATTTCACAACGCCCCAGTGTGGGTTCCACATGCATGGTTTACCCAGATAGATGCTCAATTCAGAAACCTGATATGGGGCAACAAAGTAGCCCGCATGAGCCTTTCCTCCCTACAACTAGCTAAGGATCAGGGTGGCATGGCAGTCCCACATGCTCGATACTATTTTGTGGCCTCACAACTTCAGCACCTTGGAGGCTGGGGTGAGAAGGACGCAGAGGACCCCATTCGCTTGCTGGTGATACCCTGCGGATCAGAGATGTCTGCGCTGTCTCATTTAGAGGCGGGACTTGCACACATCTCGGGTTCCCTTCCTACCATCAAGTTGTTGAACTCCTTATTGTCGTGGAAGAATTCCCTCGGGCTTTGTACGCAAATCCACACCGCGCCAAAATGTGCACTTCCAGCGTCTCAATGCACACAAAGCACCAAACAATTCCTTCATGCTTAAAAGCACCTTTTGTATCAAGCTCTTTGTACAAGGAATATGAAGTCACTTTATGGCACCAGGAAGAGTCAGAAAACAATGCTGCTTCTAGCTGGAATCTCAAGCTTCTGGGCTGAGCACAGGAAACTCAAATTCTTTTATTCATTGGAAACAAAAGAATAACAAAGCAGGAAGTGATGGCCCCAACAGCCAATCACTTCCCTTAATACAAAATCACATGACAGGAAATGACAAACAGAAAAGGGGAGGGCACTCAAAGAAAGGCAGGGGGAGGAAGTGCACACACCCCATATTAGCCAGCATGGATCCCATTCAGACATTGTTCAAAGTAAAACAATATCTGAATTAAGATCATTCTACTTGTTCTTATAGGCTTGAGACAATCTGCGGGGACACTGCTACTGCTGTTGTCAATATATGGTACAAGTACACCCACAAGACAGATATCAATGTCCTCTCAAACAGATATGTATCCATAAGGGATTCTCTAAAGTGTATAGTCATTGGAAAGCAAGCAGTCCAGCGCATTGCGCTTGATATCTACAAACCAATAAATGCCCACACAGAGAACACGTTTCAATCCCATAAGAAGGTTTTCATACTGACCGTTTTTACTGCTGGTCTTGATTCAACCCAAGTGCGCTCTGCTAGAGTGCTCCTCGATTAAACGTCAGACACAGGGAGACAGATGACAATCTATAAAACACACATCCTAGAATAAAATGTCCACATATATAACATTTTCCACAACAGTATGAAAGTACACCAGAACGTTACTGCGCATAAAAGGTGTATGTACATTCACCCCAATATGGCACAATAAATACTTTACTGAACTCCTTAAACTTAAAAACTTCCGGTCCTGGGATCTAGCAGGCATACGCTATATCGCCCAGCTGTACAGGGGGGCAACACTTAAATCTTTCACTGATTTTAGGGAGGAATTCTCTCTACACAGGTTCCAATTTTATCGCTACTTGCAGTTGAGGCATGCTATACAATCCAAGTCTAGGCTGTCACCACTTAGGTTTTCAACACACCCTCTGATGGCGGAAGTATTTTTGACTAGGGATAGGAAAGGCATGATATCTAACATATACAGTGTATTGCTTAGCGTAACGCATGACGCCACCTCTCTGCCATGTAGAAAAGGCTGGGAGAAAGATCTAGGCCCTATAGATGGTGAAACTTGGGAACTATGCCTTACTTCAGCCCCATTGGTGTCGGTGTCTGTGTCTCGCAGGCTCTCTCATCTGTTCCTACTTCATAGGGTGTACAGGACCCCGGTATGTTTGCATAGATGGGGGTGTCGGGACTCACCACTATGCCCAAAATGTTGCTGCATATGATGTGGAAATGCCCAAAGCCATTTCGCTACTGGAACTTTGTTCTGACCACCATTTCCCAGACATATCAAGTACCGATCCCGCAAGATCCTGTTGTGTGTCTGCTCGGGGCACTGGAGATACCCTCGCTCTCGCCCAATGGTCATACTGCAATAATCTGCCTGTTATACACGGCCAGAACGATGATTGCGAGGCTTTGGATATCTTCCAGGGTCCCGACGGATAAGCAATGGATTGATGATGTTAATAGATTGTTGATTCTGGAAAAACTTACTTACCAGCATCGAAATGTACTGAGAAAGCTTTATTCCATGTGGCAACCATGGCTTGATGTTCCTGGCTTGGGTCCCCCACAACTCATCACAGATAGACTATTGCAAGTGTAATATACTGTCGCCCTGTGTTGTAGAATTACATGTTCTATAAAGGCTCATACACACAGTCAGACGTCCAACAAAATTTCCCTTGGATATTTTTCCTAATTGATTTGTCCGGTCACACCCATAGCATACTCACAGTCAGACTTTTCTGCAAACTTTTCTAAAAATTTCCTAACATCACGTGTTTTTTTTGCTATTTTCTGCTCTTAACCGCCACCCTTTGGTTAACTTCTGCTATTGTTTGTTGCTTTTAACATTGGTTCTGAGCATGTGTATTTGCACTTTGTCCAAAAGTTGGTTGGATTGCTGTACACACAGTCAGACAAGGCACCATCAGACTTTTGTTGCCGAAAAGTTGGTCCGTTTGCAGACCCAACTTTTTGTTGGGTGAAACCCGAAAAAGTTGGTCCGATGGAGCATACACACGGTCAGACAAATTAGAAAACTTGCAGATTTTGAAGTTGGTTGGCAAAAAGTGTGACCGTGTGTATGGGGCTTTAGGGGCAAATGCTGCTTTTTTCTTCAGTAGAAGGGATGGTGGACTGTTTCTTTTATCTTCCCTTTACCCTCTCCCCTCCGCTACTCTTTTCCCCCTTATTTTTTTCTCCTCTCTTTCCCCTTCCCTGTTCGACTTTATTGAGTCCTTCCTTACTCAGGTGGCAGCTTCGGTTTTGTTTTAATAATATTTTGATTCTGTACCATCCCGGTCGCGTTTAGACTTTCGCCCCGGGATGACACTGTCTACACCTGTTACGTGCTTCCATACATGGCACTGTAAAAAACACTGAATAATGATTAATTGCACTTTATATATAGCGGGAGATGCCGTTTTTGATGCAGGTCCTACCATGTATTCATCTCCTCAGGGAATGGAAACTGTGTTTAAATTGCATACTTTATGTAGATTGCTAATCTGAGCAAAGTAGTATATGCACTTTGGTACCTCAGCCTGTTGCTTAGTAATATGTCTTCCCTTAGAAGGAATTCAGGGACTAAGAAAGCACCGCCGCCTGAGACAGGGGGCTCTAGCTGTGTCTGCTCGGTACCTTCCTCTCCTGTAAATTTTGACGTACCTATACAGGAGGAGCCATTGCCACTATCGGGTGTAACAATTTCTCCGGTGGCACCTGGGCCTGCATATGTCACTAAGGACACTTTTAGTGCTGCCCTGGAAAAGTTAGAAGGAAAGATCACTACACTCATCGCAAAGTCCTTGCAAAAGGACAAAAAGCAAAGCAGATCTCCTTCGGTGGTTTTAGATCCCCTTTCAGAAAAATCTGAAGAGGAGAAGGATGAGGTAACACCTACAGAGGACAATGGATGAGGAGTCGGGTGGATCAGGGATATCAGAGGAACCCTACTCTGCTTCCCAGATGCTATGGTCGAAGGGATAATGTTATGCTGAAACAGTGTGTACTGCATTCAGGTTGCCCTCTTTGGAGTTAACTGAATCACCTGTCTCCTCCCTGAGTTCATTAAAATCTCTGCAGGGTGCATGCTCTTTTCCGGTTCATCCGTTATTAAAAAAAGTTAATGTACGCAAACTGGCTACATCCAGATAAGCGTTTCTCACCTCCTAAGAAGTTTGACATTCTTTATCCTATGGAGGAAGAGTTTTCCAAGAAGTGGAGTCTGCCTTTTGCAGATGCAGCCATTTCTTGTGCAAATAAGAACCTGACTTGTCCAGTGGATAACGTACAGGTGTTTAAAGATCCTTCAGAAAAAAAGTTGGAATCTTTACTAAAAATCTTCCTTCCCTCTGGCCGGTTCAGTTGTCCAACCTGCTGTAGCAGCACTAGGCATGTGTCAGGTCCTCAAGGACCAGGTAAAACGGGCTGAAGGAGCTGCCTCCAGAACAAGTCAAATTGTGGGAGAATTTGCCTAAAGCCTTATGTTTAACAATAGATGCTATGAGAGAGTCAATTCAGCAAGCATCTCGTCTCACACTCCAGCTGGTGCATATGCGCAGAATTCTTTGGCTAAAGCATTGGTCAGCAGAGGCACCATGCAAAAAACTTTTGGCCAGTTTCCCCTTCCATGGCTACGCCTCTTTGGGGAAGATTTGGAAAAATATATCCAAAAGATATTGAGTGGAAAAAACACTCTATTACCAGAGAAGAACAAAAACAAGCGACCTTGTTTTAAATGTTCTTTCTCCCCGGCTCCTGGTAAATCTACCTCCAGCCAGTGGCGAGGGCATTTTCAGCCAGTCACAAAGGCTAAAGAAGACCAGGCCCAGAAGAACAAGAAGCCGTGGGGTTCAAAAGCTAAGAAGCAAAACCCCAAAGCCTCTTTATGAAGAGGCGCCCTCGCTCGACCGAGTGGGGGGGGACGGCTCCGTCAGTTTTCAGCGGCATGGCAGACAGAAATCCAGGACAAATGGGTAGTATCCACAGTATCCCTAGGGTACAAGCTGGAATTTCGAGAGATCCCATCTTCTCATTCCCAAAGCTCAAGGCTTCTCCAAGGATCTGCTAAAAAGAGCGTCCTTCTTCAAAGGATTGGATCACTTGCTGTCTCAAGGGGTGATCACAGAAGTACCCCTAAATGAGCAAGGTTCAGGTTTTTATTCAAACTTCTTTGTGATTCTAAAACCAAACGGAGATGTCAGACCCATCCTGGATCTAAGATCTCTAAATCAGTTTCTGAACATTTGCCATTTCCGAATGGAAACTATTCGATCAGTGGTCCCCACCCTACAAGGCAGACTTCATGGCATCTATAGACATCAAGGACCTATATTTACATGTGCCTATCCCGGGTATTTACAAAGGTACTAGCCCCTCTGTTGGCAAATCTCAGAGAACAAGGCATATTCTGTTCCTTATTGACGGCAGCCCTGTGTGCATACTCCCATCCTAATATATCCGCACATTCCCCATCACCACCCCAAACAGCTGGAATTTTTTACTGATTTCAACCTTACAGATTGACTATGCTGCCTTCTATAACAATGCTCTGATAAACTTTTTTTGCGCATAATCTACTTGCTATATAGCATATCGATAACAGCCTACCTAGACGATTTGCCTTGCAACTATTACCAGGAGAGTGGTCTCTCCACCCCGACATCTTTCAGGACATATGCCAGAAATGGGGGACCCCGGATGTACAGTTGTATTCAAAATTATTCAACCCCCACTGAAATTGATTGTTTTGGCCAGTTTGACATTGATTTTGATCATTCAGTCATCCTGCTTACAATTAAATCAAAGAGGCACGTGTAGGTCAGACAAATATAACATAACATTTATAATGAAATAACCACAAATGTCTTTTCTGTGCTCACATCATTATCATTTTTTTTCAACCCCCAAGTGACATTCAATCTTAGTTCTTAGTACAACATCATTTTACAGTTATAACAGCTTTTAAACGTGAAGCATAGTTTGACACAAGTGTCTTGCAGCGATCTACGGGTATCTTCGCCCATTTGTCATGGGCAAAAGCCTCCAGTTCAGTCACATTCTTAGGCTTGCGCACTGCAACTACTTTCTTTAAGTCCCACCAGAGGTTCTCAATCGGATTTAAGTCTGGTGACTGCGATGGCCACTCCAAAATGTTCCAGCCTTTAATCTGCAACCATGCTCTAGTGGACTTGGAGGTATGCTTGGGATCATTGTCCTGTTGAAAGGTCCAACGTCTCCCAAGCCTCAGGTTTGTGACGGACTGCATCACATTGTTATCCACTATCTCCTGGTACTGAAGAGAATTCATGGTACCTTGCACACGCTGAAGCTTCCCTGTACCTGCAGAAGCAAAACAGCCCCAAAGCATGATTGACCCCCGCCATGCTTCACAGTAGGCACGGTGTTCTTTTCATCATAGGCCTTGTTCTTCCTCCTCCAAACATAGCGTTGATCCATGGGCCCAAACAGTTTCATCAGTCCACAGAACACAATCCCAAAACTTCTGTGGTTTGTCCACATGACTTTTGGCATACTGCAGTCAACTCTTCTTATTCTTTGGAGACAGCAAGGGGGTGCGCCTGGGAGTTCTGGCATGGAGGCCTTCATTACGCAGTGTGCGCCGTATTGTCTGAGCAGAAACTTCAGTACCCACATCTGACAAATCTTTTCTCAGTTCATCAGCAGTCACACGGGAAATTTTCTCCACTCTACGCTTCAGGTAGCGCACAGCAGCCAAAGTCAGCATCTTCTTTCTGCCACGACCAGGTAGCGTTTCAACAGTGCCCTTTGCCTTGAATTTGAGAATGATGCTTCCTGTGGTGTCTTTTGGTATGTTTAACATATTTGCAATCTTCTTATAGCCATTGCCCTTCCTGTGAAGAGTAATCACCTCGTCTCTTGTCTTCCTGGACCATTCTCTTGACTTTACCATGTTTGTAACCACACCAGTAAATGTCTAGAAGGAGCTGAGTATCACAGTAATTTTAAAGCTGCCTAATTAATGCTTATTAGGCTTTATTGCTGCTCCCTGACATCCACAGGTGTTTTCAATACCTGATTGAAAACACTTCAATGAACCTCTGTTCTTCAGAATGGTAGTCTTTAAGGGGTTGAATAATTGTGTAAATGAAGAATTCACAAAATAAACATTTACTACTGTATTACAAAACCAATTGATGTCATTTTAGTTGCATATGGTTCTTTAAGAAGTCCTTGTAGGATTTCATTCTGAATACAATTACAAATGTACACTAAATTCCCTAAAACCCTTTACAGCATTGGGGGTTGAATATTTTGAACACAACTGTAGATCTACTAGCCTCCAGGCTCAACAGGAAGTTGGATAACTTTGTGTCCAGGACGAGAGATCCTCTGGCCTACGGATCGGATGCTCTAATAATTTAGTGGAATCAGTTTTCACTGATCTATGCGTTTCCGCCGCTGCCCAACACTAACTATTCTTAAAAAAGTTCCCTCCCCCTCCTCCCACATAGCCTGCAAAAAATAAAAAAAAAATCGTCCGTTTACTTATTTTTTAAACCAGTCGCATGATTCCGCAGCTCTAGCTCCCCTGTGTAAGGGTGTGCTCAACAACAGTGAATTCTGGGAACCGTAAAGTCACCCATAGGCTTCCATCGCCTAGCTGCTGTTGGCACATCCTCTTCTCCCCTGCAGCAGCCGCTCACTGATACAGGTGACCCAGAGCTGCAGGATCACATGATTAGTGCAGATTAAAATGGGTACATAGATTTACTTATTTTATATAGGGTATGCTGGGTGACATTTTAAAGAAAATTTAGTTAGGCTTTTATTCCACTTTAAGAAAAACCCCTGTAAAATAGTATAGCCAGGTCCTAGGCCTACCTTTCTTTTTCTAAATGGAGTAAGGATGTGTTTTAACCTATGTGAAGCCAATGTGAACCAATCCTAATGAGTAACACTGTTGCAGCACAGTGGGGAACTTCTGCCAGTCTTTTATTGCTGTATATTTCTACTTTTGGGAATTTCCTCTTATTGTCTCCGAAACTCAAGAAAGCATTAAAACCTGACGTTGGTTCTAAGAGCCATGTCACATGAGCAGATAGAAAAACAAAACTTTTTGTTGCTGGGAATAAATGAATGACACATCAGTGAGTTGTGGCTGAATAGATATGCATTGTCAGCTGCAAGAACACTGTAGATCAGCCTTCCTCAAACAGTTCCTGGAGCAATGAGCACAATTGATCTTTTTGGCTATCTGTTAGGGGGGCATTCTTACCTCCTGTAAAAGGAATCCCTCCCACTGAGCACCAGTGTAATGGGGGGTGTTCTCCATTTACCACCAATCAAAGGGGTTCATCTCCATTAACTAGTTAATATCACTGACCCTCAGTGTAAGGAGACACATTTTCACAGACCACCATATGCCCCCCATTAGGGAGATTTCTTTTCACTTCCTCTCCCATAGTCAATACAGGAAGTGAGAGCTAATTCATCCAACGTGAGGGAATCCTTGGTTATCACCAGAACTAGTGTTGTCCTCAAGATTTCCCATCTATTATTGTTCTGATGACAAGCCAAAATTTGGGATTTACTTTCACTCTCAGTAATGATGGTAAACAGGACAAATAGGGTCAATCTCCCTAACGGCCCTCACCCAGCTGATTTCTTTACCGAGCTTCTGTCCATGGCTCCAGCATACTAACTGTGAGTAGCTGGCTGTTACTGCTGCTCGCTGTGCGTGCGGGAGATGCACAGCGCTATCTGAATGGTCCTGCAGCTTTCTGGGACCTTTTGGGTGAATTTCCACTTTAAAGTGGTTGTAACCCTCTCCTATGTCCAGTGAAGTGAATAGCCTCAGGTGATACACAGAGATGAAAAAAAAAAACCTACATGAGTTTTACATGTATATCTGCAGACTTTGAATCAAAAAGGGCTGGCAACTGGGCTGGGGTAACATTTTGTTTCTTCTATATCTGCAGTCTTTGTCTTTGCACATGCTTTAGTGCAAAGTGAAAATCGTGGTACAAATCTTTCTTCATCATTTAGCAGTGGGTGTGGAGTCTGAGCTTACCCTTTGTGAGAGCTAATTGGAGGAAAGGCACACCCCCCCACTCCACATAGGCAGAGGAACGAAGGAACATGCAGAGCTGTACTCTGAATAGACAAGCTCTCTGCTTATCTTCTAAGCTCCCTCCTGATGCAAATTTTCAGCTGCTATTCCGTGTGTTGGAGAGCTTGTCAGAAGTGAGGAATGGAGCAGCAGAGAGACACAGCACTTAGAGCTTTTGAGAGAGATAAGTAAACACTGCAGATATATGTGCTTAGGTCAATTTTCCTAAATGGGGTTTACAACTAATTTAATTGTACTCTAAGCTGCTACAAAGCTCTGTTATAAAATTGCTGCAGTGATCTTTCCCACTCTAAGCATAACTAGCATGATTTGGCTAAAATGCCACTTTCTTATATTAAATCACTTATCTGGAATAAGATTTCAGAAGGTGCTCATGAACTTATGCCAGGTCAGTAACTAAATCAGCACACAGTGGTTGCGTTGCTGATTTATTTCTGAAGGCTATTTGGCTATTTAAACAGTATCAAATAAAGGCCTTGTGTATGCCCTTCAAAAAAGGGTAAAAAATATTTAATTTTATTGTCGAGTAAACTGAAGTATACTGTTGCTACACAGTGGGGAACTTGGGATTTACTTTGACTCTCAGTGATGATTGCAAACAGGACGCATAGGGTGAATCTCATTAACGGGGGCACAGATGCTACTAAAATAATAACCAAAAAAAAGGGGTTCTAATCCCTCCACTCTATCCAAAAGTTAAAACAATTGTTCAGTAATTTTTTGAAACTCAAACTTTCACAGTGCTGAAAACTGATAAAGCCTGGTAATGAATAGATATTACAAGCTGGTACTCAAGTGTTAAAGCAGGAACAAAGGGCCAGTTTACTGCCCTTCAAACCGTAGGCTGGCTAGACTGTGGTCAGTGGAAGTGGTAGAGTGATTATTAGTGCCCTGTCATTGGTGTCTATGGGAAGACTAGTACCCCAAACACAGGTCAAAGGCAAGCAAGTTGGAAAACACTATTTTACAAAGTAACTCGAGCCAAAATTCATTTTAGATAGTGTGGAGGATTATACAGTATACATTTTTGGGTTTTTATTGCAATCTATCCGTGAAATTTCTTATGTTTCCTGTCCCCAAACAACAGGGAGTAAGTTGTCATCCCACCAAAGTAATGTCAGTGTTGACTTTTGACATAGATGTCACTGAAGCAAGTGACCCCAGTGGAAGATTTCCCCCAATTCCTTTTCTGGCAAAAACTGAGTGTAGCTTTACCCAAAGATGCAAAGAGAGCAAAAACAACATAAGAGATATTTAAAGCGGTAGTAAACTTGAAAAATAATAAAAACTTTTCACCTGCAAGGCAATGTTATAATGGGCTCGTTTGCATCTTATACTTACCTTAAAGCGGTGTTCCACCTGCAATTTTTTTTCAAGTCAACAGCTACAAACATTGTAGCTGCTGGCTTTTAATAAGGACACTTACCTGTGCAGGGAGCATACATCGTCGCCCCACCCCGAAGCGGATGCGTCCATCGGATCAGGTGCAGGCGCCACCATTTTAATTGAGGGGAAACCGGCAGTGGAGCCTTGTGGCTTCACTGCCCATTTCCCTACTGCGCATTCATGAGTCGCATGGAGCTTTGTGAATGGCAGGCTGTCTTCTGGGACTCGCCGAAGAAGAGGATATGACATCCTGCGCTGCGGACCGGGTGGATCGAAGTACAGGCTGTACTTCATAAAAAAGGTAAGTTAGAAGACAACATTTTTTTTACTATCCAAAAACAAGGGGCGACAAGGTGGTCTTTCATTTAAAGGTGTTGTAAAGGTTTGTGTTTTTTTACCTTAATGCATTCTATGCATTAAGGCAAAAAAACACCTTGCTGTCATGGGCCCGCCCCACCCCCCCCCCCCATTTTACTTACCTGAGCCAATTCATCTGCTCGGCTCATCCCTGGCATCCTCTTCCTACTGCTTCTCGGCGTTGATTGGATAGATTGATAGCAGCGAACCGGTTGGCTCCCGCTGCTGTCAATCAAATCTAATGACGCATACACTGTGTCTATGGATGCAGAGTGTATGACAGGATCACACCCACAAGCTAAACCCCTCAGGAGAGCTTCCCAGAGGGGGTTAGCTATTGCAGGGAGGAGCTGAGACAGCCACCGAGGGACCCCAGAACAGGAGGATCGGGGGCCACTCTGTGCAAAAGGAACTGCACAGTGGAGGTAATTATGACATGTTTGTTATTTTAAACACTCAAATATGGGTGGAACTCCACTTTAAAACAAAGCCCCCCCCCCCCAGCTGTGCGCTGACAGGGCTTCCATTTTCACCCAGTTTTCCTTCCGTGTTTACGGGCTCAGGTCCTTTGAATAGCGAAGCCGTGATGACATCACTGTTTACGGCATAAGGCTTTGAAGGCAGGGGTATGCTGTTCCTTCAGAACGCATACGCCAGCGGCGGCTACACGCGTAAATATTTCCTAAACGGTGCATGTTTAGAAGATATTTACATATTATAGGCTTACCTGTGGGTAAAACATTGATAAACGGCCTTTGCTACCACTTTAAACACTAGAAAAACATTTTGGATGGAGATCTGCTTTTACCTATATGTATAGCAGAAAACCCTTTGAGATAGCTGTCGGAAGGACACTATGGGGGGTAATTTTTGTGTTTAATACAAATGTGTTTGCTGTGCATAGTGTGATTTTCATACAACAGAGGTGAGCTTTACATTTGCTGATGTTTTGGCTGCATACACATGTTCCTTTTTACCATGCAGTAGAATGCCAATGGCTGCCTTTAATGGCTGAAATGATGACTAATGCTGTGTGACACTTATATCTTTCCTGTAATACTGCTACTTCCTGATTATAAGATCAAATATCTGCATTCTTCATGCATTGCTCATGTCGGATTATAATACTTGACATTCACATTAGTGTACTGTATCAGCCTCAACAATGCAGCAGACTATAATGCTGAGGTAGAAAAAACTAATTTGGGACTAAAAAAAGTTAATTTAATTACCGTATACCATATTTTAGCATTAGCATGTGTCTCCAATACTCAAATACTGCTCAGTTGAATAAATTTACACTCGTGTTGAAAGCTACTAACATGTCACTGCCTTTTCTACGAAGGCAATATGCTGGGAACCAGTTAAGGATATATATATATATATATATATATTTATGGGTCGTTACCGTCTGACCGAGAGTGATGTGGATCACATAAACACCGCGACAAGACCTTACCAACATAAATAGACCTGAAGTGTGCCTTGGTGGTCTGGTCCAGTATGCCAAGAAAAGGGGGCATACCCAAGGTAAGTAATGGGTAGTTAATTGAAGAAGTATAATGCTGAGAAGTGCCCTGAAAAGGGGAAGGGCGGGAGGGTGTCGAATGCGATTGGAATGCGCAGACTCACGGACATGAGTGAGCTGGGAAGAGTCGGCCCAGTGACGTGTAGTACCGCACACAGAACCGACAAAGAGCATGTGTGAGTGGGCTGTTTAAATACCCCCCGGGCTCCTCCCATAAACTCAGGCCACCATACCGCCTTCTTATTTTATGGTCGTTACCCTCTGACCGAGAGAGATGTGGATCACATAAAACACGCGACAAGACTTGCAACATAAATAGACCTGAAGTGTGCCTTGGTGGTCTGGTCAGTATGCCAAGAAAGGGGGCATACCCAAGGGTAAGTAATGGGGTAGTTAATTGAAGAAGTATATGCTGAGAAGTGCCCTGAAAAGGGGAAGGGCGGGAGGGTGTCGAATGCGATTTGAATGCGCAGACTCACGGACATGAGGTGAGCTGGGAAGAGTCCGGCCCAGTGACGTGTGTACCGCACACTGAACCGACAAAGAGCATGTGTGAGTGGGCTGTTTAAATACCCCCCGGGCTCCTCCCATAAACTCAGCCCACCATACTGGCCTTCTTATTTTATGGTCGTTACCCTCTGACCGAGAGAGATGTGGATCACATAAACACGCGACAAGACTTGCAACTAAATAGAACCTGAATGTGCCTTGGTGGTGCTGGTCAGTATGCCAAGAAAAAGGGGGCAAAAGACTCAGATAGGGAAATAGCTTTATTGATTTCTTGCATCTATTGAGCCAGCTTGGTAAAGGCTTGTGCCATTCTTTCTGAGGATTTGGGATGTATGTGGGCAAAACAAGGAGAGTTCCATCAGCCTGGTATCTTGATTACGTGTCTGGTACTCCCTGTTGGGAGGCAGCTTGAGGCTGCTTTAATTCGAAAGAATGTCCAGATATCCCTTAAAGGGATTATAAAGCTTTGCGTTTTTTCACCTTTAATGCATCCTATGCCATTAAGGTGAAAAAACATCCGATGCTTACAGGCCCTCCCAGCCACCCGTTTACTTACCTGAGCCCTCGAAAAATCCTGCGTTGTGATTGCGATGGCTTTTTGGCCCGGGCTTCTCGGCTGTAATCGGCTCTTCATTGGATGATTGATAGCAGCGCAGCCATTGGCTCCCGCTGCTGTCAATCAAATCAATGACGTGGCGCGCTGTGGGGCGGGGCCAAGTGATACAGTCAGTGGCTATGACCGCTGACTGTATCATGAGATCGCGCCCACAAGCTAACCCCCTTGGGAGAGCGCTTCCCAGAGGGGGGTTAGCTCTTGTGGGGAGGAGCCAAGACAGCCACCGACGGACCCCAGAAGACGATCAGGGTCACTCTGTGCAAAACGAGCTGCACAGTGGAGGTAAGGATGACTGGGACAGGTTACCCAAGCAGTTAACCCTTCACACACAAACAAGATAGCCACTATGTGCTTTAACCACTTCAGCCCCGGAAGGATTTACCCCCTTAATGACCAGGCCAATTTTTGCAATACGGCACGGCATTATATTAACTGACAATTGTGCAAATTGATGTCCTTTTTTTTCCCACAAATAGAGCTTTCTTTTGGTGGTATTTGATCACCTCTACGTTTTTTTTTTTTTTTGCAATATAAACATTCTTGGGTGATAAAGTTTGGTGTCACAGCGGAACATTTGGCTGAGAAATCTACATTTTTGAATTGTCATTTTTTGAACTTTATTTCAATAATTTACCAAAATGATTTGGATACTTGGGCCCCTTTTAACACTGGGGCGGGAGGTGCAGTGGCGGTATAGCCACGCGAGCTTCCACACTGAGACTGCAGGGCAGGAGTTTTTCAGGCGGTATTTAGGTGCTATGTTTAGCGCTAAACTGCCTGAAAAACTCCTCAGTGTGAAAGGGTCATCTCATCTCATAATTTTGTTTCTTCTTGAGCATTTTGTATTCACTTATTTTTTATGTTTACTACTTATATTTTACTAATTTATGGTCTAATATCAGGGACATAGAGGGTTCATTAGCTCCCTAGTAGGGTAGCCAGGCAGAGAAGTCATCAAGACCACCGACATTCCCCAGGGCCCGCCCACTAGCCATCCCGCCAAATCCTTCAGTGAACACACTTATTTTAACACTCTTACAACATCATATATGAAAATGAACAGTGTATTATTGTTCATTAGTGCTTTTCAAGGTTTAACAGTAGGAAATGATATTTTGCCCAAAAGAGACATCCCAAAACAGCAGCAGTACGCTCTCTCACATATGTTCTCTCTTAGCCCCCTCACAACTGTACACTCGCAGCCCCCTCCTCACATGTGTATATAGGGCACACACACACATTTACACAGGCGCGGGCACACACACATGTACACAGACACACACATACGGTATGTACACAGACACTCGTACACAAACATATATGTACACTTGTTAGGTGGTGTTCCTGGTCCCAGCTCTTGTGCAGCACACAAGATGAGTGCACATGCTGGAATTTACCAGAGGTGGCAGCAAAGAGCCCGATGTCAGCTCAATGAAACAGCAGCAGCTGCTGACTCGCACCCGTTCTGAAAGCCAGCGCAGCCACAAGCTCTTATTCACATCACACGCCCCTACCTTCTCCCATCTCTGCCAAACAGTCAGGCCCTTCTAGACGCTCAGGCCCCTTACAAGTGTGTGGGCTGTACCCCCCAGGTGGAGGCCCTGCTTACAATTCTACTTACTCCTCTACTCGGGTCCCCCAAGGTTCCTTTCTTGGACCTCTCCTATTTTTAATATACATGACCTCTCTGGGTCATCTCTCCTTCCCCTCCCTCCTCATGCAGCTTCTCCATGCACAGATCTCCTATGATCTGTCAGGCTGGAGATCGCGGCGGGGGGAGTGGTGCGTGTGAAGTAGGGGCTGGGGGGCTTAGTAAACGTGTGCTTACTAAACTCCCCCTTGTAGAAGAGAGGGCACATAGAGCGATCACTACTGATCAATGCTATCTATGTGCACACTGACAGCTGATATATTGTAACGAGTGTTAACAATGTATCAGACTGTAATTTTCTAAATGAATGGAATCTCTATAAAGATTTTTCTTTCACTTAAGTAAAGTGATACAGAGAAAAGGGACTATCTTCGGTCCCTTTCTCTGTCTCAAAAAAAAAGACAAGGCGGTCAGTCTAGACCTCTTATATGTGGCTTCCTGGAGCTCCCAACCAGCTGCTGACCTTTGAGCAGCCGGCTTCTTAGTATTGATCGCTGGACGCTTTTAATGACTAGGCCGATATTACATCACTCCCGTGCATGCCTGAGAGTTCAGTCAGCTACGGCATTACCAAATTTCTACAGTGAGCTACGCATGCACAGCTCACTGTACAGGGTCGGTTAGGCAGGTAGGTCATTTTAATGCAGGAGAGAGAAAGCTTGTCTCTTTTGCATTAAAAACCCTGCTTGCTGACCCATTTTTATTTTTTACAGAAACTTCCACTTTAAGCCAACAGTGATTTTCCTGTAAGGAAGAAGAGGTCCACAATCTTAGGACACCAGCCAAAAACAGGAAACTCATGGACTGGAATAGAGTTATAGGAGAACACCCAGGGGGGGTAGGTCCTCAAAAGCTTCGGCAGGGTCCAGCCACCTCAAGGTACCATCCTACAACCTATGTTCTATAAATATTAAGCCTGTGCCCTATACTGTACAATTAGGATATATGTTGTAGAACGATCAATTCCAACCCTACCTGCCGTGAGAGCCTACATGAGTTGAGACGGTAAGAGTTAATTAAAGTAGGTTCTTTTGCAATATTATATACTATGACCTGGTATAGATGAGGAAGAGTAAAATATTTCCTGTTACATTCTAATCTGTGTAAAATCAACAAACCCACTGCATAACCTCTAGCTAAGATGTGGCCTGTGGTTATTAGCACTCACTGCTGAACATGTAATATGGTTTAGTGTTAATGGGGGGTAAGACATGAGCTTCAACTCTATAAAAGTAACCTACCTTCCCCAAATGTAAAATATGCAGCTCTATCCAATAAATAGTTCCTACTTTCAAAGTGTATCTAAAGTAGTTTGTTACAGTTTTTTACATTTATTTTTGCAGTCTGATGCCGTGTACACACGATCATTTTTCAGCAAGAAAGAAAACGTCGTTTTTCAGCATGTCTAAAAAACGACGTTTTCCAAACTTCATCATTAAAACAATGTTGCCCACACACCATCATTTTTAAAAAATGATCTAGCAAAGCGCGGTGACGTACAACACGTACGACGGCACTTTAAAGGGGAAGTTCCATTCGCCTTTGGGCTGCTTTAGCCGATTCTGTGTTAGTAAAAGACGATTTGCGCTTTTTTGTCTGTTACAGCGTGATGAATGTGCTTACTCCATTATGAGCGGTAGTTTTATCAGAACGAGCGCTCCCGTCTCATAACTTGCTTCTGAGCATGCGCAGGTATTTTTCGTCGTTTTAGCCCACACACGATCATTTTTTACAACCTGAAAAACGACATTGTTTAAAACGACGTTAAAAAATGCAGCATGTTCGAATTTTTTTTGTCGTTTTTCAGAACCTGAAAAATTATGTGTTGCCCACACACGATCATTTTAAATTATGTTTTTTGAAAAACTTTGTTTTTTTTCATGCTGAAAAATGATCGTGTGTACACGGCCTGAGTCATTTTAGGATGATTTCTTTTCACTTCCTGAAGAAGGCAGAAAAGGAGAGGTAACCTATTTACAGTGAGGGTAAACTCCCTCTTGGATAGTTGTCCACACTTGAATTTGAGAGCACTACTACACAAGTCTACCTTCAGAATTTCACATCTCATCGTTTTAAAGCTGTACATGGAGGAGACACAACTTATTTCCATGGCATAAAAAGGGTGCTACGCTACCCAGTCCTAATAGAGGGAGCCTCCGTAGAAAACTACTACATTAAGAAGCCCTATGGATCTTTAGACTACATACCAGGGCTCCACTGGGTTTTAACATCAGGTGGTATATAAATCTATTTTTAAAATTAGACTATATAATTTTCACCTTGTACCCAGCAATGTTGCTCACTTTTTTTACCATTTTGTATTTATGATTTTAGATATGCAAGTAGTTTCTATGCTCTTCTTCTTTTGGGATGGTGGTTTTAACTGATATCTGTTAGTATTGTCTTTAATATGTCTGCTAACTAGCATATGTGTCTCCATCCTTAATTAGTTGACACCTTTTAAATCATATCTGTATATCTCTCAACCAGCTAGGATTAAGGCCCTAGTGGGCTGAAACTTGTCAGCTGGTTACCCTGTATGTGTTTTATACAGACTAAATTAAAGAAGAGTCTAAACGAGTTAATAAGTGTTGGATGCTCTTGTCATTATGTCCCAATGGAAGATCACCAATCAATTTTTTTTCCGGTGACAACCTTACAACTTAGAATATCTCCTTATTTTCTCTCTCAGTAACAATGTTTACAAGACAAACAGAAAGGGTGGATCTCCTCAGTGGTGTTATTTTTGTCATTGGTGGATCTTAAAAGTGGTTGTATAGTGTTTTTTTTTAAATTTTACCTACAGGTAAGCCTATAATAAGGCTTACCTGTAGGTAAAAAAAAAATATCTCCTAAACCTTTGGGAGTGACAACATCGCAGCTCCAGCCACTCACAGCTCTGGTGCTGCGATACCCGGAAAACACGCCGAGTCAACATGTCAGCTACCTTGGCGTGGACCAGGTGAGTTACTGATGCCTCGTTCTAAGGTAAGAATTTCATAATGAGCTAGTATGCTGTGCATACTAGCTTATTATGCCTTTTGCTTTACAGGTGACAAGAAAAAAAAAAAAATTGACTATAAAACCGCTTAAAGTAGATTTTCATACGATTAGGCCTATTGCACACGGGCTTCCGATTGTAGAAGAGCAGTGTGCACAGCAAGCTTTGAGCAGCTTTTGCTAACCCTTCAAAGGGCATTGGAACTCCTGTTTGGAAATGAGAGTGCTGATTGTCACTTTAAACAAGCTGCTAGCAAACTTCAACAGGCTTTCAAACCAAAACAGAGTAAATACTGATCTGACACTTACCATAGGCTAATACAAAAATGTATTAATTTCAAAGAACATACACTATAGGCACACCATCAGTGCCTGCCCTCACAAATGTGCTTCTGGAAGAATGGTCAAACATTCCCATAGACACGCTCCTAAACCTTGTGAGCAGCCTTCCCAGAAGAATTGAAGCTTTTATAGCTGTGAAGGGTGGGCCAACTCAATATTGAACCCTACGGACTAAAACCGGGATGTCATTAAAGTTCATGTACGTGTAAATTGCAGGGGTCCCAATACTTTTGGCAATATAGTGCAGGGCTCAAAATTTCAAGCCCTGAGCTACTAGCCAGGCCTCAAGAGTTACTCGACACCAGTTGCCCCACCTAACCCATACACTGCCCCGCCCCCTAATTACACCCCTAAACATGCCCTCGTAGATTATCTCATGAAATTATACTGTTAAATGTTTTATGCAGAATAAAGTTACACAATTAAATATTACCAACAACAGCTTTAACAAAATGGGACAGGACACTGGGGGAAAGACCAGAGGGACAGGACACTGGGGGAAAGACCAGAGGGACAGGACACTGGGGGAAAGACCAGAGGGACAGGACACTGGGGGGGGGGGGGGAAAGACCAGAGGGACAGGACACTGGGGGGGGGGGGGGAAGACCAGAGGGACAGGACACTGGGGGGGGGAAAGACCAGAGGGACAGGACACTGGGGGAAAGACCAGAGGGACAGGACACTGGGGGAAAGACCAGAGGGACAGGACACTGGGGGAAAGACCAGAGGGACAGGACACTGGGGGAAAGACCAGAGGGACATGGCACTGGGGAAGATGAGAGGGACATGGCACTGGGGGAAGACCAGAGGGATATGGCACTGGTGCAGTCCAAAGGGACATGGCACTGGGGACAGACCAGAGGGACAGGGCACTGGGGGCAGACCAGAGGGACAGGGCACTGGGGGCAGACCAGAGGGACAGGGCACTGGGGGCAGACCAGAGGGACAGGGCACTGGGGGCAGACCAGAGAGACAGGGCACTGGGGGCAGACCAGAGAGACAGGGCACTGGGGGCAGACCAGAGAGACAGGGCACTGGGGGCAGACCAGAGAGACAGGGCACTGGGGGCAGACCAGAGAGACAGGGCACTGGGGGCAGACCAGAGAGACAGGGCACTAGGGGCAGACCAGAGAGACAGGGCACTAGGGGCAGACCAGAGAGATAGGGCACTAGGGGCAGACCAGAGACTCAGGGCACTGGGGGCAGACCAGAGAGACAGGGCACTGGGGGAAGACCAGAGGGACATGGCACTGTGGCAGACCAGAGGGACATGGCACTGGGACAGACCAGAGGGACATGGCACTGGGACAGACCAGAAGGACAGGGAACTGGGGGAAGAACAGAGGGACATGGCACTGGGGAAGACCAAAGGGACATGGCTAATACAAAAATGTATTAATTTCAAAGAACATACACTATAGGCACACCATCAGTGCCTGACCTCACAAATGTGCTTCTGGAAGAATGGTCAAACATTCCCATAGATACACTCCTAAACCTTGTGGGCAGCCTTCCCAGAAGAATTGAAGCTTTTATAGCTGTGAAGGGTGGGCCAACTCAATATTGAACCCTACGGACTAAGACCGGAATGCCATTAAAGTTCATGTACGTGTAGATGCAGGGGTCCCAATACTTTTGGCAATATAGTGCAGGGCTCAAAATTTCAAGCCCTGAGCTACTAGCCAGGCCTTAAGAGTTACTCGACACCAGTTGCCCCACCCAACCCATACACTGCCCCGCCCCCTAATTACACCCCTAAACATGCCCTTGTAGATTATCTCATGAAATTATACTGTTAAATGTTTTATGCAGAATCAATTTACACAATTAAATATTACCAACAACAGCTTTAACAAAATGGGACAGGGCACTGGGGCAGACCAGAGGGACAGGGCACTGGAGCAGACCAGAGGGACGTGGCATTGGGGACAGACCAGAGGGAAGTGGCTATGGGGGAAAGACCAGAGGGACAGGACACTGGGGGGGAAGACCAGAGGGACGTGGATATGGGGGAAAAGACAAGAGGGACAGGACACTGGGGGAAGACCAGAGGGACGTGGCACTGGGGGCAGTCCAGAGGTCCAGAGGGACAGGGCACTGGGGGCAGACCAGAGGGACATGGAACTGGGGCAGACCAGAGGGACAGCGAACTGGGGGAAGACCAGAGGGACATAGCACGGGGGGAAGACCAGGAGAGACATTGCACTGGGGGAGACCAAAGAGACATAGCGAATACAAAAATGTATTAATTTCAAAGAACATACACTATAGGCACACCATCAGTGCCTGACCTCACAAATGTGCTTCTAAAAAAAATGGTCAAACATTCCCATAGACACACTCCTAAACCTTGTGGGCAGCCATCCCAGAAGAATTGAAGCTTTTATAGCTGTGAAGGGCGGGCCAACTCGATATTGAACCCTACGGACTAAGACCGGGATGCCATTAAAGTTCATGTACGTGTAAATGCAGGGGTCCCAATACTTTTGGCAATACAGGCCCGGATTCACGTAGAGCGGCGTATATTTGTGCGGGCGTAGCGCATCTCATATGCACTACGCCAACGTAACACAGAGAGGCAAGAACAGTATTCACAAAGCACTTGCTCCCTACGTTGCGCCGGCATAGCGTAAATTGGTTGGCGTAAGCCCGTCTAATTCAAAGTAGGAAGGAAGTGGGCGTGATACAATAAAATAAAGCGTGATGTGACCCCATGCAAATGAGGGGCCGAACGAACGGCGCATGCGCCGTCCCGTGGACGCTTCCCAGTGCACATGCTCAGAATCACATCAGAATGAACGCCTAAGATACGTTGAATCACTGAACGTAACCTACGCCCAGCCCTATTCACGTAGTACTACGTAAAATACAACGGCTGTTCCGACGTCCATACCTTTGCATGGGTTGCACCACCTATATGTGGAATAACTTTACGCCGGACGTAGGCCTTACGTAAACGGCGTAGATTACAGCGACGGGCGCAAGTACGTTCGTGAATCGACATATCTAAGTCATTTACATAGTCGACGCGTAAATCAATGGAAGCGCCCCTTGCGGCCAGCGTAAATATGCGCCCAAGATACGACGGCGCAGAAAACTTACGTCGGCCGTATGAAGCCAAATTTCAGGCGTATCTTACTTGCAGAATCAGGCGTAGAGATACGACGGCGCATCCGTGCACTTATGCGGCGTATCAGTAGATACGTCAGCGTAAGTGTTTCCTGAATCCAGCCCATAGTGTATATATAAATATTTAACAATTTCAGTGCAAAAACCCCCTCCCTCATTTTAATAGCAGCACAGACCTTAGCTTTGGTTGTTTAGAGTGCATGCCAACGAGCTGGAGATATACCAGCTAGCCATGGCTATGCCTTAACTGCTATAATACTGCAGGACAGCAACTTCTCCGTTTGGCTGTACAGCAACGTGAAGGAATAATGTATATGGACTGCAAGTGGTGAGAAATTGCATACTATCCTTCATTTTACCCTGACCACTAGCTTTTAGCAGAAATGGTCAGCTGCACACTGGAACTTTACAATGAGCCAGCATCCGCATGCAGGCTGGACCTACTGCAATTAGGGACGTGGAGCCTGATACACATGATTACCAGTGGATAAGCATAGATCTCACCAAGGACCCTGATATAGCGTTAGTCCCATCATAAGACTATGGACTAAGCCCAGTTTGGGCTATACATTTATCAACTGTATTATTTGTGGAGTAGTCGCTTTCATACACACTTCATTGTACATTGTAAATCTCCAAGAGAATTTTATCCATCATTAGCCCCAGCAAGGTGTCCTTTTTCAACATAGGCCCTGTTTTTTTTTTGTTTGGGGAGGGTGTTACAAAGGGGCATAGGTAGAATTTAGGGCAGGCGGGAGTAAGCCAATATCATCGGGAGGGAATGGGGGGCTTTTGCACTAGAGTTGTTAAATATGTATATTTTCTTGAAATTAATAAATTATTTTTGTATTAGATCAAATGTACAGTTTTAAAGAAAATTTTTTTAATAAAAATCTGGCAACGCAAGTTGTGCTAACAAGGAAGAGCTAGAACATTTTGTAAGAAAACACAGAGGGGAGAGAGATTTGTGTCCTGTGATGTACTCCAAGAAAAAACAGGTGAGAGCCTTGCAAACTGGAGAAATAGACACTAGGTGATGAAAGGCCCAGGGATGCACCCACACTCCTCGTAGACCAGGGGTCTCCAAACTTTCAAAACAAATTGCAGTTTTACTGTTCTTCAGACTTTAGGGGGGCCAGAGTGGCCAGTGGAAGTAGAAAATGCCCCAGTGTCAGTGGGAGTAAAAAAAAAATTACATAAAGCCTGTTAGTCAGTAGAAGGCAGAATAGTGCCCCATCATTGGTATAAGTGGGAGGAATTATGCCCTATTGCCAGTGTCAGTGGGAAGAATAGTGTCTCAGCACTGGTGTCAGTGGAAGGAAAAAATGCCCCCATTGTTGGTGTGAGAGGAACAATTTCCCACTGTTGGCAGAAGGAATAGTGCCCTCTTATTGGTGTCAGTGGGAGAAATAATCTTCGGGCTAGATAAAGGCAAGTGCTTTATTGCTGTCCTTTTGGTAATGCCTTAGGATCACCAGTCCTGGAGATAAACCTATATAGCTTGATTTTGAACCTAGATGCCAAAAGATCTATTACCCAAGTACCTGACAGTTTTTCACCCCTGGTATGTGAACTGCTGACAGAGCAGGAACATGAATATCCCCCAAGGACAGGATCCATCGCCTCCTGGGCTGGCCAACTTTGCTTCTCCTTGATGATTTCTGTATGCCACCACCATGGTGTTTTAGGACTAAACATCCACAGGACAACCCTGCTGCTGCCCTGACCAGTGCAAGAGAGCAAGGCGGATCACCTGCAGTTTTGGAATATCAATGGGCAACACCCTTTCCTGTCACAACCAAATTCCCTGGACTGAAAGGTGATCCAGAACTACCCCAGCCCATTAACCACTTAAGGACCGCCGCATGTACATATACGTCAGCAGAATGGCACAGGCAGGCACATGTACGTATATATACGTGCCCTGCTTGACGTGGGTCGGGGGTCCGATTGGACCCCCCCCCCCTGTCGGCTGCAGAAGCGATCCGGGATGAGGGGATGGCTGTCCGTTTTCAGCCATCCCCTTGCGATCGCTCTCAGCCAATGCCAGCGCTCCCCTGCACTCCCCCCTCCTCCTTCCTGTGTTTAAACAACAGGAAGGAGGAAGTGTGTGATCTCTCCTCGTGGTGGTCATATCGACCACCGCTGAGGAGAGGAGACATCACAAACGTAAGTTGCACCCCAACACTACTCTAACACCAGCACACATAGGCACATTTAACCCCTTCAGTCACCGCCGATCGCCCCCCCCAGTCTCCTGTAACAGTGTCACTGAATGCAGTGTCATTTTTTTTTTGATTACTGCATTTAGTGTCAGTGTTACAGAAAAAAGTGTTAGGGCAGTTAGTTTTAGCCCCCTTTAGGTCCAGGGTAGCCCCCTACCCCCCCCTAATAAAGGTTTAACCCCTTGATCACCGCCCTAGTTAACCCTTTCACCCCCTATTGCCAGTGTCACTAAGCGATCGACTTTCTGATCGCTGTATTAGTGTCACTGTTGCCGCTAGGCAGTTAGTTTTTTTTGAGGTTCGCCGCCAGGTTCTATAGCGTTAGGAACCCCCATAAATAAAGTTTTTAACCCCTGATTGCCCCCTAGTTAACCCTTTCACCCCCTATTGCCAGTGTCACTAAGCGATCGATTTTCTGATCGCTGTATTAGTGTCACTGTTGCCGCTAGGCAGTTAGTTTTTTTTTGAGGTTCGCCGCTAGGTTCTATAGCGTTAGGTACCCCCATAAATAAAGTTTTTAACCCCTGATTGCCCCCTAGTTAACCCTTTTACCAGTGATCACCGTATAAGTGTTACGGTTGACGCTGGTTGGTTAGTTTGCTGTTTATAGCATCAGGGCACCCGCCGTATATAACCCAATAAAGGTTTAACCCCCTGATCGCCCGGCGGGTGATATAAATTAAATTTTAGCGTCAGTCAGGGTCTGCGTCGCCCCAGGTAGCGTTAGGTTAGTGCCAGTACCGCTTACACCCACTCGCAAAGCATACACCCCCCTTAGTGGTATAGTATCTGAACGGATCGATACCTGATCTGATCAGATCTATACTAGCGTACCCAGCAGTTTAGGGTACCCAAAAACGCATTGTTAGCGGAATCAGCCCAGATACCCGCTAGCACCTGCGTTTTCCCCCTCTGCCCAGCCCAACCCACCCAAGTGCAGTATCGATCGATCACTGTCACTTCAAAAACACAAGACACATAACTGCAGCGTTCGCAGAGACAGGCCTGATCCCTGCGATCGCTAACAGTTTTTTTCGAAGCGTTTTCTACATTTTCCTTTCTATAGTCAGGTGCTTTTTTTACCTGTGAATCATCACCAGTGTACGACTAAATTTAGAGTCCAAAATGACAAAGCGAATGTACACTGGTGAAGAGGCCGTCAGGATTCTGTGCATGTCAGATAGTGAAGAAGAGGAGGTCACGCATCTGACAGAATCTGGCTCAGAATACGAACCCGTTTACGACAGCGGCTCCATGTCAGATAGTTCGGACGACGGAGTTGTGGTCCCTGCTAAGGCCAGGCGTACCCGATCCTGTTCTGATGTTGTTGAGCAGCAAGAACCGCAGGACCCTTGTATGGAGCAGAGAGCCAGTACTAGCGCCGCTATTCCTTCTGGTGAATAGGCAAGCACCAGCGGCCTAGTACACCCTGGTCGTTCATCCAGCACTGCAGTAAGACGTGGCGAGTCCCATAAGTGCAGTTCAAGCTGGCGAGGTGGCAAGCACAAGTAGTGTCCCGCTGCCACCAAGAAGAAGACAGAGACAGGCCCGTCGTGCCCTTCCTGCAGAATTCGCCTATCCTGATTGGGTCCCCACCACTTCTGCAGAACCCGTACTTTCCCCATTCACTGGCCAACCCGGTATTCAGGTGGATACAGCGAATTTTATGTCACTTGATTTCTATTCGCTGTTTTTCACGGAAGATCTCTATAGATCTATTGTGGACCAGACTAATTTATATGCTGGTACCTACATCGCCGCTAACCCCCAGTCTCGCCTTGCCAAAGAATGGAAACCTCTTGAGGTTTCCGAATTTAAGACATTTCTGGGCCTTACCCTCAACATGGGCATACACCCATTTCCGTCATTGCGGATGTATTGGTCCACACATCCCATTGACCATATGCCCGTGTTCTCTGCTCACATGGCCAGGAAACGATACGAGGCGATCCTGCGGTTTCTGCATTTCAGTGACAATGCACTTTGTCGTCCACGTGGAGACCCTGAATTTGACCGGCTCTACAAAATTCGGCCCCTCGTAAACCATTTCAATGAACGTTTTGCAGCCTTGTTTAATCCCCAGCAGGTTGTATGCGTTGATGAGTCCCTCATTAAATTTGATGGCCGCTTGTCTTTCAAACAGTACCTTCCCAGCAAGCGTGCCAGATACGGGGTCAAGCTCTATGACAGGGCCACAGGCTACACATGGAGCTTTAGGGTTTACGAGGGCAAAGATAGTGAGGTAGAGCCGGAAGGATGCCCAGATTACATGGGGAGCGCTGGCAAGATCGTTTGGGACTTGGTGTCACCCTTATTCGGAAAGGGGTACCACTTGTATGTGGACAATTTTTACAGCAGCGTGCCACTTTTTAGCCACTTGTTTGATCATCAGATTGGAGCATGTGGCACCGTGCGACCTAATCGCCGGGGCTTCCCCCAGAGGCTTGTAGATGCCCGTCTTAGCCTGGGGGCGAGAGCCTGCTTCAGATGTAAAAATTTGCTCGCTGTGAAGTGGCGGGACAATAGGAATGTTTTCGTTCTTACCACCCTTCACGCAGACACGACAGTACAAATTCGTACAGCGACTGGTGTTGTGGAGAAACCCCTCTGTGTCCACGAATATAACCAAAACATGGGAGGGGTGGACTTCAACGACCAGTTGATGGCGCCGTATCATATTGCCCGCAAGACGAGACGCTGGTACAAAAAAAGTGTCTCTACATTTATTCCAATTGGCTCTACTGAATGCTCATGTCGTATACAGAGCTTCAGGACAGAATGGATCCTTCCTTCAAGTCCAGAAGGATATCATCACAGAACTCCTGTATCCAGGCGGTACTGTACCTCACCATCCCCT